>NC_137148.1:31982889-33298676 GCF_951394435.1 Stenella coeruleoalba
TTACCAAAAATTTTCAATATTCATTTGATTGGTATAACAGTCTTTACCTTTTTTTGCTTCTGGTTTCGTATCATGCTTGGACAGATTATACAAATATTCACCTATGTTTTATTCTAGTAATCTTTTTCTTCCATTTTTACTGAGATATAATTGACATACAACACTGTGTAAGTTTCGGGTGTACACATAATGATTTAACTTACATACATCATGAAGTGATGATTACAGTAAGTTTAGTGAACATCCATCATCTCATATAAATACATAATTAAAGAAATAGAGAAAATATCTTCCTTGTGATGAAAACTCTTAGGATTTACTCTCTTAATAACTCTCATATGTAACGTACATCACCATTAATTAACTTTATCATGCTGCACATTACATCCCTCATATTTATTTGTCTCAGAACTAGAAGTTTGTACCTTTTGCCTGCCTTCCTCCAATTCCCCCTCCCCCTACTCCCTGCCTCTGGTAGCTACAAATCTGATCTCTTTTTCTAATAGTTTGTTTTTGAAGTGTAATCGACCTACAACATTATGTTAGTTCCTAATACACAACATGGTGATTCAGTATTTCTATACATTTCCAATGATCGCCAGAAGTCTAGTCATCTGTCACCATACAAAGATATTACATAGTTATTGACTATATTCCCCACACTGTACATTTCATACCTGTGACTCATTTATTTTGTAATTGAAAGTTTATATACCTTAATCTCCCTCCCCTATTTCTCTCCTCCCCCCAACCCCGCCCTTCTGGCAACCACCTATTTGTTCTATCTACAACTTTGTTTCTGTTTAGTTATATTTGTTCATTTATTATAGTTTTTAGATTCCACATTATAGGTGAAATTACGTGGTATTTGTCTTTCTCTCTCTGACTTATTTCACTTATCATAATAACCTTTAGGTCCATTCATGTTGTTGCAAATGCCAAGATTGAATTCTTTTTTATGGCTAAGTAATATTCCATTGTGTACATATGCCACATCTTCTTTATCCATTTATCTTTTGATGGGCACAGGGGTTGCTTCCATATCTTGACAATTGTAAATAATGCTGCAATGAACATAGGGGTGCATACATCTTTTAAAATTAGTGTTTTCATTTGTTTCAGATAAATACCCAGAAGTGGAATTACTGGATCATATGGAGTTCTATTTTTAATTTTTTGAGGAACCTCCAAACTATTTTCCATAGTGGCTGCACCAATTTACATTCCCATCAACAATGCAAGAGGGTTCCCTTTTCTTCACATCCTTGTCAGCATTTGCTATTTGTTGTATTTTGATGGTAGCTGTTCTGACAGGTGTGAGGTGATAACTCACTGTGGTTTTGGTTTGCATTTCCCCGATAATTAGTGATGTTGAGCATCTTTTCATGTGCCTGTTGGCCATCCGTATGTCTTCTTTGGAAAAATGTCTGTTCAGGCCTTCTGACCATTTTTTAATTGGATTGTTTGTTTTTTTGATGTTGAGTTTTATGAGTTCTCTGTTTATTCTAGTAAAGCTAATGGTCTTGCATTTACATTTTTGTTCATCTGGATTTTATTTTGTTGAAGGAAATGAAGCAGTAGCAATAATGATCAAATTAACATTAATTGGATTTACTGTGTGTATGTTCTCATAATCTTATTTGATCCTCATGGCAATCCTATGAGGTAGGTTATTTATTCTCATTTTACAGAAAAGAAAATCGAAGCCTAGATGGTTTAAGTAACTTGTCTATAGTCATATAGTTATTAAGTGCCAGGGGGGGATTAGACCCTAAGTAGTCTTATGTCAGAGCAGCTGTACATAACTGTTACAGCTTCCTTTTCCCATACATGTCTGGGTTGGTACATTGTTCCAGTACCATTTGGGTGAATAATGTATCTTTTCTCAAATGAAGTATCACCTTTAGCATTTACTAAATGCCTACATATTCTTTGGGTCCAGAATATTCCTTGGATCCAGGTTTTCCAGTTCTTTCTTTGACTTCACATACAACTTAGAGACTCAACTTTACTCCTATCTGGAATCACAGATTCCAAGAATCATTAACTAAACATTGCTTAAAAAAAAGAAGATGAGCTGTGATCAGTTCAGTCTCATAAATCAGGATTGACCTTACAAAACTAGTAGAAACACTTAAGTGGGTAGGTTTAGAGGGCGGGGAAGAAGTGCTTGAACCTTGCACCTGCCTCCGAGTGATGGATACTTAAGGAGGAAGGGGTGGTGGAATTGGGGTGAAACCTTGTGGGTAATCAATCCTATGCTGTAACGGTGGAGGCCCTTTCAAAGGGGCTCCGAAAGACAAATGGCAGGGCTCTTAAAAAAAAAAAAGAACAGAACCTGGAAGATGTGGGCATCCTCCATGAAGTGGCATGCAACTCTTTGTACTGCCACATAGAGCTCTTTCGCAAGGTACACACACGGATCCCGTGTCCTACTTGAACAGCTTCTTCTTTAAAATAGTATTTGCATATGACATCATTGGGGCACCCAGCCAATTTTGAAGAGTTTGGAAACACACTCATGTTCTTGGGAAGCAAGTGATCGATTAAGCTGCTTCCCATGGGGATTATTTGCGGTGGGGAAACTTCTCAGGAATAAATATTTCAGTAATGACAGAACAAGAAGTACTGGTGAAGAGGGGCAGATTTTTCAAAAGCTGTGTTTTCATTACACATGTAGTTTTTATTACACATGTAGTAGATATTTGAATATCCCTCAAGTGTAGTATTACACATGAGGGATATTCAAAGGCATCTTCTTTTTGCAGAGACAAGATTTGAATGAGAAGTTCTACGAAAGGAGTGGGTAATTTTTCTTTCCTTTCCTCCCTTTTTCCTCCAGAGAAGGAATGTCAGTGAAAAACTATGAATTCGGCAACATTTGGCAACAGAAAATGTAGAAGGGCCTGAAAAAGAATCTATTTTAATTAAAATAAAATTGAGGGCTTCCCTGGTGGCGCAGTGGTTGAGAGTCCGCCTGCCGATGCGGGGGACACGGGTTCGTGCCCCGGTCCGGGAAGATCCCACATGCCGCGGAGCGGCTGGGCCCGTGAGCCATGGCCGCTGAGCCTGCGCGTCCGGAGCCTGTGCTCCGCAACGGGAGAGGCCACAACAGTGAGAGGCCCGGGTACCGCCAAAATAAATAAATAAATAAATAAATAATAAAATTGAAAGCAAGGAAGAGAGAATGCAAGAAAATTGGTACAAGTTTTTGTTCGTTTACTGGATATTGACTGGGTAGCAACTGCGTTCTGGTACTGTGACAGACGTGGGGAGTAAGATGTAGACCTGTCCTCAAGCAGCTCATAGTCTGGGTAGGAAAAATGGAGATCTGAAAAATAAAAATCAAGAACAGATTTTGTCTGGATTTGTTAATCCCATAATCCTAATAACAGATACAAACTACTATATATAAAATAGATAAGCAACAAGGAATTACTGTGTAGCCTAGGGAACTATATTCAATATCTTGTAATAACCTATAATAGAAAATAATCTCTCTCTCTATATATACACACACACACACATAAACTTACTGTATGCCTGAAACTAACACAATATTGTAAATCAACTGCACTTCTTCTTTTCTTTTTGGCCGCACTGTGCACCTTGTGGGAATCTTAGTTTGCCGACCAGGGATTGAACCTGGGCCCCGGCAGTGAGAGTGCTGAGTCCTAACCACTGGACTGCCAGGGAATTCCCTCAACTATACCTCAATTTTAAAACACTGGGGGAAATTTTTTTTAAAAAGAGAGAGAACAGATTTGGGAAAGGACAATGTCATGCGGATGGGGCAGGAAAGTATTTTCCCTTTCTGAATTCTGCCACTCCGTACTTCCCAGACTTCCTTTTCTTACTGGAAAGTGGACGTGGCAATGCTCCTTGCTCGCGGTCGTGGAGAGAGAAAGCCTGTTGAATGAACGGGAGAGCTGGGTAGCCTCTCTCGGCTCAGAAGCAGAGCTTCGGAGGAAAAACCAAACCCTGCCTGGTGCACCCTGAGCGCCTGTAGGGGAACGTGCCAGCAGCCGCCTGATGCTGAGGGACTCACCAGCCCTCATCCTTGAGGTGATGGGGGAAAGCCTGGCCTCATCTTGGATTTTCATTTTGATCTGCATGAGGGGGAGTACTGTAGGGTGTAGAGCACCCCAGAGCTGTGTGCTCGGACCTCTTTCTCTTTCTGTCTGTGCGCCCTCTTGGAGACCTTTCAGTCCTGTGGCTTTAATACTATTTGTATGCACCAAGCATGCCTGGAGTTATACCCCCAGCCACGACCCCTCCCATGGCCCCTCCACATGATGTATCCAGCTAGCTACTTGACATCTCCACTTGGATATCAAGTGAGCATTTCAGATTGAGATGTCGCAGGTTGGGTCCTTGATACAGCCCACTAGATCATTCTTCTGCTTCTCCATGAATGGTGATTCCACTTTCCCAGGGACTCAGGCCAAAATTCTTGGAGCCATCCACGATGTCTCACTTTGTCACCACCCCGCACACCCTGCCAGCTCTATCTTTAAAATCTCTCCCATTTCATCACCGTTCCCATGGCCACTGCTGTGCCCCCCGCCGGGTCTAAGCCAGCATCAGTCTCCCCTGGACCATGGCCGTGACCTCCACCTGCACTCCCTCATGCTACTCTTGCCCCCTTCAATGTCTTCAATACGGGGTCCTTCCTGTACAACATAAGGTAGACCGTGTTACTCCTTTGTTTAAAACTCCCCAGTGGCTCCCATCTCAGAGTAGAAGCCGACGTCTCTAAAGCGTTTTCCCTGTCTGCTCTGCCTCGCCGCATGCCCTGTGATGGCCCCGGTCGCTCACCTCCTCGCCCGTGCCAACACCCGGCTCCGTGTTGTTCCTTGACTATATGCCCAGCGCTCTGCCACCTCAGGATCTCTGCACAGGTCACTCCCTCACCTCCAGGCTTTTCACTCTGTTACTGGGGGTCTCACAGGGAAATAGCTGATGCACTCAGAGTCTGATAACTCGAGGAGGATTGACGTCGGAGGCGTGGAGGGGAACCACGTGGGCTGTGCAGCAGTCACCTGGGGCTCGGAAGAAGCTGGCCCAGAGCCCTTGGTGTCTGTGTTTTTCCAGCAGCATCAGGCTCTGTGCCTACAGGAAGTCTGTTCATAGGGCATTTCCCAAAGTGAGTTCCACAGGGGTCTCTGGGAGGTTCTCCCATCTGCTGACTCTTGTTCTGCAGGTTTTGATGAACTGTTTTGATTTTAGGATTTCAGACAAGGCTAGGACTCGTAGTCCTTCTGCAAAAGGTCCTGAGGTGGTCTGGAGCCTGAAGTGTCGGGATGGTGGCTGCCCGGTCACAACACTGGAAATAAGCACTTTGCTCTGGGCAGGCAGTGACCACTGGGTCACGGCTACCACCTGTCCAGCATGTGTAAAACCATGCCCATCAGAACCGATGAAGGGAGAACCAGGAAATCTAAGTGGCTGCTGGAATGAAGGTCCTCAGCTTCACAACCTGCCTTGTGTGAGATGGTGGGAAAGGGCAGGGATTCAGACAGGATTGTCCTGGTGATTCTCAAAGACTGTCCTGAGATACTCAGACCTTAGAAGTACCTCCCTTGTAAATACTCTTATCTTTCAGTTTTGTTATATGACAACTTGTATTCTTTAGTTTCTAGTTACCTTTAATTGGTAGGCGGCCTCTAACTTCTAGTTTTAAGTTTCTCTGCCCCACGACTTGTTTAATTTTTGTGACATGTAAAATATTTGATTTACTAAAACTCCGCCTTTTTACAAACATCTTAAATAGCCCTTTCGTGCAGAGGACACGAGGCAGCGTGCATCTCACCCCCGGAATCACCTGCTTTTTTTTTTTTTAATTGGGGTATAGTTGTTTTACAATGTTGTGTTAGTTTCTACTATACAGCGAAGTGAATCGGCCATATGTACACATATATCCCCTCTTTTTTGGATTTCCTGGAATCACCTGCTTTTGAATTGCAGGGATGAGCTCTCCTCATGGTGGTGGCTCCTGTGTTCCTTGGGTGACATAAGTGCCAGGAGGATGGGACCCTGTGCCGTAGACCAGGATTGGATGGATATTTGAATGAACAGTGAGTGTCAGACACTTCACTGTGCCATTTTCCTTTGCCTCCCCTTTGGTTCTCAGCAGAAGATCTTTTCTCTTGAGTCAGTTTTCCCCCCGCTTTGATATGCAATTGTAATAGGAACCTATCTGAAGTTGCCAGTAGAGACTTCAGTGCGGTATGGTTGACCTGTTGCCAAAAATTGAAGTAGTAGAAAGCAGTGCTTAAAGAATCAGGAAGTAAAGCTGTCACTTGAAGACTTGTGCTCCTACGTAAGCAGGTTTGACCACCCCAAAGTAATTGAATGGTTTGGTTTACCCTCTTCCTGTCTTCACTGTCGTCCCCATTTCTTGTAAAATGCCATTTAAAGGAAATAAATGGAGGGTGTGGGCAGTGAAAATGAATGATCTGGTTCATGGAATTTTGAGCTTTTGATGAAGCCCAAGGGGACTAGATGGGGGCAAAAGATGACTTTGAATTTTTCTTTGCTTCTCTCCATGATAAGTCAGAGTTTGAAGTAGAAAAGTGAAACTCAGTACTTCCCCTGACTAAACGTTTCTTATGAAATGAACATTTTAGCCTCCTTGCGGCCATCCAGGCTTATTCTGTGTGCCCTCGGATTGTCCAATGGTCTGAGGACCTGATGAGTCAGTGAAGCTCTTTGACCTGTAGTTCACAACCCTATTCTAAGACGAGGAAAACCGGAAATTATCTTGAACAATGAAACTCTGCCTGTCTTCGTCGGTGCCAAGTGCTCATTTCTCTCAGGTGACATTTTAAGGAGGGAGACAGGGCAGCGTGGCGATGACTCCCCCATGAGGAATTCATTCAGATGTAGCTCTTCTGAGACTGTGACCGTTTTTTAATATTTAACTCTTGTTTCTCTGCTTTATCTTTCTTCACCAACCTTTGCTGGGTTTGAAGAGATTGGTGGATCGTTATCTATTGCCACAGACTCAGTGGCACATCTGGGAACAGCTGCTCTGGGCTGGGGCATGGCCGGCTGCTGGCTGACCGAGGCTGGCCCCTGCTGGAGCCACTCAGGGGCTCCGCTCTGCCTCAGGTTTCTTGTCCTCCTCCTGGGTCTAACAGAATAGCCCAGAAATGCTCTTTTCATGCCAAAGGTGGAAACACAAAAGAGCAAGCAGAAATACATAAAGTCTCTTGAGGCCTAGGCTCCAAGCTGGCATACCATCACTTCTGCCTCATTTACGGGCCAAAGCAAGTCAGATGGAGCAGGGAGATTGCCTCACTGTGGGGCGAGGGGGGACTCCAAATTCACAGTGACGGGGGTATGGACATGAGGGGGAGAGAAGAGCGGGAACCTTAATGCCATTGTCTTCCGCAGTTGGTTCAAAGAAACTTGCTCACAGCTAAAATTAAATAAAATTTCCCTTCTTTGCAATTTATCTTTTTCAGAAAACCAGAACCTATGGCTCTCTTTGCAGTTTTTCAGACAACATTCCTCTTGGCATTGCTGTCCTTGAGAACTTACGAAAGTGAAGGTAAGAAGTGGAAAGAACAGTAAAAAAAAAAAAAAAAAAAAATCACCTAGGGGAAAAAAAACAAGGTGACAGGTACTTTGGAGAAAAATCAACAGGTCATTTTTCTTTGAAAATTACTTGAAATTGGTAAGTAGCAGTGATTACCTTAGTCATGAGCTTCCTCATCTTGATGGCTCATTTTAGTAAGCTATACCTTAACCTTGATTTCCCGGTCAGTGGAGTAAGCTATACCTTAACCTTGATTTCCCGGTCAGTGGAGTAAGCTATACCTTAACCTTCATTTCCCGGTCAATGGTAACTTGTCAGTGAATCTAATCCCAGAGAATGTCATGATCAATATATGGTCCATGGCCATTGCCAGAGGAGTTCCTTCTAAACTTGCTGGGTAGAGATGGGTTATGTGTCCAGTGTCGGCTGCAAGGTTAGAGCAAGTTGGGCTGTGCCACAACTGCGTTCGTTGAGAGGCTGTTACCTGCAAGATAATATGCTAAGTGCTGAAATGCTGTTTATGGGTGAAGAAATAGTATTTGTCTCTTAGCTACTCGCACAGCGAAGGTATTTGGCCATAAATCAACTTTGTAAATAAAGTCAGTAAGAATTCAACACCATTAAAATGTTTATGTGTATTTTATCACTTTGAGCCCGTTTGAAGACAGATTCAAACTTGAGAGAGTTTCTATGGGTGTATAAAGTTTGTGTTGCCTTTACCTGTATTTTATAAAGCTTGACCTTTTCCTCTTTCTGCATTTATTCTTTGCTGTATACTCCCTTTGTAACAGAGGGTACAGGCATATGCTCTTAGTAATTACTCACACAATTCCTGTCCATGGATTCATGAAAATGATGTTTGCAAGAAATGTCCATAGAAGTTATCCATTTCCCTTGAAACTCTGTGATAAGCTATTTGGAAATAAAAGGAAGATTTTGTTCTGATAAGAGCTCAATTCTCCGTCTGATATTCTTGAGGTCTGGGTTTAGTTTTTTATGAGGTTCAGGGCACATGAGAAGGTGCTACTTTTATGGGTTCTTAAAAATCACAGTTTGATTGTTGGTTTCTTCCATAATCTGGAGCTGAAAGGTGGAAATTAGGAGGACTCCTCTTTTGTAGTATCGATACCCCTCACTCCATCGATCTTACTTGCTAAAATCTAGGCATGACACACTGGGGCTGAGTGGGTGGTCTGTACCATAAGAATGTCTGGGCTCAGTTAGAGCTCCTGATTCCCAGACAGACCCAGGGCCCCAACTCCAGGCTCTCCAGAGAAGCCAGGTGTTTAACCCAGGTGTTTAACCCTAAGCTTTTGGCCCCGCTCACTTCCCTAGTGAAGTCTCCGTATCTGATCTGACAACAGTTTACTGTGAGCCTTCTACTTACAAGGGACTCTGCTCTCAGGGCAAGCTCTGTTGCTCACCCTTTCAGCTTCCTTTATTTAGATCCGACTTGCATTTACCTGTTTTTCTCTCCACCAGTCTTTGTTTCTGCTTCCAGCTTTCTCAGCTAAGCATACCCGCTTTGCGAAGTGATCCTGCTTTGTCCTCACCCTAACTGCTTGGATTTCTTGTCTCGATTTCTGCTGCATCTGACCCAGTACCTACTAAATGTCCACTCACACCACTGGGCTTCTCACTCAATCACTCAGCCAGGCTCAGGCCTGAGACTCCCTTTCAGGTAACCTAGCTTCTCCTGTCCAATGAGACAGAGCCCAGGCTCACTTCCTGTCGGCCCTGGGCTCACTCTCCATCAGCCAGAGATCATGACTAGCATTTGGATGTATTTTCTTCCAGTCTCTTGTGCGCATGTTTGCACAGACAGAGAAAGAGATATAAACGTGTAGGGTTTTTTTAATAGAGGTAAAATTATACTATATGTACACCGGGAGTATTTATACTATACATACTTTAATAAGTGTATATAGTATAAAGTTTATATATAAAGTATACTTGTTGAAGTATAACTAGTGTAAAGTATACATACTTATCACAGTATATGTAGTATAAAGTATATATATTATATATAATATAAATATATATACTAGGAAGTTATACTATATATACTTATTAAAGTGTATACAGGTAAATTATTAAACAAGTGAAGTATATATACTTTAATAAGTTTACTTTTGTATATACTTATCAAAATAATTAATACAATATATGACGAGAGTTTTTACCTTTGATGTTAAAAGTTTTTCTAGAAATAACATATTTAATGGCTGCATGGTATCCCATCTTACGAATGGGCCATGGTTTATTTCCTTAAAGAGTGTTGTTGGGACCAGACAGAGAAACAGGTTGGGGAAAATAGGAGGACAGTCTGTGACTAGAGCTAGGTCTGTCTGATTCCAAGCCTGCCCTTTTTGGCCACACGCCGGTACAGCGTTATAAATTAAAGAGTTGGGCCAAGAGCCCTGGGTTCTGGTTGGGTTGTGTGGCCTTGGGAAAGTCACTCCCCTTTTCTTAGTTTCAGTTTCCTCATCCTCAATTTCCTTTATCTCTCTGACTTTCCCTTGGCATTGCCTGCTATTTCCCAAGGATGTTCTAAATTGCTTTCCACCCAGTTATTTCTGACTGCTGTCTCTCGAGTACCTGAGTCACTCAACACTCACCAAGAGCATGTGTCAGTACAAAGAATTCCCCTTTTGTCTAAAGCATCATATGGCAGCCTTCTAGAGCTTCCAGAAGTAAAGTTGATACTTGTAGGTGACTCACTCATTCAGCAACCAGCCACGGAGTTTCTATACCGTGAGAGGTATGTTACGGTCTTGGTTCCAGCGTGCTGAGTAAGACTCAGTCCCACCCATGTTCAGCTCACAGTCTGCGGAGAGACAAACACAGAACAGGCTATGACGGCACGCTGAGATCAGGGCTCACACGCTGGGTGGGAAAAGCAGCCCTGGGGAGAAGAGAGTGCCAGGAAGGACGAATTATTAGTGAGGCGCTGCTGGTCAGGCAGGCACTTGATATCATGGCGATGCTGGATCTCTGTCATTTGAGATCCGCATCTGCTGTGGGTAAGACGTCATGCCAAGTTCTGGGGACAAGAGTTCGTTCAAAGGTGCATAAGCCTCTGCCTCTGTCCTCCAGGAAATTTGAATCTAGAGTGAGACTGACAGCAACGAACAACCATACAGGCAAGATGAAATGAGGGCTAGGAAAGGTGGGGTGACTCTGCATGCACCCTGCTTCCCTGGTGCTGATGGCTACACGGCTACTAAAACAACCTCCCCCCCGTTCCATAAGGGATCTGCCCTTTCATCTCTCCCCATCTCCCTCTAGTTCACTGTATTAGGCTTGGAAGACACAGGTTTAGAGAGAGAATGAATAACAGCTGTTGCCTCTAACTAGAGAATTGAGACATTTTATTCACAAAGGAGATAAAACCTCTAGCCAAATAACAATAGAATATGACCACCATGTTTGGGCTTTGAGCATTCAGGAATTCCAACTTACTTCATTTACCTTTGAGTGAATAGGGCCTGATACGTGATTCACTCTGCCCAAACTCGTTAAGAATCAGAATGCCAATTTATTAACTTCCAGTGGGGAATAAAACTGGAAAGATAACTGGGGCTCAGCCTTTTGGTGTAAATTTAGAAGACTAAATTATGCATTCTGCAGTGTCATTGTAGTGAAGTGAACCAGATATCTTAATATTTCTTTTAAAATCTAGCATATTAAGCTCAATATAAAAAAAAACAAACAACCCAATCCAAAAATGGGCAGAAGATCTAAATAAACATTTCTCCAAAGAAGACTACAGATTGCCAACAAACACACAAAAGGATGCTCAACATCACTAATTATCAGAGAAATGCAAATCAAAACTACAATGAGGTATCACTTCACACAGGTCAGAATGGCCATCATCAAAAAGTCTACAAACAATAAATGCTGGAGAGGGTGTGGAGAAAAGGGAACCCTCTTGCACTGTTGGTGGGAATGTAAATTGATACTGCCACTATGGAGAACAGTATGGAGGTTCCTTAAAAAACTAAAAATAGAATTACCATATGACCCAGCAATCCCACTACTGGGCATAAACCCAGAGAAAACCATAATTCAAAAAGAGTCATGGACCACAATGTTCATTGCAGCACTATTTGCAATAGCCAGGACATGGAAGCAACCTAAGTGTGCATCAACAGATGAATGGATAAAGAAGATGTGGCACATATATACAACAGAATATTACTCAGCCATAAAAAGAAATGAAACTGAGTTATTTGTAGTGAGGTGGATGGACCTAGAGTGTGTCATACAGAGTGAAGTAAGTCAGAAAGAGAAAAACAAATACCATATGCTAACATATATATGGAATCTATAAAAAAGGTTCTGAAGAACCTAGGGGCAGGACAGGAATAAAGACGCAAAGGTAGAGAATGGACTTGAGGACACAGGGAGGGGGAAGGGTAAGCTGGGACGAAGTGAGAGAGTAGCATGGACATATATACACTACCAAATGTAAAATAGATAGCTAGTGGGAAGCAGCGCATAGCACAGGGAGATCAGCTTGGTGCTTTGTGACCACCTAGAGGGGTGGGATAGGGAGGGTGGGAGGGAGGGAGACGCAAGAGGGAGGGGCTATGGAGATATATGTATACATGTAGCTGATTCACTTTGTTATACAGCAGAAACTAACACACCATTGTAAAGCAATTATACTCCAATAAAGATGTTAAAAAAAAAATCTAGGGCTTCCCTGGTGGCGCAGTGGTTGAGAGTCCGCCTGCCAATGCAGGGGACACGGGTTCGTGCCCCGGTCCGGGAAGATCCCACATGCCGCAGAGCGGCTGGGCCCGTGAGCCATGGCCGCTGAGCCTGCGCGTCCAGAGCCTGTGCTCAGCAACGGGAGAGGCCACAACAGTGAGAGGCCTGCGTACAGCCAAAAAAAAAAAAAAAAAAAAAAAATCTAGCATATTATATGGTTCTGAAAGTAATACGTGTTTTCTAAAGAACATTCGCAAAGTACAGAAAAGCATAAAAAAGAAAGTTAAAATCACTCAACCTCACCATCCAGAAATGACTGTTAACATGTTAGTTTTACTTCTCTTTATAGCTTTTTAAAAATAATATAAGTACTTTAAAAAATATAAAATGGAGTGCATAGTTCAATATGATTTTTTTAAGTGTATGGAAAAAAGTCAAGCAAAACATACATGATTTGAACTTGACAATGGAGTGAGAGTGGAGTTGGTAGGATGCTGGGGATTCAATTTCTGTATTATTTGAACATTTTTATCATGATCATGTATATTTTAAAAATAATTTTTATTGAGGTGAAGTTCATGTAACAAAACTAATCAGTTTATGGTTAAAGTGGACAAATCTGTGACATTTAGTACATTGAATATGTTTTGCAATTACCACCTCTATATAGTTCCAAAACGTTTTTATTATCCCCAAAGGAAAGCCTGTAATCATTAAGCAATTATCCCCTATTCCTCCCTCCCTCAGCCCCTGGCAACCACCAGTCTGCTTTATCTCTCTATAGATTTATCTATTCTGAATATTTCATATGAAGTGAATCATACTATGTATATGAGACCTTTTTTTTTTTTTTTCTTCTTTTTTTTTTTTTTTTTGCGGTACGTGGGCCTCTCACTATTGTGGCCTCTCCCGCTGCGGAGCACAGGCTCCGCACGCGCAGGCTCAGCGGCCATGGCTCACGGGCCCAGCTGCTCAGCGGCACGTGGGATCTTCCCGGACCAGGGCACGAACCCGTGTCCCCTGCATTGGCAGGCGGACTCTCAACCACTGCGCCACCAGGGAAGCCCCGATATATGAGACCTTTTATATCTGTCTTCTTTCACTTAGTGTAATGTTTTCAAGGCTTGCCTAATTTGTAGCATCATTCCTTATTCCATCGAATGGATATACCACACTTTGTTCATCCAGTCATTTGCTGATGGACATTTCGGTTGTTGCCACCGTTTGGCTATTGTGAATAGTGCTGCTACAAACATTTGTGTACGAGTATTTGAGTCTCTACTTTCAATTCTTTGGGATATATACCTAGGAATGGAATTGTTGGGTCATATGGTGATTTTAACTCTTTGAGGAACTTCCAAAATGTTTTCTACGGTGCTAACGCCATTTTACGTCCCCACCAGCAATGTACAAAGGTTCTAATTTCTCAACATCCTCACAATGCTTATTTCCATTTTTAAAATTATAGCCATCCTGTGAGTGTGAGATAGTATCTCATTATTGTTTTGATTTGCGTTTCCTTAATGACTAATGATGTTGAGCATCTTTTCATGTGCTCTTTCATCATTTGTACATCTTCTTTGGAGAAATGCCCATTCAAGTCATTTGCCCATTTTTTAAACTGAGTTGTTTGTCTTTTAGTTGTTGAGTTGTAAGAGTTCTTTATATATTCTGGATGCTAGATAAGTGATTTGCAAATATTTTCTCCCATTCTTAGTTTGTTTTTCTCTTTCTTGACAAGGTCCTTTGATGCACAAAAGTTTTACATTTTGATGGAGTTCAATTTATCTATTTTTTTCTTTTTTGGCTCATGCTTTCCTGTCATATCTAAAGACCCACTGCCAACTCCAAGGTCATGGGAGTCCATACTGAGATTTTAATTCGTACTCTAGCCATCCCCAGCACCACATTTACAAAATATTACAAAGGATGGGTATATTTTTGGGAAGATAGTCATTGATGGCTAATAACTTGGGTTTTATGGACACTCTTGTTAACCTAACTTCCATAGAATGAATTTTCTGAGATTTTTTAAAATAAATTCTGAGGCTGATGCTTTACTTGGATTGTGAACCTGTCTACCATGTGGACCATTCACATGAAAAGCTTCATGCTTATATCTATCAGGAATGCGTCTCAGCTTATCTGGCTGGGTCCAGAGCCCCGTCCTTTTCATCTGTATCCTGAGTTTGGCAGGACATGGTGGGAGCCATGCAGCATACTTCTCAGACATTCCATTCCACGTGACCTTTGACTGGGCAGGATGCTCCTGCCTTAACAGTTGGCGGGCAGTGCAATAAAGGGGAGCAAGGTTTTGGTATTAGAGAGATCTATACTTAAATCCCATATAGCTTTGTGTAAATCATTTAAGCTTACTGAACTTCAGTTTCCCCATCTATAAAAAATTACTGTCTGAGTTTTACAGTGGGCATGACACGAGACAACGTGTGTAAAGCACCTAGCACTGTGCCTGGTAAAGAGTACGTGTCCAATCTTGTTGTCGCTGTTATTTTTACCTCTCTGTGAGAAAAATAGCACATGTAGAATGGCAGTTGGGAACATTTTTTTCCAGTATTAGAGATTCTTTCCATTTTTATTCTCAAAAGAACATACTCTCTTGCCTTTTAAACTAGGTGCCAGAGGGTCTCAGATCACTAGGGGAAACCCCCAAAGAACTAGAAAAATGAATGCTGAAAAGATGGAATGTGCTCCACCATGGACCGTCAATTATCAGTTGTTTTTTTCCCTACAGTCTTAATCTTTTCAGTACCTTTGCACCATTCCCAGTTCACTTTAGACTCCCTCAGAAGGGAGTGAAACCAGTTGATTCGGCAATACACAATTCCTTTTGAATCTGCACAGCATTTCCTCTGCTTATGTAAAAAGTGGTGCTTTGTTCTTCTCCAGGAATTAGCAACGATCTCACTCACTCCATCAGGCCCCATCCTCTCTCTGGGCTGTTTCCTAGCTCACTGACCTCAGCAAATCTGTTTCGTGTTTGAATCTCTACTCTTTGACAGACTCTATCACACCACTAAATATTCTAAACTTGCAATGACTCATTACTTCTTACGAGTCTGTTGTGTCTCTCCAGCTAGGTTCCTTCCTTGAGCTAGAAACCTTGTCACAATTATTTTACTTCACACTAAGTGCCTAGTCTCATCCGAAGAGTCCAGTGAATTCTTGCCAGAGGTGTTTTAAGTTCAGTGCGTTGAGATTTAAGCAATAATATCTAGAGATGGAACTTGCTGTCACTTTATAGCTACTTAATAAACTATGAAATATTGACTTCCAAAAAGAAAACTCTCATTTTAGATGTCCTCTTATAGCAGATTTATAGCAAAAAGTCCTCTTGAAATGAAATTTATAGCAAAATGTCCTCTTTCTTTATTCAGCCTTATTACAAATTTCTGAACCATTTAGATTGTTCAATAGAGTATCCTTTTGTCTTGTGAAACTGTTTATCAATTTATTAATTTGCTGTGTATCATTGAGCAAGTCATTTCATTCATCTAGGTCTTAATTTCTTTATCTGCTGAGTGATTTCTGAATTCGCTCCAGGTTTTCAAAGTGTCTCATTCTAGAATGTATATGTGAGCAATAATTTCTACAGCTAAATGATGATATTGAACAGTTTAATTATCTGTGACTATTCAATCATACTCCTATTAAATGTTATTTCATATCTTGTTTTGGCCTTTCAGCCTTATCTGAACCTTTACCATTAACTCCTGGATCGCTGAAAGTTTCTGTCAATTCTACGTGTCAGTGTTTGCATTTACAATGGACTGTCCACAGCCTCGCTTATCATCAGGAATTGAAAATGGTTTTTCAGATACAAATCAGTAGATTTAAAACATCCAATGTCATCTGGGTGGTAAGTATTTTTCTTTTTGGCTCAATATTTAAAAAATCCTTTTCTGACACTGTGTTTTATCTTTTATAACATCCCTCCAAATCCCAATATGGAAATATTTGGGCAACTCAGAATACTTGTCCTAAATAATCACATTTCTGTGTTTTTAGTTAAGAGGGTCCCGGACAGGGCTTCCCTGGTGGCGCAGTGGTTGAGAGTCCACCTGCCGATGCAGGGGACACGGGTTCGTGCCCTGGTCCGGGAAGATCCCACATACCGCAGAGTGGCTGGGCCCATGAGCCATGGCCGCTGAGCCTGTGCATCTGGAGGCTGTGCTCCGCAACGGGAGAGCCCACAACAGTGAGAGGCCAGCGTACAGCAAAAAAAAAAAAAGAGGGTCCCGGACAAAGTAACATGACAATTTTGGTTTGGTAGGTTGGATGGGCTGTGCTACGAATCAGATCATTCTCTCACTTCTGCTCTGTTCCCTGTGGAAGCTGTTGGGGTCTGTCCTGGTGAATACTGGATTCCAAAAATCCATGAAGGTCAATCACCTTATTCCTCTTCCTTCTTCCTTCCCTGTCCACCAGAGATCTTCGTAAATCAGATGTAAGAGCTTGGCAACCTTTTTCATGCCACTGTGGCTCGCAGGCAGTTTCTTTACTAATGCTATGCTGGGATGCAAGGAATAAACCATTCTAGCATTTTCTGCCCTAATCAGCGAAGAGGTTCTCCATGGGCCATGTTGGAGAGTAACTTACAGTGTCCTTTGTTGCCTCATATGTGGCTTTTTCTACCACAAATTAAATTAAGAAAGTCCTGAATTTCACACACTTTTTGCCTTTGAATTATTTGGGATCGATTTTTCACTTGTCTGGTTTAAATCATGGTTGTGTCTGTTTTGCCTGATGCTTCCCCATCTAGTGCATTGGGGCACTTTGGTAGTTGATTTATTTATTTTTCCTAACATCTGTATTGGAGTATAATTGCTTTACAAACTTTGGTAGTTTCTTTCAATTACCATTTATGGTGCAGGGAACCTTAATAATCTATGCCCACATCGTGATCATTTATTAGCATGGGATGTTGAAGGACAGTGAAATATTTTCCCACTGAAGGGAACAGAGAATTTGCATTGGAGGGAAGGGCAACACAGTGCTGTGTCATTACTGGGGACCTCCATTTGCTAGTGGACGGCCACTCTCCTCTCAGGTGCTGGAGGCGTGAGTACAGGGAGCCAGGTGGTTAGTTCCTTTAGCGAAGCATAAAGGCTACTAGCTTTAAAGGCTCCAGTTACTTTCCTTATCCATCACTGCATTTGAGATCTGAGTGAGTGGCCTAATTTAAATATCATTCTGACTGTTGATTTAGGATTGATACCAGGTCTAGAATTCCGCCCCTCAAAGGGCAGCTTCCCACCATGAGAGTTGTTCAGTGTTGGGTTTTTTTTTTTTTTTGAGGCCAAACTTAGTTTATTTGGGGTTTGTTAGTTCTGCAGGCCAGGAGACACAGATCCAAGAAGCACTTGCATTGTGTTCCCTGGTGTTCTGACTTTAAACAACAGCAATGCTTATGTACAGCTGTTCCCTCCCCACCACCAGCCCATCTTCCCACCATCCCCCTCATGCTAATAATTTTTGTATTTTCCTGTTTTTTGTATCGTTGATGGATACACTGGTTGTTGATTTGGACCCAGTACAACATCGAGCAGAGGTCATATTGAGGCTAAGAATTATCTAAGGAAAAGAAATTTGAGAGAAGAGCTGGAGGAATTCGTGGAAAACTAGCACTTAACACCATTAGAGAAAGTAACATTAACTGTAGACCAAGCTGACCCCATTCTTTATTTTTCTAAATGACAGTTCTTTCTGCTTTCATAGTAGAGAAAATAACAGTAGCAACATGTGAACAGACAGTTGTTCGTATCTGTTTACACCTTTGATTCAGGTAGTTCTCTTTTCAAGGTAAAGCCGCTGGTGAAACCTCCTTGTGTAACCTACCAAGGCTGGAGATGTTTGAGGGTAGAGTTTTGCCTTGTTGGTTATACGGTCCCCATAACACCCAGGCCAGCCTGATCCCAACAGAGGAGAAAACTAAGGCACAGAGAGGTTTGTGGTGCTGCTTTTTTTTCTTCTTCTTCTTTTTCCTGTCATTTATTCATTTGACAAAAGATGATCATACCTGCCTATGCCAGATGTCAGGAACAGGAAAAGAAAAAACACCTTTGACCTTGAATTGTTTACGGCACAGTTGAGAAAGTCCAGGACACACAGAACAACGCTAAGAGGACAATTTAAGAAAAACTGAGACGGCCTCACCCTGACCGTGTCCACACAGAGCTCTCCCTTTTCCTGCTGGGGTTGGGTAGTGGAGGACCTGCCGCACCCAGAGGAGGGAACTGCCCCTCTCAAGGCAGCTCTGTTTCTGGCTGGAGCCCCGGGCCCCCCACAGGGGTGACAGCCACATGCAGTCTTCCCAGGTCATCAGTCTCCACGTGTCCCAGAACAGACGATGCCAAGAGAAGCCCTTGTCTGAACCTCTCAGGCCTGAAATCAAGGACAGACATAAGGTCCCCCTCCAGTTAAGGGTCAGACAAAGCAGCTGAGAGAGGTCGCTTCCATCTGGACCGTGATCTCCCTTTCATAGGACAGGTCCCTGTAAGGCACCCTCACTCATGCCTCGGACTGTTTTGTTCCCAAACAAGCCACAGGAAAAGCATGTTGACCGAGGCTGTCGCAGCTGGACCAGGGACTCTGAGCTGCCTCCTGGCCGGCACTGGCCACTCAGGCTGCACTACGTGCTCTCACCCTGGCTAGGGTTCTGCCCGCAGCCTCTCCAGCCACTTGCTTTATGGTTCCATCAATGGCAGGAGAAGGCAGAGTAGAGTAGCAGCTCAAGCCTGGAAGGAGGCTTGGAGCGTGAGTCAGTGAGGGATGAGCTCACTTCTCAGGAATGAATCAGTGATCTCAGTTGGACTGCTGTGGAAATGCCAGTTTTTTGTAACATACTAATGTCTGCCAGGGCCCAATTAAACTTGCCACTTGGATGAATGAAAACATCCCAGACACAGTCATCACATTTTTAAAAGTTGCTGAATTGATGCATTCAGCGAAAAGTTTTATCTCCTCCACAACGGGCCTATAAAGACCACAAAGCACAACTTGTGGTTGGACAGAATCCACACAGAGGGTGTCTGGGAAAAGCAGAGCTCACTGCATAGTAACAAACGGAGGAAATCCTTCAGCACAGACTGTGGGCTCAGGTCCAGGCATTGTTCCAGGCATGGGGCTGTGAGTGCTGATCAAAAATAAGGAGATGATCCCACAATGCAGAGTATCCTAGGCGTGAGGAGTGCAGGTCGCTGGCACGGGGCTGTGGGGTGAGATTAGGCCTGACCTTCTCCAGCACCTTGGAGGAAGGGCAGTTGGAGCCAAAATAGGAAAGAAGATTAGAAGCTAATTTAGCATGGAGGGTGAGGAGGAATGTCCCAGGAAGATCCAGCTGGGGTGAGCAGAGGTCCTGAGTGAAAGGGGCTGGGAGCTTTCAGGCCTGAAAGCGCGGGGCATGTGGGGCGGGCAGGACAGGGCTAGACCACACACACACCCAGGGTCATGCCCAGATGCTGTTTTATATGCAGGGAGCGGTGAGAAGCGGAGTGATGAGCTCTGATTGGAAGTCTTAAGGAAAGCTCACTGCGGCCACACAGTGGAGAGAAGTTGGGAGAACTGGAGGAGGTGAAGTGTGACCAGTTGGAATGGAAGCGAGCAGTGGGGTCGGTCCAGAGGAGAGGGGCCTGGAGTGGGTGGTGACCGTGGTGACAAGAGAAGTGGCCGAATTCCCAAGAGATGGGGGAGGCAAAATCCAGCCGGCGGCTTGTTGACATTACAGCGAGGTCACCAGGACGACAGAGTTCCTTTTATTTATTTATTTTGGTGTTGGTTCTTAAATAATAATTAAGAAAAGGTACCTGTGATCGCTCGTATTAAATAGGAAAAGTTGCATGGATCAGGACCACAGAACTTGTAGTTAAAAATGTATGTTTTGGGGCTTCCCTGGTGGTGCAGTGGTTGGGAGTCCGCCTGCCGATGCAGGGGACACGGGTTCATGCCCCAGTCCGGGAAGATCCCACATGCCGCGGAGTGGCTGGGCCCGTGAGCCATGGCCGCTGAGCCTGCGCATCCGGAGCCTGTGCTCCGCAACGGGAGAGGCCGCAACGGTGAGAGGCCCACGTACTGCAAAAAAAAAAAAAAAAAAAAAAAATGTATGTTTTGTAATCTAGGGATAAAGGAATACGATAAACCGAAATAATATAAATGTTTTACAAATGGGAGTTCTGCTTAGCGTGAGAAAGGACGTGCACGACTAGAGGCCTTTCAGGTGGACGAAGTGCTTCTCCTTCCGGGGCTGTGTTTGGCTCGGCCAAGGCCGCTGTTTAAGGTTGGCGGCCTGGGGAGGGGAAGGCACAGGTGGAGGAAGGCCTCCGAGTCTGGTTGCGTGTGACGTGTGTGCCGCCCCCCTTGTCTTCACCGTAGGACTTGCCATTGGCCCTTAGAAAAATGGATGCAGACTCAGTTTTCCCCAGGAAGGGCAAGATTTTTGTTGTCCCTGTCTCCCAGCTGTGGGTGCAGAAAGCAGGCGTCCTGGAGGGGCCCACTGAAAGCATGGGTGCCTGGAGCTGTGGTCCACGAAGAAGAATGAAGCCCAGTCCCCGCTTTCTGGGTGCCCTACTTGAGTCAGAGGCATAACCACGATGAAATGCCACCAACTACCCCCAGTATGCAGGGGAGCTCAGGCAGAGGTGGGGATGGGAGGAAACCAGAGGAGAGAGCAAGAAAGACTTCATGAAGAAGATGGGGTATAATAGGGGCTTGAAGGTTGGGACTAATTCCCAATTCAGAGGGAGAGTTGGGGACGCGAAACCCGGAACGCCGCGTGAGCAAGTACTGTGGAGTAAAGCATACAGCTCTTCCCGAAGTGTGGGGCGGCCCACTGTGTCTGGAGACAGGAGTCCTGCAAGGGAGAGGCAGTTGGAGTCATACTGTAAATGGCCTTGGACGACAGGGTCAGGTGTAGAAGGAGCTGTTGAAGTATATTGCGTTAAAGAATGAAAATACCACTGTCTAAGAAAGATTAAGACTAAACGCTGTGCGGGAAAAGCAAATTACAGTACAACTTGGACAAGGTTCCCAAGAGCACAGTGTAGGGCGTTCCCATGAGATTGACATCTCTGGGGACTAAAGATTCTGAAGGTTGGAGCTCAAGGGAGGGGCGATGGTCCATGTGGCCACCGTATCTGAAAAGACAGGAGACAAAAACCAAAGCAATCATTGGGAGCCATCTGTTGACGTCTGGGAGACAGTGGAATTCCTGGGAACCATGAAGGACTGCCAGCTCTACTGAGATTGGGCCAACTTGATCTGATGAATATTAGAAAATTCTCATCAATCTTGCTTATTTTTAAAAGGGTGCCTCAATTAATTCTCTAGTGTGCAAGAATCTTCTTAGCACGCTCTTGTGACCAGCACTGTGTGCATACCTTCTTTCTCTGATCTTTTCCCCCAAGACTCCAGTAGCTTCTGTTTTCTCTCTCACTTGAGCCCTCTGGAATTGGAGGCCCAGAGGGGTTGGGAGCCAAGTTTTCGAAAGGCAGGAGGCCAAGGCTGGTTCTTTGCTGGGCCGTCAGAGCTTGGAAGCTGGCTGGCTGAGAACAGACTGCATTTGTCCATATCCTGGAGTTACAGTGGACTCTTAGGTGTGTGCTTTGGGCTAAGTCCAGCCAAGCCATTTCCCGGGACCACACGGCTATATGTTTCCAAGTTTTTCTCTTTATTTCTAGGAGAACTACAGCACCACTGTGAAGCGGGACCAAGTCCTGCATTGGAGCTGGGAATCCGAGCTCCCTCTGGAATGTGCGGCACACTTTATAAGAATGAGGAGTATGGTGGATGACGCCAGGATTCCCAAGCCAGGGTTCTGGAGCAACTGGAGTTCATGGGAGGAAGCAGATGGTGAGAAGTGAGGTGATAAAAGAGTGCAGGGGTTTACTATCTAATATTTCTCGGGGACCAGTAGTCAAATAGTGGAAGTTCCTGTTGAGAAACTCTGGGTAGACACCAGCATTATTTTTCTTTGGCTCCTATTGGGTCTAAAAAGCATAGGTGTGAAACTTGCCACCAGGAGACAGAGGTCTAAGGACTTACCCTCTGAATTTATTCATTGAGGTAATTACGCAAATTCAGACAATTTAGTATTCATTTTCCATAGGTGTGAAGTGTGTATATTATAGAATGCTAAGTGAACAAAACAGGACATAAATTGTACATATGTTTTTATTAGAACAACACAAAGTGTGTATTCATCTAGAGCAGAATTTGGGAAGCTTTTTCTGTCAAGGGCAAGATAGGAAATACTTTAGGTTTTACAACCCTACATTCTCTATCGTGACTATTCAACTCTGCCATTGTAGCATGGGAGCAGTCATAGGCAGAGTGTAAATAAATGAGTGGTTGTGTTCCAATAAAACTTTATTTACAAAAACAGATGGTGTCTGGAATTGGCCCATGGGCCATAGCTTGTCAACCCCTAATGTAGAGACAAGGGAGGGAAATATGGAAAACTGGAAGCAGTTCTTCATTTGAGATCATGGATAATTATGAGAGAGATCATGGATAATTATGTTTAATTATTAAAATATCTCTTAATTTTGATTATTTTGTTATTAAAATTTAGCATTTTGCACAATTTCTTCAAATGCTTCAGCTAAGCTATAGGTTAGTTATAAAGCACTGGCATTTGGTGCTCTCAACTATATACGTTGACAGATTATCTGAAATTCCTGTCAAGAGAACCATTCCTTAGCTAAGTGTTTATGCAAATGTATTCATTCAAACTGATAGCATGTTAACTCACGAGAGGCCCAATGATTAATTTAATACTAATAATAGAATCAAATCTGCATTCTAGTCACTGCTTTCAGCACTATATGTATTAATTTCATCTTCACATCAGCCCTATGAAATACATATAATTCTTATTCCTACTTCACAGATGAGGAGACTGAGGGGCAGATAGCTTTAAAAAAACCCCATGCAGGGCTTCCCTGGTGGTGCAGTTGTTGAGAGTCCGCCTGCCGGTGCAGGGGACGCGGGTTCGTGCCCCGGTCCAGGAGGATCCCGCGTGCCGCGGAGCGGCTGGGCCCGTGGGCCGTGGACGCTGGGCCTGCGCGTCCGGAGCCTGTGCTCCGCGGCGGGAGGGGCCACGGCAGTGAGAGGCCCGCGTACCAAAAAAAAAAAAAAAAAAAAAAAAAAAATCCCATGCGGGGTCATCAGGCCACAAAGTGGTAGAGCCAGAATTCTAACCTGGACAATCTGGCTCCAGAGGCCATTCTCTTAACCGTCACATCCTATTGCTGAGAGACACACTTAACAGAAAAAATAGAGATTAAAAAGGTAGCAATAGAGAAAGAAAGAACAACATTATCAACAACTTTCATACAGTGGACTAGGTTTATCAAAACTATAACTTCCAAACTAACTCAAGAATTGATAGAAAAGCTGATTATTCCTTAAAAAAATTTTTTTATTGAAGTATAGTTGATTTACAATATCCTGTAAGTTTTGGGTGTACAGCACAGTGATTCAGTTATACATTTTTTTTTCAGATTTTTTTCCCTTATAGGTTATTACATAATATTGAGTATAGTTCCCTGTGCTATACAGTAGGTCCTTGTTGGTTATCTATTTTATACATAGTACTGTTTATATGTGAATTCCAAACTCCTAATTTATCCCTTCCCTCCCACCCTCCTTTCCCCTTTGGTAATCATAAGTTTTTTTTTTTTCTGTATCTGTGGGTCTCTTTCTGTTTTGGAAATAAGTTTGTTTGTGTCTTTTTTTTTTTCTTTTAGATTCCACATATATGTGCTATCATATGTTATTTGTCTTTCCCTGTCTGGCTTACTTCACTCAGTATGATAATCTCTAGGTCCATCCATGTTGCTACAAATGGCATTATTTCATTCTTTTTTTATGGCTGAGTACTATTCCATTGCATATATGTATCACATCTTCTTTATCCATTTATCTGTCAATGGACTTTTAGGTTACTTCCACGTCCTGGCTATTGTAAATAGTGCTGCAATGAACATTGGAGTGCATGTATCTCAAATTATGGTTTTCTCTGGATATATGCCCAGGAGGGGGATTGTAGGATCATATGGTAGCTCTATTTTTAGTTTTTTAAGGAACTTCCATACTGTTTTCCATAGTGGCTACACCAATTTACATTCCCACCAACAATGTAGGAACGTTCCTATTTCTCCACACCCTCTCCAGCATTTATTGTTTGTAGACTTTTTGATGATGGCCATTCTGACCAGTGTGAGGTGATACCTCATTGTCATTTTGATTTGCATTTCTAAAATGATTAGTGATTTTGAGCATTTTTTCATGTGCTTTTTGGGCCATCTGTATGTCTTCTTTGGAGAAATGTCTATTTAGGTCTTCTGTCCATTTTTTGATTGGGTTGTTTGTTTTTTTGATATTGAGCTGCATGAACTGTTTGTATATTTTAGAAATTAATCCCTTGTTGGTTGCTTCATTTGCAAATATTTTCTCCCATTATGAGGGCTGTTTTTTCATCTTGTTTATGGTTTCCTTTGCTGTGCAAAAGCTTTTAACTTTAATTAGGTACCACTTGTTTATTTTTGTTTTTATTTTCATTACTCTAGGAGTGAAACCAAAAAAGATAGTCCTGTGATTTATGTCAAAGTGTGTCTTGCCTATGTTTCCCTCTAGGAGTTTTATAGTATCTGGTCTCACATTTAGGTCTTTAATGCATTTTGAGCTTATTTTTGTGTATGGTGTTAGAGAATGTTCTAATTTCATTTTCTTACCTGTAGCTCTCCAGTTTTCCCAGAACCATTTATTGAAGAGACTGTCTTTTCTCTGTTGTATATTCTTGCCTCCTTTGTCACAGAATAAGTGAGCATAGGTGTGGGTTTATCTCTGGGCTTTCTATCCCTTTCCATTGATCTATATTTCTGTTTTTTGTGCCAGTACCATACTGTTTTGATGACTGTAGCTTTGTAGTACAGTCTGAAGTCAGGGAGCCTGATTCCTGCAGCTCCATTTTTCTTTCTCAAGACTGCTTTGGCTATTTGGGGTCTTTCGTGTTTCCATACAAATTTTTTATTCTAGTTCTATGAAAAATGTCATTCGTAATTTGATAGGGATTGTAGATTACCTTGGGTAGTATAGTCACTTTGACAATATTGATTCTTCCAATCCAAGACAGGATATATCTTTCCATCTTTTCATGTTCTTCTTTGATTTGTTTCAAGGCTGATTATTCCTAATCCCCAAAACACTGATTCTCAACCATGGCTGCACATAGAATCACCTGGGGACCTTAAAACAAAATCCCACACCCAGGCCACTGCACTTGGGTGACCTTAGTGATGGCAATTTTAGAGCCCTGGTGGGCCAGCAGCCAGACTGCAGGGGCCTAGGTGAGCAGGGGGTGATTGACAGCTGAGCGATGGGCACAGGCAGGTCCTGGGGGAGGCTGACTGTGGAGGAGCGGGTGGAGAGGAGGCTGGAGGGAGGCATGGAGGACGGTGAGTTTGCCTAAAATGGCAGAGACCTGAGGATTCTTATGTGCTGATGGGCCACACAGACGGAAGATGGAAATGAAAGGAGCTCTTTGGGTGAATGGCATCTGAGAAGGTGGAAGAGGAGTGATCTACAGGACAATTTAGAGATTATGAGGGACACGTGGCTTGGGAGCTGGGCAGACCTGGTGGGTGTGAATGTGGCTTTGCCACTTGCTGGGTGAGTGAACTTGGGCTCAGTCCTGCCCACCCCATGGCTGTAAGGTGGTAAGGATGACAAGAGAGAAGATACATAAGCACTTAACACAGGGCCTCCCACGTGGCTGGGATTAGTACAAAGCAGCTACTGCTGTCCTGATAACCTATGAGCAGGAATGACAGGATCATCCGCAGAGCGGCAGTCACGGTGCCGTCTCCATAGTAAGAACGAGAGCAGTGGTATGATCGCGGCAGCAGGAGGGATGGTACAGAGGATGGTTTTGCACACACCAAAGTTTATAGATCTGCTGTAGAAATTTTAGCTTCCTGTTTTCTCCAGGAGGCAGAAAAAGCTAAAGCTATCTGTTGAGAGTGAGGCAGGAGGGGGCTGGTTTGACTTTTGTGTCCAAGTCTAACTGAGCTGTCTTCTTTTATCTTGCAGCACAGAATTTGCTTGGACATGATCCATTGTTTGTCTTCCCTAAAGATAAGCTGGTGGAAGAAGGCTCCAACGTCACCATTTGTTACGTTTCTAGGATCCATCAGGACAACATATCCTGTTATTTGGAAGGTGTACAGATATATGGAGAACAGCTTGATCGAAGCGTGTCTGCGTTCGAGTTGAAGAACGTGTCTTTTATTAGGGAAAAAGGGACAAATGTCTTCTGTAAGGTGGACCAGGGAGGAGTTTTGGGAGGCATCGTTCTCTTTGTCTCAAGTGAGTGTCCACATCTCTGTGCCCCCCTCCCATTTCCTGTGGAATAGATCAAATTTCCTTTCCCAGAAGACAAGGAAACGTTTCCACTCGTGGCCTCAATTTTCTTTTGTTTCCCAAGTCTTCTAGGAGAGACTCTGGCAAAGACAGTCTGAAGCAATCCTTGTCGGATTTCCTGTTGTTTTCTTGAGTTTACTGACAGTTTTATTCCTAGGAAGCAAGAGCGTTCGGGAGAAAGTTCAGGTCATGACCTGGACCACTGGGACGATGTCCTGCTTTGCGTTAGCCATGCTGGAATGGCTGCAGGCTGGGAGAGGGAGGAGAGGGGCTGCAGGCTGGATGGCCCTAGAGAGGCAGCCGAGGTGGTGGCCGGAAGACCCAGGTTTGGCTCTTCTTGCCACGGCTGGGAGTGCCTTCTCGGCCAAGTTTCCCAGCCTCTTCAGCTCAGTGTTCTCCTTTGTGAATGGGCCCAGTAATGGCTGTTGTGAGGGTTACTGCATACGGCCAGGGCCCCGCCCCGGTATGGTGGCTGCACGCAGTAGGACTTCTGCAGAGGAGGCCGCTGCTGTTCTTAACTGGGTGCAGAGGTGTCAGGTACCTCCATGGGTGATGGCGAGGGGAGAGAAGGCAGCGTTCCACTTTCCCTGTAGGTCCCAGTGTGCTCACCCAGTGGCCTCCCTTCCCCTGCACAGTGGGGCGGCATCTGCAACTCCTCCCTCCCTGCTTCCCCTGCCAAAGGCTGTTTCTGATCTCCCAGACGCTTGGTCACCTGTGCCTCTTGGCGTGGCCTCCGAGAACTGCGGTGCCTCGGGGACTTGGCGGTGCTGCCCGTACATTTCTTGGAACTCTCAGCCTCCAGCTGCTGAGTTTAGCGGGGTCCCCAGATCTGGCTTCCCGGCATCCCAAGCACAGCCCAGGTTCCCAGTAAGCCAGGGCATCTACAATGAAACACCAAGCAACGCTGACCCCATTCATTCATTGTTCTGTTCACTCTGTCTGCATGTAGCAGTACTGTTGAATGCTGCTAGCAGGCACTGGGGCTACAACTTTCATCAGGCAGACAGAGTGCAGACCACATGCAGTACACGTCTGCCATCCTCGGTGATACCCCAGCAAAGCACCAGGGAAGGAAAGAGTAGGGACCAAGATGAGGTACCCGCAGTGTGCCTTTCTGGAGCTGCTGATGCGTTGGCCCCCATTGAAGTAATCTTTTCATTGTTCAGAGCAACTCTGTGGCCTCAGACCCCAAAGAGAACTTTCCATTTCACTTGTCTTTCGATCAAGAGCTTCAGCTAGGTCTTTCATCTGTTTTTTCCTTGTACGGACAGAAGTGCTTGAAGAGCCCAAGGACTTTTCTTGTGAAACCCAGGACCTCAAGACTTTGACCTGTACTTGGGATCCCGGGAGCGACACTGGCTTGAGTAAACAGCCTTCCCAAAGCTATACTTTATTTGAATCGTAAGTGAGCTTTGGTTACATTAGTGACGGATTCTTCCTTGTTTAAGGTACTTGTGACAGTGTTACAGAAAACTTGAACAAATATTTTCAAACCACCTGCCAGGGTCAGGAAGAAATCTTTAAGTGGTCTCAGGTATACAATACTTTCTACCTGAGTTTTGTTAAAGGACAATGTAGCATAAAAATGATAAGAAAGGCTGTTAATGGTGAATCTTGATATGAAAATCGTTCCATGTGGTAATCTAGGTCTACCTAATTTCTACCTTTTTAAGAGTATCCAAAGTAAACTAAGGAAAGTTTCCACCACCCAAGAGGAGAAGTCAGCAATTCATCATTACACATTTAACCGCATAGGTCAAATTTTTTGAAACAATATTTTCGTCACTGGTATTTGTTGGTGACGGATCGATGCTGTTGTGTGGAACATAGTTTGAAAGCCACTGAGTGTGTCTCAGGGATACTCAGTGGATTCAGGGATACATGTCTGCATTGACAAAAATGTAAACCCTGAAATTGTTGTGTGGTGTTGTTTCTTTTTTTTCTTTAAGATTTTCCGGAAAAAAGACACTTTGTAAACACAGAAACTGGTGTGATTGGCAAGTCGCTCAGGACTCACAAGAAACTTATAACTTCACACTCCTGGCTGAAAACTACTTCAGAAAAAGAAGTGTCAGTATTCTTTTTAACCTGACCCAACGAGGTGAGACTTGAGTGTAGCCCACTGTGGCCACGAGCGTATCTTTGTTTGACACACTGTGTGATCAGGTAAATGTGCCGTAGATTTTCACCTAATTCACATCCCAAGTGAAGGTTTTAGTTTATCACTTGTTTGTGCCAAGTTATAAACTTGGGTGCGTGCATGACTTGTGGTCCCCATTATTTGTTTATTTTGATAACGTAATAAACACCAACGAGCTTACCTCAAGTTCAAAATAGAAATCTGACAATAACTTACTTCATCTCCCATCCCACAGCCCCCCCACCCTGCTCCTTCCACTAAGATAACAGATTTAAGTCATGTGTGTGCATGTGTATGTATTCTCATTTTCTTATGAAACCCCCAAAATACTGTTTTTATTTTATTTTAGTGTATAGGAGACATCAAGCTAGTAATTGCTTTTATACACTATTAAATTGCTAATATTTACCCATATTATTGAGTGTTGTTGTAGTCCATTTTCACTGCTGTAGAGTATTTCATTGCATAAATATACAGTGTTTTATTCATGCATCTCTTTTGGTGGATTTTCAGATTGTCTCAAGGTTTATGCTCTTGGATACAGTGTTAATAAGAGCATTTTGATATATATATCCAGTACACACCTAGAGTTGTAGCTGTTTTTCTTGCGTATATACCTATATACCTAAGAATGGAATTGGTGAGGACTCAGAAAATGTGAATGTTCTTCAACTTACAAGATGATGCCAAATTCGCTTCCAAAGTGGTTGTACCAATATATTCTCTCCAAGTTGGTTTTGTCACCCTTTGCATTTTTGTCAGTTGAATGGATGTTAAGTGGTATTTTGCAATGGTTTGGATCTGTACAACCCTGAAGTTGAATATCTCTTTCTATGTTTTGACCACACCCCTGCCTCTCTTATGAAATGCAGCATCTTTAAACTCGTTGTTCATTTTTTCTGGAATTCTTGTACTTCTCCTTTGCCTTCTTAATTCTACACCTCATTTAGATTTCAACTTAATGATCACTTCAGTCACCTAATTACAGGGTGGCACCAATGTAGCGGGCACTGGGCACCCAGCAGTGAACAGAGTTGAGTAACTGCCCCTAATGTGTGTACATGCTAGTGTGTGTGTGGAGAGAGGGTTGAGAGTGGGGCATGGAGACACACAGGAAACATGTAAACAAGTTAATAACATAATTTCAAGCATCGCTAAGTCTTGGAAAGAAGATAAAATTCAGGTGACGGGTAGAGAATGCCTGGGGTGCTGCTTCAGTTGGGATGAGGGCACTGAAGGATGAGGAGGCAGAAAACATCTAGAACATTTGGAGCAAAAGAACAGGATTTGAGGGCTTCCCTGGTGGTGCAGTGGTTGAGAGTCCGCCTGCCGATGCAGGGGACACGGGTTCGTTCCCCGGTCCGGGAAGATCCCACATGCCGCGGAGCGGCTGGGCCCATGAGCCATGGCCACTGAGCCTGCGCGTCCGGAGCCTGTGCTCCGCAGCGGGAGAGGCCACAACAGTGAGAGGCCCATGTACTGCAAAAAAAAAAAAAAAAAAGAACAGGATTTGAAAAGGCCTTGAGGTGGGAACATGCTCTGGGTGTTTCATGCAGGGAAGAATATCCTTGTGTCTTTCCCGTGAGAGAAAGGAGATTGGAGTGGTAGGCAGTGGCCAGGTCACATAGCAACTGTGGAAGTGCGTAAGGTGGAAGGTTTTTTTATTTCAGATATTCTATTTTTCGGTTCTAAAATTTCCACTTAATTCTTTTTTAAAAAAAAATAGTTTCTATTTCTCTGCTGAGAAGTGTTTTCCTTTTATTCATTTCAGATGCAGTTACTTTTTGGTTTTTTAATAAATTTATTTATTCATTTATTTTTGGCTGCATTGGGTTTTCGTTGCCGTGCGTGGGCTTTTCTCTAGTTGTGGCGAGCTGGGGCTCCTCTTCGTTGCGGTGCGCGGGCTTCTCATTGTGGTGGCTTCTCTTGTTGCGGAGCACAGGCTGTAGGCGCACAGGCTTCAGTAGTTGTGGCACATGGGCTCCAGTAGTTGTGGCTTGTGGGCTCTAGAGCGCAGGCTCAGTAGTTGTGGGGTACAGGCTTAGTTAGCTGCCCCACGGCATGTGGGATCTTCCTGAACCAGAACTCGAACCCCTGTCCCCTGCATTGGCAGGCGGATTCTTAACCGCTGCGCCACCAGGGAAGTCCCTGGATGCATTTGCTTATACCTCATGGATCTGTTTTACACTCTTTATCTAATTTTAGCATTCTAAGGGAGTCATCTTGAGGCGTGGGTCATCTCAAAGTTGACATCTGCTGATTGTCTTTTTCCTCGAAAATTGGTGACATTTTCTCTTTTTTGGTTTTGTTTTGTATGTCTAATCATTTTGGATTGTATCCTTGAAACTGTTAATGTTACGTTGGCTAGACTCTGGGTTCTGTTATATTCTCTTTGATGGGCCACTTCAAGTTTTGACTCCCCTCTACATTCTTGCCTGCTTTTGTTTAATTTTAAGAGTCGTCCGTTTCTTCTTGTATTTGTTCCGAGTTTCTAATATAATCAGTGAGAGAAAAGGCTACATTTGGCTACTCCATCTTGGCTGCAAGTCTGGTTTTGTTTGCCATTTTCTCAGAAATAAACAAAAATGCTTATTGAACAAATCAATATAAAAATGAACTGCCTATTTACCAGTCCTTTTGGATCTGTGCTTGAATTTTTTTCTTTTTTTTTTTTTTTGCAGTTCATCCAATGACTCCCTATAACTTATTACCTAAAAATGTTGGTGCGACAAATGCCACCATGACCTGGAAGGTACACTCCATTGGAAACAATTCCACACTTTTGTGTCAGCTTGAACTCCTTGCTGAAGGAAAAGTGATACAAGTAAGTGTTTAACTTTCTATTTTCAAGAATTTCTTTGTGTCTAAACAGAGAGACTGGTGAGTGAAATCTCTTTAAACTCTTATTCCTATGTGTGTTCAAATGATATGGGTCATCTGTTTAAAAGGTCCAGGAAATTAATCATAGACTTTTAGAGTTTAGAGATTTTTTTTTCTCAAAGAAGAACCAGTCTTACTCCAAATCAGGTCTTACTCTGTGTGTGATTTGGCTTTGCAATGAAGTATGCTCACCAATACTTCTGTCTTCTTCTCCCCCCCACCTTTTTTTTTTTTTTTTTTTTTTAATTAAGCAAAGCAATGTTTCCATCAAGGTGAATGGTGAGTACCTCTTAAGTGAACTGGAGCCTGACACAGAATACGTGGCCCGAGTACGCTGTGCTTATACCAACCACTTCTGGAAATGGAGTGAATTGATCAGTCAAAAATTCAACACAGCTGAAGCTGGTACGTTCCGCTCCCTGACATCCCAAGGGTCTAAACTGACTGACAGGAGACGGGTGGGCTTCTCTGAGAACTTTTGTTTGTGCCAAAAACTCAGGGGAAAGTATAACAGAGGCTTGGTACCATCTTTAAAAAACAACAACAAAAAAACCCTAAATTAAATGCCTAATGAAATGTGAGTGGGAAGATATCTACCTCAGACATTTGCCATCTGAGTTATTTCTACTGAACATTTTCTCTCTGATCTTCAATTTGCCAAAGTGGTTTCTAAGCTAAAGGTATTGCTGGATTCCCGTTGTATCTGGGGCTGTGTAAATTAGTATAAACTTTTAATTCAGGACTGGGGACAAACAGTATCCTTTGTGCTGAGGAAAGCACTGATCTCATGCTAAACAGCCTCGGGCTGTGTTTGGAAATGTAATGGTATCTGGAAACTGAATCATCATTGTTAAGTTTTTGGTTCCCGTGACAACAAACTGGGAGCCTTCTCATCATGCTCTCAGGGGTCGTTTCCTCAATAATGACTGAACAGAGACTTTTTGCCCCAAATAACTATGTCTTAGACCTCAGATAAACCTCAGGAGATGAGTTGGCCCAGCGTTGCTTTCACCTCCTTCCAATCCCAGTTGATAAAGTCTTACTGTTGCCCACTTTACACATGAAACAACTTGGGCCCCTAAACTGGGGAGACATGCCTGGTTTGCAGAGTTAACGAAGGGCAGAGACGTGACAACAGTAACCAGGGCAGTTACCGCTTCTCTACGTGTTTAGTATGTGCCAGACACAGCTGCGAGTGCTTGCAATGTTTTCCCCTCAAATCCTCCCACCATGCAGTAGGTCCTGTTATTATCCTCACTTGATAGATGAGGCCGCGGAGGCCCAGGGAGGGTGAGGGGTTTAACTGGCCCCGCTAGCAAGGGACTGAGCTGTGACTGTAGCTCAGGCCCAGGCTGGCTGACTCCAGAGCTCCCCCCTGATCTGACCCAGACTGGCATCTGCATGGTCTGTCTCTCGGGGGTGTCATTACAGCCTGGAGATCTTTGTGATTCAAGTCCTGGCTATTTTGCTGCCTAAGGAAGGATTATATCTATTTATTTTATTCCATCTTATTATTTGTGTTTGTAAGCTGGTGAGTTCTTTGTTTCAGCCTGGGGGGAACGTTTTCAAGCAGTGACTCTGATTGGCGGGCTGGCGAGGGCAGTGCCTGAAAACCCACACCCAGGACTGGTCACCAGAGGTGCTCAGCAGGCCTCCTCCCCTTGTCAGCCCCCCACCACTCCCCTCCAAGACTCCAGTCATTTTTCTTGGTGGTGGTCCCCTCCAGAGCCCTGTTCCTGATGGTAATTTGGTTTATTCCTCATTTGTGTTTCATTAAAGAATTTTTACTTTATTAATACTGCATTGCTTTGGGATATTTTTGCAAATTTATTCCAACATTATACCTAAAATTTAGTGCAATGAAAAATAACAGAAAGATGGCATTTTTAATAAATAGTTTCTTTTAGATTATAGTATCATAAACCTGCAAAATACTTAACTTTGCTTTTGATGATGACAAGAAAATGAGATGAATCTACTGATGGTGAATCCACAGATTTTTTTTTCACCTTGAATAACACTTTGCTTAATGCTGGCAAAGTCAATGTTTATGTGTATTATAATCCTGCTTAAGCAGAATCATGGTGAGCAGAGCTAAATGACACCATGGGAGAAATTATATTGACATAAAGATGGAGCACCGTCACCTGTGCTGCAATTCTCTTTTCTTGCAAGTAGTCCTGTACAAACCAGCTGAAGATTCTGCATTGAGCTTGGGGGTCTCTCACTGAGTATTTCAATATGTTTTTGATTTAATATTGGCTTCTCCGATGGCTTGTTGAGAAAATTGAAATCTGCCTCTAATAGATTTTAAAAATATATGGTCACCTTTATGTTGAGTAGGAAGTGTAACTAAGGGGGAAAAAAAGGACTTTCTTAAATTTCAATTATTGGGGACTGTAAACTATATTTTTATGAAACAGAGAACTAAATTTGTATGTGTTATGTTGCAAAACAATGCTTCTTGCACAGAGATGTGTTGAAGCAAATCATAAATCACTGGTCCTACCGTTTACTGGCAAGAAAGACAAGGAAGCAAGCTCTTCTAGAACAGAGTGGGGAGAGGCATATGCTGGGGAGAGGCGTGCAGCCAGTGCCCTGAGGGTCCTCATGCAGGCAGCTGGCCCAGGCCAGGAACTTGGGGGGGTGGGCGTGCATGGGGAGGAGGGTAGCAAGGAAGGGGTCCCAGGCTCTGACTGCAGCCACAGGCCAGCCTGTGTGCAGTTAGGAACTCCGGGAAGAGTGCAGCCTTCCCCTGGGGCTCTCCACTTGAGTGTGTCCATTGCAACCTTCACAAGTGGGGCAAGGAAACAGCAATAGTCTGCTGCTCCTAGAAATTCCAAATATGGGAAATTTACCTGACTAACCTCCTAGAATTGGACTGACAAAGGATTCCAAAATTCCCTGGTGGCTTCCAGAAGCTCTGAGGCTTGAGTTCACAAAGGCCCCATGTGATGTCCCATTCAGATGTAGCAGCCCTTTTGTAAAGCACCCACTGTGGGCCCCTAGTGAGGCGAGACCAGTATGGCCGCGGCCAAGTGGGTAGAAGTCACAGAGAGTGAAAAAGCGAGAAGCAGGCTCAGGCAGGACAGGCCGTGGTCACTTTTGTTGACGAAACTAGAGAAGGGTTGAATGTATTATTGTATGTGCATATTGTGACCCTAGAGCTTTTCTTTGGTTAATTTCAGCTCCCTCAGAGGCTCCCGATGTCTGGAGAAACTTGAAGATGGTGTCGGGACATCCTACTGTGAGTTTATTCTGGAAGGTGAGATGCAGACGTTCAAAGAGACAGATTTTTGCTTGGCAGTTATCTTTCACTGAAACTAGACATTGGTGCAGTCTTCTGATGGGGAGGGCTGTTAACATGAATCCAGTAGAATTTGTTACCCAGTGGAGGAATCCCAGCTCCACATCCATGTCCCCAGCGCTGGACCAGTAACTCCTTCCTCAGCAGCCTCTTGCACAGGTGGCCATTTCTGCTTGTTAGAACTGCATCTCCTAACTTCTCCTCAGGCCTGCCCCTAACATCTGCAGGGCCCAGTCCATGAGTATAAGTGGAGAAATATATACCATAATTAAAAGTTATAAATATTTAACTATTCAGAGTATTTATATTTAAAAGTTTTAAGTCAAGCTAAAAAGCTGCAATATAAAATTAATCTTGTCTTTCTATCTTAACTGACATGCCTTCACGACAACGTGGAAGGCCTGGTTTGCGTTAAGAACTCTCGGATTCCTCAGTGTTTGATGCTAAGTCATGGCCATGCTGAGGGAGCTGGTCCTTGGCCGCAGGCCACCCCACTCTTTTTCCCATCTCCACTCCGGTCCTCCCCACGAGGGAGGACCCCCATGCACACACATGTGCACGTGCCAGTCTGTACGTCCAGGTTTTGTCCACACCCCAAGCTAACAGTTGCCCCAGCCCAATCTCAGGTCTGGGGGTGCACACGCCAGGGGCACTGTCTGTCCTCAGGAAGGTAGGCCGGAGGTTCAGGCCCCTCCCATCTGGGTCCACTCCTGTCTTTCCCACTCCATACTCACTGAGTTTTAATCCAGGCTAAAGAGTCCCCCTTTCTCTCTATTCCTGACTTGGTCACTCCTCTCTGGACACAGTATACTCTGAGATCTCCCCCAAATGATCCTATTCTCTGCTCAATTTTAGTTAGAATAGAATGTCTGATTTCAAGCTTGGTTTAGAAGGTTATTTTCTCTCTTAAGCTGTTTTAATTAGCCCGGTGTGTGTGTGTGTGTGTGTGTGTGTGTGTGTGTGTGTGTGTGTGTGTGTGTGTTCAATCAAGGGACAGAAACTCTTTTCAGAGGAAAGCCCATTTTGAAATGATTGTTTAATATTTTTTTCAGCCACTCTCAAAAGTGCATGCCAATGGGAAGATCCTGTTCTATAATGTAATTGTAGAAAACCTAGACAAGCCATCCAGGTTCGAGGTCCTCTCCATCCCTGCTCCCGCCAGCAGCACAGAACTAACCCTCGATCAGTGTTCTTACCAAATCCATGTCACAGCTCACAACAGTGTGGGCCCTTCTCCTGCTTCCGTAATTGTCGTTTCTGGAGACCCTGGAAACGGTGAGTGTTTCTGGTTTTGTTTTTCTTCTCTAGAAAAGTGTTGATGGTGTTATTAGGCAGAGGTGGATAAATCAGAAAGACAGTAATTTGGGGAGACAAAAGATCTAGCTGCCAAACACTGTCCGTCATTTTCTTTGGGTTCAGGCGTTTCAGCGGGTTTCTGGCGCAGTCCTCCTTCGTGTGGGAAGAAGATTTCAGCCATATCTCAGGGATTCTTCCACCAACTTGGGAAATTGTCTCAAATTTATTCAAATAAATGCAACACCGACAAACAGTCCCAGCTGAGAGTTAGAGATGGTATGAAAGTGCTTTGTGGCTTATGAAACACGAGGTGCATTTATTATATGGCAGAATATTTTGTCAGTCTTGGCCACCTATAAAGAGCCCAGGAACATTTCTGGACATCATGAGGAGAGCTAGCATCATCTTTCGAGAAGGGCTTTGCCAAAGCTGTGGAATAAAATGGTGATAACTGGCTAAACCCTTAGCCTGTGAGAGACCAAACAAGGTGGAAATGACCTTACGTGTACAATTAATAATGGTGTAAATTTCCTTCTTGGGAGAGCTGTGAAAGGAGGTTGGCTGCACTAACCCCGCCCCCAGCAGTACACACTCTGAGACACTGCACACTTGGACATGACCCAACAGACATCCTAAGGTCATTCATGAACCTTGCAATAATGTCACCCTTCAGTTAATGCTATAAAAATTTTCAGACCCTGCTTGTAGGGTTATGTCACGTTGCTTTATACCTATCATTCAAATTAGGCTTAAATTTAGGTTAAGTGGGCTAGATTAGAGGGTGTTATTATTTTGTTTTATTTACTTTGTTTAAGAACTATCCTGTGTGTCAAGTAAGAGAAAGAAATTGGGATTGTGCCACAGGAGAAAAACTAAGGAGTCACTTAACCTAATCTTTGCTTGTCAAGAACTGTATTAGAGAAGGAAGTTATTCTGTCTTTATTAGGGCCGAACGGGAAAGGTGGGCATTTCATTCACCCTGGGGGAGCTGACAGATTAAAAAAACACTGCCTCCAATGAGGCTCAGCTCAAACAACTCTGCTAAACACTATTATCTGTTTGGGGTCTTCCCTATCTGTGGGTTCCTATCATACCTTCCTTCCCCATGCCCTTCCTTTAGAACCCATTCCTTCACCTGTGAAGCCCTATCCAGCTTTCCTGATGTGGTCCACATTCTTAAGTCTCCAGAGTGGATAAAGGCACTGATGTGCTCTGAGACAGACCAAGGAGGTTTAGCCAATTCACACTAGAGTGTGAATGACTGAAGAAAAAGAAAATAGATAGATTCCCTTTCTCTTTTCCTCTACCTCCACTCCTCAAAACATATTTGCAATTTTAAAGAAGCAGCTTAGTAAGAGTCATGCTTCTAAGTTTGGGGTGAAATTTTAGTCAGTGTGAATAAGTGAAGTAGAAAATGTCAGTTTTAATATGAAAGAGATTTGTCTCTCTGATGAAGGAAGACAGAGAAGGCATGTGGGTAGGATAGGCACAGGCCTTCTTGGGGAACCTCTCGCCTCATGCCTGGGGCTGCAAAGTCCTTTCGGTGTTCCCAGCTGGGTGATAATTTGGTGCCCTAGAAAATGTAATAGCATCCTGCTTTCACATCAATGTTCAGCTCTAATTAGAATTGCCAGATAAATTAAAGATGCCCAGTTAAATATGAATTGCAGAGAAGCAACAAGTACATTTTGAGTGTTAAGTCTGTCCCATGTAACATTTGCGCCACACTGCCTGCCTCTCTGAACAGCTGTTTGCAGGTCCACCCCTTGATCAGAGTCTGCTTTCACTAGAGTGACCACCAGGGACCACTGAACAGTGGAGTCAGCCTCGGAAATAGGAGAAATTCTCATCCCTCAATATCTAGGCTGACCTGCTTGAAATCAGTAGAACTGTAGTCCATTGAGACCATATCACCTTTTTTCCAATTGTCAGACCTTAGGAAAACTACCCTGGTGCATAAAATACGTTGAGGTGGTATCCTAGGTCATAAGTAGCGTGCACATCCGTTCATAATCTGGCTTAGTACATACCTGAATTGTTCTTTCCTTTTTTCTCCACACTCACCTCAGTTTCTGCCCCTAAAATCTGGGAGACAGTAGTTAGTTCAGGAGCAGCCAGCATTATGTGGGACAATTAAGACAAATTATTCATTCATTCAACAGATGATTTTTGAAAGCAGATCAAGTACCAGACACAGTTCTAGGTCAAGGGTCAACAACTTTTTCGGTAAAGGGGCAGAGAGTAAATATTTTAGGCATTATAGGCCAGACAGTCTCCAGTCTATATTCTGTATTCTTTGTTTGTTTTTAAAAACTCTTTAAAAATCTTAAAACCAGTCTTAGCTTAAGGGTCATATAAAAACAAGCTTCCAGGGCTGGATTTGTCCTGCTGGTGGTGGTTTGCTGATCCCTGTTTTAGGGGCTGACGTCCCTTTGGGTCTCAGAAGATCAGGACAGGGGGCATCTGAAGGGCAGGTGTGAATATTTGTTTGGAGTGAGAGGCAGGAAAAGATCCCTCCTGCCCTAACCCAAGCCCCGTAGCAATTGCAGAGGTAGGGCTTTTACCTGCTAGATACACTGCACGTTCAAGTTTATTTTCTTCTTTAGATACTTTTGCAAAATGTATGATTAATTAAATCTGAAGCATTGCCCTCTTTGTATGTACAGAAGAGGTTGAAAAAGGAAGAGTTAACGGCACAGAGGATGGATTTTCTGTGTCTTGGAAACCCCAATCCGGAGATGCCACAGGCTATGTTGTGGAGTGGTGTGATGGTCCCCAGGACCTGCCCTGTGTTCTCCAGTGGAAAAACCTCGGCCCCAATACCACAAGCACAGTCATTAGCTCGGGTAAGAAGAACCTTCTGTATTACCATGCTGCTCCATTCACCTGGCGGCAACTTCAACAGGTTTCGGGATCATCTCAGATACTCTGTGCTCAACTGATAACTACAAATCCAGCGTGGGTCTTGGAGTTCAAATTTTGCAGTGATGTGGTCTAAGGTTTGACCTTTGTATCTACTTTTACAGAGACTACCTGGACCAAAGGCTGGAATAGGTGTTCATGAGTTTCATGAATTTGTTCAGCAGTGAGTCAGCAGTCTCAAATGAATGGCAGAGGGACATTATAACAGTTGTCCTGAGAGCTTTTACAAAAGCAATGAAGTGTGTGGATTTGGGAAACAGGAGTAGAGCTGATGGGAGTCGATTATCAACGTCAGTTTCAATGGAACATCTAGAACTTGGTCTCTTTCCTCCCACACTGGATTTGTCATTTCGAGATTACTAGTGTAGCAGTTCAAGGAGCCTAGGTTTGTGGCTTGATTAGGGGTGGGGGTGGGGGGGTGTTGGTGGCGCCATCTGCTGGGCTCAAGATAAAGATGTGGGAATTGTCCGGGTCCAGAGGGTGACTGATGAGACTCCAGGAGGGCATTCAGTGGCTGGTGGGGAGTGAGGAGGGGAGTCTTCCCTTGGCTTGAGCAGTGTCAGTGGCATGGTGTGAGGGGAAAGTGAGGTACTGGAAGCAAATCTTCCAGATGCTTGCCCTTCATGGGCAGAGAGAAGGCCAGTCGCTGGCAGGGGATTTGGAGTCAAAGGAGAGTTTTACATGGTTTTCTGTGTCTGGTTGAATTCTGCGCCCAGTTGCATGCACGTGGATAAGGGCATGTTTGCGAACTCTTTATCAAGAGGATGATGTAGAGGACAGTCGCCCAGACTTCGTCGGAAATGCTGGAGGATTCAGGGGAAGGAGGGAAGATGGTGGCGATGAAGGGCAGAAACCCCGAGGAGGAAATTCTTAAGGGGACACAAATTCATTTTTCATTCTTCTTCTTTTCAGAAGTAAAGAGAATGGCATCCTGTGTTATTGAAAATCTGTTGACTTTTCTTCTCTAGGTGCTTTTAGACCAGGGGTTCGATACAACTTCAGAATTTATGGAATTTCTACCAAAAGGATGGCTCATTTATTAGAGAAAAAAGCAGGATACTTGGAGGAACTGGGTAAGTTTAAAGCATTTAATGTGTCCATTGTTCAGAACAATCCAGAAACTCTTCACTTTGGGTTTAGGAAGATTACAGCACCTTTCCTAATTTTCAGTGTCCCGTTTATTCTGGCAATGGGGTTTTTTAAAAAGTTATTTTTTAATCATACAAATAGAAAACATTTTCATTAAAGACAATTTATAAGATGTTATGCAAAAGAAGACAAAATGATTGCTAATTTTACCACCCAAGGGCAAATACCCAGAGTTAATATTTTATGTGTATCCTTTCTCAGTACAGATATACACTTTTAAATAAAAATGGGATCTTTTTTTATTACTACTCTATGCCGTTTTGTAAAGTGCTTTTTGACTCATGTCACTAAGTAATCTTTAACTGTCATTTTTTAGCACTGCAAAGTGCCTCATGGTTTGCATATGTCAAATCACCTGTCGTTGGACTTTTAGGATGATTACAAAAATACTTCTCTATTAAAAACTATAAAATTCACCTTCAGTTATGTTGCAGTCTCAAATACTCAATCTCTCTCTTCTTTCTTGGCCAAATCTCTTATGCCCTATCTGACTCACCATCATTTTAGCTGAATCTTTGTCCATCGCTCTGATAATGGTTTTTCAACAACGCCCCGGAAGTAGAATACTCGAGCCAAAAGGTTTGAACTTCTTAAATACAATTTTATAATTTTTAAGACTTTTGGTAGATGTTGTGAAATCGCTGCCCCCCCAGAAATTGTACCATGATCCCAGCAGCAGTGTGGGGGAGTTTTGATCCTCCCATGTGGTTGCTAATTCACCTTCTCGGCATCCAGGGTCTCACACCCGCTGGAAGCTGGGCAGCTGTGTCCTTGACTGCCTCTCAGCAATCAGACCAGCTCTTGGGGTTCTCCGTTGGGTGGGAGCTGCCCCAGACAGGCAGGAAGGGTGTGTTGTGTGTTTTGGCGGACATAGGCCAGGTGTGCACCAGCGTATGTGCTGAAACAGGCTCTCAGGGAAGCCTCAGAATAAACGCTTTCCAATTCTCCCTGTGACACCTGGACAATTGTGCACTGCTACCACTTGGGAACTAGAGTTCTTCAAAGTTGCCCATACCTCTTCAAACATAACCCTTCCTCCTCCTCCCTTCCTCCCTACTTCAGTTCATCCTCCCAAACACTGTTGAGAATTCAGACTCAGAATGAAGTCTAAGAAAGCCTTTCTTTTTTGCTGTGTGACCTTGCCAAGTTACTGAGTCTCTCTGGGCATCCATTTCTACACCTGAGAGATGTAAGGCTTGAACAAGATGATTGCTCAACTCCTTCCCAGCTCTCACGAGCTAAGTCAGGGCGTACATCCTCTAGAGAAAAAGATGAGACTCCTTCACTTGGCACACGCGCCTACAGAGTGGGCCGTGGTTCTGCTTTCAGTTTACACCAGTGCACTGAGACTCTTTCCAAATCGTAAATCTTACATTATCCCAACTTCCTTTCCTAGCTCCTTCAGACAACCCTCAAGTGGTCATGAGTAAGTTGACCTCCCACTCCTTCACTCTGAGTTGGAAGGATTATTCCACTGAATCCCAACCTGGCTTTATACAAGGATACCATGTCTACCTGAAACCCAAGGCGGGGGAGCAGTGCCACCCGGCATTTGAAAAGACAGTTCTTCCAGGTGACTTTTTTTTTTTTGTCTGTTTACCGTTTCAAGGTCTCATTATTTGAAATCATTGGAAAGGCTGCTGGCCGTCTCTGACTGTGGCCAGGCTGAATTCTGTGCTCACGTGCTTAAACAAATTAGTAGGGTGGACAAGACCATGGGGGCCAGGATTTTAACTTACTTAAAAACAATGTGGCCCAGTATTTTTAGAAGCACCTGAAATACCCTCAGCTCCTTAAGAAAACCTACTTAGGAACCATTCTTGCTAACCTCATTTCTTCTTTGACTTCATTAAAGTTTATTAAAATGTGTATCTAAGAAGCACTGGCAGGCTCTTCCTCTCTCTCTGGCAGGTCTGAGTGCTTCCCCTGGTCAGGAACATCCCTTGTTTAGTGGGGTGCTTGCTTTGCTTGCCGTCTCCCGAATATTTTTCCAGTGTCCCCAGTGTGATGAAATTATGATTTCATTTTTGGTTGGTTTAGAAACGTTGGCAGTGCCAAGTCAACAAGAGTATTAGTGCCCCACTGTCTCACAAGATCTTTATCATGCTCTTAATAGTTTTTTCTTCTTGAAAAAAAAAATTTTTTTTTTTTTAACCTCACAGAGGATTCAGTATGTTGCAAATACACAATTGACAACCCGGGACAAAAGACATTCGTTGTGGAAAATCTACAGCCGGAATCCGTCTATGAGTTTTTCGTCACTCCTTACACAAGTGTTGGCGAGGGTCCCCTGGATGCCTTCACAAAGGTCACAACTCCGGATGAATACTGTGAGTTTCTCCAAATCAAAACTCTTAGCAGTTCTTGGGAAACTGACAGATGACACACACCATGGGCATGGGTTTTGTCTAGATTGGGAATTTTTAAACCTTTCTTCTCTTTCTTTCTCTAGATGAAACTCACCAAAAAAAAAAAAAAAAAGGAAATGTTACGCAGAATCCCACTACATAAAATAGATAAGAGTGAAGCTAATCCAACTGATCTATAACCTGGAATCTTCCTCTTGCCTCTCTCTGGCCCCTGAGGCACTTCTCTGGAACTCAGTCCCAGAATAGTTTGAAAATCACTGATGGCGTATTTTAGTGTTGACTTGGGAAGAGCCTTGTGAGTTCTGTCTGCAAGAGGGGTGGGGATGTTCTTCTCAGCAGAACTGCTCTCTGCAGCCAGACTTCTGGCTGGTTTCTCTCAGTGGCAAATTACTGGCTTCTTGACCTTGCGTCTCTGGGGGTACTAGAAAGTACGGTGGGGCAAGCAGTGTTGGTTCACGAACCCGGTGTTTGCAGATTTGATGGGGAAAGGGTGAGATAAAGAGAGCCATCCTTTCAAAATGCATTTGTCTTGAAAGATGGAGAAAGAAGAGGAAGGGAGAAGAATGGCAGCTTACTGGTAAATAAGATTCTGCTGGTAAATCCTGCCCGCCAGCAAAGAGGAAGGTGGTGGGAGAAAACAGATACTGACGGAGGAAAGCGGGGAAAGTAGGTAGCAGATAGGAATCATAGGAGGTCCACGCTGGAAAGGACATCTCAAGATACGCCTCCATGAAAAACAAATAGGCTAAAATATCTGCCTGAGTTGCCAAGTAGCGTAAGGTGGGGCTCTGGGGATGGGGTGGGCTCGTCAGGTAGAACCACTGGACCTGGCTGTCTGACGGGTGATGAGGATGCCCACGACCACAGTGGCAGGTTGGGCTGAAACATGGCCCCAGGTCTCTAAGCCAAAGGCCAGAACTCTCGTAGTCAGGTTAAGATTTCAGTCAACAACTCACATTACTTGAGCATGCTTGCCATTCTAGAGTTAATTTTAAATTTATTTTCAGGCTGTTTTTCTTCCAGCTTCAGTATTTACTTGGCTGGTAGAGGTGTGTGTATGAGTATGTGTAAGACACACACACACACACATATAATACATATGATTATCTTTATCTCAATTATATTTTCTAGATTTCATTTATCTCCCTTACTCATGAGAAACCTCCTTAGCCTTGGCTGTGACTCGATTATATTGATTATTATGAAAAAGTAAACTAAGTTGCTGCATGATTGCAGCAGTGAGAATGACAGTCCACAGTTAGAAAAATAGTATGGAGGACTCACAAATGCAATGGTGAGTGACAGAAGCCGGGCCCCGCTCTTGCTGCACAATTCCACACATAGAGTATAGACAGAGGCAAATGCTGTTTATGTGGTTGAAAGGCAGGCTAGTGGTTACCGTGGGAGGGGAAGATGCCTGGATGGGGACACTGGGGGACTCTCGGGGGAGCTGGTAACGTTCTTTTTCTTGATCTGGGTACTGGTTACGTGGGTACGTTCAGTTTGTGAAAACTCATTGAGCTGTACACTTAGGAGCACTTTTCTGTATGCACATATTATACTTCAACAAAAAGTTTAGCAAAGCCTGTCTGAAGTTTGGAAACTACTATGGGTAGCTCCCCAGGCTGCTTCTCAGATACATTACAAATTCGTAATTTAACCAAATTTTAAAACCAATTGTAGTCATCAAAAGTACTGCTCTTGAGAGCAAGGTGTTCTTTTTTTTTTTTTTTAAACATATATGTACTGATTTATTTTTATTTATTTATTTTTGGCTGTGTTAGGTCTTCGTTGCTGCATGCAGGCTTTCTCTAGTTGTGGTGAGCAGGGGCTACTCTTCGCTGCGGTGTGCGGGCTTCTCATTGCAGTAGCTTCTCTCGTTGTGGAGCACAGGCTGTAGGTGCACAGGCTTCAGTAGTTGTGGCACGTGGGCTCAGTAGTTGTGGCACAGGGCTCTAGAGTGCAGGCTCAGTAGCTGTGGTGCACGGGCTTAGTTGCTCTGTGGCATGTGGGATCTTCCCAGACTCGAATCCGTGTCCCCTGCACTGGCAGGTGGATTCTTAACCACCGCGCCACCAGGGAAGTCCAAGAGCACGGTGTTCTTTAGTGGTGTCAGGAGGAGTTTCTTTCGCCTTACCTGGTGTCAGGGATAATTTTAGGCCAGTTGTCGAGGTGCTTTCTCTGCCACCCTCTTACCTTCCCATGTCCTTTTCTCCAGAGCCCTGTGCTTCCTCAGAGCACTGGGTTGGGCCTGCCCTCCCTGACAAAACTCCAGTGTTATCCACTAGCACCACAAGTCAGTCCCCATTCCTGCAGGACAGCTGTGGAGGGGGATGAGGAGGGCAGGGAGGCAAAGGGATTGAACAGGAATATATGTACATGTGAATGACTGTCAGCCTCCAAACCCCTTCGTGCGATTTGCTTTTATAAAAGAGGATGTTTACCAACCCAGCTGAACTATTCTTTGGCGGATTTGCAAGCAGTGAGACCAGGAAGATGGGCATTTATGAAAATGAAGTACAGGTTGACATATCTGAGAAATAAAAATAGAATAATTATCCCGGGTGATGACTTAGGTAATTTTCTCAGAGCCTAACTAGAAGGGGTGCATTCGTCAAGTTTTGACGTGTAATAAAATACCTCAAAATCTCAATGGCATACAAAAATAAATCTCTCTTTTCATGCTCCTGGCTTGGCTGACGTAGGCTGGGCCAGGTGGGACTCCAAGCTTCAGGCAGGTTTGTTCCATGTAGGTTCACCCTGAGGCTTAGGCTGAAGGGACAGTGGCTCTGAGGGACCAACTCTTCTCAGAGTGGGTCACAGGAACACAAGAGAGCAAGCCAACTACAAGCACACCGAACGCAGCTACCAACCAGCATGACCACTACTCACCTCCCATTGGCCAAACCAACTCACGTGGCTGAGCCCACAAGTCAAGTGTGTGGAGTGTAATTCCCATACAGGGAGGGAGTAAAGAATGGGGAGTAATGATCCAGTCTGTCAGGAGAGGTGTGGGTTTGAGTCACAAGTGTTGAGGGCAAATGGTTCCCTGTGTTGGCTGGTTGGTCTCACTGCCCTGTCCCCCAGCAGTCAGACAGAACTCATATTGAACCTTGCACAAATGGAGTTTTGAGGAATAAAAGACATGTAAAACTATTTTTATTCCTTTGAGGGAAAAGCAGTCATTAAAAATATCCCTTTCTTTTTCCTCTCCAGCCCATACACTGATACACATCATCCTGCCCATGATTTTCTGCGTTTTGATCGTCATGATAATTTGCTACTTAAAAAGTCAGTGGTAAGTGTGCGGGGAAGGTTTTTATCCAAGAAGGAGTCAAAGAAAAATCTAGAAAGGAGATAGAAGTCACACCTGATAATATGAGGAAAAGTGCTGAAAAGGAAAGAACAAAGGAGGATTTGGTGGAAATATGATGTTTTAAACAATCTTGTTTATCAACAGATAAGCAATAAATCAATACATAAGGAAACTAGACTTCCCTGGTGGCGCAGTGGTTAAGAATCTGCCTGCCAATGCAGGGGACATGGGTTCGAGCCCTGGTCCGGGAAGATCCCACATGCCGTGGAGCAACTAAGCCCACGCGCCACAACTACTGAGCCTGTGCTCTAGAGCCCGTGAGCCACAACTACCGAGCCTGCGTGCCACAACTACTGAAGCCTGCGCACCCTAGAGCCCATGTGCCGCAACTACTGAGCCTGTGCTCTAGAGCCCATGTGCCGCAACTACTGAAGCCCTTGCGCTCTAGGGCCCACGTGCCACAACTACTGAGCCTGCGTGCCACAACTACTGAAGCCTGTGCACCTAGAGCCCGTGCTCTGCAACAAGAGATGCCACTACAATGAGAAGCCCATGCGCCTCAACTAGAGATAGCCAGCGCACAGCAACAAAGACCCAACGCAGCCAAAAATAATAATAAGGAAACCAACTATTTTAAAATGTTGCCAAATTTGTTCATAGCAATAGCTAATATTTATATTTCACTTACCATGTACTTGGAAGTGTTCTAAGTGCTTTACATATAACAATTCATTTAATGCTTCCAACACTACCATCACCACCGTAATGATCTCCATTGAACCAGTAAGGAAATTAAAGCATAGAAGGGTTAAAAAGCTTGCTTAAGGTTACAGTGTTAATGAGTGATTGATAAAGCACGGATTAGAACCCAGGAATCTGACTCCAGCGTTCTCACTCTTAACCATTCTGCTATATTGCAAAATTGTCTAATTTTCACTGTTTTTCTAGGCTGAAGGAGAAGTGTTATCCTGATAGTCCAAACCCTTACAAGAGCAGTGTCCTGTCATTAATAAAATCCAAGGTAAATGCTGGGAAATTGTATGGATACTCATATGCTTGTTAAAGACCAACCCAGGGCTGGGGCTATAATAATCATACACTCCTAGGCCTTCTCAGGAAGATGTCACAAAGCAAAAGCCTCTTCTGCTCCCATAGCCGTGAAAGGGTTGAACACAACTTTGATTTCTTCTGTCGGGATATCTTTTGGTTTTCAACATCACCTCCAGTTAACTTGTGACCAGGATAAAACAACAAAAAAAAATTGAAGCTCTAAGTGCGTTTCACATGCTTTATATACTGTGATACACACACATACATTATCTTTGCACATTTTTTATCTGTTCCAGGAGAATCCTCACCTAACAATAATGTATGTCAACGACTGTGTTCCAGATGCTATTGAAGTTATAAACAAGCCCGAAGGGAGTAAGATACAGTTCTTAGGCACTAGGAAGTCACTCACAGAAACTGAATTTACTAAGCCTGCCTACCTTTACCTCCTTCCGACGGAGAAGAACTACTCTGGCCCTGGACCTTGCATGTGTTTTGAGAACTTCACCTATAATCAGGCAGCTTCTGACTTTGCTTCTTGTGGACATTTCCCAGTAACCCCTCAAGCCCCACCACATCAGCTGGGACCACTGACTTCACCTGAAAATTTACTAAAGGCACTGGAACAAAACTACATGAATTCCCTGGGAGAAATCCCAGCCGGAGAAGCTAATTTGAATTATGTGTCCCAGTTGGCTTCACCCACCTCTGGAGACAAGGACAGCCTGCCAACAAATCCACCAGAGCCAGCACTCTGTTCAGAGTATAAAATGCAAATGGCCATACCCCTGGGTCTTGCCTCCGCTCCCCCAAGTGAGAACAGCAGCCTCTCCTCCACTACCCTTTTAGGTCAAGGGGAACACTGCCCCTAAGCAGTGTACCGATTTCGTATCCTTACGCTACACAGACCCTAGGAGAAGCATAGCCGGCACCATTCCATCACCAGATACCTCAGGGCTTAATCCCAGTGAGCTATCATCACCATTGTCAGGTCTGATTTATATAATCTTGCTAGGTTTTGAAGGTCAGAAGCTATGAAACTTAACATTCATCCTTGGAGCAGGCTCACTGTAGAAATGGCAGGATCATGGGAACAGGCTTACCTTGCTGCTGCGTGTTCCACGTTCACCTTTGTAACAGCAGACTTGGCACTTGACATAGGGATAGACCCCATCCACTCAGTACTGGACAGGTCCTTGAAGTTCAGTTTTTAGTAAGAAAGTATTTCCATTAAGTTTTACCCCACATTTAATATCTCAAGAGTAAAGGAACTAGATTTCAGGCTTTAATAAAGGCTACAGAAGATTCGTTACTGGAGCATAAATTGTCAATGTTAATTTATTCTGGGTGTGTTTAATGAAGTCGCAGATATTTGATACCAAAACAGATTTTAGACTTGCCTTGAAGTGATGATAATTTGTAGTTCACTGATGTAGTAAAATGAACTCTTCCTATTAGACCTTATCTAATAGGTAAGACATGCGAATGAATCGATGAGATCCCCACAATTGTCCTGCTTAGTTTACCACGGTTAAAGAGTGGGACTGGCATGGAACCCCTGCCTCAGTGTCAAGATTATAGCACTCCTACTTAGTAGGCATGTCTTCTACCACAACTTTTGATGACTACCTCAGAACAGATAAAAGGATAATGTCATTAATTCCATTCACATTTATGGTTCCTCGTTTTTTCAAGAACTCTGGTATATAAATGACCTATTTTCAGTAAGCATCTTTTGGACTCTGCAGTAGGCTGTCTGGGTCAAGATAATGCCTTCACTGTCTCCTTATATTCCTGTTATGCTAACATAATAAAGTGAAACCTCATTGTTGAACATCATTCAGATATAACTGCAAAAGGCTAAATGGAGTGGGAACTCCTGGAGTGGCTCAGCAGCATCTCTGTCTCTTTGAACCAATATATGCAAAGCACATACCTGGTACATAGTAGGTGTTCAATCGTGCTAGAGTTCTTTTCACTTCTTTCTGCCCGACAACCCTTAATGTTTACTTATCACACTTCTAAACAAGCATAATTAGGGGCTCCTTTTTCTTTGTTGTGGTGGACATGACGCCGCCTGTGCTTCTGGTACCGAATGCCCTGCGCTGTGCTATTCCACACTATGAAGAATGAGAGAGAAGGAGCCACAGCTGAAAGGAAGATGGCTGTCAACTGACCTAAATATACACAAACCCGGACTTCTGTTCAGGCTTTTCAACTTTTTCCTTCTATATAACTAAGCCTTTGGCTGAATAATGGGCTATGTACACCTAACATAGTACAAACAAGTATCTTGATTAAGAGTTCTGAGAAGACTCTGGGGCCAGTATTGTTATCATTTAGCCTCTTTGAGTTTGTCATGATGCAATTATAAAAGTACATAGAAACATCAATGACAGTGATGATTGATTTGTAAATAGTATATTTCATAAAGATTTTCTTTAAAAAAAAAAATCCACAAAGCCTTGAAGGCATTTTTGTTGCAATAAGCTTTAATTAAAATATTTCACCATTGCATTATTTTGTTTTCTCTACCTCAATGAAGTAAAAACCTTAACAATTATTATAGCCGATAAACAAGCTTACTAGAAATGTAAATTCCTGGGTACCAGTCCAAATCTCATAACCAGAATCTCTGTGGTCCAAGGCCTGGAATCCATATATTTCATAAGTTCCCAGGCATTCAGATGCACACTCGACTTTGAGAATCATTGGTCTAAGTCAAATGAAGATGTCTTTCTGAAATATAACGACATACCAATAGGAAACGCTGGGCTATATAACTTTGTCCTTACAGTATCACTGTGACTATAGTTTGGCTGTAAACATTCTTCTCCCATCTTCGTAAATAACCAAATAACTTAGTATATGCCATTTAACAGCATCATTTTAAGAAGTGTTATTCAGAAACTTTGAAATTTGTATTCATGTGTCAGAATTATTACGATTAAAAAAAAAACAACTCATGGAGAATTTCAAATATATACAAACGGAGAAGAGTTTAACAAACCCTTATGTATTGTCATCAATCCGAACAGCCACTAAACCATGTTTATTTTAGTCCATCTGTACTCTTATTCAGTCTCCCTCCTGAAATGATTTTGAAGCAAATCATTTCATCTGTAAATATTTGTTTCTCTAAATAGGCTTTACTTTTTCTAATATAGCCATAATACCTTTTAAAAGATCATACCTATCAAAAAATCAAACAACCCAATCAAAAAATGGGTAGAAGATCTAAATAGACATTTCTTCAAAGACATACAGATGGCCAAAAAGCACATGAAAAGATGCTCAGCATTGCTAATTATCAGAGAAATGCAAATCAAAACTACAATGAGGTATCACCTCACACAGGTCAGAATGGCCATCATCAAAAAGTCTACAAACAATAAATGCTGGAGAGGGTGTGGAGAAAAGGGAACCCTCCTACACTATTGGTGGGAGTGTATATTGGTACAACGACTATGGAGAACAGAATGGAGCTTCCTTAAAAAGCTATAAATAGAACTACCATATGACCCAGCAATCCCTCTACTGGACATATAGCCTGAGAGAACCATAATTCAAAAAGATACATGCACCCCCCAATGTTCATTGCAGCACTGTTTACAATAGCCAAGACGTGGAAGCAACCTAAATGTCCATCAACAAAGGAATGGATAAAGAAGATGTAGTACATATATACAATGGACCGCTAGCCATAAAAAAGAACGAAATAATGCCATTTGCAGCAACATGGATGGACCTAGAGGTTATCATACTAAGTGAGGTAAGTCAGAGAAAGACAAACATGGTATCACTTATATGTGGAATCTAAAAAAAGCTGATACAAATGAATTTATTTACAAAACAGAAACAGACTCACAGACTTCAAAAACAAACTTATGGTTACCAAAGGGGAAAGGTGGGGGGGTGGGAGAGATAAATTAGAAGGTTGGGATTAACATATACACAATACTATATATAAAATAATCAACAAGGACCTACTGTATAGCACAGAGAACTCTATACTCAATATTCTGTAATAACCTACATGGGAAAAGAATCTAAAACAGAATGGATATATGTATACATATAACTGAATCACTTTGCTGTACATGTGAAACTAACACAACATTGTAAATCAACTATACTCCAATATAAAATAAAAAATTAAAAGAATTAAAATTTAAAAAAAAATCACATCTAAAACCTAGTTAGTAATATTCCTTAGCAATATCAGGATATTTTGATGGTGGGAAAAACTGGCAAATAATGACCCACAAATAATGCCTCGGCCTGGTGACTGGTCCTCAGCTGCAGGTAGATAGGCTGGGAGCAGGGACCTAGTCACATAGCAGAGCTATGGACCTGCTGAAAGTGCCTGCTGACATTCCAACACCTGACTCATACTAATTCTAGTAAAACTAATTCTCCACTAGAATATGATTACGAAAATCAAGTTGAATTAGACAACATCAAATATTTCTTCTAAGAGCTCTGTGGAAAGATTAGCTGACTTTCATCTCAAAAAAATTACAAAACATACTAAACATTTTGCATAAAGTAGGACTTTGAAAATCTTTGAAGAGGTACTTCCCTGGTGGTCCAGTGGTTAAGACTCTGCAATTCTACTGCAGGGGGTGCGGGTTCAATCTCTGGTCGGGGAACTAGGATCCAGAATGCCAAAAGGTGCGGCCAAAAAAAAAAAAATTAAAACCTTCGAAGAGATACAACAGACGATTAAAAGCCTTCAAAATTAGCAGTTAAAATAATACTTACAATGACTAAATACATTCAATTTAAAGGACTAAGCAAATGTAGTTGTCTTTGTCCTCTAAGCATTAAAGAAACAAAGTTTTAGTACATTTTGGGTTTTTTTGAAATCAATACAAAATTAGTTGCTATGGTTTGAATGATGCCCCCCCCCCAAATTCCTATGTTGAAATCCCAACACCCAAAGATGATGGTATTAGTAGATGGGGCCTTTGGGAGGTGATTAGGTCAGGAGGCTAGAGCTCTCATGAATGGGATTAATGCTCTTATAAGAGACGCTACAGTTTCCTAGTCCCTTCTGCCGTGTCAGGACACAAGACACAAGAAGTCTGGGACCTGAAAGAGGGCCCTCACCCAAACATGTTCACACTCTGATTTCAGACTTTCAGCCAACAGAAGTTTGAGAAATAAATTTGTTGTTTATAAACTGCCCAGTCTGTGGTATTTTGTTACAGCAGCCTGAATGGACTAGGACAGTACTTTTTAAAAAATTTTTTAAACTTTTTATTTTGTATTGGAGGATAGCCAATTAACAATGTTGTGATAGTTTCAGGTGCACAGCAAAGCAACTCAGCCATACCTATACATGTATACATTCTCCCCCAAACTTCCCTCCCATCCAGGCTGCCAGGTTGCCACTGAACAGAGTTCCCTGTGCTATACAGTAGGTCCCTGTTGGTTATTTTAAACATAGCAGTGTGTACATGTCGATCCCAAACTTCCTAACTATCCCTCCTTCCACACCCTTCCCCCCTGGTAACCATAAGTTAGTCCTCTGTGAGTCTGTTTCTGTTTTGTAAATAAGTTCATTTGTATCGTTTCTTTTTAGATTCCACACATAAGGGATATCATAGGATATTTTTCTTTCTCTAGGACAGTACTTTATAGACCAAAGAGTTTAAAAAAATGAAACAAACTGTCTGAAGTTCAGCTATATCATCACAGTTTTCAGAGGTGATGATGATTAAGTGTGCTTTTAGTTTATTTGGGGGCCAACTATGTTTTTGTTGAAAAACAATAGTAGAAGGCAATATGAAAATGATACACATGTGCTTAAAAACCAAACTATCCAAAACAAATCTATTTCTGAATACATTTTACCACATTTAATCAACTGTAACAGACCCTAGCTTTGACATTGAATTTTATTCTCCAGGCTTGTAATTCCCCTTGTGGTATTTTCTTTTGCCACTAGGTGGCTGTAGGTTAGCTTACCTGATCCAGGCCAGTTTCTGTGAGAAATCAAATAGCTTATACAGAAAAGTTACCATCATACCATCATTGCTCATTTTGTATATTAATCACTAAAAGAATCAGAATTGTTCTATAGATCGATCCACTTTTTCAAACCCTTTACAATAAACTGCAGTTAAAAAATAAAAACTGTAAAGATATTTGATTAGATTATGAAGTGTTTAGAAAGTATAAATAGCTATTTTAAAACATTTGGAACAAGCCGCTATGTGTTACTGAACCAGATTCTTATCTATGGTACCTAAAAGTCAGTTTTACCAGCCTCAGTGGTACATAAATCAACACTGATGGTTTTAAAATTTCAAATAGAATGACACAAGTTTAAGAATTTTTAAGTACATTTTATTAAGAATGTATCCCTTTGATAAGATTATGCTTCAGGAGGCTTTTAATGCCCTTGACATAAAACTGTACACATTATACAAAAACAAGAAAACCACAAAAAAAAATCAAGGTGAGCAAAACCATTAGAGGACAAACCTTATTTAAATTATACACAACTCAATGAAATATTCTTACGGAAAATATATAAATACTTTTTCTTTCTATGTTACAGTTATACAATATAAATCAGATTTCAATGTCTGTTCAGTGACCTACAAACACCAGAACCTCCAAATATGTAGCAGCGTATTACTAAATAAAAAAGAAAATTTTGTGGTTAGGGAGCATTAAGTCAGATTTTTTTCACAATCCCTTACCACTTTTCAAAACTAATTTACACCATTTGTTTTACAATGCAGCTTTAGGGTTTCTGACAGGCCAATAATGGAACATTTTCAACTATTATCTATGAAAGTTTTAATCTCCCCCCTCCTTTGCCCCAAGACTTTGCATTTTGTGCTAAATCAACCTATTTAGTGGCAAAATTACAAGATATACTTTTTTGGCATAAATTATATTTTTCAAATTAAATATTTTATAAAGAAGGTCAAACAAAATGTGCAATTTATGCATGCTGTGGCATAGCTATCCACCTATATTACAAAAATACTCTAAAGGGGAGAAAATCCACATTCTGTGTGAGTCATAAAACACTACTATGAATGAAAACTACCCTGGGAACCTAAAACTAAAAGAAAAAACAAATGCTCCTAGATTCTCACAGATTTCAATATTGTCTGATAAGCACTGCTATTAATTTTACCGGTATGCTTTTATAATCAAACTCTCACTGTAGTGATACTCTTGAAATGAAGCTGGTAATAATGTATTCCCTGAATGGGGAGACAAGGGAGACCTTTCCCAACTTACATTTTGGAAAATGTGAAATGTTCTTTTACTCCAACAGCTCTTCTCATAAAACTCTCTCAATTAATTGTTTCTTTTTTCCCATGTTCAATGGAGTGTGAATTTGAGACCAAACTGGAAGCATAGGACAAAAGGGGAAAAACCTTACTTCCAAAGGACCTTTCCCAAGGTAGTTTACAACGCTCCTCTCACACAAAATTAGCACCTCACTCTTACCATGCAAAAGTAACTGCAGTTATAATTTGGATGACAATTTGATTGCTTTTTATTGCTTAATGATCTGTGCTTTAATGTGGGAATAAAAGGCATCCTCTGAATGGAATGAAAAAAAATTTATATAAATAGCAGGAGACAAATCTAAATAAGCATTCCCACCTCACTGCTGAACACTCTGCCATTGTAATATGCCCAGAAAAACTCAGCTTTAATTACCTCAAGCTCTGGATAAAAGAGCTCAAAACTATTAAAGCCACCCCATTTCAAAAGGACTTATACACCTGATGTTAGAGTAACTACCACAATAAAGTATATACCTTCAAAGAGCCTCTTTCAAAGCCAATGTCTTACAGAATGCCCTTATGCTACCAATCTTCATTAGAAAATTTTTTATTAGGGAGAAAAGACTTTCCCTCCTCAAGTCTATCTAAGCATAAATAGGAAGTAAAAGTATAAGAAATTTTAGACCATATTTAATTACAAATACTAATTTCTAATTTCCGTATTTATCAGTATTTACTTATTAGTATGTGAAGCTGAAATCTGTTCTTGAAAAAAATTTCAATTAGAAATGACAATTCACTTTACAATTAGAAATTCACAGTTTACAACCAGCACAACTGCCCAAATTCCTCCAAATTATTCAATAATTACCAGTAGTACAAATTTATATGGACTAAGATTAATTCTAAAATCTTGGAAAACTACAGTATTGACATTATTTTGGTATTTTATAGTCTGGTAATATCTATTACATATAGGTGCTTTTCTCAATTATTTCTATTACCACTGACAACATTCCTAACCTTTTCTGCTATAATTTAATATTTTAAACACTTAAGTAAATCACTTGGCACCGCATGTGAGCATTTTTCATCATAGAAGTCTACTTTTATACAAATAAGTACTTAAAGGAAACATATTAGACCTGTCAGTGAAACATGGATAAACCAAATAGCAGTATACATTTAAGTATAGACATCTTTTTTTCTTAGATTACTGAGAACCACAAAGCTCTGTCTCCCCAAACTAAGTGCTATAGGCAAATATTATGATATATACACACATCTTTCAAAGTAATAATCAAAAAAACTGTTCAGGCTAATAGTAATGAAGACTTCATTTCAGGATGAATGAGTGAGGTGGGGTCCAGGGATGAGTGTGTGTGTGTGTGTGTGTGTGTGTGTGTGTGTGTGTGTGTGTGTGTGTGTGTGTGTGTGTGTGTGTGTGTGTGTGTGTGTGTGTGTGTAACAAAAAATTTACTGTTAACTTTCGAGGGATTAAACCACAGATTTTATATTAACTGAGGTAGTGTTTAAAATGAATGTCTAAAATATGTTAATCCCATTATTCATAAGATTACTACATCACCTCCTTTGGAGTTTTTAATCACTATTTGGTCTAGTATCTCTGACATTTGGTTCTCCGGAAGGCAGTTTAATCATCCAAGACCAAAGACCAAGGTGACAGGCAACGTTCTTAGAAGTACTGTTAACATTTAAATAAACACTTGGGTTCAGTGATAAATTAAAGTTAAAAAAAAAAGCATTTCTTTTATCTTCAATTGGGTTTTATGAAAGAAAATCTGAAGAACCACTTTTTAACATAAGCAGAAGCTTACAGCCCTTATCTGCTTTGTTATAATGTAAGTTGCTACACAGTGCACATAAGAACAATTCACTGAAGTGCAGTCAAAGAGGTGTTATGAAGTGAGATGAAATGCTTCATCCCAATTGGAACTTTCAGTGCCAGTATATTTAAAAAAAAAAAAAAAAAATCTCTGTGAGTTACGTTTTCTAGTTCACAGGGTTCTTTACAGAGATCTCAAAGAACAAGCCCATTATAAAAAGGATCTGTAATATGGGAAGATATTAATCCATGTACTATGACTGTGTCAGAGTTGATGCATAACTGTAAAAATGGTCTAAACAAATGAATTAAAAAAGGGTCCTAATCAGTCCAGCTGGATTTTTTTTTCTATTTATATACAGACCTCAAAAAAGATAATCCTTTCATTTACAAGCATTCTAATGAGGATGGCCATGCTTTTTTATATACAAATTTGCATATATGTTTAATTCCTGTAAAGATTTCCAAATATTTTTAGACATACACAAATTAAACACACAAATAAACAAAACCTTGCCCTCATCAACTTAATTTTGCAAATGTGATAAAGGCAATTACTGTACTCATTCATAAACTCACCTATCACTGCATTTAGTTTGTGCAAAACAAGAACACTGATATAAAAATTAAATTACTGCTGCTTTAAAATTTGGTACTTAAGGCTTTTCACTACAATTTTTAATCGTAATAGTAAGTTTCATTAATGATTTTTTAAAAGGAACTATGGCTTTTCTTTTCCCATGGAATGTATAAATTGTAGGCAAACTTATCTTTTCCTCAAGAGATGCAAGATTTTATTTAATGCTTTCTTTTGCTTTAGGTCTAAATTAATAGTGCTTGTTCAAGTTACGGTTTAAAATGGTGATATGGGAAGCTGATGAAAATGGAAGTCCACTGAAAATATATGCATTCTATGAATGGAAAATACTTTGAATTATAAAATAATTTTTCTGATTTTAATCAGGAACTGTAGTGAAAAACCTTAATTAGTTCAAATAGTCTACAATAACACATTGCAACAAAACTGAAGAGATGGAAAACAAGAAACTTTATGTAAGTCTAGTAATGTAAAAATAATTTATAAGTCCTGGTTGTTGAGGCTCTTCTTTCGCTGTGAGGCTACAAACCTCTGAAGTAGTGTTATAAACATGAAGAAAAAAGTGGAAGGGCCAAAGATCCCCCTCTAATACCAGCAGTTACAGCACACCCCATTGTGCTAATAGGATGCACCCTCAGAGACACTGATTCCTAGTTTCCACAAATTAGTTAACAAACAAGGCATCTTTATATTTACCCTAAAAAAAGAATTCAGAAATAACGGTGTGAAGGGTGCTTCTGCATAACTTATTATTGTTCCACTGTTATTATGCTCTTAAAATGAAAAAATAGAAAACCTATGTAGGTATTCAGTGCTTGGCTCTTGCATACAATGGTAACTAAAACTCTTAAAACTGTGGTAATGAACAATGAACCCCTAAAAGGGCTCAACGGGGGAGAGAGGAAGTTGTTTCGGTTAGGGAAGTCCGCAGTTCCAACTGCTCATGTACCAGTAATTGCTGGAACAGCATAGCGAAGATACTCCTATCTTTGCTGCCCAGTCAATCGGCATTTTCTGAGGCTTTTAGAAGTCCACAAATATGAATATATATAGTATACATCTATATACATCATAAATATGAGGTCAGGATTCAACAGATGTATCAACTATAGGTCGCTTTGGTGGTGTTGCCAAGACAGCCTCTGCTTCTTCATGCATCTAGAAAAGAAGTGGTAAATTATTAATGACTTTCTAGTGTATCAACAGATATAATCTCTTTTAACTTAATTCAAAGAGATTTTTGAAAGATAAAGTTCAAAAGTACAAATCCTACTTACTTGTAAAAACTGTACATCCTGAAATAATTCTTGTATGAACCTCCGACATGGAAGTCTAAATGTGCAGTGTGACAGCAAATGGGAAACCTCAGAGTAAAGGCATATGTCATCAAATGTCTGAGGGTACTTCTCCTTAATTCTAAAACGGAAGAAAGGACTAGGATGTGATAAAAATTATAATAATGACTTTGCTATTTTCTTTCAAAATATCACTTTTTAAATATCTTTTTCCTCCAGATATTGATTAAGTGGTACATCTGGGTGATGGCATAAGAATATAAAATAGTAAATATTCCTACCTCACACTTACATTAGCTATTTTAAGTTTGGGATTATCTCTTAAAATGATAAAAACACAAATACTTCTTGGAAAGTTAGAAATATTCTTTATCACTGGCATGAGAAATTACAAAATTTATTTATCAGCCTAGGATAACTCAAGTATTTTCAAAACTAAGTTTTAAAATAGAAATAAGTTTTTAAGGTTAGACTGAAATTATTAATATCCTTGACTGGGCTCGCTCTCTATATCTTTCAACCTTTAACAGTGGCTTTTAGCTGGCAGAGCATCTCAGAGTCAGTGGTGGTATGGGGTAATGCACAGATTAAGGACACACTATACTTAGAGCTTCTGACCAGGAGGTCTGCAGTGGGACCCTGGCATCTGTGTTACTATTATTTTGTAAAGCCCCACAGGTCTGAGACCCTGAGGTGCATTTTTTTTTTTTTTGAGGACCACTGCTTTAAATAGTGCAAATCAAAGATGCTGAAGATTGCCTGAATTTTCTTTTATCATGTTGCTGTGATTTAGAAAAGTAATAAAAATTCTGCAACTTTTATTAAAAGAAAGGAGTAAAAATAGGGAAAAATTAAACCAAGAAAATATCATTTATTTTTATGTATGCCAGCTTTTCTTAAGCTTTAAGGTCTCAGGATACCCCTACTGTCTTAAAAATTACTTGAGAACCCCACAAATTTTATTTTTTGTGGGTGATAGCCATCAATAATTACCATATAAGAAAGTAAAACTGAGAAAATTTCAAAATATTTATTAATTCATTTAAAAAATAAAATTATTGCATGTTAACATAAATACATATACTTTAATGAAAAAAAACTATATTTTCCAAAACTAAAAAAGTGAGAAGATTGGTATTGTTTTACATTTTTACAGATCTCTTTAAAGTCTGGCTGAATAGAAGACAGCTGGATTCACATACCTGCTTCTGCATTCAATTTGTAACCGTACGCTAGTTTGGTTGACGTATGTAAAGAAAATCTAGTCTCACTCAGATATGCCATGCAGTTGAGAACCACTGATGTAAGCTAATTAGTCTAACTTTTGAAGTATTTCAAATATCTTTTTCACCATAAAAAGCAGAACAAAGAATACTCATGCTCATAGCTTACTTACGTTAAAAGCCCAGTTTCATGACATTTAGTTGAAACTGAACTACTCAAATTAATGACTAATCTCAGAACTTCTTTGCGAAGGAGTATACGGCACATTGGTGTATCATCTGGAATTGTTTTAACACCTGAAGAGAAGATTAAAATATTTTATCTATATCACAATAGAAAAGTATTATAACTCATGGAATTTGTTTTTTCAACTCTACCAAATATATAAAACTGAGATAAATTGCACATGACCTGCCAATCATTTTGGGAGCAAAATTCTTTCTAATGAAAGCAGATAGCTAAGAGGGTATGTATCAGCAGCTGATATAGGTGCAACAGTTATCTAAACATACCTCAGTAAAACTGACTTGTCTTAGTTATGAGACAACTTTAATTAACAGTATGTATCTACAACAACAACAGACTAAGTATAGTTATACAGGGCTTGGATTTAAATCTGAAAACTTACCTAGTAGCAATTCTGTGCTTTTGGTGCTGCTGGCTGATCCTTCTTGAGACACTCCATCACTGCATCCAGAAATGCCCGAAAATTTAGAGGGAACTACTTCTAAGGGATTATGGATAGTCTGCTCACACCAATCAGAATATGGAATGTCTTGAAGGTCTGAAGAAAAAATTAAATCAATTAACAGATCGTAATGGCTTAATTCCTATGCTTGCACTGTATACTATAGAAGAGATGATTCCTTGTAATTTCTTTCCAGTCTTCAATAATTATTTTCCCTGATGAAGATTTTCAAAGTAAATTCAGACCACTCAGATAGTAAAATTTGCTAAATTCTAAAGACATTTATACATAAAATTTTATACTCCTAAATTATAAAAAATACATAAATACGTGTTTATTTAAAGAATTCAAATAAAGATGTATACAGAATAAAAAATGAAGGTACCTTATCTACCCCCTCTCCCATCCCTCCCACCCCCAAACTAAATACCCCTCTCTTAAATATATAAAAATTCAGATATTTGCTATTTTAAATTTCTCTTTCTTGCTCTTTTGGTGTATAAGTGGGATTATACTGTATCTATTATTCTATCACTTGTTGTTCCCACCATTTAATAATTACCAATATTAGAATCACAGTTCCCTGGGCTTATCAGTTCCTTCCTTAGAGTTAAATTTACTATACTACCCATGCATTGCTAAGGTATACTCCTAGATGGGATTTTAAGGTCAACCAAACATCTTAGTGCTGTTAAAATTATTTAAAAATTTCCTGAGCACTTGAAGTGATTAGAGCAAATGGAAATCAGAAAGTCTTTGGTTATCCTTTTAGGAAGTAACATTGGGCAACCCAGAAATCATGCAACCTCAGTAGCTACAAAAGAGATTGAGAGAGAAGAGACACACTCAGCCAGAAGGTGAGACCTCTTGATAGCTAGTTCAGTCCTCTTTCCACTACAACACATTGTCAGAGTATTAAAAAGAGCTTTTAAAAAAGCTTTTTAAAAAGTCCAGGAAACTAGACCAATGTAAACACACACTACCTCTCCCTATGCTGTTTTCAACAGAATAGATATCACCACCTCATCTCATCTTTAAGCACTTCCTAAGATTAGTATTTACATAGCACTAAGCGGAATATGCTTTGGTTCCTCAGAAAATCAATTTAGCATAGCTTTAATATTAAGGAAATCATGCATCTGTCAGGCACTTAAAATTAATGTATGGTACTTAAATTATACATTGATTTAAAATATAAAACTACTGCCAAAAGATCTGAGAACTAAAGATGTACTTAAAAACCAGCAATGCTGAATAACCAGGTAAGAGATGACTATGTTATTTTAGACTCAGTTGATGAGCTTCCCAGGGAGTAAAATGACAAAATATTCCAGTGCAAGGAACAATAAGAAAATTATACTTCTTTTAATCAACATGTTTCTGAAAAGTTATAAACTAATTCATTTCAGCCTCACCTTCAACCAGTGATGACTCCTAACATTTCTAACCTGTTACAACCACATCTTATTTCTAAAGATATCATTCATTCTCATTAAAAAAAAAAAAAAAAATCATGAGTCTAACTAAGCCAGGCCAAAAGAATTAGTTTCTTCCATTGGAAGACGTGAAAAAGCATCCTAAGTATAGTGATAACAGAAGGCTTTTACTACTACATGGGGTATTTTTTTGTGTGAAACCTGCTATAAACCATATGAATAAATTTTTTAATGAAATAATTACATGTGCTAAATGGAAACTTCAGAGAACAAGTGGGTAGAATATAGGCACTATTTATAAATTGGCACGATAAGGAGAACCAAAACTTCCTGAAACTGGGAAAGGACCAGCTAGTTGGCCTCCTTCTTCTTATGCATGGAAGGTAATGTCTAGGACTCTGCTGAAGGCAAAACTGTGCATACTATATTGATGATACTGACTTTTAGGGACCTTTATTTTCTATCTTCTCTTAAAAAGTATTCAATGCAATGATACTTATACTTTTACTCAACACATTTTATTTCAAGATTATTTTTAATTTGGATGAAGCATTATGTCCATAAACTGAACCATTTTATCTATGTGATTGATGTTTAGTTTCTTCACCGTAGTTGTTTGCTTTTACTGCTTCCTCTCTTTTTAATTAACAATATTCTAGCTCAGCTTTATTTTATCTTTTAATTAAAAATGGAGACATGAAGCATAGGACAGACCAGACTCTAAGAAACTGGATACCTTCTTTATTCCCTGTATCTGGGCATAAGGCTGACTCCAGCCACTCTATGTGGGAAAGAACAAAAAGCTCTAAGCAAAAAATTACATAAGTCCATATGGGCTAATAAAGAAAAATCATAAGCTCAATTTTTCCTATCAGAAAGTAGCCAAGTCGCCAAATAGCTTATCTGAAATGCTGAAACAATTCTTTATGAAAAACATTAAGAATTTCTGTGAGGAGCTCTGTCTCTGGTAGATATACCCACCTGATCACCAGTTCCCCTTGGCAGCAGGGATGTAAAATGAAATGAACAAGGAGATTTTCCTTAGGAGCACAGTAAGATCATTCTAACTGACCTGTCAGAATTTATGAAAGAATATTATTTCTAACATAAACAACTTAGTGTGAGTTACCATTAACGGAGAGCCTACTGAATGTTAATCTTACATGTTAGTAAGTACCAAAACCACACCATAAGGCAGGTATCGTTATTCCTATTTAGAGATTTAAGAAAAAATTAAAAGTAAATCTCAGTGAAACTATGTAGATTGCCCAAGATCAGATAACTAATAAGATGGAAAAGTTTGGCTCTGAGCCTAAGTCTCCTTGATACCAAAACTCACACTCTGCTATGTTTACACCAGGGGTCTTCAGTGTTTCTTGAAGCCCTGGCATTTCCTAGCCTTCTCTACCCCCAATTTTATACTTGGGCAAGGCTAGTAGATGGAGTGCCACCCCACTGTTCCCCTTACATCCTCATCTGCATACCACTGAGCTTTTGTATAGATTTTGATTGAAACATGGGTTTTGCAGCTAAAATAATTTTGAAAACCACCACTGTCTCTTTAGGGCCCTCCCCTACCCCATGTAGTTTCTACCCACTCCTCACAAATTTGTCAGTTTAATAACCTAGACATTCAAACTGATCTCTTGCCATTATCTTTTATAGTTAGCTGATTTTTTTTCCCAGTGCTCTCTCTTTCACAGATGGACTGGTCTACAACACTTAGAAGGTTTCCCACTCAGTTGGTTAGCTACATTAGGGCAAATGTGGTGGTATACATAAAAATGGACCCAAAAGAAATATATAATACTAAATGTTGAAAGGCCAACATGTTGCCTTGCACACTAAACAATACAGTGCACAAGTATCTGTGAAGGTGGTAGACACAGAATAAAATGTTAGGAAATATCCTAATAGCCTTTCCACTGAGCTTTAACATTTTTTGAACAACTACCACTACCAACACTACCAACACTACCACCAGACTGAAAGTTTCAAAGAATGAAAAGTCTTGTGTTCAAGTCCTGACATCCCTTTAAAATGATCATTACATAGTAGAGGGACAACTTCAGACTATAACTACAAAGCTACAGTAATCAAAACAATATGGTACTGGCACAAAAACAGAAATATAACATATAGACAAAGGGAACAGAATAGAGAGCCCAGAAATAAACCCATGCACTTATGGTCAATTCATCTACGAGAAAGGAGGCAAGAATATACAATGGGGAAAAGAAAGTCTCTTCAATAAGTGGTGCTGGAAAAACTGGACAGCTACATGTAAAGGAATGAAATTAGAACATTCCCTGGCACCATATACAAAAATAAACACAAAATGGATTAAAGACCTAAACTCCTAGAAGAAAACAGAGGCAGAACACTCTTTGACATAAATTGCAGTAGTATATTTTGGATCTGTCTCCTAGAGTAACTGAAATAAAAACAAAAATAAACCTAATTAAACTTAAAAGCTTCTGCACAGCAAAAAACAAAACAAACAAAACAAACAAAAAAAACACCCCATAAACAAAATGACAATTTATGGACTGTGAGAAAATATTTGCAAACAATGCTACTGACAGGGGATTAATTTCCAAAATATACAAACAGCTCATACAGCTCAGTATCAAAAAAAAAAAAAAACCCAAACAACCCAATCAAAAAATGGGCAGAAGACCTAAATAAACATTTCTCCAAAGAAGACATATAGATGGCAATGAAAAGGCCAACAGGCACATGAAAAGATGCTCAATATCACTAATTATTAGAGAAATGCAAATCAAAACTACAAGGTATCACCTCACACCAGTCAGAATGGCCATCATTAAAAAGTCTACAAACAGTAAATGCTGGAGACTGTGAAGAAACAGGAATGCTCCTACATTGTTGGTGAGAATGTAAATTGGTGCAGCCACTATGAAGAACGGTATGGAGGTTCCTTAAAAAACTAAAAACAGAGTCACCATGTGATCCTGCAATCCCACTCCTGGGCATATATCCAGAGAAAACTCTAATTGGAAAAGATACATGCACCCCAATGTTCATAGCAGCACTATTTACAATAGCCAAGACATGGAAGCAACCTAAATGTGCATCAACAGATGAATGGATAATGAAGATGGAATATTACTCAGCCATGAAAAAGAATGAAATAATACCATTTGCAGCAACATGGATGGACCTAGAGATTATCATATTAAGTCAGAAAGAGAAAGACAAATATATGGTACCACTTATATGTGGAATCTAAAAATGATACAAATGAACTTATTTACAAAACAGAAATAGACTCAGACATAGAAAACAAACAATGGTTACTAAAGGGGATGGGGGGGATAAATTAGGGGTTTGGGATTAATATATACACACTATTATATATAAAATAGGTAAACAAGGGCCTACTGTATAGCATAGGGAACTATATTCACTATCTTGTAATAACCTACGATGGAAAAGAATCTAGAAGAGAATATACATACACACACACAACTGAATCACTTTGCTGTACACTTGAAAGTAACACAAATACTGTAAATTATCTATACTTCAATTTAAAAAAATAGTATAGGAACTATTTTTTAATTATCTGCCATGGAAAATAAAGATGTCTCATTTCTGATACACAAAATACTTAATATGGCTGATACCAGTGCTTCTCAAACATTCATGTGTACATGAATAACCTGGGCATCTTGTTAAAATGCTGATTCTGATTCTGCGTGTGGGGCAGAGTCTGCATTTCTAATAAGTGCTCAGGTGATGCTGATGCTGCTGGTCTGCTGACCACACTTTGGGTAGGAAGGGCTCTGCAGGACTTGGTCCCTACCCGTTTTTCTAGACTGATTCTGTATTTCCTCTCCCTTTGCTTTCTGAGCTCCATTCCCACAGGTGTCTTTTTAGTCCTTCCTACTTCCCATACTTGCTCCCATCAGAGAAGACCTTTGCTCATGCTGCTTCCTCTCTCTCAAAATTCTCTATACTCCAGTCTTCACTTAGGTTCTATTCATTCTTTCAACCACAGCTCAACAGCAATTCTTCCGAAGTCTCTTCTTTGATCTGCCTACTTGGTTATATTCCTTTGTTAATACCATGTACCTATCCTTGATGGCGCTTGTTACAAACGCAGTATTTATATTAATATTTGTGTACTGATTGATCGAGTGGTCAGTCAATCCATTTCCTTCTCCATTGGATAAAAGCTCAAAGAGTGTAAGAATAATATCTTTCTATTTTTCTCTCTCTCAATTGTTTTCCTAGCATCTAGTTTAATGCCTGATCCACAGTAGTGATGTAATAAATATTAAGTTGAATGCATAAATCCATAGAGGTTCAGTGACTTTTTAACAATTAGCCTGCCTCCCTTCATACCTCCGAGAGGGGTATCAATAGTAAACTGTAATCACTTCCCAATTAAGAGTTATTCTCCTCCTCACTTCGTATCACTAGAACAACAGGTGGAGGGGTTCTGATCCTGTGCCAAGGTGAGAGCCTTGCTGACTGCAGCAAGTCTTCCACAAGTCCCACACTTGATGTGACGCCACTTGATTACTAGCTCAATAATCACAAATGGATTAGAACTAGCTGGGACTGTCTTGTGACTGGGTAATTAGGGAGCTGGCTTCCCTATCTCGTTTGATAAATAAAGAGAACACTTACATAGCAAAACTCCACAGTAAGTGCTTCATAAGTATTTGTTGAATGAGTAAATGAAGAAACAGAACTTAGAAGAACTAAAATATCATAAACAATGTATAGACAAATGATTTTAAATAGCATCTTCTTTACTGTGTACAATACATCAGAACAATAATGCCCAAACCTTTCGCTCACAGAAAATGAAAATAATTATAGCACTCTGGGTCCCTGGACAGGACTGTTCACAGTGGTAAGTGCCTAGTCCAAGGGTTTGTCAAACCCAGGCCCGATTGGGGCATGGAGCCACGGAAGGGATTAATCTCTCAGCACATCCATATCCTATTTGTGGATGTGGTACAACAGTGTGCTGCAACCCATCAGTTGGGAAGTTCTGAATCAGGATGCCATGGAGAAACGTGGATGAATGACCCAGAGAACTTTGGTTATCACTAGATTTTTTTGAGGGTGGCTAAGTGATATTCACCAAGAAAAGCTATCTACACATATTTATAAAAAAGCTGAATCTGGATCTGATTCATTCACTCCCTCACCAAAAAAATATTGAGTGCCTAGTATATAAAGCAGTACTCAGCTGAGTATTAGAAAATAAAAATGAAAAGGCATGACAGACCATACCTTGAAGGAACTTATTGAGTAGAAGGGAAAAAAATAACCAAGCAATAATTATCATAAGAGATCTATGTACAAAGAGCAATGAAAGTAAAGAGGAAGAAGTGTCAACATACGACTAAGAGGGTCACAGAAAGCTTTGAAGATAAAACAGCCCCAACTCTGAGGATGAGGTGGGCTTGCCAAATGCACTGTGTGTGAGCTTGCATGTGCGTGAGGAGAAGGCGCAAGAGGGAACAGTAGGGAAAACACACTCTTCATGCCTAGAACCATGAAAAAGAGCACAGTCTGTTCAAAAAACATCTAGTCAGTAGCGGTGTATCAATTATAAGATAGGAGAATGGTAAAAAAAACAGCAGACAGATCACACAAAGAGTCTTGTGTGCTGGACTTGAATAGGCAGTAAAAAAAACTGTCAACAGCCTAATCCAAGGCAGTAGTATGAAAGATGAATTGGAAGGGGAAAAAACTGGAGACAAACTTACTAACATTCCCACAGGGAGATGCTGAGTGACCGTACTAAGGCTGAGGTAATGCAAATGGAGTAAGAGGGATGATCAATCGGGCTGGGAGATGACTTGTGACTGGAGCAGATTCAAAGACAGGTGGGTTCATCTTGAAGGACATAATCACTCACCTGAATGACTACATATTGCACTCAGTTGGTTACTGGGCTGGAAACCCAGAATTTCAATACAGACACAATAAAGGCAGTTATCATCTGTATGTTCCTGTAGTCCAGTGTCTTCTGTGCTTTCTAAAAACAGAGAAGCATCTGAATGGATTGAATTCATTATTTCTGTAAGACTCATCTGCTGTCGTAGCAAGTGAAAAGAGTTTTTTACAAGACCTCCAGTTCCAGATGGAAGACCTGTGCATAAGTAAATACAAAACATAATCTGATGAAGATGGTATCAATGACACCTCTTTCAAGGTGCCTTAAACTATGTGAAATTTTAAAGAAGGGAAATTAGGGAAGAAAACCAGAACTCCTTTTATGATTCAAAATCTAACCTTAACTGGGGAGAAAAACAGGATAATTTGCTTTAAATTATGAAAATAATTAACATCAGCAGATATACTTATATTACTTTAATATGGGGTTTTAAATACAAAATAAAAAATTAAGATTACACAATTAGGTATCATTTCAATTCTTAATATTTGTGTAATCAATTCTTAATATTTGTGTAAAGAAAAGTAATAATTCCGAGTCTAAAGAGGTCCTTGTTAAGAAAAAATCATCAAGATTTTAAAGCTTTAAATTTGTGGCTGATAGGCATATATTAATTAAAATACCACAGCTCATAGCAAAGAGAGATCATGTAATGTATTAAGTACATTTTTCTCTCTCTCCTTTCCCCAAACAGCTGTTGCTTAGACCTATGAGTGTAAGTGTTAAAATTTTTTCACGTATTGTTTGTTTAAAACAGAAGCAACTGATCTGGTCTTTGTCTTCTTGAGAGGCTTGGTACTTAGTTGGAAAAACACTTTAAGTCTCTCGCAAAAAAATACTGTGGTTTAATTTTAAATTGACTCAAACAATTATTTTGCTATAATTTTTTAAGTTGACCCAAAAGTAAGTATACCTGAATTTTTAGTGTCATCCTACTGAAAAGAATTTTCTTTTTAATATAAAGAGGAGAACAAAAACCATGCATTACCTCCTGCATCATGGGCAAACACTCTTGCACCTCGATCATCATGTGGAGGTATGTTTTTTGCCTGAAAATAGGGAATATCCTTTACCTAAAATAGATATGTCATGGTAAGTCCTGTTATAAAAATTCACTTTATGTATATTAGCATAATTAAATGAAATGTAATTTAAACAGAATTACTATAGCACATGAACCTATAATGAAAAGATACTGAAGAAGGTTAAATCACCAAAACTTGACAAAATAGCATAAAACTCTTAAGGTCCTTATCTATTCTTGGTGACTTAAATGGATATTAAAATAATTATTTTAGAATTTATCTAAAATGTTTTTAGACTTCTAAACAAATGTGTATTCTTTAGTACTATCTACCTTCTAGAGATTTGTGAGTATTTCGTGGGATTAGCACAACATGTGGCTGCCATGTTCGGGATAAATAGGATCAAGGATTAAATAAAACAAGGAATACATTGTACATTTCAAACTTACACAATGTTATATGTCAGTTATATCTCATTTAAAAAAAACAATAAGGAATAAGTCAAGTGTGACTAAAAAGCAAGATTAGGCATTAAAATTTCTATAGAGAATATACTGATAAAGAAATCAAACAAGATGCCGATTTAGTGTGAGGAGAAGGATAATGTGCTGGGGACTTAGAGATGCTAAATAAAAGAGTATAGAATAGTTGAGAAAAGTGAAATAATTCTCATGGTAAAATTTCTTTAAATAACACTGCCTAAAAATACCACCTTCCCCCAAATTAGTATTTGCTCTAAATTATAATTTCTAATAAGCAGTTATAGAATATGAAAAAAAACGTAAACCAACTCATAAGAAAACAATAGAATTTATGATACCTGGAATATATCATTGATGTCTACTGGAAGAGCAAGACCAATATAGTCATCTGAGCTACCATACGTTGCACTGGACACCATGGACCTCACTGAGGAGGATCGCTGCAGGGTATTTTGGTTAATAGGACTTAATAAATCTTCTTTATCTAGCGAAGCATAACTTAAAGCTTTCATGAACCTATAATACCATTAAAAAAACTATATTAGTTTCTTGATTTGTTACAGCAATCACATAAAGAATTATAGTTTATTTTCATACCTTCATAAAAGAAAGGAAGCTAGTCAAGTACTAAAGAGTGCCATCTTATTTACTGAGAACATATGAATACTTGAAAATATTTCTCTCTTATAAGTTGATATATAAAAGGTCGTCAGTAATGTTGACTGTTGACCAAAAACAACTGTTACGGTCTCCCAGGTAAAAGTGAAAAGGTGAGCAATTAAGATAACTTTCAACATCTAGCAGTAAAAAATAAATAAAAAACTGACCTCAGAAAACAGAGGTATTATCCAAGAACTAACTTCACAACCATTTGAGACTGCTAGATTTGCTATAAGTAAGGGCACGTCTACTAATTCTATTTAAGATTATTTTTATTAAAATAAGGATAATCACTTATTCTTTGTGTGGTGATTACTTTATCAACATAAGATTTTGTAACACAGAAGACAGACACAAAACAGTAAAAATGGGACTCCCCTGGTGATGCAGTGGTTAAGCATCCACCTGCCAATGCAGTGGACACGGGTTTGATCCCTGGTCGGGGAATGCCACAGAGCAACTAAGCCGGTACGCCACAACTACTGAGCCTGAGCTCTAGAGCCTGCATGCCACAACGACTGAAGCCCGTGCACCCTAGAGCCCGTACTCCGCAACAAAAGAAGCCACCACAATGAGAAGCCTGTGCACTGCAACAAAGGGTAGCCCTCGCTCGCCACAACTAGAGAAAAGCCCGTGCACAGCAACAAAGACCCAACACAGCCAAGAATTAAAATAAAGTACACATCTAAAAAAAAAACAGTAAAAATGGTATCATATATAAATATTACAAGAGACAGTTTTATATGAAGCACTGATATTTCCTCAATGCATTCCTTACCAGTGATTCCATAACATGGAATAATGACATTTCCATAAGATACACCTTTCTTATACAGATTTTTATTCATGCAACAGACATGCTAAGATATTTATCATACGCCTGCTTTGTACAAGGTTCCACACTATATGTATACTGCTATTTGAAAACTCAAGTCATTTAAAATGTAATAACATACCCTGATATTAAAACGAAGAATTATTTTGAAAAGAACACAAAATAATGTTTTATAAATAGTAGCTATTAAAATTATCATAGCAAAACCCACTAATTTCTACAAACTTCCACCTAAAAACCACTCATAATTGAAATTTACAAATTTTATAAAATAGGTCAGTAGTTTTTAAATTGTACTCTGTTATACCTCTGTGATTCCACAGAACTCTTCAAAGACTACTGGAGTGAAGGGGAAGAAATTACTGGTATACTCACCTCCACAATACCTATTTCAACCAGAATAGCTCTGTTTTTACATATTCTACGTTTTGGGTTTCCACAGCAATGTTTTTGTGAAGAAAGGTTTCTCTACTTAAAAAGCGACATTTAAAAAAAGCTTAAAACCACTTGATCTAGTCCAATCTCCACTAGATTAGGCAATTGAGGCCTACATACTTCAAAATTCATGAACTTTACCATACAGATTTACCACGGTAAACAATTGAGAGGTTTGCCTGGGTTTGTTCTGCATTGATGAGGCTTGCAGAACTTTTGAATTCCAAGCAGATGAGACATTATAGCATAATTTATGGAACTTTTTCCAAGTTCATTCATTCAGTGCCAGGATTATAACTCAAGATTAAGGATTCCTACTTCAGTGTTTTTTCTGCTATGCCCCAAGGAAATACTCAGTAAGATATGGTTTTTAAGAATGCTGGATTCATGCTAACCATTATACCATAGGTATCAGTATGACTACTCTTCTAATTTTATAAGAAAAAAAAAAAATCTTCTCAGCCTAGATTCCAAACTATTATTTTACAGTAAATGTGTAGTTATCGTCCATCATTTTCATTTTCTCTGAACTAACCAAAGGAAACAAGTGGGAATAGGAAGACTAATGTCTACACAATTTTTTCCTCCATGGAACCCAGTACACAGTTAAGTACTAAACACAGTTTGAAGAATAAGTGACAGATTTGACCAACATGAGATTTTTGTTAAGCCTCATGCCTCTGTACAGCTGTTTCTGTTTCTCTTGACTGCTTTTTCTTTTTTTTTCCCCTCCCAAGAAATTAAAAACATCTATTAATCCTTTATAGTGCTGATAACTTGGCATTTTATTCCAGGAGTAAGATTTCCAAATATCCTTCTCTTGATCTAACAGAGAATATAGGAAATAGGATCCTAAGAACCCAGAATGATTAGGAAATAGTGATTCGGAATAGTTGTTTCTGGTTTATTCTAATGAATATTTAAGCAATGAAACTTTTTATCTGTGCTTTAATCAGTTTAGATAGAAATGCCTGCTTCAGTGAGACAGAATAACCCTAACTGGGTGGTTCAGAGTTAACAGCACTTTGGTTATTGTACTGAGCTCTAAGATGGTGGTACCCTTACTGCTTATTTTGGTGTGCTCCATTACTGCCCCTTGCTGAATGCTACTAGCTGCTGTAGTCTCTGAGTTTCCAAATACTTCGTTGTAGTATAAAAGTTTCCTCCTTTGCCACCAATTTTATCAGCTCTCCTTTCCTGTCAGTGTCCCTACCAGTAGCAGCTTATAACTGTTGCTTCCATAGGCCTGAAAATCTGATATACAAACTTGTTAGAATAAACATCAACAAACTATGAATGTGGGTCAGAGGTACTTCCTTTGAATAAAATCTGTGAAGTTCACTGCATAGGTTTATACTAGTGAGCTGTTGGGAGGGATGAGGCTGTCAGGTAGATAAGACATTACTGCATAATTTATGAAATTCTACCAAAGGGAATATAATTTATTATTTGCTACAAGGGATCTCTTCTACTAAATGTGTTAACATTCCTGAAACAAAATTGCTTAATAACTTAAGAATTTGGTTATATAAGAGCCAAATGGATTACATGAAAGAAATAACTATCAATAATAATAGTGATGATGATGATAACAGCTAACTTTTATCGAGTGTCTTAGTATGTGCTAGGCACTAGTCTCAGTACTTGACAAATACTAATCCATTTAATAAATGAAAATGAACAATCTAAAACTAAAGAAAGTTTTTAGAAGTATTTGGTCCAACAAAAAAGGAAGGTATAGAAATTTTTGCAACAATAAAATTTAACACTGCATATCTTTTATAGGTAAAATCTACTACTTTGACCAGCTTGATATAATCTTTAGATATGGCATAGAAATCTCCCAAATGCTCCTGAGCACAGGCAAACTGCTATTGCTGAATTCTGAGGGCCAAGTAATTCATTTAATGTTCATTTGGTTCCTACTTAATAATCACAGCTACTTAAACTGAAAAGAATTATACTGAAATTTTCAGTTATCTTAAAAAAAAAAAAGTCAACTTTTGGAGCCTTAAATTGACCTACCTGAAAAGGTTGTTTGTTATTGTAGGTCTTAAGCTCCTGATTCCCCCGACATGCTTCTTTTTAAAATCGATCCTTGCAGAAGCGAGAAATAAATAAAAAAAAGCTTGTGACTTATGTGTCATTGTAAAGCATATATGTTTATTTTCAGGGCCTAAAGGAGTTTCTTTTCCCCCCTCGCAGCTGCAAGAATCCATTTCAAATCATATCGGGTAACTAGGAGCTTATAGCCTACTATAGTAAACAATTATAATAGGTCAGTTCTGAGGTTTACGTAGATGTAAAACCTGGCTAATGCTTTACATTTAAGTCTATTAAAATGCAAACATTATTGTTCATTTTAAAATGTGTATTTGCTCACCTGCTTGGTGTTAACCTGGACTCAAAGCTGTTGGCTTTCATGGTGATGGTATCAGTAAACAGCACATCTTTTGCTGGAGACGCCAAAGCTTCAGAATGAGATAAGGATGGATGCATTCTTTGCTGCTGTAATCTTTTCAGTGTAGCGTAGCCAAAGGCATCTCTAGAACTTGTGTAACTAAAGTTACAGTCTGCTAGACTTTTAATTGTAGCAATAGAGGGTGCTTTAAGGGACTGTGCTCTTCTAGGAAGTGTATGAGAAGAACCTGGAGGCACCAGGGACACTGAGTTTGATTTAGAGAGAGAGAGATGGCTAGACTGTGGCGTCAAATAGTGGCTTGTCTTAACAGTTTTAGTACTTACCACAGTACTCATACTTCCACAGTCAGTGTCCACAGTCGTAGCATCTACACCTACTGTCTCTCGTGAAGGACTTGAGCTCATTGAACTTATGCCACTTGTTGTAGTGTCTGTATTAAAACTTTGGCTACGTATCTTCATATGTGAGCTCGCTGAACTTTCTACAACTAATCTCTCTCGGCTTGTGTTTTCTCTGTGATTCTCTGTACCAAGACTCTTGGTGAATTTTAAGTCATTCTCTCCAATACTTGGAGTACTACCAGTGTCTTCAATGTGCTTATTCCCAACAAATGAAGTTTCTAATTGTAATGTTTTCTGTACTGTGGATATGGGTGTGAAATCATCACTATGATTAAAGTCAACACTGGGCTCTGTAAGCGTTCTGATCCGCCTGTTGCTTGTCTTATTTTCAGATGACAGTTTCCCTCCTTTTGGATCACTGCTACTACGATGTTTTTTATTAGGCAAAGTAAGCGAATTTAAGATACGATTCTTCACAAGTTTACTAGAAGCAAAGAAAGGGAATGAATTTTTATCCTTCATAGGTCCAGATCGATCATAAAATGCTGGCTCTGCATCTTCATTGATATCAAGGAAAAATGTACTAGTAGAGCTGCTGCCAAACCGGTCATCCTCCATTATGAACATACCTATGATCAAAGGATTAATAAAAGCAGATAAAAAAGGACAAATAATCATAGTAACTATTAGTGACATAATTCAGGAAATTTTTGTTTAATAGTCACCTGGGGAAAAATTTTTCAAAAATAAAGAGTCAGACTGCTGAGCCACATAAAAAGAGCTTCCTTGAGACCCAGAATTTGTCCTTGAATAAAATATAAAATTTGTCATTATGATGATCTTCTGTTATTTCCAAAGAAAAACTACAGAACTCATTATGTCACAGCTTGCATAAAGTTTCTTTTATCTCAGTGAGTTTCCAAACCCTCCAAATATTCAAGATAAAATTAAAGGCAAAAAGGAGACTTGACCCTGGATATTTACTCAGTTGGTACAGATTCCTGGTGGTTTATTCCTCAAATCACAATAGGCAAGAAAAATCAATCTTATAAGAAATGAATGTCCAATCTTAAGCAAACTATACTTACAAAGAACCGAGTCACAACATTTTAAATTCATGTTTAAACCAATTATATTTATTTCTCACTTTGCCTTAGGAACTAAGAAACTCATCTAAATTCAGGGCCTCTAATAAAAGACTCAATCCAGGTGCCTAATGACATCTATGGGATTTTATTCTATTTTTATTTTCTGTTGAATAGTTATAAATTACTTCAAATATATTCTGAAAGAAGGCAAAATAAAATCTTAAACTTGCACACTGCACTGTATTTCCATATTTTGCCAATTCTAAGATGCACATTTTTCACACTTAAAATCTCTAAAATCAGCATGCATCTTGCAATAGGCAGCATTTTTTTTTCTTAAACAGTGGTGCATATTATAATTTATGGTATCTTAGATCTAGTGAAATATGGTTTGATAAATATTGCACTATCTTCTTTAAAAAAAACGTGTCTAAAATCTTCTGCACCTAGTAGCATTTAGCACAAGGCTTAAAACTGCAAACCATTTTTCATTTAATTTATTTTTGATACTCCATCTTTTAACAGTTTCGCTAATTTTAAAATTTAGCTCTTCTTTCAAAGATGAGTATATGAATATAATATCTCTTAAATATATTCTAGTTCAACAACCCTATATCTGAAAAATGAACAAAAGAATTAGGTAAATGAAGAAAGTAGATGAATAAACATTCACTTATTAGAAATTGCAAAAAAGGGGAATGGGTCTTCTGGGACATGGCTTATTATTTAACTCTGTAAGTAAACTCTGTAAGCCTTTTCCAAGGCCTATTTAGAAAGCAAAGGGAGAGAACAATGTAGGCTGGTAGCTATACTCCCTGTTGTGAAAAGATATGCATTCTCCAAGACACTATTACTGCCAAATTATCTCAGAGAAAAGTAAATTAAGAATGTAAAATTCATTTAAATTCTGATATCACAAGCGTTAGTTTCGGCTAACTTTATTATGACCCTGTCACAGTACTCACTTGATGGCGCAGATTCACTTTCACTATTATGTCTAGAGCTGGTTGACTCTGAGTTCAAACTCAGAGTGCTTGGAACAGATGAGAGTTCATTACAGAGTTGTTCTACATCATCTGGAACCACTGGCCACAGATGTTTGCGACTGTGCCTTACAGCATCCCAGTTGTGACATTTTAGAATATCACAGCCTTGTTTGGTTTTGGCTATGAGCCCAAGCACATATACACAGGTCCTGTAAGTAAAAGATACAGTAATGACAGTTTATAATTCCAAACTGAGATTTCTTAAAGCAACCATAAAATATTAGTTTGCTATATGTACATTTGCGCTTTCTTTAATAGCCATTAAAAATAACATGAAAACCTTCATAATGAAAATATTAATTACAAGGAAAAAATCTAAAAGAACATATTGTGATCAGGGAAAAATATATACATTAGCTTTTCTGAAATAAATTTGGAATATTTGCACTACTAGATTATTTGGACACACTATACTCTGTTTATCTGCAAGGTAAGTGTCAATATTACAATGATAAGAATAAAATATCAATAATATTAATAAACAAGGAGTTCCTTAAGATGTTTAACCTGATGCACTGAAAAACTGCAATCATAAAATACTCTTCCCTCACACTCATCTGTGAACAAAAATATATACTTCAGAAAGATTTGAGTTAAATGACACACCCTCTGATGGAAAGAACTTCACATTGTTTTGCAAGTTTTAGTATATCTGGAATCACATTTTCTTCCTGTAGCAAATTGAGACCCCAATTTGATGAGCCAATATTTCCCTAAAAGAAAAGAAATCACATATCAAATATATTTACAATACTAACTCCTTCAAGAGATTTGGAAAGCTACCCAAAAAACCAAAAAATTTAACCACGTCTATAAGAGAGAAAGAACTGTGAAAAAAACCTCACATAAGGAACTTTAGGAATTAAAGTTCCATCTGTCTCAGCAAGAAAACTAACAGTTTAATCATTTATTTTCCAACATAAAATAATATTTAAATGGGCAGGAACAATCTTTGCTTTAGAATACTAATCTAAGAACACGTTCCAAATAAAATTATTTTTATTTATTTAATATTAACAGGAAAATGAGTAAAATCTAAAAATTAAGAAGATCTTACAGAAGTGTTTATTACAAACCAAGGCCCATAGAGATGCTTTCAGTTTTTTAATTTCTTCCCATTTATCCAAATCTGGTGTGCGGACACTGTGACAGAGTTCTGTAATAATATTCTGGAGAGAGGAAAAAAATACCATATGATTAACAGTATGTCTTTAACATATATTCTTATTGTATCTTAAAACCAATTTAAGGTTTGTATTTAGTAATTTTTGCATATTTAAAATCCTAAAATAATTTTATGTCGAATTTCTTAAGAAGCAGCATTAGGACATGGGCTCTGAATTCATATATTAGAGTTAGAACTTATTAGCTAAGTGGCCTTGAGCAAGTTACTTAATCTCCCCATGTCTTGATTTCCTAAACTCTGTTTCATAAAGTTTAATGATTTAATGAATTATTACATAAGTGTAACAAAGTACTTGGGGCTTAGTATTAGAAAAATGTTAGCCATTAACGATCATTATTTCTTTTAGATAGAAAATAACAAATTAACACCTATACTTTATCATACTATGTAGGTAATGATACTGAGAAAATCATTTAAATTTTCAGTGAATTAAAAAAATATATAGTCTCAATAGTCTTCACAGACAATATAAAAATACATGAAACTGTGGAATATATTTATGCAAAACTTTTGCTCCTGAAATGAACACTGATATGAAAAGGAACTAAACTGCTAGGTTACTATTGTTCAGAAACACAAATACTTCTATAACCATTCTTAAAATAAGGGTTACATTTATTGAAAACACCTAGTAGCAAGACATATTCCCAGCCAAACTCTGGCGTGCATACTATACTCAAAGAACAACTGCTTGTCTAAGCCTTACATTACATGAAATATATGAAAACAGTGAGGCACTAACAAACAGCAACTGATACTTTCAGTTTTTGCTCACCAAAGGTAACTGAATATGTTTCAGGTTCAGTTTAACTTCCCAACAAGAGGAATGAAGAAACTCAGTTTTTCAGTATGTTTTTACTAAGGAGATGAACTTCCCCAATGAACTAGAAAGGAAAGAACTCAGACCTTCACTGGATTACTTACTCTACATAACAAATTAGCTATGCAAATAGTCATATGCAAGTCAGGGAAATGCATGCAAGCCAGTAATATCTCTAAGCACTGCAAACAAAGAATGCTAAGTCAATTACAAGATGGATGGCTTTAAAAGCAACTATGCCACTGACGTTCTGAAGGCTTTTGAGAAGTTTTTGAAAAGATAATACTTTAGCAATACTAAGTTTTTTCTACTACTGTAGCTATTTAAAATAAGCAAATTATGTTTTTACCTGTACTTCCAACAAATGACAGCCTGTTTTGTGGTGTACCAGTTGTCCGTAAAGGTGTACAGGTAGGTAGACATGAGGACGCTGTAATCTAGTATAATAAAAATGATTGATATACCTATTGGTTCATTTTAAATAAGCTAATTTTAAAAAATGACTTATAATAAAGTACTAGATAAACAGAATTAGACATAATCACTCAGCATAAATAAAAATACGGAGGTGGAAAGGCATGAGAATTCCTCTAGAAAAATAATAGTTTAGCTGGTCTCTGAGTAACGCTAAGAGAACTAAGACAAGAAATACACACTAGGGTAAGGACATGGAGGGATCTGAACACTATGCTATATTAGTCAGGGTATTCAAGTTATGAATGTCACTGAATTTTTGAACATTCAATGCTGTGCTTTAAAAAGACTTTTCCTATGTCAGTGTAAGAAACAAAATAACTCAGAAAACTTTAAAAAGTAATGATTTACAATAATTTGGTTTTAAATTTTATGTTGAGGACTAGCAATAAATTATTCCATTAACTGGACTATACCTTTGGTTACTCCGACGAACATAGTTGTCACCATCAATTGGCTTTCGGTAAGTAGTAAGTGCTTCATTAAGTTGTTCTTCAATCAAGTCAACATATTTTGAATTATATTCCTAGAAGATAATATTGTTTTAATTATATATATCATAACAACATTCACTAAATTTGTAATATGTTAGGTACCTAACAAATCTTTGGAAGCATAAATATGAGAAAAATGAACATCTGTTCAGGAAATTTAAGAAATTTTTGAAAAGAGTAGATAGAACAAGGTATTATGAATGCAAATGTTCTATCACATCCATACCTATAAGCTTTCTGCTTATACGCTTTTCCTCATTTTCAATTAATATTTTAGGGTCCATACAAGTAAGCTAAAAATTTTTTTGTCATATTTGAATTCCTGTCCCCATTAAAAAAAAAAAAGAACAGCTTTTTATTTATTTATTTGTTTGTTTATTTATTTTTGGCTGTGTTGGGTCTTCGTTGCTGCGCACAGGCTTTCTCTAGTTGTGGCGAGTGGGGACTACTCTTCGTTGCAGTGCGCGGGCTTCTCATTGCCGTGGCTTCTCTTGTTGCAGAGCAGGGGCTCTAGGTGTGAGGGCTTCCGTAGTTGTGGCATGCGGCCTCGGTAGGTGTGACATGCAGCCTCAGTAGTTGTGGCTCACAGGCTCTAAAGCACAGGCTCAGCAGTTGTGGTGCACGGGCTTAGTTGCTCCGCGGCATGTGGAATATTCCCAGACCAGGGCTCAAACCCGTGTCTCCTGCATTGGCAGGCAGATTCTTAACCACTGTGCCACCAGGGAAGTCCCAAAACTAGCTTCTTAATATTAAACTCTGAAGATATTCACTAGAAATTTTAAAAGGAAATTAACTGAGTTCTACCATTTTAGCACCGTTTGGTAAGAAACAATCTCTCTCCCTTTAAATCAGGTCAAATGTAAAAAATATTTCCAACTAAAACTTGGAAATTTTCTAGTTAAATTCTTTAAACCGAGACAGTCAATCACACCACCATCTTTATTGCAAAGATCTCCACTTTAAACTAAACGTTTAGAAGGAATTGGTAGAAACTCTGAAAAGCAATTTGGCAGTATTTATCAAAACTTTACATTCACATACTTTTTGACTCAACAATTATACTTTAGAAATTTGTTCAAAAGATATACCTGCACAAGTATGCAAAGATATACATGCAAGAATATCCAGCAAACACTGTTTACAAAACTAAAAAAGTTGGAAACAGTCTAAATGCCCATAATACAGGTGTGATTATAAAAATTAGGGTACATTGCTACAATTTACTATGCAGCCATTAAAGAGAATTAGACAGCTCTAAATGCACAGCTCTGAAAAGATCTCTTAGATACACTGCTAAACACAAAAATTAAATACAATTTTATTTACAGCTGTGAATGGATTCATTTGTATTTTTATATGAAGAATATATACTTATAGATGCACAAAACATCTTTCAGTGCATACAAAATATTAACAGACATTATCTTCAGAAAAGATAGAAAAAGGGGGCAAGGAGACATTTTTCATTTTAAACCATTTTAGACTACTTAAATTTGGTGGGTTACCTTAACTCCCTACTTAGAGACTCTAAAAACTTACTTTTCCTGCTTTTCTTTTAGGTTCTTTACTTTGCAAAAGTAATACAAGGTTTTAATTATATTATCAGCATACCAAATTTCTACTACTGCTACTACAACCACTATATTACTCTATATACTATACTACCATAATCTCCCTATACATGAACATCTCAGTACAAAAATTCTAATTAAGGAAGGTATTTTGAGCTTTATGCAGGAATAGTTACATTCACATGGTATTGCTTGGTTAGTCTTTTGACCAGTGGCGTCCATGTGGAAAACACTAGCAAAGTTGAGGGGTATGGTTTATAGCTATGAAATGCACTGAGTTTCTGATGTGGATCATCTTGAGGATTCTGCCCAAAAAGGACCTACTGGAGGAGCAAGAAGACCCCAAATGAGGGTGAACCTCTAGCTACTAGGAGGTATTGTAAGTAGGCAGCCAGAGGAGCCATTGATTCAGTCAAGGGAACTGCAAATGAGAGATCCCCAGAATGAGGTCTTCAAGGAATTCATGAACATAACCCTCGAGTAAAAGAATCAACATCTGAAATCTGCCCCGCTCAAAGCTAACAACCCCAGATAACAGTTGCATCAGTTGAGTAAGACTGTCCATGACCCTGTACCCCCTCCTCCTCCTGCTCTAAAGCTGAAGAGGCTCCAAATTTGCACCTGGTAAATGGGGAGGAGATAAATAACAGAGTGATGAAACGAACCATATCCTCCCTCCATTGCAGATTTCTATACCAAGCCTGGGCTAGGGATGAAAGTTTTAAATTGAATGAGTGAATTTTCAATATTATTCAGGCCTGGATGCTTTATTACCTAGAAAAAGCGTCTCAACTTCATCTTGGCATGCTGCAAGCTACTGGGAGGAAATCAAATATAGTGGAAAGAGCATGGGCTTTGGAATCAAAAAGTGCCCCTGCTCTGTTATTTTCATGCTCTGTGACCTAGGATAAATTAGTTTACTCATCTTAGCTTCCACATTTTCATTCACAACATAGAAATAATACAGAAACATTTCACAGGGTTGCTTTGAGTATTAAGTGAGGTAATACTTGAAAGGCACTAAGTTTAACTGTAGGCAATCACTAAGTTAGTTCCCCTCCCTTTCTCCCTTTCTCTAATTTGAGAGAGTAGACTATACTGTCTTTATATTTACATCTCGCATTTACTGCCTAACTAACTGCAATTCAGCATCTGTTTATAACTTGTTACTGAAATTGCTCTAGCAAAATTCACCAATGACTGGTCACCTTCAACAGGCTTTTTTTCTAGTGTTCACCTTACCTGACCTCTCTCAAGAATATATACCACTGACCTCTCCTTCCTGAAGCATCCTTTAGTGAAGCCATGCTGATAATTTTTTCCTCAATGTCCCTGTCCTTTTATTCCCCTCATGAAGGCAGAGTGTTCGGGCTTCCCTGGTGGCACAGTGGTTAAGAATCCGCCTGACACGAGTTCGAGCCCCGGTCTGGGACGATCCCACATGCCACAGAGCAACTAAGCCTGTGCGCCACAACTACTGAGCCTGTGCTCTAGAGCCCATAAGCCACAACTACTGAGCCCGTGTGCCACGACTACTGAAGCCCGCACACCTAAAGCCCATGCTCCGCAACAAGAGAAGCCGCCACAATGAGAAGCCCGCGCACTGCAACAAAAAGTAGCCCCCGCTCTCTGCAACTAGAGAAAAGCTGCACACAACAGTGAAGACCCAATGCAGCCAAAAATTAAAAATAAATAAAGTTATATATTAAAGAAAGCATAAAGATAAAAAAAAAAAAAGCAGAGTGTTCTCTAGGGAGCAATTTCCAGTTTTACTTCTTTGTTCTTTACATTTTCCTTGGTGATCTCACTCAATTCAAATTTCAACTACTACTATTCACTGACAACTCCCAAACTTCTATCTTCAGCTCATATCTGAGCTCCAGATGCACATTTCCAAATATTTTCTGGATACTCTCACTTGCCATACAACAGGCAATACCAGTTCAACTTATTCAAAATTCATTATCCTCATTGCTGCAAACCACCTTTTGTAATCACAATCTTTTAATGGTAAGCCATTATGTATTCAGTCATTCAAATCAGAAACCTTAAGGGTCAAGTGGGACCCCTCATTCATTACATCCAATCAGTTCACAAATCCTGTCCATCTTATTTCAAAAATGTCCAGAAAATGTGTCCCTGACTATGGAACCTAACCACCACTGAAGTCCATGCTCTTATCAATTTTGCTTCTAAACTGGTCTCAGTATTCCTAGATTTCTTTACCTTGATGACCATACTTCTGCTACTACACTGTGATCTTTTTCTAAAGTATAGTTCAGACTATGAATATTCTTTACACTTGTAAAGATTCCCCCTACTTCCTACAAAATTGAAATCCCTTAGTATGACATAATGTGGCTTATAAAAGCCTAGTTCTAATTCTAATTCAATCTAGTTCTAATTCACCATTCCATCCTCATCTTGCCACACCCCTCTTATCCTAGCCCCAACCACACTGGAATATGGCTTTCCTCACAAGTCTGTGAAGTTTCAATAACCTATACAGATTTATTATTCTGCCCCCTCATCCTTGAACATCCTTCTTCCAATTTGACTATTTACTCCTCAAGACCACTTCAAATATCACATCCTCTCCTCAGCCTAACATTTTTTTTGCTAATCCCTAAGGCAGAATCATTAACCCTTCTTCTGTTTCCTTATACACGACACATGATTTTGTTATATCAGTTAATATTTTGTACGTACTATCTGAAAGTGCTGTACCAGATTTGCTAAACAATTTCCTAATATAATTTGTATAATAAAGTGACCAATCTTATTACGGTAACTAGTTTAAACATCTTCTATTTAGAAAATAAAACTATCATATCTCTTTTTTTTTTTTTTTTTTGGCTGCACTGAGCTTCACTGCTGCACGTGGGCCTTCTCTAGTTGGGGCCAGCAGGGGCTACTCTTCATTGCAGTGTGCGGGGCTTCTCATTATGGTGAGAAGGATAGGCTCTAGGCATGCAGGCTTCAGTAGTTGCAGCACGCAGGCCCCAGAGTGCACAAGCTTCAGTAGTTGCGGCGTGCGGGCTCAGTAGTTGTGGCGCACGGGCTTAGTTGCCCCACAGCATGTGGGTTCTTCACGAACCAGGGATCGAACCCATGTCCCCTGCATTGGCAGATGGATTCTTAACCAGTGGACCACCAGGGAAGTTCAAAACTATCACATCTTTATTTTAGTTTTCTAATTCACCAATTACTGAAAGACTTCAGGCCTGAAGTTGTACACTTTATAGTTATAGTATTTTTTTCCCTTTTTTTCTTCCAGTTTTATTGAGATGTAATTGACATACAGCACGGTATAAGTCTAAGGAGTAAAGCATAATGATGTGACTTACACACATTGTGAAAGGATCATCAAAATAAGTTTAGTGAACATCCATCATCTCATACAGATACAAAATTAAAGAAATAAAAAAAAAATTTTCCCTTGTGATAAGAACTCCTAGGATTTACTCTCTCGACAACTTTCATATATAACATACAGCTGTGTTAATTATATTTATTATGTACATTATATTCCTAGTACTTATTTATAACTGGAAGTTTGTATCATTTGACTGCCTTCATCCAACTCCCTCTCTCCCCACACCCCACCTCTGGTAACCAGAACTATAGCTATAGTATTTTTTAAAAATGAGAATATCTTATGAAACATGGTTCAATATAGACAATATAAATAATGATCTGAAATAATGGAAAATCTGAAAATCATTTACATTAGGATTGATTAATCCATGAGTTTCTAAGATGCTTTGACAATTTACAATGCATCAAATGAAACTGAAGTCACAGTGATGACCACCTAAAGAAAAGCTAGGAAGTTAACTAATACCTTCAAACTACTCCCTTCTTCCTAGATTTCCCTATTATATACAACAGCAAGAAGTTTGCTCTCAGATTTATGAAAAGTACACCTTAAAATGAAGTTTAATTAGATGATTATATATGCTTGGTAGAACTGTTTTTTAATCTTCATTTAGGAAAATTGTTTTAGTTTCAGCTTAAAAGGCGTGTGAAAGGAACCCAAGAATAAAAGAAATGATGGTAAGTAGGGTTGACAAACGATACCAATAGATTATATCAATTAAACTGAAAGCAAAATTTCAACAGAATTTACACAAAATCAATAGTTCTCTATAAAATAACTATAGTTTAAAAAGTGGACAAATATAAATACAAATAATTATACAGAATTTTAAGACTTGACTTCACATGAATGTTTAAATATTTAACTTTTTTAGTTTCAAAATACTGACAATATTTTAAAAATCCTCTAAATTCACAATCTATTTCCCAAGATAAAAAGATACAAATTGAAACTTATTCAATAGCAAGTTACCTTGTGCCACTTTTCCAACTGTTTTGCTATATAACCCCTTTCGTTCAAATAGGAAAACCCTTTTGGAATGGAGAGAAATCTGTAAATTAAAACAGGCAATAGTTTAACATTAAGTCTCACAAAAAATGTTTAAGGAGCTAAAACATCTCAAACAAAATATGTTTAAGGAGGTAAAAGACTTTAAGAACAGCTCCTTCCTAAAACTAAAAGGTCAATTTTTATTCATTGTAATTTCAAATACAAATAAATTTTCACAATCTTTGCAAAAACACATGAATCCAACCACAGTAAAGAAAATGTCATGAAAAGAATGAGGACACATGGAAATGTAAAAGAAACATTAAGAAAAACAATGAAAAGACAGAGTTTCAGTATTAAAGGATGTCCAATATTCTAAAATAGGCCTCTTTCAGAAGTTAACAGCTAAACTCTTTAGAGTGCTTCCTTTACAGATTTGAATCCAGCTTTAATACACACTGCCAGAGAGAACACAACAGAAAACATAACTATAAGAAAAATTTTCTTCAAATTTACCTCAGGAGGAGAAGCAAACCCTTGTCCCCAAGGTGAGATAAAGCTGGCTTCATCTGAATAAGAGCATGGAGATTGGCCTAAAAGAAATAATTATTAGGCAAATTAATAACTGCATGAAGATAGTAAATTCTCTATTTCTAAAACCACTATATTATATACATTATAATTTCACATAATTTTCTATCAAATTTGAATGTTTTAATAAAAATTCATGTCTAAGGGTTTTATTATAAAATAATGAAACTTCACCTTGTCTTCACATGCTTCATCGAGAATATCAAGAGCTTCAGAAGAAATCGTTTTGTTTTTATCATGCAGCTGGGTCACTAGTAATTCAATTCCCCAATTATTGAAGAATTCAACATTAGCTCTCAATAATACTCTTAAATGTTTTGTTGCATACAGCCTGCAGGCCTATAAAGATAAATAAGAACATTAAAAAAAAAAAAAAAGAAAAAAAACCACCACCCAAACTTCACTATGGACGGTCTATTCGACTTTTGTTTTGGGACAGTTCTGCTACTTGAAAAGGGCAGAAAGACTGGAATTGATGGTCTAGCCCTTGATATGAATATTTTTTAGTCCAAGTAAAGTAAAATACTTGTGTTTCAATCTAGCTGCTTCTTTCCCTTTATATAAAAATATGTGTACTATATCGAGTTCTTTGGAGGAACTAAAATTTTAAAGTAAACTAAAATTCCATCCCATAGTCTTAGAATTTATAATTAGTTTTATTAGGCCAAAATTTATAAAATACTGAATTAACTGGTTATGAAATATATAGTTTTATTGCCTATGTTATACTCACATCAGTGGCTGCTGTTAAGATTTTGGAAAGTATGACCCTAGCCAATCCATCTCTGCTATAGTCCAAGCTCGAAACAGTCAGTTTCAGCAAGTGATCTTGGTTTTTCAAGGAGCAAAGATTAAGTAAACTAAAATAAGGATTGAAAATAATGAAGGTTACTAGAAATTACTGTATTGATTCATTAATTCAACAAATATCTTTAAATTCCTAATAAACAAGCATTTCTAAAAGAAAGCACTTAACAAATATCACATTTTAAAAAAAAGCATCGGAGTAGAGCATCAAGACAGCTCTAATTAAATATTTTTTTGTATTTTAATAAAAATTTACCAAACACAGGTACACAGACTAAAAAGCATGCCCTTTCTGATCACATTAAAAATAGTTTGGGTATATACTGAAACAGAATTTAGGAATGCTCACCATTGAAATACACTGCATTTTTCCAGCATTTTGACTCCATGAGGGTGGCAAGAAAGTGTTCCAATAAATAAAAAGTAGTGTTGACTAAGAGTAGTCAATAAACCATTATTTTGAAGGCTTCTTTCAGGTTTCATGCCAGACGAGGCATTGAGCCACTGAACAATATCCTTTACTAGATCTTCTAAGTATCCTTGCCCATCCTGAAAGCAAATACATTATGATATTGCTAGAAAAGGACTTAGTGCCTACAATTAGAAAAATCAACTCTAATAAAGTCCAAAAAATTTAATGATAATGATGAAGTTACTAATAACAGATATCAATCACTGAGTATCTGTTGTTTTTAATCCCATTCAACACAGTGCTGCATGAGATGGTATTATTTTCCATCTTACAAGGAGAAAACCAGGTCTTCTAGAAGGCAAATTAACTGTCCAAAGTCACATAAATAGCTAGTGACTAAGTCAGGATAAAAATCTAGGTTTGGTCTCATTCTCGATGTTTCTAAATATAGCTTATGCCTCTTCAGAAATAAAAGAAAGGGGGCAAATTCAGTGAAAAACATTTACTCTGGAAAATATACAAAGTGCTTATTACCTCTTCAGACTCAAGAAGAAATTCTGTAAACTGGCAACCCACAACTGTGAGCTGCTTGGACTTGGCAAAATCCAGATCCAGATTGGCATATAATTTACTGCTGGGCTTGTAAAAATAAAGTAGTCTTCGTACAAACCTAAGAGCAAAATAAAAAATCAGCAACAAAGTAATAAACCAAAAAATTCTTTTAGAATCTTAACCACAACTTATGATATAATAAGGTTTTGAATATGTTTTGGGTTTAAACCATTGAGCTACATGGCAAGAAATTTAATAAACACATTTGGTACATTCCACACACAAACCAACCATAAAAAACAACAAAAAATCCCCTTCATTATAAAAAATATCTTTGTGAAATAAGAACTTTATGGTGAGATGCCTGACAGAAATAGTGGAGAAGAAAGATGCTAGCAGGAAAAATGCAGATATAACATAGCTAGAAGATACAGTTGGAGAAATATGAGGAAGCCACCTGGATATAAATTTTCATTCTTTTTTTTTTTTTCTTTTGAAATGCACACATTTTATTTTACTATCAGGTCTTTTTTTCTTTTCAACTCTCTTTTAATCCAGAATATATAAATTCTTTTCTACTGTACTTTATCAAGAACTTTGTCCCATGGCTCTATAAAATAATCTTATACTAGATAATTGTAAGCAAATGTTACCACACTATGATTTTATCAGTTTTTCACAATTAGGCAAAAAAGTCAACCATAAAAGTTCCAGGTAAAATTTAAGCAACTGAATTTATAAAGCAATGGATGATAGTTCAATGTTATAATTTTCAACATTATGTTCTAAGCTTCCATGGAATTTAGTTCAATTTAATTTCGAGCACTACAATCCAATCTAATAAAGGTGCCAGATCCAGGAGTTGGAGAAACAAAGTTGAATGAGACTTCACCTCTGTTCTCAAGGAGTCTGAAAAGTTAGTGCTATGCTTCTTTACCCCAATGTAATTCTTATGTTCTATATATTTCTCAAAACTTAATACAGATATTAAGTTAAATATCACTGAGTAGATGAATACAATCAATTATAATGTCAATGATATGAACTTCTCAAAAACATGAAGTAAAGCCCCTCTTATCCAATGAGATCAACACTGGTGGTTGGTTAGTCTAAACTCAGAAGGAGTAAAAATGCATGGGGTACTAGAAAAGAGCACAATACCCTGAAGTACTGTATATGCCCTAAACATTAGCATGTTTTATGGAAGGTGTGGTTGGCTACAAGGAGTGTAAAAACGAACAAGAATGAATAACCCTTCAAAGTCAGATTCAAAAGAAAGTAGAATTGGAATATTTTAAATGGCCATCATTTTGAAAGGGAAACACTATGCCCTTATGTCATTCTCATACATTAGGGCTAAGATAAGTACATGGCTGATATTCCTCGATTTGAGAAACTTTAATCTCAAGTATTTCATTTGTTCCAAAACTAAAACCAGAATGTAAATAACCAGAAAAAGAATTCGCTGATGCTTTTTGGTTGTAAAATACAAACTATGTATAAAAAAATATATATGTACCTACTGAATACCAACTATTAAAATGTATGTATGTATCTTTAAAACATCAATTATTACTTTTAGTAGGTATCAGGCATAATATAATTCAAATCTAAGTTCTTTAAATGCAAAACAGTTCTTACATACCTGTGCAACTGTTCATCTTTATAGTTTCTTAGATTTACATTTGGCCACTAGAAAAACATAATACGTTATATTATGTATTTATCAATTCCTAAACATATAATTATGATGAAGTACAATGAATAAGAAAATGAAAACAATCAAGCCATTACCAAGAAGTATCCTATCATACCTTAAGAATGGTCCCTATAAGATTCCAATTCCATTCAAGATTCTCTTTATGTTGAAGGACTTGGCTATCTCTAAGGTTCATTAAAAGAGCTTCCTCTGTATCCTAAAATCACCAGAAAGTAATATGAAAAATTAAGACAAATGGCCTCACGTCAAAAAACTAACTTCAAATATTAAAAACAAAATGGAAGGTTTTTCATTTAAGGAAGATTATCAAGATTTTCTAACTTGAAAAAGTTATAAAAACACAGCTCCACTGCCTAGTCATTATAAAACTTAGAAGCCTTCTGAAAATCCATATGCATGAATAAAACTGCAAACTCAAGCATGTATGCCTACTAAAATACAGTGGTTAAGAATTAGGAAATAAATTGAAAATTGCATCTTCTCATCAGTACCTTAAGAACAAATATATCTTTCTGAACTCGGAGATATTGATCCCGTTTCTGGTGTGTTGCAATTGCTTTCTGAATAATGTGATCTAAATGAAGGCTATAAGGCTTAGGTCCTCGTTTCTTCATTTCATGGAAGCGTTTTAAACAGTTCAAGGCTGCACTGGCTCGCCTAATGAGAAAAAAAATTAGTACAATTAATACAAGGCTAGCGTAATTTTAAAGAGACCACTTTGGTAAATTATTCTATTAAAACTTACATAAATCCATGCTAGAGAGTGTTACTAAAAAGTAAATTATCTAACCAAATTTGGAACCACAAAGAAAAAATACAAGAACACTGCTGATTTGTATGAAGAAACACTAATTATTTAGATTCAACGAAACATACTTACTAATCTTTTCTTCTATGGTGGTGGGTACTTTTGGTATGTTAGTTTTAAGAACTCCTTCCTCAAGGTCAGGACCTAGTGACCTTACTTTCTTATTAAAGTTTTAAAACTCTGCTTTTCACATTTAAGTCCTTAATCCATATGAAATTGATTTTGTTTATGATATGAGGTTGGATAACCAATGATTCCAGTATCAACTGAACAGTCTCTATTTTCCCCACTAACCTGCAACTGTAAATGGGATCCTTTTAAAAATTATTTTATTTTGAAAATTAATTATTTATTTATTTTGGCTGTGTTGGGTCTTCGTTGCTGTGCATGGGCATTCTCTAGTTGCGGCGAGTGAGGGCTACTGCTCATTACGGTGCACAGGCCTCTTACTGCTGTGGCTTCCCTTGTTGCGGAGCACGGGCTCTAAGTGCACGGGCTTCAGTAGTTGCAGCATGCGGGCTGAGTAGTTGTGGCTTCTGGGCTCTAGAGCACAGGCTCAGTAGTCGAAGTGCATGGGCTTAGTTGCTCTGTGACATGTGGGATCTTCCCGGACCAGGGATCGAACCCTGCATGTCTCCTGCATTGGCAGGTGGATTCTTAACCACTGTGCCACCAGGAAGTCCCTAGAAATTATTTTAAATTCCCTTTTTGTGGTGCATAAAATACAGTTTTCTAGAATTTGGTAGCGATCAAGTCTCAACTTAAGAAATTCTGGTAAATACAAATCAGATTTAAAATTTAAAAACCTTAGGATGTGTCCAGATTAGCAAGTACTTACCAGTAAACAGCTTACCGAGCTAAAAAAATCATTCTTAGATTATTACTGGAATTTTGAAGGTAAATTTGAATTCCTGATGAACACTAAATACCATGGCCATAATCTGACCCAGAGAGTTCAGGTCTACCAGGCTTTGGGAAAGTACATTTTCCCATCAAGAAACTACTAAAATAAAAGTTGAATGCCACCACTACCGATGTTAGCTTAAGAGTCAGAACTGATGGTCCGTAATGCCCTCCGTTTATAATACAACTTCAGTCTGTTAAATAGTAGTATTTTCACTGACAGATTTAAAGCTAATAAAAAAAGTATTATTTATAGTGAGGCCCTTATGTGTACTTTTGAATTAATAAAGCTAACTAAACTTTTGAGAAATGTATTATAACTTAACAAAAATTCCTAGTTCTGAATAGCTAATGAACTACATTTCAAAACATTACAAAAAAAATAATGAAGCCTAAATATATAAATTCCAACTTTCTTTTTCCAACATTTTTAACCACACATACAAAAGAATACACTGTTAGTCTTTGTGCTGTAATTTGAAATAATTCAGACATTGAAAAAGAGACTGAACCGTTGCTCAAAACATAAAACAGTCCAAAAAACTCTCAATCCCAATATTTTTACTGATCTGGTAGAAAGTTTACGTCCTTGTCCAGAAACATGCTAGAAAAGGTTGATTTTACTAAACTAAAATACTCTGTAGCCTAAAATACAAATTATTTTTAAAAACTGTTAATTTTCCTCTTATCCAAAGGCTTCCCTAAATAATTCCCAGGCATAACCTATATATACTACTTCCTTATAAAGAAGATAAGGTCATCTAAGTGGGTATTAAATATACAGGCACAAGCTTTGCTAGAGCTCTGATACTTACAGTCTCTTTTCCTTAGGGATATCAAAGGATGCAGCCATATTCATTAGGGTTGGCAGGCAGTGCAAATGATGGCTATGTGAATGAGGAAGAATTGTGTTTGCCTAAAATGAACCATAATATTTTTGAAAAATTGATTATTTTATGTTACAGATTATCCACAGATATAATGCTAAAAGGTTTTACTCATGAATTATTCATTTTCTAATATATACTTATAGCTAACTTTTATCTCATCTACTTTCAACAAGGATGAGCTATCACAAATATAAAGATACAGGCTCATGTTATGTTAATAGAACTCTAAATTTCATACATCCTTTATTATAACATTAAATTATAATTTTAAGTGGTACCCAATTAAACTCACTTCTTAAATAATCTAAAAGGACTATATGTCAAAACTTGGATCCAGTGTTATAATGTTATGTTAAAAGTAGCATTTAGGGCTTCCCTGGCGGCGCAGTGGTTGAGAGTCCGCCTGCCAATGCAGGGGACACGGGTTCTTGCCCCGGTCCGGGAAGATCCCACATGCCACGGAGCGGCTGGGCCCGTGAGCCATGGCCGCTGAGCCTGCGCGTCCGGAGCCTGTGCTCCGCAACGGGAGAGGCCACAGCAGTGAGAGGCCCGTGTACCGCAAAAAAAAAAAAAAAAAAAAGTAGCATTTAAAATGCTGGATGCAATATCATAACTTATGAGTTGACTTCTTTGGTTTAAAAACCACCTTCTCAAAACAGGTTTGTCTCATATTCCAACAATCTTTAAATAAGAAGCTTGTCTTCTGCTTTCCAAATGAAGCCCTACCACCCAATCTGCTTTCTACCAATAAAGATAAATTAATTAAATGTGGAAGCCAGAAGATATAAGAATAACAAGCAATGAACTAACACTGCTATACTCAAAATGACTAGCTTTTATATTTCAAGGGAATCACAGAATTCTGGTGTATGGGGGAAGGGAATGGATGAAATTTATTAAAGAGATTCCTTCACATAAAGGCAAATAATTCTAGATATTGATATCCTTACAGAAATGATATCTTAATTAAAATAAAAATAATCACACCTGAGATTCTGCAATATTACTTAATTATCTCATAGACAGACTGAAGGAAAACAGAGCAAGTGGCTAAATAATTCACTGATAAACAAGACAGTTATCATTAAACTCTGTTTAATTCTCTTTTGCTCACTCACAAAGCCCAACTGCTATGTAGAAAAAAAACCCTGGTGATGGAGGGGACCAAAAACAACTACAAAAACAAAAAATATTCTGCCAATAATAAACCATAACATAATTTTAAAAGATTTGCCATAAGTTTACTTAATGAGTTTAAAGTGGTTCTTTTTATTTAGTGTTTATTAACTAATTGGTGACAGAAATATAAATTTCTAATTTGCAAATAATCAGAGTACCCTCACTGCTTGATCTGCTGGGAGTAGAGAATGATCAGATTACTTTGCTAGCTCCTTGTTTCCAGAAGTTACTGATGTCATAAAATCGTGGCCAGAAAAACAGATTCCCACCTTCTAAACCTAAACCTACAAGTTTACAGAGAAGTATGTGTTCTAATGAGGCAGTTATGTTTAGATTTTTTTCCACAAAGTTTTCTAAAATTCAGGCACTGACTATTATATATCAATTCTATTTAGCTGACTGAAGTAATACCTATAGTTTTGTAATTTCATGCTTTTTAGGTAGGAAGTCATTCTAAGAGAAAGACTTTTAGGACTCAAAATGTCAGCATCAAAAGTGAGTATAAAAAGGCAATAGTCAGTTCTCTGTATTTTTTATATTTGTTCCATTTAAAAAACTAGCCTATATATATATAAGATACAAAGTATCAAGGGTTCTTTGTAATGCAAAGATAAACATTCAAATAAATGTAAACTTATTTTTTTGAGATAATGCAAAGTAAGTCGTTAAAAGAGCCTGTTTCATAAATTAAAACATTAATAGTATGAAACATAATCAGAAGTTGTTAAACTTACCATATGTAAAAGCTCTCCTAAAAGGATGGTAGCTCTAACTGAGATATGGTCATCGCTGTTTGTTATCACCTCAACCAAACCCTTTGAAAATAAGAAGAAAATATCATAGTTGCAAAATATTATATATGAATACAATTATGCATCATATATGTTTGTTGCTCTGAAAGAATTCTGTTAGAGAAAATAAAATAAATAAAATAGAATAAAATAAGGTTTATAACTCTTACCTCTAAAAGCCCATTACGAATAAATGCTGATAGTATCAGTGCCAAATAATTATCCATGAGGTCTGGCCTGGAAATAAGCATGGCACAGAAAAATTTAAATATTGTTCCATACACCACAAAATTTAACATAAAAATAGTAATTGTAATAAATGTGAACTATTTCTATATCTAAAGTCTACCTGGATCTGGCACGATGAGGAAGAATAGTTTTTGCCTCAGCTGCTACAAAACCATCTGAAAGCCTCCAACTGTCTTGGAATCTACCTGGATCTAAAATAGTTAAATTTAGATAGTTAGAAGAAAATAATATACCAATGAAACACTTCAAATAACCATCAGCTAAGCAGGCTACAAATAATTTTCTTAAACGTTCGTTAAAAAAAAAAAAAAGAGGGCTTCCCTGGTGGCGCAGTGGTTGAGAGTCCGCCTGCTGATGCAGGGGACACAGGTTCGTGCCCCAGTCCGGGAAGATCCTACATGCCACAGAGCGGCTTGGCCCGTGAGCCATGGCCGCTGAGCCTGAGCGTCCGGAGCCTGTGCTCCGCAACAGGAGAGGCCACAACAGTGAGAGGCCCGCGTAACGCAAAAAAAAAGACTCAAGAAGGCATACAGAAAAAAACGATTTATGTAAATGAACACAGATTTAACTTCCTTCACTGAGGGACTCAGAGTCATTTGGGCTAAAATAAAATAACAAGAATCAAATAATCCACTGTGAGAATCACATAAGGTTTCTTATTAACTCCTCTCTTCCTTTCTTAGTCCATCCTTCTATGAATTTCACTGCTCGTTTCAGAAGCTAGGGTGATGGAGAAGAAATTTAAATTTCTTTTTAGAAATTTATCTGAGATTTTATTTTTATATTAATTTCAGGCCACAAATATGCAGTAAGAAAATGATATTTAGTTCAGTATTTTTCCTTTGAGGAACTCTGTCTCCATTAGATAATCCATTTAAAAAATTACAATATATGAGTAGTGAATGCACTTCAATACTTACCTACACTGAGCAGTGCTTCTATGAACTCTTCAGTCACAACAGGTAGAGGAAGACGAAATATATCATAAAGCACTTCAAGGAGACCTCGCTGCAAGTACAAATAAATACAGTTCATTTGTTTTTATGGAATAAATCTTTGTTTGCAATTTTTTAAATGTCCTATTCACAGATTAAAAAATCGATAAAAACAGAACTACTGTATTTTAGAAAACTACCATTATCAGGCCTATATTACAGAAGAGATAACTACTGAATGCTTACTACATATACATGATGTAATCTTGTCAATAAATCTTTTATTATCCCCACTGTACACATGAAGAAATACATTTAAAGGTTAAAAATAATTTGCCCAAGGTCATGGAGCTATAAATAATAAAAAAAGGAGTCAAACCTCAGTCGGCCAGACTCAAAGGACCATGTTCTTTCACCATTTGCTGAGTAAGAAGTCAACTGAATTGGAACCTTTCCATCTATAATTACATCCTTCCATGGTCTAAATGCTTTTATTTTTAGTTCACATTTTAAGCAAGGCACCTCTAGCTAATATTTACTACTAACAATAAGAAACAAAGGGGCAAATTTTGTCCCTTTGAACAAAATTAAAACAAAAACATTAAAGAGGAAAAGGAAGAACCACATGAAGAGTTCATTTTTTTCCTCTAATTTCAATTTGTTTTAGTTGTTTAATGCAATTCCTATACACTAATAACTTAGGACTATGTCTAAAAAAAGGATATAAATACCCCAATTTTAATCAGAACCACTACTACTCATAACATATAAAAACACAAGTTAGAAGGCATAAGTTGCATAAATACTATATTTACTTTTTAAGTATATTTTTCTATATTGCTTGAACCTTTTACAATGAGAATGCCCCTGTGTATTGTTTGCACTTTTTATTGAATAAAGCATAATTAATTTCATATTTTTAATCTAATTTTAATACAGCCCTACTTCCTAACAACAGCAGTGTTTCAAATGATTCATATTATATTCTTAGGGTTCAACTAAGTAGTAAATATTTATTCATGTATTTTTAAAATGCTCTGTGATACAGATTAACAATTCATGAGGAAAAAGCATTACCTGAAATAAACTTTTTCCAATTAATTTCCTCCACTAAAACTCCATGAATGAAACAATCATAACTTTTACCTACCCTTATTTCCATATTTGGAATGCAAAGGACTCCAATTAGAGACTGAATCCCAGAATTTCCAGGCTTACATAAATTAATAATACCTAAAAAAGATAAAAAGAAAAAAAAATAACTGATTTGAATTTCAAAAAAATTTTCTATAGTAACGTATCCATAATACAAAATGTGACATTTTTCCATGCTAAATTACACTATTACACTATTTGATTATCATAATTGATAGTATATTTCAAACATTCTCTGAATTTGCCAACTAATTAGAGGTTATCAATAATTTTATCCTTTAAATTACTTCTTCTATTTGTTTCATACCCAAAAAGGTTTCATGAATCTGACTGCCTATTATTCCCATTTGCTGATGAGTGATTCTCAGGGATATTGGAGAGAATAAGACAATGTCTTGCTTATTTAACACTTTCTCAACCTGAACTGATAAACTTTGCTTGGCATTTGCCTTTTAAAAGTTTAAGTCTCAAACTTAACGAATGCACAGACGAGTATAACCAACAGACTTCAAATAAACTGAATGGATCAAAATATTAAGTGAGAGAATTTACTCAAACAATTTTAAACATATTAACACCATGTCACAAAAGAAGATATGTATCAGTAAGTAGCCAATAAACACAAAAGTGTTCAATATCATTAGTCACTGGGGAAATGCAAATTACAGTCAAAATAAGATACTGTCACACACCCACTAGAGTGGCTGAAATTAAAAACTGATAACACCAGATGCTGGCAAGGATGTAGAGCAACTGGAACTCACATACCTACATGATAGGAGTATAAAATAGTGCTTCAGTATTTTGAGAAAAAGTCTTGCAGTTTCTCATACAACTAAACATATATCGGGACTTCCCTGGTGGTACAGTGGTTAAGAATCCGCCTGCCAATGCAGGGGACAGGGGTTCGAGCTCTGGTATGGGAAGATCCCACATGCTGTGGATCAACTAAGCCCGTGAGCCACAACTACTGAGCCTGTGTTCTAAAGCCCGCAACACAACTACTGAGCCCGTGTGCCACAACTACTGAAGCCCATGCACCCTAGAGCCTGCGTCACAACTACTGAGCCCACGCACCGCAACTACTGAAGCCTGAGCGCTGCAACTACTAAGTCTGCATGCTGCAACTAATGAAGCCCATGCACCTAGAGCCTGTGCCCTGCAACAAGAGAAGCCACTGCAATGAGAAGCCCGCACACTGCAAAGAAGAGTAGCCCCTGCTCAACTAGAGAAAGCCCGCGTGCAGCAACGAAGACCCAACACAGCCCAAAAAAACCCATATATCCACCCTGTGACTCAGCAATTCTATCTGGTATTTACCCAAAAGGAAACAAAGCTTACATCTGAAAAAAAATTTTACAATGCCGCTCATAGTAGCTCTATTTAGAATGATCAAAACTGGAAACAGGGGCTTCCCTGGTGGCGCAGTTGTTGAGAGTCCGCCTGCCGATGCAGGGGACACGGGTTCGTGCCCCGGTCCGGGAAGATCCCACATGCCACGGAGCAGCTGGGCCCATGAGCCATGCCCACTGAGCCTGCGCGTCTGGAGCCTGTGCTCCGCAATGGGAGAGGCCACAACAGTGAGAAGCCCATGTACCACAAAAAAAAAAAACAAAAAAAACTGGAAACAGGTCAGGTATTCACTAACAGGAGGAAGGCTAAAAACACAGTGATATATTTACCCAGTGGAATACTACTCAGCAATAAAAAGGAACATATTATTGATATATACAACATGAATCAGTAGCATTATGCTGAGTGAAATCAGAATCATTAAGTTGAGTGAAAAAAGCCTACACACAAAAGTATACATATACTATGATTCCACTTAAATGAAGTTTCAGAACAGGCAAAAATGATTTGTGATAAAAAATAAACAGAGCAGTGGTTGCTTCTTACAGGAGTGGGGTCAGGGATTAACTAGGAAGGGACATGAGAGAACTTTCTGCAATGATGGTAATGTTCTATATCCTAAAAAGAGTTTGGATACACAGGTATAAGCATTTGTCAAAACTCATCAAATTGCAGACTCAAGATTTGTGCATTTCACTGTAAGGGGTAAATTTTACCTCAAAGTGCCCCCCCCCAAAAAAACCTCAGAAACAAACAAAAATAACCAAATAAGAACCCTGAACAAATAGTGAAATTTAGGTAATAATGTGCATGCTGAAGTGTTTAGGAATCAGGAGAACTTAATTTTGCAACTTCTTTAAAATGCATTAGAATAACATGAGGACTGGAATTCTCAGAGGACTAGGCAGATGGGTAGATATGTAATAAAGCAAATAGAGCAAAATCTAAGTGGTAGGAGTATATGGTGTTCACTGTATAATTTTTCTGTATAGTTGAAATTTTTGATAATAAAATGTTAGGGAAAACATTTTTTAAAAGTAAAGGAAAACATTTTTAAAAAGTCATATAGGATTCTGAAGTTCCCTGTTACTTCTACTTAAGCACATATATTTATATTTATGAATAATATGTATCTTCTCTTTGCACTTAGGTTCAAAATTCAAACTAAAACATAATAGACAGACTTACTTAAAATACCAAAATAGTGTTTCTCAAACTTTGATGTCTGACAGTAATTTGAGAGATTATAGATTAAGATAATAATCTGCAATCATAGTCTGCACTAATAGGGAAAACAGGCTCCTGCAACTCAAGAAGAAACTGTGTTCTAAAAGTTCATTTTTCAGTCAGTTTTTTGGATTTTGAAATATATGATAGAAATAACATTACAAACATACAAAAGCTCATTTAACCCAAACACAGTATCACAGACTCTAATACTATTAAGGAAATTATTTTTGTGAGAAAATGTTTTCAGAATTCTAACTTGAATAATATTCCAGTTCTTACTTCAATAGAAGGGAAGAACACTCCAACCTTTTAAGTTTCTAATGATGGATCAGTGCATTAAAGGACTCTAGGACAAACTGAAGCACAGCAGAAAAACGTTTAAGAGAAACAAGAGACTGGCAGAGATTAGAGGTACAGTGACTGGAGAGCAGAGTCTACAGTAGGGAGAATGAGAAGACTGTAGCTAGGCTGTACTGGTGGTCAGAGTTGGACAGAATTCATTCTTGGGGGGAAGAAAGAAAACACTTTAACGGCAAGGAAGCTGAAGAATGGTGAAGGACGGTAGCTGTAGCTACAGAAAATAAAGTTACACGTGATTTCTAAGGCAAGGGCACTGACAGTTAACCTTGGCAGGAGGACTGTGTTGGTTTTCTATGTTGAAAGAGTGTGTGGAGGCTAGTAAAGTATAAAAAACGATGTGTGATGGTTGAGCCCTCATAGAATCCTAGGTTGTCCATTAGGATAAGGCGAAAAAGGCAGTCATGAGGTATAGCAAGGTTGGGATTTTTACCAACATGTGAGAGGCCAGAGGAAGTCCTTGTACATATATTGGCTAGGGCTGGGATAGTCTATGGCTGGGACAGTCATTTTTATGGAAAAGATGTTAACTGGTTACTTAAGTATACAGAAATGTTCAAGTAAATTTTCCTGTTCTATTTATTGCTATACTCCTTTGTATGCTATCCCTTAAATTATTCTGCAAAGTCAAGAAGGAAAAGGTTGGCTTCCCTTGTGGCGAAGTGGTTAAGAATCCACCTGCCAAAGCAGGGGACACGGGTTCGAGCCCTGGTCTGGGAAGATCCCCCACACTGCGTAGCAACTAAGCCCATGCACCACAACTACTGAGCCTGCGCTCTACAGCCCACAAGCCACAACTACTGAGCCCACGTGCCACAACTACTGAGGCGTGTGCCTAGAGCCCGTGCTCTGCAACAAGAGAAGCCACCGCAATGAGAAGCCCGGGCACTACAACAAAGAGTAGCCCCTGCTCGCCACAACTAGAGAAAACCTGCATGCAGCAACGAAGACAATGCAGCCAAAAATTAAATAATACATTTTTTTTTAAAAAAGAAGAGGTAATCATTAATACAAAATAACACATTTAGTGCTGGTATTATTTTAAGAAAAATGTTTGCTTTTTATTCCATGGAAAGGTAAAACATGTATAATCCCTCTTTTCAAGAAATACTGGACTACTAGGCAATAGAAATAAAAGCAAAAATATGGTTTTCTCCAGGTATATGCCCAGTAGTGGGATTGCTGGGTCATATGGTAGTTCTATTTTTAGTTTTTTAAGGAACCTCCATACCATTCTCCACAGTGGCTGTACCAATTTACATTCCCACCAACAGTGCAAGAGGGTTCCCTTTTCTCCACACCCTCTCTAGGCTTTATTATTTGTAGACTTTTTTTAAAATTTTATTTATTAATTTTATTTATTTTTGGCTGCGTTGGGTCTTCATTGCTGCGCGCGGGCCTTCTCTAGTTGCGGCGAGCGGGGGCTGCTCTGCGTTGTGGTGCAAGGGCTTCTCATCGCGGTGGCCTCTCTAGTTGCAGAGCACTGGCTCCAGGCGCGCAGGCTTCAGGAGTCGTGGCTCGCGGGCTCTAGAGCGCAGGCTCAGTAGCTGTGGCGCACGGGCTCAGTTGCTCTGTTGCATGTGGGATCCTCCTGGACCAGGGCCCGAACCCGTGTCCCCTGCACTGGCAGGAGGACTCCTAGCCACTGCGCCACCAGGGAAGCCCTATTTGTAGACTTTTTAATGAGGGCTATTCTGATCAGTGTGAGGTGATACCTCACTGTAGTTCTGATTTGCATTTCTCCAATAATTAGTGATATTGAGCATCTTTTCATGTGCTTTTTGGTCATCTGTATGCCTTCTTTGGAGAAATGTCTATTTAGATCTTTTGCCCATTTTCTGATTGGGTTATCTGGTTTTCTGATACTGAACTGCATGAGCTGTTTATATATTTTGGAGATTAATCCCTTGTCGGTTGCTTCATTTGCAAATATCTTCCCCCATTCTGAGGATTGTCTTTTTGTTTTGTTTATGGTTTCCTTTGCTGTGCACTTTTAAGTTTAATTAGATCGCATTTATTTTTGTTTTTATTTTCATTACTCTAGGAGGTGGATCAAAAAAGATCTTGCTGTGATTTATGTCAAAGAGTGTTCTGCCTATGTTTTCCTCTAAGAGTTTTATAGTGTCCAGCATTACATTTAAGTCTTTAATCCATTTGGGAGTGTTAGGGAGTGTTCTAATTTCATTCTTTTACATGTAGCTGTCCAGTTTTCCCAGCACCACTTATTGAAGAGACTGTCTTGTCTCCATTGTATATTCTTGCCTCCTTTGTCATAGATTAATTGACCATAGGTGAGTGGGTTTATTTCTGGGCTTTCTATCCTGTTCCATTGATCTATATTTCTGTTCTTATGCCAGTCCCATACTGTTTTGATGACTGTAGCTTTGTAGTATAGTATGAAGTCAGGGAGCCTGACTCCTCCAGCTCCATTTTTCTTTCTCAAGATTGCTTTGGCTATTCAGGTCTTTTATGTTTTCATATGGATTTTGTGTTCTAGTTACATGAAAAATGTCATTGGTAATCTGATAGGGATTGCACTGAATCTGTAGATTGCTTTGGGGAGTATAGTTATTTTCACAATATTGATTCTTCCAATCCAAGAACATGGTATATCTTCCCATGTGTTTGTGTCACCTTTCATTTCTTTCATCAATATCTTACAGTTTTCTGAGTACAGGTCTTTTGCCTCTTTAAGTAGGTTTATTCTTAGGTATTTTATTCTTTATGTTGCGATGGTAAATGGGATTGTTTCCTTAATTTCTCTTTCTGATCTTTCATTGTTAGTGTAAAGGAATGCACCCCAATGTTCACTGCAGCACTATTTCCAATAGGCAGAACATGGAAGCAACCTAAATGTCCAACAACAGAGGAATGGATAAAGGAAACATGGTACATATATACAGTGGAATATTACCGGCAATAAAAAAAGAACAAAGTAATGCCATTTGCAGCAACAGGGATGAATCCAGATTATCATACTGAGTGAAGTACGTCAGACACAGACAAATATATGATATCGCTTATATGTGGAATCTAGAAAAAAAAGGGGGTTACAAATGAACTTACAAAAACAGAAGTAGAGTCATGGATGTAGGAAACAAACTTATGGTTACAAGGGGATAAGAGTGGGGCAGGGATAAACTGGGAGATTGGGACTGACATATACACACAACTACATATAAAATACATAACTAATAATAAGCTGCCATATAGCAGAGGGAATTCTACTCAATACTCTGTAATTGCCTACATGGGAAAAGAATCTAAAAAAAAAAGGGCTTCACTGGTGGCGCAGTGGTTGAGAGTCCGCCTGCCGATGCAGGGGACACGGGTTCGTGCCCCGGTCCGGGAAGATCCCACATGCCGCGGAGCGGCTGGGCCCGTGAGCCATAGTCGCTGAGCCTGCGTGTCCGGAGCCTGTGCTCCGCAACAGGAGAGGCCACAACAGTGAGAGGCCCGTGTACCGCAAAAAAAAAAAAAAAAAAAAAAAAAAAGTGGATATATGTATAGCTGATTCACTTTGCTGTACACCTGAAACTAATGCAATACTGTAAATCAACTATTCTCCAATAAAAATTTTAAGAAAAGAAAAGCAAAAATAAACAAATGGGACCTAATGAAACTTATAAGCTTTTGCACAGCAAAGGAAACCATAAACAAAATGAAAAGACAACCTATGGAGTGGGAGAAAATATTTGCAAATTAGGCAACCAACAAGGGATTAATTTCTAAAATATACAAACAGCTCATACAACTCATAACAAAAAAAGAAGCAACCCAATCAAAAAATGGACAGAAGACCTAAATAGACATTTCTCCCAAGAAGACATACAGATGGCCAATAGGCACATGAAAAGATGCTCAACATCACTAATTATTAGAGAAATGCAAATCAAAACTACAATGAGGTATCACCCCACACCAGTCAGAATGGCCATCATTAAAAAGTCTACAAATAATAAATGCTGGAGAGGTTGTGGAGAAATAGGAACCCTCCTACACTGTTGGTGGGAATGTAAATTGGTGCAGCCATTATGGAAAACAGTATGGAGGTTTTTTTAAAAACTAAAAGTAGAGTTACCACATGATCCTGCAATCCCATGCCTGGATATATAACCAGAGAAAACTCTAATTTGAAAAGATACATGCAGACTGTCATACAGAGTGAAGTAAGTCAGAAAGAGAAAAACAAACATTGTATATTAACGCATATATGTGGAATCTAGAAAAATGGTACAGATGAACTAGTTTGCAAGGCAGAAATAGAGACACAGATGTAGAGAACAAACGTACGGATACCAAGGGGGGAAAAGTGGGGCGGGGAGGGGATGAATTGCGAGAGGGACTGACATATATACACTAATATGTATAAAATAGATAACTAATAAGAACCTGCTATATAAAAAAATAAAATAAAATTCAAAAAAAAGAAAACATGAAAATAAATAAATTTAAATAAATAAATAAAAGATACATGCACCCCAATGTTCACTGAAGCACTATTTACAATAGCCAAGACATGGAAGCAATCTAAATGTCCATCAACAGATGAATGGATAAAGATGTGAGATACACACACACACACACAATGAAATATTACTCAGCCATAAAAAGAATGAAATAATGCCATATGCAGCAACATGATGGACCTAGAGATTATCATCATACTAAGTGAAGTAAGTCAGACAGAAAGACAAATACCATACAATATCACTTATATGTGGAATCTAAAATATGATACAAATGGACTTATTTGTGAAACAGAAACAGACTCACAGACAGGGAAAACAAACTTATGGTTATCAAAGGGGAAAGGGAGTGGGGGAGTGATAAATTAGGAGTTTGGGATTTACAGATACACACTACTATATATAAAATAAACAACAAGGTCCTACTATATAGTAGAGGGAACTATATTCAACATCCTGTAATAAACCATAATGAAAAAGAATGTAATTTGGGATTACTAATGGCCTATCTTGCTTATTTGGTATTTATGACATTCTACATTACATTTTTAGGAACAAACTTTAGTTACATATTCAACTAACACTCTTAAAAATTTTTTTTGGTATAGATCTTGTTTAAGTTTATTTTAATGCCCAGGTTATCATTAGCATATTGACTTACAAATGGTCAATTTTAAGACTTGTGTACAAACCCCTCTTGGTTCTAATGATAACATATAAAGAAAGACTAGGTTAACATCTAAAGCAGATGCTACAATAATAATTTAACATTTGAAAAAATAGCCAAGCTTTTCTTATTGGATGTTATAAAGCAGCACAGAGGAACTTACCTGCCCATGACCGGAATGTTGCTATGATTCCCATTTTACTTGCTAGAAACCTTGCTTCTCTGTCTTCTCTGTTGGGTGAGGTGGGGGGGCGGGGGGGTGTCAAAGAAATTAAATGTTAAAATAAAAAGTGAGTTTTTCCTACCACTATATCAGAATAAGAGCTATCATTACTTAACATTTAAATATTTACATAGGAAATTCAACAATATATTAAAAGAAAATAAAGATCAGATCTACCTCAAAGCAAATTACCCAGTTATGTACTGATCACGCGTCCCCCCATTTAAAATTCACAATATCTTTTAAAACAAATTATAAATTCCGCTTTCCCACTGAGTTCTTCTTTTCCTGCTCTTTCTGAAAACTATTCTTAGGTAGCTCATTAACACCTTTAATTGAGCATTAGAGACAACACCAGCCTGCTTAATAAGCATCTCTGTCAAAATACTGCCCCTTAGCAAAGAAAATTACCACATAAACCTCTTACTTTTACGACATGTATTCTCTTTACTTCAAAAATCTTGTCCCAAATTTATTTGAGCATTTCTACCAAGCAAGCTCAACAACTCAGATATTCACCGAGATATTATTAAATAACTAGATATTATCATTGATCCATTTTTAAGCTCATTCAGGTTGTTGGCAGAATTCACTTCCTTGGTGTTATACAACTGAGGTTTCTGTTTTCTTTCTGTCAGCTGGGGCCTACTACCAGCTACTTTCTTCTTTTATAATTGGTATCCAATCATCTCACTTGTTCCCTTCTATGTAATAGTTTATGACAATTAATTAACCAACAGTATTACTTACATTGTTAAACATATTCCATATATGGTCTACGGCCAGTTTTAATACTTAATAGCAACCTTGTACTCTTTATTTATGCCACCTCAACCATCTCTACCCTGTAAACAGTCCATTTTTTTTTCTGTGCCATCTTTTTTACTTCCCTAATGTTAAAGTTCTTAACAGTTGTGAGAATACAGAAATCCAGAGAACTGGGAAAGAAAAAAACAGAAGGGATAAAGAACAATGACAGAAAATCAAATTGAAGAATGGTAAGCAAGCAGATAGTTTACAAAAGAGAAATGAAAGTTAAAAACATCCCCCACACATACAAACCAACCACACTAAGCTCTGTGGTACTAATCAACATGACACTATAACAGAAACTAAAATGGGGAGGGGGGTTGGTGGAAGAAATGAGAATCAGACAACTGTGTGATTAAGCTTTTGGTGCTCCTTCTCTTAAAAATGTTTGTGACATACTTATACTGTTTGCCTGGTAATCCAATCTCTAACCTATTTGATAAATTAGTAGTATTGTAAAAAAAAAAAAAAAACACCCATTTCCTTATTCCCTAGCTATAATGTACTCATGCTCCAGAAACTGCCCATACTCCAGAAACTTAAGGAAAGCAAAGTATTGAACCAAACAGAAAAGAAAGGATTTTGGTGGAATGTACTCCCCCCTCCTCAACTCTAAAAAATATCCAGGTTCGTCTCTTGCTTATTCTGGTAGGCAGAATTCTAAAAATGCCCCTATCCTCTCAAGATTCTAGGTCTTAATCCCTGGATCCCTGTGAATATGATATCATTGCCATGACTGTGATTATGTTTATGTTATATAGCCCGGCAGACCTTAAGATACGGAGATCATCTGGTAGGCTTGATCGAACTGGAGAGCTTTCTCTAGCTGGAAGCAGAAGAAAAAGTCAGAGAGATTCAAAGCACAAAGATTCAAGGAATTCCTGCTGTGTTTGAAGATGGAGAGTACCATGTGCCAGGAAAAGAGGGTGGTCATTAGAAGCTGAGAGTAGGCCCCAGTTGACAGTCAGCAAGAAAACAGGAACTTCAGTTGTACAATAGCAAGGAAGTGAATTCTGCCAACAATCTGAGTGAGCCCAGAAATAAATGGCTTCTTCACCAGAACTTCCAGATAAGAACCACGCCAGACCTCTGACCTACTGAACTGTGAACTAATAAACTGATGTTATTTTAAGCTGCTATATTTGTAGTCATTTGTCATGCAGCAATAGAAAATGCATACATTCTTCATCAATAAAGAGCATGCCCAAGTGTGATAGGAGAAGCCAAGAAAGGGGCTTAAGAATCCCAATTCATAACTTAGTTAGCAAGAATAAGGTCTGAGAAGTCTTAAACAGAGAATGACTATTCTAATTTCTTAGCTCAGGTCATGATATGTTAGCATGCAATGAGTCCACAGTGATGGAGGTGATTAAAGATATGAAACCACTATTTTTAATTCAGGAGAAAAATGAAAAACAACAAAAATATGCCCATTTCACAATATTCCCAAACTTAGTGAGGAATTTTAAAAACATACTATCTCTCAAAATAAGTGTGTCTACAATCCAACAATCCTACTATGCTACACCTGATAGCATATTTATTGGAACTGTGTCAGCGGCAAAATCTTCACCAACAAGTTCATTATTTGATCCATAAATCAATTTAAATATAGTTATCCCAGAATACCTAGTGAACATGTGCATTTCTCTCCAGAAAAACTGAAAATTATCCTGCCTCATTTCTAGAAAATAATCTTTACTCTATCTCCTCTTACCTCCCTATGAACCTTACTCTCAAAATTCTACACAGTATATTTTTCTGCTTACTCAATTTAGGCCGCTCTTCATTCTACTCACAATTAATTCTTTTAGTCTTTCAATGTAATTGTGCTAAAAACATGTACAATAGAAAAATTATTAAAGATCGAGGTTTCTACTCCTACATATCTTACATTTTTTAAAATAAGAAACTAATTCCAAGTCTTTAAATTTCCCGATGCTTACTTTTAATTTTTTAAACCACAGCTAATTATGAGAGAACTATAACTCCATGAAATAGGAAATTTACTTAAACTCATTTTTCTCTGGCTCTACGTACAATCAGGCAAATCTAAAAGTTTTAACAGTAACACGCATGGTACTTACTTAAGCTGTCCTTCAGCTGTATCTGGACTATGTCTGTAGTGAAAATCAGTATAGGGTGCTAAAATTCGCTAATAAAAAGAAAAGGCAAAAAAAGAAGAAGAAAAAGAGTCCTTATTATAAAATGTATTCTTCCTGTAACAAGCTAAAATTAATTCCACTTCTCTGTATCTCTAACTGGGTACACTGCTTGAGAGACTTATTTCTTCAAACTCATCATCAAGGAATATATTTGAGTGATTTTTTTAAATGTACAAACTGAATTTCTGAACTTCTAAACTGACGTTTAACATACATATTAAGCAGTGCACAAATCATGAATGTGAGGTTTGATGGATTTTCTCAAACTAAGCACGTTCCCTATAATCCTCAAAGCCTCCTTATTCTCCCATTCGTTCTCACCACAGGACTACTATCCTGATTTCTAACACTATGACTTGTTTTGCCTATTTCTGAACATTCTTACTAGTATAAGGAAATCCAAATTATTTTCGTGTATTGTCCTTGTATATAGCAACACTGTTAGGCTCACTCATTTTAGAACTTAAACCACTGTATCTCATTTACCAACCCCCCTGGCCCAGCCTTGTGCTGACTGCATTACTGTGGCCTGAATTTTAATTTTAAAATGATTTAAAATACCTAAGACATTACAAATATCGTTTTAGACAATGAGTAGTCTTTTACATTTTGTCATGTGTACGTTTTTTGCCACGCTTCATTCCTTCCTGCATTTCCTTGTTTGTCTCGGATCACTTTCCTTTTAAGGATTCACTTTAACCTTCCTTTGAGTCTGTCTCATTTTTTTTTTTATTATCTTTATTGGAGCATAATTGCTTTACAATGGTGTGTTAGTTTCTGCTTTATAACAAAGTGAATCAGTTATACATACACATATGTTCCCATATCTCTTCCCTCTTGCGTGTCCCTCCCTGCCACCCCTCTAGGTGGTCACAAAGCACCGAGTTGATCTCTCTGTGCTATGCGGCTGCTTCCCACTAGCTTTCCATTTTACGTTTCGTAGTGTATATATATCCATGCCACTCTCTCACTTTGTCACAGCTTACCCTTCCCCTTCTCCATATCCTCAAGTCCATTCTCTAGTAGGTCTGTGTCTTTATTCCTGTCTTACACCTAGGTTCTTCATGACATTTTTTTTGCTTAAATTCCATATATATGTGTTAGCATACGGTATTTGTCTTTCTCTTTCTGACTTACTTCGCTCTGTATAACAGACTCTAGGTCCATCCACCTCATTACAAATAGCTCAATTTTGTTTCTTTTCATGGCTGAGTAATATTCCATTGTATATATGTGCCACATCTTCTTTATCCATTCATCCAATGATGGACACTTAGGTTGTTTCCATCTCCTGGCTATCGTAAATAGAGCTGCAATGAACATCTTGGTACATGACTCTTTTTGAATTATGGTTTTCTCAGGGTATATGCCCAGCAGTGGGATTGCTGGGTCATATAGTAGTTCTATTTGTAGTTTTTTAAGGAACCTCCATACTGTTCTCCATAGTGGCTGAACCAATTCACATTCCCACCAGCAGTGCAAGAGTGTTCCCTTTTCTCCACACCCTCTCCAGCATTTATTGTTTCTAGATTTTTTGCATTCTGACTGGTGTGAGATGATATCTCATTGTAGTTTTGATTTGCATTTCTCTAATGATTAATGATGTTGAGCATTCTTTCATGTGTTTGTTGGCAGTCTGTATATCTTCTTTGGAGAAATGTCTATTTAGGTCTCCTGCCCATTTTTGGATTGGGTTGTTTGTTTTTTTGTTATTGAGCTGCTTGCAAATTTGGAGATTAATCCTTTGTCAGTTGCTTCATTTGCAAATATGTTCTCCCATTCTGAGGGTTGTCTTTTGGTCTTGTTTATGGTTTCCTTTGATGTGCAGAAGCTTTGCAGTTTCATTAGGTCCCATTTGTTTATTTTTGGTTTTATTTCCATTTCTCTAGGAGGTGGGTCAAAAAGTATCTTGCTGTGATTTATGTCATAGAGTGTTCTGCCTATGTTTTCCTCTAAGAGTTTGATAGTTTCTGGCCTTACATTTAGGTCTTTAATCCATTTTGAGCTTATTTTTGCATATGGTGTTAGGGAGTGATCTTATCTCATACTTTTACATGTAGCTGTCCAGTTTTCCCAGCACCACTTATTGAAGAGGCTGTCCTTTCTCCACTGTACATTCCTGCCTCCCTTTATCAAAGATAAGGTGACCATATGTGCATGGGTTTATCTCTGGGCTTTCTCTCCTGTTCCATTGATCTATCTTTCTGTTTTTGTGCCAGTACCATTATGTCTTCATTCCTGTAGCTTTGTAGCATAGTCTGAAGTCAGGGAGCCTGATTCCTCAAGCTCTGTTTTTCGTTCTCAAGATTGCTTTGGCTATTCGGGATCTTTTGTGTTTCCATACAAACTGTGAAATTTATTTTTCTACTTCTCTGAAAAATGCCAGTGGTAGTTTGAAAGGGATTTCATTGAATCTGTAGATTGCTTTGGGTAGTAGAGTCATTTTCACAATGTTGATTCTTCCAATCCAAGAACATGGTATATCTCTCCATCTATTTGTATCATCTTTAATTTCTTTCATCAGTATCTTATAATTTTCTGCATACAGGTCTTTTGTCTCCTTAGGTAGGTTTATTCCTAGATATTTTATTCTTTTTGTTGCAATGGTAAATGGGAGTGTTTTCTTGATTTCACTTTCAGATTTTCATCATTAGTGTATAGGAATGCAAGTGATTTCTGTGCATTAATTTTGTATCCTGCTACTTTACCAAATTCATTGATTAGCTCTAGTAGTTTTCTGGTAGCATCTTTAGGATTCTCTATGTATAGGATCATGTCATCTGCAAACAGTGACAGCTTTACTTCTTCTTTTCCGATTTGGATTCCTTTCATTTCCTTTTCGTCTCTGATTGATGTGGCTAAAACTTCCAAAACTATGTTGAATAAGAGTGGTAAGAGTGGGCAACCTTGTCTTGTTCCTGTTCTTAGTGGAAATGCTTTCAGTTTTTCACCACTGAGGACGATATTGGCTGTGGGTTTGTCATATACTGCCTTTATTATGTTGAGGAAAGTTCCCTCTATGCCTACTTTCTGCAGGGATTTTATCATAAATGGGTGTTGAATTTTGTCGAAAGCTTTCCCTGCATCTACTGAGATGATCATGTGGTTTTTCTCCTTCAATTTGTTAATATGGTGTATCACAGTGATTGACTTGCATATATTGAAGAATCCTTGCATTCCTGGAATAAACCCCACTTGATCGTGGTGTATGACCCTTTTAATGTGCTGTTGGATTCTGTTTGCTAGTATTTTGTTGAGGATCTTTGCATCTATGTTCATCAGTGATATTGGTCTGTAGTTTTCTTTCTTTGTGACATCCTTGTCTGGTTTTCGTATCAGGGTGATGGTGGCCTCGTAGAATGAGTTTGGGGGTGTTCCTCCCTCTGCTATATTTTGGAAGAGTTTGAGAAGGATAGGTGTTAGCTATTCTCTAAATGTTTGATAGAATTTGCCTGGGAAGCCTTCAGGTCCTGGGCTTTTGTTTGTTGGAAGTTATTTAATCACAGTTTCAATTTTAGTGCTTGTGACTGGTCTGTTCATATTTTCTATTTCTTCCTGATTCAGTATTGGTACGTTGTGCATTTCTAAGAATTTGTCCATTTCTTCCAGGTTGTCCATTTTATTGGCATACAGTTGCTTGTAGTAATCTCTCATGATCTTTTTTATTTCTGCAGTGTCAGCTGTTACTTCTCCTTTTTCATTTCTAATTCTATTGATTTGAGTCTTCTCCCTTTTTTTCTTGATGAGTCTGGCTAATGGTTTATCAATTTTGTTTATCTTCTCAAAGAAACAGCTTTTGGTTTTATTGATCTTAGCTATCGTTTCCTTCATTTCTTTTTCATTTATTTCTGATCTGATCTTTATGATTTCTTTCCTTCTGCTAACTTTGGGTTATTTTTGTTCTTCCTTCTCTAATTGCTTTAGGTACAAGGTTAGGTTGTATATTCGGGATGTTTCGGAAGGTAGGATTGTATTGCTATAAACTTCCCTCTTAAAACTGCTTTTGCTGCACCCCATAGGTTTTGGGTTGTCATGTCTCCATTGTCATTTGTTTCTAGGTATTTTTTAATTTCCTCTTTGATTTCTTCAGTGATCACTTCGTTATTAATAGTGTATTACTTAGCCTCCATGTGTTTGTACATTTTACAGATCTTTTCCTGTAATTGATATCTAGTTTCATAGTGCTGTGGTCGGAAAAGATACTTGATACAATTTCAATTTTCTAAAATTTACCAAGGCTTAATTTGTGACCCAAGATATGATCTATCCTGGAGAATGTTCCGTGAGCACTTGAGAAAAATGTGTATTCTGTTATTTTTGGACGGAATGTCCTATAAATATCAATTAAGTCCATCTAGTTTAATGTATCATTTAAAGCTTGTGTTTCCTTATTTATTTTCATTTTGGATGATCGGTCCATTGGTGAAAGTGGGGTGTTAAAGTCCCCTACTATGAATGTGTTACTGTCGATTTCCCCTTTTATGGCTGTTAGTATTTGCCTTATGTATTGAGGGGCTCCTATGTTGGGTGCATAAATATTTACAATTGTTATATCTTCTTCTTGGATCGATCCCTTGATCATTATGTACTCTCCTTCTTTGTCTCTCGTAATACTCTTTATTTTAAAGTCTATTTTGTCTGATATGAGAATTGCTACTCCAGCTTTCTTTTGGTTTCCATTTGCATGGAGTATCTTTTTCCATACCCTTACTTTCAGTCTGTATGTGTCTCTAGGTCTGAAGTGGGTCTCTTGTAGACAGCATATATATGGGTCTTGTTTTTGTATCCATTCAGCCAGTCTGTGTCTTTTGGTGGGAGCATTTAATCCATTTACATTTAAGGTAATTATCGATATGTATGTTCCTATTCCCATTTTCTTAATTATTTTGGGTTTGTTATTGTAGGTCTTTTCCTTCTCTTGTGTTTCTTGCCTACTAGAGAACATCCTTTAGCATTTGTTGTAAAGCTGGTTTGGTGATGCTGGACCCTCTCAGCTTTTGCTTCTCTGTAAAGGTTTTAATTTCTCCATAAAATCTGAATGACATCCTTGCTGGGTAGAGTAATCTTGGCTGCAGGTTTTTCTCCTTCATCCCTTTAAATATGTCCTGCCAGTCCCTTCTGGCTTGCAGAGTTTCTGCTGAAAGATCAGCTGTTAATCTTATGGGGATTCCCTTGTGTGTTATTTGTTGTTTTTCCCTTGCTGCTTTTAATACGTTTTCTTTGTATTTAACTTCTAACAGTTTGATTAATATGTGTCTTGGCATGTTTCTCTTTGGATTTATCCTGTATGGGACTCTCTGTGCTTCCTGGACTTGATTAACTATTTCCTTTCCCATGTTAGGGAAGTTTTCAACTATAATGTCTTCAAATATTTTTCAGTCCCTTTCTTTTTCTCTTCTTCTTCTGGAACCCCTATAATTCGAATGTTGGTGCGTTTAATGTTGTCCCAGAGGTCTCTGAGACTGTCCTCTGTTCTTTTCATTCTTTTTTCTTTATTCTGCTCTGCAGTAGTTATTTCCACTATTTTATCTTCCAGGTCACTTATCCGTTCTTCTGCCTCAGTTATTCTGTTATTTTTCCCATCTAGAGTATTTTTAATTTCATTTATTGTGTTGTTCATCGTTGCCTGTTTCATCTTTAGTTCTTCTAGGTCGTTGTTAAATGTTTCTTGCATTTTCTCTATTCTGTTTCCAAGATTTTGGATCATCTTTACTATCATTATTCTGAATTCTTTTTCAGGTAGACTGCCTATTTCCTCTTCATTTGTTAGGTCTGGTGGGTTTTTATCTTGCTCCTTCATCTGCTGTGTGTTTTTCTGTCTTCTCATTTTGTTGATCTTACTGTGTTTGGGGTCTCCTTTTTGCAGACTGCAGGTTCGTAGTTCCCGTTGTTTTTGGTGTCTGTCCCCAGTGGCTAAAGTTGGGTCAGTGGATTGTGTAGGCTTCCTAGTGGAGGGGACTAGTGCCTGTGTTCTGGTGAATGAGGCTGGATCTTGTCTTTCTGGTGGGCAGGTCCACGTCTGGTGGTGTGTTTTGGGGTGTCTGTGGACTTATGATTTTAGGCAGCCTCTCTGCTAATGGGTGGGGTTGTGTTCCTGTCTTGTTAGTTGTTGGGCATAGGGTGTCCAGCACTGTAGCTCGCTGGTCGTTGAGTGAAGCTGGGTGCTGGTGTTGAGATGGAGATCTCTGGGAGATTTTCACCGTTTGATGTTATGTGGAGCTGGGAGGTCTCTCGTGGACCAGTGTCCTGAAGTTGGCTCTCCCACCTCAGAGGCACAGCACTGACTCCTGGCTGCAGCACCAAGAGCCTTTCATCCACACGGGTCAGAATAAAAGGGAGAAAAAATAAGAAAGAAAGAAAGCAAGAGAGAGAGAGAGAAAGGGAGGGAGGCAGGAAGAAAAGAAAGAAAGAAAGGAGAAAGAAAGAAAAAGGATAAAATAAAATAAAGCTATTAAAATAAAAAATAATTATTAAGAAAAAAATGTTTTTAAAAAGGAAAACAAAAAGGACAGATAGAACCCTAGGACAACTGGGGAAAGCAAGGCTACACAGACAAAATCTAACACAGAAGCATGCACGTACACACTCACAAAAAGAGGAAAAAGGGGAAAAAATCATAAATCTTGCTCTCAAGGTCCACCTCCTCAATTTGGGATGATTCATTGCCTATTCATATATTCCACAGATGCAGGGTACATCAAGTTGATTGTGGAGCTTTAATCTGCTGCTTCTGAGGCTGCTGGGAGAGATTTCCCTTTCTCTTCTTTGTTTGTACAGCTCCCAGGGTTCAGCTTTGGGTTTGGCCCTGCCTCTGCATGTAGGTCGCCGGAGCGCATCTGTTCTTCACTCAGACAGGATGGGGTTAAAGGAGCAGCTGCTTCGGGGGCTCTGGCTCACTCAGGCCGAGGTGAGGGAAGGGTGCGGATGTGGGGCGAGCCTGTGGCAGCAGACGTCGGCGTGACGTTGCACCAGCCTGAGGCGTGCCGTGCGTTCTCCCGGGGTAGTTGTCCCTGGATCCCGGGACCCTGGCAGTGGCGGGGTGCACAGGCTGCCCGGAAGGGAGGTGTGGAGAGTGACCTGTGCTCGCACACAGGCTTGTTGTTGGCGGCAGCAGCAGCCTTAGCGTCTCATGCCCGTCTCTGGTTTCCGCGCTGTTAACCGCGGCTCGCGCCTGTCTCTGGAGCTCCTTTAAGCAGCGCTCTTAATCCCGTCTCCTCGCGCACCAGGAAACAAAGATGGAAGAAAAAGTCTCTTGCCTCTTCGGCACGTCCAGACTTTTTCCCGGACTCCCTCCTGACTAGCCATGGTCCACTAACTCCCTGCAGGCTGTGTTCACGCCGCCAACCCCAGTCTCTCCCTGCGCTCCGACCAAAGCCCGAGCCTCAGCTCCCAGCCCTGCCCGCCCCGGCGGGTGAGCAGACAAGCCTCTCAGGCTGGTGAGTTCCAGTCGGCACTGATCCTCTGTGCGGGAATCTCACCGCTTTGCCCTCCACATCCCTCTTGCTGTACTCTCCTACGCGGCTGCGAAGCTTGCCCCCTCCCCCACCCACAGTCTCCACCTGCGAAGGAGCTTCCTAGTGTGTGGAAACCTTTCCTCCTTCACAGCTCCCTCCCACTGGTTCAGGTCCCATCCCTATTCTTTTGTCTCTGTTCATTCTTTTTTCTTTTGCCCTACCCAGGTACGTGGGGGGTTTCTTGCCTTTTGGGAGGCCTGAGGTCTTCTGCCAGCGTTCAGTAGGTGTTCTGTAGGAGTTGTTCCACGTGTAGATATATTTCTGGTGTATCTGTGCAGAGGAAGGTGATCTCCATGTTTTACTCTTCCACCATCTTCCTGTACTCTGTCTCATTTGTTAAAAAACAATAAATATTTATTATCTCACAATGTTTCTGTGAGTCAGGAATCTAGAAGAGTTTAATTGTGCAGTTATGGCTCAGGGTGCCTCATAAAGTTGTAGTCAAAATATTGATCAGGGCTGCAGTCATCTCAAGACTTGACTGAAGCTGTAGAATCTGCTTCAAGATGGTTTACTCACAACGTGCTAATTGTTGGCAAAAGGTCTCAGTTCCTTCCCACGTGTGCCTCACCATAGGCTGCTTTACTGTCTTCATGACATAAAGGCAAGGAATCGAAGAAAGAATAGTGTTTCTTTAAATTTCCTTGGGTCATTTTTCTTTAGTCTATAAAATCTTTATTTTACCTTTGTTTTTGAAAGACATTTTCTCTAGGTAGGTTGACATTATTTTCTTTCTGCACTCTAAATATGCCATTCTACTGTCTTCTGGTTCCATTATTTCTGTTGGGAAATCAGCTGTCAGAGTTGTTCCTTTGAAAGTAGAGTCTTTTATCTCAAGCTGATTTTAAGATTTTTATTTATCTTGGTTTTTGACAACCTTACCATGATGTGTGTACATGTTGTTTTCTTTGTATTATCTTGAGTTTTCTGAGCTTTATGAAGTTTCATCAGTTTTAGAAACAAAAGTTTTGACCACTGCTTCTTTGGATATCTGCTTCTGCTCATTTTCTCTCTCTTCTCCAAAGACAACAATTATGTTTTATCCCTTTTGTTATGTTCATTTCCTTTCTCTTCCCCTGCCCCCCATGTTTTACTTGATATTTTTATTGACTTTTATTTCAATTTACTAATGATATCTTCTCATCCAAAATGGATTTTTAATTTCACTGAGTTCAGAATTTCAGGTTTTATATTTTTCTGCACTAGTTCCATTTGATTCATTTTGCACACTGCAATTATATGGTGAAATTCTCCATTATTTCATCTATTTTCTTCTTCTCCATTTTCCTTAACAAGTTAATCATGCTTGTTTTAAAGTCTTTTCCCTCTAGCTGTAACATCTGGATCACCTGTAGACATGGAATTTCTTTTCTTTTGAGTTTTCAGTTACATATTCATGTCTTTTTGTATGACACTCAATCATATTTCTGACTGAATGTTAGACATTGTAAATTTTATTAAAGGTTCCAAGTGATGTTATCTCCATCAGAGACGGTTTATCCTTTCCTCTGTTAGTCAGGTAGATTAAAGGGACTGATGAGCTTATCCTAGTCACCAACTGAGTTAAACTATGCTGCAATTTTGTTAAGATTTGAGTGTACCCCTGGTTTTCTTGTGTTTCTAAAGTATGGATCTCCAAAACTTTCAAGAGACTTTAGCAAGTTTTTTTTTTTTTTCTCCTTAGCAGTGAGAAATTGGGGATTTTTTCTACACACTTCAGAAGTTTTGAACTTAGATCTTTAGGCACTCATCCACAATTACTTCCGAATTTGGGACATGTCAAGAACAGGAAATCGGCTATGAAATACCCAGTTTGTTACTTGAATACTACATAACTGCCAAAAGCTGTTCTGATTTTTCAGGTCCTAGGAAAAGCGTACCTGGATTTTCAACTTCTAATTATGTCCTGATCAGTAAGTGACCCCAGGGAAAAAAAAAGCAACTGCATATAATCAGTGTAAATTCACTACTTCTTAGAGGTCTTTCCACTTCTGCCCATGAACCCCCTTCCTGGGAAGCCTCTGTGTCCTATGCACAGGAGACCATAGCCTATTCCACTGTGTTTTCCTCAGTGGAAACATTTTAACTTCTGCTCTCCACAGATTCTTATCTCAGCAAACTTCTAGAAGGGTAAATCAGACTTGATCTGCGGGCTTCTCACATCTCTAGGCTTGTCACTCCACATACACATTCGCCTGCCAAATAGTCTGGTCTTCTACCTAGGCCTAGGTCATATTCTTAACCTCTAGCCTGTGGCCTAAATCTACAGTGCCCCCAAGGGCATCTCTAGATTTTTCACTCCCTCTGGTCCTTATTGCTTTCACAGCTCTATACTGCTTTAAATATATGATTTCCATAATTATTCAACTTTTCTAGTTTTCCATAGCAGATGCTATGAACTACACTATCCTACTCTGAAGTTTAAAAAATACGTTGTTTTTAAAATTTACTATAAAAAATTAAAATTACAATTTTACAATCCTTACTGACTGCCTATTCTAATAACATTATCATATTAAATGTACCTTTTTTTTTTCCTGTGTGAGGTCAAAATATATTACAGATTATAGAAATAGAAGCCAGGGTAGATTTTAAAAGGGATTTTTTTTTTTTTAACAGAAGAAAGATTTGGGCCTAACGAGACAGTAGCAATGAAAATAGCTCCTTTGTAGGTGGAAAAGACAAACCAAAGTTATCAAGTTAGAGTGAAAATTTATAAATATAATTAATAAAACTAAGGACAATATTCTTGTAACAGCAGACTCTAGGATGAAGATAATGATAAAGTAGAAGATGATAATGATTAATATCCAAGGCAATCAGTATTTATTGAATACTTATTATGTGCCAGGTACTAAATACAACATTTATGTAGATTAGAATGAATATATGTAAAGCACCTGGAAATATTGCCTAACTCATTATAAGCTTTACAAGAGTGTTAGTTGCTGCTATTACTACTACTACTATTATTATTATAGTATTTATTCTTCACAATAATTCTTTAAGGTAAAAATCATGACTTTTATTTTACCTAGGAAAAAATGGGTCCAAGAGAGGCTAATAACTTGCCCCAAATCATAAAGCTAGTAGGTTACAGAACAAAAATCCAAAACCAGATCCGTATAGCCTGAAGTCTATGCTCTCAATCACTATGATACTTTAGGGGGATCTTGTTAAGGAAAAAAAGAACATTTGTGGCTTTAAAGAACTTATGCAAATATAGTCGTGTACTTAAATATCTACCATATTCTTTTTGAGGTTTTTTCGTTTACACAAAGGCTTTACTAATCTGCTGCACAATTATATAGGAATAAAAACCAGGCCTATATACAATATCTTCCTTTATTGCAATCATCTCTCCAATCTTAAAATATCATTTTCTCCACTTGATAAAGAAAAAACTTAAATCGAAATACACTGTAAAATATCAAAAATGCCAGCTTATTCCCACTGGATTCCCATGAATAATGTATTTAAAATCACTTATTAAGGAGAATATTGTACCTAAATTTGTTAGTTAGTGATACAGGCTAATGTCAATTTTATAATCTCAAAATATTTCTAGTAGCCCTAATAAAACCAGAACTATAACATTTAAGACAAGTTTCATAAAATGATTTAAACAGGCAAAGTAGGGAACAATAAATCTTTTAAAATTTGCATAATTTCATACCCAAATAAAGCCTTGGTTTAAACTTACTCTGAATGATATCTGCAATGGACAACAATGTAATACATTCACACAAATAAACTATAAGAGTACATTTTGTGGTAACTCCCTGGTGGTCCAGAGGTTAGGACTCCATGCTCTCACTGCCGAGGGCCCAGGTTTAATCCCTGGTCAGGGGAACTAAGATCCCACAAGCCACGGGGCATGGCCAAAAATGAGGGGAAAAAAAAAAGAATACAGTTTGTGATAATTCTGTTCCAACCTCTACTACATACTTATTATAGAAAAGGGCATATGGTAGCCTTACTATTTTAGACCAACTGTAAAAAAAAAAAAAAAAAAAAAAAAATTGTAGAGTATTTTAAAAAAGATATGTATTCTATTTCTTTCAATTATATATGGTCTTTAGTTGCCAACAAGTGTCTCCAAGTTCAGAGAGTTTTAGCATGGTTTAATAAATAAATAGTATATAATTAGCAGGAGCTATTCACACACAATTAACATACTATAGTCCTTAAAAAGAAATGGTCTTCTTAAATAAATATGTAAATGTCTATGAAACCTTACTTGTGCTCTAATTTGCTCAGTCAAGTTTTCATAGATAATAAAAAAAAATAAACTTCACTTTACATGTTGATGAAATATTCTTGAGAATTTTTTCAATTCAGTCCAAACTGAATGAGCTATAAAATACTGCTGGGATAAGCCAAGCTTATTAGTTAATTTAGGTTTAATAATTAATGCTGTGCTGCATATTAACTTTAAAATTTCAAAGTAAGAGTATGTATTTAAAGTCGTATTTTAAAACTAGAAAGAATATTAAAGTTCCTACCTCTAATTCTACGTCAGCTCGTACATACTGTCGGGTCTTTGGATGATTAAGGAGGTGTAAAATTGTAGTAATGAGAGCCTCATTTATTCGACTTAATTGGCAATCGATCACATTTTTCAAGATGGTGTTTAGTCCACCTCGAAGGGCCACCACCTCTGGATTCTGAAGTGCTAAAATAAAAAAGAAAAACTTAATATATTATATAGGGGATAATTAATAAAATGTAATCAGAAATCTGGGATTTTAATACTTAATTTGCTTTCTGACTTGAAAAACTTTCCAGTCAATGACATTTAAAAGGACACGTGGATAAATTACCTAATAAGAGTCACTGAATATACTTTCCAAAACTCTGATTTGTTTCTTAATGTCTCTGAATTTTTTCATATCTTTTGTTCATGTTTTACTGAATGGTTCTTCTTTCCTATCAATTGCAAGGAGTTCTTTATATAATGGGAATATTAGCCTTTTATCTGTTTCAAATCTTTTGTCTGATTTGTAACTTAACTTTAGATTTTAAGCTCAGAAACTCCTCCCTTACTTCAAATATCAGGCATTTTCTCTGTATGCACGCACACCGACGTGTGTGTTTTAAATGAGTTCATGATTAACATTTCAGTTTTCAATCTGTCAGGAAACAGACTTTGGCTTAATATTGATAAGCTCATTTTTTCCCAAATGTTTATTCAACTATCCCAGCATGCTTTCCAAACTGATGTTCATACTTTTGATATACTGAAGTCTTCTATGTATCAGGGTCTGCAACCCTTGATTCTTTTTCATTTTTTTCTCCCTTAATAAGCCAGCTTAACTTTTTTAAAATATGAGAAAAAAATCTTTGCCTTCTCCTCCATTTAATCTTTTTCAAAAATGTTTTTTTTTCCATAGTTGAATTTTTCCTGTTTATTCTGGTTGAACTTTAGATTTAGGTTTCTTCTCCATTTTTTCTAAATTGAGGTATAATTACTTACAGTAAAATACACAGATTTTAATGGTACAGTTCAATAAATTCTGAACAGTATCTATACCCCTGTAACCAATAGCTCAATCAAGGTATAGCACTTTCATCATCCTAGAAAGTTCCTTCACACCACTTTTCGGTCTCCCTCCACAACAAAGGCAACGAATATTCTCATTTCTACCTATAGATTAGCTCTGCCTTCTTGAAAATCAATTAAACAAATTGAAATGTACCCCCTAAACACACACACACGTCTTCCACATTTCTTATTTCTATTTGTTATATATAGTTTTCTTGTCTACTTTGGAAATAGTATCATTTTTTTTCCATTATGTTTACTGATTATTGCTGAAACACAAAATAAATCTATTAAATCTATATTTTCAGGTTTCCACTGTACTGAATTACTGAAGTTGTTCTTCAGTTGATTCAGAGTTTTCTAGATATACCATCTACTATGTATGATGCCTTCTTTCCAATATGTAAAACTCATTTATTATTTTGTCTTGCTAACCTGGTTAAAACGCTAATTAAGAGCTTTTAAAATGATGTAGTATTTGTAGAGATCCACTATTAAGAATATGATTGGTGGACTTCCCTGGTGGCTTAACAGTGGTTAAGAATCCACCTGCCAATGCAGGGGACATGGGTTCGAGCCCTAGTCTGGGAAGGTCCCACATGCCACAGAGCAACTAAGTCCGTGCGCCACAACTACTGAGTCTGTGCTCTAGAGCCCGTGAGCCACAACTACTGGGCTTGCATGCCACAACTACTGAAGTCCATGTGCCTAGAGCCCATGCTCCGCAACAAGAGAAGCCACTGCAATGAGAGGCCCACGCACTGCAAGGAAGAGTAGCCCCCACTCGTCGCACCTAGAGAAAACCTGCGCTCAGCAACGAAGACCCAACGCAACCATAAATAAATAAACAAATTTATTAAAAAAGAGTATGAGTGGTGATTTGAGATGAATATTCTACAATGTTAACATAGTAGCATTCTAATTATTTCATTTTATGTATGCATGTATTTGTGTGTATGTGCGTACCTGTGTGTTTATGTATATAAAATGCTAGTTTCATTTAAATTAAAATTGGTAAATTTCCATATTTTTAATGCTCTCAATTAGATTATACTATATGAGAATTATTTGTTCCTTGAAACAATTTTTTTAAGACAAAACTAACTAAATGACTCTTTTTGGAGGCAATTAATTCATCAAGTACTTCTATGGTTTTTGATCCATCACGTGTTCTACTCTTTTGAGTCAACTGGATATTAAAATTTTCTCTGAAAACCCATTCATTTCAATAAGATTTTCAAATATATAAAAAAATTATCTCATAATTTTTAAAACTCCTATTAATTCTCTTTCTCATTCTATTAATCTTTTCTCTGACTTTTGCATTTTTCAAACAATAGTGTATGTTTGCCTGTGTATCATTTTTTCTTCTTCCGTTAACACAGATTAGATTAAATAATCTATCTTGTTCTCTAAGACTCAGAATCATTATTGCTTTCCTCCTGCTTATGTTAAAATTTATTTTTTTTCTTCTTTTTCTATTTCTTGGGTTCGCTCACTTATTTTCATTACTTTTTGCTTAATTATAAAAGCATCGTATAGTGAGAAGTTAACTCGAGTATATAACTTTCCAGGCATCTCATACATTGACATGTAGTCAAATTTTTATTATTTTTCAAAATGTCCTTAATCAAATTTCTGACTTTTTCTCTAAATCAACAGGTATTGTAGACAGTATTTTTAGACTCTCAATGATAAGGCTTGGCTCTTTTGTTTCTTTAAACTTTTGTTACTCATTTATTTATCATATCAAGAGTGAATGTAACCTATACCACTTCTGCTTTTGGTGGGGAAAAATATTATCTTCTCTTGTCATTAAAAATTATATTTCTTTGGTTATAAGTGAGGTTGAACTTTTAAAATACTTTGACTAGCCATGCATTTCTTTGAGAATTACTTATTTTTCCTACTGATCTGTATATAAGTAAGTTCTTTACCTGTCATGGTAAAGAACTTATTTATTACATTTATTTTTTTCTTTGTTCTGGTACTACATGTTTTCTTATCTCCTTATAATAAAATCTACAGCTGCTGAAATCTGTTTGATTTCTTTTGATAATTCAAAACTCCTTTTCCTTACGTGATCAGATAGTCATCCATTCCCCCCCCATATTTTCCCCATTTAACTCTTAAATCCTTTTTCATTTAGAATTCTTTTTTAATGTAGAGTGAATTGTTGTTTTGCACTCACATCAAGATACAATGTGGTTAATTAATGTCTGAGAGCCAGACTGTAAGAGATTTTATTCTAATTACTGGAATCTGGACAATTCCTATATATTAAATTTCATGATGAGTAAAACTTTAAAATTTATAGAATTTTAATGTCACTTTGAAATGATCTGTTTAAACAAGTCCACTACTTCCTTATCAGAAATGTCCTACTTTTTCCATATCTTTTTACCAATACCTAAAGAATTAATGTATTAAAGGCATTAAAAAGTGTTATATATTCTTTCTAAAATACTACATTTTCATTACTCAAAGAAAATTCTGACCTAGTTCACAGATAATGGCAATGCATGCTCGAACCATTCTATCTCTTTCTTGGAGTCCATCATTTCCAACTGCTATTAATGAGTTGGCCACAGAGCTAGGAAACAAGGAAGCATTCACAGTAATCATCTGTAACAGGGAGAAATCAGAAAAAGAAGTTACTTCATAATGCATTTTTCAAACCTATTTTATTCAGACTGAAGTGTTTAAGACCGTAGAATATTTATAAGATCCAGGCACTAATTTTAATCTTCTCCTTCAAATGAACATGTCAAAGGACTAATATAACTAATAACTGATGCAATAAATGTTAATAATCATTACCATGGAAAAAAGTGTTGGCTTTTTTCCCTAATAGTCCAGACTATAAATTAGTTGACTACCAAGATATAATGTTTCTGAGATTCTAAGCTCCTCTAGGATAGGAACACTATTTTAAACAACTTTTCAGTAACTAGACAAAGTAAATCAGTGGTGACAACACCTGCAAACATACTACTGTACTACTACATTCCTGACTCCTTCCCCATTTATTATCACCACTACATCCTATCAATTTACCTCATTAACTCAACTCTTTCCACCATCAAACTCTGATTTGGGTCCTCATTCTTACTTTGATTGCTGCAACTGATGTCTCATCATCTCCCTATGTCTCTCACTTGTTGCTATACTGAAAGGCAAACTTCATAATCCATAATCTATTTTTTTTAAAGTCCCCATTTTCTTTTTGGTTGTTATGGGGACTGCCCTCAGCTCTTAGAGGTTGCCCTCAGGTCCCTGTCATGGGCAGCTCACTCATGGTTATTTGCTACTTCAAGGCAGGCAGCAGTCTCTCCATAATCTATTTTTAATATTTCAAAAACTATGATGGAAACAGTATGTCTCTGGTGACAAAAACTTTTGTTGAATCTCATTTTAAATGAAAAGTTTAATTGGCAATAACATATTTGGAATACGGAAAACAGATAACATGTATCTTCAGTTTGGAAAACAGAAAGAAAAATTATGTAGTTAATTACTCTTTAATAAATAAAAGACTATTTGGTAGATGAAGTATTTCAAAATAGCAGGTCCTTGGAGTGGGAGTAGAAGAAAATGTTTTATTCTGTTTGGGTAGTGATAAATACTGGGGATAATTAATCTGTCCTGGGTGTTACTATTTATAATCCTGTTGAAAAATAAGACTTATACTCTGACAAAATTAGGGGACACAATATAACTAAGCTAATATCCAGTTAAATCCTATAGAGGTTCAAAGGAGAGATCTATATTGGATAGAGTATTTGTAAATGGTTTACATCATTTAAGCAGCATTATGTGATATGACAAGTTTCAAATGAAATTATAGAATACTGTTCCACAACCATAAAATAGATGTCTAATAACCTTAGAATCTACAAAAACTTTCACATTTGTTTCTAAACAGTATTTTTCATTAATCAAAAATGTTGGAGAAGAAAGAAGAGGAAAGGGAAAAGAGGTATAAGAAACTGATCTTCCTCAGTGAGAAAATTCTAACTTATGATATTAATTTGTATTTTAATACTTACTGATCTATTATTATACTTACAAGGGGCTTGTAAGAAAAATTCCCAAGACAATAAGACGTATGTAATGTATTTTAAAAAGAGTTGGCTAGAAGCCAGACCAACCGGCTTCCAGGGCCAAATCTGCCATTAATAAACTGTTACCTTGGCAAACCAATCCTCTCTGTGCCTTAGTTTCCTCATTTGTAAATGAGGATGTATAGGATCCGATGATTTCTAGAATTTCAAGTATAAAATTCTATTCTATGAGTCTCAAGTGTAGAGCTATGAAATGGATATCGGTAATTTAAAGTTTTTACAAATGAAATCACTCTTGTTATTTTTCAGGGAAAATATACACAAAGAAACTCTTAAATTCTGTGTAAATCAGAGAATACTTTTCTTGTAAATCAGTGAGTAATCAATGAGGGAAAAGTCATAGAATTTAGTCTCTGCTGAAATAAAAGTTTAATCATCTTTTTTGCATGATAGAACAGACATATATAAAACAAATCAAAGATCATAAGTAGGTAATAAATTTGTAGAACTGCTATAAAAGAACGAGAGAAACACTGAGTTCTCTAAGGGAAATATTTAAAATTTCAGCTGAGACTGAAAGATGAATATAATATAGAAAGGGGTGGACATGAAAAGAATAGGATAGAAGCAGTGATCACAGCAGTGGTGGAGGGCAGCTTGTCTACACATATAATGGCATAATGAGACGGGTCGTAATTGGTTGCCCCAAAAGTGGGCTCTGAATGCCAAGATAAGCAGGTTGTGCTTAATACCAAAAGGATTTGTGGGCCAGTGTAGGTTTGGAAATTTGGAGAACTGGGCTTTTCACGCTGGCTTTGACAATATCTTGCTGTGTATCAAGGGCAAGTGATTCCTTTAAATGAATCCCTTTCAGCTATAAAAAAAAAAAATCTGTGATATATTAATCTCGTATTGCATGAATGTAGAAATGATATATGAAGAAAATAATGGCTTAATTAGGCAGGCAGTAAGAAAACTTTAAGTTGGATAAAGAGTAGCAAGAGCTGACTAGTGTGAAAATAATACAGATAATGAGAGAGACAAGAATCAGGAAGGATTGCCTGGATTAGAGCAAGAAAGAGACATGAAAAAATCAGAGACATTGAAAAAAAACCAAGCAAACAAACAAAATCTCCTAAATGAATGAAACAGGTGAAAGAGAAGAAAAAGTAACATGAGTATTCCTTAATTATTCATAAAGCAAGTTATCCTAAAGCAACAAATGTTTTTGCTTTTCCTTTAAAAAACATTATTACTTTCACAGAAAATTTTAAAACTGTTCTGAACGCATACAAAGAATCCACAGTGACCTAGCAATTATATTATTAACATTAATTTCTACTAGCTCAGTTGCCAAGATGTTGCTGGAAAAAAAGAAATATGTGCTTCAATTGTTAAAAGTATTAGTGAAATTATAGTTCCTCTGGCCAATAGAGGCCACTGTTCATTCAGCAACCTTGCTTTCCCTTTTACTCTGTTTTTAGCTAACCCAAGGAGGAATCCTGTGACATAACTCTACCTTTGAGCCTGTATTTTACCACCAGGTACAAGCAGTTTTCCCGCCCTTGAATCCACAAATGATATCTGCCTTCTTCAAAAGATAACAAAATAAAATTACATTTTTGTTATGGCATTTCTGAATTGTTTCAAGGGTCTGTTTATTTTTACTGGGCTATTTTATAAATTACACTGTAACTTGTACAAAACACTGTACAAAACAGAAATAAAATATTTAGTGAATAATTCAAAGAAGCTGAATTTAATTTAATCCATTTGGGGTTCTTTTTTCATCTGAACGCAGTTTCTAAGGCAGCAACTCTCAAAGTGTGGTCCAGAAAACTGAGGGTCCTGAGGATATTTTCAGATTCTGCAAAGTGAAAACTATTTTCGTAGTAATTCAAAGACATTATTTGTCTTTTTTACTCTCACAAGTACATATGGAAGTTTTCCAGAGGCTCCACTGCATGTGAAATCACAAGAGACTGAATACAAAAGCAAATACGACAATCCAGGTACCTTCTATCAGGACAAACACTACAGAAATTTGTATAAATCTAAAATAATGCCACTCTACTCATTAACTTTATTTTTGGAAAATATAGTTATTTTTATAAAAATATGTTATTTATGTTTACTTGTAATGAGTTTATTTTTTAATATGTTAATATATTTTTAAATTTCTCACTTTTAATTCCTAGTATGATAAATACTGACATATATATAACTCAAATAACCAAAGAGTTATTCTAGGTTCTTCAGAAACAAATTTTGTTTTCTTATCTTGAATTCTCAAAATCATGCAGTAGAAGAGGTTGTATGTATAAGTAAAAATCATAAACCTAATTTTTATATTTAAATATGAAGAGTCAAATCACGGTGCCAACATAACAATTTACCCTATAACAAACATTTTTTAAATCTATCTCCAATATCACTCTTAACTAGAACTGCAAACTTCTTTTAAGACAACTCATCCATTTACTTCTTCCTTACTATGCTCACCTGTGGGTACTATTACTAACCATAAGCTGAACAACTGGAAGAAAAAGGAAAAAGAGGAGATCTAGTTAATGCACAAACTCAACAGTCTGCAATTCTGGAGCATGCACTGTATTCAAAGGTGGGAAAAAAGGAGAAGAGCTAAAAAAGTTAACTGTTAAATAATCTTAGATGTTTTTACATTAAAACAAACATATACTGCATCAGTTTTATGAATTTTTAAGATGAAACATGATACTTTATGATGAAACATGATAAAATTCTTACACAAACTGTACCCTAACCAAATTAACTCTCAGTTTACTCTATTCCTCTGCCATTAGGGCATCACATCACGTTAAATAACAATAAAAAAACTCCTGGAAGGCCTCTCTCATTAGAAGCATTATGGATTATCCTCAACACCCTCTCTTGGAGAGTTTAGATTTTGACCTTTTATCCCGTACAATGGCCTGAATTGTTTATTGCAAGTGCCTACTGATGTATCCAAATTCATCTTCAAAACAATCAGCCTGTAATTATTTTTGACATTCATTTAATAGAATTAACTCCAAGCATATAATTAAGAAAAAATAAGGGTTGGGGGCAAGTAATCCTCTTTCTCCAATAACATATAAAAGCAGTAATTTCATTTATATGCCTACTGCAGGAAGAAATATTCTTTACAATAAACATTTTATAAAAAATACTGACCTAGCTATACCCACATAGAATAATTACACAACATATTTATGCTTATCTTGAAGTTTTAATACTTATTTAACTCATATAATTTTAACAAAATAAAAATGTTTAATGAGAATTCAGTCTTTCAATTTTAATAGAAAGATTTCACAGTCTAAATCTAAAAATGTAAAATGCTTAACATGAAAATCATAAATCTGCCTTTACTCTCAGACATAGAGCCTACCTTTCTGACTAATCGAAGTGCTTGTGTCCTCTCTACCTCGTTGCTCTGCTGTATGTCAATGCACCTAAATAATACATAAAATATTTAATTATTGATAAAAATCTTATTAAACAATTTTTTTGTATAATACCATGATCAGACCCATGTTCATGTCAATATAGTATTTGTAAATGTTAATACAAGTTATTTTTCAGTACCAGCAAATATTTATTTAATATCTCTAGTGATAAATACTTATTATAATAAAACATTTCAAAACTATTTCACTTAAAACTCCAGGAAAGAAGAATACAGTAAGCAATTTATAGAATTATATATATCTATACAGAAATAATAAACATATTTATAAAGCAAAATATCAGAAATCTACTGAAAAAATATTCACCTATCTTTGATAAAGTTCACACTTTATTAAAATTGTGAAGGAGAAATATTTCCAAGCCTATGTTTCAGTTTAATTGTGATTTTAACCAGAGCCTAAATTTTACATTATAACTAAGTTAAAAGTCTTATATTAGCCACAATAATTCTATTTTACCAAAATATAATTTGAAATGTGACTGTACTTCAAAAGTTAATGCTCATATATCACTTAACTGACATTTCTCTATAAAATTTACTAAATTATTCAATTTCTAAAGAGTCTTTGGTATATGTGGAAGAATAATTCATTTTTACTTATGTTTAGACAGTTCACAATTCTAATCAATACTTTATATATCAATACATAGATAGTTTGCTATTCAAAAGCATTTCTGCTATCTGAATATAATTAATCTAAAACAACTTTAATAAGAAGCAAATAGACATATAATTTCATTTCTGGCCACAACAGATCAGACCAATCCTCCTGCCAAAAATAACTATAAAGGCTAAATATGGTACTTTGTAAAGCAACTGTTAAAAGGGCAATGGATAATAATCCCTGGAAAGAGAAGCACAAGCTCCATATCCACTCAGGCTTTGTCCCTGGGGACACGTGCCAAGCCCCAGTTTTAGGGGAACAGAATCCTAAAAGAAAGCAAAAATCTTCCTGTACTGGAGAGACAGACTGAACTTTAGGGCAACCAAAGTGGCTGGGACTTGAGGGAAAAAAATCTCAAAGAAAAGAAAATAGGAGTATAAGCAAGAATCTGCGTGCCATCCCCTTTCCAATGCACTTGCCAATTTCTATGTTGTACGAATGCAGAGTTAAAGTCCAAGAAACCAAGCAAAAAGCTACTGCTGAGAAGCCAAGGAACTGAGCAGAAATTTTAGCAGGTACATAATATTCTAAGAAAGATGTTAGGGCTCAAGGCTGCTTGGGATGAAGAGGTTCTGCTAAATATCTACATTTTCACTTGAGACTCCATATAGCCACTTCCTAGAGCAAAGGCAAAGGAAAAAAAAAACAAATTTTAACACAATCAGTGTGATAAGCCAACATTCCAAAAATAACATGATCCAGAGCCAAAAACTTTTAACATACAATGTTCACATCCAATCACATATAATATGAGGTATGCTTTAAAACAAACAAAGGGTTGAGTAACCAAAAACCAAGGAAAGAAAATGATAATAGAAACAGAATACAGGTGATTCACATACTGAAACTGTCATAAATAACTATGATTATTATGCTCAAGAAAATAAAGCAGAGACCTAGAATGTCTAAGTAAGAGTAAAATATAAATCACAGAAATACAATAACTAAAATTAAAAATTCAAGAGACTGAGGGCTTCCCTGGTGGCACAGTAGTTGAGAGTCCGCCTGCTGATGCGGGGGACACGGGTTCGTGCCCCGGTCTGGGAAGATCCCACATGCCGCGGAGCGGCTAGGCTCGTGAGCCGTGGCCGCTGAGCCTGTGGTCCGGAGCCTGTGCTCCGCAACGGGAGAGGCCACAACAGTGAGAGGCCCGCGTACCGCAAAAAAAAAAAAACATGTAAGTAGAAAGTAACAACACTGAAGCACAAAGATTAACAACAACAAAGATTGAAAATACAGTAAGGGCATTAGAGACATGTGGCACAGTGAACAGATTCAGCACTCTATAGCTGGAGTACCAGGGGATAGGAGAGAAAGTAACAGGAAAAAAAACCTTTAAAGTAGCCAAAGGAGAAAAAGAAGCAACAAGAAGAGACAACTTACTGTTCAACAAAAAAAAAACAAAATCCAGAAGACAATAACTTATTTAAAGCATTGAAAAATAGTAACTGGTCAAAAAAATACCCTTCAAATGGGAAGGGAAATAGAGGATTTATAGACAAATAAAATATGAGAGAATTCAACTCCAGTATACCTACACTATGAGAAAATAGTAAAGGAAATTCAAGAAAGAGACCCAAGATAAAAGGGTGGAAATGTAAGAAGGAAGAATATTGGAACAGGTAAATAACATAGGTAAATATCACTAGTTCCAATTTAATACAATAACAGGACTATCCTGTGGGGTTACAAATACATGTAGAAATAAGGCAGAGGGGAGCTGGTGGTCAAGCTGGAAGAGGTTTCCTGCATTGTTCTGGCTGTAATAAAAATGGTAAACCTTAACATATCAAGGATAAATGTAATCTCTAGGGCAACTGCTAATAGAAGAAAAGGCTTTAAAACCAAGACATTAACAGAAGAGGAAAAAAATTCTTGATTATTCCCAAAGAAACAAAAAAGGAGCAATGCAAGACCAAAGAATAGACGTGACAAATAGAATATGAACAGCAAGACAGCAAAGTCAAATATAGGAGAAAACTAATGGCAAGATGACAAACTCATAAATATAATTACATTAGATAAAGCACATAGAACCTGCATATAAAAAACCACTAGACATAGTCTAATCCAATTAGAAGACAAAGATGGTCAAACTAGATTTAAAAAAATCTATATGATGTTAACGGGAGAGAAACTTAAATGTAAGAACAAAAAAAAAGAAAGTGAAAGGACTGAAGAGGATATATTGTGCAAACCCTAAATAAAATAAAGTTAGTATAGCTATATTAACATTAGATAACATGAACACTCATAAAAGAAGTATTACTAGGAATAAAGAGAAACATTTCATAACCAGGAAAGGATTAGCCCAATGAGAAGGTTTAACAATTCTAAATATGAATGCAATAACAAAGTTTCAAAATATATAAAGCAAGAACTGACAGGGGGACTTCCCTGGTGACGCAGTAGTTAAGAATCCACCTGCCAATGCAGGAGACACGGGTTCGAGCTCTAGTCCGGGAAGATCCCACATGCCGCAGAGCAACTAAACCCATGTGCCACAACTACTGAAGCCCTTGTGCCCTAGAGCCCATGCACTGCAACTACTGAGCCTACATGCTGCAACTACTGAAGCCCACATGCCTAAAGCCCATGCTCCGCAACAAGAGAAGCTACTGCAATGAGTAGCCCATGCACCACAATGAAGAGTAGCCCCCGCTCACCACACCTAGAGAAAGCCCACGTGGAGCAACAAAGACCCAATGCAGACAAAATAAAAAAAAATTGAGTCCATGATATTAAAACTTCCTAAAAAAGAAAACCCTAGGGCCAGACAGATTCGCCGGTGAACTCTACTAATCATGTAAGGTAAAAAGCAATATCTTACATAAGTTCTTACATAAATTCTTCCAGAGAATATAAAAAGGGGGTAACATTTCCTTAGTTGTTTTATAAACATACTCTTGATACCAAAACCAAAATGAATATTAGAACAATGGAAAAATATAGGCCAATACCTCTCATAAACATAACTGCAAAAATTTTTCCACAGAATATTAGCAAACCCAATACAGTTATATGTGAAATAAAAAGACATCATTAAAAAGTGGTGTTTACTTCAGGAACGCAAACAAGGAATATAAAGAAATCCACTAAGAGTCTACAGCAAGTATCATAAATAATGGCAAAATACTGAACACTTTCAACTTGAGCTCAGGAGCAAAACATAGTTATCCAATTACCATTTCTAGTCAGTGCAATATTCTAACCAGTGAGATATGGTGAGGAAAAGAAAAATATAAGGATTGGGAAGGAAGAAATAAAAGGGTCATCATTTGCAATTAATGCTAATGTACACAGAAACTCTAAAATAACCTTAAAAACAATTAGAATTAAAAAGTGATTTTAGTCAGATCACCGAGATAAGAATACACAAAAACATTAAAACTTACAATTATTTTTCTATATATTAGCAGCAAAAACTATGAAAAAGAAAAATTTTAATTACATTAATATTATATCTAATAAATGCCTTACGATAAACCTAACAAATATGTGCAAGACCTCTCTGCATAGAAAACTACAAAATGTTGAGAGAAATTAAAGGTCCAAATAAATAAAGGTTTGGAAGATTCGATATTATTATATCAATTCACCCCAAATTAACACAGAGCTTCAATGCAATTACTATAGCTATCCCGGAAAGTTTTATGGAAATGGACAAGTTGATTTTCTAAAATTCACATGGAAATACAGAACCCAAAATAGAGGAAAAGCTGGAGGACTTATACTAATACATATCAACACTTACTGTCAAGATGCAGTCATTTAAGACAGGGAGAAAATGGAGCAAGAATAGACAAATAGACCAAACAAAGAGAATAGGGAAAGCAAAACCAGAAACATACTTATCAGTTACCTGACTTACAACAAAAATTAAACTAATTTAGACATGAAAGGAGAATCTTTTCACTAAATGCCTCTAATATTTATTGGATATTGATAAAAATGAATTGTGACCTAACACCTATTTCAACATATACGGAATAAAAACTTTAGAAGAAAAAATAGGATATTATCGTCCAAAGAGACCAAAAACATTAACTATAAAATAAAAGACTGCTATATTGGATTTTATTAATTAAGAAGAGTAAGAAGACAAGGTAGACTGACTTGGAGAAGAAATTCTCAATACATATACTGGAAAGGAATCATATCCAGAAGATACCAAGAACTCCTACGCAAAAAGATAGACAATCCAATTTATAAATGAGCAAAAGATAAAGAGGATATCCAAATAGTCAGCAAGCAAATGAAAGGGAAACAGAAATTAAAACCACAATGAAACTCACAATGAAAACCACAGCAGAAAAGGGTATAATTAAAAACTGAAAAGAGCAAATGCTGATGAGGATGTGGAGGGATTGGAACTCTCAAACATTTCTGGTAGGAGTGTAAATCAGTACAATCACTTTGGAAAACTGTTAGGCAGTAACTACTAAAGTTAAATAAACATAAAACTTATCACCCAGCAATTCCACTCCTACATATATACCTAAGAGAAATGAGTGCACACGTCCACCAACAGACTTGTGCAAGAATGTTCAGGGCAGCTTTATCCAAAATAGCCAAACACTGAAAACAACCAAGAAAAAAATCAACAGAATGGATTAAATAAATTGTGCTCTATTCACAACATAAAATACTACACAGAAATTTTTTTTTTAAATCAACATGGATAAATCTCACAGATAACACTGAGGAAAGAAAAGAGTAATGTATACTTCCAATATATGATACTCAAGAATAGGAAAAACTAGTCTAGGATGAAAAAGGTCAGAGTAATGTTTCCTACTGACTGGGGACACAAGGGAACTTGATTGGGATGCTGAAAATGTTCCATATCTTACTCAGGATAATAGGGTAATTGGTTGTATCTACCTGTAAAAATTATCAGGCTTTACACTAAAAATGTGTATACTTTATGGTAGGTATGCTAAAACTTAATACACGATTTTAAAAAACATATAAAAACATAGGGAGCTCTAAGAAAATTACCTAGCTATTAAATAGTCCACTTTCAATTTTAGCACCTTCTGCAGAATACTGGAGTCTTGGATGAGATACCGAAGAGCTCGTAGCCCTGCCGCCCGCACTTCTTTTGCTTCATTCAATAAAGCTAACCGCAAGCTATATGAAAACAAACAAACAAAAAGTCTTGCTGCATGAGTTTCAAATACACATAAAATTATGATACCAAATCCTTCTTCAGTTGAAATAAGCAAAGCTACTTGTCATTTTACATATATAAAAATCATTCACTGTAAGCCATGGAACTTCACTAACGTTATTTTTTAATTTTTGTCTCCTTGGTATATTCCTACCAATCAAGAAAATGTTAAGAGTTTTGTTCTACCTTCTGTAGTTTATTTTATATAAACAGTGGGAAATTAAATATGCCTTTTTCAAGCTGTATCACATATGCCTCTACAGTCTATCCCCCTCTACCTACTTGTTTCACTTCTCCCAAAGAATCACTGGTTTAAACCAATAAATAAAAATACTTTAAAATGACAGTAGGAAGAAACTACTTATACCAATTTTATTTTATTTTATTTTATTTTATTTTTTATTTATTTATTTTTTTTGCGGTACACGGGCCTCTCACTGTTGTGGCCTCTCCCGTTGCGGAGCACAGGCTCCGGACGCGCAGGCTCAGCAGCCACGGCTCACGGTCCCAGCCGCTCTGCGGCATGTGGGATCTTCCGGGACCAGGGCAAGAACCCGTGTCCCCTGCATCGGCAGGTGGACTCTCAACCACTGCGCCACCAGGGAAGCCCTATACCAATTTTAAACGATGCCAAAACGATGGCTATGAAACTGTAACATTAAGCCTCTCGTGGGCTTGAGCAAATCAAGTTTGCCATAGCACACTGTGTCTTAGGTGAGATCTAGAGATAACTGTACAGGTTCTTCTTGCTCTTGGGAATAATATGAGAACTTTTATTCTGCGATTTAACTTAGAAGTTTAGACTGTAGAAGTCCAGGTACTTTTCGAAAACATTAGCTTTGGTTCTTTATATTTGATAATTACAAAATATCAGTAAGAACAATAGGATAACAGTTAAAAATGCTGGAGATCCTGAATTTTTCTAACATTCAAACAACTGTTTCTATAAAATCAAAACAAGGTGTTATACTCTATTTTTAGTTTAAAATTACTAAAACTGAAATTACTAAAATCCAGAAGGGATGAGGAAGGCAACTGAACTATACTTACCAAATTATGATATCTTCATAGTTAAAACCCAGTTTTTCTTCATTGTGGCCAATATCACAAAGCAGCTGTCAGAAAAACAAAACAAGTATGCATAAACATAAGCATGTATTTTTGCTTATTTACATACATTACCTTTTTAGACTGGAATAAAAAGGTATTTTTCTCTAATAAAATTTTGAAAAATATATGATTCTACTGTCTAAATATGACTTATTTCTATCATCTTATCGTTTATTTGACCTGACAGTTCTAGGTTTCTTGCCTTTGTCTGAATTAACCAGCTGTTTTTTATTATTCTTTTTTCCCCCTCCATACTCTTACTGTTTTAAAAACTATTCCTGGGACTTCCCTGGTGATCCAGTGGTAAAGAATCCGCCTTGCAATGCAGGGGACATGGGTTCGATCCCTTGTCAGGGGACTAAGATCCCACATGCCACGGGGCGACTAAGCCTGCGTGCCACAACTACTGAGCTCACGCACCTCAACTAGAGCCCACATGCTGCAAACTACAGAGCCCACGCACCACAACCACAGAAGAGAAAACCCACACGCCACAGCTAGAGAGAAGCCTGCGCGCTGAAACAAAAGATCCCGCAGGCCTCAATGAAGATCCCACATGCTGCAACTAAGACCTGACACAGCCAAAAATAAATAAAATAAATAATAAATCTATGGGAAAAAAACTATATTCTTTTAGTGGTTACCACAGAGATTACAACATGCATTTTTGACTTATTACAGTCTAACAGAAATTACTACTTTACCATGTTCTCAATAATATGAGACCCCAATACTTCAACTCCATTTACTCCTCTCACCTTTCACTTTTTGTTTTTTCTATCTTTTAAGCCCCACAAGACATTATTTTTATTTTTAGTTAATATTTAGTCAATATCAATTTATATTTACTCTCAAATTCACCACTTCCATTACTCTTCACTCCAGTGGTACCTTTATGGGATGTTCTCTCTTCTGCCTAAAGAATCCTCAGTTCATTGTTGTTGATCTGTTTTATTGGTATCTTCATTTGTTTTATAGCCAAGGTTGCTGGCAATGGATTTTCTTGGTTTTTGTTTGTCCAGAAATGATTTTTTCCCACTTATGTTTTTGGAGGACATTTTGCTGGATTTATATAAATTGTTAGGTTTGCTCTTTTCTTAAAACAATTTCAAGATGGCTTCCATTGTTGACAAGTCTGATATGAGTCTTACTGTTGGCTCCTTTGAAGGTCTTATCCTTTTTGGTCAGACTCCTTTCAAGATTTTTTCATCTTTGATTTCAGCACTCTTGCTGTTCAAGGGTGGTTTTATTTGCATCCCTGCTTAGGGAAAACAGAAATTTCCGAATCTCTAGGTTGATATATTTTATCAGTTTTAGAAAATTCTGTATCTCTTCAAAAGCAGTTTTGCCCAATTCTCTCTCCTCTTTTTCTGGTAATTCAAATGTTCAATCTTTTTGTGTATACCACAAATCTCTAAGTCCTCTTTTCTGTTTTCTCCTTTCTCTTTTTTTTCTGTCCTTCAGCTGGGTATTTCCTATTTATTTATCTTCTGATAAGTCTAATCTTCTATTATACCTACCTAGTGAATTTTTAATTTTACCTATCATGTTTCCATTTAACTTTGTACACATCCAATATCATAATGAAAAAATCTTTTTTCACCTATTTTCTCCACAGTTTCCTCTATTTTCTTGATATATTAACTACATTTTAAATATTTAAAGTGCTTATCATCTAAATGGAATGAATGATGTAGATAATCTCTGAGTTTGTTTTTATTATCTGTTTTTCCATTTGTTCTGGTCATGTAGTCCTGTCTTTTGGTGGATCCTATAATCTTTGTACATAAAAACTTGCAGAGATTCCTGACTACGTTATCTTTCTCCACAAAGCGTTGAGATTCCTGACTATGTTATCTTTCTCCACAAAGCGTTCATCCTTTTCTTTGTCAGGCCAATAGACAATGGTGAGTCCATATTAGGCTGCTGCCCTGGTAATACTCAGTCTACCTATGGTTTTTCCCCCAGGTTTCAACTGAAAGCTTGTTGTTCAGGGGACCAATCTCAAGAGGATGACATGTCTCATTTTTGTTTTATAAAAACACTAGAAAGTCCACCCTGATTTTCAAAGATTTTCTGCTTAGGATTTTATATTTCCCATCCCAGGATTCAACAAATAAATGTACTGAGGGGAGAATCTCCTTTTACTTGATTTCTCCCATTTGATGGTCTCCATCAAAAGCTCTGTGCTGTTTTTCCCATGTTTCAGCAATAGTACTCCTGGGACTACAGTCTAAATATTTAGCTTCCTGTCCACATTCCACATTAGCCAGTATCCCCCAGGTAAATGTTGCTGGAGAAGTTAGATCATCTCCACAAGATTCTCTCTTCTCTGAAGTCTTGGTTCCTATCCCACTTACAGCCAGAATAGTTGCCTGATGCCTTCAAACAGGCTTTCCTTTTTTTTTTTTTATTAAGAATACTGATCTAATACTAGCTATTTGCACCCCACCTGGATGACAACATATCATGTTGATCTAGTGCGAGTTTTGAAAACTGACTTTTATCTAAAAGTTACATAAAGCTTCGCAAGTTATTTATTGGGCCTAACTGAAAAGGATTAAAGAGAAAGTTGATCATTTCATTAACATGAAGGATCAGAAGGGTCTTCAAGTGCTGTTATTACTCTTCCTCAGTATGAAGTTATGAAGTTAAAAACCAACCAAAGTGACCAGCACATCTGCCTCTGTGAAAAGCACAATATTGTAGCAAAAAAACTAATGATATAAACTCACTGTTCTATTGGTAGGATCCTTGTAAAACTTCCTGCCCAATTTCTTCTTCAGAGGCAAAAAAAAAAAAAAAAAAGAAAGATGTTGCAAATAGAACAGGGTAGGGGATAGGAATACAGGAACCCTCAGATACTGTAACATTTTCACAGCAGGGGAAAAGACTATAAAAATGATCACTTTATGTGGCAGGAAACTGCTGTGTAAATAAGTAAATAGGCAAAACAAGCTAAAAAGCTTTCCTTCACAGGCCTTTATCCAAAATGATTATACTGGTATTCTTATAAATTCCTTAAAATTCTGAAATATGATAAACAAAGAAGGTTTAGAGTGTCAAAGAGTATGAAAAAATTTTTATTTGTTTTTATTGTATTGTTATACAATGTTGTAAGTACTTAAATACTGAGAAGGATGAGACTTTTTATACATACGTATATCAATAGAACTAACACACCATTGTAAAACAATTATACTCCAATGAAGATGTTTAAAAAATAATAATAATGTAAGATTTCCTAAGCTTTGGGACAAGACAGGAAAATTTCTATACCTCTAGAAAACCAATGGCATACCTAAAATTAAAAGTTAAATAACATATTAGTCAAAAATATTTGGAGGGCTTCCCTGGTGGCACAGTGGTTGAGAGTCCGCCTGCCAATGCAGGGGACACGGGTTCTTGCCCCGGTCCGGGAAGATCCCACATGCCGCGGAGCGGCTGGGCCCCGTGAGCCATGGCCGCTGAGCCTGCGCGTCCGGAGCCTGTGCTCCGCAACGGGAGAGGCCACATCAGTGAGAGGCCCACGTACCGCAAAAAAAAAAAAAAAAAAAAAAAAAAAAAAATTGGAAAAACATAATAGGCAAAAGGTTTAGGCCCTATATTAGTTTGCTAGGGCTGCTGTGACAAATACAGCAAATCTGGTGGCTTGTAACACAGAAATTTATTTTCTCATGATTTTGGACGCTAGAAGTCCAATATCAAGGTGTCTTGACAGAGTTTCTTTATTCTGAGGGCCTCGTTCCTTGGCCTGTAGATGGTTATCATCTCTCTGTGTGTCTTCACATGATCTTTCCTCTATGTGTGTCTGTGTCTTTATCTTTTCTTATCAGTACATCAGTCATATTGGATTAGGGACCACCCATATAATTCCATTTTACCTTAATTACCTCTCTAATGGAATTATCTCCAAATAGAGACACATTCTGAGGTACTGGGATAGAGCTTCAACAAACAAACTTGGGGGCAGGGGGTGGAGGATGGAGCACGATTCAGCTCGTAACACTCCACCCTCACAGCAAAGTAATATGGGCAGGACCTTATAATGTGAAAGTCTAAACAAACTGCAGAAAGATTTATCAGAAGAGGCAAATAAAATGCACAGAGAATTTATTGAAGAAATAAAACTGATAAATAAACATGACATATTTCCTATTTCCTAAAATCTGAATCAAATACATTGGAAAATGCCATTTAAATAAAGCTTACCAAACTGGCAAGAAACTGTTTTTTAACATGATTATACCAGATAAGAAAATGCACTGTTGATGGAATTATAAACTAAACACATATTGTAAAATAAATTGGAAAAATGCACCAAAATCAGGACCTGCTTTTGGTGATTTATATTAATAACTTAAAATATAAAGTAGGTTCAAGCACAAGATCCTTAAGACATAATTTACAATAATAAGGAACTAGAAACAAAATGTTCATAAAGGAGGAACCTTATGCAGATGTTAATATTACATAATACTGAAACACAAGAAATAACCTGCATAATGTATTGGTGAGTTAGGGAAAATATTCTAAAAGATATACATTTTTAAAAATATATACATTTTTAAAGAAGTCTATACATCAACATTTTAACATCAAAAAATGAAAGTACACTAATAAGGACCTGCTGCATAAAAAAAATTAAAATTCAAAATAAATAAAGAAAGAAAAAAAATTGAAGTATCATAGGTGATTTATTTTCCTTTCTGTGCTTTTCTGTATTTTATAAATGTTTACAATGAATATCTATTACTTACCTAATCTGGGAAGGGTTATACATACAGTACAGTATTCATAAATAGTAACAGAAGTAGCATTTATTGACTATTAATCTTGTCAACCCTAGAAAGTAAGTAATATTTTGGTAAATAAAGACTACTGAGGCTAGAGATGGTAATATGACTTCCAAACACCACAAAGCTATTAAGTGGTAAAGCCAGAAATCAAACCAAACCAGTCTAAGTCCAGAGCCCAATGAAATGTGACTGTACTTTAGTACTAAAATTATCTACATGGGAAAAGAAAAAACAAAAAAAATTTACATGGGGGCAGGGGATGGATTTAAAAATAGAATAACTGAACATTACCATCTTATTTCATTTCTCCAGCCTCAAAAATGGTATGAATCAAGAGTTTGGAGAATCACACTCTGGCTATAAACACATAAAATGAGTAAGTGAATTTATTATTTTTTTCCCAGAACAGCTAACTAAAAACACACATACAAATATTGCCCATTTCAAAGGATTAGAACACACACAAAAGGAACCTTATCACTACACTACTAAAAAATAATTTAGTATTCATTTGAGATTCCCCAGATATTTCAGATTACTAGCACTGTCACTATATGGTACCATATATTAATGAAAAAGAAAAAGAAAAGGGCTCCTTAACATGGTGTTATCACTTAGACCTTGGATGTATTCTAATTCATAAACTTAAAAAAAAATTCTAAGCTTCATTTTTCTATTATTAACATATAAGATACTGTACTTTTAAAATGGGAGAAATGTTTTCTTAAAACAACTCCATTTCTAAAAAGGCAGTGTTTCCTTTCTTCTGCTACAGTTTGTTAATAAAATGAAATGCTTTGAAATGTAGAAGTATAAAAAATCTTACCCTGTCAAGGGTTAGTTTCTCCCCTAAGTATGTACTTGGTTCTCTTTTCCTGAATTTTCTTTTTCACACTTAGATATCCTTGCAGAAAACTACAGATTCAGAGAAACATAATTTCAAAATTACTCCCCTTCTCAAATCACAAAATGTATAACTGTTCACTATTTAACATTTGCTATAATTAGCAGTTTTGTTGAAAAGGTAAAAATTTTTTCAAAGTTATTATTATGATTTCCAAAAAGCACACACAATTTGGAAATTATTTAGAAAGGAGTTTCGTTTTCTCCTACCTAATATAAATGTATTTGAACTGCAAGAAATGTTTCTGAGAAAAATGTCCACTCAGTTGGAAACTGGAAAATCACCAGTAACAACTAAAAAACACTTTGCAATGAAACACAGCATATTAGTCATAATCATCTGCCTATTTTCCAGGGACAGTAAGAGACATTAGGGCTATGCTTTCAATGGCGGCTAAATTGTGCTGTCATATTGTTTACAGAATTATAGAAGGGGGTCTTATTAATCAGTCTTAAATGAAAATATCCCTTTTGAATTAGAATTATCCCAAGTAGAGACTAAATTTTCTATATGTAAGTAATTCACATATATCAGGAATAAGAAATCAGAGAAGGGCTTCCCTGGTGGCGCAGTGCTTGAGAATCTGCCTGCCAATGCAGGGCACACGGGTTCGAGCCCTGGTCTGGGAAGATCACACATGCTGCAGAGCAACTAGGGCCGTGAGCCACAACTACTGAGCCTGCGCGTCTGGAGCCTGTGCTCCGCAACAACAGAGGCCGCGATAGTGAGAGGCCCGTGCACCGCGATGAAGCGTGGCCCCCGTTTGCCGCAACTAGAGAAAGTCCTCGCACAGAAATGAAGACCCAACACAGCCAAAAATAAATAAATAAAGATTTAATTTAAAGAAATCAGAGAAGACATTGATAAGATTTTAAATTTTCGATTATCAAAGACACATTATGCTTTCACTTTTAATCACCAGTTCATCTTAAGTTTCAAAATATTAGGAATAAGAATAAATTATTTTAATAAAAAATTTTTGTACTGACTGACTCACTACCTTACTAATCTACTGATTTAAATAAACAAACCCTACAAATCAAACCCTTTAACTCTTTTTTTTTTTAACATCTTTATTGGAGTATAATTGCTTTACAATGGTGTGTTAGTTTCTGCTTTATAACAAAGTGAATCAGCTATACATATACATACATCCCCATATCTACTCCCTCTTGCGTCTCCCTCCCACCCTCCCTTTCCCATGCCTCTAGGTGGTCAGAGAGCACCAAGCTGATCTCCCTGTGCTATGAGGCTGCTTCCCACTAGCTATCTATTTTACATTTGGTAGTGTATATATGCCCATGCCACCCTCTCACTTCGTCCCAGCCTACCCCTCCCCCACCGTGTCCTCAAGTCCATTCTCTAGTAGGTCTCCGTCTTTATTCCCGTCTTGCCCCTAGGTTCTTCATGACCATTTCTGTTTGTTTTTTAGATTCCATATATATGTTAACATACGGTATTTGTTTTTCTCTTTCTGACTTACTTCACTCTATGACAGACTCTAGGTCCATCCACCTCACTACAAATAACTCAATTTCATTTCTTTTTATGGCTCAGTAATATTCCATTGTATATATGTGCCATATCTTCCTTATCCATTCACCTGTTGATGGACACTTAGTTTGCTTCCATGACCTGGCTATTGTAAACAGAGCTGCAATGAACATTGTGGTACATGATTCTTTCTGAATTATTGTTTTCTCAGGGTATATGCCCAGTAGTGGGATTGCTGGGTCATATGGTAGTTCTATTTTTAGTTTTTTAAGGAACCTCCATACTGTTCCCCATAGTGGCTTTATCAATTTACATTCCCACCAACAGTGCAAGAAGATTCCCTTTTCTCCACACCCTCTCCAGCATTTACTGTTTGTAGATTTTTTGATGATGGCCATTCTGACTGGTGTGAGATGATACCTCATTGTAGTTTTGATTTGCATTTCTCTAATGATTAATGATGTTGAACATCCTTTCACGTGTTCATTGGCAATCTGTATATCTTCTTTGGAGAAATGTCTATTTAGGTCTTCTGCCCATTTTTGGATTGGGTTGTTTGTTTTTTTGATATTGAGCTGAAACCCTTTAACTCAACTCTGGGAAAGAGATAGGCAGAAATAGCAAGAAGAACGCTGAATTGGTAAATTTAAACAATGGGAATCTCATCCTGCCTCAACTACTGACTGAATTACTAATTAACCTTCAATCATTAGGTAGCAATTTCTTCAATTCTATCTTATAACAATGCCTGCCCTACCACATAGGTTTGTTAATATTAAGAATAATTACTGTTGATGCTTAGAAATCATTAAAGACCTTCAAAATGTGAGAATTAGCATCCTAACAGTCACTTAAAATGCTAAATTATTAGACATCACATATTTCACTGGAGTTCAGTCACTCCCCACCCCATGTGTTTTTATGACTATCAGTCACAATACCTAGCTTAATGTCACTAAATAGGACCAGAGTTCATGTAGAAGTTGTAAGAGAGGGCTACCCTCTCCTTTTATGACTGAAAGCTATAAATATGATGTATCTTAGTCATATGGAAAGTGTTTGAGGATGAAGCTAACCTAAAAGAAAAGAGCTGAGAAATGGAGAGACAGAATGCAATTAACATTTTTTCAACCTCTAGGTCATTCTGCCTGAAATTAAGACCTGACATGTGGTCTTCCTCATCATGAGAGTAAATAACTTCCTTTTATGGATACTTTAGCTCAGTTGAATTAGGTTTGTTACATTTGTTACTTATAAACCAACTTAAGTATTCAATATCATAAGAAGTCCGCAATTATTTTATGAGCGTAACTATTAAATTTAATTTTTTTAATATAAACAAAACAAATACTGTTACATAATATCTTATTTTTAAATGGGGTATGGGGCTTCCCTGGAAGTCCAGTGGTTAAGACTCCGCGCTTCCACTGAAGGGAGCACTGGTTCAGTACCTGGTTGCGGAACTAAGATCCTGCATGACGCATTGCATGGCCAAAAAATAATATGAATGAATAAATGAATGAGGTAAAGGTTTTGATAACATGTCACTGGTATATTTTGCCTATCAGAATCCATGTGCAACATCAATCTATTTGTTATCATTAATGCACAGAATTTTCTTACAAATATTAAAATAATCAAAGGGGGCTATCAACAATATTATATTCTGACAAAGTTAAAATATAAGTCTAAACCGTCTCTAGGTAATAGAAATGTCTGAGCTGCTTATTAAAATTATTAACTTTAAAAAATATATAATGATCAGTTAAAACTGGGCAGTTAAATGCTATTCCCATGTTACTTTTATGGCTCTGAAGGTTAACTGAACAGTTCTCCTCAATGAGCAACAGAAAGAATAATCCAAACTTCAAAAAATCTTATCACAAATTAGAATTCCACAGCATAGTCTTTTCAGAAGGCAATTTATAAGTAGGTTTTAAAATATAAAGTACAAATGTTCTTGGCTAAATAATTACACTTTTAAAATTCTATTCTACACAAGACAGTACACAAGAGTGTTACGAATGCATTAATTTAAAATGCAAAAAGGAGGGAAAACTTCTATTTTCTAATGATGGAATGATTAAATAAATTACGGTATATGTATTACGCATATGTATGTATACTTTGATGCACATACATATACATACATATGGATGGATATGCACACACACATACATCTATCAATACACATAAGCAGCTACTAAAAAGTAGATCTACATTTATAGAAAATAAAGGACTCTATGATATATTGGAAAGTGGAAAAGACACAAACTACAAATCAATAAATCTCAAGATCTCATTGAAAAAAACCTTTATGTATACATATAATAAATGGTAAATAAACTGAGCATTATATTAGACACTTCGTTTTGTTTAGCTTATTTAATTCTCACAACTCACTGAAATACACACACACACACACACACACACACACACACACACATTTATAATTATACCAGAGAAGAATAAATACTTTCTAGTGGTTACCTGTGAGAAACGGTATTTTTGTCAGGGTAAGGAGGTGGATGGGAAGGAGATGTGAAAGAGGAATTTCACTTTTTACCATATATTGTTTAGTACCATTTAAATTTTTATATTTAACTTATATAATTTTGAAGTTTTTAAAAACAGAACAAAATAAAGATTCCTCTGGAGCTTTTAATATATGAGAAATATAGGAAAAGAGAACATTAAAATGTAAAAGAGCTAAAATATTTTCATCTTTAAAAACAGGTCTTTAGATTATGAGCATGTTGTCAGTTTTAAAAATAGAATACTAAGACTATATTCATCAGCAGCCTGTTATACACATTACTTTATCTAGTGAAATGATGTCAGAAGGCAAGCATGGGTGTGTGACATTCACATGGTTCTAGGATCACAACACTAGCACCCTCTCTTCATACCTTAAAAGGAGGTTTAATTCTGTAGATAAAGGCCACCCTCTACAACATTTTAGCCCCACTGATCTACTAAATTAACTTAATACTAGTTTGTTTTGTTACTTAATAACAAAACAAATGCTAGTACAACAAAAACTCTTATTTAAACTGCAAAATCATCCCAATGTAATACAATACCTTTAATTAAACACTTGATATGTGCCAGGATTTGGGGAAGAGAGGGATATAAGAGTAAAAAATTAAATACTACATATTTCTTGTATTTAATAAACTCAGTTTAATAAGATAGTCACACACAATAAATAATAATAACAAAAGAGCAGATAAAATTTAGTAGACACACATATAACCTATTATAGGAACAGTGAAGGGTGACCAACTAACTCCTGTCTAACCAGTCTCCTGGAATCATAATCCTGTTTCTTATTTTCTTATTCTATAGAGCTATTCTTAGAGATTTCTAAGAATTTATAAATTTTACTCTGTAAATTAACGAACTTACAGATTTTAAAAGAATACCAGCTCTGTAAATATTTATTAGCGTAGCTCGCTAACAAAATGGAATTCAAAGACACATTATATTATGATTAAATTCAATAAGCATTTATTTTGTGCTAGGTGTTTGGAGAAATTTTATAATAAAACCTACAGACCTTTATTTATCACCTAGGGGATGACTCTGTCCCCTAGGAAACATTCGGCAATGCTTTGAGACATTTCTGCTTGTGACAACTAGTGGAGGTGCGCTACTGGTATCTAGTGGGTAGAGGCCAGGGATGCAGCTAAACACACTACAATGAACAAGACAGCTTCCCAAAACAAATAATTATCTGGCCCAATATGTCAATGTTGCTCATGTTGAAAAACCCTGTTACAGTAACAGCTTACCAACCTGCAACTCAAGCTATTAAGCAGACTCACCTTTTTAGAGTCAACAAAAATTCCTGAAAAGTGGCAAAAAATGCAAAAGAAAACAAAAAACAAACCCTAGATTGTAAGGCATTACCTGTTATGGAGTATATATTATGTACCGGCACTGTACTGACACCTTGCTTCTAATTGCAGCAAAATTATCTCTGAGTAAAGAAATCTGCCCAAGACTGCCTTGTTAGGGTCAGACCTGGGCTGTAAGACCCCATTTACTTGATCTGAAGTTCACGCTTTCCTCACTGTATCACCAGGCAGCCAAGTGAGTTTTTATCAAGTCTCATGTTCATGGATTTTACTAATTAAACAGCCCCTCACACCCTGACCCAAGGTTTAGTCCCTCATATTGTAGAAAAATTCCAGTATGTTTATCTGATTTTTAAATCCATAAATAATTTAAAACAGCATATAAAGAGGGCTGCTACAAGCCCTTTTCAGAGAGAAATATGAAAACTGTAAACAAAGGATATGGCAAAACAAAAAAAAGGGGAGGACGAGAGGGAAGGAGAAACCGGAGAAGAGACTGGGAGAACACAAATCAAGGAGAGACCAAGTGGAGGGAACAACTTAGTGAAATACTATGGGAAAAACTCAGAAAACAAAGAAATGGAGGAGGGAAAAAGGGAGAGAAGGCAACTGACCTTAACCCTAGAGAAACTGGGATCTAGATAGAAATAAATGGAGAATAGACAAGGGAAAAAGAAAGGTGTCCAACAGATTCCTAGAAATAGATGTTTAAACCACTCCCATTCCAAAAAGTTCTGTATGTACAATGTCCGTTATGGTTAGTAGCTACTAGCCACACACAGGTGGCTGTGAACATGGAAATATGGCTAGCCTGAATTGAGATGTGCTATAAGCATAACATACACACTTGATTTCAAAGATTTAGCATGAAAAAATATTAAATATCTCATTAATATTTTATACTTACATAAAATGATAATAATGTGGATATACTGGACTAAAGAAAATATATATTAAAATAACTTCACTTTTACTTTTTTTTAGTGTGGCTACTAGAAATTTAAAATTACATATGTGGCTCACATATATGTCTACTGCATAGTGCTACTGTAGATTTTTAAGATGGCTTTAGTACCCATTCTGGTGCCAAAGTGGAATAACAGAAATCATTGCCATTCTTACATTCATTCCCAACTTTCAGAATCCCAGTTGTCAAGAGATTCGGAACTACATATCTAGATGTCAACCTGATTGTGACAGGACCCATGAGTTCAAACAGGACAAAAACCTCTACTAATTGTTTTTAACAGTTAAATCTAGGCAAGTGGTAAGACGTATTATTATTAGGGTTGGGTGAAGAATGATGACATAAAACTGGGAAATTTAATAGAGGGAGTGAAACCAGGAGATGCCATTTGCAACTGTGGAACAACTCTAGGTCTTAAAAACTTGCTATTATCTGACTAGCACACTGAAGAAATGTATTTGAAGACTTTCATTACATTGATAAAAATGAAAATATACACAGGGTTATTTTTTTAAACATCTTTATTGGAGTATAATTGCTTTACAATGGTGTGTTAGCTTCTGCTTTATAACAAAGTGAATCAGTTATACATACACATGTGTTCCCATATCTCTTCCCTCTTGCGTCTCCCTCCCTCCCACCCTCCCTATCCCACCTGTGGTCACAAAGCACCGAGCTGATCTCCCTGTGCTATGCGGCTACTTCCCGCTAGCTATCTATTTTACGTTTGGTAGTGTATATATGTCCATGGCACTCTCTCGCTTTGTCACAGCTTCCCCTTCCCCCTCCCCGTATCCTCAAGTCCACTCTCTAGTAGGTCTGCGTCACAGGGATATTTTTGAAAACCCCTTCACAAGCACTCATTCAGTGTTTTTGAAAGTTGTTTTTAAAAAAATCACTTTGTCATCCCTCATACAAAATAAGTTTCTCATCTGTTATATAAAAATAAAATGCCAGAATATTTCAAAGTTTCACTAAGAAAAAATAAATGCATATCTATGTTTCCCTAACTATGAAAAGAAAAAAAAACTAATCTATTTTGTAAATATTTATCAGACAACACCATACTGAAAAAAACAACTTGGTTACATAGTGACAATATTCTTATCCCCTTCTATTTCTATGAAATAAAATCAAATCCAAGCCACAGTCTAACTACCAGGTAGAAGAGAATTAAACATTTTGGAAGGATTAAAACAGTGCCGCTCAAACTTTAATGTACACCCAAATTCACCTGAGATATTCATTAAAATGTAGATTCTCACTCAGTAGGTCTTGGGGGTGGGGGTCAAAAACTGTACATATCAAACAAGCTCCAAGGTGACACCAATGCTGCTGGTATATGGATCACACTTTGAGTAGTAAGGGGTTATAACAAACAATTATTCCTACATTTAAAATGTACAACAGGGAACTATACTCAGTATTTTGTAATAGCCTATAAGGGAAAAGAATCTGAAAAAGAATACATATATATGTGTATGCATATATATGTAATCTGAACCACTGTGCTGCACACCTGAAACATGACATTATAAATCAACTCTACTTCAACAAAAATTTAAAAATAAAATAAAATGTATAACAGTTTATATTTAGTAAACTAAAAAGGGAAAAAAATTTTCCCAAAGAAAGCATTTTGCTCTCTATTTATGGCATCACCTCAAATAACGGCATTTTAGTGTTTCCAAGAGTTGGCTGTCCAGCATTACCAGGCTCAAAAGCACACCAATCCATCTATCAAACTTGGGAATTCTTGGCTGCTAACAGAGATCAAGTCAATATTTATCTGGGACAAGGGCCCCTACATTTATCTTGAGCTCTAATTGAGATCCAGATAATGGGAATAGAGTATTAGGGAAAGAGAGAGGAAGTTGTAATACTTCTCTGGAAATTATTACATCTATGAAAAGCAACACACACGTACTTATGTACAAACATATTTATCCTATAGTATCACATAAAAATGAATATAAAAAGGCAAAAGAAATACATCATTCTGTGAATAATAGTGGAGATTGAATTATGGACTTCTCAGTGTTTTTTTTACTTTATTCGCTTCTGAACCTACCAAATTTTTTACAACAAGTATATAATGCTTCCCATTATTCAAATATACTTTTAAATTTAAAAACATATGACAAAAATCCATGAGAAGCAGCAGAGGAAAGCACTAATACTGAAGGAATACTCAAGAATTTCTTGTTAATGGTGGTTAAGAAGCATCTAAAAAGTACAATAAGGAAAAAAGAATTTAAGATGGTAATACAAAGAATGAAGTTACTTACCTTAGTAAAGTTATTCAGATGGCCTAGCTTTCTCATATTTGATACTCCTTGCAATTTGGCCACATTTTGGAGAATCTCCCTTAAGTTATCAGAAGGTTCTAGAACAGACAAAAGAAATTTAACATAATTTTAAAAGAGTATTTTCTTAACCAAACACACAAACCGTGTAGTATTAAAACTTCGCAACTTTGGCTCTTGGCTTCTTTAAAGTCTTACACTCTCTCTGAAATCTATCTACTTAGGAGACTTCAAAGTCCATGTGGATGACTCACATGTGGATGACTCTACTCCACTTATACCTATGGTGCAACTCTGTGTATCATCACCTGGAATTATTCAACCACTCATTCTTAAATTTCAACCCCAACCCCAAGCACAACTTTCACTTCTGGCCACAATGTACTGACACAATAGTAACAGGCACCAAAAATACTGTCCTATTTGAATCAACCAAAAAACTGAACAAAACATATAAAATGATAGTTCAAGACACTGGACATCAAGAAGTAAAGAAAAATAATCCCTGAGAAATGAGAAATAAACAAGCATGCTCTACAACTGCCCCAGCTTACTGTCTTTAGAGAGTTTCCAGGCCTTGGTGCTGAGAGGAGAAACCCAAACTGTCTGAGTTGAAGAGACAGAGCTCAGAGTCCCAGTAGACCAAAAAGTCTCTTAGAGAAGAGAGCACTGCACAGAGAGAGAACACTGGACATCTGCAAAGGGATCCCTTATGTAGTCAATATAGCAATGATTGGTGCATGTTTGTGAGGAAATTACCACTCGAAAGAATTAAAGAGATGAGTACCTTGTGTTCACACACGGCAGAACAAGCAGTGCTTGTTCCTAATGTCCATATTGAAAACCTTCATAGTGCATGGGGCATTGGTTACAGTATTCAGAAAAGTCTTGGCTTAGTGGTGGGGAACAATCAGATATAGACTAAACATTTCTTTGATCCCACCTAACAAATCTCCAAAGCAAGACTTGAAAGAATTAAACTGTTTCCAAGTGACTAAAATGTGTCTCAGACCAAAGCTCAAGAAGTATCATAAGAACAGAAAAAATAGGGAACACCTAATGAAGCAAAATTTACAATGATAAGCATCCAAATATCATCAGACATACAAAGAAGCAAAGTCATACTATGACTCATAGTAAGCAGAAAAATTAATCAACTGAAAATGACCCAAAACTGAACTGTTAGAATCAGCAGAAAAGGACATTAAAACAGTTTTTATAACTGTATTCTATATGTTCAAAAACTTAGGGAGAGGCATGAAAAGTAAAAAAGCACTCAAATTGAATTTCTGGAGATGAAAACTACAATGTCTCAGATGTAAATATACTGGATGGGAATAAAAGCATAACAGCTTTTACAGAAAGTAAGAATTGTGAATTTGAAGACAAAGCAATAAAAACTAACCAAAATGTAACAGAAAGGGAACAAAAAATAAATGAAAAGACTATCAGTGAACTATGGAGCTTCAAGCAGCCTAACACAATTACAATATGTGTAACTGGAGTCCTCAAAGGAAAAAATTAGGCGATAGAAGAATTGAGGAAATAATAGATGAAAACTTTCCAAATTTGATCAAAATAAGCCAATAAATCCAAGAAGCTCAATCAACCCCAAGCACAAGAAACAGGACCAAAACTAGACCAAGGCACATCATAATCAAATTGCTCAAAACCACTGGTAGAGAAAAGTCTTAAAAGCCACCAGATAAAAAACAGAGGAATAAGAAGAATGACAAATTTCTCGTGGAAAACAGGCAAATGAGAAGACAGTGAAGCAACATCTTTAAAATACTGAAAGAGGGACTTCCCTGGTGGTCTAGTGGTTAAGAATCCGCCTTCCAATGCAGGGGACATGCGTTCGATCCCTGGTCCCTGGGTTCCCTGGGGAACTAAGATGCCACAGGGCAACTAAGCCTGCACACTCTAGAGCCCATGCACCACAAGTAGAGAGCCCTGTGCACCGCAACTAGATAGAAGACCATGCACCGCAACGAAGAGCCCGCACACCACAACTAGAGAGCCCACAGACTCTACAGCCCGCACACCACAACTACAGGGAAGCCTGAAGCCTGCATGCGATGAAGATCCCACGTGCCGCAACTAAGACTCCACTCAGCAGGTATAAATAAATAATTTTTTAAAAAAAAGGCTCATCTATATAACAGGGCACTATGCAGTGATTAATGACCTGTGTGAGATTATTTCAAAAAAAAAATACTGAAAGAAAAAAAAAAAAGCTTTTAAAATGTAAAAACCATTCTTAGCTCACTTGTTTTACAAAAACAGGCCAAAGCCAGAAATTGCCCTGCGGTTGGTAGTCTGCCAACCCCTGGAATAGAGTGTCAATATTCCTGAAGCTATTTTTCTATTAATATATTCAGCATCCTATTTGCTTTAAACAAAAGCACAATCTAAAGAAGAAAAAAAACCTGTTACATTACGGGTATTTTAGTTTAAGAACCATTATGCCTTCCTTTGAGATATTTAGATGTTAACACAGAACTAAGATGCTATTTGTTTTGAATCAGTCTTTTCCTCAGCAAATGAAACTGGTCACATTGTTCTATAAATTTACCTTGCATCTGCCTACATTCCGCCATTCTATTATACTCAGTGTAAGCCATGACAACCATAAATTGGTTAGTGTCAAACCACTAAGCATATTACATAACCCAGTTATTTCCAATCACTTTGAAATGACTACATACTCAGATCATTCATTTGATTTCTGAGCATTTCCTACAAATTTCGCATTTTTTTTTAAACTCCAATGAAATTCTACCTACTTTTAAATGGTTTAGCGTATGACTTTAAAATTAGTGACTCTTTTAGGTTGTCTTAAATATGGAATGAAAACAGCTCACCATTGGGTGGGATCAGAGCTCATTAAAAAAACTGCAAGGGACCATGAATAGATCACTGCTAGTACTCAGTAATATCTTTTTGTTATAAATGGTATCTGTTTGGAGACATTGAAGAAGAAAAATTATGAGTAAGCCAATGATTTTTAAATGATTTAACTATACTTGGGAACTTAATACAATTTTTACAACAACCCTTACAGTAATTCAGAACCTACAGTAGTTTGCAAAACCAGAGTTAAGGATCTTTAAAGCCAGTGTGAAATCCACCTAATGGAAATATATAACCTAACCATTTTACATCAATTTATCATTAAATTGTCAGGCATCAAACAGTTTCGCTAACGTGAGGACACAGTTACTACTATGCAATGTGATAGGACTCATAGTTAAGATGATTAGTCTGAAGATATATTCTTCACAAAGGCTTGCATATTTCTAATTATTGCCTATTTTCTAAGTACAAACTGATTGCAGACATTTTTGAAAAGCCACAATTTTGTGACAAAAATAAAATCTCGAGTCTGAGTTCATTCGTTCAGAAACATTAATTGAACACCTATATGGTCAGGTACTGTTTTAAGTACTGGGAAAATACATCAATGAGCAAGACGGATCGTTCCTTACTGGACCTTACATACAAATGGAAGAAAACTGATAAACAACAACAACAAAAACCCCTATGCACACAATATGAAAATTGACAGATGGTGAGAAGCCCATATTGGGTCAAATCTTTGCCTGATGAATAATGACATATAATGAACCTAACATACAATGCAGGTGGTGTTGTCAATCCAAATCAAAATGAATCAGCCTTTCTTCTTTGCCCTCTTTACCCCTTTCTCTTTTATATAATTAATTACCAGGAACACCCAACTAGAATTGTAATACGGAAGAATTTCAAAGTTTCTTCATAATATATTTCCTGAAAGACAGACATGTTTCCTCCCAGAAACTATGTTACTTCCTAGACCAATTCAAAAATAGTATTCAGGGCCATTTTAGACATGAAATACTATGTAATGCTCATGTGCTACAATGTTCCTATGAGGAACTCTAACTTGAAATATTAGGGTAAAGTTCCCCTGGTAATGAAATAAGAAGTCCCTGGTTTCTTCCTTACATGCTAGATTAGGAGTATACAAACTTTTTAATTAAAAAAGGCCCAGACAGTAAGTATTTTATGCCATAAACTCTCTTCTTCTGTTGTAACCTCAACTCTGTTGTAACCAAGAAAGCAATAGTAGAAAATACATAAGTAAATGAATGTGGCTATGTTTCAGTAAAACAGACCTGGCCTCATGAGCTGTAGATTGCCAGCTCCTATGCTAGACAGTCAGAACTTAAACTATATGAGCAAGCTGAGATCAGTGTGCTTTTTATTGACTGGGGGCGGGGACGGGGAGAGACTTTGGGGACAGGGGAGAGACTTTAAGGAGAGGTTTACCTCTCTTTATTTCTTCCTATTCTCACTTAATGTTTCCAGTTCAGCCTCTCCAAAACTGTGCTATGTGAGAAGTATTGATATAAAGCACAAATGAGATAATCCACTAGGATTTCTCTGAAGCCCAGTAGTTTAGCCCAGAGCTGCATTAAGGGAAAAAAGCGGGGGTGGGCGGGGGGGTGGCCGGGGATGTGGCTAGGAAAAAGAGAAAAAAAAGTTGTGGCTAGCTGGCTATGATGGCCAACCATTCAAATGCAAGGAAGCAAAACACAAAAGAACTGCTAAAATTACAGTTGCTCTTTTCCTCTTATTGTGTAACTTGTAAGTCCTATGAGTGTTCCCAATGACTCTTTCTGGAGGTAATGGAATAACTATAGCCAATATCCAGCAATTTAATATTATATAAGCACATACACGTATATATAGATACATATATACATACAGAAAACCACCAAGAGAAAACTACAGTAAAGAAACCTTTCATCTATATCTCTATACATCTACAGACATATACACACATACATAAATATATTCTTTCCCCCTTTAGCTTAATTCTCCATGTATGTGCACATATGCACACGCACACACGTATATGTATATATATATGTGAGTAAACATGCATTTATTTTAAAATGTTTTCAATATGTACTGCTTTGTAACATGCTGCAATAAATCATATTAATAGCTTTACCTGTCAAAAAATATACAACATAAAATTGATTTTTAAATAAAGTTAGTTTCAAGTACACATAGTAAATTAATAACCAAAAACTACTCGCATACATCTATTTGGGAATAATAGAAAGAACTCTGAAATAAAAAAGAACTGGATTCAAATCTAGCTTAATCACCTACAAACCATGTAACCTTAGACTAAGTCACTAAACCTCACAGGCATCCATTTTCTCATACCTATAGTGAATATACTAATTACCTAACCTAGAAGGCATTGTTACAAGGTGTGAGGTGCAACTTAGCACAGTGCCTAGCCCAGAACAGATATTCAATAAATAGTAGCAACTATAATTAAAATTAGTTATTATTCGCTTAGCAAAAACAATTTTTATGGATCAATCATGTGAAAGTTATGTGGCTAGCCCAGGCAAATGCTTAATTCACATATTAGTGTGTCTAAATTAATGAATTTTGGTTACATTTTAGTGCATTACTTTTATTTTTTTAATAAATTTATTTTATTTATTTATTTTTGGCTGCATTGGGTCTGTTGCTGTGCGTGGGCTTTCTCTAGTTGCAGCACGCAGGGGCTACTCTTGGTTGCGGTGAGCAGGCTTCTCATTGCGGTGGCTTCTCGTTGTGTAGCGCAGGCTCTAGGCGTGCGGGCTTCAGTAGTTGTGGCTTGTGGGCTCTAGAGTGCAGGCTCAGTAGTTCGGGCGCACGGGCTTAGTTGCTCCGCGGCATGTGGGATCTTCCCAGACCAGGGATTGAACCCGTGTCCCCTGCATTGGCAGGCGGATTCTTAACCACTGTGCCACCAGGGAAGTCCCGTGCATTACTTTTATGATCCAAGATCTGCTCATTTTTGAAGTAAAACTTTTATTGTCTTATTTGCCTTCTTGAAAATGTCAGAGGAATTAGGAGTGGGAGCACAGTTGAGCAATATTTTCTGCGATTTATTTGTGAATATACATGAACAAATGCTAGTAAGCAACAAGCTAGAAAAGTTGGGTGCATAAGAATTTAATAAAATTAAACATGACTACATAAATTGGATATGTATTTAATTATATATTTAATATTATCTATGATTACTGTGAGCAGACATAAAGGATTAAAAGTATATGGCAGGGCTTCCCTGGTGGCGCAGTGGTTGAGAGTCTGCCTGCCGACGCAGGGGACAACGGGTTCATGCCCCAGTCCGGGAAGATCCCACATGCCGCGGAGCGGCTGGGCCTGTGAGTAATGGCCGCTGAGCCTGTACATCCGCAGCCTGTGCTCCGCAACGGGAGAGGCCACAACAGTGAGAGGCCCGCGTACTGCAAAAAAAAAAAAAAAAAGTATATGGCATAACTATAGTTGGTATTACCTCTGTAAAAGCCAGCAGCAAATCTGTCTCCTCTACCAGCAAGGACACTGGGAGTACACCTTCTCACCATTACCCACAGGTCCAAAAGTTGAGGAAGCACCGCTTCAAACTCTCTAACATTTCCTGAAATTCTAACAATTATTAATATCAAAGAGTTATATAATTTAGTAGGGAAAGGATCTATCCCAATGATAGCATCCTGGAAAAAGGGCCTTCCTTTTATCTATAATGCAGAGGAACTCAAAACTTCCTAAGAGAGCCTATTCTATTCCATCTTTGATAGAGGAGTCGAATATTGTCTCTTATACTGATGCCAAACTCTGTCCCTTTGTAATTTTCATTGATTTGCTCTGGATTAACAATCTGGAATGCAAAACAAGTATTATCTACCCTCACATACTGAAAATAATAATTTTTCCTCTCAAGCAACTGTAGCAGATAACCTTTTTAATCTTTGGTATATTTTAAATATAAATACTGTAGTAGAGATAGGCAAGGAAAACCTATCAATTACTACTGCAAGTAAATCAGTTTAGTTATAACTTTTTTGTGTGTGTGGTACGCGGGCCTCTCACTATTGTGGCCTCTCCCGTTGCCGAGCACAGGCTCCGGACGTGCGGGCTCAGCGGCCACGGCTCACGGGCCGAGCCGCTCCACGGTATGTGGGATCCTCCCGGACCGGGGCACGAACCCACGTTCCCTGCATCGGCAGGTGGACTCTCAACCACTGCGCCACCAGGGAAGCCCTTCTAACTTTCTTAAATGTTAGGTTTATTATACTAAAAATTGAACACTTTCGTAGGGCTACTTTAGAAGAATGATGGACATGAAGCACCTCTTGAGAGTGAATGATGCGTACAGAGGCAAGACTACACAGACAGCAAGATGGCACTAGGTTTCTTCAGCCTGGCATGCCCTTTGTTTCCCTACCCAATTTGGAGGAAATCCTCACTCTTCAGAAGTCTTACTCAGATGTGTAAAGGTTTTCCTTAACCTACAAGCTCCCTTCTTTATGTTCTCATGATACATTCTTCATACCACTATTGCAGCAGTTATGACAGAACACATATCTCAACTGCCTAGGTTCTAACTTATACCTATTGTGCCAGTGTAATTATTAATACCACCTCCTTTCACTCCCCAAAGTATCCCAGGTTGTATTATAAATGACATGACCACCATAAGAGCAGACAGTTAAAATTCAACGACTGTTTGTAAAATTTTCTTACAACTAGATCTTTTCTCTATCTCCTTTTCCCAGAGGCTGGAAGAGAACAGTTTTGTTTGGGTTCCTGTTCCAGTATCCTACTCTTATCAATACAATTTTGTAAGAAGAGGTTAAGGCAGTTTCCGCTGATCTGCAACATTTTAAGATTGTCTTCCCAGTGACCCAGGGGTTCAGGTCTCTTTTGCTCCACTTCAATTTTGGATTTAAAATTACCTCATTTTATACATTCCTCTTTCTATTTTTACAAAAATATGTCTTTTTTCTATAATCCCAAAGAATTGCTCATTTTGAATGATTTCAAGGGAAGAAGATAAAAACACTAATGGGGGTGGCAGAAATGTCCTTCTTGAGGCTTCTCATTTGACTGGATAAATTAAACAAGTGACATCTACCAGTTCACTGATGTGATCATTTAAAAGTTATATGAACAAAAATCATGTCTTTAATTGCTTTATTACAAGCATGTCATTATATAACTGTAAGATACAGACCAGGTCTGACCTAGGCATAAAACATTAAAAATAAAGTCAGCTGGAAATAGCTAATAATTCACTTGAATAGAACTTCAATTAAAAGTTGTATGGGGCTTCCCTGGTGGCGCAGTGGTTGAGAGTCCGCCTGCCGATGCAGGGGACGCGGGTTCATGCCCCGGTCCGGGAAGATCCCACGTGCCGCAGAGCGGCTGGGCCCGTGAGCCATGGCCGCTGAGCCTGCGTGTCCGGAGCCTGTGCTCCGCAAAGGGAGACGCCACGGCAGTGAGAGGCCCACGTACCGCAAAAAAATAAATAAATAAAAAATAAAAGTTGTATGGATATATAATATCAATAATTAGAATACTGTCTATAATCTTTATTTCAAATCATTATTTTGAATAAATCACAAAATAAATCGATACAAATGGCTTAAAATACTTTTAAGTTTCAAATGACAGAATATTCCTCCCAATTTTCCTTAAATATTTTCTGTAAAGAATAAAATAACAATGACATTATATAGTGGGGACAGTAGAGTGGGAACACAGGTTTCCCCTCTAGATTGTAGTTAGTCATTTTATTACTTATATAACTGAAAGTACAAATGTCTCCTACAATGTATAGTTTTGATCTATCCTGGGAGTAGCTTTATATTTAGATTCCTAAGTTTTATTCAACTGTACATTTCAGGGCTCACCAGAAGCCATATACTGTGCCAACTGCTTAGGTGAGGAATATTAATAAATACAAGATACGGTCTCAGACCTGGAGATCAAAATTAAATGGGAATAGAGGTATATATAACACTTCATAGTAATACTATGGGAATAAGATAAAAGGAGGGTGTTTGATAGAGACTTCACTTAGACTGTATGACAAGTGAAGACAGGAAAACTGTCTTGTTCACACATGCATCCCCGGCCTGGAAACAATGCCAGGCACATGGTGGGTGCTCAATAAACACTGGGTAAGAAAGACTGAGCAAAAGAGTGAGACAGTTATTTGGGGATGGATTGACATGGGAACTGATTCTTGACCATAAGCAATAAGTTTTCTAGGCATATACAACAGGAAAAAGCAGAATGTACACAACAAGTAAACATGAAAAAAATATGGTATTTTCTCAAGGAATGGCAAGAAATTCAATATTCCCAAGAAAACAAGATGATAGGAAATATAGGAAAGTGGAGCTTCATTCCAATGGCCTTATAAGATATACTACGAAATTTAGACATCTTTGGGCAATGGATAATTATTAAGGAAGACATTTATGCAAGTGGATGGCATGATCAACTCTGTGTTTTAGAAAGACTGTAGGGGAGAAGAAAGTCAAGTTTAAATAGAGGTTACAAAAACCTTCCATGTAAGAAACTTCATCAGTAATGGATTAGAGCTGGAAGGAAAGGCAGGAGGAGGAATCAAGGATGAATCCAGGATTCTAGATTGGATATACTGATGTATGACACTATTTACTAATAAGTAATCCTAGAGCAAGTATAGATTTAGGGGAATTTTTTTTACCATTTGTAGTAAGCATATACACCAAAAATAACAAAAAACACCTTACATGTTATACCTTAAAATGATGAGACAAAATAATTGACTATTTGGCCTGCATCGGAAACAGACTTACAGACCAGTGGTTTTCAAACCTGTGTTTCTAAGAAATACATGAATTATAAGAAATACTGATTCCAGAATCAATATGCCTGGAAAGTGACCCACATTTGTACCATTTGTAGGAGGCACCCCAGTCATTCTTATGCACACTGAAATTTGAAAGATGCTATAAAGACTACCACAATGTCATGTAACTAGATTCTGATATCCCTTTGGATTTATCTGATCTGAACTTTTGAAGAACAGATAAGAGCTACTCTATGAAATATGCTTCTGTATCATTTTCAAATAAGAATATATTACAATGTGAAATAATATCCAGACACAAAAATAACTATTAGTACATTATATGCTACAATATACTGTGCTAATATTTTTACATGAAAAATCTGTTTTAATCTCCATACGAACCATAGAAGGTAGGTGCTATTATTATCCTCCTCATGCTAAAAAGAGTCTTAGAGACATTAATTCACTTGCCTGAAGTCACACAAATACCAGACATGGTAATAAGATTTGAACCTAACCAATCTGACTCTAGAGTCTATCTCACTCCCCAAAATGCAATCGCCCTACAGTCTACCTCATTATACTGTTCTGCCTTTCAAAGGAGAATGTACCGTCAGTGTACACACCAGTTTGCAATTATACATTTACTTGTATGATTGGTTGACATTTATCTCCCTGTAAGTCAGCTTTGGTTCACCATTATGGTGTCATCCTAATACCTAGAATGATGTCTGACACACAGTAACCACCCCCCAAAAATTTTATTGAATGTCCCAGGTCACACTGTGAATATTAAAACACAAGAATTTACAATGGAAATACTGTCTTATGATTATAATAACAATAACTGTAGAAGAGATGTATATAAAAGAGGAGCAGATAAGAAAGATCACACTGCTTTAATGTATCTATTTTTCAAATTCTGAGGACCAAAACAAATTTACTCCCCCAAAACCTAACCATAAGTAACGTCTTTCTATTGCTTTGAAAAGGAATCTCACCTTCTAAGGTAAGAACATACCTATTTAATATAATTAGCAATGTAACTGCCATGACCCATTCAAATTTGTCAAATATAAAAATTTTAAATGACAATGTCTAGAAAAGGTAGAAATTTGAGCCTGCCATTTACCTTCAGAAAATCACCTTCCTGATCTTTGTCTACACACCCCCTCCCTCCAAGCATTATATCGATATTTACATTCATACCAGCACTAGAAATCATGTCCCCAGGTTGTACTAATTAGATAAAGAACTAAAGCCTAACTATTTACCTAATAATCTTCTAATCATTCCATCATTATCTGTTTTTAAATGGTAAGTAATTTGTGAATTTTTAAAGATTTTTCTGGTAAAGATGGCTTAGATGTTTGTGGTGGAAAATGAAGAAGAGCTGCTTGTTAGGAAAAAAAATATGAAGTGCTTTCTTAGAGTTCATCTCTTTCCCTTTTTCACAATAAAATTAGAGATCAGTAGAATGCTTGGGCTTAGAGATAACTGTAGTACAGAACTGTAACCAAATTCACAAAGCACTTTTACTTTATACACACGTACAAAGTATACACAAGTATATACAAAGAATACACAAAGGACATTCACCAGGCTACAGAAAAGATTCAAAGAATCTTTGTCATGGCATTTATTTTAATGCTATTTTTCTGCAGAAAAACAGTATGAAAAGTACTGTCTGCAATTAGAACATTTTTTAATGTTAGTAAAAATAACTAAAAGCAATTACTATATAAAGATTACAATCACTGGATGTTCTGCTAAAACTTCTATGTCTTAATCTATTAAATCATTAGGTTTCCACAGTCCCCTAATTAGAAATCTTTTATTGTAAGAGAAAAATTCTGTTTCTCTCTGAAACAATTCACTGTGTAAATGAACCCTGTAAAAGAACTGAACAGCTGTGCCTAAAAGCTGAGGCAATTAATTGTTATATACACCCAGCCTATTAGATTTATTTACAAAGTTAGTTGTACATTTTGCTTGTACAGCTACTTTCACGTTTTTTATGAAACATGACTATAGTTCAGATCACTTGTCTGACAGGTGGCTTCTATGAATGTAATTAAGGACTTCCCTCTTAGAAACTAATAAAGGAGCAAAGAGTACAAATACACTTTGGCTGCAAGACACAATTTGAGTGTGGGTTAGAAATCTGAAAAATGCTATTACAATGTTATTTTCTAACCTTTCCATTTGTATTCTTGGTTCTACATCTTACTGCCTAATTCCAGTATTTCCATCATTTAATTATTCACTATTTCTCATTGACCTAAGTCTCTCACTAGTTTTTACCCATCTTTTAAAAAAAAAAATGCTTCTGCCCACTGTTTCCCATTTTTTGAAGTGACATTACACCTTTCTTCTACCAAATCTCTCTGAGGCTCAAGTTAATTAATTCTTACCTCATCTTCTAAATTCTACCCATCAGGTATCTAGGCCACCATTCCACTAAAGTTGTTCTCTACGAGTTTACTATTTACCCAATACAAAGGCTTTTTCTCAGCTTTTCAAACTCCCTGACTTTTCCATTAGAGAACTACTGGCCAATGCTAACCAAATTCACCTTCTCTCCCTTGGTTGCTATAATTCACTGTCTTGGTCTTCTTCATACCTATTTTTCACTGTTCCTTGAGTACTTCTCTCAAAGGTCTGCATTCCCTCCTCCTATTTTATACTCTTTAATATTACCTAAAGTTGTATCATTTGCCCTCAGGTTTCTCTTTTCACTGTCTCCATAACTCTTAACAAATTCAATACAATGCCTCAAAATTTCAATTCTACAGTGTATCTTCAATTAAAGAAACAAATATCTGTTTTTATGTTTGGTGGTCTGTCTACGTCGAATTCAGTATGTCCTGTGATCAAATTAATTCATCCTTTAAGGGAAAAAAAAAAAAGCTTTCCAAAATTTCCTTCTTTAGGCAATAGTAATATTGTCTGAACTAGAAAATTACGTTCAGGTAGTCAACAAATATCATTGAGACATCTTAGCATATGTATCTTCAGCACCTCTTCTACAGACTATATCACAACAGTATCTTATTTTTATACTACTACTAAGTTCTGAATCAGTGCCTTGCTGATATTGCCGTATTTGGCATTGTTTATGTTTTTATGGTTATATACATCAAAGAAGACACACCTCACCTAAAATTATCAAGACAAAAACATATTGACTACTCTGGAGTCCCATGCATATGGGAAACACATGATAAATTAAGCTTTTTCATGAACCTTGGGCAATGGTGATCTTAATTGTGCAAAAATGCCATAATATACAATTGATCTGTGTAATTCAAGTGCAAACAAGTCCTCTAGTTACAAATTTACTACTTGTTATTCTTCTGTACATTCCACTTGGGCATGCATAAATAATTGCATTAACACCAATAATCAAAATCTAAAAGTAAATTTACAAATGCTGTTTGAATTTTAACCTTTAAAAGCTCTGAACTATTATAAATATAACAATATAATGCATTTCTTTGGTTATATCTTGCATGAACAGGAGGTCTGAATATGATCCACCCTAACTGCTAATATTTTTATATTTATTTATGCATTCTGATAGTGCTTTTAAACATAATTCTTTCCATACTTCTACTATACGACCTTCAGATGATCCTTCATCGGACATGCTGGGGTTAGATAGGTTTAGGAATTCAAATTTTTTTTAATTTTAAAGGTAATATACCACAGATTTAACAATCCCAACAAGGTTAGGGGCAGTATTACATATTCACATACAGTAATATTTTTTAGATGAACATGTGAGGAGACACACTGAGATAATATAAATTCTGGTCAGGTTTTGCTGCCAAATGAGTTTAGGTCAGGTTACGTTTTGTCAGGTCACATTATTTCTGAAAAACAGCTTTCATTTTCAGAGTTTTTGGTTTTTCAAAATTGTGGATAAGAGATTGTGGGTCTGTACAATTAATATTACCAACAGTCCAGATCCTTCATTCTTTTCTACAACAAAGTCATTGAAAGTCACTTTTTCCATTCTCCCAATGACACAAAATATGCCAATATTGAAGTATAAATTTAGATCTCCTTATTCAAGTTGGATAAAGTTTAATACGAAATAAACCATATCACTCCAGGAAAAAAAACTTGTTTGTCAGCACAGAGAATTTAACCCCCAACAAAAAACTTTTCTACCAATTCAGAATAAAGACTTATTGTTTATGATAAAAATACTATTGGAAAGAAGGACTTCTGGCCTTCAGGGCAACTACCTGGCTACTAAAGTACATCTGTGAACTACCAACATGGGTACTACCTGGCAGCATGTTAGAAATGCAGACTCTTGGGCCCTCCCATACCTACCCAATCTGACTCTTCATTAAATCAACATCCCCAGGTGCTTCATTTGTACATTTACGCAGCAAACGTTAACCTAACAGGCCTAACTGCTTTTCCTTAAAAAGGTCTGCCTACCAGTTCAGTCACTGGCTTACATCCGGAAAAATACTTGCAGAGGTTTCCTACAGCCCTAACTGGTAAGAGTGGCTCACTGGGCCTAAACCATTTATGCAAACAATATGGTTTTTGCCAAACGTCTGCTTTCATTCTGTTAGTCTGGAATTTTGTTACCTGCCAGGCAGAGGCTGCCTACTTCTCAAGTCCTCAATAAAAATCCTGGGGCTGAGTCTCTAACAAACCTCCCTGGTGGACAATATTTCACGTGTTATCACAATTCATTGCTGGGAGAATGAAGCATGTCCTATGTGACCCCACTGGGAGAAGACACAAGACTCTTGTGCCTGGATTCCCCGAGATTTCATCCAATGTACCTTTCCTCTTTGCTAATTTTGCTTTGCATCATTTTGCCATAATGAGTCTTCCTAGCAAATTACTGAGGTCGTGGGGACCTCCAAAACAAGACTAGAGCTTGAGAACCACTGCTGTAGAGCTTAAGTGCATGCCTTGAGGAGTGTGGGCTTACCCCAAGACAAGGAATTCATCAGCCATAAAGTCTGATACACTGAGAAGAACACTCATGCAAAAGGGGCAGAGAACAAAGAAAAGTATCTCTGGGTAAAGCTGCAAACAGAAACAAAACAAATAAAAAGAGACTTCCCTGAGATTCTAAGCCAACCACAGGTGTCTTTGGAACCTAGATATATTCTTTTGCATGATCCAAAAAAAAAAATCTCAAAATGAGAATTTTAATTTAAAGTAGCCCTTGGTATACCATATTCCTGGGCAGCAGAAGCAAATTCAACCATCAACCACCACCTCAACCCACCCACCCACCCACCCAACTAGGTAGCCACCCTTAGTCTGAGTAACCTAAAAAATTTAAGTGCACAAGCAAAAATCATAAACACAGAAGGAAACGTGAAAACAAGCCACTATCAACAGAAACAATAAACAAAAAAATCTTAAAAGACTGTAAATATTAGAAGTACCATATACATAATACAAACAATGAAATAATTATGTTTTATATATCTAAAGCAGGGAGTTTGGCAAACTTGTTCCATTAAGGGTCAGACTAAGTATTTCAGGCTTTGAAAGGTATAAGGTCTCTTTCGCAACTAAATTCAGTAGCCGTAGCACCAAAGCAGCTGTAGGCAATACTTAAATGAGCACAGCTATGTCTCAATAAAACTATTTACAAATGCAGCATCTGTAAGCCTTACTTGCAAAATTTGCAGGCCATAACTTGCAAGCTTCTGGTTTAAAGGAAAGAAAGGACTGAAAATATGATTCAAAATTTACAAACATCCAAGCAGAACTTCTTGAAATAAAAATAGCATGATTGAAATTTTAAAAACTCATTGGGGGGATAAACAGAATAAACACAGCTGTGGGGAGAACTAGTGAACTGAAAGATACATCTGAAGGTATTATAACATGATCCCCAAGAAAAAAGGAGACAAAATACATGAAAAAGTTTAAAAAACAAGAAAGATAATGAGAAAGTCTAACATGCATTTAATAAGAATTCCTAAACAAGAAAAAATGCAGGAGATGCACTACTCAAAAAGTCAGACTGAGAATTTTTCAAAATTGTTCAAAAACATGAAAAATACTTAGAATCAGGATGCCCAATGAATTTCAAAGTAGGACAAATAACCATCTAAACACATTTTATTCAAGATGTTTCAGACCAAAGCAAAAGAAATACTACAGACTGAAAAGACAGATTACGCAGAAAGAGAAGCAATATGACAGACATATTCAAAAACTTAAATTAAAAGTGTGTGAACCTTGTGTATGAATCCTGACTCAAAATGATATCTGTAAGACAATCAGGAAAATTTGAACACTAAATACTAGATGATATAAAGAAATCATTGTTAATTTACTTAGTTGTGCTAATAGTATTACAGTTATATATTTAAAAGTCCTTATCCTTTAGAAATACACACTGATGTATTTACAAATTAAATAATACTTGCCTAGGATTTGCTTTAAAATTATCCACAAAGGGAGGAGGAAGATTTACACATGAGGTAAGACTGCCCCATATGTTTACGATAGTTGAAGTAGGATAAGGCGTACATGAGGGTTCCTTATATTTTTTTCTCTGTGTATGTGTATGTTTGAAATTTTTCATAATAGAATATTTTTAATGAAAGTCTGATAATCCCAAGTGTTGACAAAAGTATGGATCAAGAGCAACTCTTACATATTGCTACTATGATATACATATATTTTTTCATATAAGCAGTAATTCTACACCAAGTTATATAACCTAGAGTAACTTACGTATGAGTACCAGGATTCACGTACAAGACCATATATAAAATCATTGTTTATAAGAGCAAAAAACTACAACCAAATGTCCATGATTAAAAGAATGGATAAATCACTATTATTTATTTAATAACATTTGCCTTCTGGGTTTTCACCCTAGCACTTACCGACATTATACTAGGGTCTTTGAACAAATTTTCTCATGTAATACTTATACTTCAACGATACTATTTCTTGCCTACCTCTTCTAGTCTCACATCCTCCACTCTTCCTCTCCTCAAGCGCTTTCTTTCTCTGGTTCTTTCCTATCTCTGGGCCTTTGGATCAATATTTTATGTTCCTTCTACCTGTTGAAGACTTTCCCCCTACTTCTTCACTTGGTGCCTCCCCATTAGTCCTGGATCAACTAAATATCACTGCCTCAGAGAAGTTTTCTCTGACCAACCCCCTAACCACCTATCAACTCTCTTTCACATACTCCAATTTTACATTATTCAGAGCATTTATTCATACTTAAAATTCTGTGTTCTCCTTACTAGAACATAAACTCCTCAGGGGAAGTATTCGATGTTTTTCACCACTGAATCACCAGCAAAAGAACAGTACCCAGCACACAGTTAAGGTAAATAAATATCTGTCAACTATGACTGAGGGAGGCAGGAGTGAACAAATTATTACAATATTACAAGAAAGGTAACATACAATATACTATAGAAGCCCAAAGAAGGAAGATATTCCACCCAGCTGAGGAAATTAAGATTAACTTTGTAGAAAATGTGTTTCTAGCTAGAGTGAAGAGAGTAGATTGGGAAAGGATAGAACTAGAACAGGGATAGTAGTTATGAAGCCAATGCAATCACCCAAGAAAGAAAATGAGGCCTCAAGAATGGCATGGCAACAGAAATGGAAAAAAGATTTTACCAGTATTTCAGAGATAAAATCATTATTATCTGGTCACAGATTTGATGTGTAGAATAAGGACAAAGAATGAGGCTAGAATGTCTCCTGGGTGTCCTCCTGGGTGACATGGCCCCATTAAAGTAATTCTCTTAAAACCCAAATGGAAAATATAGAAAGATTTTTAGAATACTAAGATAATTAGTTAAGTATGAAACACAGAAAGCTTGAAATACATGATTACATTGTTAAGATGTTGAGTAAGCCATGAAAAAATGGGCCTGGAGCCCTCAAGCTAAACACAAATTTGATGGTCATTTATTCAGCCAATAAAGACTTACCAAGCACATATAATGTGCTGGAGCTGTTCTAGGCTCTGGGGATACAATGGTGAACAACACAAAGTGCTTGTCCTCACAAAACTTACATTCCAGGGAGACAGACAAACAATACTGTAATTGGCAGCAGTGACAAGGGCTACAGAAGAAAACAATATAAAAGAATAGAAAGTGGGCTTCCCTGGTGGCGCAGTGGTTGAGAGTCCGCCTGCTGATGCAGGGGACATGGGTTCGTGCCCCGGTCCGGGAAGATCCCACATGCCGCGGAGCGGCTAGGCCCGTGAGCCATGGCCGCTGAGCCTGCGCGTCCGGAGCCTGTGCTCCGCAACAGGAGAGGCCACAACAGTGAGAGGCACACATACCGAAAGAAAAAAAAAAGAATAGAAAGTGATGGAGATGAGGGCTACTTTAGATAAGATGATCAGAGAAGGCCTCTCTGATAAAGTGATATTTGAACAGAGTTAAATAAAGTGAGGGAGCAAGCCTCCCAAGATTAGGGGAAGAATAATCTAGACAGAATGTAACAGAAGTACGAAGGCCCTAAAAAGAGAATAAGAGTAGGAATGAAAAAAAAGGAGGCTGTTTTGCCAAATATAGTGAACAAAAGGAAAAGAGTTAGGAAATGACAACGGTTGTGAGGAAGCCAGGGACTAGATTATAATGGCAGTCATCACATATAGTGGTTGTATACTTTTTAGAAAAATTATCTTCTCACACATATTCCAGTACAGTGCTAAAATACAGCAGATGCTCGATGAATTCTTTTCAAATTAATGAGTGAATAAATCACTGAGTTAATGAATTCCCACTACATTTGAGTCCAACTTATATTTAACTGTTTCCTGAACTCCAATTCATCCCAAAGGACAAACCAAATACCAATTTAAAAGTCTAAATTTTAAGCTTTAATAATCTTCAGAAGCAGAATTTTTAAAATGTTTTGAACAGTGACATCACCACTAGAACAAGTACATGCCCTTCCAAGAGGACTGCTTAGAAGGAAAACATTTACTTCGAAGTATGTAATTTCTAGATTGCCTGCTAAAACAACACATCATGTGATAAATCCTTCACACAATTTGAAATGTTCTGATAATCAAAATATCATTTTAGACCAAGTCCTGATCATGGTAGACAGCAAAAAATTACCACACTAGTTCAGCTCTAGGCTAGGAAAAAATCATTTAAAATAATTTGGAAAAAAATTCATGTACCAGTAGGTAACAAGAGCAATAACTAATATAATCCTGAAAAAGATGGTGCAAAATATAGATTTACTGCATTTTACCATTCCTAATGCAATCAAACAAGCCCTCACTCAAAATTCACCACTAAAAACACGTATTCTTTCTTTCTTTTTTTTGGCTGTGTTGGGTCTTCGCTGCTACGCATGGGCTTTCTCTAGTTGTGGAGAATGGGGGCTATGCTTTGTTGCAGTGTGCAGGCTTCTCATTGTGGTGGCTTCTCTTATTGCAGAGCACGGGCTCCAGGTGCACGGCCTTCAGTATTTGCAGCACACGGGCTCAGTAGTTGTGGCTCACGGGCTCTAGAGCGTACGCTCAGTAGTTGTGGTGCACAGGCTTAGTTGGTCCGCAGCATGTGGGATCTTCCCGGACCAGGGCTCAAACCCGTGTCCCGTGTATTGGCAGGCGGATTCTTCAGCACTGCACCACCAGGGAAGTCCCAAAACAAGTATTCTTTTGGGAGCTAATAATCCACACTCAGGTTAGATCTGTTCAGTGAACTGAACAGTCTAGACTCAGAATCAACAAGGATATTCCAAGGTTATTAAATGTTCCCACCTTCAGGGAATTCCAGTCATTGTTTTCCATAATTCCAAAGAGTAGATGCATAAAAATATTTTAAATGGAGTGAATACTAATATCTTTAAAATTACCAACATTTAGAAAATGCACTTCATCAAAACTTCTTCACCTTCAGTATAGTTGAATATTTTTGTTTCACTTTCATATTTACTCTTGCTTTTGCATATTGAAATAAGTAAAATGCTCTTTATTTTACTCATCTATGCTAAGCACATGTTGCCAAGTTGCTGTCAAGTATTTAATCAATTTCCTATGCAATATTCAGTTCTAAGTTCTTCGGGATATGCATACCAAGAGATGGGCAGTGGAATCTTTTTCTAACAAAGCATCACCGACTCAGAGACAAAAACCTAAAATTCAATGAAGAATTAATTAAAAAAAAAAACTTGACAATTAAAATTTATTTTAAATCCAGGAATATAAAACACTATCAAGTACGGGAAAAGAAAAATGTGAAGAGTCACCAGAAGACTAGAAATAGAATAAGAGAAATACAAATCGATGAGAGAAATTGAAAAAAACAAGGGTAAGATGGAGAAACAATCACACGAAGACACTTTAAAACTATTAATGATGTCTTCCACATGAGATTATTGCAGTGAAGACCAAGAACTGTTTACCATCCTCCCTTTTTCTCCATAGAAATACTAAGCCAATTTCTGTAACCATTCCACCAATTTAATTAGGTCAACACAAGACTTTTATTGGATTGGAATTCTAGTTTTTCCAACTTTCTAACTGGTAGCTTTGAACTCTTTACGGTGATTTATCTATAATTTTTCTTTAAATAGTCATTATGAAAAAAATTCAAGAAAAAAAAATTCACCTATCTAGATGTTTTCATGGCTAAAACATTAAAAGGTCAGGCTAAAGAGGAAAAAACAGATATTCAGAAAATGATTTTAAATGTTTTAAGTTGGAATTAGTGTAATTATTCCAAACTCTAACCACTCATATAAATCCACTGCCCAACCAAATGAAAAAAAATCCATACACATCATGACATACCTAACACACATAAGCAGACTTGGATTAAAATAACTTTAACTTGGGCTTCCCTGGTGGCGCAGGGGTTGAGAACCCACCTGCCAATGCAGGGGACATGGGTTTGAGCCCTGGTCACAGACGACCCCCACATGCCACGGAGCAACTAAGCCCATGTGCCACAACTACCCAGCCTGCGCTCTAGAGCCCGCAAGGCACAGCTACTGAGCCCGCGTGCCACAACTACTGAAGCCTGCGTGCCCAGAGCCCGTGCTCTGCAACAAGAGAAGCCACCGCAATGAGAAGCCCACGCACCGCAACGAAGAGTAGCCCCCGCTCACCGCAACTAAAGAAAGCCCGCACGCAGCAACAAAGACCCAACACAGCCAAAAATAACATAAATAAATAAATAAATAAATAAATTAGAAAAGGCAGCTTGTCCAGAGTCAAAAAATTCTAAGAGGCAAGGTCAAGATTCAAATCCAGATTCAAATCCACATCTATCTGGTTCCAAAGCTCAGGCCCTTAGTTACAGTGTTAGACTGTGTTAATGTATCATGCAGGTAGCATGTTATTAAATGTTATTTTGTCCATATTAGTATCCTATATCTATCTTTATACATATAATCCTACTATCCATATTGTAGACATATATAACAACTTTGTCGAGTCATACCTCACCTACCTTGAACTATGCTATGAAGCAATTACCTATCTGGAAAACAACCAGGATGCAAAATCAAGCACTCCAAAAGATACCAATAAAAATTCAAAGTATGTATCATCACCAAGTTTATTCACTACAGTTAGTATATGTTACTGACAGCAGAGCCCCTTAATTCCTCATAATCACAACCTAATTATCCCTATTTTCCATATAATGTTAATAAGTCCAGTTATATAGTTTGTATTTTACAGCACAGTAAAACTAAAAACATAATTTTTAAAGTAGCTTCCATATATGCTTAAAAATAGAAATAATATTTATACACACACATCTGTCCCAAATCTACTCATATTCAAGTACCCCCAGTGAATATTTAGTGGTAATATTGTTACTTACTTTAAAAATAGTTACACTTTTTCCTGTGGTACTTTTATAATAGAGACACAATCACCGATATAAGTAAAAAATTTTTCCTAGGACTCAAAAATTAAATCTAAACTTTTTTAACAAAACAAAATAACTATTACAAGAAACAATAACATAGCAAAAGGCAACTGCCATAGTTTATCCAAATCTCTTAATCTTTTTATTTCCTTTTGAAAACTAACCAGCATTTTGAAAAATTTCTTCCGTTACGCTAGGTAAAACAGTATACACTTATATATTCAAAACAATTTTGAAACATGAACACACAACACTGAATTCTCTCGTGACAAAGGAGAAAAGGTCTATTTTAAGGTTTATTAAAAATAAAAAGTGATTTAAACTTTTTTAAGACTACACTAATCTAAAATTATAACTTTTTAACTCATTAAAAAGTTATAAACTCTTATGTTAAGAATTATTCTTACATGACATATGAAATCTTATACAACATAAGAATTAATCCGACCTGCTTTATACCAAGTTATGACATTCGAAAATACCATTAGAAATTACAACATATAAAGTAAAACCACATGTCACTCTAAATAAACAAGATAGGAAATAGCTATCTGTATTCAAATATCCCATTACCATGATTTTATACGAATGTTATGTGACAGATATGATTAAAATCTTACCTACAACACGTGTTAAATAAAACTTTCCACAATATTCCACTTGCCACCCCAGATACTGCTGTATAGCTAAAGGTTCAAGTTCACAGCTCACCTACCTCCAACCTGGAGTCTTCTCACTTTTTCTGCAACTCTATTCCCGTCAGTTTTTCTTTTTCTCATTTTTCTTGGGGGAAGGGGTTGTGGTGATGGTGGTGTGGTGAAGGTTAGGGAGTGTATTATACAGAATTATGAGTGGAAAAAAAACCAGGGCAATTAAAAGTTTTATAGGGATGAACATTAAGCATGGAAATAACTAGCAATACTATTTTAAGATGTGATTTCTCAAAGTATGAAACTATTGATAAAAATATATATGTACACACATCTAAAAACAGTTAAAATACACTTTCATCTGGCAAGTTGTTTCTTCTTAGCAACTAAAAGTAAATTACTTGGCAATCTTCTTTGTTTACAGCTTCTGTGTTTCTTCACTATTTATTCATTATAAGAAACATGTGAAATTACACTGGGTTCTGAACAAGATTACTAAAATCCCTGCAAGTGGCAATTCAACTCTTGTTTTGCTCCTTTAATAGAGTGTTAATTTCCCCAAACACTGTTTATCCTTTACCCAAATAACTAGAGGGTAGGGTGTCTGGATTTGGCAATGAAACAGTGCATGTTTTTCAGGATAAGCTTAATTTCAAATATTCTCTCTCAAATATAAACTGTCAGGCCACATGTTTAAATTTTGAAATCAGAAAATACGGTCATTTTAGCATGGAAAATAACAAAAACACTACTCATCCCACTTATAGTCTCTATTTCCAAATTGCACACATCTAGAAATAAGTTTGATACAAATTTATAGAGCCCTTTGAACATGCAGTATTAATAACGGGGAGAGGAGACACATATACTACAAAACAATGAAAGAAAAAAATCATTTATGCTTGGGTTTGGAATGCAGCCAAGCATCTATATACTCTTAATCAGAAGCACACAATTACTTCACAATATGCCTAAAATCTCTCAGTCCAGTCCAGCACTACCTTCAAAGGTTTGAAAAGCCCTAGCCCAAAATACAATCAGCCTTCAATAGTTAAGAGATTTATATACAGAACTCATCATCAACTTTTTCTCAACATTATCTTCAAATACTGAATAATATGCCAGGAACATGTTAATTCACAAAATTACGCACGATTTTTAAAACACTGATCCAGGGCTCTAACTATTCAAATACTACACTTTTATGCAAAGGTCCTAACAGATGTCAACACTTCTATGAGGACTCTCCTCTAGGTCATTCCTTACCTATCTCCCATTTTTTTCTGAATTCCTCTGGCTTATGACTCCTTTATAAAGATAACTGGCAGGTGCTTCAAATACTATGCCCTGTTACACGTATATCCCAAATATAATATAAAACTCCTTAAAGCCAAGAATTATGCCTTCCTGATTCACATTAACACTTACTAACCTGATAATATACTAAAAATATGCTGTCTTGATATTAACAAGCCACTACAAATCCAAATTCTTCAACATTTTGGGATTAAAAAAATGGCAGAGTAATTGAAGGAGCCAGATTCTTTAAAATCCAGGTAATTAAGGTTAAAAAGCTCTTCTATACTGCTTACTGAACTCAACTGACTCCTTGAACAGGCATGTTTGAAGCCCTGGCACATCCTCAATTTTATTATATTATATATAAATTTCATCATTACCAGGCACATTGCTCAGTTTATGCAATCTGTATGGCTAGAGGACTTTGTAACAGGAATTTTAAGAAGGTACTTAGGTTTAGGTTCTCTTTCAACCCTATGACTCTGAACACATGAATGTTATATTCAGCTAGTTTTACACAATTATTTTCAATTTAGTTTGGCATCTATATAATATTGTAAGTACATTCATCATAGTGATATAATTTAAAAGTAGCTATTCAGCTTTACCCTGGCCACACTAACAAAAAAGCACAGATAATACAAAACAATGGATGATCCAAAAAGCATTAACAGTCAACTCTCAACTATTCATATTTGGATTACCTAATAAATATTTTAGCCAGTTTACATCCACTATTCTAAGAGTATTTGCTTAGGAAATAAAAATTGATGCTAATAATTCAAATGAAAGATACATCAATCTACTGTAGGGGAGGAAAAAATATAAAATCTTCCCAAACCACATATAAATAATGCTATTGAGATTATATTTAGCAATCTTCCACCATTATTCACCTTTTTCTTAAGTGTAGGTAACTGAGAGTGGACTGTATTTAGCTTGTAATAGAAGTACAGATACACAGGCACGCAAACCAGTCACTGACCCCACTGTGCTTTTCACAGCCCTATTTCAGTAGCCTGAGACCTGAGAGGGGGAGGAGGTAGCAAGTCACTGCAGATGATCACTTACAAGGAAATTGAGAGTTGACTATAATTTACATTTAAAGTGCTATGAAACACCATACTGCTACATGTATTCATTGCTGTTTATGGGAATCCTTCTCACAGTAACTTAACAAGAGATTTAACAAGGCTTTCTCTTTAACCTTTCAATATCCCAGAAACATCATGATATCTGAGAATCACAAAGACTGATGGTGAAAGTGCTACGCATGGAAAGTAGTACGCATTTCAGAGATCAGGAAACTGAAGCCCAGAGAAAGTAGCATGCCAAGATCATCCTCAGATTAAAGAAGAGAAGAACTGAGTTCTCCAGAACCCAACTTCAGTGCTATGCCTCTCAACCTCTTCAACCCCAAATTCTCCACTTGGCTTCAAAGATCACAATCTTACTAATTTTTAACTTTCTTCTCTGTTTTTCGCCCCTTTCTTCTTATTGATTCCTATGTTGTGACACATACTCTAATCAGCTTATCCTCTAACATTCAGATCTTCAGCTCTTCCTCCATTTACATTCTTCCCTCTCTCAAGGCCCTAAAGCAGAGAACAATCTGATCACAAGAACAACTACAAAAACATCCATTGCAGCATTCACTACCTCTTACACATCTCTGACAGAGTCAATCATCTGAAACTCAAAGTGAAAAGCTGAACACATTATCATCTCTTCCAAAATGATTTCTCCATTTCTTGGCACCATCGCTTTCATTGTCCCTCAAGTTTGCAAACTTAAAATACTCTTTTACTTCTACTCTCCTTAATACTGTGCTCCTTTTCTCATCTCTCTCTCCATCCCTCCTTACAATAAATGTCTCGGTTATTATTATATGATATATGCTGGGGAAGAAGCTTAAATTCTAGTGAGAGAAGTAGTGAACAAGGAACTTAAAAACGCAATGGTAAGTGATATTTACAAAGTAATAAACAAAAAATGTGGAAAAGTAGAGGAGGAAGCAATGAATTCCCACTGGGATGATAAGGAAGGATTTTCCCAGAAGTGGCATATGACCTAGACCTTAAAGAATTAGGATTTCTCTAAAGAGTGCTGAAAATGGAATTCTTGGCAGAGAAAACAACCTATGCAAAGAAAAGTAAATAGACACTGCATGCCATGTGCAAGGAAGAACAAACAGTCGTCTTTGACTAAAGCAGGGATTCTCAATCACGGGCATAACACAATCTCCAAGGGGAAAGAACAGGAATGGGGAGGTAGGTACTTTAGGCTAGCAAATTCTCCCCAACCCCCTTTGAAAATCACTGTGTGAAAAGAAGGGAGGAAGTGCGTTACACAAGTGAACTATGTGGAGAGGCAGACTGATTTAGAATAGTATGGTTAAGATAGTACAGAAGAAAATACTTCTAGAATAAATCATAAAAGGCCTTCAATGCCAAGCTAGGAAATTTGGACTTTATTCTGTGAGCAAAAAATGAAACCTGTAAAGTGTGTGTATACAGTTTTTTGTTTGTTTTTGTTGTTGTTGGTTTTGTTTTGTTTTATGTAAGGGAATGAGATCAGTTCCAGATTTCAGGCAATCATATAGCAGAGGGAGTGAAAAAAAGAGAAAAAAAATTTTACTGTCATCCAAATGAGATAATGAGGATGTGAACTAGACCAATGACAATGAGAATAGAAGGAGAGAGAGATTTCAGAGGCAAACTGGGGAAACGTGGCAAATGAACCAAGAAGATGAGCAATAGGTCTCTAGCTTGAATAACAGAGGACGGTGGTGGTACCTAGAAAGTGAAAAGTGGGTATGTGTTGGAGTGCAAAATTTTATAAACCACAACTCTGAGATGATTACCAGACATACATGCTAATATGTTTTGCAAGCTTAGAAGAGAAAGTATGAATAAAAAATTACTGTAACCATCTCAATTCATGGATTCTTGAATCCATGAGTGACAAGGGTGCTCAGGGAGCTAGCATCAATAAGAGGGCAGACAAGAAAATCAAGGACAGAACCTTAGGGCACACTTGCTTAAGGAGCTGGAAGTCCAGCCAGCAAACAGAGAAGGAGAGGTAGGAAAAGAACCAGGAGTTTTAAGAATAGCAATAGTGTAGTAGCTACAAGTGCATGATCTGCAGTTAGTCACTCACTAGCCCTGTGACCCTGGCTGAATAACTTACCTTTCTGAGTTTCAGTCTGTTAGAATTTGTAAGCCTATACCTTCAACTGTAAAATACGGATAATAGGAGTACCTCAAAGAGTTATCGAAGATTAAGAAAAATAATGTTTTAGTGCCTGGAACAAAACTACTAATACAGTAAGTAGTCCTAATAATAGAATGGGGAACTTAAAAATACCAATGAATTTTGCATGAGGTTACTAGCATCCCTTAAGAAACTATTTTAAGTACAGGGGGAGAGCTGTGTTTACAAGACTAAAGGAGTTAAGGAAGAAAACTGTGTGTAGAGCCTACAAAAAAATAACTGTTTTGAAATCTTTGTCCTTATCATTCTACTCGTCTCACCATCATTCCACGCTTAGCAAAGTACCTGCTCCATATGAATACAACAACAAATGCTGAACAGGAGAAAACTGAGCCAAAAGAAGGAAGAAATAAAGAAGCAAGAAATCTTAGTTCTACAAAGAATCTTAGGGGAAACAGAATTAGGAGCATAAAATTCCTTTCCAGTTTAGCCTTGGAAATGAACAGAGATGATTTATCCTCCGACTCGGGAAAACAGAAGGTAAGTATAGGTGAAATACAAAGGGGAGAACACAAGGGGATTCACATTAGACAGCCTCTGTCATCCTAATAAAGAAATAACAGTTCTCTGCGCAGAGTACGAGGATTCCAAAGTCAGTTTAGAATCTGGAGAAAACAAATTAGTTGGTTCCTCCATTCCAATATATATTCAACTTCATTTCTGTCTCCAATACCCCGGTCTAGTGTCCCATGATCTCTTAGATTCTACCAGGGGCCTCCAGAGCAGCTCCTCTTCCTACAGACTTTACCTTTCCCAAGGTGTGGTATATTCTCTTGAGAGCCCACATTTCCTTCCACTATGTCCACAATTCTTATAAGACGTCAAGCCCTCTGTGAAGATGCCTGATTCTCTACCCACCAGATTTAATCATTCTCTCCTCTAGGCTACTTCTGTTCCTTGTACAGTTTGATTACTCAGTTTATTGTTCCGTATCGCAATCACTTCTTTATGTCTGTTCCAGTAAACTCCTAAAAAGGGAGTAACATCTTCCTCATCTTTACTCCTCCAGCACTTAATTCAGCATTTCTTATATAAAAAGCAGTCAATGTTTGTTTTGTCTAACTGAAGTAAGGGATTAAACAACATGAGCAATCTCTTGACTAGAAGGAATCACAAAACAAAAAATTAAGTGTTCAAATCTACATCATTCAGATAACCTTCCTACTTTCCTAGCTATTAAACAGCAGCTAAGACAGTCAATCTTTTTATTCCTACTAATGGAAAAGTAAAAGGATTGGACAGTCAAAAAATACAAAACTCAATACTTAAAAATAAATTATATTCTAACAGTTATATTTGAATACACACGTTTCCATGTCCCTGGAATTCACCTTGAACACAATAATTAAATTATACTAGGAAGAGCTTACACAGGAAGAATATTCTGTCTCTCTTCAAGTTAGTCAGTACCAAGAAGAGATGTACTAGTGGACTGATAAAAAAAAAACAGACTATCCTTGCAGTGGAAGTGGTTAAGGGAAGCATTTTGGTTTCAAAATAAACTGGCATGCAAAACAGAGAGAGTATTTAATGATACCAATAGCAAGTATCACGGACTTTCATGATTAAGTACAGTAGTTGTCTGAACAAAACTTAAAGCAACAATCACCAATATATCAACTATAGGATCTCCTACAATGAAGTTCCTGAACTAGATCAAAATTAATCCAAAAACAATTTTTAATTAAAGCACTTTCGTATAAACCATAGCACTAACATCAATATGAAAACCAAAGAACCTTAAGCCTCTCCTGGGCTTAAAGAAGCTTGCAAGGCTGGCCACGTCTTATTACTAAGAAATTTTCTGGAGTCTGGGAGAAAAATTCTAAGGTTCTGTTAAAGAAAATATCACATTTTTTCTTAAGTACATATAATAGATTGTTCCTTGCTTAGGCCTAATTCTGGTAATGTTACAGTTTTTTGTTTTTGTTTTTTTTTTTTACAGTTGTTACATTCAAGAACTTATACAGTGCTGTATGTCAATTACATCTCAGTAAAACTGGAAGAAAAAAATGATCACAGTTGGGGTGGGGGCACGAGGAAACTAAATGATGGGGGACATATAAGAGCTCCTTATATTTATTATATTCATACATTCACATATACTTTATACATTTTGAAGCTTTTCTTAATAAATTAAAAAAAATAAAAAGAACTCTAGTTCAGAAAGACTATACCCAATTAACTGTATGTCTCAAAAAAAGAAAGCTTCACTACCATAATTCCTTATTAAAAGTTTATAATATTCAAAACAATCGTCTGAAATATTTTAAATGTGATATAAATAATTTTGATTTCATAGTTTAGGAAAGCAACTAACATTTAGTTAACATCACTCACAAAGTACTACGTCCCATGCTGAGTACTATATGGCCTAGCTCATTTACTTATCACATTCTTAACAACCTTCAAGAATAACCTGAAATTAATCTCTTTTTTTTTTTTTTGAGCTGAAGAAACCAAGAGTTAATCAAGGTCAAATAACCTGCCCCAAATCACCTATTATGTATCACAGCTGAGATTACAACTCAGAACTATTTGACTTTACACTACACATTGATAGCTCCTTCAAGAATTACAATGATCATCATGGCCTCTATTTTATAATGAACTTTGTTATACAGCTACACAGTGAATTTCTCAAAGGTTACATAAAAATAATGAGAATGAGAGCAAACACTGCCTTAGCATTAAAAAAAATTTTTTGGTTACCCAAACTTTATCTAAAACATGCCGTAATCCAATCCACAAACAGCTGCCCTTCAGCTGCAACCCAGACTGCCCCACAGTTCTCAAATGATTACTAAAGTTTAATTCCTCATGAACTTTCTTCATGTTAGATCCACAAGCCTTCTTCTAACAATGAATGTTTGTCAGAATAGCAATTTCTCAAACAACAGAGTCACTATACAATGAATCTAACTCAGATTACTTTTTCAAAACTTCCTTAAGACTCTGGAACACAGTTCTCAAATGCCCTCTCACTCCTAGTTGTATATTGCTTTTGCAATCAGATTCAACTGGCTGTGTATATTTCATTCCAAACTGAAATACATCTTGTCAGGGCAAGCAGAAATAGCATTTTCTGCACTATTTGTATTATCCCAGAAACACCTAAGGACATAGGTATTTACTAAATTCTCAGGAAATACAGTATTTTAAATAGTGAATATACAGTTATCTGTGTACTTGAGTAAAACTGGAGTAAACCAAAGGTATCAAATTTGTACATAAGCTCTTTTACTACCCAAAATTTTGACACCAACCAGAGAAACCACTATATATAGGAGCTCAGTAAAGTCAATTTAAAGCACAACTATAACTTATTTCTAGCACCACATTCAAACAGGTCTTTAATACACAAATTAGACCCAAGATCTATCTAATAAATGGTCTTTTCACCTCCATCTAAAACATATGCGCATGTATAAAATAAATCACTAAAACTACATCTGCTACAAAACTCAAATGCTAAATTGAGCCCTGTGGGAATTTTGCTTATTTTGTTAGCAAATTTACTAGAAAATCTTTTTCCACATATATTGCATATAGACTTTTCATATGTGTGTTATACACAGTCAAGTTTCCAAACAGTTACACAAGTCGAAAGTTTTACATCTCCCTACAGTAATATTCAAACCCTATCTGCTGAAAAAATGTTCTAATTTAGTGCATTAGTGATCTAATTAGTTGTCATTTCTATTACTTAAGCCCTATTTTATTTTAGAAACTCTTCTGCCTGTAAAAGGATCTAGTTCACCCGAGACAAAGTCCTAGAACTTTCAGAATAAAATATTGTTACAAAAATGTACTCTTGTAGCTAAATAAAAACTAGGCTTTTAGTTTACAAAACAGTAATCTTACATTATGATACACAAAATAAAACAAATTAGAAAATGCGCTATGCTTTAAATACAGAGATGATCCTCAACAATGAGCCCACATCTAACAAATACTGTAGATAATAGTCATTATGTTAAGTAGAACGTAGGTTAAAAAAATTTTTTTTAATTTTATATAGAATGTTTAAAACGACGTTTTTTCAAACTTCCTAAAGTGCTTTTCAGATCTCAAAAAGGAAACTGAATTCTATACAGCTGAACCAGGTTACACGCTAAGTTACAGCCCGTGTGAAACACGACTTCTTCGGAATCAATAGACCAAATCTTGTTTACCGTGGAAGAGAAAAGAGAAACCTTGTATATAACTACTAAACGCTCAACGAGATATTGTCGAATAAACTCCAGTACGGTGACTGATAGAAGATATACTGGCCAGTAGCCGGCTGGGGTCCTTAAAAATATAGCAGGGGTTTACCCAGTTCCGAAGGTGTAAACAAACCCAGCGCCACTGCAGAAGGTAAACAATGAACCTGCAACGAGGGTGAGGGGCCGGCTTTTGCCAACTACAGTCTCAGAGGCCCGGGAAAGGGAAACAAGAGGGAAATACAGCGTACACCAGACACTTCGCAGAAATCACGGGCTCCAGGTTTCACTACCGAGTTATCAATGCTGCGGGTCCCCCAGGGCAGTGGGCAAAGAGAAAAACAGTCACGCAGTCAGCAAGGACCGAGCAGGTCCGGCTTCGGCGCTGGGGGACGGGGAGGGCAGGATGTGGTCGCTCTTCCCTCAGACGTCCTCCGGCAACCTAAATAACAGCCTCTACCTCCCTCCGGCCGCCCCTGGGATTCAGCTGCTCGAGCTCCGGGACAGGAGGACAACGCTCCCCCGCCGGTCTAGAGAACCCAGAGGGTCGGCGACTCCGCCGAGTCCCGCTCGGTGCTCCCCGCAGCACCCAGAGGCCCGGAGAAGGGCTCGGAGCGAGGAAAGCGGGCACCGGGAAGGGGGATGGGTCCGGGGAGACTGCCCCCGGCTCGGCTCCCGCGGGCCGGCAGGCGGGGCTCGGGCTCTGCCTCCCGCACCCCCGCGGGTCCCGTGCGGGGCCGGACCCTGCCCACGGCCCCGAGCCCCCGGCTCCTCCCCACTAGGATGCCCTCGCCGGCGCCCGCGGCGCCCCGCGTTACCTCGGGTCAGATCCAGCGGGACGTTCTCCTCGCCGCTGTCATTCCGCCCTGCGCGAAACAGACACATAGCCCCAATTAGGATTCGCTCCCAGGCCAGCGGAGGCAGCCCTGGCTCCGGCCAGCGCCCCGGCTCGTTCCCCCCGCCCATGACCAAGGGTAGGCAAGTGCCAGGGGTGGCGGTTGCCCGGCGGCGAGGGGTGAGGGCCGCAGCGGACTTACCTCGTATTCGGAGGTTCTTCAGCGAGCGGCCGCGGCCGACCGCCGCCATATTGACGGGTTTCAGTCACAACACCGGAAACCTCGCCCAATCGCGCGAGAACCCCTTCCCCTCCCCTCGCGCCGCGCCCGCCCCCCGCGGCGGCTGGCGGCGGGCGGCGGGTGGTGCCGGCTTAGCCCGGGGCGCGGAGGGAGTGCGGTGCCAAGTCGGGATCTTGATAGAGTCTGCGGAGCGCGCGCGCGCGCGCCCGCCCGTCCCGGAGGCGGAGGGCGCGGCGACGCGCTCGGCCCTCCGGGAGCACGTCCGCCAGGAGGGGGCATTTCCCACGAGGGGAATCCCATTGATGCGAGTTTGCAGCGTGGAGGATGCTTCCCCTCCAGCCGCCGCGGAAACCGTAGTCAAAACCGACACGAAGTGGGAGGAGGCCTTCATGCGCCAGGCTGGCCACCTGCTGAAACCATCCTGCATGATTGTTTTCAAGTCTTGAGATAGCCCTCCTTCCTTATTCGTCAATTAAAACGATTTTATTAAAACAACAACAACAAAAATACAAAACACTGTGCAGTTGTAACGTGACTAAATCCTGCCTAGAGTCGCTTTGCTCCAACCAAGTTAACACGTAACAAAGTTTATTTTCCAGCCTCACTGACCACCGTGCTAAGCAGCCTTGCACTTGATCTTCAAAGCCACACTCAGCCAGGCTGGCTTCTCTAAGTGGAAGTAGTCGGGTGGAAGTTTTGCTTTTGACCGCTTGTAGTAGGACCCGAGAACGGGGTGAAAAGTCGGGAGTGCCGGGTGGTGGTCCCTGGCGGTGGGTGGGATTGTTCCCGCGCACGCGCGGGGCCCTGGAGGCCCGAGGAGAGGGTTTCCTCTCTGCTTGGAAAGAGAAGCTGCTAAAGCCTCTGTCTGGGTTTTCCCCTCTGTGTAGCTCCTGAAACAATGGGCAATGTGGATGTTGTGGATTAATATTTTTTACAGATGAACCTAACAAGTATTAAGTGTTGAGACTTTAATCAATATATATACACCTGGCCCCTGACCCAGCAACTTTCTCTTAAACTAGATTAACTTTGAAGAGAGGGGTGAGCGTTTTGTCGCCTCCTGTTCCTCGACACTTGTCTTTATATTCCATGAGACTGGAGGTTAATTAACAGTGATCTTGCCTTAACCTGTCTTATCCCGGCTACTAGTTAATGCAGTGCCCAGCATAAATAAGTGTTCAATAAATAATGAGGTAGCTGAGTAAATGCCCTGGATTCCTTCTTTGTTTCAATGCTCTTTCTGCTGTTTAAAAAAAAAAAAAAAAAAAGCTATTTGGAGATATCAATTGCAGTCGTTAAAAATAGGGAACAATTGGAAACACTTAAATAACCAAAGTAGGGATTATGCAAATTATTGCAGCCATTAAAAATGACAATGCAGGTCTAGTTTATAGGAAATACTGTTCATGATATTAAATCAAGCAAGAAATTACAAAGTTCCCTTTTTTTATAAACACTTAAAATACATAACAAATTAAAAGTATACTTTATAAAATATCTTACATGTCTATGTATGGAGAGAAAAATCTGAGATGTACCTCAAAATGTTAACTTGTTTTTTCTCCTTAAATTGTGGAATTACACATACAGTTTCTGTTCTCGTTTGTCTGTACTTGTAAAATGTCCTATAATTAATACATATCAATTGTAAAATAAGTAAAAACTTTAACGAGAAAACTAAAAGCAGCATAGGGTAGCATCATCAAGAAAATAAAAGAGGAACACTGCTTCCTTAGGATACTGTTCTCTGTATATTCCAGGTCCTTTTCTTAGGAGAGCTGCAATCAGTATCTGCTGCTGATATTGCTCTTAGATTCAAGGAGGCAACACAATTAGAGTGCTTTTTAAAAATGTCCTCTGACATTACCAAGCAGTTACAGACTAAGGCAAAAATCACAAAACTTGAGGTCTGGATAGGACATTAAATTTTTGTATTTCATCTCTTCATGTATCACATTTCACCATTTTAGAAAAGTAGAAAATCTGTCAATGAAAATTCTACCAGATTCTTAGAATGGTTTCAATTTTCAACCAACCCCTTTTACCCTATTTCTGAAATTCCTATCTATTCTGAATTAACCCTTTCCCAGTACAATTTAACTTCATTTTCTTTTTCAGTCTTCGTGAAAACTGAGAACAACCGATCCACTTTTAAAGTACTTAGGGTACATGAGAGCCTGAATCTAATAGTTTTTCATCTTTATAACTATATGCTCCTATTTAAAGATCATTATTCAATTACTCCATCTCTTTCAGGAGGAAAAAAATCATCTTTCTCCAAGACTTACATCTTACAGTGAAACTAGTTTTTTCCTCTGTTACTATCCCAGTCATTTGACTGGCTGTGATCTCCATGTTTGTTCTTAAGGTGAATGGCATTTCTGGTAAAAAGAACACGTTCTTAGTGTTTGCAAAAGACTTTCAACTAGGAAGCAGGAGTTTCGGTAAATTTTAGTAAGGAACACATTTTACAATGTTATGTTTGCTTTTTAAATCATAACACTACATTATCGATCTTAGTCAGCTTGTTGTTAAAATCTCTAAGTTATTTTCTAAACTTGCCAATAGCTAGCCATTCCTCTTTTTGAAACTTGTTTTTCTTCCCTGTTTATTTTAGCCCACTCCTCTGTCTTACTCATTTTGTTTACTTCTTACTACTTCTCCAATTTTCCAGGTCATTTTGGTTCTAATCTGGTCATTGAGAATGTGACTTCCTCTTCTTAGTTTTCATTTCCCAATTAAGTTTCATTTACTGTGTGAATGACTGTTTTTTCTCATTGTATTAGTCATTGATAAAAAGTGTTATATGAGATTAGGTCCAGGACCACACCTCTAAAAGATAACTGCTTGTTTTGGAAGATACAATGACTTCATTGATAGTCACTCTGGGTTCTATTCCCTATCCAATTACATACAGTTAATAATTCTAGTTTATACACCAAATTATATGTTTCAGATACAGTGATAACATTGAAGAGAAACAAAGCCTTGCCAAAATCTTTGTTCCCTTTATCTATCTGCCTTATTACATAGGCCATACGAAGATAAAGCAAGTCAAAGACCACAACATTTGGTCAGTCTATTTTTTGCTAATTTCTCTTCTTAGTTAAACCACACATTTAACATCTAGATAAAGGCCATTAAAATGACAGGCAATAGACTAAATTAAACAGATATTATAATCCTACACAGGGTTAATTATGAAGATTCACAAAGTTGCCTCTTAGTATTGTTCCTTTAAATTTTAATCTCTGTCCCAAAATCTCGTGTAAATTTAATTTTTAAAAATTCTGTAAGATATAAAGGCCCTCAATGAAAACAGCTTTAAATGAAGTATAAGCATATCTTTGTGAAAGAAGATGCACAAATTCATAAAATCTGGAAGGGTATGCACTAAAATTTCAACAGTGATTATCTCTGGTTGGTAGAAATGTGAGTGATTTTATCTTTTTTTTTCTCATTTTAATTGTTCTAAAACAAATTTTTACTTATGAAAAAATTTTTTAAGGAAAACTGTTTTAGAGAAATTTTGTTGGCTACCCTAAACCACAATTATAAACATTTGATTATAATAATTTGTTAAGCAGTGGACCTACCAAAATTTGTGTATAAACAAACAAATCATTTAAAAAGTGCATTTGTGCACATACTCCAATACATGTGTATTAACTTTCTTATTTACTAGAATATAAAACATAAAGATGAAATTAAAATGGTTCAAAGTAATTTTTTATGTTGCTTTACTAGTGGCAAAAACAAAAGCAAAGGAGCTGAATATACTTCATTATTTAAAAAATCTGTTGTTAAAATCTTTGTGGTACAGCAATTCGAAAGTCCAATTCTAAGAGTTTATTTGGATATTGAGTTTTAGTGGCTGGAATCACAAAATACAAAGTTAAAAGTGGAAGAATTACTCTGTTGGCTGCAGTTTCTAAATCATAACACTCATTTTTCAAATCCATCCAAACTCCATCCATTCAAAGAAATTTTTTTAATGTAATTTGGCTACTAAATGTCCATCTTCCCTAGTGTCAATTCATTTTCATAGCAAACTGGAAGGCATAACATTTAGAAATGTTTAGCAAATGATCTCAGAATGGTTTTGAAACTCTTAATCTGAAAGATTCTAAGCATGTTAGAAACTCTGTTTCCATGATTTTTAAGTGTAGATATAAAACTTTATGTAGATGACACATTTATATTTTTGTTTTCAGAAAAAAATCCACAAAACTATGGAAGTGTTTCCAAATGTCTATTATCTAAATGCTCTCTTCCTAGCACAAATTTCTCTGAAAATTAATAACTTTCTTAGCTATTGTTATATTTACCTTGAAGGGAAAGTTTAGATTTAATATTTTTTTAAAATTTCTGTTAAGATACAGTGCTACTGGAAATCATCAGCCATCAGGAAAAACAGTTTGGCACTAAATAAATATCAGACATCTGCATGGTACAAAAGATTTTTATAGTCACTCTTCATTTCAAAGTGTGTGAAAACTAAACTGCATTTTTCTATTCTTTTGTGAATCCCTTTTAAATTATCATTTATAACAACTGCTTTGTTGATTTTTTTCATAAAATATTGTTTTTATTAAGGAAGTTGTTTACTGATAAGAATATATATTCTTTGATACACCTTTACTTTGGTCGTGCAGAAAAAGAGTAGTTATTGGTGTATTTTACCACTGAACAGAATTTAGCAAACACCATAAACTGAGACGTGTAGAAACATCTATGCTTCCATCCAACTGCACTGAAAATCTTCCATAATGCCTATTTGTTCAAGTACCTTTTTCTTCAAGTCTTCAGTTTCTTTGTTTTTTCTTTTCCTTTTTCTGTTTTGGTTGATCAATGGGACTGCATTTTAGTTTTGTCAACAAATTGTTTTCTTTGTGTGTTTTCTAAGCTATTTTTTTTTTACCATAGCAGGAAATGCCACTATATTCCCCACTGGTATGGACCTCTTTGTTGACAAAAAGAAGGATCTTTCTGCAAAGCAATGAATTCAATACTGCATGGCTTCTAACATTACAGGAAACAATTATTTTCATAATATCTTCAATTATCTGCATAATATTTTTAAATATTTTGCTAATCAGATAGCTTTATACTATCATTAGCTAACATCCTAAGGAACAGTGTACACTTAGAGTTAAATAATATTAAAGGATAATGTGCATAAATTTATATTTCACATGATCTTAATAATTTCAATATTTTTAAATGTTGGCTGACATTGTGACATCTGATTACATTATCATTGCTTTTTTCTTGTAATGATGTTGTTAAAGTGCTAGTATCAGGAATAAGAATATCTGATCTTCCATATTTTAAAATCTTGTGCTTGTGCTTTCATTCTTTGTGTTACATACACATAGTTCCTTTGCAAGATTCTTTATAAACCGTGTATCCACTTTGTTAAAGATAGTTTAAAATATACTCCTTAAATCCAATTATCTGGATGTGATATATGGACATATGCCCAAGTGAAAAGACTTCCTAGGCGAGTGTTGTGAGTTCCCCTGAGTTGCAGAACCCCCAGTTTTCCCTCAGGATACCTTACATGACTCATGCCAATACAACCTACTAATCAAATGACAGGTTGATTGTTAATCTGTATAATAAATATCAATAGCTTAATTTATTCTTTCTTTTCTTTTTTTTTTGGCTAAAATAAATCTCCAAAACTTCTCCACCAAAAACCAAAAACCTAACACTGTACCAAAATTAGAACAACACTGAACAAATAGAAAACTGGAAAAGCCCAGCTATCTAGAGGGCAAATGCCAATAGTATACCTGGGCTTTGAAGGTTAAGCAACTACCAGAAGGTAGAAAAGCAGAACGTGACACTTCTGCGTTAAACCCAGTATCCTAGAAGTGGACCGAAGGGGACCCAGGTTGGTAGTGCCCCCTGGCTTCCAGAATTAGCAATTACAAATCCTTTCTGGAGAAAAATACCCACTCTACACATTTAAGATCAAACAAATAAAAGTTCATGGTCAAAGATCATTAAACTCATAGGAAAAATTCACCATGAGTAAGAATCAATAGAAATAAAAATCAGCAGAATTATAGCCCATGGACTTCAGATATCATGATCAGAAGCAGAATATAAAAAGATATCTTGATAGATAGATAAATAGATAGGTAATTTTTTTTAATGAACAATTTCTGATTCCATCCATGATGGAGAATAGGTATTGGATTTACTTTCCCACAATAAACAACTATTAATCTAGACAAAATATATGAACGACCGTTTTTAAGCATTGGACAATAGATAGTGTGGATCATGACCTTGAGATATAAGAAACAAATAGGGTGAACTCAACATTCTCTCTGGCTTTTTGCCTGAGGACACCTTTCAAAATAAAACACAAAGCTGTGGAAACCAAATAGAGAACAGTAGTCTCACTGAATAGAAGAAAGAAAGATTAAAGTGAAGATTAAAGATTAAAGAACCAAGTGAAAATTCTAGAAATGAAAAATACAATATTAAAATTGTAAAACTCCATTAGATGATGATATATTGGACACTAAAAAAGAAAGGAATTTGAAGACAGACCAATAGAATGACTAGAGAAGAAAAAGAAAGAAAGAAAGAAAGAAAGAAAGGAAGGAAGGAAGGAAGAGCAAGCCTCTGTGATCCATATTGAAAAAAAAAAGGAAGTTTAATAATCTAATCTGGTTGTTATAGACACTAAATAAATTTTGTCCACCACTCACTCACACAAAAAGGCCCCTCATTATTGGCAAGTTGGATAGCTATAGAGTGGCCTGTGCTCCATCTATTTCCCATCATAAATGGCTGACGTTACAGATGGACCCCATGGGTCAAATCTGGCCCATAATAATTTGGGATAATAACTAGGATAACCTGTTTGGTCTGAATAGTGCTTTTAAGAAAACTTGAATCAGCAGTAAAAAAAAAAAAAGTAGGAATTATATATATAAACCTTGATATCACTTCTTTTGAAAAATTGGAGACTCTACCGACACCAGGCCCATAATCCAACAGATTTGAGTCATATATCAGTAGGGCCTAAGTGGGAAACAAATGGCAAACTCAAACTGGGGAATTTGAGGAAGGCTTAATAAAGAGATTGATTACACATGTGTGGACAGTGTGTTGGGAAACCACAGTGTAAAGAGCAGTAGCCTGGAAGTGGTATAACCTCAGGGAGCGATTGCAATCTCAGAGGAAGCAGAGGGAGAAGCATTGGAACCAGAGAGGCAGCACAATGGAGAAGGCTGTCTGGCAGAGCTGTGACTTTGGGTGAAGGACACAGCTAGCTCATGACAATGCCTCAGGGAGGAAGCCAGACGAATAAATATCCAAACCTCACTCTCTGTCTGTGTCTGGTAGTGCTCCTCAATGGCCGAATGAAACCAGAAGCTATAAGTCAAGGGAGCCTCTTGAGTCAGCCCATAAAGTGTAGTCCTGAGGGGCACAGAGCAGGGTGGAAAGGATTGGAGGGGGGATCTCGAGGGCCAAGCAGGAGATATCCAGTATAATTAGCAACTGACTCCTGTAGACAGAGCTTATATTCTACTGTTTGCCACAGTCCCTACCATTCTCTATTATCCCCACATCAAAGATGGGTATCAGTTGCCAGTGATCATCACGTTGACACTATGGTGTTTCTTATAGGACAGAACCTTTGCTCTATGTCTCTATCAAAAGTGAGCAAGGAAAGATAGAAGACCAAATTCTTCAAGGAAACTGAGAATATATATATATATATATATATATTCCTTGTAGAAGAGAAATATTACTATGTGTTTAATATATAAACAAAATATATCTTTGTCTTTCATATAAATATATATAACTATATATATATGTGTATATATATATATATATATATATATATACACATACCTTGCCTGCTTTACTGACAAGGTTAGGTCCCCTTTTGTTAGTAGCACTCTGATTTTTGTATTGGGAAATTATCTTGAGTATAGTCTTGCTTGAGAGGATAATTCTAGGTGACTCTCTTTCACTTGGGAGCCAAAGCATTAGGAGCCTCCCTGCCCCCACCACGTGGGCTGGCACATGACTTAACCAGTCAATGGAGTTCTCTCTCTAGGGACTTTGATTCACGAGTGAGTTATGGAAAGGCAATAGTTAATTTCTGTTACTTGTAGCCAAGAACTCTGAATCTTTATCTAAACTTCAGTAGGAATACCATTAATAAGTTGGTGTTTAAACATGCTTTTTGACATTTGCAAAACTCTTCTAATTCAATAGGTTGTGGAGACAGAGAGGAATTGCTACATGCAGATGAACCCCCAGAGACAAGAGGTGCCTCTTGCACACCCATTATTTTACCAAATTTGCAGTTAAAGCTGAAGATTGTGACTCTGCCCCAGCCTACTCTAGGAGAACATATACACAGCCTAATATTTTTTTTTTTTTTTTTGCGGTACGCGGACCTCTCACTGCTGTGGCCTCTCCCGTTGCGGAGCACAGGCTCCGGACGCGCAGGCTCAGCGGCCATGGCTCACAGGCCCAGCCGCTCTGCGGCATGTGGGATCTTCCCAGACCGGGGCACGAACCCGTGTCCCCTGCATCGGCAGGCGTACTCTCAACCACTGCGCCACCAGGGAAGCCCCTAATATTTTCCTCAACGAAACAGGGTGAAAACTGTCACTGAATTAGAAAACAGATGTTTCTATTATGAAAACCAGGATGCCTGTCTCCCTAAGTGTTGCAGGAAATATCAAATAAAAAATGATGTCCACACTGTAACCTGAAACTCAGATGCAGGAACTGGACCTGGCTCAGACAGTGGGTTTATTTATTATTATTTTATTTTTGTTTATTGTGTTTAATCTTAAGTGTTTCTATATTACTCTCAAATATCAGCTGGTAAATAACTGGGAGTCAGAGCAAGTTTGCCATCATTAAAATAATGCTCATCTCAACAGAATTCCATTCAGTTGACATGTTCAAAACGTATAATAGCAAACAAGCAAGCAAGGTGATAATGATAACATTAACATGGGTCAGGGACTTCCCTGGTGATCCAGTGGTAAAGAATCCACCTTCCATTGCAGGGGACACGGGTTCAATCCCTGGTTGGGGAACTGAGATTCCACATGCCTCGGGGCAACTAAGCCCGCGCGTCACAACTATTGCGCTCGCGCACCTCAACCAGAGAGCATGTGTGCCACAAACTACAGAGCCCACGCACTCTGGAGCCTGCGCACCACAACTAGAGAGAAAACCCGCACGCCACAACTGGAGAGAAGCCCGAGCAGACTGTGTGCCGTGATGAAAAGATCCTGCATGCCTCAACAAAGACCCCATGTGCCACAAGTAAGACCTGACGCAGCCAAAAGAAATAAGGAAAATAAATAATAAATAAAATAATATTGAAAAAAGATAAAACAGTGTATCTAGATACCTTTTAGAAAAAGTTAATATGGGTCAGACACTGTACTAAATGCTTAAGTACATAGTTTCAATTAATTTTCACAGCACTGTAAAGTACGTACTTTCATATTTTATAAATGAAGATCCTGAGTCTTAGCAAAGTTTAGATTCTTATTCAAGGTTATGTAACTTAGCTGATAATCTCAAGCAGGAGGCAGAAGAAATGACATACGTAGTCACTAAAATAAACCCTTAAGTATGTGGCATAATTGTGACAAGCATCAGCATGTATTTCAAAATTAGTCATAATAATAATGTGATAATATTTGAGTCCTTATGATGTGTCCAGAACAATGCTTAGCATTTTACAGATGTAATGACACATAATTTGCCAGGGAAAAAAATTGTAATTTGCAGTCTATTTCTGTCCAATCCTCCATCTTTTTACCTTTTTCTCCCAACTGGATCCTTCCCATCTGGTTTTGCATAAGCTCAAGTCTTTTCTGTCTTAGAAACAAACAATCTATTCCCCAGAACAAAATAATAAAACCCCTTCTTCACTTTATTTTCCCATCTGGCTATTACTTATATATCATTTTCCTTACTTTTGCGTAAAATTTCTGGAAAGAGGTGTCCATTATGTCTGTCTCAATTTTCTAACCTTCCATTCACCTCTCAGTCCATTTGTGGACATGGGATGCTAACCTCCTTCAAGGAAGTACTCGCTGCCCAGCTGAGGGGAATGTGGTCTGCAGACTGCCTCAAACTGTCTGCTTCTTCAGGGTCTGCCTCAGACTCAGTGTCATCTTGCACAAGGTCATGCCCTTCCCAGGGTGGCCCACGTATGGTGATGAGTGAGGTAAAAGGACTGGCCATTTTGGCCTGGGTAGAGTTTATTCCGAAGGCCCCCATCTGGTTGGCTGAGGATGTTGGGCTTGGATCCCAGTTTAACTGCTTTCTCTGCTCAGTCATGTTTCTTTCCCTTCCTTCAACAGATATTCATCCCTAATAGATACTCCAAACTCTATCCCAGAATCTGCTTCCTAATGCAGGGCACCATTGCAGTCAGCTTGGGCTTGATTGCTTCAGTCTTTCTAAGGTCACCTATTATCCACATGTTGATAAATCGAACTGGCATTTCTCAGCCATCAATTTACTCAACCTCTTATGGCATTTGAAACAGCAGTTAAGGAAAAATTACAGTGGCAGCCTACTGGATTAACACATTCTTTGCAGGCATCACTTATATTTTCATTGTCAAATATATAATAAAAGGCTTCAAATACCATGTAAAGTATAGGAGTATAAAACAAGTAAGACAGAGTCTTTATTTTGGGGACCTCTGTTTAATGATGAGTCATTGGACACTGAGAATGAATGAGCAGAAACAGAGAAACTTCTGGTTTTGAGCTTGGGCAAATGGATGATACATTTGTCCCTGAGATAGAATCTACAAGAGGGATCATCAACTGAAAGGGGGAAGAGAATGAGCTCAGTTTTGAGTCACATGATTTAGAGGTACTTGTGGGATATCCACATAGAGCTGACTTGAGAGTAATTGCAGCAGAGATCAGACTGCAGCAAGTTGAAGATTGAATATAACTTAAGAATGTGGCAGAGGGTGAATAGAGGCCAGGGATTCCCAAACCTGGCTAAGCATTAAACTCATATTTAGAGTTAATTAAAAATTGATGGAAACCAGCAAGTTTCTACTGTGTAGCACAAGGAACTATACGCAATATTTTATAATAACCTATAAGGGAAAAGAATCAGAAAAATAGATAGATTATATATATGTAAAACCGAATCACTTTGCTGTATACCTGAAACTAACACAACATTATAAATCAACTAACTTCAATTAGAAATAATGATTGAGGGCTTCCCTGGTGGCGCAGTGGTTGAGAGTCCGCCTGCCGATGCAGGGGACACGGGTTCGTGCTCCGATCTGGGAAGATCCCACATGCCGTGGAGCGGCTGGGCCCGTGAGCCATGGCCACTGAACCTGCGCGTCCGGAGCCTGTGCTCTGCAGCAGGAGAGGCCACAACAGTGAGAGGCCCGTGTACCGCAAAAAAAAAAAAATAATAAAATAAAATAAAATAATAATAATAATGATTGAAAAGTTTCTTCCCCAGAGATTCTATTCAGTTGATTTGAGGAGGATGTGTATTTTTACAAACTCTCCAGCGCTACTGTGTTCAGTGCAGGTCCTCTGGAAAGCAAACACCAAGATGGAGTGAAAGTGTAGTAATTTTCTGTGGGGGGGGGGGAGGGTGGCACAAATATATGTGTCAGAGGAAATGGGAGGGAGGTGGGGAAGGCTGGAGGAGCCATCAGGCAGCAGCGCAAGTCTGACCTCATGAAGGGAGGAGGGGGAGATGATTGGGTAGAAGCATCTCAGAGTGCTACGTGGGATAAGGCAGGGTTACCAGGCTGCTGGAAGCTTATGTATCTTTCAGGAACAGGCCTGCCATGCTCGATTGCTGGCTACACAGGAGCAGTCTGTGGGAAACGTGGCATTGGCACAACAGTGGGGATGGATTTCAGAGTGCAGAAGCTGGGGTCTTTGGTTAATTAAGCTCTCCGTGGTTGAAAGTCTGTGAGGCACATTCTCCTGGCTGCCACATATACTCTACTTTTTTTTTTTTTTGGCCACACCGGGCGGCATGTAGGGGTCTTAGTTCCCCAACCAGGGATTGAAACTGTGCCCCCTGCAGTGGAAGCATGGGAGCCCTAACCACTGGACCACCAGGGAATTCCATATACCCTACTATTTTAAGACAATGAGATGAGGAAAGGAAGATAGAAATGGGCTGTAGTTAGAGAGGTATTTGGATTCGAGGCAAGGTTTCCTGCTGTTTTTCAAATAGGAAAGACTTCGGTATGTTTGTAAGCCTAGAAGAGGGAATCTGCAGAATGGAAGATGTTAAAGATAGAAAAGAGGAAGGGAAGGAGGGAAAGAGGGTTGGGGAAGAGGTGCAAGAGGGATGTTGAGAATGAATTAATTGTGGAGGAAGAAGACTCCAGAGAAGGTAGAAAGACGTAAGATAACAGGTTGTGGCTTTGACTCTAAGCAGTGACATCTTATTTTCTGGGATAGTGTCTGGATAGGGTTAAGGTTGAACGTTGTAGGAAGTTAAAGGGAACTGCACTTGGTTATCTCAATTTCTACCACAAAACAGGAGGCAAAGTATCAAAGGCACCAGTGGTGGAAGGTTTGGTCTTGAATAGGAGGTACCACCCCATCCGCTGAGGCGGAAATCAAAAGAGGTAAAAATGGGCTCAAAGACTCATAGATTTGGGATCAAGTTACAGGACAGAAGGGCTGATGGCCTTGATTTCTTGATAAGTAGGAGGCAAAGTTATCTGCTGAAGGTATTGTTTATTTGTCGCTCTTCTCACATGACAAAATTCCTCACATAAAACCATAATAGAAATAATATTTAGTATATTAAAATTAATACTTCAGATATTTCTTTTATATTAAGATGATTGTCATATAAATCTTTCATAAACATGTGTCTGTTTCTTGGTGTATAAAGCATAACTCTGAAAGATACCCTTGATATAATTTAGAATTTTAAAAACCGACATTGGGGCTTCCCTGGTGGCGCAGTGGTTGAGAGTCCGCCTGCCGATGCAGGGGATACGGGTTCATGCCCTGGTCCGGGAGGATCCCACATGCCGCGGAGCGGCTGGGCCCGTGAGCCATGGCCTCTGAGCCTGCGCGTCTGGAGCCTGTGCTCCGCAACGGGAGAGGCCACAACAGTGAGAGGCCCGCGTACAGCAAAAAAGCAAACAAACAAACAAACAAAAAACCCAAAAACTGACATCGTATTGAGTTTATACCATTCTCAATCAGAAGATAAAATTACTGGAAACATAATGTCAGTGTATGTTGTATATTTGTTACCAAATGTAACAAACAAAAACCACTTCTGGATGCTGTAATTTTATCTAGTATTAAAATAAATTCATCATGTGAGCAAATACTGGCTCTCCCTATCAAAAAGTAGACACCAAAATATTTCATAATTGGAGGGGGTCTTTGAGATTAGTGGCTTCTAATTTGGGGGCCTCAGACCCCCAGAGTATACACATTGAACAATAGTAGTTGATCTATTTTTAAATTTCAAAGCACCTAATAGAAATCCCACTTTACCCACATGAAGCCTTTGAGTTCCTTTACAATTACTTGAAATTATTTCAATTCAGTGGGGCTACTCTTCAGACTCTCCAATGGGCCTCTGCAATATTAAAACATGGATAATGCATTAATCATTATTTAATCAATGAGTTTTAAAAATCAGCAAAACTTCTGAAACACAGGGCTAGGGTAGAGGGAGGATTATAGACATTTGAGGTAACTGATAGTGAAAACGTTGGGAAAAATTGACTTAGTCTAATCCTGAAATTTGCAGATGAGAAAACTAGGAGGAGGATAAATAATTTATCCAGTAACACATCATGGCTCATTAATAGCAGAGCCAGCATTAGGATTTGCTCAATTCATATTTTGGAAGCTGTGAAAAAATTTCCTAATATGCTATTTTCTTGGGTGTTAGGTTTCTGCATTTTGTATCGTGGTGTTTAGTGTTCTTAGCATTTGGAACCCAAATGCTTCACATTTTGTTTTTGGGTTATTTTTGGTTGAGTACGTACCAATAGGAAATACCCCAGCCCAAACGCTAAGGTTTATTAATTTGTATTTCCTCTGCTGGCCAACTTTCCAGTAAAGTGGTTTAAAATTTTTTTTCCATAGAGGTAATAGAGAAACAAAAACAGAAACCTTTAAAAGAGTCTTCATAGTAAAGAGATGTCATAAAAGGCTAGTTAATTTTGAACTCCATTCTTCCATTCTTCATAATTTTGGGGTGGTCTTCATTCATATCTACTCTAGTTACAACAGTACTTTAAACAGAATTATATGGTAAACTTTATACAAAAGTTCTGCTACTACTATAATTTTTGAAAACATTTAACCCACCAGTAAGAGTGGAGACAGCCCTGCCTTTTAAAAGATAGATAATTTGAATAGAGAATATAAGATAGGATCATTAGAAGTACAAACAAGAGTTTTTCTTCTTATGAAAAATTTAAAAATTTCCTTCCTTGTATTTTTGTTGTTCTTTATATTTCTTTAGACAACAGCCATTTTTTCTCAAAAGATTTTTTTTTTTTTTTCCGGAAGGGAGAGTTGTCTATTGATGGTCTAAAAGAAGTGCTTATATAATTGTAGCTGAGGCAGAACTGGGTATTTAATATTTCTTACATCTCATTGATGCAGTCTTCCAAGATGTTGATTAAGCAGGGAAATCATTTTCTAAGTCCAAAATCTCAAAATGTATAAAAATAATCATAATTTTATAACAAATGGTAATAACTAGTTTTGTGCATTCATTTTCTATGATACCCGATAACATAGGCCAATTAAAACACAGACTTCACATTGTCATCAAATGAACATAGCAGAATGACCAAAGCTGAGAACTAGTCATTGTCGTAGATTGAACCTAAAAGAAGAAAATACAAATTTAAATTAGTTACACAAAATACATATCCTCTAAGTGTTCCAACGCTGTAAATGTAAATGATTCATACTCTCCTGGTTTAGGATAAAAATAGGAGAATTGTCTCACTTTATGAAAAAGCATTTAAATCGAAGGCCATATATTTATTTAACATTCATTGCTCAGTGTACTTTTCCAAACAAAGTTTCTGGACAAATCTATTCTCTATCAAAATGAGACTCAAGATTATTTTACCTGGTACTTAATTAAATGTACTTTTTGATAGTAATTCTGAATGAGGTTGAAAATACTAGGTATCAGTAAGAATCATACATTTAAAAGGAGACTAAAAGGAACATAATTAACACTATGCTTCATTTCAGGTGAGATTAATTTTTTAGATCATAATTTAGAAATGTACAATGCTTAGATAATACTAGTGAGTAATACAGGTTATGAAATAAGTACCTACTTATTGTCGAGGCACAAATATTTTTGTGGATAAAAGCAATTCTTATTAAGATTCATGGTATAATGAAAAATACACTAATATTTCATTCTTTTGTTTTCAAAGAAAATAAATAAGAGATTTTTCCTTGATTTTCAGTCATGTTCAAAAATAATTTTATTTCATTATACCATGGCATTTACCTTTCTTAACATTTTCAGGTGATTCAAATTCTAATCAGATTGGAAGGCTCTAATTAATCCAGCAAGCTATTTTCAGTATTTGTAAGAACAGTAAATTCACCATGACTGTTCTCTGTGCTGGGTGCCACGTGAGACTTACCATCAGCAATATCGTCATAAATCTCTCCATCACTGTAAATGTAGAAAATAAATTTTATTTTAAAGAAAGAATCTTCTTAACATTAAAGCAATATTTAGGTTATAAGTTTAATAATGTGATTTTATGTGACATAAGGCATTTAAGGGTGAGAAGTTACATTTATAAGTGGGAAGAAATTTCATATTCATCTGTATCTCCTTTCATTGACTTAATCGAATCCTCTGTTTCATTCTTATAGCGCACACACACACACACACACACAAAATTTATTCCATATCATAGACATACAGAACAATGAAAACATGCCCCAAGAGCATAGACCTTGCCTTACTCATCTTTAGATAGAACTATAAGCCTAGCACACAGCTGTCCTTGGTCAGTAGTGTTTGTTGAACTGAACAAACTGAAAAATCATGGCACAGTACTCCACTGGGGGCCCTAATCCAAAACTGTGATGGATTCTTTATGTTCAGTAATATCAGATTTATACTACTTTCACTTGAACTTCAAATGTTGAATCAAATACAGAAATATTTGGCATAGGAAATGGGTGCATAATTTCTGCAATGTTTCTAATTATAATTTGTAAATATTAATTTAAAATATATAAATATTGGTTACAAAATAAGCAGCCAGGATATGGTTTGTATGGTGATTCTTTTTTTATTTTTTATTTATATATTTTATTTATTTATTTATAATTAATTAATTTTATTTTTGGCTGCGTTGGGCCTTCATTGCTGCACGCCAGACTTTCTCTAGTTGTGGCGAGCGGGGGCTACTCTTCGTTGTGGTGCGCGGGCTTCTCATTGCGGTAGCTTCTCTTGTTGCGGAGCACGGGCTCTAGGCACGCAGGCTTCAGTAGGTGTGGCACACAGGCTTAGTTGCTCCGCGGCATGTGGGATCTTCCCGGACCAGGGCTCGAACCTATGTCACCTGCATTGGCAGGCGGATTCTTAACCACTGCGCCACCAGGGAAGTCCTATTTTTTACTTTTTAAAGTTTTGGGCCATGCCGCGCAGCATGTGGGATCTTAGTTTCCCGACCAGGGATCGAACCCATGTCCCCTGCATTGGAAGTATGGAGTCTTAACCACTGGACTGCCAAGGAAGTCACTGTACGGTGATTCTTATGTTATATAATTTTAAAAATATTTGTGGTTATAGGCGGCAGCCATAATAATCGTTCTGGTGAGTTTTACACATTTTAGGTTTCATCTGGTCCTGAATCTTTGTGAAATATTCTATTCTACACACACACTGAGTCCCTCCTATGTACCAGGAGATATAAGTAAGACACAGTTTTTATTTCAAGAAACTTATAATCTAATGGAGGAGAGAATGATATGCAAGTAATTAAAGTAGAAAGAATTATAAATATTAATATAGCCTTGAAACGTAGGATACACAAATGTAAGGTGACTTTGTCATTTAGACCAGACCTACTCTTGGTTCCTATACTACCTCTGTGCATTTATCATGGAAGCAGCAGCAGGCTTTTCAAATTGCTGCCAACTATGGCAGATGCTGTGAGTTCCCTAGGTCTTCTGTTTGGATCCTTTCTCTGAGATGGAGGGAGGATTTGGCTAATGGAAATCTGATACAAATGCAAAGAGGACAGATTTTTTTCTATTATTCATTCAATAAACTTGTATTAAGTATTCACTTCAATAGGTAGTAAAGCAATAATTACTTAGAGAGTACACTTTCTGAATTCTCTCTTAATCGTCCTGTAGTAATCACTGATGAAGATGTGGTCCCGTTATTTGTCACGCATTCTTTCCTTGAAATTTGTATCTTTCATAGAGTAAAACCTATTGAAAAGTCCCACACCTACTACTGTGATTAATGCTCTGAGGAAAATAAAAGTATTGTGATTATTTTTCTTTTGACTCTTTCCTGGTTTGCTGACAGAGCCCTTAACATTGCTTTGCCTCTTTCTGATTGGTGTCAGGTTATTTATGGATACAGTTTGTGAATCTTCCTTGATTTCTTAATCATGCTGAATTCTGTAAATCTCTGTATTGGTATATGACCTACCCTGATAATGGAGTTCATTTCTTGCACTGGTTTACTTGGAATAGGATCTTATAACATTGTGGGTGGACTCTAATAGCACTAGTACCAGACTGTGACAATGTCCTATTCATAAAAATAGAAGAATCATTGACCACTATCTTTTTCTGGCATGCTTCCAAAAAAGGCAACTTAATACTCTACTATGCCTAGTGTGAGTAAAGAAAAGCCTTCAATTAGGCACCAAGCCATAAACCGTTAACAGGTGATATTTGTACCTACTCTGCAGACACTAATCGATACCTGATTAATTCAATTCAATCAACTGCATTAATAGCTAGTGAAATGCAAAGTGTTAGTGGTTTTGACCTGTCTCCAATATTTTCAATGTGTGTATCCAATGAATATATAAAACTATGAACTGTATAATCGTGAGTGAGAAGGGCTCCTCCTTTATATTTAAAAGAGTGACACTTTATCAAAACTAACTTCGTTATGGGTACTACCATATTGACATTAGTATAGCATATTGTTTTAAAATTTATTTATGATAGTTTAGTAGATTATATTATGTAAGTGATATTAGGAAACTTTCTTAAAGAAAAGCATATAATTATTTTCGGAAGTATAGTAGTAGAAGAAAATGGGCTTACTTGTCTACCAAGGAACTCCGAAGGACATAACCATCTAAGAAAGAAAAAGAAAATAAATTTTATTAACAGTAAAAACTTGAAAAATCCCTACTATTTTCAAAGAAATTGAAATAGAATTTAATAATTAAAAGAATATGATATAATATATTGAATAATTATATCTATCTCCAAATATGACTTATTTTTCTTATTTGTGTCCGATTTTCTCTCCTTCCTTTTTTTTTTTTTAACATCTTTATTGGAGTATAATTGCTTTACAATGGTGTGTTAGTTTCTGCTTTATAACTTTTCCTCTTCTCTCTAACTTTTTTTTCTCTCTCTCTCCTACATGACTCTTTTCCTCCATTTACAATCTTTCCTCCTTTCCCCCTTAAATTAAAAACCAATATTTTCTTTTCTAAGCTACTGTAGGTTGTAGCACAATCTTCTTTCACATTTTAATCTATTTCTTTAAGGTGTTACCCATTCGACACAGTTTTAAGAATTTATGAAGCATAATTTCTCCTATGAAAAAAGTAGGTCACAGGTAGGGATTTTAAATATCACCAGGTCTAAGACTTAACTTTTCAAATTTTATTATACTGAACAGTCAGAACTGTGTTCCATTCCCCTTTCAGATCCGCAATCTAGTGTTTACTTGGGGGAGTGTGCATTCTAAATGGTTTCAAAACAGCTCTCTAATAATGAGTGTGAAAGATCTTTCACTATCGCTTTTGCCATTTGACAGAGCGTCAATGTTTGCATTTTCATCTTTCATGGAATAAATAATGATTAGAAGAGCACGTATCAGGGATTCTAGTGATTCTTCTGTTAAATGGAAAATAAACATTTTATACAAGAAAGCAAAGATTTTTTTTCACTTTATTTTTGCCCCTCTTGTGCAAAATACTCCTAAGAAAAAATATGGGCTGTTTTTCTTAAGAAAATGTCTGCTGACATCTAATTAATGTTACTAGCCTTTGGAATTATTGGTTTTGTGTTAGCACCTAGCTACTGTTGTATGTTTGAGATTAGTACCATTTATAGTCTTGTCAATACAGCTTCTAAATAACTTCTTTCACTGAGTCAGTCTATTGGTTTTGCTCCACCTCAGATCTAGTTTTGGTTCTAAATCAGAGTAAATGTGTAAAAAATGATAAAGCAGGAAGCTCACAAGGAAAAATTAATACCAACGTTAATAAACTTACGTAAACGTTAATAAACTTACGTATTGCCATTGATTTAACATGCAAAATTTTTTAAAAGTTAGAATCATACAACTGAAATTGTGGATTAAAAATTAAGAGAATGAACTTTCCCTTGAAATATTCCAGGGTAAAATCAATTCCACCAACATTTTTTGTCAAGAAATTAACTACTTATTGATGAAAATTGTTCATAAGAATCATATTTGGAAAATAAAGAATCAAAGTTATCTCTGAATTCCTGCAGCATGGCAGTAATGAAATGATAAAAGTACAATAAGTAATATTTTTCTCAGAGTATGAAAAATTAGACAATGTTATACCTTCCTTTTTATTTCAATTAAAGAAGTGGAAAAATTAATATAAAGGTCATCTAAAATTAATATCTATGATCCTTGGGTAGACTTTGATTCCACAGTTCTTTCAGTCATTTCACGTTAACAAACTTTAAAAAAAAGTTAAGGTAGACATCGTCATTTAGCGTAATTTTTAAAGGGGGATAAACTCATCTCTAACAAATTCAACTCTATGTGTGTCTCTCAAAAGAGAAACTCTGTGCAAATAACAGACTTTTTGAACAAATTGTGGATTTTGTGTCAGGCTTCCAATAATCGAAGTCTGTCTTTACTTGTACATCTGTTTAGGGCTAACATAAAGTATGAACCATTTCTACAGACAGTAAGAGTCACAAAGTTTTTTTTTTTCGTTAGTTAAAATTGGTGGTTATGTTTTCATTTTGAATTTTCTCTTAAAACAAATTGGAAAATAAAACAATACAAGTAAGTGTTCCCATTGATATTCATGTTTAAATTAATAATTTTAAAATAACGACTGCAGCCTTTAACGATGAAATCAATCTCATTGTGAGTTGTCTGGGCTTTGTAAAGTGTCTGAACTAAAATTAACATGTAGACAATTAGAGAAATGTATAAGAAGTAAGAAAATATTGCCAGAGATTGGAATTATTCTGGCCTCAAGTATATTTCTGTTGTTGTTTGTAAAATATATTTAGAAGGTCAAGAGAAACAAAATCCAAAACAAAGAGAATATAATCACCATTTCTGGAAATAAAAGGATTTTATTTTCTTGTGCTTGTAGGTCATCTACTTTTTAAAACTCAGTTATGCTAAAACTGTATAGACCTGGATAAAACACTATCTGTAATTAGGCATAAAACAGTCCTTTCAATGACCAAAGTTAATAACTCATGATATAGAACTTAATTACCTAACCTCACAAAGTTTATTATAAAAAAATATATTTTCCTAGCTTCTCAAATCCCTATTACATTTCCTCCTATATCTTGACTCTTCAAGAGCTCTAAGGAGCAGCTTTTTCTTTTGTTGAAGGCTCTAACGTTGTTGCCGTTTTGTTGTTTTTGTTGTTGTGTGAGCTACATAAACATCAACGATTGTGAATATTATTTAAGAACAAACTTATCAAGGGGTTGGGGTGTGGGATGGTACTGTGCTGCTCTACTTTAGTTCCCTGAAATGATGTGATCATTTGGGGCTCATAGACTATGAAATCACTATTATATAGCACTTTTGTAGGGTTAACGACTTTTAATACAGCATAGGTTTTGCTGTCTAGTACCTTTAAAAATCTCCGCTGAAACTTCATTCTATTACAAGCATGATTCATGGCAGTGTCAAAACAAGTGTCTTACCATGAAGTTTTAAACCACTTCTCCATGATAGTTCCTAGACACAATTTTTTTTTTTTTGCAGTAGAAAAATGTTCTCTGCTCACATGTTCCATGAACATTCATCATAGGGAATGTAATGAAAAATACAAACAAATGAAATAAACAGAAAACCTCATCATACTTCTGTAACATGCAGAGTGGCTGCTGTGTTTAGTTAGCTCTATAATATCGTGGGCACTGGCACACCAGGGATGCTCACAGATAATATGAAAGTATCATTAGGAAATCTCACATTCATAGAGCAGAACACAGTGACTCGAAACAAATGTTTTGAAATATGTGGTGGGTAGAGTTGGTTAAGAAAGTAACACCCACCCACCATTTGTGCCAGTTAATTTCTTCCCAAAACATTTACTTGCTACAGTGCAGATGTGTCGCAGGACTAATGACTCACCTTTCAGGAGGGTGTTGTGAATATAAAATTACCAAGGATATACAAAAGCATCTTTGGAAAAAATATCTTTGTTCTAATATTTTCAAATTTTTTACTCAATAAAAATGACAAATTTTATTATTTCCTTATTATTTCGTTTGTTGTGAGCAAGTCCAGAAATAAAGTTAAACTTACTCAATTTGGCCTCATGCAGTTTAAAAACAATAAAGTCATACTGCATAGATTTACTAAGGCAAGTGGAACAACGTCCGACTTCAAGAGAAAATGCTCATAATGTAATAGAAATTAAAAACAAAATGCAGTGTATAATGCTAAATATAAATTATTAACCTAGTTCTATAAAAATGTTCTCTTTCCCTCTCTCTTTTTCTCTCTCTACTTATTTTTAGGGCTTCAAATCAGGTGACATTAAATTTCTGAATACAAAAATTTTCTTCAGTGAACATGTGTTGTTTTAAAATCGAAACCAAAATTACCTAAGCAAAGAAATCATCAATTGGATTTGGGGACACCCAAAGCACCTTTAAAATTCCCCTTCCTTTGGTGCCCAAAGGAAATGGACAACATTTTGATCACAAATAACTCAGCTCATGTCTCATTCCACACTTTTTTGTAGAAAAATTTTCTCCAGTGACAAGAGGTGGGAAAACTCACAGCTTATGAGACTTTGAGTTGAGGAACATGCACAAATATTAGCGAGAAATTCTAAACATTTGGGAATGTGCCAGAAATATATATTTAAGATCTCAATGCCTCTACAATGTGCTTTTCTACAAGTCAGTGGGTGAGACTTGATCAAATGTGATAATGCCTGTAAAAGTGGCTTGTACTCTGCTCCACAGTGGGAAGGGATTACTGTTAATGATTTAGCCTCTCATATCTATCATTACAAATTAGGTTTAAGTAAACTATGGTTTTCTTTTTTTTTTTTTTGGATGGATTAAAGAAGAATAGAAAGTAAGGAAAATGTTAGGGTCATCATGATGTTGGACTGCAAATGTCGTTACTGCTAATTAGGTGTAGAAAAAAGGAACTGAAAGGTTCAGAGTCTCCCAAATGATACACAACAAGTGAACCACATCACTATGGCTAAGACAGAGAAGTTCTGTCTTCTAACAAGTTAAACTATTCAACGGACTTCTTCCTGTGAATGTCAGTAAGTCAGATTTTCATCTGGTTATCCAACTGCAATCTCCAAATTGTTATACTCAATTCAGCAAGCCCCAAACAAGGTGCCAGGCAGTGTAGAATGTGTTGGCAATACAATGTTGAGAACATTTCACTGAAGCTACTCTCAAGCTCCGTCTCATAAGAGTAATAGATTGGAAAAACAGTAAGGACAGTGACAGCAATAACAGTAGTGGCATGGTGCAGCAAGGGAGAGATTAATTGTGTTAGGGTGGCTGCAGAGGAGTGAGTGAGTGTGCTTCCAATTTTAGATGACAACTGGGTTGTTTTTAATAGATAATTTATGGGCATTCCAAGTAGAATAAAATAGCATAGAAGGATGAAATAGCATAATTTATTCAGGGAATGACAAATGAGTAGTTTACATTTCTGGAGTGTTAGTTGCAGATGGGAAATAGTTGATGCAGGTGAGGCTAGATCACAAAGGGTTTTATATACTAACCCTAAAGACTTCATGTTTTTAAAAATAATATTTGGGTAACAGTATGGTGAGTGGATTGGCTGAGAGAAGGGTAAGGGAGACATATCATTTGAAAGGCTATTGCAATAATCCAGGTGAGGAAGGGTTAAATCCATACAACAATTGTCCCAAATCCTATGGAGGTATTTGAGGAATAGATCAGAAATTAAGAAAATTAAGAAATTTAAATTAGATTTAAAATTAAGAAAATTAAACATCCAGTTCAAGGAAAGACTAACCAGCAGTTTTAGAAAAATTAAGAAAAGCAAGAGATTTGGAAAAATAAAAGGGAAATTAAGCAGATATGATCATTGAATTGTGGAATAATGAAATCGCAGATGCTCTTGGTGGCCTTCCCACCTGCCCAGGAGTAGGCTTCAATTCCTGATGGACACAGAGTTGATGTATAAGTACCCCAGTTTGTTTCCCACCGGATGGGATAACACTGCCACTCCGATTTCCCAACTGATTAAGCTCCTACTACCCAAGTGTACCTTTTTTTGATAACAAGATTTTAATAGCTGCCTTCTCTTCCCAGTTTATTAACAAGATTTTATTAGCTGCCTTCTCTTCCCAGTCTACTTCTCCACGTGCTCATGGGAGTATCCCAGAATCTCCTCCTAAATGGGAAAGCCAAACTAAGACAAAGTCCAGGCCAAAGAAAGTCTATAAATAAAAAACAACTAGTATGCAAGTGCTACTGATATAATCATCTGGTTTTCATTCTGTTCGAGGTGGACCCTAAAACCACCTAAGAATTGAATTAGTTATCAGTGAGCTTGAGAACTGTAAGGTGCATTGGTCCTGCCGCAGACAAAAAAAAAAAAAGAAGATAAAAGTTACAAGGAACCCTTGATTTTATCTACCAGAATGTCATGTAATGTTTTCACCTCTCATTTTTAACAGATGATAAATTCTAAGAGGATAGGAGTCCTCCAGTATTCATAGCAGTATTTAGAATTATTGATGTCGAAGTAGAAAATGATAGCAGACTACAAATTATCCCAGAATGGCTGTTGCTTTTCCTCATTCTTAGGGTCTACTGGTTCCTAGGTAGGAGTCTCCTCTGAATTTCTGTTTTTGATGCTGAATCTACATCTGCTCATCTGTATCTATACATGTTTGTTGTTGAGGTCATTTATATGCTGTTACTCAGAGTATGTTCTGCGGACCAGCAGCATCAATTACCTGCGAGCTTGGGAAAACACCTTACCTCAGACCTGCTAAGTTAGAATCTGCATTTTTAACAAGATCCCCACGTGAAGTGTATGTACTTTGGAGTCGAGGAGCATTGCTCTAGATGGGATTTGTTGCGGGGACAGAAATCTCAGGACAGCAGGTCAAGATAAGTCTGAAGCTTTTCCTCTGGAGAAAGGTCCACATGACAAGTACTAGAACAATTCTCTGTTGTGAAAAATGTGAAATAATTTGGAAAGTAGAGGGAAGGAGACATATCATTTAGGCCCATCACCCTAATCAGCCACTATTAGGATTTTAGTTTGGTTTCTTTTATTTACATATTTTTTAACATGGCTGTAAATAAATCCTATCCTACTTTAAGCAGGCTTCTTATTCCTCTTACTGTTGTATCATGAGAATTTCCTCATGCTATCATAATCACCCTGGAAAATACTCAGTTTATATATTTATCATAACTTATTTAATAATTTTAAAAATTTGAACATTTTAAAATATTTTGATGACCTTTTAAAGCATGTAGTTATTCTGCATTTAAGACTATTCCTTGGGGTACATCTTCACAAATCCTGGTCTGAATGGGGGTTTTCTTTGTCTTCTGGAGCTCCATCTTTGAATTATCTCCAGTAACCTTCAAGTAGTAACACTACATACCCCTGCCTGTTATCCTTTGCACCCACATTCCATTTTTTCCTTTTAAAGCCAACCACACCCCTTCCATAAGAGCTTTAGATCCATTTTCCCCACCCTTGAGTCACTGTATTTTATTCTTAAAACATCTACTTCGGTTCCTGTACCTGAGTCACCTTCCTGTCATTAAAATTGAACTCAAAGTTTGTGTTTTCCGTGCAGACTTACCGAGCTGATATGGGACAGCCATGTTGGCCATTCAATTTTAAATATAGGACAACATAATTTTGACTTACTCTTCTCTGGACGTTAAATGAAATAAGCTTCCTTTTAAAACTGGACAAAAACATTTCCATCTGCCAGCTTTAGTAGCTGAGAAAGTCAGAGAGGACAGGACACTCTTGTGTTTATTTGGAATAGAATGTCGTATTAAATGTGGCCGAACAGGAAGTGAAAACAAGTGAATTTGCAAGGTAGGAAAACTGGAGATTCTAGGTGTGACATATGTGATATAATTTCAAACCAGACCAGAGCAAGAACCACTCACTACTTTAGCAGAGTGGTTCTCACTTTAGTGTACGTAGGAGCAAACTAGGGAAGCCGTTATGATCACAGACTCTGTCTGAGCCACGGAGTACATGACTCAGCAAGTCAAGGGTGGGTCCAGGGTGTTAGAATTGTAATACACACAGGAGTTTTCTGATGCTGGTGGTCTGGGGACCACATTTTCAGAAGCACGAATTTGGCATAACTTTGGCAACTCAGTGCCAAATATAGCAGGTGGGAAATGAAAAAAAAAAAAATTAAAATAAAATACATTGATTCCAGCACAGCGAGGTCTCCAGTTTCTTAATGTTTTCCACAACTCACAAAGCATGGAGCAAAACCAGTTAATACAAATAGGAGTGATCACTAAAACTTGTTTAGTCGTTAAATTCTGGGGCGTCCTAGCGATAAAGAATAAACAGTGACTTACATTTTCCTTCTTCATTCCTGCAGAGAACTTTTGTATCATCTGTGTTTTGTATAACTTCCAGGGATTCTCCAGGCTTCACCTGTAGATCTCTGTTCCCCCACTTTTTAGAAGTTAAGTAGGGTGCAACTTTGGTGTAATAGAGGACTCTAATTTCACCATCAAACTGGAAAAATAAGAAAAAACATTTACCTTATTGATTGATGTGTAGTATTAAAGTAATTCATTTAGGACAGATTTATTAAGAAAATCTTTGTTAAATAACTAGTTCCTTGTTTTCAAAAAATAACAAAAACTTCTTTGGAGAAAAATCACTCATAACCTCACCAACCTAATAATAATTACTATTATTATTTTATTTTTTTTGGCGGTACGCAGGCCTCTCACTGTCGTGGCCTCTCCCGTTACGGAGCACAGGCTCCAGACGCGCAGGCTCAGCGGCCATGGCTCACGGGCCCAGCCGCTCCGCGGCATGTAGGATCTTCCCGAACCGGGGCACAAACCCGTGTCCCCTGCATTGGCAGGCGGACTCTCAACCACTGAGCCACCAGGGGAGCCCCTAATAATTATTTTTAAAATAAAAAGTTTTTTAAAATTTAAGATGTAATGCATGTGTTGATTTGTCGCACTCATATATTGCAAAATGATTAACAACCAGAACGTAAATTCTATTGGTTTGATCACCTCGCAATATTACCATTTCTTTTTTTATAGTGAGAACATTTAAGATTTGCTCCATTAGGGACTTCCATGTATATAATACCGTATTGCTAACTATAAGCACCGTGCTGTAATTAGATCCCTAAAACTTACTCATCTAACTACTGAGTATTTGTACCCTTTGACAGACATCTCCCCATGCTCCCCTTCTCTGGTAACCATGATTTTACTCTTGATTTCTGTGGGTTTGGTTATTTTAGATTCCACATACAAGTGATATCACACAGTATTTGTCTCTGTCATTCTGACTTATTTTGCTTAGTATAATGCTCTCAAGGTGCAACCATGTTGTCACAAATGGCAGGAGTTCCTTGTTTTTCGTGGCTGAATAATATTTCACATGTATCTATCTATCTCACATCTTTTTTATCTATTCTATTTTTAGCTTACCTTCTGATTAAGTTTCAAAGGACAGCTAAATTTAGATGATTATCACAGTACATATATTGCGTATGAGAGTTTACTTAATTTCTTATAGGAATAAATTTAAATCTAAAATAAATTTTGTAGAAAATAAAGGAGTTGTGATGGAGAACTGTGATATTGATAATTACACTTTTAAAAATCATCAATTTTTTCATTAGCACTTTGAACTTTGTATGATATTTAAATGTAAACATACTTTAAATTTTTTCCTGAAGTCTTTTTCTTCTTTTTCTTGCTTTTTTAGTTTCTTAGGGTCTTTTTCTTCTGCCTTGGCCTTGGCTCCTTGACTAGGATGGCAGAACACACATAAAATAGCATTTAGTTTCAAAATATAAGAAGAATAGTGTATAACAGACAATTCATAACATTACATTTTTGTTAAATTTCATTTTCAATTATCATTGTTAGAAATCTAGTACATTCATTGTAATAAATGATGACATTTCATAATGCAGAATAGATTTTCAAAAGAATACAGACTGAGTTAAAATGGAAGTGAGAGATAATGTATTATGTTGAATGGTATAAAATGACTGAAGTATAGTTTAAACATCGTTACATACCAGCAGTTTCATATGATTCAACCTATTCTTGAACCCCTTATATTTTTCAACCCTTCCTAGATAATTAAGTGGTTTGGCTAATGTCATAGAAAAGGCTTTTTAAAAAAGAACACTTTGTGAAAGACTGATTTTTATGGCTTAAAAAATTTATCTATATATAATGTACTTAAAACAAAGCCAGGGTCACATCTCATGATACCAACTAAAGCCAATTATTATAAGACAGGTGAACAGCTCTGAGGTAGTGATTCTCCAGCCTGGCCACATATAGGATCACCTGGGAAGTTTTTAAAAAATACCACTGCCCTTGTCTAATTCCCAGAAATTAAATTAATTAAAAATTCTAATTAATTAAATTGAGTGAGGTCCAGGTACTGACGTATGTATTTTAAAAGTTCCCAGGTGATATTAATTTGCAACCAAGGTTGTGAACAATTCCTGGGTTAAGTATGGATGTTAGGGAAAGGCTGTGACTCTCTGTAGGAGGGAATTTAAAAAATCAGAATATTTGTGAATAATGAAAAATTTTAAACACTGACATTAATTTTGATTACCTAAGGTAAAGTTTTGTTTGTAACTGATTTATTTAAAAATTTTGAATCTTAGAATTTAGTTCATTCACTGGGAAATGAATTAGCACACTGTCCTGCCCTAGGTTCTGCATTGTCCCTCATACCTTCTCTCTGATGGTACCTGGGTAGTAGTGGAATCGCTGGCCCGGATTAGCACTCTGGAGCAATCAGAATATACATGAATGTTAAAAATGCCCCACAAGCTCTCGTTAAAGGTAATTTATTGAAATTTATTTAAAAAAATAGAATGCTGTGTTAGAGACACACGATTGCCTTAAACTCTGAAAATAAGCAACGGGAAAGAAATTAGTACATATCGCACAAAGTTTAATCAGCTGGGGCTTATTTTGCTTAAAGAAAAGGGCCAGTGGGTGACTCTGGGTTCCTAGAGAGCTATTTAATGGAATGTGGTGGCATTTCTACAGTAATATTAAAGACAAAAATGTGCTTAAAACTGTCAGGAATAGAAGCGACGTCCCAATGGTGAGGAATATTAAAACTTAACATATTTCTGAAGATTAGATTTTCCTTTCATGGAGAACTGAAAAAGGAGAATGATTCTCCTTTCATATTTCTGGTGTGTTTTGCCTGTAGAACTTGATCTTCTTATATAAATAACAGGATATTTTCCCCTCAGTTTCTTTGATCTTGCTCTTGTTGTGTAAAATTAGTTTAACAATGTTGGTAAAAAAAACGAAAAAAGAGGGGCTTCCCTGGTGGTGCAGTGGTTGGGAGTCCGCCTGCCGATGCAGGGGACACGAGTTCGTGCCCCGGTCCGGGAGGATCCCACGTGCCGCGGAGTGGCTGGGCTCGTGAGCCATGGCCGCTGAGCCTGCGCGTCCGGAGCCTGTGCTCCGCAACGGGAGAGGCCACAACAGTGAGAGGCCCGCGTACCGCAAAAAAAAAAAAAAAAAAAAAAAAAAAAAAGACAAAAACATAAACTTAGAGTTCACTCATGCATTTTTTACCAGTACAGCTCAGAAGACACCACTTACTGTATTCCATTGATGTTACTTCTATCCTTTAACTGATCAACTTCAAGATCTTTTTATTCATCTTTCTTTTTTCTTGAAAAAGCTAGAGAGGTGTTCTTGCTTCCATACATAGCATGTATCAGATCATCTCACATATTTATTGGGGTATAAAAAAGCATCCTAACATGTTATTTTCTATTACAAAAGAATTTTGTAAAGGTACTCCTCTTCTATTAATTGATTTTAGGTTTTCTTACAACTTTTGTCTAAAATTAAATTGAAGCCTTAGGTAAGTTAAAGAATGTCACTATTCACTGTTGACTGTTTTTGTTTGAATGGAACCTTTGAGAATCAGATGATTTTGTGAAAAAGTGACATAACTCGTAAAAGTCCTTTCAAAACACAAATCTGCTCTCTTTTTTTTTTTCATAAAAGGAAACGATCTTCTTGTGGAGGATGGAGGAGGCTTGAAGCAGGTGGGTTAGGATTGAGACATAAACTAAGCAGTGTGTTCAAGATAAAAAACGTTTTGAGAAAAAAGTAAAAAAGGGAGCGAATGAATCAGTGAGAGCAGTTGCGATCAGGCTCTCAAATATTTTCCCAGTGAATGAGTGAATAAATGAATGAAGACATTGGTGAGTCATAGGTCAGAAGATAATCAGGGGAAGCGAGAGAGAGAAGGAGGAGGAGAACCTGGGCTATCCATCCATTCACAAACCTGGCAGAGAGGTCAGAGTTGGGATCAGGGAGAGGACGACAGAGCCAACAGGATGGCACACAGTACACACGCCCTCACTGGGGTTTTATTCCAGCTGAATTTTCTTAAACCGTCTGATTTTCATAACTTCACTGTAATGAGAACATTTAAATTACCTCATCTCTGGTGGTGGAGCAGGGAAATCAGAGGCATCCACATCGTCATAAACGTCATCTCCCATGTCTAACAAAAGACAGAATAGCAAATGTTGAAACACTGTTAATGTACATTTTGATATGAGCATTCAATGGGATTTTAATATAAAGATTGTTTCAAGGACAACAAAATAAGGTCTCTGTACATTTCTCCTGGAAGCACTGCCTATTCCTTAAAAGGGAGAGAGAGGTTCCTCTCTTCCTTGATGCTTGTGTTAAATACCCCTCAAAAAGAAAAACAACAACAACAACAAAATAGTGGCAATGATAATAACTATTGTTATCAGGGAAAAAACCCTAAAGCAGTGACTGAGAGTATTTGAATAGCCACAAGTGTGATGAATTGTAAGATTAGTAGATTGCTGACAAGCAAATCAATATTACTGGCCATTGGCTGCAGGTAGAGATTGAAGTAAAGATTTTGATGGGATTTGGGGTGCTAGGATAATATATATCACTTTATTTATATGTCTTTGTCTTTGTGCCTATCTATCTCTCATCTATCTATCTATCCCTCTTTTTTACTCATTGATCTGTCTTTATTAACTTTTACCTTGTAGGAATATTATGTGTGGCACTATTGTAAAATAAAAGACACTTCTGATACCAGCAGGTCTTGAGAATCAGTATTGGTGGAAAAGTTGCTATGACCTTAACTGGTTCAATGGCTTTTCCAATATGTAGACATTTTTCTTGATCCTAGACTTCTTGTTAATAAAGTCAGGAGGAATGCATCCTCTCTACACCTATTAAGTTGCTCCACAGCAAATTAAGCTGAAGAGATGAGTTGAAGAGAGTACAAATGTTTTAAGAAATGATTATCACAGAAAGTTTAAAATGCTCTCTGGTAGTGGTAAGGATTTGATTTCCTTTAAAAAATCCCCCCCCCCCCACCTTGGGACTTCCCTGGTGGCACAGTGGATAAGACTCTACGCTCCCAATGCAGGGAGCCTGGGTTGATCCCTGGTCAGGGAACTAGATCCCACATGCATGCAACAACTAAGAGTTCCCATGCCACAACTAAGGAGCCGGGGAGCCGCAACTAAGGAGCCTGCTTGCCGCAACTAAGACCTGGTGCAACCAAAAAAAAAAATCCCCCCCCTTCTGTATATATGTACACACACATATATATATATATATATATATATATATATATATATATATATATGCTCTGTATATGTATGTATATATGTTTGTGTGTGTGTGTGCTTGTGTGTGTATTTTCCTCCCACTCAGGTTAAGTAATTTCACAGGATAAAACGTGCTCAACTATATGAAGAATCTATAATAAATATGTAAAAATATTACATATCACTGGTTTCCAGAGAGGGAAAAGTTACTATTCCATGCACATGCACTTAATACACCTTTGAGAATGAAAGAAAATTAAAACAAGAAACACATTTTTTACTTATTTGATCACATTTTTTCCATTTTGTTCCTACTATTTGTGGAGCTAAGTTTCTTTTTTTTTTTTTTTTTTGCGGTACGTGGGCCTCTCACTGTTGTGGCCTCTCCTGTTGCGGAGCACAGACTCCAGACGCACAGGCTCAGCAACCATGGCTCACCGGCCAAGCCGCTCCGCGGCATGTGGGATCTTCCCGGACGGGGCATGAACCCGCGTCCCCTGCATCGGCAGGCGGACTCTCAACCACTGCGCCACCAGGGGAGCCCAAGAGCTAAGTTTCTTGAGTATTTTTTGAAAATTATAGATTAAGATATAAGCTTATCAGTTATTGATCAATTTGGGTTAGAGCCTTACATATTTTCAAATTGATAACTGAAAACAAAGTCAGATAAACAGTCTGGAAGAATAGATTATCTTTGTGTTTGGTTTGCTCTTTCAATTTATTTATTTATTTATTTATTTTCATGTTGGGGGTAGGAGTTTATTAATTAATTAATTTATTTTTGCTGTGTTGCATCTGCATTTTTGTGCGAGGGCTTTCTGTAGTTGTGGCAAGTGGGGGCCACTCTTCATCGCGGTGCGCGGGCCTCTCGCTGTTGTGGCCTCTCTTGTTGCGGAGCACAGGCTCCAGACGCGCAGGCTCAGTAGTTGTGGCTCACGGGTCTAGTTGCTCCGCGGCATGTGGGATCCTCCCAGACCAGGGTTCGAACCCATGTTCCCTGCATTAGCAGGCAGATAGATTCTCAACCACTGCGCCACTAGGGAAGCCCTCTTTCAATTTATTTACAAGTCAAAATAAACTTTTTGAAAGCCCCTGAATATTCTTGTGAGACATTTTATTTTGTTCAAAGTAAACTTAAGAAAACTCCTTTAAAGATCTGTCTCAGCAGGGGTAAAAAAATAAGCTGATCAAAATTGTACAAAGAAGAAACTGTTTCACATTGAGCAGTGGAAAATTTTCCAAAGACAATATAAGTGATACATTTTAAAAATCAAAGAAATTTAGATTTAGAAGGACCTTCATGGCATATAATGTGGCATGTTTTCAGAAATCTTTATGCATAAGTCCAATACACCAAGCTCTGACTGAATTGGGGTGGGGAGGGTCCATGGGGAATGTTGGGGTCCATCCCTACTCGGCCCTTTCTCCATAGTGATCCTATGGCTGGAAGAACTGTTCAAAATTCATGATATTTTAAAATTTCCTCTTCCCACTATTTTACTGTTGAGAAACTGTGGTGACCCCAGGTGAAGTTACTTGACAAGGTTACACAATTTATTATTTTCAGAGTCAGGACTTTAATTCAGACAGCGTGACTATAGCCAATCCTTTCCACTACCTCATCTGCAAGAAGTGAGATATAAAATATACAATTAGCTTTTATTACTTACCCACTTGTTTAGGAGGAGAAGGGAAACTGGAAAGAAAACGATAACACAGTTATAATCAGACCAATATAAACACAGAAATTGAGTCTTTTATTTAGGAGAGACATGAATAGCCTGCAGGCTTATAAAGTCTAATTAATCTGTTGACTGTCATTCCTTTCTCATCCTCCATTTCTCTGCTAAGTCCCAAGTTTTTGTCCATCAATCTGGAATTTAGCAAGACTTTTTGTGAACTCCAGTGTTGACCAAAAAAGTCAAGAGTCAAGATATCCAGTGGTTTATTTTGCTCACAGCCATTAGACCAATGTTTGCAGGTTTGTTCTATGAAGTTTGGGCATATTATCATACCAGAGTAATTAAATGGTCTCAGTATTCTGGAGTCACTGTGGCATAGCTCAGGCCCAAAACTGTTTATTTGACTCAAAGAATAGAAATGCAGAGTCAAAATCAGCAGAGGTCATAGGAATCTTTATATGACCATGTTTCAACAATATGTACATGTATATCTCCAAAAGAAGAATGGTGAATAAGAGAGGAAAATCCACTGAAACTAGAGAGTGAGAGCTTATTAACAGAAGTGATTTGAAATCAGGATTGGGTGGCTTTTAGTTGCAACAGAAAAAGACCTTTGCTTTTATTACTTTCTGAGCTTTAAACACACACACACACACACACACACACACATCACTGGAAGAATGGTGCACAGTTACAGTAAAGTGTGAAAGGTCATTAGTTCAAGTGATCTAAAACCAGAATTAGCTGGTGTGTAATTAGAGCAAAAAAAAAATCTCTTCTTTTATTTCTAAGGACTACATTTGAGTAATGCTGCATGAAGAGAAGATTTGCTATGTTTACTTATAATTTTAAGAGTCCTGTTTATTGAGTGTTGTTTTAGTGTCTCACAAAAGGGTTTAAAATTAGGACTTCTATGTGGAATTAACATCTTATAAAGACTTCAGTTAAGTGTGGTGAATCTATTAGGCACATATAAAATAAGGATATCCTGTACCAGCGAATGTAATTAAGATCCTTCAAATTCATACACATGGAACTTATACTAAAGGGTTATTTTTGTATGGAAAGATAAAATTTATGCTTTAGTTTTATTTATACAAACTGAAGATATTTAGAATAATTTTATTATAGGATAAATATGTAATTCAAGTAGAATTAATATATCACAATTGTGATATAGAGTTACAAAGACTTTAAATACTGTACTTAGAGAAAAGAAATTCCAAATTGTGTCCTTTATTTCTAGCAATTAATTTTTAAAAGAGAATGTATATTTTGAAGAATAGTTAGTATACAATATTATATAATAAAATGTGGCGTTGGAATTGTGAACATTCAGATGTGATGCCACAGTTTAAAGAAGTCCTACTAAATGGAGGGTGAGTGTGTATGAGTGTGTGAGGGTGTGTGTGTGCACACTTGTGCGTGTGTGTGCTTGTACATGTTTGAATGGAAAGCAAAATATATTTTTGAACCATATGATGATTTTCGAATACTTTGTGCTCCTCTTATATAAATGCATGAGTTTAAGGGTGACACAGTAAATGAGGCTAGAATAACTAATGGAAAAAACACATTAAATTGTTAAAAGTTTGTCAGAAATTGGTTATTGGTTATAAAATATTAGCAGCATTTGATTAAATTATTAGTGCTGTTATCGTGCACTGTATTTGGTGGTTGGTCGACTCTTACGATGAACCTTCATTGTCTGACTCAGAGTCTTTTGGTTTCTCTCGTATACTTTTCTTTCTGTCATCTTTTCCCTTTAACATCTTCAAAATCCCCCAGGACCACGTGTTACTCTTCTCTTCATCCTGTAGCGTGGAGCTTTGGAGCATGCAGGCATTGATCAGATTTTTTATAATTATACTGCTTTGATCATTCAGGCTGTAAGCTACTCATTGTATTGAACAAAATGAAGCTATTACGTTTATAGGTTATGGTCTTTGATACTGCTTCTACTAGGTAAATAGGTAAGTTATTTTTTCCTATTTGGTAGATTTCTCCTGGTTCTTAAACTAGGCAAGCTGAGTCAGGATTAAGTTTTAAACATCAATTTAGCTATACTGTTTTAAAAGTAAGTTGTTAATAGATTAAACATTTTTTAAATGTATTTAAATTTTAAAATACACCATTTCAAAAGTTTAAACACCCAAAGGATTCAATACTGGTTTTGCCACAGATAGCATATGATCTCAGTTTATTTGGGCTGCCTACAACTATGATTAATATACAAAGGATAGCCATGCGACTGATTAACTTTCCAGATTGTCATAAAAATAAATTATTGATTGATAAATAAATGATAGGGAAAAGTTTGAAAAAAAATCTGCAACACTTCTAACCCTTTATCCCTTTTTCATTTCACTTCTTTTGACGTAGTTGTCAAGGTTATTCCAAACAATATACCACTTCATTTGAAGTGTGGTGCAGTTACACTTCCGCATTTACTAATGCTGTTAATTAAACATTCAAATAATTTTTGGTAACGTAACAGGGAATGCTATTTCTGCTCTTTATTTTAAAGAGAAATCAAAACTATACAACTCCAGTATATACAATACTTTGCAAAAAGGCAATTCGCTGATCATTCTTACCCATTAACAGCATCCTCCTCTTCTATCCCATCATAAATATCATCGTCTGGGGGAGGTGGGAACATCCCTTCATGTGAATTAGGGGGGAAAAAGTCTTCTGTTAGTTTTATAATTTGGTCACAAATGTTCACTCAAAATTTGATAATAAATCTGTCTTATTTAATTGCAGAAAGCATCCTACTTTCATATCAACTATTTAAATAAAAACTAGCTTTATTTCCCACTCTCACATAGGTAGTAGGTAAATTAATTATTTTTAACATTATCTTATAAGGAATTTTTAGAGGTGAAATGTAATAAAAATATGAGGGAAGATAAAGAGTAGTATGCATGGGAGATGAAAGAAATGGGGGAAAATAACTATGAAAAACGTCAAATTAAATAAAGATAGAGTTAGAATTTATTGTGGAAAAAGAAGGGAGAGGTGATAAGAAAAATTTAATTAATACTGAGGAGACGTTCAGAAAAAGCTACTGATCAAGATATAAGTAAAGAAAAGCAAATAAAATGAAAGGTGAATTTATAAACATTGATGGGCTGACTTTTCATTTCTTTATTTCATTTCATCAATGTGATATTTTAAAAGTTAAACCTTTCTTTGATTTGTTATCCTATAGTCCTTAGGAACCTTTCTATTTGACAAATATTTATTTAACAAATCTTTATTGAGTACCTTCTCTGTACAGGAATATGTACAATCAACTTGACATTTGATTTTTAGGATGAGAATTTTAGCACTGCCAGGTATTAGTAACCCTTATTTTGTTGATGAGATAATGAGGAGTCTTTAGGAGTCATAGCTAAGGTGACCATGTAAGTTATCATCCAAACAAGGATACTTCTGAAAGTGAAGGGGGACACTACTAAAAATTGTGCTCAGACAATTGGCATAAAGCAAGACTGCCCTGGGCATACTGGAAGTGGAGTCACCCTACAACCCATAACAAACTTGGAAGAAAGAACTGACTTGCTCAGGGTCACTCAGTGGCCAGGGCTGGACTCCCAGTCATTGGTTCCCAGTCCAGTGTTCTTTCTACCACATTAAGATCCTCCTCATTGTTTGCAGACAAAAGCATTTTGTCATTAGTACACACAAAAACGTCGAAGACTTGCAGAAACTGCTGATGAAAGTGTGTGGCTTACCTCCACTTCCACTCTGATTGTGGCTAGGAAAAAAAAAGTGGACCAATTAAATTAATATATGAAGTATTTAGCTATCAGGGAGAGAAGTACATATATTGAGCAGTTATACAAAAGGAAAAATAATATTCCAATCAAAAGTTTATCAGGATGTTATTTACAATAGCCAAGATATATCAATAGAAGCAACCTAAGTATCCATCGACAGATGAATGGATAAAGAAGACGTAGTACATATACACAATGGAATGTCGCTCAGTCGTAAAAGGAATGAGATTTTGTTATTTGCAACAACACTGGTAGACCTACAGGGTATTGTACTTAGTGAAATAAGTCAGATAGTTACAGACACATACTGTATGCTATCACTTATATGTGGAATCTAAAAAAAATAAAACGAATGAATATTACAAGACAGAAAGAGACTCGCAGATATGGAGAACAAAGTACTGCTTATCAGTAACAAGGGGATGGGGTGGAGGGGCAAGCTGGGGATAAGGGTTTAAGAGGTACAAACTACTATGTACAAAATAAATAAGCTACAAGGATATATTGTACAGCATAGAGAATATAGCCAATATTTTATAATAACTTTAAATGGAGTATAACCTATAAAAACATTGAATCACTATGTTGTATACCTGAAACTAATATAGTATTGTAAATCAACTATATTTTAGTTAGAAAAAAAGTTATCAGATGTTATATGTGAAAAGGAAGAAAAACTGTTCCTTATTGTAATAGATGAGTAGTAACAAAGCAAAAAACAAAGCAAAACAAACCTAATAAGAATCAAGTGAGATTCAGTACCATAAAGTATTCTAAACAATGATACTGTTTGCTTCTAGCATTTTCCCATGAGGCAGTTTTCAGATTATACTGTATTACATCATTCCATAGATGGACTTATTTATAAAAAGAGAGTATTATTCCAGAGCCATTATTGCGTTAAATTCCATTTTCTTTTGCTATCTTGTAGTCACAACATTTAACTCTTAGTGCAATAGCATTCCATTTTTTTAAAAGGGAGAACTTAAAAAAACTGAAATCCTCTTCATGGGGCCTTTGTAGAGCGTGGCTCCTGATTCTCTAAATCCAGAATTCTGATTTTTAATTTATTTTAATGACATTCTCTATTTCCCCTCTTTTATAATTGTCTGTTTTCTTGTCCATTTCTGCCACTAAAATATGAGTTCTGTGAGAACAAAGGAAGTGTAGAGTGTGAGAACTAAAAAAAAAATCTCAGAAGTCATCTAGTTCATTTTGCAGAAAGCAATTGAGGTGCTGAGAAATGACGTGATGTGACCAAGCCCACTTTTAAGTAAATGAACAGATGAGAGGAGAACTTCAGCATCCTGCCTTCCCTTACAACATCCTTTTGGCTACACCTCGCTGCGCTCCCTGTGTCACCGTTTGAGCCTTTTGGATAATCTGCCAGTAACAGATATCAGTCTGATATTACAATCGTATAGTGTAATTATACACTCATATCTGATTCCTCAACCTTTAAGTCAGAATAAAAGAAATTGGTCCGACGCAGATCTACTGCTAATCTAGAAATAAAAAGTACGTTTGTTAATGGAACTTTGGAGGAAAACATGCTATAAGTGTCCTAATATATAAATAAGAATGGATTTTTGATGAATTTTTAGTATATTTTCTGCTTGCTTACAAACTATTTTCACATTCATTGTCCTCAACACTTCCCTTTGAGCATGAAGCAAGCAGATAGAATTATGTGAAAAATTGCAATTTGGGTTGGCTGCCACTCCTGGCAAATACAATATATTCCCTTGGAGAGTCTCACACCCAATTCCTAAAGAACAGAGTTATAATCAGGAGCAAAGCCACCATACATGATTTCATCTCTATAGCCGTTCTTCAATTTCCTATAATGGTCTTTTTGGAATACAAACCATTGATCAGATGAATGAGAGGTAAGGAGAGGAGAGTGTGAGAAAAGAGGAGGAAAGAGAAAGAGGAAAGGATAAATCGCAGGGAAAAGGTTGGAAACATACATAGAAGAAAGTTTTTTTATGTGATGGAAGAGTGGTATTTGCACTTGTAATTTCCTTTTGTTCAACGTTTCACATTTAGCACAAAAAATTGCTTAGTTGAGAAGAAAGGGAGAAGAACCGCTGTCAGGTCCTGTGCTTTTAAGCCTCCTGTCTGCTCACAGAATTTGAAGCACACAGTCAGCTCTCCTTACCCTGGAGGAATTGGGAAAGAGCTGGTAAAGAGTGCAAGGAACCAGGAGGCATCTGGGGGAGGGAGAGGAGAGGATGGTGCCTTCTCTTATTCTTGCCAGGACAAGCTGCCAGCTATACTTAGCATCTTTCCTTGTTCTACTAAGGACAAAGCATATTCTGTCATGAGATCTCTGCCAGCAGCAGCTGTAGTTTCAAGAAAAATACTTGTGTAGAAGTGATGTCTCTTATTCCATTTTCTTATTAAATGCGCATAAGGGAGGAATAGATGCTAGTAAATATTGTGGGGCTATACTTGTTTAAAATATTAAGCATAAAAACCATACACCTCCTCCAACCCCAGTTCATTAAATGGAAGATTCTTTTTCTGCTACATGTTTACTAACTAGAGATATCTTTTAGAGTTGTGGTATGTATAGACTGGATAAAAGGAAAAGGTAATAGCATTTGTTTTGGGAAATAGTCACCTATTATGGAACATAATGCTTCATTTTAAGGATATCATCCCTTTTTGTGGATTTATCATTTTTTTCTTGAGTATGTTCATCAGTGTAAATATGTATATATTAATATAACTGGGGTTCTTTAATTCCAAAATAAGAAAAATGTGTGTGTGTTTTTTTAAAAAGATAAAAGACAAACATAAGGTATATATGTTGCTAATATACATGGTATGGCATACTCATGTCCAGAAAATTCTGTAACTCTCAGAATATGGCCATTTGGAACTTTGACCCCCAAATTAGCATTTACTGACTTTCAAATTAGGTCAAGGTGTTTCTTTACTAAGGCCAATTTACAATCTGTAAACTCCAGTGCATACATCGCATGTTTTGCTATATATTGCATAATTTATGATCATAACATGGTAAGAAGGCATGGAAGGCCATCATTCTTTTTTTTTGGCTGTGCCACGTGGCTTGTAGGATCTTAGTTCCCCAACCAGGGATTGAACCCAGGCCCCAGGCAGTGAAAGCCCAGAATCCTAACCACCAGTCCGCCAGGGAATTCCCTATTATTCATTTTAGAAAGACAAAACTGCCAGAGAGCAACATAAGTTTAATTGATGCCATGAGCTCAAAGTCCACAAGAGGGAAATTTAATTCTTCATCTAGTTCAAAAGTATATTACTGTTTTGATCATTTTACATTTTTAAAATGGTTGATAATGAAAATATTTTGCCTTTAAAATTTGAGTTATGAAGAATGCAGACACATTTTTTCCCAAGTGAAGGTCTAGCACAGATCCTGTGTTCTGGATCACGTGGGGGATTTCCCAATTTCACAAATGGGCATAAAAAAAAGAGGATTCTTCACCGTGCTGGAGATTTTCCTTCTCCTTTTCCTTCAACTTGAAGGGATTATGGCTTTACCAGGAAAGGGAGATATTGGAGGCAAGAAGGAATGAAAAGAAAAGGGGAATGGAAAAGGAAGGAGAAGAAAGGACAAGGAAGATCAGAGCTAGGAAAAGGAGACAGAAGAGGAGGCAAGGATAAAGGGAGCTGGAGACAGAGAAAAGAGAGAAGGGAAGGAAAGGTACGTGGGAGAAGATCGCCATCCTCTCCTCTGGACTCCTCTACCCCAGAAAGATGTTCCCATAATTCTTTCAGGGAAGGTCATGCCATTCTAGTGGAATGAATGGAAAGTTGGACCCTTAGTTTATTGCCAGGGATCATAGGGGATTTTAACTCTTAAAGAACAAAGTAGAGTTGGCTTAAAAAAGCATTTTTGTCTGTTATGTTTTTAAATAAGAACGATGAATATATTTAGACTCAGATTTCAGAGAAAAACACTTTATATTTTTCAGAGCTAACTTCTACATCTCATCCTTCAGTTTTACAAAGTCATACTTACTTTAGGCATATCCTTAAGATCAAATCAGAATAAATACTGTAAAACAGCATTTTGGATTGACAACACGTTTGGCAATATCTGGCAAATGGCCCATTATATTTCAAGTAGTATTTGATACATACAACCAAAGAGTGAAATAAAAGACTACGGAGTTTCAAATGACTTTTCATCCATATTGAAGTGATTGTAAATGGTAATTCAGTTTAGTGATAGAGGGCAGTAGGAAATAGGGAAAGTAAAATTCCAGCATCTTACAATCCACAATATCTGACAAAGAGATGATTTGATTTGCTTTACAATTTGTATTTACACATACCTGTTAACATCTTCCTGCTCTGCGACATCATCATATACTTCCTGGTCATCTTCAAAAGGTCTTGATGAAAGAGCACCAAGCGAATTTTTTTTCCGTTTCAAGGAATCATAGTCAATCTCTACAGCCGTTGTTTTAATATAGCCATCTACCAAAAGGAGAACAATTTATGTTCAGGTAACTGTAGTTTAAATATCATAAAGTTGTGGATAAAATATTAATTGCACACTTACTCTTTAAATTTTCCCTTTATTTCTTTGCTTGCAATTCTGATTTATAGACTTGTTGACACGTTTCACTGTATTTTGTCAAAGTCTTATGCTGTTGTGGTTTGGGGTAAGCCTAGAGTCTATTTTCAAGATTCCAAAGTGATTCGTATGAATCATTTTTGCCTTTTAACCTCAATGAAGAACCTAATGCTCTTTGCTCCTCCCTGAGACACTATAAATATTTACATTTTTCCCCACTAAAAAGATTACACAGATGAGGTGAAGATGGAGCTATACCTGTCATTTAAAATCTTCCTATCTTTGTCCACCCTGTAACGTGCTCCCAACTTAATGCTTATGAGTAGCTTTGGAAGAATTTTCACATTCATATTGGCTCAAATAGAAAACACTTCGAAGCCGTAGGAAAATGTGCACTCACATGACCCCCTGGCTGTTTTGCCCAGCCATTTTCCTTCAGGGTTGTCTGTGATTCGGATTATCTCAATTTGCTCTCCTTGCTTGAAGCTCAGTTCATTCTTTCCTCCTTTGACATCACAGCAAGCTTTTGCTTGGTGGATGACTTGAATAGGGCCTGTTAGCTGCAAAGAGGAAAAAAAAATCACGACCAGCTTCTTTACTATTCAGAACATCTTTAAGGAACGCGGTTTTGAAAGACAATATGTCCACCACTTGCCAACCTGCCTATTACCAACATTTACAAGTTTGAACTAGAAGTTGAGGGTGAATGTCATTCCTGGTGAATGTTCTTAGAGGAGGGGTTAGGGGAAAATTGCAGAGGTCAGACAGAACCAGCAAAGAACAGGTAAGCACATGCTCGGGGGCTAGGAGAGAGTGGCAGTGATCTGTTGACCTCGGGAACTCTGTGGAAGATTTGCAGAGAAAGCCACTGATAACCTACATGTATGACATGCTGGGTGCTATGTGTTTTTATGGGGTATGCTGGTGGTTTGCTTGGTAGACAGAGAAATAGCTTTGTGAATAATAAAAATGACAAACAAATATTATGAGAGGTTTTTAAATTAATATCCTGAATAGTACAGTGTTTTCTTGACAGCAGGGGAATAATCTAGTTTAGAGGCCGTGAATCCTAAACATTTCCTAATCCTAAATTGGTCTTTTCAACAGAATTTCTCAGACCTTTTGATATGCAAATATGCATTGTGAGTTTTGAAGAAGATCTACTTTATTTTATTGAACTTGTGATGTGATGAATTGTGAGACATATCATTAATTATGTACCACCAAGAAAGAAAGAAAATAGCTTAAGTTAAATTTTGATATGCCAACGATGTTAAAACGCATCTTAATATCAGAATTTTAAAATGTGAAATATTTTGTCTTGGAATTAATGAAATGTGAAGCTATGTAACAGTTCTCACATTTATTTATTTAATTGGAACATCTATTAACATTTTGTGGAAGGAATATAGCGTGTGAAGTCCTAGTCTTGACAAACTTTTGAGTTCATATTTGGTGGTATATCTTCCATATCCTATTTTTTTCTTACTAACAAATGTTATTCAAATGAATGAGTGAAACAATGCAAAATTGATTTCTCAAAAAAAACCCCACAAGGGAAAGCTTCACACCATTCCTTAAAAACTACAAACAATCTCTTCATAAAAAGTATGTTATAAAGATTTTCATTTAAGAAATTAGTTTTTCATGTTTTCCACTTGAAAACTATAAACATTGGTAGCCATATATTCTGTATGAGTAAAATGTTTTAGTATTCATACTGTAATCTTAATTTTGCTTAATGTAGTAAGCAAAACTGAATGAGATCCTATAATAGATACAGTGCCTTCCGTGCATTATTTTATTTAATTCCATAAAAATCTTTCAGGAGAGGTATCATTGACTCACTTTAAAAATAAGGATCTGAGATTCAGAGAAGTTTAGTAATATGCCCATGATCACATAATTTGCATGTGCAGTTGGACTTTGAATCCACATCTGTCCAACTGACTCTAAGCTTTACATTTTCCCTTTGCCCTGCTGTTGAATCTTTGTTTTACTATAATCAATATACTGGGAAATTATATATAAACCACATTTTTATAATTCAAACCATATTGTAAATGTTCAGGAGGAATTAAATATTTAAAGGAAACTTGATATGAATCCTTTTTATAGTGAAGAATAGTTTTGTAGCTAGATAATCACTCTATAGCTGACATACTAGACCCACCCCAGATGGGCCATGTCATCAAAGACATACTGGCCAAAAGAGTATAGTCCGCAAGTATAGTGGTAGTGGTGGTAGTAATAGAAATCACACAATTAGAAATCAGAGATCAGAGAAGACAGAGGTCAGAAATCCAGGTGGATGAAGAGGGAGGAGAAACAGCAGGCATCAGGTCAGAATGTAGGTCAGCTTAAAATAAAGGCAAAAGTCAGGTCTAGACAGCAGCAATCAGGTAGCTCACGGAGCTTTATTACGACAGGTCTGGTTAATCCAGAGACACTTCTGTCCCTCGTACCATTATAATACATGCCACAGGGATGTGTATGTGTGTGGTCCTGAGCTCACATTATGAGTAGGATAAAATGAAATGCATAACAAGGAGGGTCAAGATGGGTCTGAGAAATCAAGTACTCTTTCACTCAATCGACATAAAATTTCCTGAGCTCCCACCATATTTTATTTGGACTTTATTGCATTAGTTTTTAGTGCAGGGGTAAAGGAGATTATTGGACAAAAACATTACTATTGTGAAGGTAGTTACTCTTTAGAAAACAATGATTAAGTAATTCTCCGACCACGTAAGGTTTCAAGAATTGTGCCCCTTTTGTGTGAAAGTTATAAAAAGAGGTTACTCTTTTTCACCCTTCGGCAAGCAAGCTCTTACTTTAAATTTCTTCTTTATTTCCTGTTCTTTCTTTTCTCTCTCTTTCTGTTCCTTTTTCTCCAGCTCTAATCTCTTCCTTTCCTCCTTTTCCCTTTTCTTCTCTCTTTCTTTGGCTGTTTCTCTGTGGATTAAAATTGTAAGTTTGTTTTAGCATCCACGGGCATTGATGTGTCAGGGCTCCCTATCCAGAGAGGTTTCTACCCAGAACAGAAGATAGTATGTGAAGAAGTATAGGTGAAGGTATAAAGCCAAGGCTTGTCAAAATTCCTGGGTGTATGAGACTGTTCTTAGACCCAGCAGGAGGCATTCAAATGAGGATGCCTTCCTAAGGTTCTGCTGCCCTTACAGCTCGTGCAGGCAAGTGGAAAGCACTGTTTGTAACGGTTCTTGCGGCCTGTCGGCATGAATAGAATTAATCTCTCTCTCTCTCTCTCTCTCATGCACTCACTAGTACAAGTTCACGTACACACATGCACTTGTACACACATGTACAAACCTTAATTCAGAAACTTTAGTCAGAATTAGTTGAATAAGAACTGGGTAGGGAAAATTAACATATTTGAATCAACAAAAGATAAAATAACATATTCATTCTACTTCTACTCATTTTCCAAGAAATTTCTTAGTCTCGGGCTACCCAGAAACCCATTTTGGAACCCTTTCTAACACCTTTCTGTTTAGCAGACTAAAACTTTGGCATCTGGTGCTGTGTTAAGTCGTCTCTCATAGCAAGGTTGTGAGGTGAAGCGCTGTCTAGGTGAGGACATTGTAACGTATACACGAATTCATGTGCCCAAGGACACACCGAGAGCAAGAAATCAGATTCCCGGCCCCTGTGATTCCCTGCCTGTGGGCTATCTAGTGGGCTGCAGGCCTCTGACCTCTCCGGGGATGACATTTTAATAGAATCCTCTGTAAAATCCTTAGACAAGAAAAGAATCTTTAGTCCTTTGTATTGAAATAAAGGTTATCATTATATGCCCGTCATTTGAACAATACAGCTTTTCCCTCCCAGTGTTGAATATCCCTCCACTCTCCCTCATACAAATCATTATATTCATCTTAGAAGGAAAATATCATGGTAAAAAACTGTAACTCATACATGTCTTCATATGTTTCTCCTTCACTCTCTTGTTCCTGTCAAGAAAAACATTAATAATGATTAACTGTAATTATTTAATAAGGGAACATACACATATTACACTGCTCAAATAATCAGTAAAACAAGCATACATTTGTGTGTCAATTTGGCTTATTTAAAATATTTTTGTTTCCTTTTTAGAGACAGACTGGAAAAGGAAGCACAGAAAGATTTCATTTTATATCTTGCCATGTAATTCAGATGTGTAGCCAGACTTCAGTCTATGTTTAGCATTACAAAATTACTATGAGTCAGTGTAATAATGGGTGTTTAATGTCTCAAGCATTTTAGATGAAATAAGATTATAAATGGAAAAAAATCACCATTACTCATAAGGATTTTCATTTGTTGGTTTATATCAATAGAAGATGAATCATAATAATTGTTACATATTCTAGTTACAGCAATATAATATGAGAAGGAAAAAAAAACTGACCTCATCCAGATTTCCAGTTCCTAAAGTGTTTAAAAAAAGAATACAATTTAATGTAGTGTAATTAAGAAGTGCTTTAATACAGGATTATTAGATGTAATATAATATTCAAAACAGTTCATCATGTAACAGAACTTATAATTTACCAAAGGTATAGAAGTACAAAATAGAATATGCAGTTTAGATTCTTACTATGGCTTTTTTGAATCTTGTAATTTAATTATAAAATCATTTCACTGACATTCATAAAATAATGCAAAAGCCAAAAATTAATGAAGACACTCTTTATTCTCTTTATGAAAAGCATGCACATTTGGTTTTGTGGGCTTGCAGTATGGAACAAAGATTTTACCAGAAAATCACAACTAGTTCACACTTTTCGACTTACTTGTTCCCAAGGATTTGCTTTCATGTGTCAAACAAATCAAGTTAATAAGATTTTTTAAAAAGATATTTTACTGTTCAAGGGTTTGGTAATATCAATAAACTACCAGGTACAAAGACATCATCTAAAACAATAATAATAAAAACAGTGTGGAACTGATATACAAATGAATAGACCAGTGGAATAGAGCAGAGAGCTCAGAGACAGGTACACAAATTTACACACACACAAATAGAAGCACACATTATGCACACACAAACACACCTATATATGCAAAGACACAAACACATCAATAGAGTTAATACAGTAAATGTGGCGTTATAAATTAATGAGAAAAGGGTGGATTTCAGAGTATGGTAATGGGAAAACCGGCTTTGTACATGAGACAACAAATCTAGATTTCTACTAACGCCTCAAAAGTGGACTGCAAAGAGATCAAAGACCTAACTATAAAGGATAAAGTTCATAGAAGATAATATTTGTATTTCCTAGGGATAGGACTTCTTAAATAAAACTTAAAAAGTATAAATTACAAAGTAAATATTAATGAATTTGATTATATCAAAATATATTTATGTTCAGTGAAGGACAGCATGGACTAAGTTAATAGACAATGGACAGAATGAGAGAAGATATTTGCAGTGTCTACAACTGACATAGGATTAATATCTGGAATACAAAGGAACTCCTGCAAATTATCCAGAAAAGGATACCAACCCCAAGAAAAAAATGGTCAAGGAATAGGAACTGGCAACGTACAGAAGAGAAAACCACAAAGGCTATTAAACAAATCAAGTATTCGAACTCAGCAGCAAGCAGAGATATGAAAATGAAACAAGTCATTATTTTATGCATGTGAGACTGGAAACAACTGGAAAGTTGCATGGTACTATGCACTGGCGAAAGGCAGGCATCTTGGAATCTTCATGCCCTGTGATGGGAGTACACAGAGATGCAGCTCTTCTGGAGAGCACTCTAATCCTACTCAGTTGGAATGAGTATGCCATTGCTTACAAGCAGCCACTCTACTGCTGGATATACATAAAGGAAGGCTCTCAGAGGTCCACATGGAGATATGGACAAGAAGGTGCATTGAACTATTATTTGTGGTACCAGCGAGTTGAAGGTGAAATGTGAATGCATAGGATGCATACCATGGAGTGCTGTGCAGTAGTTAACAGAAAGAAATTAAATATACATATATAACATGGAGGAGCCCCCCAAAACACATTATGCTGAATATAAAAAAAAAGGCCAGAGTGAGCTATAATATACAGTTTATGTAAATTGAAATATGTACATATACACATACAACAGCATGCAAAGAATATGTACAAAAGACACACGCTAAGTACATTAGAATATTTGTCTCTGGTAAAGGGGAGGAAGGAAAGGGAGTGGGTCATGGAGATAAAAGGAAATAAATAAGTAAGTAAAATAAGAGACGGGTCTTGCATGGACCAATGACGATAATGACCCATTAATGATCCTATGAGAATAATTAACTCAAACTTCCGAATCGGAGGGAAAAAATAAATAAAACATCTTTCGCCTCTTACCATCAGAGTGCATGACACTATCTTGATTTTCTTCATTTACAGGGCTTCTGAAAACAAGAGAGAAGAAAAAGTGAAAATGGAACAAGTAGAAAAAAGAATAAAAGGATCATTTAAAAATAACTCTTCTCTTTCATATCTGCTCTGATTTAAAACTTCAGAAGTCAGTAGAATAGGCTTTAGCCTGGTATTGATGCCACTACTGCTGCAAAAAGTGGAGAATCGGGGAGCTTGAGCACAGCACTGCCCATTCAAAGTGAGTATCTACAATTAATCAGTAGTTTAGTTTCAGAGCAGAAATATTTTTCTGTTAAAAGGACAGTATGTCAATAAGTCAATTCTGGGTTCTGAAGGTATATGATTGGCTGTACGGTACAGATTCCAAAGATCATTAGTTCCAATCCTGACTCATCACCCTTTTCCAGATGTTTTCCATCTGGTTTTGCTTCCATCACTTGTGGCTTGAACTCCAAGGTGCTTCATTCTAAACCACTTCACTCCAACTGCTCATAACAGCTATCAATACCTGGGCTTCACGAATCCCTAATGATTTATGGAACCATCTATATTTTCTATTTCTATTCTTGGGTTGACTTGCATAACTGGGGAAAATTGCCATTTTACTGATTTAGGATATTACCAATAATTGACATTCAATCTCAGCTATACCCTCAACACTATTCTATAATCTCATTACACTTTTATTCTAGTCAACCCTCTCTTGCATCATCCTTCCCAATTGCTATTCAAAACGTTCATTACTTCCCTCAGATCTCCTATTCCTCTCCTTTCTCTTTTCATCAGATGATCTTGTGTCTTATTTCACTGATAAAATAGCACTTATTGGGGGTGAACTCTCTTAAAATACATTCTTTTAACTCCCAAGCTTATCTACAGTTACGCCCATCCTTACCTGTCCCTACCGAAGTTCCTTCCATCTGTGTTCTGAATCCTATCTGAATGGTCAATTATTTTACTCCTTTTATTAGCTATCTTCTGTGTGTCATCATATTATTTATATTACTATTATTGTTCTTCTTCTTTCACTCCCCATCCCTAAATATCTCACTACTGTTTTCTCCCTCAGCCCAAGTTACTCTCATTCATGAAGGACAAACACTTCTCTTCACCTTTCTAAATCCTCCACATTACCATAAGGCCATCATCCTTTTCCCAAAGTAGAAAAGGCTGTCCATACTCACCGACTTCACTTGCTCTCCTCCTCCTCATTTCTTCATTGACTACAATCTGGTTTCCCTTGCTAATCCTTCACTGAAACTATTCTTAAAAGATTTGATTACCAAATCCATTAAACACTTCTCAGCCAGCACCTACTTGATTGCTTTGTGGCTCTTATCACAGTATTGGCTATTTTGCCTTCCTGGAGTCTCCTTTGTTTCCACCAGAAATCTCTCCCACTCACTTCTTGTCCCTCTGGTCACTACCCCACAATTTCCTTTGTGGGTTAATTTGCTCTGACTTCCCCTTTTAAGTGATGGTGTTCTTTTGTGTTCCAGTCTTGGCTTCCTCATTTTTATTTTCACTCTACATTTGCCTCTAGATGGTCTCATATAACTCCATAGTTTCACATATTATCTTAATGTTGGTGACTACATGTTGAAATCTCTAGCCCAGACCTCACTTCTGAGTTTCAGATTCATCTATCTATCTATCTATCTATCCATCCATCCATTCATCTGTCTATCTATTCATCTTCCTATCTATCTTTATTTGTATGTCTCACTGACACTAAACCTGTTTTTCCTACTAAGTTTCTTACCTTGGTCAATCGCACCACAATTCCCTTAACCACTTAAGCCTTAAGTCATCCTTTATTTCTCACTCTTCTACAGTCCCACATCGAATCAATCAAGTTCTGTAAGTTCTGCAAGTTCTGAGTATTTAGTGTCTCCTATAATGCACTTCCCCTTCTGTCTCTCCTCTATCCTGCTAGACACAAGAACAGGATTCTATCATTGCTAGTGTAGACCCATGAAGTAGCCTTCTGGACAGTCTTCTAGTGATGAGAATTGCTCTTCATCTTTCCTACCCTTAAAGTCCCTTCTACATGCTGCTGCCAAAGTGATCTTTCTAACGTGAAATTGACACCATTTGAAGAATGTGAGCAGGAAGTGCCTTGCTATCACTGAGACCATAAAAAAGGGCTAGTGGGTACTCTTGTAGCCCAGGAAGAATTACCGTGGATATACATGTCTCAGTTTCCACCTGAGATGATAAACATATGTGGTCATAAACTGCTATCTAATAAACTCACTTTTTAAAAAAATCAAACATTTAAAATTTAACACATATGCATAGCTTCCTACCTAGGTAAGTGTAAAGGCCCAGTGAAATTGATCATGACATGACACTTATTTTTCTTAGTAAGCCTTTTTTAGATCTTGGATGATTCAGAATTAAATACAGAAACGATGAAGTAATTCAAGCCCATGGTACAAAAATCTGTTTCTAATCATTGGGACAATATATGTATGTTCAATATTTTAAGTATTTGTAGTATTTAAGAGATTTACTACATTAGATATTCAGTTGAAAATCTGTGTCACATCACTTAAAAAACTGTCAGTTAGACTTAATATTTTAGTTGAAAACTAAGGACTCTAAGTGTTAATGTCAATGGCTGCTGGCCTCATAAAACAGAGTCAGCCAAAATTATGAGCTCCTAATAAAAGAATATATCATCACCAAGGAAGGAGTCTTACCTAAATAAAGAAAGAAGTACATTTAGAAAATAGAACTAAATTTGATCAAGCACCCATCTGTATCCAACTACCAATTTCCAGAGGAATGGGGAACACACAAGCTGTACTGGGAGGAAGCGATCAGTGCAATCCAGATTGTGGGCAACTGTAACGCCCACGAACAACTTGATTTGCTCAACAAATAAATTGCAACAATTAAAAAGAAAGAAATAGAGGGTGAACCTAGAGATTGAAAGAGAATTACAAAACATATAAGCCATAGACTTTGCTTGGATTCTTATTCAAACAAACAAGAAAACCCACATACAATTTAAGAGAAAACTGAAAATTTGAAGACTTTATGTCTTAAAGTAACACACAGAGTCTATTTTTAGGGAAACCTACTGAAATATTTATGGTTATTATTACATGATGCTTGGTATTAGTTTCAAAGTAATATGAGAAGAGAGAAGTGGGGGGGTATAGATGAAACAAGATTGGTAGTGAGTTAAAAACTGTTGAAGTTGGGGAAGGGTGCATGGGTGCATACTATGCTATTCTCCTTGCCTTTTATACACTTAAATTTTTTAAAATAAATGTTTCTTAAAAAGTATAAGAAGAGGACTAGGAACCAAGATGGCAGAGTAGAAGGACATGCTCTCACACCCTCTTGTGAGAAAACCAGAATCACAACTAGCTGCTGGACAATCATCGATAGGAAGACACTGGAAATCACCAACAAAGACACCCCACATCCAAAGAAAAAGGAGAAGCCACAATGAGATGGTAGGAGGGGCGCAATCACAGTCAAATCAAATCCCATAACTGCTGGGTGGGTGACACAGACTGGAGAACACTTATATCACAGAAGTCCACCCACTAGAGTGAAGGTTCTGAGCCCCACGTCAGGCTTCCCAACCTGGGGGTCCGGCAATGGGAGGAGGAATTCCAACAAGAGGAGGAAGAAGCAAGAAGAACTACAAACCTGCAGACAGTGGAACAAAAACCACATTCACAGAAAGACAGACAAGATGAAAAGGCAGAGGGCTATGTACCAGATGAATGAACAAGATAAAACCCCAGAAAAACAACTAAATGAAGTGGAGATAGGCAACCTTCCAGAAAAAAAATTCAGAATAATGATACTAAAGATGATCCAGGACCTCAAAAAAAGAAAAGAGGCAAAGATCGAGAAGATGCAAGAAAAGTTGAACAAAGACCTAGAAGAAATAAAGAACAAACAAACAGAGATGAACAATACAATAACTGAAATGAAAAATACACTAGAAGGAATCAATAGGAGAATAACTGAGGCAGAAGAATGAATAAATGACCTGGAAAACAGAATTGTGGAATTTACTTCTGCGGAACAGAAAAAAGAATGAAAAGAAATGAAGACAGCCTAAGAGACCTCTGGGACAACATTAAATGCAACAACATTTGCATTATAGGGGTCGCAAAAGGAGAAGAGAGAGAGAAAGGACCAGAGAATATATCTGAAGAGATTATAGTCGAAAACTTCCCTAACATGGGAAAGGAAATAGCCACCCAAGTCCAGGAAGTGCAGTGAGTCCCATACAGAATAAACACAAGGAGAAACATGCCGAGACACATAGTAATCAAATTGGCAAAAATTAAAGACAAAGAAAAATTATTAAAAGCAGCAAGGGAAAAATGACAAATAACATACAAAGGAACTCCCATAAAGTTAACAGCTGATTTCTCAGCAGAAACTCTACAAGCCAGAAGGGAGTGGCATTATGTACTTAAAGTGATGAAAGGGAAAGATTACTCTAACTGGCAAGGATCTCATTCAGATTTGATGGAGAAATCAAAAGCTTTACAGACAAGCAAAAGCTAAGAGAATTCAGCACCACCAAACTAGCTCTACAACAAATGCTAAAGGAACTTCTCTAACTGTGAAACACAAGAGAAGAAAAGGATCTACAAAAACAAACCCCAAACAATTAAGAAAATTTTGGTCATAGTAACATACATTTCTATAATTACCTTAAACGTGAATGGTTTAAATGCTCCAACCAAAAGACACAGGCTTGCTGAATGGATACAAAAACAAGACCCATATATATGCTGTCTACAAGAGACCCACTTCAGACCTAGGGACACATACAGACTGAAAGTGAGGGGATGGAAAAAGATATTCCATGCAAATGGAAATCAAAAGAAAGCTGGAGTAGCAATACTCACATCAGATGAAATAGAATTTAAAATAAAGAATGTTACAAGAGACAAGGAAGGATACTACATAATGATCAAGGGATCAATCCAAGAAGAAGACATAACAAATATAAATATATATGCACCCAACATAGGAGCACCTGAATACATAAGGAACTGCTAACAGCTATAAAGAGGAAATCAAGAGTAAAACAATAATAGTGAGGGACTTTAACACCTCACTTACACCAATGGACAGATCATCCTAAATGAAAATAAATAAGGAAACAGAAGCTTTAAATGATGCAATAGACCAGATAGATTTCATTGATATTTATAGGACATTGCATCCAAAAACAGCAGACTACACTTTCTTCTTAAGTGTGCATGGAACATTCCCCAGGATAGATAACATCGTAGGTCAGAGATCAAGCCTTGGTAAATTTAAGAAAATTGAAATCATAACAAGCATCTTTTCTGACCACAATGCTATGAGATTACAATGAATTACAGGGGACAAAACGTAAAAAACACAAACACATGGAGGCTAAACAATACGTTACTAAGTAACCAAGAGATCACTGAAGAAATCAAAGAGGAAATCAAAAAATACCTAGAGACAAATGACAATGAAAACACGACTATCCAAAACCTATGGGATGCAGCAAAAGCAGTTCTAAGAGGGAAGTTTATAGCTATACAAGCCTACTTCAAGAAACAAGAAAAATCTCAAATAAACAATCTAACCTTACACCTAAAGGAACTAGAGAAAGAAGAACAAACAAAACCCAAAGTTAGCAGAATGAAAGAAATCATAAAGACCAGAGCAGAAATAAATGAAATAGAAACAAAGAAAACAATAGCAAAGATCAATAAAACTAAAAGTTGGTTCTTTGAGAAGATAAACAAAATTGATAAACCATTAGCCAGACTCATCAAGAAAAAGAGGGAGAGGACTCAGATCAATAAAATTAGAAATGAAAAAGGGGAAGTTACAACAGATACCACAGAAATACAAAGCATCCTAGAGACTACTACAAGCAACTCTATGCCAATAAAATGGACAACCTGGAAGAAATGGACAAATTCTTAGAAAGGTATAAACTTCCAAGACTGAACCAGGAAGAAACAGAAAATATGAATAGATCAATCACAGGAAATGAAATTGAAACTCTGATTAAAAATTTTCCGACCAAAGTCCAGGACAGATGGCTTCACAGGTGAATTCTATCAAACATTTAGAGACGAGCTAACACCCAGCCTTCTCAAACTCTTCCAAAAAATTGCAGAGGAAGGAACACTCCCAAACTGATTCTATGCGGTCACCATCACCCTGATACCAAAACGAGACAAAGATACTACAAAAAAAGAAAATTACAGACCAATATCACTGATGAATATAGATTAAAAAATACTCAACAAAATACTGCAAACAGAATGCAACAATACACTGAAAGGATCATACACCATGATCAAGTGAGATTTATCCCAGGGATGCAAGGATTCTTCAGTATGCACAAATCAATCAATGTAATACAGCATATTAGTAAATTGAAGAATAAAAACAATATGGTCATCTCAATAGATGCAGAAAAAGCTTTTGACAAAATTCAACACCGATTTATGATAAAAACTCTCCAGAAAGTGGGCATAGAGGGAAACTACCTCAACATAATAAAGGCCATATATGGCAAACCCACAGCAAACATCATTCTCAATGGTGAAAAATTGAAAGCATTTCCTCTAAGATCAGGAACAAGACAAGGATGTCTGCTCTCACGGCTATTATTCAACATAGTTTTGGAAGTCCTAGCCACGGCAATCAGAGAAGAAAAAGAAATAAAAGGAATACAAATTGGAAAAGAAGAAGTAAAACTGTCACTGTTTGCAGATAACATGATACTATACATAGAGAATGCTAAAAATGCCACCAGAAAGCTATGAGACCTAATCAATGAATTTGGTAAAGTTGCAAGAAACAAAATTAATGCACAGAAATCTCTTGCATTCCTATACACTAATGATGAAAAATCTGAAAGAGAAATTAAGGAAACATTCCCATTTACCATTGCAACAAAAAGAATAAAATATCTAGGAATAAACCTACCGAGGGAGACAAAAGACCCGTATGCAGAAAACTATAAGACACTGATGAAAGAAATTAAAGATGGTACCAACAGATGGAGAGAGATACCATGTTCTTGGATTGGAAGAATCAACATTGTGAAATTGACTATAGTACCTAAAGCAATCTACAGCTTCAATGCAATCCCTATTAAATTACCAATGGCATTTTTTACGGAACTAGAACAAATCATCTTAAAATTTGTACGTAGACACAAAAGACCCCGTATAGCGAAAGCAGTCTGGAGGGAAAAAAACGGAGCTGGAGGAATCAGACTCCCTGGCCTCAGACTCTATTAAAAAGCTACAGTAATCAAGAAAATATGGTACTGGCACAAAAACAGAAACATAGATCAATGGAACAAGATAGAAAGCCCAGAGATAAACCCACACACCTATGGTCAATTAATCTATGACAAAGGAGGCAGGGATATACAATGGACAAAAGAAAGCCTCTTCAATAAATGGTGCTGGGAAAACTGGACAGCTATATGTAAAAGAATGAAATTAGAACACTCCCTAACACCATACACAAAAATAAACTGAAAATGGATTTGAGACCTAAATATAAGACCGGACACTATAAAACTCTTAGAGGAAAACATAGGAAGAACACTCTTTGACATAAATCACAGCAAGATCTTTTTTTTTTGGTGGTACGCAGGCCTCTTACTGCTGTGGCCTCTCCTGTTGCGGAGCACAGGCTCTGGACGTGTAGGCTCAGCGGCCATGGCCCACGGGCCCAGCTGCTCCACGGCATGTGGGATCTTCCCAGACCGGGGCACGAACCCGTGTCCCCTGCATCGGCAGGTGGACTCTCAACCACCGCGCCACTAGGGAAGCCCGCAAGATCTTTTTTGATCCACCTCCTGGAGTAATGGAAATAAAAACAAAAATAAACAAATGGGACGTAATGAAACTTAAAAGCTTTTACACAGCAAAGGAAACCATAAACAAGATGAAAAGACAACCCTCAGAATGGGAGAAAATATTTGCAAACGAGTCAACGGCTAAAGGATTAATCTCCAAAATATATAAACAGCACATGCAGCTCAATATTAAAGAAATAAACGACCCAATCCAAAAATGGGCAGAAGACCTAAATAGACATTTCTCCAAAGAAGACATACAGATGGTCAAGAAGCACATGAAAAGCTGCTCAGCATCACTAATATTAGAGAAATGCAAATCAAAACTACAATGAGGTATCACCTCACACCAGTTAGAATGGGGACATCATCAGAAAATCTACAAACAACAAATGCTGGAGATGGTGTGGAGAAAAGGGAACCCTCTTGCACTGTTGGTGGGAATGTAAATTGATACAGTCACCATGGAAAACAGTATGGATGTTCCTTAAATAATGAGAAATAGAATTACCATATGATACAGCAATCCCACTATTGGGCATATACCCAGAGTAAATCATAATTCAAAAAGACACATGCACCCCAGTGTTCATTGCAGCACTATTTACAATAGCCAGGTCATGAAAGCAACCTAAATGCCCATTGACAGACGAATGGATTAAGAAGATGTGGTACATATATACAATGGAATATTACTCAGCCATAAAAAGGAACGAAATTGGGTCTTTTGTTGAGACATGGATACAGAGTGTAGTAAGTCAGAAAGAGAAAAACAAATATCGTATATTAACGTATGTATGTGGAACCGAGAACAATGGTACAGATGAATCGGTTTGCAGGGCAGAAGTTGAGACACAGATGCAGAGAACAAACATATGGACACCAAGGGGGGATAGCTGTGGGGTGGTGGGAATGGTGGTGTGATGAATTGGGCGATTGGGATTGATAGGTATACACTGATGTGTATAAAATGGATGACTAATAAGAACCTGTTGTATAAAAAAATAAATAAAATAAAATTTAAAAATTTAAAAAAGAAGTATAAGAAAAATCCAATTGCAAATGCAGTTGGAGTAGATAAGAGAAATGGATATGGTTTAATAGATTTACAAGAGTTGTTTAAGTTCTTGGGAGGTTTTGCTGAGTGGAGTTATGAAATTTGTTCAGTCAGGTAGGTATCGGAAATGCTTAAAAACAAAATTCAATATGTAAATTTATACACATAATGGGAAACATGTAAGGGAGTTTAATTACTTAAATTTATTATAAACATAACTATTGATCTGAAAGAAGTTAGTCTGAGTTTTCCAATCATTAATCAGAGATCCCCCTGAAAATAATTATTCTTATTTAAATAAAAATTGCTAGGTGTATAAATTGCATAGCAAGTTATATTATGTGAGTTTAAGTATTTAAAATAAATTAGGCCTTTGCATTATTAACTTTAGTGAAGTAAATATTAATTAAAAGCACAAGATATAAATACCTTAGACATCAAAATACACTGACATTCTACAGAATAAAATCTATAGTTCTTTTCATGGTATATAGTTCTTAAGATCTCTCCTGCTCTTTTAGAGTTTTATTTTCCATATTTCCTCTTCTTACATGGTCTTCTTTTCACATATTAATACTGAATTCACTTATTCTCTGAACACTGCTTTCTTGTTTCTTCATGCTTAGCCCCTGCCGTTTGCCTTCTCTGGAATAATTCTCCCTTCTCATCATCCCCTGCTGTGGCCCTCCTTAATCTTTAAATCTTTAAGCCTCTTCTTAAACACTCCCTCCTCTGTGAAGTTATCCCAACTCCCCCAAGCTCACACAGTTGCTGCTTCCATATGTCATACATTGCTCACTACAGATATTAATCTGGATTGCTATAATTATAGAGCAATTACTTGCAGGTCTCTATTCCTACTACAAAACCATAAGCCCTTGGAATAAAGAGATTATCACTGTTAGTTAATTTATTATTATGACTGTCATTTTTAGGAAGCTATTAGAATAATTCCTGTTATGTATAGGACTTTGATTTTTTTTGGCCAAATTAACGATGTCTTAGTAATACTAAGAAACGAACGCTTATTACTAAGGTGAATTGTTTATTATCATTTTTGAAGAAGAATATAAGTTAAAAAGACTACTGGACTTGCAGTTTATTTCCTGAAACACTTGGATGAATTACAAATATTTGCAAAATGAAGGGGATCTGCATAGCACACTCATACATATACACCTGCACTTTAATGTAAACCATTTATTACTTGTAGATAATGTTTGTATGCATACATATATTCATGGAACCAACATTATAGCATATAAATTTTAGTTTAATATAGGTCTGAATTCACCATATATAGAACATTAATATAGTCACTAAATATGAAATTGTGTTAAGAATAGGAATAACAGTGAAGAATAAAAGGAAGAAAGATGAGGGGAAGAAATAGGTGAGTGTCAAGGATAGACCCAGAACAAACTGTCACCAACTGCTCAAAAAAGTGTTCCAGGCATTGAGAAAAGCCACACAGAGAGATAAAGAGACAAACAACCACACTAGCCACAACCCAAGTCCTAGAAAAGTAAACAGAGGGAGCGGGTAAAGAAGAAAAGGAAGCTTATCAGTTGTTACAATAAGGACATCTATTCAAGAAGGCCTTTCACCATAGCTCTTTGTTTTAGTATAAACAAAGCATACAGAATTAAACAGGAAAAGCAAAATTAATTTAATGTTATGACTGTCATGTTTAGAAAGCTATTAGAGCTCTATTTCCTGACTTTTAAAGATGGGAACTGTTGACCTTTATACTTTATTCGCTATTCATGACCTTTATTCCGTGACTTTAGCTCTTAATTCTCAGTTTGATTTTTAAAGAAGAAGGAGGAAATCTAAGTGACATATAAAACTTTGTTCTATACCTGACCTTACTGAAAACGAAATCCCATAAATTTTTCTCCGGAACACGACTTCCTGTATTTAACGCATGAGAAATTATAAAACTATGACTTCTTAAAGCGAATGGACTTAGGTAAGACTGTCTGGGAGTGCATGACTGATATGGCAAGTCTCAAAATTCCAGAAAGTGTTAAGCATTTCTTTTTTTTTAATGTTCAAAAAGTGTTGAAGAAAGTGTTACTTTATTTTTTTTTAACATCTTTATTGGAGTATAATTGCTTTACAATGTTGTGTTAGTTTCTGCTTTATAACAAAGTGAATCAGTTATACATATACATGTCCCCATATCTCCTCCCTCTTGCGTCTCCCTCCCTCCCACCCTCCCTATCCCACCCCTCTAGGTAGTCACAAAGCGCTGAGCTGATCTCCCTGTGCTATGCGGCTGCTTCCCACTAGCAATCTATTTTACGCTTGGTAGTGTACATATGTCCATGCCACTCTCTCACATTGTGCCAGCTTACCCTTCCCCTTCCCTGTGTCCTCAAATCCATTCTCTAGTAGGTCTGTGTCTTTGTTCCCATCTTGCCCCTAGGTTCTTCATGACCATTTTTTTTTTAAGATTCCATATATATGTATTAGCATATGGTATTTGTCTTTCTCTTTCTGACTTACTTCATTCTGTATGACAGACTCTAGGTCCATCCACCTCACGACAAATAACTCAATTTCGTTTCTTTTTATGGCTGAGTAATATTCCATTGTATATATGTGCCACATCTTCTTTATCCATTCATCTGTCGATGGACACTTAGGTTGCTTCCATGTCCTGGCTATTGTAAATAGAGCTGCAATGAACATTTTGGTACATGACTCTTTTTGAATTATGGTTTTCTCAGGGTATATGCCCAGTAGTGGGATTGCTATATCATGTGGTAATTCTATTTTTCGTTATTTAAGGAACCTCCATACTGTTTTCCATAATGGCTGTATCAATTTACACTCCCACCAACAGTGCAAGAGGGTTCCCTTTTCTCCACACCCTCTCCAGCATTTGTTGTTTGTAGATTTTCTGATGATGCCCATTCTAACTGGTGTGAGGTGATACCTCATTGTAGTTTTGATTTGCATTTCTCTAATAATTAGTGATGTTGAGCAGCTTTTCATGTGCTTCTTGGCCATCTGTATGTCTTCTTTGGAGAAATGTCTACTTAGGTCTTCTGTCCATTTTTGGATTGGGTTGTTTGTTTCTTTAATATTGAGCTGCATGTGCTGTTTATATATTTTGGAGATTAGTCCTTCATCTGTTGACTCGTTTGCAAATATTTTCTCCCATTCTGAGGGTTGTCTTTTCATCTTGTTTATGGTTTCCTTTGCTGTGAAAAAGCTTTTAAGTTTCATTATGCCCCATTTGTTTATTTTTGTTTTTATTTCCATTACTCTAGGAGGTGGATCAAAAAAGATCTTGCTGTGATTTATGTCAAAGAGTGTTCTTCCTCTTATGTCAAAGAGTGTCCGGTCTTACATTTAGGTCTCAAATCCATTTTGAGTTTATTTTTGTGTATGGTGTTAGGGAGTGTTCTAATTTCATTCTTTTTTTTTTTTTCTTGCGGTACGGGGGCTTCTCACTGCTGTGGCCTCTCCCGTTGCGGAGCACAGGCTCCGGACGCGCAGGCTCAGCGGCCATGACTCACGGGCCCAGCCGCTCCGCGGCACGTGGGATCCTCCCGGACCGGAGCACGAACCCGTGTCCCCTGCATCGGCAGGCGGACTCTCAACCACTGCGCCACCAGGGAAGCCCCTCTAATTTCATTCTTTTACATGTAGCTGTCCAGTTTTCCCAGCACCACTTATTGAAGAGGCTTTCTTTTGTCAATTGTATATTCTTGCTTCCTTTAACAAAGATAAGGTGACCATTGTGCGTGGGTTTATCTATGGGCTTTCTATCCTGTTCCATTGATCTATATTTGTTTTTGTGCCAGTATTGTACTGTCTTGATTACTGTAGCTTTGTAGTATAGTCTGAAGTCAGGGAGCCTGATTCCTCTAGCTCCATTTTCCTTTCTCAAAATTGCTTTGGCTATTCGGGGTCTTTTGTGTTTCCATACAAATTGTGAAATTTTTTGTTCTAGTTTTGTGACAAATGCCAGTGGTAGTTTGATAGGGATTTGCATTGAATCTGTAGATTGCTTTGGGTAGTAAAGTCATTTTCACACTATTGATTCTTCTAATCCAAGAACATGGTATATCTCTCCATCTATTTGTATCATCTTTAATTTCTTTCATCAGTGTCTTATAATTTTCTACATACAGATATTTTGTCTCCTTAGGTAGGTTTATTCCTAGATATTATATTCTTTTTGTTGCAATGGTAAATGGGAGTGTTTTCTTAATTTCACTTTCAGATTTTTCATCATTAGTGTATAGGAATGCCAGAGATTTCTGTGCATTATTTTTGTATCCTGCTACTTTACAAAATTCATTGATTAGCTCTAGTAGGTTTCTGGCATCTTTAGGATTCTCTATGTATAGTATCATGTCATCTGCAAACAATGACAGTTTTACTTCTTCTTTTCCAGTTTGTATTCCTTTTATTTCTTTTTCTTCTCTGATTGCTGTGGCTAAAACTTCCAAATCTATGTTGAATAATAGTGGTGAGAGTGGGCAACCTTGTCTTGTTCCTGATCTTAGTGGAAATGGTTTCAGTTTTTCACCATTGAGGACAATGTTGGCTGTGGGTTTGTCATATATGGCCTTTATTATGTTGAGGAAAGTTCCCTCTATGCCTACTCTCTGGAGGGTTTTTATCATAAATGGGTTTTGAATTTTGTCGTAAGTGTTAAGCTTTTCTAACTAATAAAAAGTTTATAATGGTAAATTCTTACTTTTCCTCTAATTTTAGAGCCAGAAAAAGAAAAGTCTTACACTGACTAAGAATGACCTCAGGGTAAGAACTGCTTAACATTTCCTTTTCCAACCTTAGTCATTTCCATTATTTATTACTTCTTATTACTTCACTTTTCCTGTTTCATTACTATTAGTAACCATGTAATTTGCTTTGTATACCACAATATTCAACCACTGGTTCTGTGTTCATATGAATGAGTTATACTGTTAAAATTATAATTAATTTTTTAAAATGGTACCAAGAAATGTGTTACCCTAAAGATATTGATTTGAACACTAAAGCTGATAAACGAGCTCCTTTGACCCATTTCAGTTCCTCTTCAGATGTCTGAGTAAAATATAAAATGGAACTAGCTGATTTCTGACCACTAGGTGGGGAAACAATACAATTTAAAATACAGCATAACTTTGGCCTTAACTACTGTCTTTTTGAAGATGTTTATTATTCGTAATTCTCACCTGCCTCCAATTCTTCACATTCTTAAAGCATACTGACCTGAAAGATATAATTACAAGTGACTTCTGGGAAGTAGGCAGGTGATAAAGGCCGGGAGATCTCCTGAAATTCTTTCTTTGATCCCAATTCCTTTTCTTGCCATAAGCAATACAGACTCTACACCCTGGGGAGAACTGTGAACCTTATCAGTCATTTATGCCTTTGGGAAGCCAGTCCCTCACCTGAGCACTAGTTCTTCGTTGTTCTAATTCTTGGTTCTAGGAATTCACTTCCTTAGTGATCTTAATAGTGTCAGGACTTTAAGTGTGGAATATACACCCATGACTCTCAAATATATATTTTTAACTGAGAACTCTCTCCCAAACTCTTCACTTCTTATACCTAATTGCCTCCTCAACATCTGCGCTTGCATGTTTAAGAGACGCCACAAGCTTAACAAAGCTGGGCTCTCCTGATCTTCCCCAGGCCCAAACTTGCTCACCTTCAGCCAATCCCATTTCGGTTGATGGACACATCAGCCTTGGAGTTACTCAGGCTCAGACCTTGGAGCCACATTGGATCCTCTTTTTATTTCATACCCCAAATCCAAATTCTGTAGTCTCTACCTTCAAAATACATCCAGAATCTGGACCTCGTACCACTTGCCCTGCACCCTCCTGGTTAGAGCCACCTCTGCACCTTGCCTGCACTTCTGCCCTATCTGCCTAACTGGTTTCCCTTCTTCAATTTTTGCCAACTGTCCCTTTTCAGACAGCTGTTAAGGTGATATTTACAAAACATAAGTGAGAACGTCGCTGCTCTGCTCTAGCTCTTCAGGATTTCCCATTTCACTTAGGATAAGAGCTGTAATCTCTATCATGACCCGCAGGGACCTGCATGAGCTGAATCTTTCCCTCCTACTCCTTCCCTTGTTCATCTACTTCAGCCCCAGCTACCTCCTTCTGAGTCCCTGGACATTCTAGGGCTCTGTTCTGTCTGTCCTCTCTGCCTGGAATGGTCTTCCTCCAGATATTAGCGTGACTAACTCCTTCACTTCCTTGAGTCTTTGCTCCAGTATAACTTCCTATAAGGGGAGTGACCCTCACCTGTCTCTTTAAAGTTGCAACACGTTGTCTCCAACCCTCACACTACACCACTAATCTGCTCTACTTTCTCCTATAGCACTTGATATTTCCTAACATGCTCTATCCTTTACTTGTTTATTATTTTTTTTCCCCTTGTGTCTCTTGCCCCCTGTTTTATGTGGGCAGGAATCTTTATTTTGTTCACTGATATTTTGTGAATTTCTATTGCAAAGGCACAAAGTAGTGGCGCAAAAAATTATTATTGGAAGGGTGGTGGTGAGAAGAAAAAGCATAGAACATACATCACTCACAATTTTACTTAAAAATCATTCCATAAATTTCCCTCTCACATGAAATATAAATTTGTGAGACTGAATATCAAGACCAATGTTACTTTCATTTCCTCTTTGTGTCTTTTCTAGCTTCCCCTCCTTGGGGGAAAGTTTCCAACCCATATATTTCTTCATTTTGGATTTTACTTGAGCTCTCTGATGGGAGCTTGAAAGCCTTACACCATACACATTTTTACTTAAAAAAAAATTGTCTTATAGATGTCCCTTGGCTTTCATTTTCTCTGTTCTCTTCATCTGACATTTAACTTTCAGATGTGCCAATTCTAGCTTATCTAGGCAATGTAACATCTAAGATTCTTGTTTCTCTCCATCTTTTTTCTGAGAGTAAGAGTAACTCTTAGATGAATCAAACTTTCTTATTAGGAGTCCTTAATAAGATGGAAATAGGGATGAGGTTAAGTTTATTGCAATTGGTGGATTTTGCTGATTTCTGATGAAAACACTATTACAAGTGAAAATTTGAACCTGGCTGGTTGGCGGGCTCTTTTCAACTTTGCACGAATTTCCTACAAAGTTGGGAAATTGACCAGCATTGGTATGATGCTGTAGTCCAGGCTACTGGTCTCTTTTTGAAATCCTTTCTTCTTTTTATAACTTTTTATTCTCCACCTTATCACAGTGGATTCTAGGGTGTAGGTTTACAGAAAAGAGTTATCATAGCAGGCCTGAAGTTGCTATTTTTAAAAGAATCTTTTATCAAGATGGGCTGTTAGTTTGTAACTGGGAACTCAGCTCCAAAAGCATTTCCTGCACTGATAGCCTAATCATAAGAATGCTTTGCTGTGCCTAGATTGTATAAACAACATGACTTACGGTGAACACCTGCTTTCCTTCTAGAAGTCTGGTATTTTGGTAGTTGCTAGGCAGAAGGTGCCTAGGTGCCAGCTTTCAGTAAAAGCTGCCTCTAAAAGGCTTTCCTGAGAAGCAACATTACACTTGTATTGCATTTTTGTACCTGGAGAAAAGAGCAGTCCTACTCTGTCCACTGCCAGGTTTAGAAGGAGAGTGTGACTGGGATAAATCTTAGCCATGAGTACCACTATGGGCTGAGTCCCGTGTGTCTTTTTAGTGGATCATCAAACACATGGGTGGTCTTGGGGACTCCCAGACAGCAGGAATAATGCCAAACCCTCCTCCTCTCCATGATTTCTTCAATCAAAGAGTTACCAGTCTTTATGCCTTAGAAATTATCAGGAATTCATGCTCAAGCTATTTACTGAAATTTCTCACTAGAATTAAACAGGATCCAGAAGCCTAACTGAAGCCAGGAGCAGGGATAGAGTCATATAATAAAATTCAAAAGTACTAAGGTCGAAATCTAATGGGTTAAATTCATCAGAGTAGGAACAAAATTAGGAAAAAGACACAGGATTTAATACATGTGCAAGGAAAGTAATTTACACAGAAATCCAGTGTATATAAGAACACCTATTAGTTATTTTAATTAAACTAATATTTATTTGACACATATTTTAGTAGGCAGATGGCTTACACTCTTATTTGGTAGCTGGTTATCATAAATTAGGATTCATAAACTCAAATGCCTGGAAGGGCATGTAGTTAACATAAATGCACAGTGCAGCTTATACAGAGGATTGTAGCCACTAAGCTGCTCTAACACCTCCTAGTTAGTTGAAGTTATGCCTTTAACCACACCCCCCCCCCCCAAAGCCTAATAAAGTGAAACGTAGTGGTGGCTACCCATGACAAACATGTTTTCAACCCCTGCTCTAAATTGTAATCATCAGCATGAAAGGAAAGCTGTCAACCGGATTTTGATATTAATAGATTCTATCAGAAGGATTAAGGATATTAAGTACTTTAAATGTAATGAATATCCATCTGATAGGGGATTGAAGTGAAGGAAAAACAAACGTAGCTAAATATTTTGGCATATTACTTACTTGCGGTAAAGGAGAATCATGCAAAACAATTTTCTAGCAGAGGAAACGGAAGATCTACTCTGACTTGCCAAAGGAATCTATGCTTGCCATCGTCTGGCTATTTCTTTTTAAAACATTTCATCTATCCCAATCTTCTGCTTGCTTTTTCCTCAACCAGCTATTCTGGTAAATCACGGATAAAGAGCCCGTGCATACAACCCATACAGTTCTGACATTTCTAAAACTACCATCTAAGAAAAGTTGAGAGTGGGCTTGAATAAGTGTCCTAGTTTTTTAATACACAGTCAAAAATCTGACTATTCAGAGAAAACCTCCATTTTTTTACTTAAAGGAGGTTATTTAGCAGAGTGGTTAAAAGCTCACATTTTCTTTGGACTCAGACTGACATTGACTCACATTTGGAGAAGTTACTTAGCCTCTGTAAAGTTCCATTTACTCATCTGTGACAGGAGGATAACACTATCCACTCAATAAAGTTATAAGGATTATACATGTAACGTGCCTAGCACATCATAGTCAGTGAGTAAAATATGGTGGTGGTGGTGGTGATGATAATGGTGGTGATGGTGGTTGTGATAGTGGTGATGATGGCAATGATGGTGCTGGTGGTGATGATAATGATGGTGGTGGTGATGATGATAATGGTGATGGTGGTGATGGCTGTGGTGTTGGTGATGCTAATGGTGGTGATGATGTTAATGGTGGTTGTGGTGATGCTAATGGTGATGGTGGTGGTGCTGACCTGAAGAATGCTTCAGAACTTCTAAAAAGGCACTGGAAAATTTCTTCAGATGAACTCTTAAGGGGAAAACCACTGAAAAAACAGAGAAGTAAGAGTTGCTCAAAGGTATGGTGGTGTGAGAGCAGCTTGCTCAGCCATCTTTTCCCCCTGCCAACTGCTCATCTTTGTGGATCCATTAGCTTACCATGGAACCCACAGCATTCAGCCAAACATAGTTTGAAAATCCATGGCAAGAGACTGACAAAGAAATGGCAAGATAACCTTTTGCTTACTTGAGATCGAAGGGAGGTTTAATGTTTCTGGGAGGTAGACTTGGGACTGCCGATTGTGTTGGGTGAGATGCTGGCAATGGTGGCTGGCAGGCTGGATGGGATGGTGGAGGTGGTGGTAGGGAAGTTGTTGAGTAGGACGTTGAGACCTTGCTGGTACCTAAGAAGCAAAGCAAAAAATACTGTGAATTAAGACAAATCTTCAAACTATAAGAACTGGCTATTCCAAGTATGTAGAAATGAGGATTTTAAACATAAATATGTAAGAAATGCATTCTAATTATTCTAATTAATGCTTTAAAGAGTTTAATACTCTCAGTATCATGCGACATGGCTTTTTTATTTTCTTTCTGCATACCAGCTTTTATATTTACACAATTAAAACATCTACATATTTTTATTCTTAAATGCTTACAAAATCTCTATAGCATCATGATTCTCTGAATCCTCCTCAACCCTCTTGCCTTCATAAAGTCACCTTTTTTCTTTCTTTTCTTTTTAAGTTCATTTTTTCACACACACACACACACACACACACACATACACACACTGTATTTTATTTTTACAAGAGATAAATAAACTGACACCAAGCATTGTAAATAGATGGCCACAACAAAAGCAACAATGGTTGCAATTACCAAACACGAAAAACACTCATACTGTGTCATAATATTGACATTCAGTCCAGTAATCCTCCACTGTAACAGCTCCTTTACTTTGCAGTGAAAATTGATTTGTATATTTTTTGCCTCTGAGTCCTTGTGGGATTTCTTTTTTTTAATTCAAACAGAAGGTCACAAAAATTATAATCATCCACATCAGTTCACTCAGTCCCATGTAATTAATTTGTTTTTATCTTGATCTTTTGTTAGCACTTTTATGAATTCATCAGGTTTCCTTTAGAGTTCTGAAAATGCTTATTCATTCAGTTCAGCAGTATAGTCAGTTACCAGAAACCTGTACTTGTCAGAGACTTTTCATAAATTCCTTGAAGATGAAACCCTTTTATAGGAACATTTTTGCAAAAGCATCAGACTACACCCAGAAATGTCTGTAAATGACAAAAGACTTAAAAATGACCACAGTTAAAGATTTGAAGAAAGTTCATAATAATGCAATTGACAAGGAAATTTATTTATTTCTGAGATATACATTTTACATTTTAAAGTAATAACTAGAATTATGATTTATAACTTTATACCAGAACATATAAGATGTTTAGAAATTTCATGTAACATCTAAAACATTTATATTAACATATTTCCATACAAATAACCCAAAGAAAGTTTAGTATTAGTTGTTTTTTTGTTTGTTTGTTTTTTTATACTGCAGGTTCTTATTAGTCATCAATTTTATACACATCAGTGTATACATGTCAATCCCAATCGCCCAGTTCAGCACACCACCATCCCCACCCCCCACCGTGGTTTTCCCCCCTTGGTGTCCATACGTTTGTTCTCTACATCTGTGTCTCAAATATTCCCTGCAAACAAGTTCATCTGTATCATTTTTCTAGGTTTCACATACATGCATTAATACATGATTTTTTTTTCTCTTTCTGAATTACTTCACTCTGTATGACAGTCTCTAGGTCCATCCATGTCTCAACAAATGACTCAATTTTGTTCCATTTTATGGCTGAGTAATACTCCATTGTATATAAATACCACATCTTCTTAATCTATTCGTCTGTTGATGGGCATTTAGGTTGCTTCCATGACCTGGCTATTGTAAATAGTGCTGCAATGAACATTGGGGTGCATGTGTCTTTTTGAATTATGGTTTTCTCTGAGTATGTGCCCAGTAGTGGGATTGCTGGATCATATGGTAATTCTATTTTCAGTTTTTTAAGGAACCTCCATACTGTTCTCCATAGTGGATGTATCAATTAATATTCCCACCAACAGTGCAAGAGGGTTCCCTTTTCTCCACACCCTCTCCAGCTTTTGTTGTTTGTAGGTTTTCTGATGATGCCCACTCTAACTGGTGTGAGGTGATACCTCACTGTAGTTTTGATTTGCATTTCTCTAATGATTAGTGATGTTGAGCAGCTTTTCATGTGCTTCTTGGCCATCTGTATGTCTTCTTTGGAGACATGTCTATTTAGGTCTTCTGTCCATTTTTGGATTGGGTTGTTTGTTTCTTTAATATTGAGCTGCATGAGCTGTTTAGATATTTTGGAGATTAATCCTTTGTCCATTGATTCCTTTGCAAATATTTTCTCCCATTCTGAGGGTTGTCTTTTCGTCTTGTTTATGGTTTCCTTTGCTGTGAAAAAGCTTTTAAGTTCCATTATGTCCCATTTGTTTATTTTTGGTTTTATTTCCATTACTCTAGGAGGTGAATCAAAAAACATCTTGCTGTGATTTATGTCAGAGAGTGTTCTTCCTATGTTTTCCTCTAAGAGTTTTATAGTGTCCAGCATTAATTTAGGTCTCAAAACCATTTTGAGTTTATTTTTGTATATGGTGTTAGGGAGTGTTCTAATTTCATTCTTTTACATGTAGCTGTCCAGTTTTCCAAGCACCACTTATTGAAGAAACTGTCTTTTCTCCATTGTATATCTTTGCCTCCTTTGTCATAGATTAGCTGACCATAGGTGTGTGGGCTTATCTCTTGGCTTTCTATCTTGTTCCATTGATCTATATTTCTATTTTTGTACCAGTACCATATTGCCTTGATTACTGTAGCTTTGTAGTATAGTCCGAAGTCAGGGAGTCTGATTCCTCCAGCTCTGTTTTTTTCCCTCAAGACTTCTTGGGCTATTCGGGGTCTTTTGTGTTTCCATACAAAATTTAAGATGATTTGTTCTAGTTCCGTAAAAAATGCCATTGGTAATTTAATAGGGATTGCATTGAATCTGTAGATTGCTTTGGGTGGTGTAGTCATTTTCACAATATTGATTCTTTCAATCCAAGAACATAGTATATCTCTCCATCTGTTGGTATAATCCTTAATTTCCTTCAACAGTGTCTTATAGTTTTCTGCATACAGGTCTTTTGTCTCCCTAGGTAGGTTTATTCTTAGGTATATTATTCTTTTTGTTGCAATGGTAAATGGAAGTGTTTCCTTAATTTCTCTTTCAGATTTTTCATCATTAGTGTATAGGAATGCAAGAGATTTCTATGCATTAATTTTGTATCCTGCAACTTTAAAAAATTCATTGATTAGCTCCAGTAGTTTTCTGGTGGCATTTTTAGGATTCACTACGTATAGTATCATGTCATTGCAAACACTGACAGTTTTACTTCTTCTTTTCCAATTTGGATTCCTTTTATTTCTTTTTCTTCTCTGATTGCCATGGCTAGGACTTCCAAAACTATGTTGAATAATAGTGGCGAGAGTGGACATCCTTGTCTTCTTCCTGATCTTAGAGTAAACGCTTTCAGTTTTTCACCATTGAGAATGATGTGTGCTGTGGGTTTGCCATATATGGCCTTTATTATGTTGAGGTAGGTTCCCTCTATGCCCACCTTCTGGAGAGTTTTTATCATAAATTGGTGTTGAATTTTGTCAAAAGCTTTTTCTGCATCTATTGAGATGATCATATGGTTTTTATTCTTCAATTTACTAATATGGTGTATTACATTGATTGATTTGCACATACTGAAGAATCCTTGCATCCCTGGGATAAATCCCACTTGATCATGGTGTATGATCCTTTTAATGTGTGGTTGCATTCTGTTTGCAGTATTTTGTTGAGTATTTTTGCATCTATATTCATCAGTGATATTGGTCTGTAATTTTCTTTTTTTGTAGTATCTTTGTCTGGTTTTGGTATCAGGGTGATGGTGGCCGCATAGAATCAGTTTGGGAGTGTTCCTTCCTCTGCAATTTTTTGGAAGAGTTTGAGAAGGATGGGTGTTAGCTCTTCTCTAAATGTTTGATAGAATTCACCTGTGAAGCCATCTGGTCCTGGACTTTTGTTTGTCAGAAAATTTTTAATCAGAGTTTCAATTTCATTTACTGTGATTGATCTGTTCATATTTCTTGTTTCTTCCTAGTTCAGTCTTGGAAGGTTATACCTTTCTAAGAATTTGTCCATTTCTTCCAGGTTGTCCATTTTATTGGCATAGAGTTGCTTGTAGTAGTCTCTTAGAATGCTATGTATTTCTGCGTGTCTGTTGTAACTTCTCCTTTTTCATTTCCAATTTTATTGATCTGAGTCCTCTCCCTCTTTTTCTTGATGAGTCTGGCTAATGGTTTATCAATTTTGTTTATCTTCTCAAAGAACCAGCTTTTAGTTTTATTGATGTTTGCTATTGTTTTCTTTGTTTCTAGTTCATTTATTTCTGCTCTGATCTTTATGATTTCTTTCCTACTGCTAACTTTGGGTTCTGTTTGTTGTTCTTTCTGTATTTCCTTTAGGTGTAAGGTTAGATTGTTTACTTGAGATTTTTCTTGTTTCTTGAGGTAGGCTTGTATAGCTATAAACTTCCCTCTTAGAACTGCTTTTGCCGCATCCCATAGGTTTTGGATAGTCGTGTTTTCATTGTCATTTGTCTCTAGGTATTTTTTGATTTCCTCTTTGATTTCTTCAGTGATCTCTTGGTTGTTTAGTAACGTATTGTTTAGCCTACATGTGTTTGTTTTTTTTTTTACGTTTTTTTCCCCTGTTATTCATTTCTAATCTCATAGGTTTGTGGTCAGAAAAGATGCTTGATTTGATTTCAATTTTATTAAATATACTGAGGCTTGATTTGTGACCCACGATGTGATCTATCCTGGAGAATGTTCTGTGCACACTTGAGAAGAAAGTGTAATGTGCTGTTTTTGGATGGAATGTCTTATAAATAACAATTAAATCTATGTGGTCTATTGTATCATTTAAAGCTTCTGGTTTTTTGTTTATTTTCATTTTGGATGATCTGTCCATTGGTGTAAGTGAGGTGTTAAAGTTCCCACTATTATAGTTTTACTCTCGATTTCTTCTTCTATAGATGTTAGCAGTTGCCTTATGCATTCAGGTGCTCCTATGTTGGGTGCATATATATTTATATTTGTTATATCTTCTTCTTGGATTGATCCCTTTATCATTATTTAGTGTCCTTCCTTGTCTCTTGTAACTTTCTTTACTTTAAAGTCTATTTTATCTCATATGAGTATAGCTGCTCCAGCTTTCTTTTGATTTCCATTTGCATGGAATATCTTTTCCATCCCCTCACTTTCAGTCTGTTTGTGTCCCTAGGTCTGAAGTGGGTCTGTTGTAGACAGCAGATATATGGGTCTTGTTTTTGTATCCATTCAGCAAGCCTGTGTCTTTTGGTTGGAGCATTTAATCCAGTCATGTTTAAGGTAATTATCAATATGTATATTCCTATGACGATTTTCTTCATTGTTTTGGGTTTGTTTTTGTAGATCCTTTTCTTCTCTTGTGTTTCCCAGTTAGAGAAGTTCCTTTAGCATTTGTTGTAGAACTGGTTTGGTAGTTCTGATTTCTCTTAGCTTTTGCTTGTCTGTAAAGCTTTTGATTTCTCCATCGAATCTGAATGAGATCTTTGCTGGGTAGAATAATCTTAGTTGTAAGTTCTTCCCTTTCATCACTTTAAGTATAACATGCCACTCCCTTCTGGCTTGTAGAGTTTCTGCTGAGAAATCAGCTGCTAACCTTATGGGAGTTCTCTTGTATGTTATTTGTCATTTTTCCCTTGCTGCTTTTAATAATTTTTCTTTGTCTTTAGTTTTTGCCAATTTGATTACTATGTGTCTCGGTGTGTTTCTCCTTGGGTTCATCCTGTATGGGACTCACTGCACTTCCTGGACTTGGGTGGCTATTTGCTTTCCCATGTTAGGGAAGTTTTAGACTATAATCTCTTCAAATATTTTCTCTGGTCGTTTCTCTCTCTCTTCTCCTTCTGGGACCTCAATAATGCGAATGTTGTTGCATTTTATGTTGTCCCAGAGGTCTCTTAGGCTGTCTTCATTTCTTTTCATTCTTTTTTCTGTATTCTGTTCCACAGCAGTGAATTCCACCATTCTGTCTTCCAGGTCACTTATCTGTTGTTCTGCCTCAGTCATTCTCCTATTGATTCCTTCTAGTGTATTTTTCATTTCAGTTATTGTATTGTTCATCTCTGTTTGTTTGTTCTTTAATTCTTCTAGGTCTTTGTTAACATTTCTTGAATCTTCTTGATCTTTACCTCCATTCTGTTTCCGAGGTCCTGAAGCATCTTTAGTATCATTACTCTGAATTGTTTTTTTCGAAAGCTGCCTACCTCCACTTCATTTAGTTGTTTTTCTTGGGTTTTATCTTGTTCCTTCATCTGGCACATAGCCCTCTGACTTTTCATCTTGTCTGTCTTTCTGTGAATGTGGGTTTTTTTCCACAGGCTGCAGGACTTTAGTTCTTCTTGCTTCTGCTATCTTCCCTCTGGTGAATGAGGCTAAGAGGCTTGTGTAAGTTTCCTGATAGGAAGGACTGGTGATGGGTAGAGCTGACTGTTGCTCTGGTGGGCAGAGCTCAGTAAAACTTTAATCCACTTGACTGTTGGTGGGTGGGGCTGGGTTCCCTCCCTGTTGGTTGTTTTGCCTGAGGCCACCCAACACTGGAGCCTACCTGGGCTCTTTGGTGGGGCTAATGACACACTCTGTGAGGGCTCACGCCAAGGAGTGCTTCCCAGAACTTCTGCTGCCAGTGTCCTTGTCCCCATGGTGAGCCACAGCCATCCTCCACCTCTGCAGGAGACCCTCCAACACTAGCAGGTAGGTCTGGTTCAGTCCCCCTGGGGTCACTGATCCTTCCCCTGGGTCCCGATACGCATACTACTTTGTGTGTGCCCTCCAAGAGTGGAGTCTTTGTTTCCTCCAGTCCTGTCGAAGTCCTGCAAACAATTCTCACTAGGCTTCACAGTGTGATTCCCTAGGTGTTCCTCCTCCTGTTGCTGGACGCCCAGGTTGGGAAGCCTGATGTGGGGCTTGGAACCTTCACTCCAGTGGGTGGACTCCTGTGGTATAAGTGTTCTCTAGTCTGTGAGTCACCCACCAGCAGTTACGGGATTTGACTATGATTGTGCCCCTCCTAGCATCTCATTGTGGCTTCTCCTTTTTCTTTGGATCTGGGGTGTCCTTTTTGGTGAGTTCTAGTGTCTTCCTGTCAATGATTGTCCAGCAGCTAGTTGTGATTCTGGTGTTCTTGCAAGAGGGAGTGAGAGCACTTCCTTCTACTCCGCCATCTTGGTTCCTCCCCTCATATACTCGACATGGCTTTTTAAATATTCCATTTCTTTCCCTACCTCCCCCCACTCCCAGTTTGTATGTATAATTGACAAATAAAATTGTAAGATGTTTAAAGTGTATATATGATGATTTGATATACATATATATTGTGAAAGGTTTCCCCCCATCAAGTTAGTTAACATCCATCACCTCACACATTGACCTTTTTTAGGGTTGGTGGTGAGAACATTTAAGTTCTTTTAGCAAATTTCAGTTATGCAATACGGTGTTATCAACTGTAGTCACCATGTTTTATTTTAGATCCTCTGACTTTACACATCTCATAACTAAAAGTTTCTACCCTTTGACCAACCACTTCTTCCTTTTTTTTCCCCATCCCAGCCCCTGGCAACCACTTTTCTACTATTTATAGATTGTACAAAAAGCTTCCGAATTCCTTTTAGATATTTCTGCCTCTCTCCAAAATTTTTCACTTATGGTGACTATTAAAAATACTACCCTCTCTCCTTTCTCTCACAGTCCTCTTGGAGTTTTAAAAATTGCTCAGCCCCTGCACCCCTGACTTGTGACACTTCTTGCAAGGTGCAAACCTCACAGGAATAGCTCATTTTCTCTTTTGGCACCTATGTTTTTGGGTTGAGGTAGGGAGAATTAGTTCCCTTATAAATCTGGTAAATAAAAATTTCTAACTGATTACATTTATGGTAAAAATATTTTGTCTAGGGCTTCCCTGGTGGCGCAGTGGTTGAGAGTCTGCCTGCCGATACAGGGGACGCGGGTTCGTGCCCCGGTCCAGGAAGATCCCACATGCTGCGGAGCAGATAGGCCCGTGAGCCATGGCTGCTGGGCCTGTGCATCCAGAGCCTGTGCTCCGCAACGGGAGAGGCCACAACAGTGAGAGGCCCGCGTACCAAAAAAAAAAAAAATATATATATATATATATATATATTTTTTTTTTGTCTAGTTCATTTTTGTCATAAAGTTAATTTTTTTTGATATATAGGACTTACTACTTTTTCTCTAGTTCAATTAGTAAATTCTTGGGAATTCCCTGGCGGTTCAGTGGTTAGGACTCTGTGCTTTCATTGCCAGGGGCCCGAATTCGATCTCTGGTGGGGCAACTAAGATCCTGAAAGCCCCACAAGCCTTATGGTGTGGCTTTCTGATGGGCATCTGGGATGCGCACCTGCTCTTCTGCCTGCCCAGCATCTACTCTCCCTCCCCTGGGTAAAATAACTTGAACTGCCCAGAAAGGGGTGTCACTGCTTTTCCACTGGACTTGGAACGCCAAGGGGGTCCTCTGGGAATTCTGCAGCCATCTCACCACCACCACCAGAGGGCTTGCTTGAGGGTACAGCAAAACCAGAGGAAAGCAAGGCTGGGAGATGGAGAGGGACTGGTTGGATTTTTTTTTACTTTTGGAAAATTGTTAGAGATAATTTGACAGGTTTAATGAGACACTAAACTGTGTAAGTGTCTTATTCCTCATTAAGCTTGGGAGAACACATGCTAAAGTCTTCCTATGTTACACTAGTATTTAGCAGTGGAATGTTTTGCTTTGCAAAATTTTTTTTAAAAAAAACATGTATTCATACAGTGATCATTTGGTTAATAGGATTTTTTTTTTTTTAGATGTTGGGGTAGGAATTTATTAATTAATAAATTTATTTTTGCTGTGTTGGGTCTTCGTTTCTGTGCGAGGTCTTTCTCTAGTTGTGGCAAGCGGGGGCCACTCTTCATCGCGGTGCGCGGGCCTCTCACTATCGCGGCCTCTCTTGTTGCGGAGCACAGGCTCCACACGCGCAGGCTCAGTAGTTGTGGCTCACGGGCCTAGTTGCTCTGCGGCATGTGGGACCCTCCAAGACCAGGGCTCAAACCTGTGTCCCCTGCATTAGCAGGCAGATTCTCAACCACTGCACCACCAGGGAAGCCCTTGCTTTGCAAAATTTATGGTCACTTTCAAATACTACAGGGAATATATTTGCATGTATACAAAATAATTCTAAGGAAAAGCATCTTAGTATTTCAGGGGGAAGAAAACAGGTAGACTTACCTTACTATAATATGATTGGCTCTAAAATCTTAATGTGGACTTTATAAAATATACCAAAATATAATTAGTAATATTGGAATTCTCAAAAACAAAAATCTAGTCTGATGTGATGGAAAGAAAAGTGTGGATATTGAATTATAATAAAGCAAGTAAAGAAGAAACAGAAACAATAAATCTATAGGCAATTTCTGAGATTAATGATAACATTAATATATCACTTTTTTGCTAGGAACCGTTTTAGGCATTTTGCATATGGAATTTTATTTAACTTTCATAACATTCCTTTGGGTATATATTATTATCTAGCTTCCATTTGATAATTAAGAAAACTACCCAAGTTCAGAAAGTCAGTAAGCAATAGAGGTGGAATTCAAACTCAGCCAGTATTTGAACCTTAGTTGATTTCTTATGATGTCTGTGCCCTTTCTGCTATGTTCTGCTCATGCCCTCAAAGTGATGAAATGGAAATCAGTGATACGTTCCAATGGACATATTAACACATTTTTGTAAGGCCAGCTTTTCTAATTGGTACTTTTCCTCTTAGTGCAGTTTTGACAACTGTTTTCAGTTTCATTAGGGCAGTACTAGCTCTGGAGACTATAAAGTAATCTGTAAAGGAATTCAAATATATTGGTGTTTTGGATATATGTTTCAGAATTTGATCTTGGAAACCAGATAGCAGGAAAGTAGATATTCAGGAGTTAGTGGAAAATGGGTCCCCAAAGATGGATTACTGATGTGGGCTGACAGGAAAAAAAAAAAGTCTCATGAATTGGAATTGAGGAGTTTGAAATAAAATCATGAAAGGATTTAAAAGATATGAAATAAATAAAATAAAGGGAAAGAACAACAAGTTTAGAGTTTGGTTGGCATCAAGAAATAGAAATGTAAAATTTGAGAACTAACACACGAAACTCTGATCTATCTGTTTATCTATCTATCTATCCATCCATCCATCCATTTATCCATCCATCTATCTATCTATATGTGTGTGTGTGTGTATATATATTATATATATATATATATGTCTTATCCCCCAAGTCTCAGGGGATATTGCCTAGGTAGTCTGTGGCTTTACAAGAATTGAAAAGACAATTTGGAATTTCTTCCCCCAAGAATGACAAGTTTGTGTAGGGATATGGGCCTCACAGCAGTAGGCAGAGCTAGTCTCTTGGACAGTATAGGACAGCTCAGTGGCAGTGAGCTAATCAGGTGAATATGCATCCTACTGCCCACTCTCATCCCAAGTCAGATTCAGGAACTGTGTTCCTGGGCCTTTTAACTGGAGCCCAAGGCTTCAAGGAGATCCTGAGCATTTTGCTAAAAAGCTGAATGGGAGCTTGACTTCCACCTTGCTGTAACGCTTGAACTTCCACAAGAGATGTAATTTTGATAATAAAATTCTTAGACATAATTTTAAAAATGTGACTAATAGAACTCACTGTACTTATAGTAGGGAACAGTTCATACTGGTTACAGAAAAACTGGGGAGAGTTGGGAATGAAGGGGAGAGAACTTGCAAAACCTTCTAGAGCAGGAAAACAACTCTCAAGAATCTGGGAAGTTAACAACCTCTGATTCAAACTTCATTCTCTTTAATTTTGGAAGCTCAGAAGAGGTCTTGTGCAAGTCATGTGCCCTGGCTCAGGCCGGCCTGGATGGGTGGAACACAAGGGTCATTTTACCAGGAGCAAACTACTGGGAGAGGCTTCCATGAGTCAGCAGTGCCTAGGGCTTATCTGGCCTTGCCCTGAAGAGTGGCTCCAGGTTCACTGAACCACAAACTACCCAAAGTGGTGACATTATGTCAGGATTTAAAACTATAAATGGGGGGCTTCCATAGTGGCGCAGTGGTTGGGAATCACCTGCCAATGCAGGGGACACAGGTTCAGGCCCTGGTCCGGGAGGATCCCACTTGCTGCAGAGCGGCTGGGCCCGTGCGTCAAAACTACCGAGCCTGCGCTCTACAGCCCATGAGCCACAACTACTGAGCCCACGTGCCACAGCTACTGAAGGCCGGGTGCCACAACTACTGAAGCCTGTGTGCCTAGAGCCTGTGCTCCACAACAAGAGAAGCCATTGCAACGAGAAGCCCTCGCACTGCAACGAGTAGCTCCCACTCACCGCACCTAGAGAAAGCCCATGTGCAGCAACAAAGACCCAACACAGCCAAAAAAATAAATAAATAAAATAAATGTGAAAAAAGAAAAAAACTATAAATGGAAAAACAGAGTTGAACGGGAAGGAAAGAAGAGATGCGGAGAAGGGGAGGGGGTGATTAATGAAGAAATGGTGATGGTGGTAATGTACTCATGTTATAGAAAATGGAAATTGTATTATTTCACAAACTTTGCACTTTAGATTTTTTTGACAACTAAATACTGGTTCCTGATATTGTCACAATAATCTTGTAACACAAATATCTATGAGGACTTGGGAAATCTACCCCACAGATTCTGATATTTATGACTTTTGATTAAGAAGGTGCTTGTAACCTTCATGTCCCAAGGCGTCTAAGGAGCATCTTGAGTTGTGGTTCTGGATTTCCTTTTTAATCCATAGATTCCTCTACAAAACCAAAGACACTATCACCCAATTGCCATAAAACCCTGACTCTAGACCTAATTTCTAATTATGGTTTTGCTGGGATGTCTTAGAACTGAGCCAGAAATCAGAAAACTTTAATTTTACCACCAGCTCTGTCACCAAAGAGCTCTTTGTCGTTGGCAAATCATTTTACTTCCACGTGATTTAGTTTTTCCAACTGTCAAAAGGGAGTGATATGACCCCAACTACTTCACATAGGTTTAAGGATTAGGTGAGCTGATATGTCTGAAAGCATCTTGAAAGGTCTGAAGCATTATATAAACATAAAAGATGATCACACAACGCTGAGGGGGTGCCACAAATAAAGTCACTACTAAGTTATCCTGACTGGAAATCCTTTAACATCATTTATATAAGGTCACTTATTTATTTGGGAATTATCGTGTGCCTGTCCCAAGACTTAGCCATTGAACTGGCAACATGGAATATAGACTTTTATTTTCTCTAGGCCTGGATAAGCATATGGCTATTGCCCATCCAGACAGGATGAAAAGCTCTAGCAACTGTATGGCATTTCCAGAATCTGGACTGGTGAATTCTGCACTAAGAACAATCTAAGTGCACGCTTGATGGAACCCCTAGCAGTTGCCTGCCCATGCGCAGTCATTTACACCTAACTAAACATGGGCTTTTTCAGGATGGAGTCTCACTGAGATCTTTTCACGTTTACCATAATAGTGGTTTCAAAGTTCTCCACATTACCGGACCCTACTCATGCCTTCCTCATTCACCACAGATTTTCTTACCTCTTGTTTTACTAACAGCACGGAGAACACTCTACCTGACCATTCCCACTTACCCTTCATTCTAACTTAAAGTCTCCTTACATCTTGCTTCCCTCATTTCCTTTACCACTGATTCTCTGGAAAAACATCAGTCTTACCAATACCAGCTGCCAGTCTTGGTTCGTATTAGTGCCCGCTTCCTTATAGACCCTGCTTCATTAATCACCGACTCCCTCACTTGCATCAGGTAAGAAACATTTATTACGAAACTACTATGTGCTCTGGACTGTGTTTCATTCTTTACGATGCACTTCCCACCTTAAACATGGTTTGATCTCCTCTACTCTAAAGAAACACAACAATATCCTTTCTTCTTTGTCCCCCACTCTAGTTACCAGCTGCTTTTTTTCCTTCCCTTCACAGCCACACTTCTTGGAACACAAGTCTATATTTGCCACTTCTATACCTTTATTGTGCTTGGGTGGCTTCATGGCAGAGGGAAGAATGAAAAGTTCTGAGGTAGAGAGGCTTGGGTTAGAAATCAGACTTCACCACTCTTATGTTATGTTAACCTTTATTTAATTGCTTATTACTCAATTTGGGGCCTTAAGTAAGTTGCTTGACTTCTCCAAATCTTCATTTTCTCATCTGTGAAATGGTCATATACACCCACCTTGCAGAAGCACCTGAACATTGCCACTCTTAATAAACATTCCTGTCCTTAACTGTTACTTGATCAGGCTGCATCATTGATATATGGCAGTCTGCCCACCTCAACTGTAAAAACCAAGACCTTTTCCCCAAACCAACTATGCATAATCTTGGTTCTGTTAAGATATCTTAGAATGGGTTAAGAATCAGGAAGTTTAACTCCTTATCCAGCTTGTTAGGTACCAAACAAACAAACATTACTTTCACTTTCTTGATTCCTAAACAACACCAGAAGCGAGTTTTCAACATGGGAAGTAGAATGGTTTGGTAGAAACAATATTTGTGCTGGAATCATTCAGATCTGGGTTTGACTACCAATCCCAACTAGTACTAGCTGTAGGACACTGGGTAATGTAGTTTGCTTCTCTGGGTTTTATATTCCTTGCCTGTTAAAATGGGACTACTGCTTCCTAACATGCAGGATGGTTATGAGAATTAGAAATGATATGTGTACCTACCCAGCACATAGTGGGTGTTCTACTTAAGAATTATCTTAGAACCTAGAACCGTTGTGTTCTACATGGGACAGGCTCTCATTAAACCTCTGAGGGCACGTTTATGTCTCTCTGTGTACTGAGACTGGGATAATCATACTCTATTACGATTGACATTGGATCCAGTATAGAATATCATTTACAGTATAGGCATATAAGTAGTATTGCCGTTTATGTTAAATCATAAAATTTTTCAGAAGATCCTCAGTAGCTTTCAAAAGTAAGGATTTGAAACCCCCGGGGCACAGGCTTAGAAAATCTTGTTTTACAGAATTTTTTTCTTGCCTGATTCAAAGTCATCTATTCTTATCTTCAAAGAATTTATAAACCCATAGTGGATGTAAACCCATAGAGGATGGGAAATTTTGAAAACCAATTTAGTTGAAAACAAAGTACTGTAACTATATTAGTAAAAAAAAACACAAACCTTTGCTTTGAAAGCAAACTGCCAAGAAAATGTTGGCCAGCTTAGAATAGTCCATCAACATGGAAAGAAAAGTAATACTGAAACGTTCATGTTTTCATAGATAATCAAGGCAGATATTAAAAAGAAGGTGAAGAGGTAGAGATCAAAACAAATATGATCAATTAGAGGAAAATAAGTAAAGAAAGCCTTTGATCACTACCTGAAACTTCCCTATCTCAGATCTAACTGTAACATTCAATGTCTCTGAATACTTTTTTAATTCTTAAAACTTCACTTGCCCAATAACTTTGTTGGCTATCCATTTGTTTATATCGTTATTTTCATAATTAGACATAATCATGAAATGTAAGTTGTTTTTATAAATGTTATTATTTCTTTTTCTTTTTCTTTTTTTTTTTTTTTGCGGTACGCGGGCCTCTCACTGTTGTGGCCTCTCCCGTTGCGGAGCACAGGCTCCGGACGCGCAGGCTCAGCGGCCACAGCTCATGGGCCCAGCCGCTCCACGGCATGTGGGATCTTCCCGGACCGGGGCACGAACCCGCGTCCCCTGCATCGGCAGGCGGACTCTCAACCCCTGCGCCACCAGGGAAGCCCTGTTTTTATTTATTTTCAATTCATAAAATAACATGAAATCAAATCAGACAGTAATTTGACTGAAGGCTGCTGACTTCTGAACCTTTCCTTGTAAAAAAATGTTAAGTATTATATGAAAAGGAAAAAAGTCAGTATATAGGAAAAGTTTTTTGTCAGATGCTGATAGCTTACAAGGTGCCTTTCTTGTTCTGAGATAGAGCATATTTGGGCAGAAGACAATAACTGAATTTCTTTTCTTCAAATGCTAAAATTGTTTTAAAAGTATACTAAAACATATAGGAGTAAAGGAAGTACTAGAACTCAAGGTTTAGAAAATCCTCATATGAACTGTTTTATATGTTGAAGGAATAGTGAGTGTTTTGAGTAAGTCAATACTTTAAAAATAAAAATCAATAAAAATCAATCCAGAAACATAACATCTATAAGCAGAGAAGGAGTAAACATTGTTGATGCAGAGACAATATTACAGCTTCAGAATGTGAGCAAATAGAGGGACAACTAAAGCAGATGCTTCAAACTCAACTGTCAGTGGAAGCCAGACAGGAACATGCATTTGTACGTAGCTCTGGGAATCGACTGGTGAGCAGGAGGTTCATGCCCTGGCTCAATGGAGTGGCTACTGCAGGGCTCCAGCCAACTGTAAATTTGTGGAGAACAAGTCTAGACTTTTCTGTGAAATCTTTCAATTTTTGAATGTCGGCAACTAAGTAAACAAAACAAAACAAATACATAAAGCAAACAACATCCCCCAAATTCTGCACACCAAACAAAGCGCACTTTTGGATTAAACTACTTTGTGATAGACACCTTTTTTAAGTTAAGTGAGAGGAAGTGCTATAAAGAAAATGTCTACTAAGGGAAATTGCCTGATCATAGGTTCCTCCAGGAATCTAGTTTTTTTCCTGCTAAAACTATAAGGGTTTGAAAGGGGTAAATTAGACCACCAGACCAGGTAGAATCATGAATTGAGGAAAGAGGACCAGAACTGCCAACAAAGAAGAGAGAGCTTCCCTGCAGCGCCTGGACAGAGACTCCAAAGGAAGAAGCGCTGGAGAAGCAAAGTAACCACGACCCAGTGTAGCTGAAAGAAGCACAACTATGTAGACAGATGGATGTAAACAGAAGGTTCAGTTCAATTAAGGTTTGTCATTTCTATGGCAATGACTATTCTTGTCATTGCTAGTTTTGGAAGATCACCAAGGGAGAAGAGTGAAGGGTCCCTGAATCAAGAGACAGCACAAAAGCATCAGGTGATAAATCAAGACCTAGAGGAGAGAAAGACATAGAAGAAGAGAAGACCCAAGAGAGAAAATATAAAAGCCACAGGAAGCTCCTACCAGAGGCGTGACCTCAGGCAGGTCTTGCCCTCTTCCTTCTTTTCTTAAAAAAAAAAAAAAAGGTATTTTAATTTATACAAATAACATTAATTATTTCTTGAAAAAGTTTTAGAACAGAAAAAATAAAATTTCACGTGACATCTCACTCCCCATTCCAACCATTGTTTATCTTTGCAGAACTTTTTCTATGCATTTACTCACCTACGGATGTATGCATAGAAATATCTGATTAAAAGCCTAAATATTGCTGTATGCTGAGCGTCATATTGCATAGCATGGGCCTAGCTCATTCTTTGTAACAGTGGCAGAGTGCTTTTTGATCAGGATATTTCATGGTTTGTTTAGTCTTTACCCACTTTCTACCAACAATGCAGCCGTAAGCAGCTACCTACATGCTTCTCCGTATATCCGTGGCAGTAGCCTTCTAGATTAGGTATGTAAAAGTAGAATTACTGAGATGAAGGATTTGCACATTTTATATTCACATGGTTTCTGTGAAATTGTCCTCCAGCGGAGCTTTACCAGTAGAGACTCTCTGAAGGCTTGCCCCCTCATACCCTCTCTACCACTGGACATTTTTAATCATTTTTTTTCAGTTGTGTCAACACCAACACTTAACTTTTCTGAGCCTCAATTTCATCTGTAAAATGATAAAAATCCTACTTCCCAGTGTTAGGATAATTACATTAATTAACAAAAGTGCCTGTCACAAGTGCCTAGCTCACACTAGGTAATCCATGAACTTTCATTTCCTTCCCTTATTATGTATTCCTCAGTGAAGGACAATTTAATCTAGCTAGTTGTATTTGTATAATTTTCTTATGGTGCTAATAAACCTTTTCTATTAGTAACATGTGTTTAACCATTGAGTAAATCCATTTTTAATTTTTAACCCATATTCACAGTCTATTTTTAATTAAAGTGCTCTGAGGAATATTTCTTTTAGAGTTTAGTATTGCTATAGTATTATGTCCTGTGTTATAAGCCAATTTTACCACTACATTCTTTTTTCAGTTACTGTGACATTTTTTGGCTTTCACTTGTACTTTTCATTAGTCTGGGGTAAATAAAGGTGTATTTTAATGAAAATTAATGTAAATGTATGCTTACATTAATTTTTTTTTACATTTTCACTAAAATGATAATTTAAAAGTTTGTCTAGAAGAGCTGAGGAACTCTGAGAATGTCTGAAGACCTCACGTTGAAATATACTACCTTGTCTCTCCACAGCTCAGTCAGGTTTACGAACCGCAAATCAAGATTCCTCCACCTCATTTATCTCATCTGTGTGCTTTGCTTAATGGTTCTCACTGATCAAACAATACCAAGTTTTACTGCTCCTAAATCTAATTCATAAATTTCTTCACCATATTATGCAAATTAAATTAATATAGTCACATTTACATTGTGCATCTAATCTTGTATGAAGTCCAAATATAATAGTAAATTGGTGAAATCAATGTATAATATTTAACAACCAGTCATATTGATTCCTGTTTTGTGTTTTCTTACTCCCTACATCCAGTATGTGAACAATTCCTATCAAAGCTACCTCTGAAACATATTCTAAATTCATCTACTTGTCTCCCTTCCACCCTGGTCCAAGCCACATCATTTCCCACCTGACAATCTTCCAACCTGTCTTTCAGCTTCATTCGTATGTGCCTACATTTTATACTCCACACAGCAGTCAAAGAAAAGTCCCCAAATGTAAACCAGATTATAATACTCTTCCTCATAATGGCTCCAATTTCAATGGCTTCCTTTTACAAATTCTGAACCATGACCTTCTAGGACCCATTGGATTTGGTCAGTGCCTACTGTTCCAGCCTGATCTTGAACCACTCCCCCTTCACTTATGGTATTCCAGCTGACTGAGGTCTTACTATTTCTTTAACCAAGAAATAGGCTGATTCTTGCCTAAGGAATTTGCACTAACTGCTTTCTGGCCAGACATTCCTCTCCCATATCATTGTATAGTTGGACTCTCTCATCATTCATGACTCTGCTTAAATATTATCTTCTCAGAGAGGTCTTCACTGACAATCTCATCTAACGTAGCTTCACTTTGTCTGCTACCTCTGTCACATCATTGTTTTTATTTCATTCACAACACTAAGCATTCTCTGAATTTGTTTATCCATTTACTTGTGTATTATCTGCTCCTCCAACTAGGATGTAAGCTATATGAAAGCAAAAACCATATAATCATTCTTATTGCTATATTCCCAGGCATAAACACATGGTAGTCACTCACTAAATATTTGTTGAATGGATATATGAATAAATAATCTTCTGCTAGAAAAGAAATGTCAAATCCTCTTGGATCTTTCACTCTTGGAACAAAGGAAAGATTAAACACAATAAAGAATTTATTATGTAATTCATGTTTATCATTAATATTCACACTAAGGGTTATTATTTTTTGCATGCAGTAGTGAAATTGAATGTTACAGGGCACTGAACAGAAAGAATGGCAGTCAAATATAGGCATAAGTCATATAATTAGTACAAAGAATAACATTTAATACCAGACTTGGAGTTGGAATAAGAAGTCATCCAGTAGAAAAATTCACTGGGTCTAAATACAATTAAATTTTAAATCACTGACTTGACTGAAAGAAAGGAAATCTTTGGTAATAAGAGAGCAAGGCCGGTAAGCAGTATAGGATCAAGACTAAGGATTCTGAATAGATCAGAATTGGATGGGTCTAAATTAATCCAGAAAGATCAGCCAGGAAGGAGAAAAGAGTCCAAGATAACCGGCCAATGTAGAGTTCCAGTCAAAACCATGTACTTTGGAGTCAATCAGACTTGGAGTCAAATCCCCTTGACCTTGCACATAATTGATGCTCTTGTCCATATTGGAGTTTTAGCATGATGAAACTGGGAAGGGGGGAGGATAAGGGGCTTGGTAAGACCCCATTTTCCTCTTTCCACATGTGCCAGGAATTCACAAACAAAACAGTACATGTCCAACATATAATGGAACCAAGCCAAAGTTATCTTGAGGAACCAGGAGATATAGAAAACTATGACCACCGAAACTGCCCCAGCCTGATTTCTTCTGATATGCTTTGCTAAAACTGTATTACTTATACTTGTCTTGGTAAACTTTGACGGTTACAAATTGCGTCATAGTGTTCATTTTGACCAAACTTCCAATGCAGTCTTTTGTAGGACTGCATCAAAGGAGCACACTTAACTTAGATTGTTGATAACACCTTGTTGAAGGGCCTACTGCTACTTTAGAAGCTAAGAATTATATTTAAAGAAACCCCGATAAGTTAGAGAGCTCTAACTAGAAGGACATTAAACAGAAAAAGTACAAGTTAATTACTCAGTGACCAAAAATTTAGTATGTGATGGGGAAAAATCAAGTATGTACAGCGATCACAGAAAAACTTTTAGGGTACCCTTATTTCATCATAGATCAAATATTAATAAGTTATATAGCATACCTATTTTAAAACTTAAAATATTTAATATTGTAGATATTTCAACTGAAATATGACCCCTAGTTTCAAAAAGGAATCACCTTTTAGGCTCTTATTAAATTGTCAGAATTTAATTATTCAGAAATTGAGTATAAGGCTGATTATTGAACTTAGATCTACAGCAGTAGTTTCAAAATTTAAGAATAACTTGGGTGCATATTTAATAAACAGGTTCTAGGAACCCATCCTTAGAGATTCTGATTCAGAGATGCTCTTGGATGGGGCTCAGTGATCTGCATTCTTGCCTAGAATCTCAGGGAGTTCTGATGCATGTAGACTACGGACCACATTTTGAGAAATGTTCATTTTGCTTTCTTCTCCTTTAAAGAAATAGTGAAACTCAAGCCAGCTAATGTTGGCACTACTGATGTGGTAAGAGGTTTAGATTAAGGTGTGAAGAGATGCTTTAAGTAGATTGCTTAAAAGAATTAAAAAAAATAACTTAGAGATAGTATTTGTCCATTTTCTTCTATTTAGCATAGGACAGTGTTTCTTGAAGTGTAGACCCAGCACCAGTAGTATCAGCATCATCTGAGAACTAGTTAGAAACAGAAATTCTCAGGCCCCATCCCAGATCTAATGAATTAGAGATTTTGGGGCTGGGACCCAGAAATCTGCATCTTAGCAAGTTCTGGGGTTGTTCTGATGCACAGACAAGTTTGAGAATCCTGGTGCAGACTAAATGGTGGTAGACCAGGGCTGTGAAGAGACTGGTAATTTTAAGTAGTCATTGTGCTGCTAAGGTGTGTAACTTGTTGCCTGAAATGTATTATTATCACAACCTCTCTTTCTTAAAGCACAACTTGTTTATTTTTGACCCTCAATAATATCATATTGGTGGGGGACCTTGAAGATGGCGGAAGAGTAAGACGCGGAGATCACCTTCCTCCCCACAGATACACCAGAAATACATCTACACGTGGAACAACTCCTACAGAACACCTACTGAAGGCTGGCAGAAGACCTCAGACCTCCCAAAAGGCAAGAAACCCCCCACGTACCTGGGTAGGGCAACAGAAAAAAAGAAAAAACAGAGACAAAAGAATAGGGACGGGACCTGCACCAGTGGGACGGAGCTGTGAAGGAGGAAAAGTTTCCACACACTAGGAAGCCCCTTCACGGGCGGAGACTGCGGGAGGCGGAGGGGGGAGCTTCGGAGCCGCGGAGGAGAGCACAGCAACGGGTGCGGAGGGCAAAGCGGGGAGATTCCCGCACAGAGGATCGGTGCCGACCGGCACTCACCAGCCCGAGAGGCTTGTCTGCTCACCCGCCGGGGCGGGCGGGGCTGGGAGCTGAGGCTCTGAGGCTCGGGTTTCGGTTTCGGACGGAGCGCAGGGAGAGGACTGGGGTTGGTGGCTTGAACATAGCTTGAAGGGGTTAGTGCACCACGCCTAGCCGGGAGGGAGTCCGGGGAAAAGTCTGCACCTGCCGAAGAGGCAAGAGACTTTTTCTTCCCTCTTTGTTTCCTGGTGCGCTAGGAGATGGGTTTAAGAGCGCTGCTTAAAGGAGCTCCAGAGACGGGCGCGAGCCGCGGCTAAAAGTGCGAATCCCAGAGACGGGCGCGAGCCGCGGCTAAAAGCACGGACCCCAGAGACGGGCGGGAGACGCTAAGGCTGCTGCTGCCGCCACCCAGAAGCCTGTGTGCGAGCACAGGTCACTATCCACACCCCTCTTCCGCGAGGCCTGTGCAGCCCGCCACTGCCAGGTTCCCGGGATCCAGAGACAACTTCCCCGGGAGAACGCACGGCGGGCCTCAGGCTGGTGCAAAGTCACGCCGGCGTCTGCTGCCACAGGCCCGCCCCCGCACGCAGTGCCCCTCTCTCCCCCCCGGCCTGAGTGCGCCAGAGCCCCCGAGTCAGCGGCTCCTTTAACCCCGTCCTGTCTGAGCAAAAATCAGACGCCCTCCAGCGACCTACACGCAGAGGCAGGGCCAAATCCAAAGCTGAGCCCCTGGGAGCTGTGAGAACAAAGGGAAAGGGAAATCTCTGCCAGCAGCCTCAGAAGCAGTGGATTAAAGCTCCACAATCAACTTGATGTACCTGCATCTGTGGAATACCTGAATAGACAACGAATCATCCCAAATTGAGGAGGTGGACTTTAGGAGCAAGAGCTATGATTTTTTTCCCTTTTCCTCTTTTTGTGAATGTGTATGTGTATGCTTCTGTGTGAGATCTTGTCTGTATAGTCTTGCTTCCACCATTTGTCCTAGGGTTCTATCCGTCCATGGTTTTTTAAAAAAATTTTTTCTTAATAATTAATTTTAATAACTTTATTATACTTTACCTTCGTTCTTTCTCTTTTTCTTTCTTTCCTTCCTTCCTTCCCTCCTTTAGACAACGAATCATCCCAAATTGAGGAGGTGGTCTCTGAGAGCAAGATTTATGATTTTTCCCCTTTACCTCTTTTAGTGAGGGTGTATGTGTATGCTTCTGTGTAAGATTTTGTCTGTATAGCTTTGCTTCCAACATTTGTCCTAAGGTTCTATCTGTCCCTTTTTTTTTTTCTAAATAAGTATTTTTTAATTCAATAACTTTATTATACTTTATTTTATTTTTACTGTATCTTCTTTCTTTCGGTCTTTTTTCCTTCTTTCCCTCCTTCCTTCCTTCCTCCCTCCTTCCCTCCCTCCCTCCTTTCTTTCCTTCTTGCCTTCTTTCCTTCTTTGCTTCTTTCTTCCTTCCTTCCTTCCTTCCCTCCTTTCCTTCTTTCTTCCCTCATACTTCTACTAATTCTCTCTACTTCTTCTCCCTTTTATTGAGCCGTGTGGATGAAAGGCTCTTGGTGCTCCAGCCAGGAGTCAGGGCTCTGCCTCTGAGGTAGGAGAGCCAACTTCAGGACACTGGTCAACAAGAGACCTCCCAGCTCCACATAATATCAAACGGCGAAAATCTCCCAGAGGCCTCCATCTTAACACCAGCACCCAGCTTCACTCAACGACCAGCAAGCCACAGTGCTGGACAACCTATGCCAAACAACTAGCAAAACAGGAACACAACCCCACCCATTAACAGAGAGGCTGCCTAAAATCATAATAAGGCCAAAGACACCCCAAAACACACCACCAGACGTGAACCTGCCCACTAGAGAGACAAAATCCAGCCTCAACCACCACAACACAGGCACTAGTCCCCTCCACCAGGAAGCCTACACAACCCACTGAACCAATCTTAGCCACTGGAGACAGACATCAAAAACAGCAGGAACTACGAACCTGCAGCCTGCAAAAAGGAGACCCCAAACACAGTAAGATAAGCAAAATGAGAAGACAGAAAAACACACAGCAGATAAAGGAGCAAGATAAAAATGCACCAGACCTAACAAATCAAGAGGAAATAGGCAGTCTATTTGAAAAAGAATTCAGAATAATGATAGTAAGGATGATCCGAAATCTTGGAAACAGAATGGACAAAATGCAAGAAACAGTTAACAAGGACCTAGAAGAAATAAAGATGAAACAAGCAACGATGAACAACACAATAAATGAAATTAAAAGTACTCTAGATGGGATCAATAGCAGAATAACTGAGGCAGAAGAACGGATAAGTGACCTGGAAGATAAAATAGTGGAAATAACTACTGCAGAGCAGAATAAAGAAAAAAGAATGAAAAGAACTGAGGACAGTCTCAGAGACCTATGGGACAACATTAAACACACCAACATTCGAATTATAGGGGTTCCAGAAGAAGAAGAGAAAATGAAAGGGACTGAGAAAATATTTGAAGAGATTATAGTTGAAAACTTCCCTAATATGGGAAAGGAAATAGTTAGTCAAGTCCAGGAAGCACAGACAGTCCCATACAGGATAAATCCAAGGAGAAATACGCCAAGGCACATATTAATCAAACTGTCAAAAATTAAATACAAAGAAAGCATATTAAAAGCAGCAAGGGAAAAACAACAAATAACACACAAGGGAATCCCCATAAGGTTAACAGCTGATCTCTCAGCAGAAACCCTACAAGCCAGAAGCGAGTGGCAGGACATACTGAAAGTGATGAAGGAGAAAAACCTGCAGCCAAGACTATTCTACCCAGCAAGGATCTCATTCAGATTTGATGGAGAAATTAAAACCTTTACAGACAAGCAAAAGCTGAGAGAGTTCAGCACCACCAAACCAGCTTTACAACAAATGCTAAAGGAACTTCTCTAGACAAGAAACACAAGAGAAGGAAAAGACCTATAATAACGAACCCAAAACAATTTAGAAAATGGGAATAGGAACATACATATCGATAATTACCTTAAATGTAAATGGACTAAATGCTCCCACCAAAAGACACAGATTGGCTGAACGGATACAAAAACAAGACCCTTATATATGCTGTCTACAAGAGACCCACTTCAGACCTAGAGACACATACAGACTGAAAGTAAGGGGATGGAAAAAGATATTCCATGCAAATGGAAACCAAAAGAAAGCTGGAGTAGCAATTCTCATATCAGACAAAATAGACTTTAAAATAAGGACTATTAAAAGAGACAAAGAAGGACGCTACATAATGATCAAGGGATCGATCCAAGAAGAAGATATAACAATTGTAAATAGTTATGCACCCAACATAGGAGCACCTCAATACATAAGGCAAATACTAACAGCCATAAAAGGGAGAGCCAGTAACACAGTAACAGTAACACATTCATAGTAGGGGACTTTAACACCCCACTTTCACCCATGGACAGATCATCCAAAATGAAAATAAATAAGGAAACACAAGCTTTAAATGATACATTAAACAAGATGGACTTAATTGATATTTATAGGACACTCCATCCAAAAACAACAGAATACACATTTTTCTCAAGTGCTCATGGAACATTCTCCAGGATAGATCATATCTTGGGTCACAAATCAAGCCTTGGTAAATTTAAGAAAATTGAAATTGTATCAAGTATCTTTTCTGACCACAACGCCATGAGACTAGATATCAATTACAGGAAAAGATCTGTAAAAAATACAAACACATGGAGGCTAAACAATACATTACTTAATAACGAAGTGATCACTGAAGAAATCAAAGAGGAAATAAAAAAATACCTAGAAACAAATGACAATGGAAGCACAATGACCCAAAACCTATGGGATGCAGCAAAATCAGTTCTAAGGGGGAAATTTATAGCAATACAAGCCCACCTTAAGAAGCAGGAAACATCTCGAATAAACAACCTAACCTTGCACCTAAAGCAATTAGAGAAAGAAGAACAAAAAAACCCCAAAGCTAGCAGAAGGAAAGAAATCATAAAAATCAGATCAGAAATAAATGAAAAAGAAATGAAGGAAACAATCGCAAAGATCAATAAAACTAAATCTGGTTCTTTGAGAAGATAAACAAAATAGATAAACCACTAGCCAGACTCATCAAGAAAAAAAGGGAGAAGACTCAAATCAATAGAATTAGAAATGAAAAAGGAGAAGTAACAACTGACACTGCAGAAATAAAAAAGATCATGAGAGATTACTACAAGCAACTCTATGCCAATAAAATGGACAACCTGGAAGAAATGGACAAATGCTTAGAAATGCACAACCTGCCAAGACTGAATCAGGAAGAAATAGAAAATATGAACAGACCAATCACAAGCACTAAAATTGAAACTGTGATTAAAAATCTTCCAACAAACAAAAGCCCAGGACCAGATGGCTTCCCAGGCGAATTCTAGCAAACACTTAGAGAAGAGCTAACACCTATCCTTCTCAAACTCTTCCAAAATATAGCAGAGGGAGGAACACTCCCAAACTCATTCTACGAGGCCACCATCACCTTGATACCAAAACCAGACAAGGATGTCACAAAGAAAGAAAACTACAGGCCAATATCACTGATGAACATAGATGCAAAGATCCTCAACAAAATACTAGCAAACAGAATCCAACAGCACATTAAAAGGGTCATACACCATGATCAAGTGGGGTTTATTCCAGGAATGCAAGGATTCTTCAATATATGCAAATCTATCAATGTGAAAAACCATATTAACAAATTGAAGGAGAAAAACCATATGATCATCTGAATAGATGCAGAGAAAGCTTTTGACAAAATTCAACACCATTTATGATAAAAAACCCCACAGAAAGTAGGCATAGAGGGAACTTTCCTCAACATAATAAAGGCCATATATGACAAGCCCACAGCAAACATCGTCCTCAATGGTGAAAAACTGAAAGCATTTCCACTAAGATCAGGAAAAAGACAAGGTTGCCCACTCTCACCACTCTTATTCAACATAGTTTTGGAAGTTTTAGCCACAGCAATCAGAGAAGAAAAGGAAATAAAAGGAATCCAAATCGGAAAAGAAGAAGTAAAGCTGTCACTGTTTGCAGATGACATGATACTATACATAGAGAATCCTAAAGATGCTACCAGAAAACTACTAGAGCTAATCAATGAATTTGGTAAAGTAGCAGGATACAAAAGTAATGCACAGAAATCTCTGGCATTCCTATATACTAATGATGAAAAATCTGAAAGTGAAATCAAGAAAACACTCCCATTTACCATTGCAACAAAAAGAATAAAATATCTAGGAATAAACCTACCTAAGGAGACAAAAGACCTGTATGCAGAAAATTATAAGACACTGATGAAAGAAATTAAAGATGATACAAATAGATGGAGAGATATACCATGTTCCTGGATTGGAAGAATCAACATTGTGAAAATGACTCTACTACCCAAAGCAATCTATAGATTCAATGCAATCCCTATCAAACTACCACTGGCATTTTTCACAGAACTAGAACAAAAAATTTCGCAATTTGTATGGAAACACAAAAGACCCCGAATAGCCAAAGCAATCTTGAGAACGAAAAAAAGAGCTGGAGGAATCAGGCTCCCTGACTTCAGACTTTACTACAAAGCTACAGTAATCAAGACATAATGGTACTGGCACAAAAACAGAAAGATAGATCAATGGAACAGGATAGAAAGCCCAGAGATAAACCCACGCACATATGGACACCTTATCTTTGATAAAGGTGGCAGGAATGTACAGTGGAGAAAGGAGAGCCTCTTCAATAAGTGGTGCTGGGAAAACTGGACAGGTACATGTAAAAGTATGAGATTAGATCACTCCCTAACACCACACACAAAAATAAGCTCAAAATGGATTAAAAACCGAAATGTAAGTCCAGAAACTATCAAACTCTTAGAGGAAAATATAGGCAGAACACTCTATGACATTAATCACAGCAAGATCCTTTCTGACCCACCTCCTAGAGTAATGGAAATAAAAACAAAAATAAACAAATGGGGCATAATGAAACTGCAAAGCTTTTGCACATCAAAGGAAACCATAAACAAGACCAAAAGACAACCCTCAGAATGGGAGAAAATATTTGCAAATGAAGCAACTGACAAAGGATTAATCTCCAAAATTTACAAGCAGCTCATGCAGCTCAATAACAAAAAAACAAACAACCCAATCCAAAAATGGGCAGAAGAGCTAAATAGACATTTCTCCAAAGAAGATATACAGACTGCCAACAAACACTGAATGCTCAACTTCATTAATCATTAGAAAAATGCAAATCAAAACTACAATGAGATATCATCTCACACCAGTCAGAATGGCCATCATCAAAAAATCTAGAAACAATAAATGCTGGAGAGGGTGTGGAGTAAAGGGAACACTCTTGCACTGCTGGTGGGAATGTGAATTGTTCAGCCACTATGGAGAACAGTATGGAGGTTCCTTAAAAAACTACGAATAGAACTACCATATGACCCAGCAATCCCACTGCTGGGCATATACCCTGAGAAAACCATAATTCAAAAAGAGTCATGTACCAAAATGTTCATTGCAGCTCTATTTACAATAGCCCGGAGATGGAAAGAACCTAAGTGCCCATCATCGGATGAATGGATAAAGAAGATGTGGCACATATATACAATGGAATATTACTCAGCCATAAAAAGAAATGAAATTGAGCTATTTGTAATGAGGTGGATAGACCTAGAGTCTGTCATACAGAGTGAAGTAAGTCAGAAAGAAAAAGACAAATACCGTATGCTAACACATATATATGGAATTTAAGAAAAAAAAATGTCATGAAGAACCTAGGGGTAAGACAGGAAAAAAGACACAGACCTACTGGAGAACGGACTTGAGGTTATGGGGAGGGGGAATGATGAGCTGTGACAGGGCGAGAGAGAGTCATGGACATATACACACTAACAAACGTAGTAAGGTAGATAGCTAGTGGGAAGCAGCCGCATGGCACAGGGAGATCAACTCGGTGCTTTGTGACCGCCTGGAGGGGTGGGATAGGGAGGGTGGGAGGGAGGGAGACGCAAGAGGGAAGACATATGGGAACATATGTATATGTATAACTGATTCACTTTGTTATAAAGCAGAAACTAACACACCATTGTAAAGCAATTATACCCCAATAACGATGTTAAAAAAAATTAGAAAATAAAGAAAAAAAATAATATCATATTGGCTACTAGCTGATGCTTTCAGTTTGTACTTCATTTTCTAAGAGTTCCTTCTGGTTATTTCTTGTCCTGTCTACAAGAACCAAACCTTACATGATCCACCCATAGCTGAAATAAGAGAACCTTGTGATTATGAAATGGGAAAAACCTCATTAAGATGACACCACACTGAATTAGGAGATTGGGATTCACATATACACACTATTAAATATAAAATAGACAACCAAGAAGGACCTACTCTGTAGCACAGGGAACTATACTCAATATTTTGTAATAACCTATAAGGGAAAAGAATCTGAAAAAGAATGTATATATATAAATGAATCACTATGTTGTTCACCTGAAACTAACATGACATTGTAAATCAACCATAATTCAATTTAAAAAAAGAAGACCACACTACCCCTTTTATAATTGGATGGATGAGGAAGTGACAAGTAGGGGTGGAGAGTGATAAAGGCAAAGGGGAAGATCAGAAGATAACTTTAGGATATGGCAGACTGAAAAGATTGGAGAAAGGAATACAAAGTGATCAGGAGCAATCTTTAATGTACAGTTTATAGAATACTGACCACCAGTTTTCTCTCCAGAAAGAGAGGAAGAACCAGACAAAGTGGATTCGTCAAGAGGATAGAATCCATTTTGACTACCTACCCTATACAGTTTATGGAGCAAATGGCCAAGGAATTAGAATCTCTGTTCCTAAAGACAACCATAAAACTGTAGGACTGGAAGTTCTTGTGAGTTTACTGTTTCTGTGCCTTTCACATAATTTGGCATAAAAAGTTGATTGTTGATTCTTTATGAAGCCATCTTCCTGCTTCTGCATAGGACTTTGAAACACAGAATGAGAGAATCATTTAGCCTTATGGATGACAAAGCACAGAATAACTCTTTAAAGCACCCTCAGTTCTGATCAAAGATAAGAAGTCTGAGGTCCAGATAAGTTTGGTGATTCATGAAGGAACGCAAATCTTCAAATCATGAGATCCTGATACTAGAATCCTTTTTCCTTATTCAAGTCTTATTTTTTTCTACCATCCCAGGAAACCAAATCTCTCTCTACCTCATTTTTCCCAAAACCCTAAGGAGATAAAAGCTTAACACCTTCCTTTTGAAAGGTTTTTCAGTATCTCAATGGTGAAATAACTGAAAATGTACACGTTACTCTTCAAGATGAAAGAAGCAGCTACAGAGAGACTAGGCAAAACAGAAAAATCAACAACTAATAGACTAAAGGCAAACATAGCAGGCAGAACTCCTCCCCCACACAGAAACAGCTCTCCCAGTTGTTTTTGTGAAGGGGAGGACCTTAATAATTCCCCAAAGTCATGAGTATATGTTTGCTTGCTCATACATTTGTGTGCATGTGTGTGCTGAGATGATTCCGGCTGTGAGCAAGGTTGATACCTAACTTCCAGGAAGGAGGGGAATTGTTGATAGCCAAATCTCTGATTTGAGGGGAGGAAGAAGGGATGTAGGGTGGGAAGATAGAGCAGAGTGGAGATTCACCCAGGCAGATTCTACGTTGGCTGTTGAGCCTTCTTTATGGAGAATCCAAGAAAACATCAAAGAAGGGACCCGGTTGGTGGGGGGGAAGATCATGTGTCAACAGCAACTGGGTTAGACATCTCTTCGATAGGGCTTGGAGAAGACCCTAGTTGATTGATGTTCCTGATATAAGCAGTGAGCTGGGTTGGATTGAGTTGAAATGGTTCTGAAATGAGAATGTCTCACATGGACCGGAGTATGGGTGTGTGAAGTTTGGAACTAGTGAGGGACTTCTTTTGACCTCATTGAGCAAAACACCTGCCTTCTTCTGGAGACAAAAAGAGAATTATGACAAAAGTTGCTATGAAAGTATGTGGAATTGCCACTCTATAATTTCATAATGAGCTCAACTCTTAATGTACCTTTTATGTGCAGGTTTCCTGCTGTGTAGGATGTTTCCAAAAGATTTTTAACTGCACACTCATACTGCTCAGTGCTCTTCTTGGCCATCCTGATAGGATGCTAGGCAGAAAAGAATATCCATGTGCATCTGGTCAAGGGTCCAAATGGGGGTGGGCAGTACAAGCTTCCAAAGAAGCATTTGGAATTGGGGATGGGGTGGGGGAGAAGGGGTTGATCTTAGCTATTCCAATGGCTACTGGCTTTTCAGTGGCTAGAGATCAAGGAGGCTAAAATTCCTGAACTAGGCAAGACAGCTCTACTTGAGGAGGAATAGTGTGTCCCAGCCTGCTGGTGGCATTCCAGAAAACTGAAGACCTCATTTTATACGTGAGATCCAGGGTGTTAAGTGCCCTAGAGGCAGGTGCAGAGCACGGAGCAGCCCCCTCTAAATAGAGCAAAGTAACATCCCTGCCCCAAAGTGGCCCCCTCATGGTTGTCCTCGTTTATTCAGAAAATCCCAGGTTGTTTTTGTATCCACCTAAGGACTGTGTGATTATAAAGACACACAGCTGCTATACTCCCCATCATCAGCAAAAGCAAATCTATATTTTCAAACAACTAAACATATAATAGCTCACAGCTCTGGATGATCATATGATTAGTCTTCCTTTGGCATCACGATTAGGAGTGGCTTTACTTTGAAAGTGCCAGTCTCTGAAAAGATAAACACCATTGATCTCTCAAGACAGTCATAAATGGTAGGAAGAGAAACAAAGATGGAAACCTTAGAGTTTTTCAGAAATGAGCCTTTTTCTTCAAGTTCAGAGTAAAATAAAAAAGGTGATGCAACTTCCTGATTTTCTGATTCAAGTCATTTCATGCACTTGTCATTTGGTTTGCTTTCCCAAGCCCAGTTTAATTGAGATGGTGTAGGCAGTGAAAACTGCACCAGTGAAACCACGGCAAAGTTTCACCCTGAGAGACAGGAGCAAAAACAGGAAGGTAAGAGGTTAGCCTAATTTCCAGAGACTGGGTGGTTACAATTTCAATTAAGCATTATGAACCCATGGGAGGAAGCCAGTGATCTTCCTTCTCATATATATATATAGTATTTCTGATTTTGTGGACTCTGTCTTAGGAGATTTTGCCCTGGCAACACTGGAAGATCACAGCTGTCATTATTTCCAGCCATTCATGGCCTACACTTACTATTTCAGGCCCATCCTGAATTTAGTAACATGACACAGTGGCCTGCAGGCTACAGCCTAGACACCTATCTGGTTTCCTCAGGGCTGTGGCTAACCTCCGAAGTTTATTGTTTCTGTTGGTGCCTCCTTACTGCCATGCCCCTGCTATCCAGATAGGTCTCTATTTTCTTGGGGAATTAACGACCAGAAGAGGTCTGTGATCCACCTCTTCCTTTAATTTCACAGATTTCCAGAGCAGGAAGGTACCTTAGGGGTGATCCAATTCAACCTTCTCCTTTTGCAAATGAGAAGGCGGTCAAAGAAATTGCTTGTCCAAGATCACCCAAAGTTGACAGAATTGGGCCCAGAAAGGAACTCTTGACATTAAAGATTGTTAATAACTGTGGGTTGATCACAGTCACTGCAACTTATGGTGCTGAAACTGCTGGTTGTCACAGAATTAGTGAATCATTTAGAGTGCAAAACTACTTTTTTTTCCAGTACGTTTTTAAACTTTGCAATTGCTTTACTTCCAGCTTTTGAACCTCAACTTTTATATATAAAAGGGTACCACCAAAATCCCCAACGTTCTTCATCACCGCTCTCTGGTCCTTGAGGTTGTGTGTGCATGTGTGTGTGTGCTCTCTGAGATAAGGCATCTTACAGCTCTGGCTCTGAACTACAAAGCTGCTGAAGCTGTTAGAAGCTGCAAGAATACCACTTCCTACTTTACTGGTGACATATTTTTGCAAAGTTGTTCTCACTCAGCTCCCCCATCTCAAGCAAATTAAGATTTAGAACAATGACTTCAAATTCAAATTCCTTTTTATGCAATTTCTGCTCTGTACAGTAAAACATCTTTCCTAGCAAACACAAAATATTTTTCACCAGTGAATTTGAATTGTAAGTATTATGTTACTCTGCATTTATGTCATGCAGCATTTCCTTCAAAGTTAGTTCCTGAGAACATTGGTCTTACTGAGCTATTTTGAGAGAGGGAGGAAAAAAGAAAGAGGTCTGTAGTCAAATATGATTTGGAAATTGCTACAAATTATATTCTCCGTTTGATATTCATAGTGCTCAGTAGTATATTAAAGATCTTACACTAAAAAACTAATTTAAATTTGCTTAACCCAGGATTTCCCAAACATACTTGAATTACTTTTCCCCATAACATTTATAACATCCTGTAGAAATCTCAGTAGATGGGCAATTCTGAGATAACACTAGCCTTTCAGTATGTCTCAGTGTTCCAAGCACCATATGATAATAAAGTGTTTTTAAGGCTCAAATATCAGAATACAAGTGCAGACTCTATAGTCAAAAGGCTCAGGGTTCAATTTTGGCTACATCTCTTACTAGTTGCATAAGTTTGGGTAAACTACTTAATTTCTGAGCCTCAGTGTCTTCATTGCAAAATGGGGAGAACAAGAATGGATTGTAATATAATATTAGGAGAAAAGAAAGAATTACTGGTAGAATATCCAAATAAAGTAAAAGAACTTGAGCAATACTTGTGTTTTTTAACTGAACCAGGATTCAAAAAAGTACCGAAGCCCTGATATTATGTTTCTGATAACAACTGAGGCTAACAATTTTTAATCTCTAAAGAAATATCACTCAGGAATTTATTGTTGGGTGTGGTAAGACAGATTTTTCTTTTTCCTCAGATCTTTTAACATATTGCAATGGTTTTCTAAGGTACCTGATAATTTTCTCAAAATCTTGGGAAATCCCTAAAAAACATATTATCTCATGGAACACACAGAAAATTTGCTAAGTTTAAAAATCTTCCTAGCCCCGGCTCCTAGTGGATTGGGACACAGAGAAGTTCGTAAGTTGTTCCCCATGGAAATGTAGGTTAAATGCTTGTTTCCATACTAGCTAACAAGAGTCTTTTTAGCCCATGTTAATAACAAATAGCTTTTGTAGGGTGCTTCCTATGTGCCAGGCACATATGTTCTCAAAGCTCTGCTTTTGGAAATATTCCTGTAATTCCTCAAAACCCTCAGAAGGTAGGTAGCATTATTGTTCTCATTTGTAGGTGAGGAAACATGCAAATTATTATAACTTGCCCCAAGTCTGACAGCTACTGGTGTGCAGAGCTGGGAATCACACCCACACAGCCTGGCTCCAGAGAGTGTGCATTTAACCACTGTGCAACCACGTGTTGTGACTGAATGGCAGGGTTGATTTAGATTCCTGTGGGGGAGGAAGAAACACGGGGCAGAGTAGGAAAAGAGAAAAAAAAAAGATGAGATCTTTTCCATTTCTAGGGGACAGAGAACAGTATGTAGGCTTTAACTTTTCAGTACTTTTTTGTACTTCCCACACCTTGCCACTTCTCCCACTGAAACTCTGAGTTACAGAAAAGTTCACTTTGGGGCCCCTGACAGCTCTCACTTCTCTTCAGGCATCTGCACGTACTCATCTATCTCCCCACTCTTTCCTCACTGGCCTGATTGACACTCTTTTCTGAGGGCTCTGCTTAGGTGTCAATTCCAATAGGAAGCCTCCTCCTCTAAGTCTCCAGGAATATTTAAGTCTCACAGCATCCAGCCCGTGCTCTCCTTTCCTTAGCACTTGTCAGGGGTAGTATACATGCCCACTGACTTGTCCGTGGCTCCTAGTACAAGACAAGCGTCAGGAGAGTAGAGACACATCTGTCTCGTCTCTGTTGGATCCCTAGGGCCCTGCACAGTAACTAGGGCATACTCAGTGCTAAATAACTATTTGCTGCTGTCCACACCGTACCATCACCCAATGATTTACCATGTCCAAAATCATTATCCCTCACCTACAATTTCCTTCTTCCTTGTGCATAAACAGGAAAATTATATCAGAACATTGTGCTGCTGGGATAAAGGAAGAGGAGTACGTTTCTACTCAGGCTTTGGCACTCCTGTCCTATTCCATTTTCATGTGCCTCATCATTCCTCCTGGGACCTCCACCGATGTTTAATTTCTATTCCAACCCTCCCATCCTACGTGTGAGGAGGCAATCCCTTGCAGCGGCATTGTGACGAGCGTATGCAGATTGGGTGTTGACTAAGGCTCTTGGGGAAATCCTTATCGTGACACTGACCAGTCCCAGGAAGACTCTGTGGCCAGAACTCTCAACACCACCACGGTTATCTGGCAAGGTATCCTGGCCATTTAGGGGCAGAACACTTGAGGAATGGAAACAGAGATGCTATAGCAACAGATGCTATTGCTGCTGCTGTCTCCGTGAAGTGGTACATGGTGGTAGGTGTTACCCACTGAATGCTGGTCTCGTTAAAACTGAGTACAGTAGAGGCAGAAGGTAACTCGGGAGTATACCATCTACTTTCTACCTCTCCTGCCTCTACTCTAATTATGTTATAATGATGTGCAATAAACCCTTTTACTGAAGCTGTCTTATAAACCAGGCTACAGTATTCTATGGGTCCAAATTTCAGTAGTTATCTCATCAGTATAAATCTAAGAGGTTACATAAGTGATTACTTTTCTACATATTTTTGGGACAGAATTTTAAATATTGTCTTGCTCAGTTACTCATTCAATCAACCAATGCTTGCCAAGCACATAGTACAAGAGCATTTTGCTGGTATGGGGGGACTTGAGGATGAGTAGGGCATGGTTCTTGCTTTCATGGAACTCACAGTTTTCAAGAGTTTAGGTACAGAAATAACCAGCACCATATAACATGTAACTGGTGTGATATTGTTGGTGATATTAATTCAGTTTTGGAAATGTAGCTGAGGCACCAGGAGGTCATTCGATGAGTGTTGTTCAGTAGAATGTTCTGGGATGATGGAAATGCTTAATATCTGTGCTGTCTTATACTATAGCCACTAGCCATAGGCGGCTACTGAGCATTTAAAATGTGGCTAGTGCAACTGAAGAACTGAATTTTAAATTTATTTGGTTAATTTAAATTTAGAAAGCTCCCTGTGGCTAGTGGCTACTATATTGGACAGGACAAACCTAGATAACAGTCTATCAGACACGTGGAAATGTAAACACTCAGAAGAGCATTGGGTCCCAAGAGACAGGCTGAAGTGTCAACAATGTAGAGAGACAACTGAAGCTCCTATGAGCTCCAGACCCTTGTAATTATCTGCCTGTGTGACGTCTCAAAGACTCCTCTAATCGAACATGTTCAATATAAAGACCGTGGTCTTCTCACATAGTTAATCCATCATTTCCTAGTCTAGATATCTCTCAGATTCACTCTCTTTTGCCATCTCTACTGCCACCTCTGTAGTCCAAGCTCTTGCCTGGATTACTGCAATGGTCTCCTACTTCTTTATACTGCTCCTAGAACAATCCTTCCCAAACGTCAAATCTAACCAGGTCACCTCATATTTAGGCAAATGTCCCAGGTCTTTAATATAGCCTATAAATTCTGACCCCTGCCTACCTCCCTGGTCCCATCTTCTACTGCTTTTCTTTTTTTTTTTTTTTTTTGCATTCTCTTTTGGATGTTTTAATAAAGAATAAGGCATACAAAATATTTTAAAATAGCATCATTCTTATATTAAAAATAATAGTTTCTTTATTTTGATATTTTTGCCTTTTTAAAAAGGAGTAGCCAAAAAACTTAACGTTTAGCTACTAGGTGTTTTACACACTTAGGAACATGTGTCAGAAATCTTTTTTTTTAATTTTGAAGTTTTATTTATTGTGGTAAAATACATATAAACTTTACCATTTTAACCATTTTTTTCCTCCTTTTTAAATTGAATTATAGTTGATTTACAATGTTGTATTAGTTTCAGGAGTTCAGCACAGTGATTCAGTTATACATATGTATATATCTATTCTTTTTCAGATTCTTTTCCCTTGTACGTTATTATAAAATATTGAATAAAGTTCCTTGTGCTATACAGTAGGTCCTTCTCATTTACCTTTTATTGCTCATTAAACAATGCTGGTGTGCATGGAGAGCAGGTGGCATGTACAGATGCCATTAATGTGTGTGTGTGTGTGTGTGTTTGTTTTTGTGGGTGTGTGTGGTCAAATACTATCTACCACTGCCATTTGGTTTCACTAAAATTTGAGGAAGCTCCAATAGGTGCTGTGCAGGTGGCTCTAACCAATAAAAACAGATGCTTTTATTTCGGCCTGAGGTCTATCTCTGTTTTAAAAAAGCTTTAATTAAATAGAAGGCTTTCAAAGAGACTCAGGTCATATACATCCTTTTTACTAGGTTAGTGTGAACTGTGCAGGTACAATGTGGGAAAAGTAAGCTTATTTTAGCATGATCATATCCCTTGCTGACTGGCTCATCACAGACCCAAATCAGGGTGAAAACAAGGAGCCAAAATGTAAGATCCTTGTAGGTCAGAGTACTTAGCATGTGGGAGATGTGAAACATTTGGTAAAATAAAGTACCCATCTGGAGATAGAGGAGTAGGAGAAGGCTTTCTTCACAACACTTTCTCTATAATAGTTGGCACCTCAGTCTGACATACTTTCGTGCTATTGTTTCTTTCCTGTTTGTTGTTGTTATTATTAATTTTTTTAGGTGTTTCAGGAAAATTTCATTATCCTCAAAAGTTGTTCAGGGCAGAATTGTCTTCTTAGGCAAAAGGAAATAAGTGTAGACAGGACTAGCTCTAAGCAAAACTGAGTTGACAAAGTTCATCTTCAAAGGCACCCATGTCCCCTATTTGTAAATATTGGTATTTGTTTCTCCTTTTAGGTACTCTCAAACTCTGGTCCAGGAAGGAAAGGGGTTGGTTTGGTTTAGTCACAACTAAAACCAAGCATAATCTATGCATTTGACATGTTTGGATCTATCCTAAGAGCACTTAGCTCTTTTAGGAAGATTGTCTGGAATTCCTAGCATGATGGGAGAATGAATGTTATCCAGCAGTCTCTTCTGATTCTACACAAGCTAACTGTCAAATGCCAGCTCTCGTAGCACTTCAGGCCAGTGTCTATGACAAGGCTGTGTGGAATGGTTCAGACCAACTGCCTGGTTTACCAGTTGTCCTTTTCCTTGATATCTCTACCTTTCCATTCCTACTCAGTCCAGGGCTTCCCTAAGGAACATGAGTTTCTAACACTGCTCAAAACAAGCTATTATTTACTTTATAACACAAGAAAAAGTATTTGCCAGTTAAAGAAGGGCTCATCTGAGTTAAAATTTTTCTATTGTCAATGTGCACAAGCATCTCCAGGGCAGTTATTAAAAAATGGAGATGCCAAAAAAAAAAAAAAAAAAAAATGGAGATGCCTTGGCCCCAAAGCCAGAAGTTCTCATTCAGAAAAGTGGCTATGGTGGTGGTAGAATTGTGGGGATGCAGTGATTTTAAGTTTTGTAAAGTGCCTAAGCCCGTTCTGATGTAGATGGTCAACAGGCCACACTGGGAGAAACACTGCCTTGAGAAACAATGGGTGAAAAGGAAATTTTATAATAGTTGTCAGGTGAGATACTTTGAGATGATGAAAATTTACTTCACCTAATGGCAGACCCAGTCCTATTTAGCAACTTAGAAGAAAACCCAATTTTCAATTATTAGAGAAAACAGAAAAATGTATTATAAATTGATTTGCTAGGCTAATTTTGTGACCATATCAGAAAATGTGATTATAATATTCATAAAACTTTCTAAAGCAGATAGTTGCCAAAGTTATGAGGTAAAATATAATTTAACAAATTGACCCATGAAGTCTAAAACTTTTTTTTTTTTTTTTTTTTTGTGGTACGCGGGCCTCTCACTGTTGTGGCCTTTCCCGTTGCAGAGCACAGGTTCCGGATGTGCAGGCTCAGCGGCCATGGCTCACGGGGCCAGCCGCTCTGCGGCATGTGGGATCTTCCCGGACCGGGGCACGATCCCACGTCCCCTGCATCAGCAGGCGGACTCTCAACCACTGCATCACCAGGGAAGCCCTAGTCTAAAACATTTTGTGTTGCTGTATGTGGAACAGAATAATAAAAGTTAAAATAATAAACAATTCAAGTATTTTAACCAAAAGAAAGTTTGATGAGTTTTCTTCTACAAGGAAGGTATAGTTATCGTAATAAAATCAGTAATGTTGTTCCCTGTTTAAATTATTTTAAATTACCAAAAGGTGAAAATTTGAAAACAAAAGTTAAATGGGTTATTTTGGTGGGTTTGAATGTGAAAATCCTAAACTATTGGGTAGTATAATTAAGTCAAATCTCTCTTTTTTCTCTTCACTCACAGACTACAAAAAATTCCAAGAAAATTCCCAAAGAATTTTCACATTGGGTGATAAGTCCATTTGAAGGAAAGACTCACTTCATATTTGCAGAGTATGCTATCAAATGTGCTACTGCTACTGCAAACTGGGCTTTTACTTAAATATTCTTTGTTGAATCAAGATGCTGAAGTAACTCCCATCAGTTTGCTGCTGTGGCTTAAAAAAAAACTCTTCAGTAATTCGTATATTTTTTGATAGTTCACCTTTCGCCCCGAGATTTCTTTAATAGTGTTATAGAGAGATACTTGTTGAATATATGCTTTGAATCAGTGTTCATTTTAAAGTGAGAGATGATGTACAACCTATTCTGACCTATAGACCTATAAAATCTTACAGAAATTATATCGATTTTACTTATCAAAGGTTAATTAATCTCTATCCCATGGATATCTTTCAACATGAATTTATATTATTTTCCCCTCAATTAAATGGAAAGCACTTTAAGTAAAAACAGTTTTGCCCCAGCTTTAGTTAATCTTGATTCCAGCTCATATGCTGTTAGCATTTATGCCTTAAGTCTGGAATCTAAGTAAAAATCTTTTTTGGAGAGTATGTAATTTTTTAAATTCCAAATAATGAATTATGTGTCCCTTTAAGGCACTCAAACACATTTCTCAAAGTTCTTCCTTTAGATCTTACAAATCCTTGTAAATAGGGAAGAGTACTCAGTATATACAAACATTGTTTTTCTTGTAACATAATTCAAGAGGTGAAAAACCCATGTGAACTATTATCTTCTTTAGGATGATTGTCATTTATTATGACCAGGTGCAAAGTCTACATTGACACATACATACTATCAATACATGAGGATGGCTGAATTTTTCACTGTTTTTTACATTTTGTAAATCCAAACTTTAGATGATTCATGTACGGTAACCCATTAAGTACTTCTTCTGATATTGATGCTTTACAACAGTTATATGCCTTACTAATGTTTTCCCCCTTAGATATATGATTAAAAGTTCCCAGTCAAGATGGCCGGTTGACTACACGCCATAGCAAGCTCTGCTCACCCCAGATCTCTAGAAATGATGGAAAAGATAATTAATGAAAACAAGCAAGCAAGCAAACAGACAAACGATAAACGTACTGGAAAACAAGAAAGTAAATCCACAATGGACCAGAAGCCATGAGGAATCCCTAAAAAACATTTGAAGAGAGACCTGTTGAAAGAAGAAACGGAAGCCCAACCAGAGCACACGAGAGAGTGGGACCCCACCCAGAGTGCTCTGCACTCAAAAGACAGAGAATCGGGGGGACAGGAAGGGGTTTTGGGGGAGTACTTGGAGGGAAAGATGCAATATAGATATGGCCGGGAATCGAGGGAGCAATGACTGATGAGCCCTTGGGTGGGCGAAGTGGAGCAGGACTCCGGGGGCTGCAATGCCCAGGAGGCAGGGGCTGTCCTGGGGAAGACTAGCCATCAAGGCCCTACCCCTCAGCGCTCAGCCACTGCCTCACTCCGCTGAACTCTGTCTCCCCCAGAGCTGGCTGCACAAACAGAAACGGCAAACAGCCGAACTGCATCACCACTACCAACCTGTGCACAAACAAACAGCCTTCAAAATTCAAGAAAAGCCAGCGCCAAGAAAGGAGAACTCTGTAGTGAACAAATAGTGGAACTCACACCTAAGGAGACGGTAATACTGCAAGAGGGATGCAAGGCGACGCTGCATCTCAAAGAGGACCAAGTTGATGCTGTGATAATGAAAATCTTGTATGTTGTGTTGAAACAAAATAAACTATGATTTAAAGTCTGCAACAATTGGATGATGTTCTTACTAGTACTGATTGATACCTGAGGCGACTTCTAATGGCTGCCATCTATTACTCATGTATTTTTCAATGAGGTCTTTATTTGAACATTGCCTCCGTTTCCCCTTTAATACATGTAATTAAATTACTGCTAATGGTTTGAGTCTTCAGGATACACCAGGAACTTTAAAAGTACATTATATACATTTTCATTTAATCCTCACAATAACCCTATGACAGAATTGATTTCTTATTTCCGTTAACAGATGAGAAAACCGAGGCTTGGAGAGGCTAAGAACCCTCCTCGGGGTCACACAGTGAGTAACGGGGCTTGTACTAGACCCCGAGTCTCTCTAGCAACAAAGCAACTGCTCCGAACTCTCTCTGATGAGAAACAATTGTGTAAACACTTACATTTTTCAAAACAAAAAAAGGACTACTGTCATTAGAATACATCTCACTTCTCATAGATCATAAGTGTTCACAGCGCTTTCCGTAAGCACCTATCAACTTCACAGCGAGATTAAAAAGAAAGTTTCCAGCTTACAAAAATACAGTGAGAAGCTTGAAAAAAATCTGCTTTTATCCATGCCACGTCCACCCTCTCCTTTTATCATTAGGCTCACAAATGCAGGACTCTGCAGCATCGGAACTTGAGAGAGCTTTTCTCCAAACTCGAATAGCTCTGAACATCAACTAAACAGCATTACAGAGGAAATCCACCCTTTATTTTGGGACAAATGCCCAGCTTTCTTTTGCATTGGCTTAATTACTCTTAAGTACTATATGAACATAGGCCTATTTTGAAGATTCGTAACTTAATACACTAAATATTGTTAAAGAAAAAGATGAATGTTGTTACCAAGTGATGAGTTATATAGGTAGTGGGGTAACTAGGCCAGTACAGTTGCACTTGGGCGCTGATGAGATTCAGAGCATAGAAAAACCCAGTGCTTTTAACTCTGCTTATCCCCTGGCCCTCCTGGTCAGTTTCAGTGGAGGGGACCCTCCATCTCCAAGCATGGAGACCTCCCAAGGGAACAAGTACAGCCACCTTGGGCAGGACTGTGGGCTCTCCTGTCATCCTGGCCTCCATCAATATAGTGGTAGTTCTTACAGTGATACACAATTATTCAGGTTTCCAAAGTCTGTTTATTTTAGCACTTACATTGTTTTTCCTTTGCCTTGAGTACCACCAGTTGTGCTAAATGTGGCTTTTTAATTTGATGAATAGTAAGAATATGTGCCACGTGAAAAACACTGCTGAACTAACCTGAAGGCCAGTACAGGGCAGAAGGGGAGAAAATAAATGAAAATAGAAGGGAATAGAGAGCAGAAAAAAGGAAGAAAGGAAAGAAGCAGAGAGAGTAGTGAGAGTCCTTGATTACAGGTGTTCTGTGGGGGAGATGGGAAGCACTACGCTCCTCCAGGCTGATGGGCAGGGTGAGCTGGGGCGTACCAGCCAGCTGGTATGTACGATCTAACCATCAACTTTTAAAACACTCTAACTAGCTGAAGCGCTCTGAGGGTTCCAGGTGCCCCTCAGTAACCCCTGGATGTCTTTGCAATCCATCAACGAACAGGTTAATGCCTGATATAACAAAAGACTTTCAGGACTCTGGTGCCAGCCACCCAGATGTTAGATATTTGAATAGCATCTTTGCACTTTCCCTAACTAAGCAAATTTTTAAGCTCAACCCTAGGATACTACTTGTTTGCTTAAAGAGATCACTCACTCATTTCCATGTTTGATACAATCACTAACTTTTAAGATCCTGTCTCAGTGTTACAGCATTTCTTTTGTTTTCAGGAAAATACCGCTGGTTTGGAAACCCTTCCTCTCCCCATCATCCCCTTTACTCCTCCCCCACTGTAACAGTTCTCATAAATGGCAGCATTTCTCAACTGTGGTCAGGGAAAAACTTGCATTAGAATCACTTGATGATGTTAATAACTATTCCAGTTTCTGGGTTTCATCTCAGGCTTCTTGCACTAGAAAATTGGGGGGCATTCCTAAAGCAATTTAAAGTTTGAGAACTTTTGAAAGACTAAGGCCTAATTTTTATGTCCTCTGGCTCCTTCTGAATACATATGATGTCCACATTGTTGATCAGAGCCACCGTTCATTTTGGTCATCTTTCTCTTTAGGACCCATTTAGTGTCACAATGATCATGAAGACATGTACGAGACATTAGTTTGCATGGTTGTCCTTATATTAAGGCAGAAGTCTGAAAACTTGCAAATCCCAGATCTGATAGAAGAAAACTGCTCTCCAGCACTCGTATTTTTAAAGAATCTCTGGTTATTAGGCACTGAAAATAGACAAAAGATGAAACAACCTGACTCTCACACCAATGTGGAACGATTCAGTTCCTATACTTCTATCATGATAGACCAAACTCTCTTGGATTTATTCTATTGATCAGCAGTTTGTTTCTAGTACTAAAATGGCTACCAATCACAATAAAAAATAAAACCACTTCCACCCCCCCGGGCCATCCCATCCCACAGACTCCTTCCATTCTTAAAAGAGATGGTGAGGGCTTCCCTGGTGGCACAGTGGTTGAGAATCTGCCTGCTGATGCAGGGGACACGGGTTCAAGCCCTGGTCTGGGAGCATCCCACATGCCGTGGAGCAACTAGGCCCGTGAGCCACAACTACTGAGCCTGCGCGTCTGGAGCCTGTGCTCCGCAACAAGAGAGGCCGCGATAGTGAGAGGCCCGCGCACCGCGATGAAGAGTGGCCCCCGCTTGCCACAACTAGAGAAAGCCCTCGCACAGAAACGAAGACCCAACACAGCAAAAATAAATTAATTAATTAATAAACTCCTACCCCCAACATCTTCTTTAAAAAAAAAAAAGAGATAGTGAAATGGCCTTTGAATAAGAAACTCCTGCTTATGTGCAAGGGAAGACACCAGCTGAGTTCAAGGTTTGGGTTAGAGGCAGCTGAACTCTCCTGAATAAGAAAATGGAAAGTGTGTTCTCATTTTTCTTTGCCATTGAGAAGGAGGGGTCAAGGAAGTGAGGAAAAGAAAGAAGGTGAGTCAGAGTGCAGGGGACAGGAAGCTGAGCTGCAAAATGCAGAGCTGCTTTTGAAGAACCATGGTTGCCGGTGTTCCATTTCACATTTCTAGCCTCAACGCAATGTGAACTCCTGTCTCCACAGACCTTCACTGAAGTCTGTCACTCACGCACACAAATGCCTTCAGTGAGTGGTTTGCAGTGAAAGTTAAGGAAAATAGCCGGGTCTTGTTTGGGTGACTGCAGCACAGCACAAGGTCAGGGGGGCAATTGCTAAACCAATCCAAGTTAGAAGCAGGAGCTGAAAGACAGAAATGACCTTGAGAATTCAAGCTACGTGGTTATTCATTTATCTTCTGTGGAGATCATTAAGTTCGTCCATGAAACATGGGCTAGCATTTGGAATGAACTTTATCCAGATTTTCAGGAGCACACTAGCAGTTTTTATTTATTTCCTACTTTAGCTTTTCCATTTCAAAATCATGTTGACACATGTAATTAGCCATGTCTTCTTAGTAGTTTAGAATCAGCAACCTCTTTGATCTTCATGCCTTCAAAAAGCTCAGCATTTTCTGTGGGTTTTACTCCCAGGCTTCATTGTCCCCAAAGAAAAGAGATTTGTGGTGATGGTGTGGAGGGATGGAAAAAAATAAGATTTTTTAAAAGGAACCATAGGTTAGAAGATGAGAATGAAGAAGAGAGCAAGAAAATAAGAGGGAGACAGATGGTTGGGGAGTAGTAGACTCTCATTTGCAAGTCTGAGTGGCACAGGAATGTTTTTGTTCCTCCAAATTTTACATGAAACTTAATCACCAATGTGATGATATTTGGAGGCAGAGCCTTTGGGAGGTAATTATGTCGTCATGAGAGTGGAGCCCTCATGAATGGGATTAGTGCCCTTATCAAAGAGACCCCAGAGAGCTTTCCAGCTCCTTCTGCCATGTGAGGACACAGAGAGAAGACAGTCAGCTATGAAACAGGAAGTGGGTTCTCACGAGACGATGAATCTCTCGGTGCCTTGATCTTGGACTTTCCATCCTCCAGAATTGTGAGAAATAAAATTGTGTTGTTGCAAAGCCACCAATCTATGGTATTTTTGTAATACCAGGCTGCACTGACTAAGATACTACTGCACTTTGTAATAGTTCACCCAAGGTCCATTAGATAATCACTCGGAATCAGTGGAAAAAGTAGGCGTTCCTAAGTGGTAGACAGAGATGTAGCAGAAGATAGTGATCTGGAAACGTCATCTGGTTGCACTCTACTCAGCCAGAGCACAACTAACGTCTCCTCCTGAGGACTAAGAACTCAAGCCTTCAGAGAAATAGAAGACAGCCTCTTAAAGAGTGAGATTTCCTGCTTGTCAAACTGTTCATATCAGGTCTAGAAAATTCTCTTTAATTTAGAGTAACGTGAATGACTGAAATGTATTTTATAGACTTACCTTATCCTCCTTTCATATAAAACAGCTTTTGAAAAAATGGCTGAGGAGCAAGTCAAGGCTATGTTGTGTGTGTGTGTGTGTGTGTGTGTGTGTGTGTGTGTGTGTGTGTGTGTGTGTGTGTGTGTGTGTGTGTGTGTGTGTGTGGCTTTACCCACTCTACATGAACCAGAAGCTAAAGGCTGGAAAGCAAGGAGAAGCCACACTCCAGACCCTCCGTAACTGAGAACACATGATGTATCTCAACTTCCTTAAGGAGACAATTTGGAAGAGAAATAGGAACTACTGTGGATTTAAAAACAAACCACTGAAGACTATTGCGGCCTCTCCCGTTGCGGAGCACAGGCTCCAGACGCGCAGGCTCAGCGGCCATGGCTCACGGGCCCATCCGCTCCACGGCATGTGGGATCTTCCCGGACCGGGGCACAAACCCGTGTCCCCTGCATCGGCAGGCGGACTCTCAACCACTGCGCCACCAGGGAAGCTCGCGGGGACAGATTTTTAGCTGCCTGGTCGCAGTAATCCTATCACCACGCAGGCTGCTTTGGAAAATCAGATGAGCTATCTTATTGCTCTAAGAATTATAAAAAAATCAAGAAAAGAGAGCAAGGGGTGGTATGTGGCAAGAACTTCCCTGTGCCCCTCTTTACCTCAACAGACCTACTGCCACCCCTGGAGAAACACCTGCCCAGTCGCCAGTAGCATGCTGGCGGAAAGAGCTGTTGTGGTGTGCAGAAGCACAGCTGCAGAGAGATGCAGACTTTTGTAACAGATACGAACAGCTGATTCGACAATGCAAGTTCTTACTTTGGGGAAAGAAAAACCTCACATGGGTTTTTGTTCAGACTTTTTTTTCTGCTGCCAGATGTCTCACCTTTGGTTGCTCTTTCCTGATGGTATCTATTGCTATCAGCTGTTCTAGATGTTTTTTTCTAGCTTGCTATGCCAGACAAAATGAAGTATAGTCTTTTTTCTTTAGTGGCAATTTAATGGAAGAGAAATAGGTTTCTTGTCTGTGTATTTACTAGTGGTTAATGTAGCAGTCACATTCTCCAGCATGTGGACTTTTTTCTCTTCCTTGTTTCTCGTATATTGGAAGAACAAACAATCTAGTGCTCTAGATGTTTCTCTGGGCTTTAGAGCCACGCCACAACTATCATGATTGTGCTTACTCTAAAAGGATAAAACATTTCCAGATATTTTTGTAAAATCAGGTAGCTGGATTTCTGCTCCTGAAGGCATACTTTTGCTCTTCTAATAATTGAAGTTATTCTTGTGTTATAAAAGTTAATTCGTTTTGTTTTGAGAATAAAACACATACGTACAAAGAGGTACTTTTTTCATATGAACTCATCATATTCAGAAACAGTTGTCATCAGGGGAAAAAAGGAGCCTTCAATGGCAAATGACTATTCTGGAATTCCAATTCTTCAAACAAAAAAAGGTTTTATTTGGCTTGAATTGGAAATTATTTTAGCAGATTATATGAAGCAAGGCATCTCCTGCCCGGTAACTGAATTATCACACGTACATCTGTCCCAATCTTCCTATCTAATGCTTTTCTTTAAAAGCATTTTTATGTGTAAGCACAATTGAAAGTAAATCAGGAAAAGCTTTCAGGTATTTGATTACTTGACTCATATGTATTTTTATTTGACTCTTAGATGTGACTTTCTTTTTTACCCCCTTCCTTCCTCAAGTAAATTGCAATTTCATTTTAATGCTTTTACCTGTAAGGGTTGCATGCCTGTTTTTTTCCAGTTTTATTGAAATATAACTGACATACAGTACTGTATAAGTTTAAGGAGTCTACAGAAACATAATAATTTAACTTATATACTGAATGAAAAGATTACCAAAATAGGTTTAATGAACATCCATCATCTGAATATGGCTAAAAATTAAAGAAATAGAAAAAAAGTCTCTTCTTGTGTGAGAACTCTTAGGATTTACTCTCTTAACAACTTTGCATGCCTATCTTAAGAATTAAATAATGTTGATCAAATTTTTTATATATTAAATCATCTCATATGCATTTTATACTTTAAGGGTAAGTCAGCCACTGTAAAACAAAATATGCATTTATATTACAAGTGGTCATAGCTTCTTTGATCTAGCGCATGTTACACACGTTGATATAGTGCCAGTTGGTTGGGCAATATTTCCAAATTTTCCTTTGTAAGTGGCTTAAAAATATACTGACTTCTAGCCTCTTGATCACAGGAAGAGTTATTATTACATCATGGTAAATCATGGCATGTTGCTCCAAATTGGGTTTACAGAAATTTCTCTTCTCATAGTTAAGAAAACAATCGTCTGTTTTACAGGCCTGGTGAATATCACTGTAAGGAAACGTTTTCCTGTAAATTAAATAATAAGTGTGGTTTATCGTGTCAAAATTAATATTAAAAGACTAGCTGATGCCCAGGTCATTAAGAAAGAATTTTGATGGCCCAACTGAGCGCCCAGCAAGAAACCAGGAAGCTCAGTATGCTTAGGGGACTTTTCAGTGCTGACAGTGGCCCTGAAGAGGGGGAATCTGCCTTCCCTAGGGGTCAGTTCAGTGGTCCTTTCCTTTTCCTGGCTCATCTGCCTAGTCAGTATTCGAATCCTCTCTTAGTCCAAGTATAAACTGATTGGCTGTTAAAAGCTTAAAATATGATTGCTCTCAGGGATTTGCAGGTTAGTGGAGGTCAGATGCTATCAACAGTCTGAGTGAAGCCCGCGTGGGGTAGCTGGATCTCCCCCAGCCCCTTCTTGATTGCGTCCTGAAGACTCCTCAGAACAGGAGACTTGGGGAGGGGATAGGGAGTGGTCATCCAAGAGTCCATGACCAGTGAGCACAGTCCAGAGGATACGAAACACAGCTCTCAGTGGGCACTCAAAGTCACATGAGTTTCCTTTCTGCCATCTTGCTGCCTGCCTTGTGAAGGGGTGAACCTATGGTCCCTTTGGAAATACCGCTGACTCCTGGATTATAACTGAAATATTTAGTTGGTATTAAATAATGAGGGAGGGACTTACAGGATGTCCCTCCTCCAATTCCCAAATAAAATAGGAAAAACAAAATAAGGCAAGATAAACATTATCCCAAACTCACTAGGAGCCATGGCACAAGAAAAGGAAAATAATTGCATTAAATGAACTTCAAAAATTAGTGGCTAAGGGAAGAAACAGAAGAGTCCGGAGCCACAGGAGGCAGGTGAAGCTTTCCGCTTGTTCCCCAGGCTGAGAAGCAAGATGGGGGGGCAGACAATGATCCTAGGAAAACCTGTGGATTCTACCTAATGCACTCCAGGTTGGAGAAGTGGACTCAGATGTGGTGAACAGCCTGGGGAAGGTCAAGGCAAAACCTATAGCATAAAAGCCCTACATACCACAACAGGATCTTCCCAGAGACAAAGGGGGAATGAGCTGCCATGGTTGGCCTTGTCCTGGTACAGGGCTCTTAACGAGATGTCAGAAAATGTAACAGCATTCAGGTCCCCAGCAAGGACTTCCCTCAAGACCGGCACAGCTAACCTTCATTTTACAAATGAGGGGATTAAAAGCAATACTCAGAACTCAAATCACAGCTCTGAAGGGAAGACAAATTTATCACACTGGATTAGAGTGAGTAGATGCGTTCGTTATCCATCAGCCAGATCAAAAGAAGTGGTGGGCCCTCCTTATTCATGGAACAGAAAATGTCTGAGAGCTAAGAGGAACATCATCTCAGAAAATACTGGTGATAAAATGATTGACACAGATACATCTTGGCTGTTTTTAAATCTTAAAGACAGATTTCTTTGGGAATCTAGACAGAAAAGCAAATCATTTTCAAAGTAATTGCTAAGCTATAAAGAGTATGAATACTAAATTCTGATTAAACGATTTCGGTGGGAGGACAAATCTGAGCAATCAACAAGAATATATTATTTCTATGCTCCAAATAAATAATGTTAAACAGACTGGCCTCTGTTTACATGGAGCTTATAGTGGTATTTATAGTAAAAGAAAAAATGACGTGTTTTAACCAAAGGACAGAGAAAGGGAGAAGAATGAAGATTCTTTGGGTTTCACTTATGCGTTACTTATTATCTCATAATATCCTATGTTTCAAGAGAGGGACCGTAGCAAGGAGGGTGGCAAGGGGGGACACAGCCTCTGAAATCAGAGAGACAGGAGGACCAGCCCTGTCTTTGCCTAGTCACATTATGGCCTTGGGCAAGCCACCTAACCTCTCTGAGCTTTAATTTCCTCATTGAATTCCCATTTCATTGGTTTCTTGGGAGGAATAAACAGGGGTAACATGTATCTAATATGTAACAAGTCCTCAATAAATGATAAGCACGCTTAATGGCTAATATATTGGACAGAGATGATAAAAGAGGGAAGGTAGATCTGGGGAAGAGGTTTAAGGAATTAGATGTGAACCTGGAAAGGAAGGAACCATGTAGAAGCCTAAGAAAAAAGTTCTAGAGTTTTGAAAACCTACAGAGTTACTAGGTGAAGCTTCAGTTAATTTGAATGCTATTATACACTTTCAAATTCTGGTATTTTGTTTGACCTTTCTAAATGGAGTACTAAATTACTTAGTATGGTTTAGGAAAAATAGCAATGGTAGGATTAGGAGTCAGCAGACCTGATTATTAAGAAATTCTCTGTGTTCAGAAAGTAAATGCTCATTTTGTGACACATATACAAGGTTATTTTCTGTAGCACTGTTTGGAAGAGCAAAAGTTTGGAAACAATACAAATTGTTAAATCAATTAGGTGAGTCATCCATTTACCTGAATATCATGTAGCTTTAAAGAATATTCAATAACCTCTTATTAAAATGTGGAAAGATAGACAGGAATTTTATTTTTAAAAAGCAAGGATCAAAGCATTGCATATAGTATTTTACTTATTGAGTAAAAAGCAAGGAGATTAATATCTGTATTTATATTTGCTTGTATAAACACAAAGAAACTTTGGACAGATATACAAATTAAGAAGAGTGGTTTCTGTGGAGCAGAGGCTGAGGAGACCCAGGAAATGGTGGAGACGGACTAAAGTACTTTTTACTCTATATCATTTTTGAGCCAGATGTAAATTTCTATTTAAAAAATAAGTTAAAAATGTAAATGCTTTAAAAAAAATGTGAATGCTGTAAAGGGGTGTTACTCAGAATTTAAAGTTATGAATCAGATTACTTTATCCTGATGCCAACCTGACATCAGTTCAAATCAAGAAGATTGAGTTTTGATTTGTGGAAGAGGTGGATGAAGAAGGAACAGGGTCCACTTTGAAGCATAATATATATCGAGGGATCAGAGGGTGGAGGTAGGGTACATTGACGAGAGGATTTCGAATCTAAACTGTGTCATGGGGCACATGAGCAGGGGGGAGGCATGTCAGGATGGGGACAGGGTTGCAAGAAGGAGGAAAAAGAGGACAAGGATCAACTTGGCTTCCTAAGCAGTTTTACCTGGGTCTCTTGGAGCTATACGGCACTGAAAATCAGATCAAGGCCGACCTTGCCAGGACTGCAGAGCCAAAAGAGGACTTCACGGGCATTTCAATAGCACAACAGCAGCCATCTGGGTACTACCACTCAAACCAGGTAGTGGAGTGTAAATAAAGATGGAAGACGTGGAAGAAAACTCTCAAGGATTTCCGCTTCACATCAGGACAGTTTCCTTGGCATGAACTCAGAGCCGTAAAATGGAGGTTATGATAGTTAATTTTTTACCGGAGGCGCAGAACTACGACAGGGAATTAAGAAGGGGCTTTTTTAGAAGGTTTCAGAAAAACAACATTTCTGAGTTATGGCCCAGTATTAAAATGAGAAGGTGACACACGAGGACACAACAAGTGTAACAGGCTAACTCTTTCTAGAAGAAAGGTGATCACGGGGTCATTCCAAACTTGCTTTCTACGAGACCGATTAATGGGGGATTTGATTCCTAACATGTTGGCTGACACCGAGAATATTGGCCTCAGGAAGATGACACTGTGAGATGCTTCTACGGAGCCAAAATAGAAATGAACTACCTTTATACCCAGAACTGCATTAATTAGTTCCACTTTCGTAAGTAAAAAATATATATAGTTGTGGTGTGGTCACTCGTAAGTATCCTTTTTCGTTTCTCACAATAAACAACGGTTGTCCATTATTTGCCTAAAATATTAATCATTTCAAGCATAAGTGAGCTCCTTTCATCACTATGAGGGTTACAAATCTTTACCAAGTCATTCAGGATCAACTTTTAGCCTGTGCCATTGGATGGTGGTAACATCTCTGGTAGAAAACGAAACTATTTACCCAGGAGGAAAATCATGTATCCCTTTGTCTGGCTTATTATCTTAGTTATGTCCTACTTTATGAATCAGAAACGTTCAGAAAACTTTATGCTGACAGAGCAATAGAAAACAGCTGAAATATGAAACAGTAAGCACCATTTCACAAGAGTCCTGTGCATCTCTTATTTGAATATTGGGCTTAGGAGACCTATGATAAATTTGTGGACATTTAAAATCATTTGGAAAAAGGTTTCTCAACCTCTGTACCATTGACATTTTGAACTGGATAATTCTTTGTTGGGCGGGGCTGCTCTGTGCATTGTAGAATGTTTGCAGCATCCCTGGCCTCTACCCGCTAGACGCCAGTAGCACCCTCCAGCCGTGACAGTCAAATGTCCCCTGGGCATCCACCACTGACTTAGAGGTTTGCTCACCTTCTAACTCCTTTGTGGTAGTAGAGGGAACACACCTCAGTCGCATTCAACAGAAATGAAACCCAACAAAGGAAGTAAAAGAAATGCTTATCATTAAGCAAAACCACTTGGCAATCAAATGGATGTATTTCTCCCCACGCCCCCAAATCAGCCCCCCAAGGCACTTCCTCACAGAATGTCGACCTAAAACCAAGGATTTCAACCTTCTCAGACGTCCCACACCAGAGGAAAAAAATGCCAAACAAAAGTCATCATACACACAGGAGTACCGGTGACGGCATCAGTTCCTTGTTACAAATTTTTCCCCGGAAGCTAGATCACCCTCTGCTGGGAAAAAAAACATGTGCAAAATAGCAAATGAGAGAAGAACTCACTGTGTCCAGAAGCGGCTTTCCGGAATTTCGTCAAGTCAACGTGCGGCGGTCTGCTGGGCTTTTGTGGAGGGGGGCCCAGGGTAAACAAGGAGGGCAGGGGTTTCCGCTTGGGGGTGGCTGAATTCTGGTCCTCCTTTTCCTTTTCTTGACTTGGGCCCCAGGGCCCTGCCGTTGTCCACTTCGAAGGTGTCTTCAGGAACTTGGCAGGAGGGGCCCCAGAGGCCGGCTCTTCCGGATTCACTTGGCTCAGGAAGACGTTCTTAGCAGCATCCACCTTCCTATCTTCTCTTTTCTCTTCAGCATTTTTGGAGAGGCCTGGGGCCCCTCTGCTTGCAGCAGGTTTCAGAACGACTCCAGGAAAAGGAAAACTTGACGTCTCGCCTCCACGCTCTTTATTCTCTAGGTTGTCCCTGGCTGGTTTCAAAGGGCCGGATTTGGCCTTGGCTCCCAGGGGGGCCGGGGGGCCTCTCTGTGGAGCCACAGTCTTGGTGGGGCTTCCGTCTTCCTGGGGGTCGTCTGTATTCAGGGATGGCTTCTGGCCAAAGACAGGTCTGGGGAAGAGGGGCGCGGGGTCCTGATCTTGTGAGGCTGACATAAACTTGCCTTTAGCCCCAGCCAGCTTTGGGAAGACTTGCTTCGGTTCATTTTCCTGGGCTGGATGATTTGAGCCCGGCTTGGGGCCTGGTGGCTTCAAGTCATGGTCTTGGTTTACACTGTGAAGTGAAGGCTTATTCCCAGGAGCCCGGGGAACCGCAGGTTTGGAATCTTCTTTGTGCAAGTTGATGGGCTTGGGGCCTCCAGGTTTCAGAAATCCCGGTTTCACCTCGGGGTCTCTGGCGGCCGAGTTAGCCTGCGGTCCAAACCTGGGACTCACTCCGGTCGCCTTTAGAAATGGAGGTTTGGGCTCCTTGTCAGGCTTTTCCTCAGGAGAAGGTTTCACCCCCAGAGGGGGCTTTGGGGACCCAAACTTGGGCACATTGCTCGGTCCTGCAGGAGGGCTGGCGTTTCCTTGGTTGTTGAATAAGTTCTTTTTGACCTGTACTCCTGAAGGGGAGTTTTGGCCCGGGACCTTGAAGGGCCTGCTGTTGACCGAGACCTCCTCCATGGGGTTGCCCTCTGTGTTAAACTTCGCCATGAGGGACTTCACATTCGCTTTCCCATCCTGCAAGCACAGGGAACAAAAACTCACTGAGAGCCCAAAGTCTCACTTGCACAATTTAAAGTACTACACTTTAAAGGGTTTCCTGGTTTGAGGCCTGCAGGACCGCTGATTGGTTCGTGAGATATTGTAACATTTATCTTCCTCTATGGCAAAATAAGTTGTGAGAATTTCTTGAAGGGGGAGGGCTATGATACTTAGACTCTTTTTTTTTTTTTTTGGTTGTCTTAGACTGACTTGCTTTTTGTTGTTGTTGTTAAGTCACAGCTTATATTTTCTCCTTTCCTCTCACTGGTTCTCTAACTCTCTTGTTGGATTTACTCTGAACTTGGTATTTATGTGTTTTGTTGAACTTGAAAAAATATGAACGTGCCTAAGAAATGACCTCTTCCATATTTTATAGCTGAGTCTCTTAAATAGGAACTGCATTTAAAAAATGAAAGCAAGCTCTTCTGTAAATCTGGGCTGCATGCTTCACACAGCATAGCCACATTTGACATTTTGTGTTTGCAAGCCTGTTCTTGTTCCCACCTATATTGAAGGTCCATCTGTTTCCTAACAGGGAGATGTGGCAGAAAAACCCACTCAGTTTTATACATAAGCAATAAAATGAGTTTTTCTACTTATTGATACATATGAGTGTAAATGATTCAACTGGAACCAGACTAGCAGGCAGACTGCGCTCATTTTCAAGGGACATAGTCTGGAGCACAGGGAAGGTGACAAGGAAAGAGCAGGGACAGGCTGGAAAATCTCATTTCCAGGTGCTGGTTTCTCCAGTCTCTGTCCCCCTGTCTAGAACTAGGGTATTACCTAGTAAAAAGGGCGACTATAATCCCATGTAACCTGTAAGAATTCATGGTGGGTTTGCTTTTTCTCTCAAAAGCCAGGAGTTGAACTTTTCTAGTTCTTTTAGGAATATTTGAAAATCTGAGGCTTAGAAAAAAAAAATCACAGGTAGCCACAACAGTTTCCATTTTTTGCCTTAAAATTCACCTAGAAAACGTTTTCTTGCTTCCTATCCTCACCTGTCATTGCTAAGCGTATTTCTTCTCTCAAGGCCCCACTCAGATACTACAAAACCAGATCCTGTCCGGTTGGGAGGAATTGCTCCCTCCTCTTAACTCATGTAGCACAGCAGGCCCTGCTACATGCCCCTGTATTACTTCCTTTCCTAATACTAAGAACCACCGTTTAGCACGTAAACACGTGTGCTTGATTCTGAACCAGGCAAGTTATCTATGTCGCCTCATCTCATTCTTTTGGATGATGGCATTATTTAACTCCATGTCACAGGAAAGAGGATTGAGGTTGAAACTGCAGGAGGACATCACGTAAGAGCGTGGGAACTTGGTTGGAATCCTAGTTGATTAGCAGGGCCTCAGTTGCACAATCTGTACAATGGGGATAAGAGAGCATATCTGCCAGAATTGTCATGTGTGTTAGAGATAGAATTTGTAAAGTGCCTGCCTGGCCCTCAGCCTGGGCTCAATGTAAGGAAATTATTATTAGAAACGTTAAGTAGCATATTCAAGGGCTCACAGCCAGGAACTGTGAGGACAGGGGTGCAGACTCAGGTCTGTCTCGGGCTCCAAAGTCCAGAAACTGTCTCATTCCCCTTTGTATAGAACTCTCGGGATTCTAATATATTTGGGAAATTGTTCAGGTTGGCACTGAGATGAATACTGTGAATGGTGATTTTAAAAGAAATGGCCCCTTCAGCAAGAGTTTCTCTCCACACCAAACTATAGTCTTTCAGGACTGGGGTAAGCAACCTAGGCAGGAGGCAAAAATGAGGTGAAAGGAGCAATTTCCAGCTTGGTTTTGCTTCTTTAATTTACTACCCTGCATCCAAGTTGCTGAAAATATCTTGTTTTCTACCTTGCCTCCTTTGACCATTTTTTTTATCCCCATGATTTTCTCAAATCCTCAAGTAATCCCCAGAGGTAATAGGCAGGAAGGCAGCAGAACCAGGGAGAGTTTGGGTGCTGGCAGAGGGAACAGGTGAAGACGGATCCCACCCTGTGCCTCCTGGGAGATCATAGCTGCAAAGGACTTTAAACCTTAACACAAGATGCATAAAAAAGTATCAATACAAAAATTTTCTCCCCACCTGGAAGAAAGTCTGTCTCTAGGGAAGAATCTTTTATTCTAGACTCACTCTATATTTTGTCATTTATATTCTAGATCTATAGTTTAGTCCAGAATAAGAGGCTGCAGAGTAGAGTGGTTAAGAGCATCGACTAGGGAGCCAGGTTTTGAGTCTGATCAGCTATTTACTGTAACGTGAGGTATATAAGCGCCCTGGGCCTCAGTTTGCTCACCTCTATTAAGGGAATAAAGAGTCGTGTCATAGGGCTTTAAAAGAAATCAATATCTGTAAGGCACTTTAAAGAATGCCTGGAACCTGGGAGGGTTTCCTATTTTTACAAAGAAAGTGAAGACTTTGAAATTATCTATTCTACGTCTCTCACTGCATTGGTGACAAAACAGAAACTAAAGGATTTAAGTGATATCTTATTTAGTCACAACAACTTCACAACTTGGATTTCATGGGGGGAAATCCATGAGACACACTAACACATTGTCAAACTGCACACCCTGGTTTTAGTTTAGAAAATATGGAAGTGGTTGATTTGGAATTTAAGTCCCAGATGCCAACTCAAAACCAGGAGGCAGTGCAGTATCATGGTTAATAGCAACGTCTCTGAAATCATTGACTTGGGTTCCAGCCTTGACTTTGCTACTCACTAGCTGTGTGATCAAGCAAATTACTTAACCTCTCTGAAACTCAGTTTTCTTTACCTATAAAATGAGAATAATGAGTACCTATTTCTCACCGGGTTTTGTTTTTTAATTAGGATTAAATGAGTGAATGCATGTAAAGTTCTTAGATCAAGAATTGCATGTAATATATATCCAAGGATTGTCTGCCATCATGAATTTTTTTTTTCGAATTCACTAGTCACATAACATCATTTCTCCAGGTGACCAAATTCTGAAGTTACAATCATTAATGTTGCATCTTAATTTTAAATTAATATGACTGAAACAAACATACTGCTGGATAACATCATAGAGTTTATGATGTTTGAGTTTGGTTTCCCCCGCTCTGAAACTTTCAACTGTATATTGAAAGACAGGGAAAGAAAGAGCCACAGGTTCCTATGTGGGACACGTTGAAGAAACAGTAACAGCATCTGAACTTACTAATATGTCTCGTAAATCAATAGCTTGAACTCTACAACTATTTAATCTCTTATACTGACTGCTTAGCTTTAGTGGTTTTTAGTTGTTACAACTCTTAATAAGTTTATCAGATAAAATTTTCAACACCCAGATTCTCCCTTAATCTTAATAGCTAGATTTCTTTCTTTATGATAATGATAGAAAGGCAAAATGATTAAAAATTTTTTGACATTCTCTCATTCTCATTTCATTCCATTTTCTAGGGCTCTTTTTACTCTAAAAAAGTTTAAAAGAGGGTAAGAGCAATGTATTTCATGAAAAAGGGAAAAGTAAGCCTGCTCTAAACCCTGACCCTCCAAGCCCTCATGCCCCAGTTCTATGGGGATCATAAATACTGACTTATCAGTACAGTACAAGTTCATGCCTATTGTTCTGGAATAATTATTACTAATGCTCCCTTTTACTCTCAAAATTGACCTGCTTTAAACAATAATTACATGGTGAATTTACCCAGTTCCTCTCTAGAGTCAGTCAACCACTGTTATCAGTTTTTATGTATATTTCTAACTGTGCATATACAAATATATAAAAATAAACACACACGCACATCCTTTCTGTCCCTGCTTTTTGCACAAATGGAAACCCCTGCTTTGCACCTTGCTTTTTTCCTGAACCGATACTAAGTTGCTACACACCAGCTCAGCTGGATGTGTGGTCAGCAGCCACTCTGATTGCTTGGTGCCTGTGCAATTCCAGCTGTTAAATATTTTCAATATTAATTCTCCTTTTTCCCCCTTGATAATTGGATCCATATCAGTGCATATTATTTGCACCATCTCTTAAAAAATAGACTTAATTTCTTTATTTCTTACAACAGTTTTAGATTTACAGAAGAATTCAGAAGATAGTACAGAGAGTTCTCACATAATTTACATCCAGTTTCTCCCTTACTAACCCCTTACATTAATTTGCAGGACCTCTTTAACTTTTAATGATTTAAAGATGGGGCTTCTGTTTATTCTTAAGAAGAGGCATTTCACAATCTAGGAGATCTCAGAGTTTAAGATATTTAAGTAGAACAAACATTTTATCTTGAAATTTACTTGAAATTTATTTTCCAAATTTATTTGAACAAATTGTTATTAATTCCAGCTGTTAATGAGTTTGTGCAGCTCTTTCTCCACTTATGATAGTTACATCCAGATAAACCCATTGTAAGTTGAAAATATCCTAAATAGAAAATGCATTTAATACACCTCACCTACCAAGCATCATAGCTTAGCCCAACCTACCTTAAACGTACTCAGAACACTTACATTAGCCTATAGGTGGGCAAAATCATCTAACACAAAGCCTATTTTATAATAAAGTGTTGAATACCTCAGGTAATTTATTTAATACTGTACTGAAAGTAAAGCAGGATGGTTGTATGTGGATGGAATGGCTGCAAGTATATGGGTAGCTTACCCTCATGATTGCACAGCTGACTGGAAGCTGTGAGCATCACGAGAGAGTATCGTACCACATATTGCTAGCCTGGGAAAAGATCAAAGTTCGGTTTTTCGTAGATGCATATTGCATCATTATAACGTTGAAAAATCCTAAATCAAACCATTTTAAGTCAGAGAATGTCTGAACAATGTTTAGCCAAAACTACTCCCATGCATCGCTCTATAATCATACAGGTGTAATTGTAGAGATGCTCTTGACAGAAATGAATTTCCTTTAGCCCCCATGTTTTCCCCTTCCTCAGAATTATATACCTTCACTAACATAAATTTGACGTGCTTTTCACAGTGCCTGGGAAGATGCAAAAATGCTTTAGCTATATCCTCTGTCCTTCTAGTTAACAACTCCAGATTCCAGAAAATCTTTTTTGCTTTCAGCAACTTACATAAAGGCAATAAATCAAGTACATACTTAAACAAAGGCTGAGATGGCATTTAGGACAGACATCAAGAAACTACACATCAAGAAAATGTTTTCTTTTGCAGCTAGTTCATCTACATATTTTCATATGGAAAATTAACAACATTGGTAACTGGATTTTGTTTGGTTTTAAATATATCCTGAGCATCAGGTTAATGCAGCAGCTCTCAAATTGGGGCAATCTTGGCAATGTCTGGAGATATCTTTGATTGAAATGGTGGACTGAGAAAGTGCTCTTGACAACTAGTGAATAGAGGCCAGGGCTGCTGCTAAACATCTTACAATGCCCAGGACAGACCCCGAAACTAAGAATTATCAGTCGAAATAGTGCTGAGATTGAGAATCCCTGAGCTAATCCTCTTGCTCCTGAATAATTGGAAATATCTTACCAGAAATTCTGCTTTTAATTTTTATAATGTAATACACTCTAAAACCTACAAGTAACTGTAGAGAAACTAATAATACAAAAGACTATCACTAGATTGTTTTCAAAGTTCCTTGTCTTTGAAAGTCTCATCTTCGTAAAGTTTCATTTGTGAAGCACAAAAGAAATAAAACACCCATGAATCGTGGGTAACTAATGAATTTAAAATAACTTTGAGCCTAATTTTACCTCCTTAATATGTGTTAGTGTCACTTTTGTAATTAAAGCATGGGGAGAATGAACCACTCTTATGGATGCTGTTATTCTTTCCTAAATAGAGCCCAAGGAATAAGAGAAGAAAATGATTTCACTTGATTGCATCTAATGCTTTTAATCATGAAGGAGTTGGTAAATAACAATAGTTTATCCAAACTGGTCTCTTTCTCCCTCTCTCTCTCTGACTCTCCTTGTTCTTTCTTTCTTTCATCATTGATCAATTCTACCATGTGTAGGTTTTCTTTTTTTTTATTGCTATGTTGAGATAACTTGTCAATACTCATGATTTATTTGGTCTGAATTGCTAGTGCTTCTCACAGAACAAAATTAGTTCCTACCACTGCCACCACTGTCCAGAACAGAACCCCAGGTAGAGCAGCATCTGTGGCATCAGGGTGCAAGGAGATGCATATGTAGTGGGAAACTGTTCCAGGAAGCCCGCCCTAGTCCTGCCCAGCACGGGTAGAAGAGGAGAGAAGGCAGGTGAGGGTGGCGTGCTGCATGGGAGAACACAGCTTCTGCTGAGGTGATGGCTCATGTTATTCAAATTTAGGATCCACTCAGCCCAGGATTGACCAGAGGTATAGCAAAAAGACAGAAAAGATAGTTCTTCTGTTAAGCCAGATACATTTACCATCCTTGAGGTAGGAAGCAGGCTGGTGAAAATTTGGAATAGACTCAAGCAGCTCAAACTTTCATAGAGCAATAGTAGTATTTAGCATCATGGATTTATACTGCCTAGATTAAAGAAAACAAAACAACAGATATATTCCTCATGACCAAGCCAAGCCCTCCCCCACTTCCCAACACACACATACACACACACACACACACACACACACACAGAGTGATAAGTTGTCTTTTCTCTTCAAAGTGACTTGATCTGCTATACCCAGTAAACTTGGAAAAGGGATTTTTTGGGGGGAGGGGGATTATTTTTGTCTGAAAATAAATTTTCTTAGAACTTCTATTGTTAGAAATTATGTAATAAAATGACTTTAATTGTTTTTGGTTGTCAAGATAGAGTTAATGGTTGAAAACACAGTACTTATGACAATGCTTCACAAGATAGTAGATGGCAAGCTCCACTCTAGACACTGAAACTGCAGTAAACTTTTTTTCATCCCTGTTAACACTGTCTAAATATTTAGGTACTTAATGAATCATAATTTATGTATTTAATGTGTGTACCCTGTTTTCTTAAGGAGATGTAAAAGCAGGGACCTGGTTTTATTTTCTTCCTCAAAAACAACCCCCCTCTGCCACCCCATACCCAAATAAGCACTCCCATAATGCCTGCACATTTCTTTCCATAATCGCTATTAAACATATGGCTGACAGGCTGAATTTACTTGAATTTCTTCATGACTGATCACACAGATGAAAGTAGGAAAAAAGATTTCCTTAGCCTCTTAAGGAGCATTGAACCCAGTCATGAATCTATCCTCGAGAGCTCCTTGCTTAACGGAATGTTTACTTCATGGCGAATGGGCTGTGGTGGATTCCAGTTGGCTGAGCCTCTGATGCTGAAGGGAGCATCAGGCCCCTCTTCAACAGGATGTGGGAACGTGCTTCTCACCACAAATTGAGTTCTTGGGGTGGGAGCGGGCTGCTGCAGGCTGGGCAAAGCGTAGGGAGGAGGAACTGGCAGTGGGAGAAGTGGTGGCAGCCCCGACTGTGACAACCCCTTACATTTTTGTCAGTGACTTATGAAGGTGGAGAGGGAACTGCAGACCACCCCAACCTCGTGTTGTGAGGTGAAATATAGTAGGAAGAAAACACCTGGCATGAGTGGGGTCTCTCCCGGAGCTGTGTGTGCATGGCTTTCCTTGACACAGGTCAGTGTGGCCTTTTGTCCTCAGGAGGCTGGCCTGGGTATCTTAGCAGAAAACCTCTGCATTTGTCACTGTGTATCATCATTCCCTCTTCTGGGATCTCTGGCACCTGCTGCTCTGCACTCTTTCCTGGTTCCTACTGGGTTCTCTCTTCCAGGGTGAATTGAAGTAGAGGAAGCCAGGTCACACAGCAACTTAAAGCTGGTAAAACTTTACTGGTAAATTTAACCAGTAAAGACCCACCTCCCAAATGCTGTGGCACCTTGAACTCTCTAGGCATATTGATCAGTTAGGCTTTTGGGTACCCTTTGTCTTCAAAGACAGGCTTGAAAATCACCATCATTCTACAAATTAGAACCTTCAAACCTCTTCCTGGTCATCTGACCAAATAGCTCCTGCACAAATACAGTTTTGACTTTGGCATGGTCTCTGATGGCTTAACCATTAATGGATGAGGAAATTACCTATGACTTTCTATGTGTTTCTGAAATTTGTTCTGCTGTAAGTTTTTGACTTCTTGATGCTAATGGAATGGCGATAGGATGTAGATAATATAGAACAACAAACAGTCCTGACGCCATGTGTTTTTATTATTCCATTTTATATAGCATTTATAGCAAATTTATCTTACATTTGCTTATGATATTATTCACTTAGCCTGCATAAACTATACCAAATCAGAGGACAAGCTCGGAGGAATTTACATTTTGTCTAATGAACTTGTAGATAATTGAAGTATTTTCATAGATCTCTTCCTAGGGTCTTATTTGGATCTCAGGATAATATTTAATATGCACATCATAATATAATATAAGTCCTTTCATTTTTCCTGTACCTCCAACTCTGTCACCTCAAAGAGATCTTATTTTCATCTACTATTTCTAATGGTTATTCTATTTTCATATAAAAGGAGTATAAACCAGCAAAAGAAAACTCACTTTGCTAAAAACATATGAAATTTGAAATAAAACATTCTTGATGGCTGAGAAAGATACTCCTTGGCATAGGAAAAATAAGATAGAAATGTCCTGCTCTCTTTTTTTCCCAGCCCCCAGATCCCTCTCAACACACAAAAACACACCTTGACCCCAAGCCCGGGATTTGAGTTCCTTTCTGCAGTTGACGAGAAGCTAGAAACTGAAAGTGCCGGGGGTGGGGGGGGAGAGGAGGCCATCTCTGGGGTTTTCTAGACACTTCCTTCCCAACGTGTGAAAAGATCTGTGTGAAGAGAACTGCTTAGAAAAGGAAGATTTCAACAAGCCCATCAAGACAGGGGGCGGCACTAACAAAAGATCAAGATGAAAAACAAAAATTACATGGGACTGAGTAAACTGATGAGGATGATTATAATTTTTGTGACTTCTGTTTGAATAATAATAATAAAAAAAAGACAGGGGGCGGCAGCTCATCAGCGAGGGATCCAGAATGTGATTTGAGGAAAATAAAAACTAGATATAAGAAATGGAGGGTGGGGCTTCCCTGGTGGCTCAGTGGTTAAGAATCCGCTTGCCGATGCAGGGGACATGGGTTCGAGCCCTTGCCCGGGAAGATCCCACATGCCACGGAGCATCTAAGCCTGTGCACCACAACTACTGAGTCTGTGCTCTAGAGCCCGCGAGCCACAACTACAGAGCCTGTGCTCTAGAGCCCGCAAGCCACAACTACTGAGCCCACGTGCCACAACTACTGAAGCCCGCGCACCTAGAGCCCGTGCTCCGCAACAAGAGAAGCCACGACAATGAGAAGCCCGCTCACCGCAATAAAGAGTAGCCCCCGCTTGCCGCAACTAGAGAAAGCCTGTGCACAGCAAAGAAGACCCACACAGCCAAAAATAAATAAATAAATTTATTTTTAAAAAAAAGGAAAAAAGAAATGGAGGGCTATGGAAGATTCCCCACACAGAGATGGTTGATATTTGAAACCTCAGTCTACAAAATATGTGGAATCCTTCCCCCACACCTCTCCCCAACTCATTTTTATTCTATTTGTTCTCCTTTTGAATGTGGAAGAAAATGCATTCAGTATTTTGTAATCAGGATTAAATAATATAATCACCTCACAGTTCTGACCTCACTTTTTCTCTCCTATAAGTCACAGTAACAAGACTTTGCCATGAAATGAACAATTTCTCTCACCTTTGTCATCACGGGGCTCTACTGTCAGTTGCACCTTTTCTCATTAAAACTGTGATATTCTCAATTTCAACCTTTCCATGGTGTATATCCTGATCTTAACACCTAGCCACCCTCTTTTCCCAGGGGCCCTCAATTTTCCAGGGTGTTACATGACTTCAGCTACTCTGGGTTTTCACATACCCTCTCATTCATGCATTCCATCATTCCCTCCTGAGGGTACTGGTGATTCCTTGCTTATGTGCTAGTTCTAGTATGTGGCACTTTGCCATTATCTAGATTAAAGTCTGTGCTTTACTAAGATTGCTTATTCCAGGCTATAAATGATCTCAATATTTTTCTATGAACACTCGTATATCTGACAAAAGACATTCTGGAGTTTGGTATTTTACACCCATTACTAATTCTATTATTAGAACTATTAATCACATTTTTAAAAAATTCTGTATATAATATCTCTTTTGATCTTCCCAAAAGCCTGGTAAATTCTTATTGTTACAGAAAGGTAAATGGAGTTCAAGCACATGGTAGAAAGGAGATCTAAAGCCAGAGTTTTTGATAAGTCCTGGTTTTCCCTAATACATTATAGGATCAAGACTTTCCTTCTTTTTTATAAATAGGTTTTTTCTATTTTTTTTTATATAGCAGGTTCTTATAAGTCATCAATTTTATACACATGAGTGTATACATGTCAATCCCAATCGCCCAATTCATCACACCCCCACCACTACCTTCCCCGTGGATTTACCCCCTTGGTGTCCATACATTTGTTCTCTACATCTGTGTCTCAATTTCTGACCTGCAAACTGTTTCATCTGTACCATTTTTCTAGGTTCGACATATATGCGTTAATATACGATATTTGTTTTTCTCTTTCTGACTTACTTCACTCGGTATGACAGTCTCTAGATCCATCCACGTCTCAACAAATGACCCAATTTTGTTCCTTTTTATGGCTGAGTAATATTTCATTGTATATATGTACCACATCTTCTGTATCCATTCATCTGTCAAAGGGCATCTAGGTTGCTTCCATGACCTGGCTATTGTAAATATTGCGGCAATGAACACTGGGGTGCATGTGTCTTTTTGAATTGCGGTTTTCTCTGGGTATAAGCCCAGTAGTGGGATTGCTGTATCATATGGTAATTCTATTGTCTTGATTACTGTAGCTTTAAAGTCTGAAGTCAGGGAGTCTGATTCCTCCAGCTCCGTTTTATTCCCTCAAGAGTGCTTTGGCTATTCAGGGTCTTTTGTGTCTCCATACAAATTTTAAGACTTTTTTTCTAGTTCCATAAAAAATGCCACTGGTAATTTGACAGGGATTACATTGAATCTGTAGAGCTTTGGGTACTACAGCCATTTTCACAATATTGATTCTTCCAATCTAAGAACATGGTGTATCTCTCCATCTGTTTGTATCATCTCTAATTTCTTTCATCAGTGTCTTATAGTTTTCTGCATACAGGTCTTTTGTCTCCCTAGGTAGGTTTATTCCTAGGTATTTTATTCTTTTTGTTGCAGTGGTAAATGGGAGTGTTTCCTTAATTTCTCTTTCAGAGTTTTCATCATTAGTGTATAGGAATGCATGAGATTTCTGTTCATTAATTTTTTATCCTACAAGTTTACCAAATTCATTGATTAGCTCTAGTAGTTCTCTGGTGGCATCTTTAGGATTCTCTATGTATAGTATCATGTCACCTGCAAACAGTGACAGTTTTAATTCTTCTTTTTGAATTTGTATTCCTTTTATTTCTTTTTCTTCTCTGATTGCCACGGCTAGGACTTCCTAAACTATGTTGAATAATAGCAGTGAGAGTGGACATCCTTGGCTTCTTCATGATCTTAGAGGAAATGCTTTCAGTTTTTCACCATTGAGAATGATGTTTGCTGTGGGTCTGTCATATATGGCCTTTATTATGTTGAGGTAGGTTCCCTCTATGCCCACTTTGTGGAGAGTTTTTATCATAAATGGGTGTTGAATTTTGTCAAGAACTTTTTCTGCATCTATTGAGATGATAATATGGTTTTTATTCTTCAGTTTGCAATATGGTGTGTCACATTGATTGCTTTGCATATATTGAAGAATTCTTGCATCCCTGGGATAAATCCCACTTGATCATGGTGTATGATCCTTTTAATGTATTGTTGGATTCTGTTTGCTTGTATTTTGTTGAGGATTTTTGCATCTATATTCATCAGTGATATTGGTTTGTAATTTTCTTTTTTTGTAGTATCTTTGTCTGGTTTTGGTACCAGGGTGATGGTGGCCTCATAGAATCAGTTTGGGAGTGTTCCTTCCTCTGCAATTTTTTGGAAGAGTTTGAGAAGGATGGGTGTTAGCTCTTCTCTAAATGTTTGATAGAATTCACCTGTGAAGCCATCTGGTCCTGGACTTTTGTTTGTTGGAAGATTTAATTTTTTTTGCGGTACGCCGGCCTCTCACTGTTGTGGCCTCTCCTGTTGCGGAGCACAGGCTCTGGACGCGCAGGCTCAGCGGCCATGGCTCACGGGCCCAGCGGCTCTGCGGCATGTGGGATCTTCCCAGACAGGGGCACAAACCCGTGTCCCCTGCATCGGCAGGCGGACTCTCAACCACTGCGTCACCAGGGAAGCCCCGTTGGAAGATTTTTAATCACAGTTTCAATTTCATTACTTGTGATTGGTTTGTTCATATTTTCTGTTTCTTCCTGGTTCAGTCTTGGAAGGTTATACCTTTCTAAGCATTTGTCCATTTCTTCCAGGTTGTCCATTTTATTGGCATAGAGCTGCTTGTAGCAGTCTCTTAGGATGCTTTGTATTTCTGCGGTGTCTGTTCTAACTTCTCCTTTTTCATTTCTAATTTCATAATTTGAGTCCTCTCCCTCTTTTTCTTGATGAGTCTGGCTAATGGTTTATCAATTTTGTTTATGTTCTCAAAGAACCAACTTTTAGTTTTATTGATCTTTGCTATTGTTTTCTTTTTTCTATTTCATTTATTTCTGCTCTGATCTTTACGATTTCTTTCCTTCTGCTAACTTTGGGATTTGTTTGTTCTTCTTTCTCTAGTTCCCCTAGGTGTAAGGTTAGATAATTTAGTTGAGATTTTTCTTGTTTCTTGAGGTAGCCTTGTATAGCTATAAACTTCCCTCTTAGAACTGCTTTTGCTGCATTCTAACCGTTTTGGATCGTCGTGTTTTCACTGTCATTTTTCTCTAGGTATTTTTTGATTTTCTCTTTGATTTCTTCAGTGATCTCTTGGTTATTTAGTAACGTAGTGTTTAGTCTACACGTGTTTGCGTTTTTTACGTTTTTTACCCTGTAATTCATTTCTAATCTCATAGCATTGTGGTCAGAAAAGATGCTTGATATGATTTCAGTTTTCTTAAATTTAATGAGGCTTGATTTGTGATCCAAGATCTATCCTGGAGAATGTTCCGTGCGCACTTGAAAAGAATGTGTATTCTGCTGTATTTGGATGGAATGTCCTATAAATATCAATTAAATCTATGTGGTCTGTTGTGTCATTTAAAGCTTCTGTTTCCTTATTTATTTTCATTTTGGATCATCTGTCCATTGGTGTAAATGAGGTGTTAAAGTCCCCCAGTATTATTGTGTTACTGTCAATTTCCTCTTTTAGCTGTTAGCAATTGCCTTATGTATTGAGGTGCTCCTATGTTGGGTGCATATATATTTATAATTGTTATATCTTCTTCTTGGATTGATCCCTTGATCATTATGCAGTGTCCTTCCTTGTCTCTTGCAACATTCTTTATTTTAAAGTCTATTTTATCTGATATGAGTATAGCTACTCCAACTTTCTTTTGATTTCCATTTGCATGGAATATCTTTTTCCATCCCCTCACTTTCAGTCTGTATGTGTCCCTAGGTCTGAAGTGCGTGTCTTGTAGATAGCATATATAAGGGTCTTGTTTTTGTATCCATTCAGCAAGACTGTGTTCTTTGGTTGGAGCATTTAATCCATTCACGTTTAAGGTAATTATCGATATGTATGTTCCTATGACCATTTTCTTAATTGTTTTGGGTTTGTTTTTGTAGGTCCTTTTCTTCTCTTGTGTTTCCCACTTAGAGAAATTTCTTTAGCATTTGTTGTAGAGCTGGTTTGGTGGTGCTGAATTCTATTAGTTTTGCTTGTCTGTAAAGCTTTTGATTTCTCCATCGAATCTGAATGAGATCTTTGTCAGGTAGAGTAATCTTGGTTGTAGGTTCTTCCTTTTCATCACTTTAAGTATATCATGCCACTCCCTTCTGGCTTGTAGAGTTTCTGCTGAGAAATCAGCTGTTAACCTTATGGGAGTTCCCTTGTATGTTATTGTCATTTTTACCTTGCTGCTTTCAATAGTTTTTCTTTGTCTTTAATTTTTGCCAATTTGATTACTATGTGTCTTGGTGTGTTTCTCCTTGGGTTTATTCTGTATGGCACTCGCTGTGCTTCCTGGACTTGGGTGGCTATTTCCTTTCCCAGGTTAGGGAACTTTTTGACTACAATCTCTTCAAATATTTTCTCGGTCCTTTCTCTCTCTTTTCTCCTTCTGGGACCCCTATAATGTGAATGTTGTTGAGTTTAATGTTGTCCCAGAGGTCTCTTAGGCTGTCTTCATTTCTTTTCATTCTTTTTTCTTTATTCTGTTCTGCAGCAGTGAATTCCACCATTCTGTCCTACAGGTCACTATCCGTTCTTCTGCCTCAGTTATTCTGCTATTGATTCCTTCTAGTGTAGCTTTCATTTCAGTTATTGTATTGTTCATTTCTGTTTGTTTGTTCTTTAATTCTTCTAGGTCTTTGTTGAACATTTCTTGCATCTTCTCCATCTTTGCCTACATTCTTTTTCCGAGGTCCTGGATCATCTTCACTATCAATTTTCTGAAATTCTTTTCTGGAAGTTGTGTATCTGCACTTCATTTAGTTGTTCTTCTGGGTTTTTTTCTTGTTCCTTCATCTGGTACATAGCCCTCTTCCTTTTCATCTTGTCTGTCTTTCTGTGAATGTGGTTCTTGTTCCACAGGCTGCAGGACTGTATTTCTTCTTGCTTCTGCTGTCTTCCCTCTAGTGGATCTCTTTCTTTCTTGTGTAGTTAGTGTTTGGAGTTTAAATTCTCAGCTCACATACAAAACTTTTTAGTTTCCTTTTCTGATACAAAAATTTTCCACCAAACTCTCATAATTTACCTTCTGTCCAAGAATCCCTAATCATGTCAGGTGATGTGTTAACATTTGTTCTACCCATAGGATGAGATGAACAAGGAGACAGAACAAGGTGTAGTGGGTGTATAGATCTGGCCAGAACATCTTGATTGACTTTGCAACATCACAGGCAACTTGGAAAGGGGAAACAACTAAGAGAAGACAAACAATGCTCCTTGCTGTTTTTGATATTTGTTCTAAGGGAGTCTTGGTGTGGGGGTGGGGTTTTAGGCAGGTGACTGTATTAGTGTCTCTTTCCAGCAAACAGCTGCCCCTAGAGTCCATAAAATGAGTCATCCAATTGTCAGTTCAGGGACCTGGGGCGCCATTCTGGCTCATCCACTGTCCCCTGGGGATGGTGTTGATTGCTCACCTGGCTGAAGTTTAAAGTTTATTACCTGAATGAGGTTGAAGATGGATATGAACTGATGTGAAAAAATTGATCTTATATTTTCCCACAGTGAGATGTTTTCTTTCTTTTTTTCTAAGTTACACTGATTGCAAGAGCAAAGTGAAAATGACTCAATACCTCAAGCCATACATAAAAATAAATTCAAAATGGCTTAAAGACTAAAGTAAAAGACATGACACCATAAAACTCCTAGAAGAGAACACAGGCAAAACATTCTCTGACATAAATGGTAACAGTGTTTTCTTAGGTCAGTCTTCCAAGGCAATAGAAATAAAAGCAAAAATAAACAAATGGGACCTAATCAAGCTTATAAGCTTTGGCACAATGAAGGAAACTATAAACAAAAGCAAAAGAAAACCTATGGCCTGGGAGAAAATATTTGCAAACCGACAAGGGCTTAGTTTCCAAAATATACAAACAGCTCATGCAACTCGATAACAAAAAAACAAACAACCCAATCAAAAAATGGGCAGAAGACCTAAATAGACATTTTTCCAAAGAAGACATACAGATAGCCAACAGGTACATGAAAAGGTGCTCAATATTGCTAACTATTAAAGAAATGTAAATCAAAACTACAATGAGGTATCACCTCACACCAGTCAGAATGGCCATCATCAAAATATCTACAAACAATAAATGCTGGAGAGGATGTGGAGAAAGGGGAACCCTCCGACACTGTTGGTGGGAATTTAAATTGATACAGCCACTATGTAGAACAGTATGGAGGTTTCTCAAAAAACTAAATAGAGAGCTACCATATGATCCAGCAGTCCCACTCCTGGGCATATACCTGGAGAAAACCATAATTCAAAAAGATACATGGACCCCAATGTTCATTGCAGAACTATTTACAATAGCCAGGACATGGAAGCAACCTAAATGTCCATCAACAGAGGAGTGGATAAAAGATGTGGTACATTTATACAATGGAATATTACTCAGCCATAAAAAGGAATGAAATAGTGCCATTGCAGAGACGTGAATAGACCTAGAGACTGTCATACAGAGCAAAATAAGTCAGAAAGAGAAAAACAAATATCATATAATATCGCTTATATGTGGAATCCAGAAAAATGGTACAGATGAAGTTACTTGCAAAGGAGCAATAGCGACACAGATGTAGAGAACAAACTTATGGATACCAAGAGGGGGAAGAGGGGGTGGTGCACCCCAGTGTTCATTGTAGCACCATTTACAATAGCCAAGATGTGGAAGCAGCCTAAATGTCTAACAACAGATGAATGGATAAAGAAGATGTGGTATGTATATATATATATCTATGTATGTATATATATATATATATATATGTATGTATGTATATATATACATACATATATATGTATATGTATAAAATGTATATATATATATACATATATATATACATATGTATGTATATATATAAATGTATATATATATGTATAAAATGAAATATTGCTCAGCCATAAAAAAGAATGAAATAATGCCATTTGCAGCAACATGGATGGACCTAGAGATTATCATACTGAGTGAAGTAAGTCAGACAGAGGAAGGCAAATATCATATGATATCATTTATATGTTCTAATAAATAATAAAAATGAATTTATTTACAGAACAGAAACAGAATCACAGACATAGAAAACAAACTTATGGTTACCAAAGGGGAAAAGGGGGAGAAGGGATAAATTAGGAGTATGGGATCAACAGGTACACACCACTATGTACAAAATAAACAACAAGGCTTTACTGTATAGCACAGGGAACTATATTCAATATCTTGTAACAGCCTATAATGGAAAAGAATTTGAAAAAGAATATATTATATATATATATATCCAAATCACTTTGCTATACAACTGAAACTAACACAGTATTGTAAATCAATTATACTTCAATTTAACAAAAAAGAAAATGACTCAAAAGGGAGGAGAAAATGGCATTTCAATAAGATCAAACTTTCATGTAAACATCTTACACTCCAGATGAAATTTTGTTTGATTCAAAATATTTTTTTAACTTCTAGAAAAAATTAAATGACTTACATATAAGTGTGGCTAAAATGTAACAATGGACCAATGTTAAATTTCTAATATGAATAAAAACAATAAAAATGACTTGAGAGGTACAAGCATATTTGTCACTGGCTAAAGTTATTTTTTGACTGATAAGGTAAATAAAGGTATTTTGGATGTCCTCTTTGAGGTGAAGACAAGGAAAGAGGAAGGCAAGAAGCACAGGGTGTGATAGAATCACCCTGGAGATTTTTTCAAGCTGCACATGCTAAATGTCCCAACGCATCCTGCTTTGTTTCTCTAAAAATTTCTTTATGGAGAATCACCAGCCCAGCCACTACAAATGGGAGGGTGTAGAGTCCCCTGGTGTATTTAAGTAGAAAAATGATGCAAAACCATTGGGATCCTGGATCCCTCTTGCTCTTATCCTCACATCTTTATTTATCAACTCCTGCTAACAGAGTTGCAGAAATTCAATGGCAAGGACTGGTATATCTTTCGGGGCTATCCTGATTCGGCATGGGTGAATAGAACTGGGGTGCAGATGTTGGCTGCTTGTCTTTCTAAATTTCCCCTCTATCTTCTATGCTCACTAAGTGAGTTCAATGGTAGCAATCTCAAAATATATGTCCATGTCTCAGAACCTGTGCATGTGACCTTATTTGAAAAAGGGGGTTTTGCAGATGTAAGAATCATGTGAGGGGATCATCCTATTATCTAGGTGGCACTAAATCCAATCACAAGTGTCCCTATAAGATACAGAAGAGGAAAATACAAGAGAGGAGGAGATGGCCATGTGAAGGTAGAGGCAGACTTGGAGTGACGCAGCCACAAGCCAAAGAATGCCGGCAGCCACCAAAAGTTGGAAGAGGCAAAAAATGGATTTTCTTCTAAAGCCTTTGGAGGGAGCATGGCCTTGTCAACACCTTGATTTCAGAACTCTGGTCTCTAGAACTCTGAGAGAGTAAGTTTCTATTGTTGTAAGCCACCTAGTTTGTGATAATTTGTTATAGGATCCACAAGAAATTAATACACCCACCCTCACAAAGATTCAAAATGCCTTTGTTCTGTATTTCTATAAATGTCCAAGCACTTGCGTGGATGAGGTTTAGGATGAAGGGCAGAAAGTCTTGTTTCATGATTACGTTTACTGAGCCACCATTTGTTACCACCCCAGAGCAAGGTGTCCATGCTGGGATGGCCCCTGGCTTAGAACAACAGAGTGGGGAATTCGTCATATGCAGTAGGTGAGCTTTGGTGGCATTTAACGTGCTCTTGGAAGAAAGATCAGGTACTAGTTGAACCAACATTGGTGGCACAGACTTGGCAATACTACTAATAAAGTATATATTGAATTTATACAGCTCAGTGGTTTTGCTGGTTTCCTGTCCATGTAAGGAGGCTAGTTAGCAGAGATTAAAAAACAAAGCAAGTTCTGAACCCTCCAAATGTATCAGAGAAACCCCAGAACAGCTTCTGATGGGGGAATATTCTTCAGCTTCTAGGATTTCCCTTTGGATTCTCATCCCTGCCCAAACATGTACTTGGTCTATTCCTGGTGACTGATACAGAGACAATTCCAATCTCTATTTCTCATCAGTCAGCAACTATAGAAATAAATGCCTGGGACATGCTTGCCCCTGGGCTTTGGTAAAAGGAAAGATCAAAATGAGCCTTAAAGGTGGGCCAATTTTAATGGGAAGACTTACCTTAGACTCACAGTGTTTGAGAAAGAAAATAACCTTAAACATCAGTGAATTCAAGCTCTTCATTTTACAGGAAAGGAGACAGGGTAAGTGATCTGTTCAAAGTCACACGGCTACTTAGTGGCAGAACCAGAATCTGGTTTGCTCGTCCATTGGGTCCACTGTCCTGTGCTACCTGACCTGGGAGACATCAGCTTCTACAGCATCTTCCTTTTAAAAATAGTCACGACAGGCTTCCGGGAAGATGGCGGAAGAGTAAGACGCAGAGATCGCCTTCCTCCCCACAGATACACCAGAAATACATCTACACGTGGAACAACTCCTACAGAACACCTACTGAACGCTGGCAGAAGACCTCAGACCTCCCAAAAGGCAAGAAACCCCCCACGTACCTGGGTAGGGCAAAAGAAAAAAGAATAAACAGAGACAAAAGGATAGGGACGGGACCTGCACCAGTGGGAGGGAGCTGTGGAGGAAAGGTTCCCACACACTAGGAAGCCCCTTCACGGGCGGAGACTGCGGGCGGCGGAAGGGGAAAGCTTCGGAGCCGCGGGGAGAGCATAGCCACAGGGGTGCTGAGGAAAAAGCGGAGAGATTCCTGCAGAGAGGATCAGGGCCGACTGGCACTCACCAGGCCGAGAGGCTTGTCTGCTCACCCGCCGGGGCGGGCGGGGCTGCGAGCTGAGGCTCGGGCTTCGGTTGGAGCGCCGGGAGAGGACTGGGGTTGGCGGCGTGAACACAGACTCCAGGGGTTACTGCGCCACGGCTAGCCGGGAGGGAGTCCGGGGAAAAGTCTGGAGCTGCCGAAGAGGCAAGAGACTTTTTCTTCCCTCTTTGTTTCCTGGTGCGCGAGGAGAGGGGATTAAGAGTGCTGCATAAAGGAGCTCCAGAGACGGGCGCGAGCCGCGGCTAAAAGCGCGGACCACAGAGACGGGCGGGAGACGCTAAGGCTGCTGCTGCCGCCACCAAGAAGCCTGTGTGCGAGCACAAGTCACTATCCACACCCCGCTTCCGGGGAGCCTGTGCAGCCCGCCACTGCCAGGGTCCCGGGATCCAGGGACAACTTCCCCGGGAGAACGCACGGCGCGCCTCAGGCTGATGCAACGTCACTCTGGCCTCTGCCGCCGCAGGCTCGCCCCGCACTCCGTGCCCCGCCCTCCCCCCAGCCTGAGTGAGCCAGAGCCCCCGAATCAGCGGCTCCTTTAACCCTGTCTTGTCTGAGCGAAGAACAGACGCCCTCCAGCGACCTACACGCAGAGGCAGAGCCAAATCCAAAGCTGAGCCCCTGGGAGCGGTGAGAACAAAGAAGAGAAAGGGAAATCTCGCCCAGCAGCCTCAGAAGCCGCGGATTAAGCTCCACAATCAACTTGATGTACCCTGCATCTGTGGAATACATGAATAGAAGACGAATCATCCCAAATGGAGGAGGTGGACTTGGAGAGCAAGATTTATGATTTTTTCCCCTTTTCCTCTTTTTGTGAATGTGTATGTGTATGCTTCTGTGTGAGATATTGTCTGTATAGCTTTACGTCTACCATTTGTCCTAGGGTTCTATCCATCTGTTTTTTTTTTGGTTTGTTTTTAATTTTTTTCTCTTATTTTTTTATTTTAATAACTTTATTATATTTTAACTTACTTTATTTTATTTTACTTTATCTTTCTTTCTTTTTTTCCTTCCTTCCCTCCTTCCTTCCTGCCTTCCTCCCTCCCTCCCTCCTTTCTTTCTTTCTACTTCTACTAATTCTTTTTTTCTACTTTTTCTCCCTTTTATTCTGAGCCATGTGGATGAAAGGCTCTTGGTGCTGCAGCCAGGAGTCAGTGCTGTGCCTCTGAGATGGGAGAGCCAACTTCAGAACACTGGTCCACAAGAGACCTCCCAGCTCCACATAATATCAAATGGCGAAAATCGCCCAGAGATCTCCACCTCAACACCAGCACCCAGCTTCATTCAATGACCAGCAAGCTACAGTGCTGGACACCCTATGCCAAACAACTAGCAAGACAGGAACACCCATTAGCAGAGAGGCTGCCTAAAATCATAATAAGTCCACAGACACCCCAAAACACACCACCAGACGTGGACCTGCCCACTAGAAAGACAAGATCCAGCCTCATCCACCAGAACACAAGCACTAGTCCCCTCCATCAGGAAGCCTACACAACCCACTGAACTAACCTTAGCCACTGGGGACAGACACCAAAAACAACGGGAACTACGAACCTGCAGCCTGCAAAAAGGAGACCCCAAACACAGTAAGATAAGCAAAATGAGAAGACAGAAAAACACACAGCAGATAAAGGAGCAAGATAAAAATGCACCAGACCTAACAAATCAAGAGGAAATAGGCAGTCTATTTGAAAAAGAATTCAGAATAATGATAGTAAGGATGATCCGAAATCTTGGAAACAGAATGGACAAAATGCAAGAAACAGTTAACAAGGACCTAGAAGAAATAAAGATGAAACAAGCAACGATGAACAACACAATAAATGAAATTAAAAGTACTCTAGATGGGATCAATAGCAGAATAACTGAGACAGAAGAACGGATAAGTGACCTGGAAGATAAAATAGTGGAAATAACTACTGCAGAGCAGAATAAAGAAAAAAGAATGAAAAGAACTGAGGACAGTCTCAGAGACCTATGGGACAACATTAAACACACCAACATTCGAATTATAGGGGTTCCAGAAGAAGGAGAGAAAAAGAAAGGGACTGAGAAAATATTTGAAGAGATTATAGTTGAAAACTTCCCTAATATGGGAAAGGAAATAGTTAGTCAAGTCCAGGAAGCACAGACAGTCCCATACAGGATAAATCCAAGGAGAAATAGGCCAAGACACATATTAATCAAACTGTCAAAAATTAAATACAAAGAAAACATATTAAAAGCAGCAAGGGAAAAACAACAAATAACACACAAGGGAATCCCCATAAGGTTAACAGCTGATGTTGCAGCAGAAACTCTGTAAGCCAGAAGGGAGTGGCATGACATATTTAAAGTGATGCAGGAGAAAAACCTGCAACCAAGATTACTCTACCCAGCAAGGATCTCATTCAGATTTGATGGAGAAATTAAAACCTTTACAGACAAGCAAAAGCTGAGAGAGTTCAGCACCACCAAACCAGCTTTACAACAAATGCTAAAGGAACTTCCCTAGGCAAGAAACACAAGAGAAGGAAAAGACCTACAATAACGAACCCAAAACAATTAAGAAAATGGGAATAGGAACATACATATTGATAATTACCTTAAATGTAAATGGATTAAATGCTACCACCAAAAGACACAGACTGGCTGAATGGATACGAAAACAAGACCCATATATATGCTGTCTACAAGAGACCCACTTCAGACCTAGAGACACATACAGACTGAAAGTAAGGGGATGGAAAAAGATATTCCATGCAAATGGAAACCAAAAGAAAGCTGGAGTAGCAATTCTCATATCAGATAAAATAGACTTTAAAATAAGGACTATTAAAAGAGACAAAGAAGGACACTACATAATGATCAAGGAATCGATCCAAGAAGAAGATATAACAATTATAAATATTTATGCACTCAACATAGGAGCACCTCAATACATAAGGCAAATACTAACAGCCATAATAGGGGAAATTGACAGTAACACCTTCATAGTAGGGGACTTTAACACCCCACTTTCACCCATGGACAGATCATCCAAAATGAAAATAAATAAGGAAACACAAGCTTTAAATGACACATTAAAAAAGATGGACTTAATTGATATTTATAGGACATTCCATCCAAAAACAACAGAATACACATTTTTCTCAAGTGCTTATGGAACATTCTCCAGAATAGATCATATCTTGGGTCACAAATGAAGCCTTGGTAAATTTAAGAAAATTGAAATGGTATCAAGTATCTTTTCCGATCACAACGCTATGAGACTAGATATCAATTACAGGAAAAGATCTGTAATAAATACAAACACATGGAGGCTAAACAATACACTACTTAATAACGAAGTGATCACTGAAGAAATCAAAGAGGAAATCAAAAAATACCTAGAAACAAATGATAATGGAGACCTGACGACCCAAAACCTATGGGGTGCAGCAAAAGCATTTCTAAGAGGGAAGTTTATACCAATATAATCCTACCTTAAGAAACAGGAAACATCTCGAATAAACAACCTAACCTTGCACCTAAAGCAATTAGAGAAAGAAGAAGAAAAAAACCCCAAAGTTAGCAGAAGGAAAGAAATCATAAAAATAAGATCAGAAATAAATGAAAAAAAAATGAAGGAAACGATAGCAAGGATCAATAAAACTAACAGCTGGTTCTTTGAGAAGACAAACAAAATTGATAAACCATTAGCCAGACTCATCAAGAAAAAAAGGGAGAAGACTCAAATCAATAGAATTAGAAATGAAAAAGGAGAAGTAACAACTGACACTGCAGAAATACAAAAGATCATGAGAGATTACTACAAGCAACTCTATGCCAATAAAATGGACAACCTGGAAGAAATGAACAAATGCTTAGAAATGCACAACCTGCCAAGACTGAATCAGGAAGAAATAGAAAATATGAACAGACCAATCACAAGCACCGAAGTTGAAAGTGTGATTAAAAATCTTCCAACAAACAAAAGCCCAAGACCAGATGGCTTCACAGGCGAATTCTATCAAACATTTAGAGAAGAGCTAACACCTATCCTTCTCAAACTCTTCCAAAATATAGCAGAGGGAGGAACACTCCCAAACTCATTCTACGAGGCCACCATCACCTTGATACCAAAACCAGACAAGGATGTCACAAAGAAAGAAAACCACAGGCCAATGTCACTGATGAACATAGATGCAAAAATCCTCAACAAAATACTAGCAAACAGAGTCCAACAGCACATTAAATGGATCATACACCATGATCAAGTGGGGTTTATTCCAGGAATGCAAGGATTCTTGAATATATGCAAATCAATCAACGAGATACACCATATTAACAAATTGAAGGAGAAAAACGATATGATCATCTCAATAGATGCAGAGAAAGCTTTCGACAAAATTCAACACCTATTTATGATAAAAACCCCGCAGAAAGTAGGCATAGAGGGAACTTTCCTGAACATAATAAAGGCCATATATGACAAACCCACAGCCAACATCGTCCTCAATGGTGAAAAACTGAAAGCATTTCCACTAAGATCAGGAACAAGTTTGCCCACTCTCACCACTCTTATTCAACATAGTTTTGGAAGTTTTAGCCACAGCAATCTGAGAAGAAAAGGAAATAAAAGGAATCCAAATTGGAAAAGAAGAAGTAAAGCTGTCACTGTTTGCAGGTGACATGATACTATACATAGAGAATCCTAAAGATGCCAGAAACCTACTAGAGCTAATCAATGAATTTTGTAAAGTAGCAGGATACAAAATTAATGCACAGAAATCTCTGGCATTCCTATACACTAATGATGAAAAATCTGAAAGTGAAATTAAGGAAACACTCCCATTTACCATTGCAACAAAAAGAATAAAATATCTAGGAATAAACCTACCTAAGGAGACAAAAGACATGTGTGCAGAAAATTATAAGACACTGATGAAAGAAATTAAAGATTATACAGATAGATGGAGAGATATACCATGTTCTTGGATTGGAAGAATCAACATTGTGAAAATGACTCTACTACCCAAAGCAATCTACAGATTCAATGCAATCCCTATCAAACTACCACTGGCATTTTTCACAGAACTAGAACAAAAACTTTCACAATTTGTATGGAAACACAAAAGACCCCGAATAGCCAAAGCAATCTTGAGAACGAAAAACGGAGCTGGAGGAATCAGGCTCCCGGACTTCAGACTATACTACAAAGCTACAGTAATCAAGACAGCTTGGTACTGGCGCAAAAAGAGAAAGATAGATCAATGGAACAGGATAGAAAGCCCAGAGATAAACCCTCGCACATATGGTCACCTTATCTTTGATAAAGGAGGCAGGAATGTACAGTGGAGAAAGGACAGCCTCTTCAATAAGTGGTGCTGGGAAAACTGGACAGGTACATGTAAAAGTATGAGGTTAGATCACTCCCTAACACCATACACAAAAGTAAGCTCAAAATGGATTAAAGACCTAAATGTAAGTCCAGAAACTATCAAACTCTTAGAGGAAAACATAGGCAGAACACTCTATGACATAAATCACAGCAAGATCCTTTTTGACCCACCTCCTAGAGAAATGGAAATAAAACCAAAAATAAACAAATGGGACCTAATGAAACTGCAAAGCTTTTGTGCAGCAAAGGAAACCATAAACAAGACCAAAAGACAAACCTCAGAATGGGAGAAAATATTTGCAAACGAGTCAACGGATAAAGGATTAATCTCCAAAATTTGTAAGCAGCTCATGCAGCTCAATAACAAAAAAACAAACAACCCAATCCAAAAATGGGCAGAAGACCTAAATAGACATTTCTCCAAAGAAGATATACAGACTGCCAACAAACACATGAAAGAATGCTCAACTTCATTAATCATTAGAAAAATGCAAATCAAAACTACAATGAGATGTCATCTCACACCAGTCAGAATGGCCATCATCAAAAAAATCTAGGAACAATAAATGCTGGAGAGGGTGTGGAGAAAAGGGAACCCTCTTGCACTGTTGGTGGGAATGTAAATTGTTACAGCCACTGTGGAGAACAGTATGGAGGTTCCTTAAAAAACTACAAATAGAACTACCATATGACCCAGCAATCCCACTACTGGGCATATACCCTGAGAAAACCATAATTCAAAGAGAGTCATGTACCAAAATGTTCATTGCAGCTCTATTTACAATAGCCCGGAGATGGAAACAACCTAAGTGTCCATCATCAGATGAATGGATAAAGATGTGGCACATATATACAATGGAATATTACTCAGCCATAAAAAGATACGAAATTGAGCTATTTGTAATGAGGTGGATAGACCTAGAGTCTGTCATACAGAGTGAAGTAAGTCAGAAAGAGAGAGAGAAATACCGTATGCTAACACATATATATGGAATTTAAGGAAAAAAATGTCATGAAGAACCTAGGGGCAAGACGGGAAAAAAGACAGAGACCTACTAGAGAATGGACTTGAAGATATGGGGAGGGGGAAGGGTAAGCTGTAACAAAGCGAGAGAGAGGCATGGACATATATACACTATCAAACGTAAGGTAGATAGCTAGTGGGAAGCAGCCGCATAGCACAGGGAGATCAGGTCGGTGCTTTGTGACCGCCTGGAGGGGTGGGATAGGGAGGGTGGGAGGGAGGGAGACGCAAGAGGGAAGAGATATGGGAACATATGTATATGTATAACTGATTCACTTTGTTATAAAGCAGAAACTAACACACCATTGTAAAGCAATTATACTCCAATAAAGATGTAAAAAAATAAATAAAATAAAAACTAATGACAATAGATAATGCTATGGATTGCCTTCTTTGCTAGGAGCTCGTAATAAACCATGAAGACGTTATTGTTATCCCCATTTTATAGAAAAAGAAACCAAGGCATGGGGCAGTTCAGTAATTCACCCAAGGCCCATAGCTGGTGAATGGCAGACCCCACCCCCCATTCAAACTCAGATCTTGATTTTGGAACCACAGCCTTAACTTTGCCAGTAGGCTACGGTCCTCTCCCACATCCTTGTTCTTAGAAATGTTCACCCAGAGGCAGCCCGTGCTAACACCTCAGACCAATGAAAGGTCTTGTCTACTCCCCCTGAGCGTGCTCTCTCTCTCTCTCTCTCTCTCTCTGTCTCTCTGTCTCTCTGTCTCTCTCCCTCTCTCCCTCTCTCGTTAACATGGGATTCCAGTACTAGAAAGAAAACGTGAGTTTTAAGGCACAGTAAGGCTAGAACAAGCTTCAAAGCAATCGCTTGCACTCAGCTTCTGCGCCACTAGGTGGCAGTGTGGCTGCTCGATGAGGCCACCATCACTTTCAAGGATGTAGAATTTCCCCCCAAACCACCTTTACTGAACTTCAAGTCCAGGAAAGGGGCCTCTGGATTCCCACAGGAGCTGGGAAACGTTTAAAGTGCACTGGTAGTTAAATAAATGGATGGAAATAACATGCAGGCACCATGGGTTTGAACTTTTAAAATAATTTCCCAAGAGAAATGGAGTCCTTCCCAGATATTTCTGTTTGAAACAGAAGGCTAACTTCTTCACGGTGTCCCATGAATACACCGCGATTCCTTTGACATTCATGATCAACTTTAATGGAGCATTTTTAAAGATGTGGTTTTATTGGAAGGAACAATCTCATCCTCCTGCCCTTCATTTATCATTAATTTCTTGGAGCATGAGAATCTGAAGTTTGTGCCCCATCTTGTACATGCACATGTTTTGATCAACATAAAATCTCCCCTGACAGTTTCTCAGCATGGACAGAAAAACACAGCCATGATTTTGCCTTGTGTTCATAAACCTATCTATTTTTCTACACAGAATAATCCCTAATGCCAAAATATTTAAAGTGGCAAATATTAATGATCTTTTATTATATATTAGTACACAATAAGTATATATAATTTTATACTCACTACAACCCTGTGAGGTAAGTACTATTATTATCCTCATTTTTTTAGAGGAGAAAACTGAGGCACAGAGAGGTTAAGTGGCTGGCCCAAAGTCACACAGCTGGTAGGAGACAGAGTAAGAGGCCTATGCTCTTCTTTTAATTACCTCATTGTAAGTTTAGTTAAAATGGGGGAGGGATGGGGAAAGGCCCTGTGATTCTTTTCATGAGAGGTAGCAATTCATACAAGTGGGCCAAAGTCTCCAACTAAATTTTGGAGGTACCGGTTGCTCTGAAAAGATTTCCTCGGATGGCTTGTAGCAGTTTGTCATCATTTGTCCCACTTTGCCAGGATTCCTTCTGAGAAGGCAGGGCTGATGGCAGCAGAGCCCCCTTTCCCTAGTCTGTGTAGGAATTCCACATGAATCCCCACTTCCTGCCAGCTCCTTAAGCTTTGGGGGAAGGTGAGGTTTGTTCCTCTTCATCAAAAGGTAAGCACAGGCTTGTCAGTAGCCAAGATGAAATCAATTGTCTGTGCCCAGTTAGGACCATGGCTCTGCTTTTGTTTCAAGACTTACTTCATTTAATACCAGCAGCACCAGAGCTTGGAACAGGCATGTGTGACAGGCCCTATCCGGTTATGAAACAGCAAGTGACAGACACATTTTTATCTGCTTATCACCCTTCTGGTTACAATGAGGCTGAGTTGTGGTGTCTGATGTCCACCTCTTCTGCTATTTGCCAACAGAACATGCTTTTCTGTCAATGATTCCAGCCAGCACAATCCGTGCTGCCAGAATGTGGAGGCGGTACCTTTTCCTTCTGTAAAAAAAAAAAAAAATCACACATTGGTTTGAAAAAGGAAACCTGGATAGAGCTGTTACCTAAACTCCTGAAGCATGAAGTGGGAGGGTGGTCTCATTGAATAGGTCTTCCTGGGGCCAGGGGCTGGGCTCACTCACTTTTGGCTGTTGTGTCTGCTTGGCATGTAGAATCCAAGCCCTGTAGCACTTTCTGAGCCCTGGCCGGGAGACATTCAGGGCAATGGTCGAGAGAGCCACTCTTCCCCGCTCCCTGCCCCACCAGGCTGACTTAGACAAGAAAAGTTCTATTGTGCCCTCAGGATATTGAGTAAGAAGGAGGAGAAAGAGGGGAACTAAAAAGAGTCTATTCGGCCTGAATGCTTCTGCTGACAGTCTGACCAAGCATGTGATATATTTAAAAGAGCAAAGCGAAGTCAAGGCGCTTCTGCTGCCACCATGGATGTCAAAGGGAAGAAGCCGGAAGGCCTTTGGTTCTGTAATCTGCTTGCGCACCCGGGGTTGTCCACCTGCCGTGGAGGTCAAGGACGGGGGGCTGTGACTAGGGATGTCCACTCCAACATGTGGAATGTTTGGGACCCAATTGCATCTGTAGTTGGGAGGTGAAGTGGGCTGCTTGACTGCAGGGACTGAAGGGGATTGCAGCGGGTGGAAAGCCCAGTGGATTCACTCTTGTCTGTTCTTGGTTAGACTTTTCTTCAAACTCTGGAGAAAATGGAGTATTCAAATGACAATCCATGTTAAGAGACTGCCATTGGCACAAAATGGGATTTTAAGAAATTGTGGCTATTAAATTAACCTCCCCTATCTCCCTTCTATTCATTCATTCATTCATTCATCAGTCATCCATGTTAAGCACCTACTGTATATGCCAGCCCCGTGCTAGTCAGAAAGGTGAATGAGACGAGGCTCTTCCCCTGAGTGGTTTATAGTCTTGTAGAGGTTATGCCAGGAATGGCCACTTTCCTTCTTATATAATTTTCCTTTCTTCCGTAGGGTTGACAGACTTTGACTTGTGTGCCCAACCTGGCCTGTGGCCTGTTTTGCAGAGCCTCAAGGTAAGAATGGGTTTCCCATTTTTAAAGAGTTGTAAGAAAAACAAAGAAGAAGAAGAGCAACAATACATGACAAGGACTATATATGGCCTAAAATATTTACTATTTGGCCCTTTGCAGAAAGTTTGCCAACGCCTGTTCTATAGTAAGATAATTCTTGCTTTTTAGCCAGGCATACAACTACAACTACATTTTCTACCCCTCTTGACACTAGCTGTGGCCATATGACTAAGTTTTGGACCGTGGGATCAAGGCCGAAGAGATCTGAAGAGCTTCTGAATCTGAAGTGCTTTTAAGCTGGGTCCACCATGCTTTTCTCTGCCAGAATGCTGTGCGGGCCTGAGCCATTCAGGTTTATTGATGACTAGGGCTTATTAATACCCTAGTGATGGCAGAGCCAGAGATGGAAGGAGGCTGGGCCCTGGCACCAGAGAGCAACTCTACTATCCCTGGATTTACTGGATGGTTATGAGGGAGAGAAAGAGAAAGAAGAAAAATGTTAACTTTTTTTTTTCACTCTCTAATTTTTTCTTTTATTGGAGTATAATTGCTTTACAATGTTCTGTTACTTTCTGCTGTACAACAAGGTGAATCAGCTATATGTATACATATATCCCCTCCCCCCTGGACCTCTCACGCACATCACCCCCTCATCCCACCCATCTAGGTCATCGTAGAGCACCAACTGAGCTCCCTGTGCTGTACAGCAGGTTCCCACTAGCTATCTGTTTTACACATGGTAGTGTATATATATGTCAATCCTAATCTCCCAATTCGTCCCACTCTTCCCTTGCCCCCCATGTCCACAAGTCCATTCTCTATGTCTGCATCTCTATTTCTGCCCTGCAAATAGGTTCATCTGTACTGAAAAATGTTAACTTTTGAAAATCAGTCTTATGTCTCTGCTCCTGCACCAACCTGCCCCTGATGTCAAAATCAAAACAAAATCCTAGAACCCAAAATGTGCCCTGTCTTCATGGAATGCATCTCCTTTCTTTTCTTTCACCTGGTTAAGTCCCACTCATGCCCCAAAGCCCAGTGTAGACTTATCACTGACTTCTGACCTCAGTCCCTAAAGACTGGGGAAGGTGGCCTGCCTTTCTTTGGCTTCTGTGCTATCTTTTAGTTGTTGGAATCTGTCTCTCTCTAGACCTTGAGCTCTGTAAGGGTGGTCTGCGACATTTTGGTCTTTGATTCCTAGCTTCTAGTACGGTGCCTGGCACACAGAAAGTACTTTATAAACATTGTGGAATTGAATTAATTTATGAGAGGCCAAGGATGGCTTCCTGGTTTGTGGGGCAGTTGATTTTTTTATGCATTTATCCCAGGTAAAGGTGAGTCTAGCAATTTCTACCTCTGAGGTGTAGACATAAATTTTGCTTTCCAAAATGGGGAGAAGAAATATACACATTTAGAAAGATTATATTTTAAAAATTGACTATTTTATTGGGTTTGGATGGTAACTCTGTTTGCTGATAGTTCTGAATAGGTTTGAAGATTTAATAAAAACAAGTAAAAAGCCATGAAGCCAGTTTAGTAACATGATGATATGTTCCTGAAATAAATGGAAGTATGGACATTTTCCCAAATCTATCTTATCTTGAGCTAATCTTATAATTATGGAATAATAAGCACTCAATTTTTTCCTATTTTTATAAATCCTTCTAAAGGAAAATTTGTGCAATAATCTGTTATTATTGATAACAATTACATAATAATGAAGATAAAAATTCCATTGGGTTCTCCCCATTCCTCTCTATGTTATATAGCTTATAATCAATAAGTGCAAAAACAACAACACTGTTTTTGGTGTCAACCTCTTTTACCATATGCTCTGGATACATGTAACCAATTTTCTGAACCAACAAATTAATATAAGACTTTCAAGATGTGATATAGCAGTAGTATTTTTCCCATTATTTAGAGGAAAGAATACAAGATAGGAGGGGCATATTTTTTTTCACATATAATCCTTCTTGAGGTGGTGTTAACGGAAGGTAGAGTTGGAAAGAATTACTTGTACTATTTTTTCTTAAAGGAACCAATAATGTAATATGGGGTTAGTAACTGAATATCTACTTTTCATTATTTTTGTAGTTACTCCCTAAAACTTTTCAAAAATTACAAGGAACCCTGAGCAATAAAATAAAAATAAAATAATTCAAAGTTTTCTTAAATCAGATGTTAGATCTTATATTACATCTGCTACAGAATCATAGCTAACACCTCAGTGCTTCTGGGTATTTTATTAAATGTTTAGGGCTCTCCCCCGCCCCCAGCAAAAGCAATTCTAAGCAAATGATGAAGATCTCAGTGAATAGCTCATTCTTCGTGCACCTGAGTGCCAGGCTTTTTCTTCCCCATCCTGATCAATTCTGTTGTGCCACACAAGGAAATAAAATACTATAGGAGGAAAATTAGTGAGTTGGGGGATTATGGATGTGGTTGGAGGAAGTCAGTTTACTCAACTCGTGACTACTGGTAGCAATACCTATTTAGGATATCAGAATTTTGGTCTTTATAATTCAGGCAAATTCTTCTACTATCCTTATCTCATCCCATCCTCTCCTCTACCCCAGGCTGAGGACCTTACCCTATCTCTATCTGGTAATTACTACCTATAGCACTGGCCTGTTTATACCTATGGCCCGCGAACAAGCTTACTTTTCTGATTCTAAATGAAAATACTGTGTATTATAGTTCTTACACTTTAGCAATTATGACGTTTACTTTCCCTCAGTTAAAAAAAAATGATAAAGTTCATCTTCTAGTTCCGATGGGAGTGACACAAAGCCGATGGCCAATCCAACCACCGCTCAAGGAGAGGTGATCTGCTTCCGGGGGCTACGCCCGCTCTGCTGTGCCATTTAGAGCCTCTAGCGACTTATTCAGAAAACAAATCCTGAATGTGTTTGAGAGTGTAAATGATTTGGCCTGAAGTTAGGCTTTCGCGCAATCCTGATGGCTTCCTTTCCTAGGGGCATCAGGGTGTAGTGTGAAGACACACGGGACGGGCGGGCTTCGACCTTCTGCTTGCTCAGCACGCGAACGCCTTGGGCAGGAGAGCCCGAGCCCCGCACCGCTCCAGACTATGGAGCGCAAGATGAAGCCACGCCCTTCCAACAGTTCGCCCTTGCCCTGCTCCGTATGCCTGAGTGTCGAGCATTCTGTCTCTAAGCCAATGACGTCCTGATCACAGGTCATCGAAGGTGCGTGTTCCTGGAATGAGTCTACTGCCTGCCGTCAGAAACACCCTACTGCCAGACACACTGGCGATTAGGATGAGAATGCATTGTGTAAGGCTAGCAAAAATATATATATATTTGAGCATGTGCCCCTAATATCTGGGTATTTATTACTGATATCTATCTATCTATCTATCTATCTATCTATCTATCTATCTATCCATCCATCCATATATCTTGCTTTGGGAATATACTTTACCCATTATAAAATGTAAACAAAAATAGAAAAGATGAGTTTTTTTAAAAATCTAGTATTTCTAACAATTTCTCTTCATGCTCAACAAACTGTCTTAAACCCTCCTTTGAAGGGTCCTCCACTTTGGAGGCCACTAGAGAAAGGAGTGGAGAGAGGAAATTGTAGCACTAGGAGTCAGCAAAGGGCACAGGGGCATCAACAAAACCAGGGTCCCCTAGTGGTTGGTTCCACACATTCAAATGGATTCACCACTCGCTTTCTGTAGCAGGCAATCCAAGCACACCCTCTGTCTGATCCAAAGGCTGGCTCTTCAAACTGTTCTGCCCCAATGCATGGCCTCTCCTGGGTCTCTCCTGGGTCTGAGGCTCTCACTACTGCTCTCTTAACCAGGTAACCACATAAGGAACGTTGTCACTTAAATGTTCAGCAGGCATTGCAATCACCTATTCACATGAGACCGAAACATGAGCCCAGAATCAGCTTTAGCCTCCCTCCTCCAACTCCCAGGCTCATGTCTCCACTGCCCATCCTGTATTCTCTGTCTCAAGAGCTTGCCCTCCTGCCCCACTGCGCTGCCTCCATCACTTCCTGCCTCTGTAGCTGCGGTGGCCTCTTACAGAATTGCTCTGCCTCTGATCCTTCCTTCTCAGGCCTATCAAACATGGTCTTCCTATGATCGACTGGATCATGGTTGCTTAAAGCCCTCCAGTGGCTCTCCAACCCTTCAGAAAAAAAAAAAATTAAAACCCCTCACCATGGATGAGACGCTCCTTCACCCATTCTTGGCATACCTCCAGGTGCACGTGGCAGAGCTTCTGCTTCTCTCATTGCCATACAGTTCCCCATCCTTCATCTGGTTAACTCAGCCTCCATCTTCAAACCCCACTCAGAGTTCACCTCCCCACCCCCACCCCAAGGCCTTCTATGACCTTCCCTCTGGGTGTCCGGAGAACTTATTGCCTCAGTGATAACGTTTTATGTTTTGGTTCTACTAGAATTTGCCAGGGGTAGGGCCCCATGCTTAATTTATCTGTGTGTCTTTAGAATAGTAATCCTCAAACTTTAGTGTTCAGAAGAATAGCTGGAGGTGTTTTTAAAATAAGTGTGATTCCAGATTGAGCAGGTTTGAGGTGGAGGCCAGCCACTGGCATTTGTAACTAGATCCCTCTCCCTAGTGACTCTCATCCAATTTCTCCTCAGACTTTCACCAGGTATCAGTGCTACGACCTTCAATTAATAGCAGTGAGAGAAGGAATTCTCTTTCTCTTTCTCTCATCTTTCCGTCCTTGATAAATGAATGCACTAATATGGGCTGAGACAGACCATATGCTTTTGGAAGTGGAACCTTTGACGGACTACACTTAGGTGCAGAGATGTACCCCACAGTGTGAAATTGGCCTGGGGAACTGCTTTCGTTGCCTATGTGTGGGTGTGTGGGTGCATACACCCCTCCACACACACACTCATTCATATAAATCATATTCATTGCCGACAATTAAAAATAGTTTTGAAAAATAAAAGAGGGTAGAAGAACTCTTCTAGATTAAAAGATACCAAAGAGACACAGCAATGAAACACAGTATGTAAATCTTGATTGGATCCTGGTTTGAACAAAAAAAAAAAATTATAAAATAATGTTGGGACAATTGGAGAAATTTTCATGTGGGCAATTCAAAGATAAAGAAATTGTTGCTCTTCTTAGGTGTGATAATGGCATTATGGTTAAAAGGGAGAAGGCCCTTATTCTTAGGAAATGCATGCTTAAATTTTTACAGATGAATTGTCATGATTTGCACAACTTACTTTCAGATGGTTCAGGAAATTATTTATACATATACATAAAATATGGCAAAATGTTAGCAATTGGGTGAATCTAGCTGAAGGGAATACAGTTGTTTGCTGTGCTATTGTTCAAGCTTTTCTGTAGATTGAAAACTTTAAATATTAAAAAAATGGGGAAATGGAAAACCTAGAGTGATTTCACGTAATTATTTATATTTGTGGCTTTCATTGAAAAGTCCAATTTCCCGATAAAACAGTTGGCAGGAGTTTCACGGAGCCTCCACAATTTGCTGTGACTACTTAGCTCATTAAAGTCACCTACCTGGCCAGAGGAGGCATTTGATTTGCAACCCATGAGATGAAGGTCAAGAGCCCTTGAAATTCTCCTCCTGGACTCTCTTTATAGGATTGTGTCTCTTGAATCCAAGAAGACTGATCTAAAGTGTCTTTTGTTGGGCAAGTCCTTCCACCTTGAGGAGGCCAAGTGGGAACCAGGGAACCAGGCTTGGGCTCACACCATGTCGGCTGCATCTGTTCTTGGCACACACAGAACCTAGAGCATCTCTCCAAGATCAACAACCAGATCAGGATATGATGTGAAAGACCCAGTCAGCAGCAATGGGTCACTCTTAACTGGAGCAGTCATCATGTCCATCTAATGGGGTTTGGGATCCTGGCCTCACAAGTCAGGATGAACAGCACTGACCTTGGCTAGTAGGTAAAGAAGTAACCCTAAGAGAATCACAGTGAAATCATGATGGAGTCTATCTTTGGGAAGGCTTGAGGAGGAATGATGACTGATGTCAACTTCCTATATACAGTTTATTCTTTTCATATTAAAAAAGACTTTAAGCAAATATGACAAAATTCTTGGCCATGGATCCATTGGTATTTGTTATATACTTTTTTTGTGCTTTTTTCTCTTATTTTAAAAATTTCTCAAAAACAAACAAACCAAAATATTGCTTCTACCTCCTACAAGTGTTCCATGCCCTGGATATGCAAACTTGGGAAATGTTGTCCCCTACAGAAATGTGCTGTCAGTCTCTTTCCAGAACTGAAGGAAGCAGAAGTAGAATCATAAGCCCTAATTTTCCTGAAGACAAAGAACCACAGATTTTAATTTTAAATCACCAGGGTCAATGTTTTTTGATACTGTATTTCCCCTTAATTTCCCAGCAGTTAAAGGAAGAGGTTAGCAAAGGAAAATACAAGACAAAAAATGTGGGAGATCTTTCTTATGTATGATATAATTTCCCTTTTCTTTTTTCTGACTCTGGAAACTAGTAAAGTAAGATCCCTCACTTATGATGTAAGCTCCCCTCTTTTTTGATTTTGGAAGCTAATAAAATCTTAAAACACAGTTCTTCTACTACAATTGATGACTTTAGCTAAGCATAGCCTTTTCTCACTATAAAATTAGGCAGGTTCTTTTGGCCCATTCTAATTCTCAGCAATGCATGAAAATAAAGCAGGATAGTAAAGGGGGTTTGTCTAGTGGTAACATCATGCAGAGGGTCTCATCTTTCTGTGGGACAGGGTGTGGCTGCCCCACAAGACTGGGGTCAGTCCTGATTGAACGTCCCACCTCATGGGCTGGGATGGGGCCTGGGCTGATTAAAAGAATCTGGGGCTTGGGATCCCAGGCGTGGGGAGCTGAGTCTTTTAGAGAATGGGGAATGGTACTCTTTTACTAATGGAAGGACTTAAAACACCAGTAGGACTATGAGCCTTGTTGGGATGGGCCTGAGTTTATACTATCCCCATGGAGACAGCTGGCTGCGTGCACATGATGCTAAGCTGATTTGTCCTGCAGGCTCTGCTGTGTGAAAGGAGAAAACCCAAGGAGAAACCAGTCATCACCCAGAACCAAATGCAAGGACGGCAGAAACTAGTAACTCTCCTGAGACATATCAGTTTATAGGCAATCTCAGCAGAATTAGTTGGAACCCTAAACTTCTTTAAGTCTGATCAAGACGGGTGAGTTTGGGGCCTATTCTTGGAGATTCACTTTTGATATTTATGTTTGCCATTGCTTAGGGATGTAAGTTGGCCTGCTCTGTAAAATTGATAATTATAACTACCTTTTATTGAGGGATTAACGTGTTCTAGGCAAGGCACACAGGACTTTATGTATATTATCTAATTTCATCCTCGTATGATTATGATGCCTGTTTTTTAGATAAGGGCACTCGGGTTTAGAAAAATAAAGTGAGTGACCTAAGGGGCTGAAGAGGTCCGCAAACTTAAATTTGTGTGTTGGTCCAGATCCACTTTCTTAAATACACCCAGTGGCTCTCAAATCTCACTTCACAACAGAATAATCCAGGGTACTTTTAGCAAATGCTGATGGCCGGGCCCATGTGGCCCAAGTAAATTTTATTATTTGGGTGAGGTGCCTGGGCATCTATTTTCTTTAAAGCTCCCAGATAATTCTAATGTTCAGTCAGGATCAGGAATCTCTGACTTACCTTGCACAGCTTCCGGTATAATCAAAACTGTCCTATAGTGTGGTAGGCAAAGTAATGCCCCGCCTACCAAGATGTCTACATTCTAATCCCTGGAACTGTAGATATGTTACTCTACATGGCAAAGGGGAATTTGCAGGAAAGTGATCTTGAGATGGGGAGATTATCTTGGATTATCCAGGTGGATCCAATGTACTATATGGGTCTTATACAGGGAATAGGGAGGCAGGTGTGCCAATGTCATAGTGATGCAGTCTGAGAAAGACTCTATCAGCCCTCACTGGCTTTGAAGGTGGAAGGAAGACATGAGCCAATAAATGCGGCAGTCTCTAGAAGCTGGAAGAGGCAAGGGAAAAGATCCTCCCTTCGGGCCTCCAGAAGAAACACAGCCCTGCCCACACCTTGATTTTGACTCAGTGAGACCCATTTTAGAGTTTTGCTCTATGAAGCTATGAGACCATAAGTTTGTGTTGTTTTAAGCCACTAAATGTGACCTTTTGCTTATACTGGAAGTGGTATAGTTATGTGTCAGACAATTTTACATATGCTGATGGCTCTCTATCCAACCATCCATACACCTGCCTACCCATTCACCCACCCATCTATCCATCAATTCAGGAAACATTTACTGAAAACCTACTAATGGTGTGAGGCAGGGATTGTCATCTCCATCTCACAGATGGGTAAAACAGGCACAGAGAAATCGACAGCTGAGGCAGGACTTGACTCCTAGTCTTTGGATCCCTGAGTGCACTGATCTTTCTCTGTAGTATGTTACCTCTAGAATTTCTGGTTATTAGAATCCCAGGCCCTGTGAGTAAGCATTCAAATATGGCCGTAGCTGACCAATAGAAGAAATATTGTGGTGCATGGAGATTTCTGTAGCATTCTTCAAGTCATAAAGCTGGTGAAGTGAGTTTGCCCTTCATTGCTGTAAGGCTGGCTCTGGAGTAGTCATGCCTAGATCAGTGTTTGGTGTCTTCTCTGACCTCTATGGCATGGGACACCTAGCAATGATGAGGTCACATTTGGCCTCTCTCTGAGATTGGTTCCTATAGCAGCATAGAACCCAAGATCTGAGATTGGGCTATAGCTGATTTCAAAAATTTTAAAAGCTGTAGAAGACTTTCTTTTAAATGAAATTTGTGTTAATAAAAGATATAAGTTAGGACTTCCCTGGTGGCGCAGTGGTTAAGAATCTGCCTGCCAACGCAGGGGACATGGGTTTGATCCCTGGTCCAGGAAGATCCCACATGCCGCGGAGCAACTAAGCCCGTGCTCCACAAATACTGAGCCTGTGCTCTAGAGCCCACGAGCCACAACTACTGAAGCCCGTGTGCCCTAGATCCCACGTGCTGCAACTACTTAAGCCTGCGTGCCTAGAGCCTGTGCTCAGCAACAAGAGAAGCCACTGCAATGAGAAGCCAGTGCACCGCAATGAAGAGTAGCCCCTGCTCGCTGCAACTAGAGAAAGCCCGCGTGCAGCAATGAAGAACCAACGCAGCCAAAAAAAAAAAAAAAGATATAAGTTAAAATCACTCCAGTAGAGGCAGAGATGTCAAAACTCATTTCTCCTACCCCAACCCGCTGATGTGTCTCCCTGGAATTCCCAGGACTCCTCAGGGCAATTTGAAATTACTGGGCTAAAGTATTAGTGGAGAGTGGGACGTCTGGTTGCCCTAGGCTAGCCACACTAAGAATGGAGCATAACCGTGTACAAATATCTTTTCACTTTAACAGGAAAATATACTCATTTTATATCATGATATTGATTGATATTGATTAGGAAGAGGAGGAAGATAAATATGAGAAGAGCTATTAATCAAGAAATACTTACTTAGGGAGGCAGTGTGATGAAATAGAAAAAGGTGTTTAGCTCAGAGCCAAACAACGCTAGCCGCCAGCCCCAACTGCTGTTACTCTTGGATTGCTGTGTTATCTTGGACTAGTCCCCTCATCATTTTGAGCCTCAAGTTCAAGGATTAAATTAGATGATTTATGCGAAAGCACTTGGCACAGTGCTTGGCACATGGCAGGTATGGAATAAATGTTGCATCTGTACTGAGTACTTTTCAGGCTTACAAGGCATTTTATAATCAAAGATGAATAAGAGAAAATCTCTGCTGTCAAGAAACTCAAGGCTATTTGGAAAAACAACACATTTTTGGAAAATTCATAGTATAATGATTGCTACAGAGCAGTAGAGTTCAAGCACCAAACAAGAAGTCCAGACATGAGAAATCATGCACTTGAAGTGATCCTGAAATGCCACTTGAGGCATGGCCAGGGTTTGGTGGGATGAGAGACAAGGAGAACAGTGTAAACAATGGGAGAAAGGGTGCTAATAAGGAGGACCTCAGAGGCTACATAATTCTGGGAGGTGAATGGACAAACAGATAAGTATTTCTCTTCACCGAGTGGAGAACTGATAGAGGGAAGTCTATGTTCTCACAGAGTCAGCAATTCCCACATGCACCCTGTCCACCTAGGTGTCAGGCATTAGCCCACATTGCCATCGATGTGGTCTTTGAAGGGGTGTAAAGGAAGGTTGGATCACCCAAGTAATAATAGATTTTTAAATAGGTGAGGAGACTTGAAAAGTGACTGTAAGCAGGATACAAGCCAGAAGAGAAGCTACAAGACACAGAGAAGTACATCATCAAATATTTCGGCTTAGTTCTGAGCTCTTGGGAAATGCATCAGTGTAGAGCAATTAGGAGCGGTAAACTTCTTCTGAGCCAAAGATAAGATTGGTTGAAAAAAGGAGACTGAAAGACATCTATTTGAGAATATGCACACAGGCACACAAACACACATGCACGTGAATACCAATGCCCTTCAATAGTCAGTTTTTATTGAAATGAACATTGCATTCTTGTATAAAAAGGATCAATTTAGTATAAACATTCCTGGGAAAGCAGTATTACTAAAAATACATCATGTGAAGCTAAACAAACTAATAAGCCATTAGGAAAATAGTCAGGGCTGATTTGGGCACCAGTCTACCCATTCCCTTTGCAGTAACCCACAGGTGCAGCAGGTCTCAGAAGTAGCATCCGTGCGCTGTGATCACACGTCCAACCTCAGCCCAGGTTGCCTACAGACCTGACCATGTTCTCAAATTAAAACTGAATTGTCATTACCTACTGTCTAGCACAGGGAACTCTACTCAATACTATGTAATGACCTATATGGGAAAAGAATCTAAAAAAGAGTGGATATATGTATATGTATAACTGATTCACTTTGTTGTACACCTGAAACTAACACAACATTGTAAGTCAACTGTACTCCAATAAAAAATAATTTAAAAAAACTGAATTGTCATTGAAAACCATTGTAAGTATGACATTTTAGAGTAAATATTTTATGAAACAACACAATTTGTATGCAACTGGAAAGAGTTGGCACGTATTTGGCTGGCAAATGAATGGCTTGGTTAATGAGAAGAGAGTGAAGTAAGACTTAGATGCAGCCTTCAAAGAGCTATGTGTAATTAGTTGATTGGATAAATAACAATGGTCAGCATTTTTAGCAGAGTCTTCTGGTCAAGCTTAGAAACAGGGTTCCATTTGCTTTTTCCCTTCCTCAGTTAATCATTGTTTGGGAGCCTATTTATTTTATATTTATACTCATATTCTAGTACAGTGGTTCTCAAACTCTTTGGTTTCAAAACCACATTGACTGCTTAAAAATATTCATTGCAGCACTATTTATAACAGCCAAGGCATGGAAGCAACCTAAATGTCCATCAAGAGATGAATGGATAAAGTAGACGTGGTACATATATACAATGGAATACCACTCAGCCATAAAAAAGAATGAAATAATGCCATTTGCAGCAACGTGGATGGACCTAGAGATTATCATACTAAGTGAAGTAAGCCAGACAGAGAAAGACAAATGTCATATGACATTGCTTATATGTGGAATCTAAAAATATATATATATACATGTATACAAACAAACTTATTTACAAAACAGAAATAGACCCACAGATATAGAAAACAAACTTATGGTTACTGAAGGGGAAAGGGGCAGGGAGGGATAAATTAGGAGTTTGGGATTAATAGATAGATAGTACTTACTATATATAAAATAGGTAACAAACAAGGACCTACTGCATAGCACAGGGAACTATACTCAATATTTTGTAATAACCTATAAGGGAAAAGAATCTGAAAAAGAAATATATATATATATGTATATATATATATATATGTGAATCACTTTGCTGTACACCTGAAACTAACACAACATTGTAAATTAACTATACTTCAATAAAAAAAAAAATTGGAGGACCCTAAACAGTTTTTGTTAAGGTGGGTAATAGCTGACAAAATTTTCATTTATTTATTAATTCATTTAAAATAACGATAATAAATTATTACATTTATGTAATAATTTTTATGAAAATATACATTTTATGAAAAATGTATTTTCCAAAACAAAAAATTTAGTGAGAGGCATAACACTGTTTTACATTTTTGTAAATGTCTTCAATGTATGGGGTAATAGAAAACAGCTGTATTCTCATATTTGGTCTACATTCAATCTGTGGTGACATATTGTTTTAGTTGAAATATATGAAGATATGGCCCCATGCAGATATGCAGTTGGAAAAGGGAAAACTAACTTAATAGCCTTTTCAGATAATTTGGGGGTCTCTGGAAAATTCCACTGAACATTCATGAGAGAATGAGAACGAAAAAGACAAATAAAATCTTAGTATCATTATGTAGGTAGCTCTGACCTTGTGGATTCTTTGAAAGGGAGTTGGTGATTCCCAGGGGGTCTTCAGACCATACTTTGAGAAGCCCTGCTCTAGCCTTTCTTTAGCTTTATACGGGCCAGATGTATTTCCAGGGGACACTGGGTTTCCTGTTATCTGTGGATGATTCTTCAAGTAAACTAAGTGTGCACTCCAAATGCATGATATTCAGGCTTCCAGGCTTGTTTCTAGGTATTCTAACAGAATCTTCCACCTAGTTCCATTATAATGGCCCCATGACCACAGCACACATATGTCAGATAGTCTGATTTTGCATGAAACTATGAGGAATCTGAAAAAAGGTCATTCATGGAGGTTGTTTTGTTTTTAACTGTATTTTTGTTTTATTGTTAATATGATTGACTTGAAAGACTTAACTCCAGGCAAGGAGACATTTGTTAATCTTAGTTAATTTATTTAAAAATACTTATTGGTAAACAAAGAAACAAAACTTATTTGTTATCTCCTATGGGGCCATGTCCTAGGTAATGGGATTATAAAACTGAATCAAACAGCCCTATTGTGCCAAAGCTAACAATCTTTGAAATATGAACAAGTAATCACAAAACCATACAGTTCTTAAACATAAATGCAATGATCAATTTAAATTCCATGGAAGAAAAGAGGTCAATTGGCTCGTGAAGCAATGGAATTACTTTCCTGTTTGTATTACAACTAGGAATGGAGGCAAGAAGTGATGACTGTCAGAAAGCTTGAAATGAAGAGGGAATTATGGATAACACCCTAAGGAACAGCTTTTCCTTTCCCAGTCAGTGCTGGATCTTAAAAATATTTTTCTTGAGAAATGAACAAAGGTGACATTTTTACCCTTTGGGCTTAGAAGCGGGTCATTGCACATTTCGAAAATAAATAACTCCTGGCTGATTTGATGCAGATGTCATTCACAGCTGTCCAAGCAGGGGCAGAGGGGGTGTCGACAATTTGCCACAAATTTACATTTAGAATTTGGCAGAATTCATGAAATGTAGATTACTTGTGTATAGAATAGCTTGCTTCTCTATATGCTGCTTAAATATTTCCTTTTTTTAAAAAAAAATTGTGACGTCAGACAACTGAGTATCTAGTATCTGTATAGGAGCTGCCATCTTTATCCTACACAACTTGTTAAACATTTCTAAGCACTTATTAGGCACCAGGTATTACACTGAGTGAATAAAACGTGAACAAGACCTTAACTTAGCTACTCATTTACCAGAGCTTGTAGCTAATATATCATCAGCTGCTATGAATTACATCAAACATACATATTTTTCAACAAAACTTAGAGGAGTGCTGTCCAACAGGATATTTTGTAATGTAGAAATGTTCTATATCTATGCTGTCCCATGTGTAGCCATTAACCATTTTCCACTACTGAGCACTTGAAATGTGGCTAGTGCAACTGAGGAATTGAATTTTAAATTTTATTTACTTTTTAAAAATTTTAATTTAATTTAATTTTTTAAACATCTTTATTGGAGTATAATTGCTTTACAATGGTGTGTTAGTTTCTGCTTTTTAGCAAAGTGAATCAGCTACATGTATACATATATCCCCATATTCCCTCCTTCTTGCGTCTCCCTTCCACCCTCCATATCACACGCCTCTAGGTGGTCACAAAGCACCGGGCTGATCTCCCTGTGCTATATGACTGCTTCCCACTAGCTATCTATTTTACATTTGGTAGTATATATAAGTCCATGACACTCTCTCACTTCATCCCAGCTTACCCTCCCCCCTTCCCGTGTCCTCAAGTCCATTCTCTACATCTGCGTCTTTATTTCTGTCCTGCCCCTAGGTTCTTCAAAACCATTTAATTTTTTTCTTTAGATTCCATATATATATGTTACCCTACAGTATTTGTTTTTCTCTTTCTGATTTACTTCACCCTGTATGACAAACTCTAGGTCCATCCACCTCACTACAAATAACTCAATTTCATTTCTTTTTATGGCTGAGTAATATTTCATTGTATATATGTGCCACATCTTCTTTATCCATTCATCTGTCGATGGACACTTAGGTTCTTTCCATCTCCGGGCTATTGTAAATAGAGCTGCAATGAACATTGTGGTACATGACTCTTTTTGAATTATGGTTTTCTCAGGGTATATGCCCAGTAGTGGGATTGCTGGGTCATATGGTAGTTCTATTTGTAGTTTTTTAAGGAACCTCCATACTGTTCTCTATAGTGGCTGTATCAACTTACATTCCCACCAACAGTGCAAGAGGGTTCCCTTTTCTCCACACCCTCTCCAGCATTTACTGTTTGTAGACTTTTTGATGATGGCCATTCTGACTGGTGTGAGATGATATCTCATTGTAGTTTTGATTTGCATTTCTCTAATCATTAGTGATATTGAGCATTCTTTCATGTGTTTGTGGGCAATCTGTATATCTTCTTTGGGGAAATGTCTATTTAGGTCTTTGGCCCATTTTTAGATTGGGTTATGTGATTTTTTGATATAGAGCTGCATGAGCTGCTTGTAAATTTTGGAGATTAGTCCTTTGTCAGTTGCTTCATTTGCAAATAATTTCTCCCATTCTGAGGGTTGTCTTTTGGTCTTGTTTATGGTTTCCTTTGCTGTGCAAAGGCTTTTAAGTTTCATTAGGTCCCATTTGTTTATTTTTGTTTTTATTTCCATTTCTCTAGGAGGTGGGTCAAAAAGGATCTTGCTGTGATTTATGTCATAGAGTGTTCTGCCTATGTTTTCCTCTATGAGTTTTATAGTGTCTGGCCTTACATTTAGGTCTTTAATCCATTTTGAGTTTATTTTTGTGTATGGTGTTAGGGAGTGTTCTAATTTCATTCTTTTACATGTAGCTGTCCAGTTTTCCCAGCACCACTTATTGAGAACGCTGTCTTTTCTCCATCATATATTCTTGCCTCCTTTACCAAAGATAAGGTGGCCATATGTGCATGGGTTTATCTCTGGGCTTTCTGTCCTGTTCCATTGATCTAGCTTTCTGTTTTTGTGCCAGTACCATACTGTCTTGGTTACTGTAGCTTTGTAGTATAGCCTGAAGTCCGGGAGCCTGATTCCTCCGGTTCTGTTTTTCTTTCTCAAGATTGCTTTGGATATTCTGGGTCTTTTGTGTTTCCATACAAATTGTGAAATTTTTTGTTCTAGTTCTGTGAAAAATGCCATTGATAGTTTGATAGGGATTGCATTGAATCTGTAGATTGCTTTGGGTAGTAGAGTCATTTTCACAATGTTGGTTCTTCCAATCCAAGAACATGGTATATCTCTCCATCTGTATGTATCATCTTTAATTTCTTTCATCAGTGTCTTATAGTTTTCTGCATACAGGTCTTTTGTCTCCTTAGGTAGGTTTATTCTGAGGTATTTTATTCTTTTTGTTACAATTGTAAATGGTAGTGTTTCCTTAATTTTTCTTTCAGATTTTTCATCATCAGTGTATAGGAATGCCAGAGATTTCTGTGCATTAATTTTGTATCCTTCTACTTTACCAAATTCATTGATTAGCTCTAGTAGTTTTCTGTTAGCATCTTTACGATTCTTTATGTATAGTATCATGTCATCTGCAAACAGTGACAGCTTTACTTCTTCTTTTCTGATTTGGATTCCTTTTATTTCTTTTTCTTCTCTGATTGCTGTGGCTAAAACTTCGAAAACTACGTTGAATAATAGTGGTGAGAGTGGGCAAACTTGTCTTGCTCCTGATCTTAATGGAAATCGTTTCAGTTGTTCACCATTGAGAACGATGTTGGCTGTGGGTTTGTCATGTATGGCCTTTATTATGTTTAGGTAAGTTCCCTCTATGCCTACTTTCTGTAGGGTTTTTATCATAAATGGGTGTTGAACTTTGTCCAAAGCTTTTTCTGCATCTGTTGAGATGATCATATGGATTTTCTCCTTCAGTTTGTTAATATGGTGTATCACATTGATTGATTTGCCTATATTGAAGAATCCTTGCATTTCTGGGATAAACCCCACTTGATCTATTTACTTTTAATTAACTAAAATTTAGGGACTTCCCTGGTGGTCCCTTAAATTTAGGCAGATTTAAGAATCCACCTTCCAATGCAGAGGACATGGTCGATCCCTGGTTGAGGAACTAAGATCCCACATGCTGCAGGGCAACTAAGCCCGCGCACAACAACTACTGAGCCCACACGCTGCAATGGAAGATCCTGTGTGCTGCAACTAAGACCCAACACAGCCAAAAATTAAATAAATATTAAAAAAAAATTTTAATAGCCACACATGTGGCTAGTGGCTACAGTATGGGACAGCCACATTCTAGAGTACCAGGGCCACACATTCTACCTTTGTTTTCTAAACCTCTTAGCAACATGAATTCTAGGCAGGTAATGGTTTTTTTGTTTTTATTTTTAATAGTACAAAGTTAGGGCTCTTTATTCAGACAGTAGAGTAGGGCACAGCACAGTGAGATGGCAATGCGGTCTCCATGGCAACAGAAAGTCTCATAAACAAAGTCCTTGGCTTCTGTCAGGCCGACTCTTCCTGGCTCAGACGAAACATGTTTTAATTTGATAAAAACAAAACCAGGCAGCCTGGCTACAATGTGGAAGGGTAACTGGCTGTATGGTCTCTGGTCAGGCCTTCTGAAGTGCTTGGTGAGAGCATCCAGCAGCTCCTGCTTCTTCATCCCGCTCTTCAGTCTGTACACCCTGCAGGCTTCCTTCAGTGTGGGCACAGTTAGCTTACCCAGTGTGCCTTGCTGACGTGGGCCTTCAGCTCCTCTTCAGATAACTCCACCTTAGGCCTTTTGCTTCCAGAACTTTCATCATCTTGTTTTCACTTGGGAACTTTTTCCTCAGGATTGTAATCTGGTGGGTAGAAAAGTTCCTTAAACTCATCCACCAGGGAGCCCAGTCTTTTGTCCATTACTTCAGCCTTGGGCAATGTCAGATCCATGGCTTGTTCAGGCTCCATCAGATCCAAAGCCAAGGCCTCCATGTTCCTAAAGTGCTGCTGCAGCACTGGGTTCTCAAAGCTGTCACTTCTGTACTTGAAGTGGAGCTTCTGAACAGTAGCCTTCATCTTGTCTACCTGCTCTGGGTTTGCCATGACTTTTTCAGTAAAGGGCACCTTCCGTTTGTCATCAGCATAGGGCAGAAGATGAGCTGGAAGCCTGAGGGAGTCACCTGAATTTTCTGGTCATCCAGCTCCTCTTCCTGTGGCATCAAGGCCACAAAACAAGGGGGGATATTCTGGCAGGGTGTGTATCTGCACACTGTCATGACCTCCTTCTTCAGACACTTGGTGAGTAGAGCACTGAATAGGGTTGAGCTCCCATTTATCAGGGACTCCTCGGGGTACACGAACAGGGAGGGCCTCAGGTAATGGTGCTTCTTCAGCATTATCAAGGTCTTGAAACCGCTGAGAATCAAACCTGGTTCATCAAACCGTTTAAGCTCTTCTGTTTCCTCTTTCTCTAATACAATCTGACAACTCCCATAGGTCTGGGACCTCTTGGTGTTGCTAGGCAAAAGCAAACTGCCTGTATTTACATTAAGTGTCCGGGTCTTGGTTTTCACTGGTTCATTTGTTTCCCGATAAAGCCTCACTGGAGAAGGTTTGAGAGCCTCTGGACCGTATTATAATTGCCAACAGTAAGCGCTACATCTTCGTTGAGCTTAAGCTTCAACCTGTAGAGCACGCGCTTCCTGGTCTCCTTGGCACAAACCTTCCTCAACAGGTCTTTGAGCTTGCTCAACTCCTCAAAGTGGACCCCTATGTCCTCATCCTCTGCTATGCTGATAATATCTCTGTAGAACAAGGATATGTCAAAGCCCCCACGTTTCTTTAGGTGCAACAAGTCAAGGAATATACCTGTGTCACGGAGATCTCCAGCTTTGATCCTGGCCCGGCTGGCTTTGGCACTGTCATTGCTGTGGGGGTCATCTTTATTGGTGAAAAGCATGATCCTCTTATGGCTCATCTTGAACTGGACATCGCTAAAGAGGTTGGCATAGACCCACAGTACTTCACTTAGGGAGTAGTCAGATCCATGGCCAACTAGGTCTTGGAAATGTTTCTTCCCCTCCTGCCCCTTAAAGTGGTCAAGCTCTAGCACTCATTTAGCACCTGGATTACCCAATTCCTGCAAGACGTAAATATTTTTGAAATTCACTGAATTTTTGTCCTTATTGGTACCATAGAACACCACTGCCAAGAGATCTCGATCACTGCTTATGATCTTATTGGTGTATACACTCCAGATATACTGGATGCTAATGTCAAAAGGAGTCGACTCATCTTCATCCTGAGTTTCAAACATGGTCTCGGAAGCATCAATCAAAAAAATCAAACTATGTCTTCCTGAATATTTATAATCTCCACCTGCTTCAAGGCCCTCCTCTTGATCTTCTTCTTCCTCATCACCCTGATTTTTGTAATAAGACTCCCACCCTGACATGTTGGTTGCTTGAGCGCAATGAAGAGATCAATTTGGGCAGAGGTAATGGGGTTTTAAAAGATACTTTTACATTAAATTATATTAGTCATATTGTTATTAAGGCCCAAATCTGGGTTAATGAGAAGATTAACTCACTACTTACTTTGCTCTGAAATTAAGAACAGATTTCGAACCTTCACTTTAAGAGTTGTTAATGTATCAAGACAATGTTTGTTCAAGCTCAGTAAAGTGCAGTGAGGAGGGAAGGGTCCTAGATAAGAAGTTGGAGGGCCGGACCTGGGTCTTAGACCCCCGTCTGCTTCTGACTGGATGTGTACTTCACCTCTGGCCTCAGTTTCTTCATTAGTGAAAGAAGGAGGAGGAGAAGGAGAAGAAGAAAGAGGAGGATGAACTAAAAAGGGAGGAGGGAAGGAGAGAAGAAAGAAAGCGAGAGAGAGAGGGAGGGAAATAGGAAGGAAGAAAAGAAGAAAGAAAGCAGTTGGACTAGATAAATGATTTCAAAATTTCCCTCCAGCTTCCTGCTTTGTGTATTTCAAAGTATGTTATCAGGTGAATAAACATTTAAAATTGTTAAAAAAAAAAAAAAGAACTGATTTGGAAATAATCACTAGAAGATTTATGGGACTAGATCTCTCATTTACAGTGACCAATTTTCTTGGAAAATCTGCCAGACAGCCTGGACTATCATAGGCTAAAGAAGGCATTGGGGCTTTTTGATATTATAATAATCTATGAACTGAAAAGTTAAGGTATTAAATAACTGGCAAAAGAGTAAAAGCAAATGCAGAAAATAAAGGCCATTAATGTAAATTCAATTTCTTGGGGGTAGTGTGATGTAACACATGTGGGCCAAAGGAACTATAATGCTTTGGCAAAAATTCAGAAATTGAGATGTATCCATAGAGACGTAGCAACACCTAAGACTTATAGGGGTTCCAGGTTTTGCAGGCATAGGTTCTCAGTACAGCTGGACAAATGAAGACAAAAATGCAGATGGCTACATAACAATGCAAGAATCAGAGAAGAAGAAAGAATGATCAAAGGATTATCATATGATAGCAAATTTTTAATTGCCGAATGAGAAGTTTGGAAAGAAATGTTTTGAGTTCGGAGTAAGCTAAGTTTACATTGGACAAAGGCAGTAGAAAGAGTGTGTTGTTTGAAGTTACACTGAGATTTGAAGTCTTAGCTCTTCACTACTTAAATCAATTTTTCTTTTTGGCCAAGTTACTTAACCTGGGTTTCAACTTTCTTATCTATAAAATCGGAATAACATTAGCTAACAGGAAAGATTGCTGTGAAGGTTGGCACGGGGCCTAACACCTAATAGGTACTCAGGACTACAAGACTACTCAAGTAGATATGGCTACTAACTACTACCACCAGGATCTTCTGGAAGCAGAACAAATATAAGAAATGTGATTCTGATGGTGATAGGCAGTGAATAAGTGAATTTAACTTGAATAGAGATTGTTGGAAGAAGTAGTAGGGGATAAGTTTAACAGGTAAGATGGGCCTAAATAATTTCTTTTCCTTGAAATCTTGACAAAAGAATTTAGGTTTTACTGTCATTGGTAACGGGAGACAATTGTAGACTCGTGCCAAAAGCAGTGGGTAAGTAGATTCATCAACGGCACCACCAAAGATAAGCTTGGGAAAAGGCAAGGAAAGCAGTTAGGTGGATGTTACAATAATCCCAGTATGAGATAATGACCTTGACGAAGATGGTAGCTGCAGAAATGGAAATAAAAGGGCAAATATGAGATATTTTAAGAAAGTATGGACTAAATTTGAACTTCCCAGCTGTGTGCCCAGGTGTTACAGGTCAGTTGAGATACTGATCCGCAAAGGCCTTGGGGGCTGTGGGGGACCCCTTACCCACCATCAGGCAATAAATTCCAGACACAAGTAGTGTTTTTTCTTTACCCAGCCAATCTCATACTGCCATTTCCTGTGCGGGACATGAAAAATTCTGAACTAAAGTGCTTAATGCCAGTCTGGATATAAGGAAAGAAGGGAAGAAAGAATTATAACGACCACAACACTTTCATTCTTCAAGACAAGATGGGGAGGTGTGGATGGAAATGGCATAGGTAGGGAAGGAAACTAGTTTAGAGAATTTTGTTTTGGGTGTTTCAGGGGCTCTGCATGTGAAATAGTTGTGTGAATAGGTCGTTGGGAAAACAGGATTAGAACAAAGATGAGACATATCTTAGAGATAGAGATTATTTGCAATTGTACTTGATGCCACTTAACTGATAATGGAATACAGTCAACTACATTTGGTTAAAGCACTACTCACAGGATGTGAATTAATGGTTTGCTATCAGCCTGCTCTAACTCCTTTGTCCTTAGGTCTGTTCTAGTAATTATTTTAACCTTCATTGTAGATAAAGATATGGAAGCATTCTGATATTTACAAATCATACAAATATGGGAGAACTAGCTAAAACATTGGCTGATATCATCAAGATTCAGAATGATTCATTGACCCTAATCTAAGAAGATAAAAATAAAGTAAGTGTACCTAACGATGCAAATGCACTTGATGCCACTTAACTATAATATATACTGGGTTGGCCAAAATGTTCATTCGGGTTTTTCCATATATATATATGTGTGTATATATAAACACACACACTCACACACACACTATATATGTTTATAAAATTACTGTGGGTGTAGGTTTTAAGGAAGCCTGAGAAGAAAAAGAGAATGCTTTACCCTTTGCTAAGTAAACTTTTAGTTTCTTTCTTCGGGTCTCTCTTAAATAAGTCACTCCTAACTTGACAAAGATCACAATATTTAATTAAGCCAAGATCCATTTGTTTGCATCACTGTTGTGGGACCGTCTACCTGCCTCCTGAGGAAGGGGCAATAAAGAGCAGCTATTGTGCGAGGAGAAAGCTGAATGAGACAATGCAGTCTCTGTGTTCAGACACGGAACTCTTACCAGGATGCAGGGAGAGAAAAAGGAGCTCTCAAGCCCTCTAAGTATCTGTGTATAATTTCTTCAACAGACCCCATCAAATCAGCAGAAAGTGTGTCTAGCGGCTTCTCCAGGATAATTAAACAAACAAAAATGAAGTAACACAGTTGAGAAAGTTTTACTAAGCCCATAGGAAAGGTGAGAGGGTATCAGAATGGAGCTTTAAGTTTTGTTTACTTCTTGCCTCCAACAGGTAGGCTTTCAAACCACTGCCCCTCTAACACGTAAAAACTGGCTTGTTGTGTGTCAGATAACGCTGAAGGTTTCTGCACATGCCAATGTGTCTTGTTGGTCAATCCAGCTTGTTTATGGAGGCTTGGGCATAAGTGGAGCTACTCTAAAGGAAGTGTCCCACCCCAGGGTGTCCCAGACTTGATTCGGGGACATGGGCAAAGTAGAAGGGGACATGAGCTTCAGTTCCACTCCTGGGCTTTGGAGCTATGTGTTCTCAGCTCAGTGTATTCCCGCCAATTTCCCATTTATTTCCACCTCCTTCTCTTCCACTTCCCCTTTACTCTTGTTCCTCAAAACCTAGAGTGATAGAGAGGTGGTAAAAAAGAAGGGAAATGAGGTCCAGCTTGGGAGTGGCGGAGGGGTTCCACCTTATTTCCTTTTATCTCTCATTTCTAGGGGTGGCTCTGCGCAGGCAAAGAAACAGGTATGGTTGAGTTGATTGTGTTCTGCACAACCCTAGGGGGTGCCATTCACAGTGTGGCATACAGTGAGGAAAACTTCCCAGTGAGAAACCTACCTTATTTGAAAAGCAGGTGCTTTGGAAAAGAGCCTTATCATTTTGACTCATCTGATTTTTTCCTGCTACATTTAATTACTGAAGGGCACCTATTTATAACCATGTTCAGAGAATTTGTTATTTAAAGTACAATTCTCCTGTAAATTTACATTAAAGCCCAAAAGGAAGTTTTATCAGGCCAAGAATTTTGCATTATGTTCCCTCTTGGCTGTAATCCACCCCTCCACCCCTCACTTTTTCAGTCATCCTGAGGGTATATGCTGCTGAGATCCTTCAGGACTCTTACATGCTGTTTCACAATCCAGAAACTGTTAATCACTTCACTGTTGGTTTTTCTTTCCCCCCTCTGGTTCAAATAATCCCAAGTCTCCTAGGTTGTCCCAGAGTTTTTCTTTTCAGTCTATTTCAACAATTTTCTTAAAGCTGTCAAATGCTGGAATCCAGAGTTAATTTCTTAAAAATTCATTTTTAAAAAGTGTATGTGTGCGCATGAATTGGGGGAGTGGGTTCTTTCATTTTGTACAGGAATATTTTCCCAACTCAAAATGAGACATATGTCATAATAACTATAAATCTCTGCACTAAACAAGTTGTTAGTAATTATTTGTCAATGTTTGTGGGTGTGTGTGTGTGTCTTTGGGAGAGTGAGGTAGAGGAGATGGAGAACATGATTTATCAGGTTTCTCTGAGAGAGAAGCAAGAATAAGATGACGGTTAGTTAGATGGTTAGTTCTGTGAATTTTTTTTTTTTTTTTTTTTTGCGGTACGCGGGCCTCTCACTGTCGTGGCCTCTCCCGTTGCGGAGCACAGGCTCCGGACGCCCAGGCTCAGCGGCCAGGGCTCACGGGCCCAGCCGCTCCGCGGCATGTGGGATCTTCCTGGACCAGGGCACGAACCCGTGTCCCCTGCATCGGCAGGCAGACTCTCAAACACTGCGTCACCAGGGAAGCCCAGACCTGTGAATTTTTGAATGAGTTCTAGCTGAGAATTCATTATGGTCTCACATGACCCAACAGCCCCTTAGACAAGAGACGGCAGAGCAGGGAGTCGCATTTAGGGACACCTGAGAGAAGAGGCTTCCTGGATTGGGATGTCCCAGCAGGATGAGGAGGGACAGGCTTTTGTACAGCTTGGCAAGCAGAGTTAGTAGCTACTAGAGGATCCTTCTTCAAAGAAGACTGCATGTAAGACTTGGAGGGGGCCATTTCGTTTAATTCTACTAGAAGAATTCTAATTTCTTCTTTAGAAATAGAGACGCAGGCGTAGAGAGCAAACGTATGGATACCAAGGGGGAAAGTGAGGGGGTGGGATGAATTGGGAGATTGGGATTTACATATATACACTATTGATACTATGTATAAAATAGATAACTAACGAAAACCTACTGTACTCAATGCTTTAGGTACTCAGTGCTCTGTGCTGACCTAAATGGGAAGGAAATCCAAAAAAGAGGGGATGTACATATACATATAGCTGATGCACTTTGCTGTACAGTAGAAACTAATACAACATTGTAAAGCAACTGTACTCCAATAAACATTAATAATAAAAAAAGACCAGTGAGCAAAAATAAATAACTTACAGACCTGAAAAAAAAAAAAAAAAGAAGAAATTTCACAGCAACTCTGTGTGCCAAAGGATAAAGAAAAAGATTTTTTTCCCCTCTGTTTTGTTTTGTCCATGCCTAATATAGAGAGAAAAAGTAAAGCAGTGTACCTCTGTTTGGGGTGGACAGGTGGCCCAGAGGATAAAAATGACAAAACCCTAAATTAGAGGATGAAACTTAGAGGCAAATGGAAAGGGACTCCTGGGGCTAAGAAAGACCCTAACCTCAGAAGTGTTCTACAAGTTCATCACTGTGTCTCCTAAATCATGAAATTGTCATTTTTATTTCTTTTTCTTTTTCTTTTCTTTTCTTTTTTTTTTGGCTGTGCTGCATGACCTGTGGGATCTTAGTTCCCCGACCAGGGATTGAACCCAGGCCATTGGCAGTGAAAGTACAGAGTCCTGACCACTGGACCTCCAGGGAATTCCCTGAAATTGTAATTTTTAAAGCCCAGGTGTAAGAATTATCTTTTCCCTTGTATGATAACCAATAAATGCATGGGCATATATTACATAATAAACATAATTGTATGATTACAAATCAGCCTGGGTCTATTGCCTGCCAATTTCATTTTTATCGTAATGATAACTACAAATGATTAGGTAATTTTTCCACATTAATATCCTAATCCTTCTGAGCTCCTATCACACAAGATATCATTTCCTCCCAGGAGAGCTCCAAGTTATACTGTCCACACACTCTTTTCACATGGTTTCTCTCTTATGTCACACAGGCAATTGTTCTGAGAGTTGAAAGTGACTTTAATAGTGAAAAAATAAAAATTGAAAGTCCACAGATAGGGAAAAGTTTAGACAACATGCAGTATATTGAGAAAAGGGAATATTATCCGGCTATTAAAAAGGTTTAGACAACATGTAGTATATTGAGATAAGGGAATATTATCCGGCTATAGGGACTTCCCTGGTGGTCCAGTGGTTAAGACTTCGCCTTCCAACACAGGGGGTGTAGGTTCGATCCTTGGTCTGGGAGCTAAGATCCCACACGCCTTGAGGCCAAAAAACCAAAACATGAAACAGAAGCAATATTGTAACAAATTCAATAAAGACTTTAAAAATGGTCCACATCAAAAAAAAAAATCTTAAAAAAAAAAAGGTGCTATAGATCCATATGAACTGAAGGGAAAAGACTATCATATGACAGTCATGTGACAAGGAACAAGATGGAGACAGCATCATCCCATTCAAGGCAGAATAACACAGAGCTTTAGAGCCTGGACCTTGGAGCAAGACGGCCTGGGTTTCAGCATTAGCTGTGGGAGCTTGGCCAAGTTACTTCTCTGTGTCTCAGTTTCCTCATCTGAAAATGGGAATAATGATGACAAGAGTACCGTCAAAGAATCGTGTGAATATAGGACAATGCTACACACTCAAAGGAAGTCTTAAAGTTTAAATACTCCCCAAAAAGATGCCTTTCAAAAATGGTCACTTTCCTGTCTAATGAATTATAGTTCCCAGATCTTAGTTTTTGAAATATTTAGAAAATTTTATATTTTGCATATTTTTATTTGGCCCTGCACAACTGATAATATTTTCCATCATTACATAGCATATGCATGAAAAATTGATCCCCACATTATTTTGACACATGATAAAATCTTTAGTTTGTATTTACAAATGGAGTCCAATATTCTATTTGCCTTAAGTCCTTATTCCAAGATTTTTAGTTGTAAACAGGATAAATATTTATAGTTTTAGCTCAGCTCAATAAACTGAGTTCATGTCTCCAGGTTAGTACCCCAAATGGTAAGATTTATGATATAAAAAGAAAAATCTCCCCAAATAAAAAAATAGAAATATCACTTTTATAAAGTGTCATTTATATTGGACATTTCTTACCCTAGAAGTATACTTATAGGCATTTTTCTTTATGTGTCAACTGTGACATTTCACCATCTTTTAATATATTACATGGGGGAAATAAACATCTTCATGGCTAATTTTAGCAAACTTCATTTGCCAAACATTTGTTGGGCATCTAGTATATGCCAAGATCATACTGTGCTTTTAGTTAAAGTTTGTACTTATATATATTTGACAGTTTGATCCATTGGCAATATTTCCTTTACTAAGCTCTGGGTATACTTTCCTGTATTTTTTTCAGAGAGCCTGTTTTCCCTCTTCTGAGGCTTTGGGAATTTGGTCTAGCAACTTAGAAGAAGTCAAAGCAAACTTCTTTGGTAGCTCTTGTGTAATAGAGGGAAAAGTATTCCTATTTAAGGGGGTCCCTACGCTGTGGCCACTCTCTGGGTGGGTCAGGAATCAGGTGGAAACATTCCGCAATAATCCATTTTCTAAAACTCAAAGCCTGCTATTCAAGTTCACTGATAATATTTGGTTCTTTCTTCCATATCCCCCAAGAAATCCCAGCTGTTTCTGAGCATTGTTTAGAAAGTACACTATTGATTTTTTAAATAAGAATTTTGAACCCCTCAAAACCATTTTGAAGGGAATCAAAAGCTTTCTAATTTTAAACCAAGGTTGTGAAAGCATTTGCATTTGAGGTTTGAAGCATTTTAAGCAAGACAAAATATCAAACATTCCACGAGTGCCTATTCTGTGGTAGGCTCAGTACTAAAGGCTCATTTGATATGCATTGGCACCCACAGGGTGGAGGTTATCATTGCCCCCATTTTACAGAGAAGGAAACTGGGCCACTGAAAGTGAAGCAGTTTGCCCAAGGAGAAGCAGGAAGCAAAGAGGAGAACTTGGATTTGTACAGACTGTCTGGCTCTGGAGACTGTTCACAACCACTGTGCTAATGCATGAGACAGATGATGTCCAGGAGTGTGTATGGGCAACCCTGACTACTTGGTAGGAGGATGAAAACAGAAGTGATCAGATACACAAACTGCACCCTCATCATTCATCATTTTATCCTTTTCCTCTACATTCCTGATCCTACAGGGATAAAATACTAGAGTATAAATACGATATTAGAGCCTTAAAAACCACTTGAAAGGGATTAAAATTATCTGATTTTAAACCTGAATGATTGAAAACATGTCAGCGTTGAGAAAGTGTAAAGCATTTTGAAGTAATTTACCTTAAAGCATTCTTAATTCTACACAGGCAGAAAGGAGTTCCTAAAATTGTCAGTATTTAAGTTGGAACCTCAAAAAGGAAGTGTGTGGAAGCTTTGCTTTGATATTCTGAATGCTGAGAACATGTGTAGTTGTAGATTCTTGGCTGACTTTGAAAGCTGACTGGGCTACATTCTCCAACATTCTCAGAACTGGTATTGACATTTTGTGGCTCTTCCGGACTGTTGATTGTTGTCATTTGTGTCACGTGCACAACTCAACACACTGGGCTCATGTCGGTGGAAAACTCAAACTCTAGAGTTTCCTGTCATCCTTAGTTTAGATAATGTTAAAAGTTGCTACGACTAAATAAAAAACAAATTAGTGATAGTAGCTAAGGGGTCACATAAGCCACAAGTAACCAGTGTGTTCTCCAAAAAGGCTGAATGAACACGTCATAGAGGTCAAACAAGTAGGTTGGCGGAACGGTCATGGATTCCTCATTACTACTTTTAGAAGAATGTGGCATTTCTGACTCTAAGTCTGAACGATGCTATTATGAAAGTGAACTTTAAAATGTGTGAACAAAATCAGTTGCTGAGGGGATTGTTATCGGTTATTTTTCCCAGACAGAAGTCAACATCTCATGGCAGGGGAGGGGGAGAGGGGGAGAGGGGTTACTAGGATATTTTAGCCCTTGCACAAGCAGCCATTCTTCATCTGTCAAAGAACTGTAAGTGCAGAAAAGAGACTGACATGTTGAGAAAGAAGTTTGAATGTGGAATTTATCTATTTGACCAATATTAATTAAGCTTCTGGCACAAACTGGCCACTGGATTAGGGGCTTTTTAAGCAGACGGAGACAAGTTGGGCCAGGATCTGCATTCGGGGACTGCTATTCTGGTTGGGGGAGATCAGAGTCAAAAGAAAAGTTTTCCTGGTCATATGATGCCTCAGTGAGGGCACAGAACAAATACCCAGTCCTTTGTGAAGAGACCAGGGTTTAGGAGTCAGAAAACCCTCCTTAGAAGAGGTGAACCTTAAGTTCACTGTTGAAATGTGTCTCCCAGATTGACAGGGTATTCTAACTATTTTAAATATTCCTGTTAGAGTGAACAAAGAGATGGTTGGAGACACAGTCTAGAATGACACTGTCCAATGTAGCAGCCGCTAGTCACATGTAGCTTTGCTTAAACTTATGTTGATTACAGCAAAATACAATTTAACATTTAGTTCTTTGGTTTCCCTAGCCACATTTTAAGCTCTCAACAGGCACACGTGGCTAGTGGCCATTGCACTGGACAGCGCAGGCTCACAACATCTCCATCACCACAGAAATTTCTACTGTTCAGGGCTGGGGAACTGAAAGCAGACAAGCACTGCTAGAGGGTCAGTTTTAAGGGGTGCGTGGCAAGAGCTAAGCCTGGGGGCAGAGGTTGCAGCCAAAGGATGGAGGTCTCACATGTCATACCACAGAGTTCAGACTTTACCCACTGGGCTAGGCATGAGCAAAATTTTCTGTAAAGGGCCAGATTATAAATATTTTTGGCTCTCAGAACCACATAATATTTGCTGAAACTATACAACTCTACTGTTGTAGCATGAGATCAACCACAGACAATATATAAATGAACAAGTGTGACTGTGTTCCAATAACATTTTATCTGTAAAAACTGACAATGGGCTGTATTCAGCCCACAGACCACAGTTTGCTGACCCCTGCACTAGGCCGTTAGGAACCCCCTGAAGGGTTTGAAGCCAGAAAGTTGCATAATTAGATGTGTGCTTTAGAAAGACCATTCTAGTAGCAGAATAAGGATGGATTTAAGGAGTGTGAGATGCAAGATTGTTAATAGTCCTGTCAAAGAGGATGAGGGCCTGAATTCTGAATGCAGCCTATTGAATACGGCTGGAGAGAAGGGAATGTGTATGCACTTTTAAGTTAGGTGGTGGGGCACTGGTGGCAATGGAGATTAAACGACATGGAAGTACAAGGCTCAGGTGACTGGGTAGGCGTGGCTGTATCATCTTGGCTGCACCAAGTTATACAATATAGGAAGAACAGATCTGGAGAAGGATGATGACTTCACTTTGGGTCAGGTGGCATTTGAGGTGCCACACATGTGAGTCATTAGCAGAGGGTAGTAGCTGAAGGCTTGAGAGTGACAGAAAATACCCAGAGAGGGCGGGCAGAGGGAGAGGGAGGTAAATGATGGTGCTTTGGGTGTTACCAAAATGGAAGACATTTGGTAACAAGAAGGAATTGTTACAGGCACAGGGAGGAAAGCCAGGGAAGGATGGCATTGCAGAAATCAAGGGAAGATTGTCAAGTGCTATTGAGAAGATTAAGAGGATTCCATTATGTTTGGCAATTAGGAGTCATTTTTAGAATGTTTTCCTGCATAGATTTCATAAAAGGAAATAAGATATATTAGTGGAATGATAGCTATGACTTTTCATGTTCTTGGTTTGTGTGTGTGTGTGTGTGTGTGTGTGTGTGTGTGTGTGTTTAAACATTAGGATTCCTTAAAAGCAAGAAGAAGGTTAGGGTCCTTTGAATCTGCCCTTGTACGTTGATATGGTCCAGCAATCACTCTATTTGTGGCTGGAAGGGCAGCTGAGATCCTGACTGGTCTTTTATGAGGTGATCTTTGTGCAAACCTCTTGGGAGAGCTTCATGCTTTGAGTGCCAGAAAGCAGCTAGATAGCCTCTTAAAATGATATGTTTTCTGATTTTAGGGTATGTGAGAACAAAAATGGACTTCTTAAGACAAGGAACCCTCGAGTTTTATGTAAGAACCACGTTTGATATATATAAATGTTTTATCCTGAATCCACCTTAATAAAAAAAAAACTAGATAATAACAGCTTTAAAATAGAATCATGTGATTTGGGAGTACTCCATTTCACAATTTAATGGTCAAAGGATTAGTCATCCCTTCAATGGAGGAGTTTCAAATGATTTATAGCCACCTCGAAGAGGTTTATATTAGGAAAATATTTTACATGCCTAGTGGATGAATATAACTCACTCAAACTTTGCATGATTTGCTGTTTAAAATTTTGTCTTAAGATATGGAAAAACTGACACAAACATGCTTGTGGTTTTCAAGAGTATTTCGTGAGAGAATAAGAATTGGTATTTGTTCCTGAAGGAATTGCTTTAGTAGAGCATGAAGATCTAAGGAACACACATTTCTGAACACTTTAAATGACTTTTACCTCTCTAAACCACAGCAAGGGAAAAGTGAAGTTGAATGACAATAACACAACAATAATAGCAATAACAACAAAAATAAAAGAAGGACCTTCTTCATCACCAGTGACCAGTTGGCTCACTAGGTTGGATGACGGAGATTAGCCCTATTAGATATCAGAATATATTATACAATAATAATTGAAACGGTATGACACTACAAAAATAAGATACAGATGGCTCAGAAGAGAGCCATAATATATGATAATCTAAAAATAACAAAAATAGGGAAACAGAATATGCAAATAGATATTATTTTAACTTCACAGTGAATTACTTCTGTAAGTCAAAATAAGTGGCAAATAGACTGTAAAATTAAAAGGAGGGCTTCCCTGGTGGCGCAGTGGTTGAGAGTCCGCCTGACAATGCAGGGGACACGGGTTTGTGCCCCGGTCCGGGTAGATCCCACATGCTGCAGAGCGGCTGGGCCCGTGAGCCATGGCCGCTGAGCCTGCGCGTCCGGAGCCTGTGCTCCGCAACGGGAGAGGCCACAAGAGTGAGAGGCCCGCATACCACACATACAAAAAAAATTAACCTAATGTAACTGAGAGTGTTCAATAGTAATTGAAGAAAATTTATTTAAAATGGTTCTTTAATATTGTCTTATTTATTAAGTAATTAACCTGAAAAAATTAAAAATCCCATTCTGTCAGTGTATATATCCATACAGTACTAACAAATTTATTTATTTATTTTTTGATTACCTTTAGGACTTTAAGAAAATCATCCAGATTCAGAAAACAACTATCAATTATATGCATGAAAATGTTTATTGCAATTTTTCTAATTGGAAGAATCCTGGCCGTAACCAAAATATCTAAGTAAATTATGATATCTTAACGTCATGGAATGTGTTGCAATCGTTAAAAGAACTGTGAGCAACATGTAACAACATGGAAGAATGTTCATGAATTACCTTTAAGTGAAAAAATGCTATGACAATTATGTAAGAATATATATATATATATATATATTCACTTGTAGATAAAGAATGAATGGGGCTTCCCTGGTGGCGCAGTGGTTGAGAGTCCGCCTGCCGATGCAGGGGACACGGGTTCGTGCCCCGGTCCGGGAGGATCCCACATGCCATGGAGCGGCTGGGCCCGTGAGCCATGGCCGCTGAGCCTGCGCGTCCGGAGCCTGTGCTCCGCAACGGGGGAGGTCACAACAGTGAGAGGCCCGCGTACCGCAAAAAAAAAAAAAAATGAATGGTCATATGATATGAGGGAAATAGCTATGACTGGATTATTTCTCTTTTCAAATTTCTTTTATTTTGCATAACAGACACAAAAAGAAGAAAAATCCATTGTGCACAGGAGAAGAGGCAAGGAAGCAGAAGTCAACCAACATAAATTCATTCTGATTTTTTTAGAAAACGTCGAAGCATATGTCTTAAGAGAAAGGCTCCTAGCAACAATTTAGTACAGTTAACTAGTAATCTGATACTAACCTACTAACAGCCACCTAGAGAAAGATAGACTCATTCTAACTTTATGAAACAAAACAGTAAGTTCCCATCATGCCCTACCTCTAGGCTATTCTAGTGCCATTTCTTTGTAGCCTAGAGAGTCAGCCAGGTAAAACGGTTTAGGCAGAGGCCCTGGAGCCAGTCTGGGTTTGGATTTTAGTTCTACCACTTACTTGCTCTTTGCGAATTGTTTAGTTTCCTTTGGTTTCCAGATCCATAAAATGGAGCAAAAGTAGTATATCTCCCAGAGTTGTAAGAATTTAATGCTATTTTTAAAACACAGCACAGTGTCTGGCATATAGGAAGCACTTAGTAAGATGTTAGGTATTGTCACTATATTTCTTATTTCCTTAGTACAAAATTTGAAAAATGATTCAAACCTCGATATAGCTCCGGACAGTGCTATACTAAAAGGAGGAAGATAGAAACAATTCATTTTTCTAGTCCTAAAGAAACATACACTTTTATTGCCAAGATTATCTAGCCTATTAATCTATTATTTGAGATTCCTTGAAAGTTTTTGATAGGAACAAGTAAGATGTTTCTATAAAATCAGGAAGCCACTTAAAAATTTACAGTGCAAAAAAGTGAACTCATAGAAACTCCTTGAAGTAGATTTATTAAAGATAATTCTCGAATATGAGTGAAGAATATTTCTTTTTGCTCTTAAAGAATCAAAAATCTAGTTTTATTTCCATGAAATAAAAATGTCGATAAAAACTTCCAATACCCATCTAGGGAGCCTGAACCTTCCCTGCTCTGCAGAGACTATACCAATTACTCATTATGAACCCTTGGGAAATGTCAATGACAAAATCTAAGATAAAACTGTGTGAGCTGAGAGGTTGGCTTACAGTTTCTGAAATAAGAATTCTGTGTTATAATCTCTGTGTTTCCCAAGATTTAGCAGAAATGGATTGGCACGTATATCCTCATTTCTGTCTCAAGTGAGAATTTTGTTTTAAACTATGTAGTTACTAATTAAATCAGGAAGATATTTACTTTAATCAGATTAGGCTCACGTAAAATTATGAGTCAAACAGCAAACATGTATTGGCAGCTTAAGGTATGCAAGATAGCATGGAAGGATGCAAAATAACTGGGGAGAAAATGCATTTGAATATTAGAGGTGCTTGATGAGAATTTCAAGGCATTGACAAGAGAAATGCTGAAGGCATGGCAAGTCAAGGGGAATTAAGAGTGGGGTAATATAATCTGAAGTCAGGGAGCCTGATTCCTCCAGCTCCATTTTTCATTCTCAAGACTGCTTTGGCTATTTGGGGTCTTTTGTCTTTCCATGCAAATTGTGAAATTTTTTGTTCTAGTTCTGTGAAAAATGCCAGTGGTAGTTTGACAGGGATTGCATTGAATCTGTAGATTGCTTTAGGTAGTAGAGTCATTCTCACAATGTTGATTCTTCCAATCCAAGAACGTGGTATATCTCTCCATCTGTTTGTATCGTCTTTAATTTCTTTCATCAGTGTCCTATAATTTTCTGCATACAGTTCTTTTGTCTCCTTAGGTAGGTTTATTCCTAGATATTTTATTCTTTTTGTTGCAACGGTAAATGGGAGTGTTTTCTTAATTTCACTTTTAGATTTTTTATCATTAGTGTATAGGAATGCCAGAGATTTCTGTGCATTAATTTTGTATCCTGCTACTTTACCAGATTCATTGATTAGCTCTAGTAGATTTCTGGTAGCATCTTTAGGATTCTCGATGTATAGTATCATGTCATCTGCAAACAGTGACATCTTTACTTCTTCTTTTCCGATTTGGATTCCTTTTATTTCTTTTTCTTCTCAGATTGCTATGGCTAAAACTTCCAAAACTATGTTGAATAATAGTGGTGAGAGTGGGCAACCTTGTCTTATTCCTGATCTTAGTGGAAATGCTTTCAGTTGTTCACCATTGAGGACGATGTTGGCTGTGGGTTTGTCATATATGGCCTTTATTGTGTTGAGGAAAGTTCCCTCTGTGCCTACTTTCTGTAGGGTTTTTTATCATAAATGGGTGTTGAATTTTGTCGAAAGCTTTTTCTGCATCTATTGAGATGATCATATGGTTTTTCTCCTTCAATTTGTTAATATGGTGTATCACATTGATTGATTTGCATATATTGAGAAAAAAAAAGGTCATGAAGAACCTAGGGGTAAGATGGGAATAAAGACACAGACCTACTAGAGAATGGACTTGAGGATATGGGGAGGGGGAAGGGTAAGCTGTGACAAAGTGAGAGAGTGGCATGGACATGTATACACTACCAAACATAAAATAGCTAGCTAGTGGGAAGCAACTGCATAGCACAGGGAGATCAGCTCGGTGCTTTGTGACCACCTAGAGGGGTGGGATTGGGAGGGTGGGAGGGAGGGAGATGCAGGAGGGAAGAGATATGGGAATATATGTATATGTATAACTGATTCACTTTGTTATAAAGCAGAAACTAACACACCATTGTAAAGCAATTATACTCCAATAAAGATGTTAAAAAAAAAAAGAGTGGGGTAAGCGTGAAAGGTGGAAGGTTTCTCGAAGGAAGAAAATGGGAGCCATGCATTAAAGGAAGGGTCAGAGCTGGTTGGGCAGAGCAGAAAGTGGAGAAGTAGCACAAGTATAGCTACAAGAGGCACATATGGAAGATCTTAAACTCTCTGTAGTGATATGTCTAGAAAAATAATTACTAAAATGTTAACTGCGTTTTTTTTTCAGATAGTGAAATTTTTACTTCCTCTATATTTTCCTATTTTCCTTTACTTTCTCTACATTTTCCTTTACTTTCTCTACATTTTTGGAAAATATTCTTCATCATGATGCTTCTCACTTTTATAAGAGGGGGAAACAATAAAGCTACATACTTTTAGAGGAAAAAACATTTTTTGCTGATATCTCAGTGGATAAATGGAAGCTGTATAAATAAATGCACTGGTTAAGAATATAAAAAGTGGAGTATTGTACTAAAATACCCAGCTCCCTTTGCCCAGTTTTTTGACCTTGAACTTTTCACCCCACTTTTTATTATGAAAAATTGCAAGCATGTCCAAAAGTTGAAATTGGAATTGAAAGTGAATGCCAAAATACATCCCCCCTCCCCAGATTCTACAATTGTTTGCATTTTGCTATTCTTGCTTTTGCTTTATATCTATTCATTTATCCATTCATCTTTGTTTTTTGATGCATTTCAAAGTGAGTTGCAGACATGTATACCCTGTTTGATACTAAATTTTATCCACCCACCAATTCCCTCTGCACACATACACTAGTCCAGAACCTTCCAGCCGGCTGTTATGCACTGAAATCTGATCTCATTTCCCATATCTAGACACAGCTTCCAATCCAAACACATCCCAAATCAGCTGACAACCCAGAAGGCAGTTTGCCAAACTTTACCCTGACTGTTTCTATGTATCCAGAACTATGTAATTTATTCAACTCATGGGATATTAAAGCCAGAAAGGGAAACTATCTGCTGTGGGGTCAGCAACTCCAACCTTTCCAGGAACTAAGCAGGTAGTATAAAATGTGGGTGTCTCCTGTAAGATAATCCAGTGGATCTGATAACGAAGACTGACCCGCCTCCGTGTGGGGAGGCGACAAGGAGCAGCAGAATGACCCAGGGAGTTGAGAAAACAGAATTAACACTGGGGCAAGGCTTCCAGCCTCAGCCTGTGGTTCCAAGGGCCTGGCATTTTAACCACAGCTCCCTTTTTGTCTCCTCTGAGGGCCTAGGACACCTCTTAAAGGCACGTATTTGTTAGAATAACTGAAAGTGTACGCTGTTAAGTAGAATCTTTCTTTACTTAAAAGTATTTATGGATGCAGTATTTATTGCCTCTCAGTTAAACACAGACCTTAACGGTACAAACAGTAGCACAGATATTATAAATGCAATGATGTGATATATGTCTAGTTTTTGCACGTTGCTTGCCCAAGAAGGCAATATTCCCCCACTTCTGGTGGATTGACTACCTGTCTGTAATGAACCCAAAGAAGAGAGAAACCAGTTTTCTCACTGATCAAAGAGTAGATGTAGCGTCATTTCTCAGAAATGTGCCTGCATATATATATATATATATTTTTTTTTTTTTTCTTGGTCTGTGTGGCTACAAATTAAATAGAAGGCGTTACCGTGTGGAAGTGGGGAAGAACGGTGAGAAAAATGGGATGTAGAAGGGTCAAGATGTATAGAAACTATGTCTGGTTTTTCATGCCCATTAGCCACCTAGACATGGTTATTTGGCCTACTTTCTGGAACTTCCTCCCTCTCTCCTTGCCCTGCTTATCAAATTCAACCAGTGTTTGCTCAGGTTGGCTAACTTTTACATCTACTGAGAACTGAAACCATCTATTGATACTTTTCACATGTGCAGTAGCTACAGGTGGACGTTGCTTAGCAATCAGAAGTTACAACAATTCTACCCTCACAGTCTTTTCTTTGTATGCTTGATAATTAACAAGAGATAGTTTGGAAACTTCCCCCTCCCCCAACCCCCCTCCCCACCCCGGGAAACTAATTTAAACAGTGTGTATCTCAGCCTTACTGTGTTGGTATAGCTAGTTCTGCTACTAAAAAAAAATTCCACCCAGGCCTGAAACGCTGTCTCATGCAGTTGTGGGTACATGTGATAAAATTAGTTTCTTTTGGGTGAATGTTCTCTTGTGATAAAGTAAACTCAACTCCTTTTCTTCCAAAGTTATAATGAATAAAATTGCCAGTAGTTCTTTTGGACTATGCCCATACATTGATAAATCAAAATGTATTAATGTAAGTTAAACCTCCTAAATGTCTATCTAGTAAAGGGTTTTTACAAGATTTCACATGAATTCTTTCAACTTAATGTCTGTCATAGATCAAATTCAGCAGATGTTTATTTCAACTCCACTTCTTTTGATTTCTACCAGGATTTACATAAGGATTGAATTTATTGTTGGCTTATCAGTTTTTGTAGCTCAAAACTGACTACAGACCAGTGATTCTGAGCTGTGGTTTTACAATCCCACTAGCTGGTTTTAAAAGCCATATAGTAAAATTCTGAACATGTTAATTAAAAATGTTACTTTTTATTGAATTAATATTTAAAAGAGCATATAGCATTTTGAGGAAAAAGTGAGTCATAGAAAGCAAAAGGTCCCAATATGAAAAAAAGAGAAAAATTCTTTAAATGCTTTTAAAATTCCCATTCTCAAAACACTAATTTTGGCTGGTTTGTTTTGCAAGTTCTTTGCATATTTTGCTTATAAAATAAATAAATAACTTAGAAAAATTTTGTGTAGCTTTTGCTATGCAACAGGCATTATTCTGAAGACATTCATTTGTAAATCTAAATAAGCCTCATAACAACCTTACTAAGTAGTAGGTATAATTATTCATTTTTTACACATAGGGAAACCAAGGCACAGAGAGGGTAAATTGATCAAAGTCACATAGCTGAAAATGGGCAGCACTGAGATTCAAATAAGGAAGTCCAACTCCAGACCAGACTCACTTTAAACTCTATTCACTAGAAGTTTACCAGTTTCCACTTAGAGTTCCCGAAACACTGGGTAAGACTTGGCATAAGTGATCATCAAAATGGGTTAAGCAATAAATAAATAACTAAAGCAAACTTTGGATGTTTGAATCATTCAGGGAACTTAAAAAAAAACAGTAGCTGACCCCCACCCAGGCCAGCCTGAATCAATATCTCTGGGGTGGGGCTTATGTAACTGTGTATTTTAAAGTCAAACAGCCGATTCCAATGCGCTGCCAGATCGAGAGCCACTGATCAAAACTTCTAGCTAAGTCTTAGTACAGGGGATCTAAAACTTGAGCATGCATCGGAATCACTTGGAGAGCACGTTAATACACAAGCGGCTGGGTCTGACTCCCAGAACTTACTCAGTCTTGGGTGGAGCCCAAAGATTTCCGTTAAGTTCCCAGTTCAATGATGTTGATGCTGCTGATTTAGTGACCACACTTTGAAAACTACTGTCTTAATAAGCTGGGATAGGGATAAAGGTGGGTAATAGAGACCTGGAGGAAACTGGACTAATTCTAGTATCTCATCAGCCCTGATGCTGACATATTTCCACTACTTTGTTGATTTACCCAATAACACTGACTGAGGATGAGAGAAGAAAAGAAAAAGGAAAAATATGAAGCTAAAGGGAAGTGAGGGAAAAGATAGAAGAGGAATTAACTTCTTCAGTAAACTAAAATTTGTGAATTTCTCACCGACCTAATCACCTGTCAATGATAGAATACGAAATGAGAAAATTTAACGATAGTGACACTCAAAAAGAAATGCACCTTTCTATGTCAGAAGCAGAAAAGAAACATAAAATAGTGAGTGAGACTGGAAGACTGGAGGGCTGGCAAGGCGGGCTGTTGGTTTAGGGTACAGAAGTATTTATTAATTCAGCTCCTATAGGTAATCTGAGAACCTGAGCTATAGTCACTCTTTGAAACCAAGCGCAAGGACAGTTATGCTTTTTTCCCATCCTTACCACCATGAAAGGAGACCAAATGATCAGTGCTAAGAATTGCCTGGGGATAGACCAGCAGTTCTCAACTGAGGATGAGAACATGGCAAGGGAAGGGGGGGAGCACATTTGGTAATATCTGGAAATGCTTTGTGTTGTCACAATGAGGGGGACAAGGGTGCTACTGGATCTAGTGGGTTGGGACCAGAGATTCTGCGAAACATCCTACAATGCAGAAAAGTGCTAAAGCTGAGAAATGCTGGGCTAGAACCAGGATCTGGACCAAGATGCCAGTTGACTTAGTAATGAATATACTAAATGTGCCAAATTATTGTGGGCCTGTATCAGCTGTCAATACAGACCTGGTTCTGGGCTGGAGGAACCTCAGAAAGACGTAGTAGAGGTAAGCACAATATTAGAGATGGCAGATAGAAAGCGAAAACTAAGCAATCAACCAAAAAACCTTCTCAGATGGGTCTACCACACAATTCCAAACTACAGGAAGAAGACTATTAATAAGAAATAAAAACACAATGAAATCAACAATTGAAAGATGAGTTTACCTCAAATTAAATTAAAATAATAGAACAATCTGAAAGTGACCTTAAGAATTTAGGATATATCAAGAAAAAGAATGAATAATACCTATAGGAGAGCATAAGAATATTTGAAACAAAAATGGGCAGACATTAGGCAAAAACAGGTGATTATCAAAAGCAACCAATTTTAAAGACTGGAGATAAAAACTTAACCATTGAAACATAAATTCAATATATGGGATAAAATATGGTTTGGACACAGATAGGATGAGCAACTATCCTGGTCTGTCTGGGACTGAGAAGTTTCTAGGGCATGGGACGTTAGTGCTAAAACTGGGAAAGTGCTGGGCAAACTGAGACAATTGGTCATCCTAGACACAGATGAAGAAAAACTTAGTGAACTGGAAGAAAAAGTTGATAAACTGATTTAGCATTCATCACAGAGGAACACAGATAAACAAATTTGGAAGAGAAGTTAAAATCACGTAGGATAGATTGAGTCTATCTAGCTTTTACTTAACAGGGATTCTAAAGAAACAAACTAGGAAGGAGGAAATGGTAGAGTAATAGTTTTTGAAGAAATAGTAGCTGAGAATCTTTTAGAATTGAAGAAAATCATTAGATTTTACGTCAGGGGTTGGCAACTACAGTCCATGGGCCAAATCCAGGCTGCCACCTGTGCTTATAAATAAAGTTTTATTGGAACACAGCCACAGCCATTTGTTTATGCCATGTCTACAGCTGCTTTCATCTACAAAGATAGAGCTGAATAGTTGTAACAGAGACCACAAAACCTACAAAGCCTAAAATATTTACTATCTGGCTCTTCACAGAAATGTTGTAGATCCCTGCTTTAAATTGCTACTCTGAGTACCAAGCAGAATAAATAAAAATCAGTTCACATGCCTATGAAGCATAGTAAAGCTGCAAAACACAAAGACAAAGAGACATCTTGAAAGGAATGACAGAATATCACCTACAAGGTGAGACAATTAGACTTGATAGCATACAATTCTGCAACACTAGAAGGCAGAAGCCAATGGGGTAAGTCTGTAAAGTGCTGAGGAAAAGTAACTACCAATTTAGAATATTTATATACGGCTAAACAATCATTTAAGAGTGAAGTCAAAATGAAAGTGTTTTCAGTTATACAAAACCCAATATACATTGCAGTATATAATATTACTCTTCTTCCAAATGGGTATCCATCTCTGCTATTACCCTGAATGCATAAAAATTATACATCCCTACATCTCTGTCCTGTTTAGCTGAGGCATGACTATGCAACTTATTTTGGCTGATTAAATGTGAGTAAAAGTGAAGTATATCTCTTCCAAGCAAAAGTACGTTTTGTTTAGGTTCTTGCTGTGTTTGGGAGAATATTAACAGAAATACTAAATAGTTGTAGAAATTGTTAGAAAATAGGTAAGAGCATGTGTACTTGGGTAAGAAGATATATGAATCCAGAGCACAAGAGTAAGATGTAAGAAACAGTGATAAACATGGAGTTTTACGAAGTACATGGACCAGTATGACAGAGTTAAGAGCTTAGAAGCAGAGTCACACATATGTGGGAAATGGACATATGACAAAGGAGGCAACAGAAAGAAGTAGGGGAAAGAAACAGACTAAAATAAATGGTACTTGACAATTGGTTATCCATTGGGAATATATTAGATGCCAACCTCACACCACAAGTATAAATAAAGTCCTGATTATTAAAGACCTAAATATGAAAAGCAAATCTTTAAAATATTTAGAGAAAAGGTTAGGAAAACAGCTTTAACATTTGAGAGTAGGGAATAACTTTTTTCAAAACGACATCAAAGCAGAAATTATAGACTTATTGTAAAATTTGACAGCATTAAGATTGAAAACTTCTGTATAAAAAAGAGACACTAAAAATAAAGTAAAAAAGAAGCCATAGATTCAGAGCATAAAATTAGCAATGCACTAACTGACATAGAATTAATGTCTAGAATATATAAGGAATTCCCGTAAATCAACGTGAAAAGATAATCTGTAAGAAAATGAACATAGCACATGAGGCGAATTTACAGAAGAGTTACCTGAACAGTCAATAAGCTTATGAAAACACATTCCATCTTAGTAATAATCAGGAAAATTGAAACCAAAATGAAGTAGAGTTTTGCTATGCCGACAAGGGCTTAATTTCCAAAATAGACAGACAGCTCATACAGCTCAACATCAAAAAAACAAACAACCCAATCAAAAAATGGGCAGAAGACCTAAAAAGACATTTCTCCAAAGAAGACGCAGATGACCAACAAGCACATGAAAAGATGCTCAATATCTCTAATTATTAGAGAAATGCAAACAGTATGGAGTTTTCTGAAAAAACTAAAAATAGATTTACCATATCATCCAGCCATCCCACTCCAGGGCAAATATCCAGAAAAGACGAAAACTCTAATTCAGAAAGATACATACACACCGGTGTTCTTAGCGGCACTATTTACAATAGCCAAGACATGGAAGCAGCCTAAATGTCCATTGACAGATGAATGGATAAAGAAGATGTGATATATCTGTATCTATATCTAATAGAATATTACTCAGTAATAAAAAAGAATGAAATAATGCCATTTGCAGCAACATGGATGGACCTAGAAATTATCATACTAAGTGAAGTAAGTCAGATAAAGACAAGTTTTTATGATATCACTTATATGTGGAATCTAAAAAAATAATACAAATCAACTTATTTACAAAACAGAAACAGGCTCACAGATATAGAAAACAAACTTATGGTTTACCAAAGGGGAAAGGAGGGGAAGGGATAAATTAGGAGTTTGGGATTAACAAATACACACCATTGTATATAAAATAAATAAACAACAAGGATTTACTGTATAGCACAGGGAACTATATTCTGTATAGCAGAATTTACTGTGAATTTATATTTACTGTATAGCACAGGGAACTGTAGCACAGGGAACTATAATATCTTGAAATAACCTATAATGGAAAAGATTTAGTTATATACATATATAACTAAATCACTTTGTTGTACACCTGAAACTAACACAGTATTGTAAATCAAGTATAGTTCAGTTAAAAACATTTTTAAATGAAGTAGAGTTTTGCATATAATAAATTCTCAAAACTCTATCAATAAACTTGACAAAACCAAGTTTTAGGGATGATGCAGAGAAATGGCAACTCTCATACAAGGTTGGCGAGAGATAAATTGATACAATGATTTTAGAGAACAATTTGCTAACATCCAGTAAATTTAAAGGTGCCCAGACCCTCTATGCAAAAGAACATTTATTAGAGTACTGTTCAAAATGGAAAATAATGACAGCGAATTCAACGTTGGAGAATAGATGAATAAATTGCAATATAATTACACAGAAATTCAATAGGTTGAACCAGAGCTGCATGGGTCCAAATGGATACATATTGAAAACATACCAATGTCGAGTGAAAGATTGCAAATGCAGAAATCATAAAAATAAACTGGGCAAAACAATATTATATAGTATCTTATGGATACAGGCAGATGAAATAAAAATATAAAAACATGGCGGAGAAGGCGAGACAGCACTATCAGAGCAGGTGTTCCTCTGCTTGTGGAAAGAGGGGTATGGAACTGGGAAGGGCAAAAAGAGGGCTTCAACTTTGCCTTTTTTAGTTTTGAGAAGATGGCAAAATGGCAATAATATGAAATAATGGTAATATGTGTGGACTCTGGGTGGTGAGTATTTGTTATTTGTTTCTTAACATACCATAGTATTTGAAAAAGAGAAGCGCATGAGAAAGAAGGGGCAGATGGAATGCACCTCCAAGAATTAGGGAAGTGATATTGAAGTTACCAAATCCAGAGCTGGAGCCCCACACCCGTTCGCTTCAAGAGCAAGTGTTGCACATTTAGCGGCTGCTCATACGTGCTCTAAACAAGTGCCTCTCGTTTCCTCCTACGCGCATTTACCTGTGAATGAACGAGGTCTAGAATTTGAACCTCTCGCTCTTGGCTTAAAACTTGCTTGTCCATCAACAGATGAATGGATAAAGAAGATGTGGCACATGTATACAATGGAATAATACTCAGCCATAAAAAGAAATGAAATTGAGTTATTTGTAGTGAGGTGGATGGACCTAGAGTCTGTCATACAGGGTGAAGTAAGTCAGAAAGAGAAAAACAAATACTGTATGCTGACACATATATATGGAATTTAGAAAAAAAAAGATGGTACTGACGAACCTAGTTGCAGGGCAGGAATAAAGAGGTAGACATAGAGAATGGACTTGATGACATAGGGTGGAAGGCGAAGCTGGGGTGAAGTGAGAGTAGCATCGACATATATACACTATCGAATGTAAAATAGTTGGCTGGTGGGAAGCAACCGCATAGCACAGAGAGATTAGCTCGGTGCTTTGTGACCACCTAGAGGGGTGGGATAGGGAGGGTGGGAGGGAGAGAGACGCAAGAGGGAGGGGATATATGTGTATGTATAGCTGATTCACTTTGTTATACAGCAGAAACTAACACACCATTGTAAAACAATTATACTCTGATAAAGATGTTTTTTTAAAAAAAAAGAAAAACGTGGGACTCAAAAACAAAAAACTCGCTTGTCATAACAGAGGAGCTTTTTTTTTTTTTAACATATTGGTACAGACCTTGCAGCAAAGGGGAAGCAGCCCATTTTGCAGAAGCAGAGGATATAAATAGATCGAGAGTAGAGAGTAGGGGTGTATGTGAAGGGAGTGTGTGGAGGTGAGTGAATTTCTATTTGGGGACAGTAGTGTGTCATTCAGGACTGTGACTGACCCCCTCCAACTTATGTGATAAGCACAGGAATCACCGCTCTCCATGAAAGAAGTGGCTTGGAACCCCAGCTTCCAGAGGGATTCTTCTAGCTCAGATTTTATTTTCTGATTTCCCTGGAACACCAGCTCTCAAGTGGGCCTCCACTGCAGCCCCTCAAATTATTTGCGGGGCCCCAAACCCATCCTCCCCCTCAGAAATCCTTCACAAATTAAACACTTGGCTGTGTTTAAATTTGGGGTCAAAATTTAAAGGATGAGGGAGAGAAAGTCAGTAGTGAAGCTACACACCATGGTCAAGGCTTCCTGGAAAGGATGCGCGTCACTTCAGAAGTAGCCCTCCCCTCAAAATGTGAATCGGATAATGACACTCACTCCTTCGCTTGGGAGCCTCCAACGGCTGCCCGGGTGAACAAAGTAAGATGAAATTCCTTGTCATGGCCCTCGAGACCCTTCAATATGTGACTGCTGCCTGCTTCTAGAAACCACCTCTTTGCCTCCCTCCTCTTCTCTTGCTTTTCCTCCTGCCACCCTATCTTCTTGCAGGTGCAAGCTGTCCCCTGCCTCTTGTCTTTTGTCCCTGCCATTTCCTGTGCTTGAAATGGTCTTTCCTGCCACCTTCCCTGTGCCCAGCTTATTCTCGCTCTTTGGTGCCGCGATTCTCAACCTGCACCGGACGCCACTTCCCCCGTTAAGGGTTCGAGTTAACTGGTCTTGGCTGGGGCCTTGAGAATGGGTATGATTTATAAGCTACTCATGTGATTCTAACGTGCAAGGAGGGTTGAGAACCAGCGCGGTAAGTATCACGGCATCGAAGACCAGACCACTATCTAAAAAGGATGTTTCCTTCGTATATTCTATCTCAGTTCCTTATTTACCTCCTTCAGAGCTCACTGCCTGCTAGTTTACTTATCTGTTTACTTGAATTAACTTTCCGTCTTCCGGGGAACAGTGGTTCTCCAGGTGTGGTCCCTTGACTAGCAGCATCAGCATCACTTGGAACCTTTTAGAAACACCAATTCCCAGGCTCCTTCCCCAACCCTCCAGGTGATTCAGATGCTTGCTAAAGTTGGACCCACTGTGCTCAATGTGAGCTCCAGGAAGCCAGGACCCACCTGTCTTCACCCTGCATTCTTGTCCAGCAGAGCCCAACGTGGAACAGGGCCTCAATAAACCCTCACTGAATAGTGATAACACATTTCTTTTGTTAGTTGCTCACGTGTGAACTGCCAGCTGACTGAAAGGAGCAAAACAAATGAATAAAACCCCCAAACCAATTTTTACTTCATTTCTTAAAACCTTCTAAGGTTTATTGATAAAAGATTTTTCCCCTCACTAACTGGGAACATACAAAAATTTGTGCACGATTCGATATCCGCCCCTCCCTCTTTTTCAGAAAATCTACAACTTGAAAGGTACCTAAACATACTTGTCGTGTGGACAGGTATCATTCTGTTATTTCCAGTGAAGGCTGTTAAGTGACATAATTTGTCTAAGGTCTCAGATTAAGTCAATTTCCACAGGACCATCTGTTTGAGAAGTAGAATCTTACTGTCGCTGCCTTCTGCTTCTGAAATGTGGAATCATAAAGAACATTATGGAACACCTAGCCCACCCTCTACGTTAACTGAGCTGCTTGAGAGAGCTGGAAAGCCAAGTCAAGATCCCACTGAGGGTTATGGGGAGGCTGGGCCTGGAGCCCAGCACTCCTTGCCACCATGTAGCTAAAATCTATCATTCTTTATAGCTGATATCCTTGTACTCACAAAACCCCATGTACTTTTCCACCTAATTCCCACAAGTTTCTACAGTTCCTCTGCCAATAAGTTATACGAAGAGGGTGATAACAGGTGAATTTCCCAATAACCACTTGGGCCATGATGTGGTTCCACTTTCTGACGCTCCCTTCCAGCACTCAGCCTGGAGCAGGCAGAGTTAGTCACACCAGTAACACAGCAGGAGAGCTTGGAAGGAAGGCGAGGCGTTTGATCATTGAATCCCCCTCTCTAAACCCTGGGGTGGAGAATCACAAAACCAGGAACCCATTTAGTCTCTTATCCCAGTGGCTCTGCAAGATTTCAATAAAGTGAGCATTCTGAAAATAGGATATCATTCATAACGGTAATAGCAGAAGAAGTTACAACCACTGACTCCCAGATCAAACAGAGGTGGTCACCAGCCTGAGGAAAGGCCCCTGGCCCTCCTGAAAGCCAGTCCCGGGCTTTTCTAGGACCACCTTGCTGTCTTCCTCTGTACCTACTTTTTCTTGGATGCAGCATAATGCAGAAAAGCTCAGGCTCTGAGAGCAGACAGAATTGTGCTCAAATTCCAGTGCTGTGGACTCTGGAAATTCAGTAGCTGTGTGGCTGCGAGTAAGGGAACCACCCTTCCCAAGACTCAGTTTTCTCACCTAGGAAATGGGGATGATAGCAGTAACTAACTCTTTGTAAGGATTGTTATAGGGATTTAATGAGATGGCGTATGTCAAGGCTCACAAATGCTAACTTCCACGGTATTCTCCTCTTTGTGTTCATTGAAGTCTTTATGCCTCCTTAGGAAATCATTTATTTGGGGCTGGAAAGAAAGAAACCAACATTCATTCAGTGTCTGGCTGGGGCCTGCACTTTAATAGGTGCTTTGTAATCACAATTTTATTCACTCCTTAAAACAACCCTGCGAGACAGTTACTGTCATCATCATCAACATCTTCATCGCGGTTGGACAAGGAAACAAACTCAGAGCTCAAGTGATTGTTGACAAAAACATACAACTAGTAAGCAAAGCATAAGAAGCCAGGAATAGGAACTTCTCTGGTGGTTCAGTGGTAAAGAATCCGTCCTGTAACGCAGGGGACACGGGTTCGATCCCTCGTCAGGGAAATAAGATCCCACATGCTGTGTGGCAACTAAGCACACGTGACACAACTACTGAGCCGTTGTACCTCAACTAGAGAGCTTGCATGCTGCAAACCACGGAACCCGTGCGCCACAACTAGAGAGAAGCCTGTGGGCCACAACAAAGAGCCTGTGTGCCGCAACGAAGACCTGATGCAGCACCCCCCCACACAAAAAAAAGCCAGGAATATGGCCTTTTGACTGATCTATGATGTCTTCCAAGGAGAAAAAGTAGAAAGAGTTTTTTCCTTCTTGTAATATGCTATGTGCCTTTCTGTAACTTGTCGTAGAATGTCAGAGGCAATGTTAGGGAGAGAGAAATTAAAGGAAATCTACTTCCTCTTTAAGTATATCCTTGATATGCTACAAAGATAGGCACGTATATACCATAACTGCCACTGGCAAATTCATTTGCCATGCATTATATAGTAGGTAAGCTTAAAATATATTGTTTAACAAGAGGGTAACTGTGTTCAGAGTCTAAATATATGTTTTTTCAGCTACCTATTCTTCTAGTAGTTCTGACAATGGAAAATTATAAGGCAATGTATATAAAAGAATGCTTATGACAGTCTTGTCTATATTACCATAAAGAAAGAAAAATAAAATAAGAAGCAATCTCAATGTCCAGCTATATGGAACTAAAATAAATTATGGAATACAGTGCAGTCATTAAAAATGATTCATTATTAAAAATGCTATCATAACTCAGATATTATTCAAGATATTTTAAATTATAAAGCAAATAAGGAAATAGTTTATAAAGTATGATAGTACTTGTAGAAAATTATATTTATAAGATATAGTTTTAAATGACAAAATTCTAAAGGGATCTGTATTAATTTAACAATGATTGCCCCTTAAGTGATAGAACTATAGAAAACAAGTATTGTGTCATTTCTTCATTTCTAAGAAATTTTCTTTAGTAATATGCGTTACTTTTGTAATAAGATGGTGATCTCTTAAGAAAACGTTATATGTAACACCAAACACACACTATCCAATTAAACCTCTCTCCTTTTTTTCTTCTATTACCATCTATTTTTCCCTAAGAAAATGCAAATTACCCTGTCAACCACAGTGCCCTTATTTATTTTTGAAGAGGATATCATAATTAAGGTCAAGATCTTTTCTAAGAATCCTGGATCTGAAGACCGAGTTTGGAAACACTAGAGGGACTTGTAAATCCCATCTTGATAGGTGACCACCCTCCTCTACAGATGGGGCTGCAGGGACAGCCCACGGGCTACCGTTTCCTCTCTGTGGTATTCCCCTCCCCATGACTCTGCAAGTCTGACCTCATCTCTTCTCTCCTTCTCTTTCCCCTGTGGTGAGGTTACGTTCTCTCACCTCTGCCCTTTCCCCATTCTGGTGCAAGAGATTTTAGACTACATACTCATGCCATGAATCTTCCCACCCTCTCTATTCCAGAGCCTACAGTGCACTCCCTGCCCCACTGAGTACCTGCAGGGATCATTGCCTCAGTCCCCAGCTTCCCACTGGGAGGTGGCAAAGGAAGTAATCCTCTTCATAACAAGAGAAGGGATAACCAGTCTCTATCTTCTAGGGGCTGAGGAGTCTGGGAGGGGTGTGTGGGATAGAAAGTTGACTCTCTTCTAGACTCTGTGAACCTGAGAACACCACACGTATAAGAACACAGCCAATTATACAGCGAAATAATAGGAAACTGTAGCAGAATCTTAATGCTGTAGTTCAGGTACTTTGTGGATTAAGCTAGTTTTCATGGTACACTGGGAACCCAGTCATGATTTTAAGTGCGCTCCACATAATGACTTTCAATTAACTTTGGAACACAACCTGTCCCTAAGATTTGGACTACTTGGACTTTGCTTCTCTTAATTAAAATAATAAAATGCATTTTTCTAAACAAAAGAGCTCCTCTTGTAAAATTCACCATGTTGCCAAAATAGCACTCATCCTCAGCAATATTGCCCAACGTATATCACTGGAGTTCTCTTCAGGGCTCCAAAGTGCTCATAAAAGGAAACGACCGCACTTCTGGTTATAGCACCCAACCATCTTAAGAGGCAAGACAAAGAATGCAGCTTTTCTTTCTTTAAGGCATAGCTCTTCCTCTATTCTGAAGGCTAGAATCAGAAAAGGGAACTCTTGCAGCCACAGTCCCTCCGCTGATATAATAAAGCCTTAGCAGCTTTATAAGCAAATGGAAGTATGATGAGATAAGCGAAAATTCCAAAGGCTTGGAGGACCTGGCCGTGAAGCACTCCCACACCTCTCCGCTTTATGTAGAAAAGATTAGACGTTTGCTAGGAGACAAAAGAGAGTCATAAAATCTATTACTTACCATTTTTATTGAAAAGAGTTGACGTGCCTGGCACACAGTGACCCCGAAGATGCTGTAACTCGGACAGTGAATGTGCAAGTTAGCTATGCAGGGTGTACTTCCTTTTTTGAACCGTGTGGTCTGTCTAGTTTTCACACATTGAAATATAAGGTTTATTTGCATGTTATCTCAGCCCTCGGAGCATTTGTATAACTGGCCAGGTTTATCCAGTTATTATGCTTTAATAATATGAAAACAGCTACAGGTGAAGCTTTGAAGTCTTAAATATTGACACAGAATTTTTTAAAAAGTGCCTGAATTGTAAACTCTGTGTATGGTATTAACCCATTTTATATAAAATGTGTGTTTGTGGACCTATCTATGTATCTATTTATTTATCTGCCAAGGACCCACATTAACATGTTAACAGTGGTTCACTTCGGTGGAGGTATTATTACAAATAATCCTTATTTTGTACTTTGCTGACTTTCTGACTTTTTAATTTTGAATATATGGCACATTTAAAACAGAACTATAATCTTAAAAAGAGCAAAAAGATCATGATAATTTTAATCATCAATTCCAAATGCATTTAAATCTATCTCACCAATATTTGAACAGTGGACATATTTTAAGCTTATCATAGGACGTTACTCATTTCATTAAAAATATAAAGTACATGTCAGTCTAGGTTCATGCATTAATTTTTTGGTAATATTTGTTAGCACTCAGATGCCTCAATCTTTACACTGGTGAACTAGATATTCTTGAGTTAAGGGCATAATATTTGATCCCAACTAGTCAGAGTTCCCACCAATCTTCTCTAGTGCTTGTTTGAACTCATTCTGGTACATGGATTTTTACCTCCTTTATTTTTAATATATAGTCTATATATATATATATATATATATATATATATATATATATATATACTGATACTAAAGTAATTTTAAGAGTAGAAGATCATCTTCATGTCCTATTGCAAAGGAAAGGCAACTGACTTCTTAATTTTGGGTTGCAAATTTCTAGGCCTTGTATGTACTACCGCATTAACCTAGTAGAGAGACACCAATTTTTTTCATTTGATCCTGACCTAGTATTAATTACTACTGTGACAATAAAAATTCTTTATTAAATGGATACTCCCTATTATTTATTTCTTAAAATGAAAATATTTTTCAAAATCAAGATGTGGTGAGAAATATGGATAGAATCATTGCCAGGACAAGGCAGAACGGCAGGGCAAGGGTCAGGTCCCAGGGGTAGAAAGGAATTTGAGATTGCCTTGAAACTGTAGGTATTTTCAAGAGAGGTAGGGCTTGAGGGCTTGAGGATAGTCGGGAACTAGGAGGGTAGTCAGAAATTGCACTCTCTGGCACATAATAAATACTCAATGAATTAACGGAGGAGGAAGATCAAAGCAAGGCAGATATGAGAACCATGCATTCTTTTAGACATAAGCCATTGCCAGAAGACCTTAAAATGGAGACATTCTCTAGCTTAACTGAAAAGCCTCTCATCCACTATCTGTTGGAACAGTACAATTTAGGGTCTAAAGCAGAGGGTTTTCATCTGGCAGCACGTTAAAATCACCTGGGAAGCTTTTAAAAATCCAAGTTTCCGGGCTTAACCCCAGACCATTAAATAAAACTCTCTACTTTGAGACCCAGGCATCAGTGTTTTTTAAAGTTCCCCAGGTGGCTTCAAAATGCAGGCAAGCCCAGGCTCTAAAAGGAGGAGCAAGTGACTCGTACGAGGAAGATGATAGATTAGGAGGCAATAACTTGATAGTACTGTAGAAATAATCCTGATGCTCTGACACTGTTTACTACCAAGTTTACCAACATATTTTCACCATGCGCTCCATGATAATTACTTATTCTTGGTCATTCTATGATTTTCTCTCTGGGCCGGTAATTTGGACAAAAATTACACGATAAACGGAAATCGAGCAATTTCCATTAACAATGTAGCTAACTGTACAAGTCTCTCATTAAAAGAATGTTGAGTTTCAATTTATTCATTTGAGTTTCATTTCAATTTGTGTTTATTTCTAATTGCAGATTAAGGTGATTTTTAGTTGTTATTGACATAAATTCAGCAGTCTCTCAAAAATATATTTAAGAGAAGTATCTTGGCTAAGAAAAAACAGGCTAGCTGTAGCTCTCATCCATAACTCACCAATAAGTTTTTATTTTTAGTTTTTGGAGCATAATCATTTTACTTACAAAAACATGTTTCAAGTATCACTTATGTGAGCACATTTCCTGTGAACTCAATTAAGTATGTAAATCCTTGAGCGGGAAGAGGAAACAGGAAATGCAAGAAAGCTGACACACAGTATAACGATACCATCTGAAGAAGATAAAGTTATTTTTTTGTGGTATGGGCGCTGCAGTTATTCCTGCTAGTGGAAGGGAGAAGTAGCCTAGAGAACACAAAAATGGTTCTAATTCTTCAAATGTCTTCATAAATTTACATTCTAGAGAACTGTTTTTGTTCAGGCAATGGTAAAATGAGGCTGTCTCCCTGGTACAAAGTGACAGCTAGATGGAGACTGTGAGGCCCAGAGACATGGTGGGGTTGGAGGGCGAGAACACTGATGACAGTGTAAGTAACACTACTTATCGAGCCTTATTTAAAAACGTTGTCACTGTTGTATCTATCAGGTTTTAAAAGGAGCATGGTTGAAGTTGTTAGCACAGAGGGTTAGAAAGACTTATAAACTCTTACACAGTTTCAGCTTTATAACCTGAATGGCTAACATTTTAGAAAAGAAACAGAGGATCATCTGCTTTACGTGCCCAACAATCACAGGCCTGGGCAAGAGCCCTGAGATAGGAGAACAGGAGGATGTTGAGTCTCAGAAAGCCTTCTGTGCCGCTGGCTCACCCATCTCTCCCTTTTTCTGGACTCCTGCAGACTGCACCACAAAATGAAGCTCTTTGATATGTTTCCCTTTTATGGTTCTCCCATTGTATCAGTTGCATTAAGTTTGGCTCCCTAACCAGATCTGAAACTCCTCCAGTACTAATTAATTTTATTACTTCCTTCTGTCACCCTAATATCCTAGAGTAGCTTTTATTTTTAAAGCTTTTTTTGTGACTCACGGGTTCCTTTCAGAATCTGATGACAGCAGTATATGGTTTGCACACTAATTCTGCGTGTGTACAGCCTCCCTTGAAGCCCATCCTTTATGGGAAGCTGTAGGAGAACTCTTGGCTAAAATATTGTCAAACACTGGGAGATGGTCACTACATTGGTGCTTTCTGATGATGAAGTGAAAGCACAGAAATGTTAAGTGACCCCTTATGTTTCCAGACTAGGGAACTGGTCAGCTAAAACTTCATTATTTTGTAAACTTGTCTTTTATCGACATGCATTTGAACCTTGCCAGGAAAGAAAAACTGAAACTCACAAAATAGATTCATAGAAATTCAAGGAAATTCTAGTTTCCTTGCATGGAGAGATATGGAATAGCCAAATGGAAAGGAGCGGGATAAAAGCAGGATAAGAAAAGGCACGCTTTAAAAAGTTGTGCGGGAGGAAACGGCTAGCTCCTGGATTTGGCTTATTTCTCTTTCACTTTTTGTTTTGAAAACAAGATGGATTTTTTTCACTCTTGCACTTTCCTTTCCATTTTTGATGAAAGGAGGCCTTAATCCTTTCAGAACATCAATGCACTAGGAAGAAAAAACGTATTAATCAACTTCAGTGAAAAATCAATTCATCTTTCAGTAGAAGGAGAATTCCTACTATATTTCAATAGGATTGTTACCCCAAAACTGGGTTTGCCTCTTGGTGGGTGTTGAGCTAAAAGACACAACCAAGCCAAAGCCCAGGAGAAGGAAGGATTGATTACTTGCAGCCAGTAAGCAGAACACCAGGGATCTTTCTCAAAGCAGCATCTCCCCGAACAGCAAAACTGGGGGAGTTTTAAGGTAAGGATACATGCATATTCATGAAGGGGCTTGGGAAGTCAACAGAATCCAAGCTTTAGTTGACTGAAGTCACCTGGGGCAGCAAAGGTCAACATCATCATCTCTTAGATCCCAGTTGATCTGGTGGTTGAGGGCTTCAGGCTAATCTTTACCCTTGAAATAGAACTAGGAGTCTTTACAACTGATATATTATCTTTGCTATTGTTATTTTTCTTGCCTGATAACAGTCGTTTATTTGTTCCTTTAAGATCATTAATTACTGAGACCTGTTAAAGGACATTGTGGCCAGGCTTAGAGCACCAAATGGCTTAGGCCAAAAATGGCTTCTCTTATGCCAAGAAAGCCATGCCTGGTTCTTTTTCTCTAGGGACCCCCTACCCTATCTGCTTAGAAGATGAGTAAACTGTATTTAAACTCAAGAAGGGCAGGGAACAATTGTCTCTACAATTTAAACTCAACTCCAGGCAAATGTTTACTAAACTCTAAAAAAAACCTGTTGAAATAGGACAACGGAGAAATAATCTAAACTTTACTTAAGGAGTCTTTTATCAAACCAATTAACTTGGAGAGCAAAGAGACAAAGAACAAAGCTTCTAGAAGAATCCTATGTTATATATTAATTTACTTACTACTTTCTCATTTGGGATATAATTTGTATCTTACCCTCTCTTGGGATTTGGGGAACTCCTAGAGAGCTCTGTGGGAGTCTGTTGAGTCTTTTAATCCTTTTATCTCACTGGATCTCCAACAAAAGATTTAACTGACACCATCAAAATACACACCCTCATTGGATTGATTGTTGTGCTTGAAGATTTGTTAACAATAATTGCTCTTTAATGAATAAAAGAAAGAAAAGGTCCTACATGAAAAATAGATCTATTTTTCTCTTTGTCCTTCCGCATTCATTCATTCATTCCCAGTTGCCTTCCAAACAGGAAGGTTAGGCCAGAAAGTTTGGAAAATAAACTGATGTGCTTTGGGAATTTACAGACTCAGAGAAGATGACAAAGGGGAAATGGATCACTCCCCCATTCCTGGAATTCTTATCCTGTCCCACTGTCAATTAAGTGCAGGTGTGAATATACTCATTTTCCTAGTCTGTTGTCTAATTTTAAAATAGAAATATTTCCATTTCAGTACAAGATAAATACTGATGAAGCCTTACACCTTTCTTTGCACTCAGAATATATTTCAAATTTGTTTAAATTAGTCAATTTAAAAGCATCTCCAGTTTATACTCTTTTTCCTTGAGTTTCTTTCTTTCTTTTTTTTTCACTTTAGGATCACCCTATTCTCTCCTTCTCTCCATTTGAAAAATTACTCAACTTGTCTTTCTTTTTTTTTTTTTTTTTTAATTTTTATTGGTGTATGTAGTTGCTTTACATGTTGTGTTAGTTTCTTTCAACCTTAGTCTTTTTGGTACCCTATTTCTCAAATGAAGATTTGTCAGACTGGAAGCCTTCCTAAACACAAAATTATTTATGACAATACAAAATTGGTCATACCTGAGTGTAACCTAGTGATAACTTTCTTTTTGGTCAGAAGGATAGGAATATTTCTATTTTCAATTCTGTAGTACCTTTTGGAACTAAATACTACTACTTAATAATGCTATACGGCAGACTTAGGGGTATCTATAATGTAGCTATGAAAACAAATGTAATAGAACACAATTTGTGAAATGACTCAATGTCACCCTGACCCTCTTTTCTCTTGTCCTTTCCAGGTAGATTGACTTTAGTAGGCTAACACACCGTTAAAAAAATCACTGTTCAACAAATGATACTGGGATATTCACATTGCAAAAGAATGAACTTGGAATCTTACCTTATACCATATACAAAAATTAACTCAAAATGGATCAAAAACCTAAACATAAGAGCTAATAAAACTATAACACTCTTGGAAGAAAACATAGGGGAAAAGCTGCATGACATTGACATTGGATCCAGGGATTTTTTGAGTATGACACCAAAAGCACAGGCAACAAAAGGAAAAGTAGATGAATTAGACTTCAACATTAAAAACTTCTTGCAAATCAAATATCTGTTAAGGGATTAATTTCCAGAATATATAGAGAACTCCTACAACTCAACAACAACAAAAAACCTGATTAACAAATAGGCAAAGGACTTGGACATACATTTCTCCAAAGAAAATATACTAAAGCCAATAACCACATGAAAAGATGCTCAACATCATTAATAATTAGGGAAGTGTACTTTAAACTCACAATGAGATACCACTTCCTACCCATTAGGACGGTTATTATTAAAAAAACAAACTAAAACTCTCAAACACAAAAGATATTACACTAAGTGAAATAAATCAGATACAAAAGGACAAATGTTTTGTGAGTCCACTTATCTGAGGTACCTGAAATAGTCAAATTCATAGAGATAGAAAGTAGAATAGTAGCTACCACAGCTGGGGCAGTAGGGAATGGAGAGTTACTGTTTAATGTGTACAATACGATGCGTATTGTAATGAAACTCTTCATACAGAGTTTCAGTTTGGGATGATGAAAAGCTTCTGGAGGTGGAGAGTGGTGATGGCTGCACAATGTGAATGTGCTTAAAGCCAGTAAACTGTACACTTAATAGTAACCAAATGGTAAACTTTATGTAATGTGTATTTTGCTACAGAAAAAGACACCTCTTCTTTTTTTTTTTTTAAAGTATCATCAGGGTAAAATTATATTCAGGTAAGTGGTTATAAGAACAGAAAGCATATTCAGAACTTAACAGTTTGTAAATCTAACCAGGTTTTTTTGGGTTTTTTTGCTGTTAAGTTTTTTTTTTTTGATTTGAATTTTATTTTATTTATTTATTTTTTATATGGCAGGTTCCTATTAGTTATCTATTTTATATATATTAGTGTATATACATCAATCCCAATCTCCCAATTCATCCCACCACCACCTCCCTCCCCACCCCCCGCTTTCCCCCCTTGATGTTCTCTACATCTGTGCCTCTGTTTCTGCCTTGCAAACTGGTTCATCTGTACCATTTTTCTGGATTCCCCATATATGCATTAATATATGATATTTGTTTTTCTCTTTCTGACTTACTTCACTCTGTATGACAGTCTCTATGTCCATCCACGTCTCTACAAATGACCCAATTTCATTCCATTTTATGACTATTATTCCATTGCATGTATGTGCCACATCTTCTTTATCCATTCTTCTGTCAATGGGCATGTAGGCTCTTTCCATGACCTGGCTATTGTAAACAATGCTGCAATGAACATTGGGGTGCACGTGTCTTTTTGAATTATGTTTTTTTCTGGGTATATGCCCAGTAGTGGGATTGCTGGGTCATATGGTAATTCTATTTTTAGTTTTTAAAGGAACCTCCATACTGTTCCCCATAATGGCTGTATCAACTTACATTCCCACCAACAGTGCAAGAGGGTTGCACTGTGCAAGGTAGATTGCTTTGGGTAATATAGTCATTTTCACAATATTGATTCTTCCAATCCTAGAACATGGTATATCTCTCCATCTGTTTGTGTAATCTTTGATTTCTTTCATCAGTCTTATAGTTTTCTGGGTAGAGGTCTTTTACCTCCTTAGGTAAGTTTATTCCTAGGTATTTCATTCTTTTTGTTGCAGTGGTGAATGACACTGTTTCCTTAATTTCTCTTTCTAATCTTTCATGGTTAGTGTATAGGAATGCAAGAGATTTCTGTGCATTAATTTTGTATACTGCAACGTTACCAAATTCATTGATTGACTCTAGTAGTTTTCTGGCAGCATCTTTAGGATTACCTATGTATACTGTCATGTCATCTGCAAACAGTGACAGTTTTACTTCTTCTCTTCCAATTTGTATTCCTTTTATTTCTTTTTCTTCTCTGATTGCTGTGGCTAGGACTTCCAAAATTATGTTGAATAATAGTGGTGAGAGTGGACATCCTTGTCTTGTTCCTGAGCTTAGAGGAAATGCTTTCAGTTTTTCACCATTGAGAATGATGTTTGCTGTGGGTTTGTCATATATGGCCTTTATTATGTTGAGGTAGGTTCCCTCTATGCCCAATTTCTGGAGAGTTTTTATCATAAATGGGTGTTGAATTTTGTCAAAAGCTTTTTCTGCATCTATTGAGATGATCATATGGTATATCAATTTGTTAATATGGTGTATCATGTTGATTGATTTGTGTATATTGAAGAATCCTTGCATCCCTGGGATAAATCCCACTTGATCATGGTGTATGATTCTTCTAATGTGTTGCTGGATTCTCTTTGCTAGTATTTTGTTGAGGATTTTTGCATCTATTTTCATCAGTGATATTAGTCAGTAGTTTTCTTTTTTTTGTTGTATCTTTGTCTGGTTTTGGTATCAGGATGATTGTGGCTTCATAGAATGAGTTTGGGAGTGTTCCTTCCTCTGCAGGTTTTTGGAAGAGTTTGAAAAGGATGGGTGCTAACTCTTCCCTAAATGTTTGATAGAATTCACCTGTGAAGCCACCTGATCCTGGACTTTTTTTGTTGGAAGATTTTTAATCACAGTTTCAATTTCATTACTTGTGATTGTTCTGTTCATATTTTCTATTGCTTCCTGCTTCAGTCTTGGAAAGTTATACCTTTCTAAGAATTTGTCCATTTCTTCCAGGTTGTCCATTTTATTGGCATAGAGTCGCTTGTACTAGTCTCTCAGGATGCTTTGTATTTCTGTAGTGTCCATTGTAACTTCTCCTTTTTCATTTCTAATTTTATTGATTTGAGTCCTCTCCCTCTTTTTCTTGATGAATCTGGCTAATGGTTTATCAATTTTGTTTATCTTCTCAAAGAACCAGCTTTTAGTTTTATTGATGTTTGCTATTGTTTTCTTTGTTTCTATTTCATTTATTTCTGCTCTGATCTTTATGATTTCTTTCCTTCTACTCACTTTGGGTTTTGTTTGTTCTTCTTTCTCTAGTTCCTTTAGGTGTAAGTTTAGATTGTTTATTCAAGATTTTTCTTGTTTCTTGAGGTAGGATTGTATTGCTATAAACTTCTCTATGAGAACTGCTTTTGCTGCATCCCATGGGTTTTGGATCATTATGTTTTCATTATCATTTGTCTCAAGGTATTTTTTGATTTCCTCTTTGATTTCTTCAGTGATCTCCTGGTTATTTAGTAATGTATTGTTTAGCCTGCATGTGTTTGTGTTTTCTACATTTTTTTCCCTGTAATTGATTTCTAATCTCATAACATTGTGGTTAGAAAAGATTCTTGATATGATTTCAACTTTCTTAAATTTACCAAGGCTTGATTTGTGACCTACGATGTGATCTAACCTGGAGAATGTTCTGTGCACACTTGAGAAGAAAGTGTAATCTGCTGTTTTCGGATGGAATGTACTATAAATATCAATTAAATCTATCTGGTCTACTGTGTCATTTAAAGCTTGTGTTTCCCTATTAATTTTCCATCTGGATGATCTGTCCATTGGTGTAAGTGAGGTGTTAAAGTCCCCCACTATTATTGTGTTACTGTCAATTTCCTCTTTTATAGCTGTTAGCATTTGTCTTATGTATTGAGGTGCTCCTATGTTGGGTGCATATATATTTATAATTGTTATATCTTCTTCTTAGGTTGATCCCTTGATCATTATGTAATGTCTTTCCTTGTCTCTTGTAACATTCCTTATTTTAAAGTCTATTTTATCTTATGAGTATTGCTACTCCAGTTTTCTTTTGATTTCCATTTGCATGGAATATCTTTTTCATCCCCTCACTTTCAGTCTGTATGTGTCCCTAGGTCTGAAGTGGGTCTCTTGTAGACAGCATATATACAGGTTTTGTTTTTGTATCCATTCATGAGCCTGTGTCTTTTGGTTGGAGCATTTAATCCATTCACATTTAACGTAATTATTGATATGTATGTTCTTATTACCATTTTCTTAATTGTTTTGTGTTTGTTTTTATAGGTCCTTTTCTTTTGTGTTTCCTACTTAGAGAAGTTCCTTTAACATTTGTTGTAGAGCTGGTTTGGAGGTGCTGAATTCTCTTAGTTTTTGCTTGTCTGAAAAGCTTTTGATTTCTCCATCAAATCTGAATGAGATCCTTGCCAGGTAGAGTTATCTTGGTTGTAGGTTCTTTCCTTTCATCACTTTAAATATGTCATGCCACTCCCTTCTGGCTTGTAGAGTTTCTGCTGAGAAATCAGCTGTTAACCTTATGGGAGTTCCCATGTATGTTATTTGTCCTTTTTCCCTTGTTGCTTTCAATAGTTTTTCTTTCTCTTTAATTTTTGTCAATTTTATTACTATGCGTCTCAGTGTGTTTCTCCTTGGGTTTATCCTGCCTGTGTCTCTCTGTGTTTCTTGGACTTGGGTGGTTATTTCCTTTCCCATGTTAGGGAAGTTTTTGGCTATAATCTGTTCAAATATTTTCTTGGTCCTTTCTCTCTCTTTTTCTTCTTCTGGGACCACTATAATGTGCATGTTGGTGCCTTTAATGTTGTCCCAGTGGTCTCTTAGGCTGTCTTCATTTCTTTTCATTCTTTTTTCTTTATTCTGTTCCATGGCAGTGAATTCCACCATTCTGTCTTCCACGTCACTTATCCGTTCTTCTGCCTCAGTTATTCTGCTATTCTGATTCCTTCTAGTATAGTTTTCATTTCAGTTATTGTATTGTTCATCTCTGTTTGTTTGTTCTTTAATTCTTCTAGGTGTTTGTTCTTTAATTCTAGGTCTTTTTTAAACATTTCTTGCATCTTCTTTATCTTTACCCCCATTCTTTTTCCAAGGTCCTGGATCATGTTCACTATCATTATTTTGAATTCTTTTTCTGGAAGGTTGCCTACATCCACTTCATTTAGTTGTTTTTCTGAGGTTTTATCTTGTTCCTTCATCTGGTACATAGTCCTTTGCCTTTTTATTTTGTCTGTCTTTCTGTGGATGTGGTTTTCTTTCCACAGGCTGCAGGATTGTAGTTCTTCTTGCTTCTGCTGTCTGCCCTCTGGTGGATGAGGCTATGTAAGAGGCTTGTGCAAGCTTCCTGATGGGAGGGACTGGTGGTGGGTAGAGCTGGGTGTTGCTTTGTCGGCAGAGCTGAGTAAAACTTTAATCTCTTCCCTCCCTGTTTGTTGTTTGGCCTGAGGCAACCCAGCACTGGAGCCTAGAGGGTGTTTGGTGGGGCTAATGGTTGACTCTGGTAGGGTTCATGCCAAGGAGTATTTCCCAGAACTTCTGCTGCCAGTGTCCTTGTCCCTGTGGTGAGCCACAGCCACCCCCCTGCCTCTGTGGGAGACCCTCCAACAGTAGCAGGTAGATCTGGTTCATTCTCCTGTGGGGTCATTGCTCCTTCTCCCTGAATCCTGATGTGAGCACTACTTTGTGGGTACCCTCCAAGAGTGGAGTCTCTGTTTCCCCAAGTCTTGTCAAAATCCTGCAATCAAATCCTGCTAGCCTTCAAAGTCTGTTTCTCTGGGAATTCCTCCTCCCATTGCCAGACCTGCAGCTTGGGTAGCCTGATGTAGGGCTCAGAACCTTCACTCCAGGTGACTTCTATGGCATAATTGTTCTCCAGTTTGTGAGTCACCCACCCAGCAGTTATGGGATTTTATTTTATTGTGATTATGCCCCTCTTACCATCTCATTGCAGCTTCTCCTTTGTCTTTGGATGTGGGGTATCTTTTTTGGTGAGTTCCAGTGTCTTCCTGTTGGTGATTGTTCAGCAGTTATTGTGACTCTGGGCTCTCACAAGAGGAAGTGAGAGCATGTCCTTCTACTCAGATATCTTGAACCAATCTCCGAAAACACCTCCTCTTAAAAAAAAAGTCATTGAACCCACTAATTATTTACAGGAGAGTACTAAGCCACTCTGCCATATACAGTTATCCTCCATTTTCAGTTTTAATCCTCTTGGCTGTCTAATGTCACAAACATTAGAGTGAAACTTGAGAAGATTTATATCAGTAACCTTGCATGATACCATAGCAACAGCTACAATTTATTGCTATTAGGCACCAAGGTTTTTATATACTTTATCTCAATGAATCAACCTAACAATTCTATGAAGGATATATTACTAACCCCGGGCATATCTCGGGGTTTAGGAGTTTAATAATTTGTCTAGTGTTAAAAAGCCACACGATTCCATTCTCTTGAACCATTTCTTAGTATAATAGGGAGTAATGAACATGAGGTGGTGGTGGAGGGGCTGGGAGAGGGTTGGTGGGCAGAAAGATAGATGGTTGTCCTACAAATTATTTATATGTGTGTGTGTGTGTGTCTGTGTGTGTGAATGTGTGGAAGAGAGGGAGAGAGAGAGAGAAGTTTTATTTTCTTTGAAAATAAATGTAAGCTGAGCCTAGTCTTTATTCACCATTTTGGGTTGATTTTCATAAATATTGGGACACTAACTCAGGAGCTTCTCTTGTGAGGTTTTTGGATGCAGTGTTCTGCTGTGTTTACAATCAAATACACACTCAAAGGGTCTTGGGGAGACCATGGTATAAAGCTGGTGTGTGTTGGCAGTGAGCAGGCATATGTCTACCAATGTCATCAGTAGAATGAATAAGCAACCTGAGTTTTACGTATAAAAAGGGAAAAGCGTAAAAATGTAGCAATTCTCTGAAGGTTTTTTTCTTATTAAGGCCGAGGAAACATGAATGCCCATCCAGCTTTCCCAGGTCCTTTGATAATGGCTGGAGCTCAGTGTAATGATCTGAATGTACGGCCTGAGCATTAGAGGACTGTTTCCCTCACACATCCCTTGCTCTTTGAATTTGTGGTGTGCCCTCTCAGAGAGCATGTGTGGGTAATACTGCACTCAGTCTGGCCAGACCAAGCTAGGACTTCCCTTCTCAGGAAACCTCAATCCCGGATGAGCCATGTAAGCCTTAGCCTCCAGGAAGTCCTCATCTCCCCCAGTTTCTGGTGATTCTTCCTCTATGCTGCTTCTTGCCGGGCAGTTTCTGGTGTCTCAGTGTTGCACCCTGCTGGAAATGCTCTACCAGATATGCCACCTTTGGAGGAAGTTGGAGAGTCTCACTGTCAACAGTGAACCTACAATCTTTCCCCCATTTACAGGAAAGGGACTCTGATAAATCATTAAGCTGACCCTCAGGAGTCTGGTCGAGGCTCAGCCATTTTCTTTTTTGACAATTTGTAATTCACAAGGATGCAAGGAATTCCCAGTAGTTACTATGGTAACTCTACCTTAATCCAGATGCTCTACATCAGAAACTCTCTCAACAGTGGATTGTCTAAGAACACACTAGAGTTCAGTATTTGTATGTATTTAACATCCTAATTCTTTCTGATTCACTCAGGTTTCTGGGGGGCAGGAAATAGGTATTTTCTTGAGCACCAATGCTATTTTATACCCTAAAGGGCCTGGCACTTTTATTATTAGAGAACTATCTCTGTGTCCTACCTTACATTAAAATACATCTCATATCCAACAACATTTTCCTTTGCTGGAAAAAAAACCTTGAAAATTAGTTTTTAAATTTTGCTTTTGAAATTATTTGTATTGTGATTTCTCAGCAATCATGTACATTCTTGAGAATTTCTGTGAAGTGAGGAAAACTAACTTAAATTTATTTATAAAGGTGTGAAAATTTTATTAATAAAAAAACAATGAGCGAATTGACATGATAATGTTGTTGACATATAATTAAATATTTATTAATTTTGATTTTGCTTTTTTCCCCTTGTACTTTGAGCCCTTCTTTTCTCCTTCCTTCTCCTTCTTCTTCTTTTAGGGTTCTCGGACCTTTTCAAAGCTCTCAGGTCTTAAGTACCATGCTATCTAATGAATAAAATTGTATAGCCAGCTCCTTTAATTAGCTCCTTATGTGGGTAGACTTAACCTTACGCAACTCATAAGGCTAGGTATTAAGTTGGATCATATGAAATCACTGGATTTGGGAGTTTGTTTTGTTTTTGGTAAAATATGACTAAATAGAGACAATTTCACATGATTTAACCTAATGGTTTTTGGTTGCAAATACAATACACTTTTCTCCTTGGAGACATAGAGTTAAATCGGAGAGCTAAGACCTAAACAAGCAGAGTTCTGTGCTTGTGGTAGGTGTTTGTCAAGTATTTGCAGAATGAATGCATGCATGTATCCAGGAATGACAGAACAAGATGCAAGGACGTAAACAAGAGCACAACTGCATGATACAGACTTGTGGTAATGGAACTGGCAGAACGTATTCATCATACAAAGAACTTTCACAATTACTTTCTTTTTAACCAACACTCTTTTTTTAATTCAATTTTGTTTTGCTAGCAAGGGATTGGCATTGGCTGTAGGAGAAAGCAGTCCTGGCATATTTCACTGCTGACTCTCCTCATTAGGGAATAAAAAATGGAAATATCATAGGAGTTTAAGGAGGAAAAGAAGCATTGTGGATCTAAGAGAGAGGAGACTTCAGAGGCTGGCAGGATTTTCATGAAGCACGTTGCTTTTCATTTGGCAGCAAGAACTATCTCTGGAAGGTCCTGATGTTTTTCTTTCCATATGATCCTAGGGAAACAAACAGCAGCTCTTTTTTTTTTTTTTTTTTTTTGGCTGGCAATACTAGGAAAAAACCAAAAGATTATCAAATCTTAATGATTAATAGAACTTCAACTTCGGGTCAATCCACCCACCCATTTATTCATCCTTTTATCTTTTTGTACCATAATGTGCGAGATACTGTCTAGGTGCTGGGAGAAGAGTGAGATTTAAGATATAAGACACATTTCCAAACTAGAGGTGATGTTCATCTTGTGTCGGGGGAGTAAGTGTGATTAGTGCTGAAAGAACAAGGGGGAAAGCACTCAGGGAGCGTAGACAGAGAACTGATGCCTGAAGATGCTGGAGGAGATTTCATCGGAGGTGTTAATTGACCTGGGTCCAGAATAGAGGTTTTTAACCCTGGCTATAAATTAGAATAACCAGAGGATTTAAAAGAAGAAAGGAAGAAAGAAGAAAGAAAAAAGAAAGAAAGGAAGAAAGAAGAAAGAAAAAAGAAAGAAAGGAAGAAAGAAGAAAGAAAAAAGAAAGAAAGAAAGAAAGAAAGAAAGAAAGAAAGAAAGAAAGAAAGAAAGAAAGAAAGAAAGAAAGAAAGAAAGAAAGAGAGAGAGAAAGAAAGAGAGAAAGGAAGAAAAAGAGAACCATGGCCTAGCAATGTCCACCACAAAGGTTCTGGTTTAATTGACTTGGGCTGGATATCTGTTTTGTTATGCTCCTCTTTTTGCCCTTTTTTAAAAAAGTTAACCAGGTAAATACAATGAGCAACTTGATTGAGAACAACTAGTCTCGAAGAAGTAGAAACACATAAGGAGAGGGAGGTTGGATTAGTTGACGGAGGAGAAAGTTGCAGAGCCTTTCACCCTGGGTAAACAGTATGCAAAAAGAAAAATGACATCTTAAGGTTTTCAACCTCATGAAGGGGGTCGGCCCAGTTTGTGTGGAAAGCTGGAACTGAACATTCTGCAGAAAGCTGGATACCTGGAAGAGCTCCCTCAACAGAAAGACTCAGCAAGAAAGGTTTCACTGTGGTCTAGTGTCGCAGCAAGGAGCTCGTGGACCATCATTGGTCAGGCATGAAAAGTCAACCAGAAGATACCAGTGTTTTCAAAAAAGTGATATACATATAGGAGGAGGCACCTTGATTTTCATTATCCATAAATCCAAAATGTAGAACTCAAACCAAGACATTTACATGAAAAACTGGTGCAAAGGGATGAAAACAATGGGGCTTCCCCAGAAGCAAACAACCCTAGGAATAGCTTCACTACCCAGAGTAGACAAGGTTCCCACAGGAAACAAATTCCACTGAAGACTAGGCCTGTGATGAAAAATTCTTCAGTACTCAAGGAAGAAAAAAATGCCATGAGAATGAGTACATGCAGAAACTATATATTCTGGATCAATCTGAGAGAGACTTCTATATAAACATATTTAACATGTTCAAAGAAATAAAAACAGGAAAAATCCAGTAGGCCAGGAAAGAAAAAAATAGACTTAAAACAAAACAAAACATACAGAAATTAAATTTATTTATAATTTAATTAAAATAATTTTATAATTAAAATAATTTTTAAAAATCCTCTATAGATTGGTTAAAGGGTATAGCCTATATATACATAGCTGAAAAAAAGAACTGAATAATTAGAAGACAGAGCTGAAGAAATCACAGAAAGCTGCAGAATAGTCCACATAGAGAGAAATAGGTAAAAAACAGTGGTCTTGAGTACGGATTTTTGGAGACTACTAATGCTTTTGGGAATACAGAACAGTGGGTTGACATTTTAGATACATGAGAGACAGAGATAGTATATAGGAGAAATCAATTATCCTAAAATTTCAGAGAAATCTAAACATGTATATTGTCACCATGTTGTTGAGTTTCTGTTTGCTAAGAAGGGCAAAAGACATTCTTGTAATATTAAAAATTTTGTAAAAAAATTTTTGTAGCAGTAGTTGAAAGTATGTTTGAATGATAAACTTGAGACTGTGAATCTTTATTTGAGGAAACTACATAATTGTTTCAGACATTTTGTTGTACAATAAACAATAAATGCTGGAGAGGGTGTGGAGAAAAGGGAACCCTCTTACACTGTTGGTGGGAATGTAAATTGATACAGCCACTGTGGAGAACAGTATGGAGGTTCCTTAAAAAACTACAAATAGAACTACCATATGACCCAGCAATCCCACTACTGGGCATATACCCTGAGAAAACCATTCAAAAACAGTCATGTACCAAAATGTTCATTGCAGCTCTATTTACAACAGCCCAGAGATGGAAACAACCTAAATGTCCATCATCGGATGAATGGATAAAGAAGATGTGGCACATATATACAATGGAATATTACTCAGCCATAAAAAGAAACGAAATTGAGCTATTTGTAATGAGGTGGATAGACCTAGAGTCTGTCATACAGAGTGAAGTAAGTCAGAAAGAGACAAATACCGTATGCTAACACATATATACGGAATTTAAGAAAAAAAATGTCATGAAAAACCTAGGGGTGAAACAGGAATAAAGACACAGACTTACTAGAGAATGGACTTGAGGCTATGGGGAGGGGGAAGGGTAAACTGTGACAAAGCGAGAGAGAGGCATGGACATATATACACTACTAAATGTAAAATAGATAGCTAGTGGGAAGCGGCTGCATAGCACAGGGATATCGGCTCGGTGCTTTGTGACCACCTGGAGGGGTGGGATAGGGAGGGTGGGAGGGAGGGAGACGCCAGTGGGAAGAGATCTGGGAACATATGTATATGTATAAATGATTGACTCTGTTATAAAGCAGAAACTAACACTCCATTGTAAAGCAACTATACTCCAATAAAGATGTAAAAAAAAAGGTAATACAATCATTACAATTTATTATTTGTTTATAGTTCTGTTTAGATGTAGAGGTAGATTTTTAAACTGTGTGCTAAATGACACATAAAGGCTGATTTGTCCATTTCCACTATTCATTCAATCTTTATCCTCTGTTTATATGGATAATCTAGAAGTTTAGCGCAAATTAATTCAATAGCTAGTTTTCAAATTAAATAACCCCCAAATGTATATTTTTGTCCATAATAATATCAAAGGAGTTGTTCTCACCTTCATAGATTTTCTATTTTCTGATTTCACAGGCAACTCCCTTGAACTTGTATGGGCAGGAACACAAACATTGTCCATCCAGCAGAATCACATTCCCTCCATTTTGGCACGGTTGGCATTTTCTTACACTGAATTCATTGATGTAGTCTTCAATGGCTCTTTCCAAATTTTGTTTCTTTAGGTGTGCATCTTTTACTTTCACTGGAATCAGATCATATATCGGAGACAGCTGCAGGAGAGCAAAACATTTAATTTTAGGTCTTTTTCTATAGACAGAGCTTGTGCAATATTTTTCACTAAATTATTTATTCATTGCTTCATTAATTCAACAAGGGCTTATTGAATGATTATTATTGCCAGATATGATGTTAGCTTTTAAGACTGCCAGTGATCAAAACTAGTCATGATCTCTGTAATCATGGAGATCCCATTATGGAGGTAAGGAGACTGATATTAAAATAATCATACAGACAAATTTAAAATGGAAACTGTGACTAGGTGTTATAAAGGACGGGTATATGTATTTTAACAATGAACAGTCAGGGATTTAAAGTTTTAGCAGGCTAATTTACTGACATATTGTGAATGCTTTTTGCTGGCTTTTTGCTGCCTTTTTGCTGCCTCCCCTTTTCCAGAAGGTAGGCAAGTGCTTGCGATCTCTGGTCAAAGAGGAGGTTTGTGTGTGATGCCAAGTCCAGAATGCCCCTAAAGGCAAACTCTTTACTGATTTTTTTTCTTTAAAAGCTTGAACTCATTGATAAATTTTTGTTGGGAGAAGGAGTGTGGGAAGAATGCCACCAAGGTGGGGGCATTCCTTCAGTCCAGGAAGGGGGTAGAGTTAGCATGTACCTCAAGTAGCAGGAAACCATAGCTAGATCTCTAGCAGCTATTTTGGGAAGTAGCAAGATCTTTGGAGTGTCCCTAGGGAAGGTGGCTATCAAGGAACAGGCTACAGCTTTGTCAATGACTCCGATGCTCAATCTTGGCATGGAAAGTTTGCAACCACCTGACTTCAAGTGAACTTGTAAACTTGAACAATGAGGTTATCAGGGTGACCACCATGGACTAAATACTTACATATATCGTATCTTCATTTCCCAGACAGAAGCATCAGGACAAGCAAGAGCTACCCTGAACCCCATCCAACAAATGAATGAAGGATGAATTTTCCAGCAGCATGGAAGGATGGGATCTCAATGTCAAATTTAATTATACTAAAATAAATGAAGTAAAATGATTTATTTTGTACACTTAAATTCCTGGAGTAAGATACATAGTTGCTACCATTGAATCAGGGAAGTTTGGAAAGGCTTTCCTGAGAAAATGACTATGAAGTTGAGATTTGAGGGTGTTAAGATGGAAAGATTACTCTAGTAATATAGGGCAGAATTCAAAAAATGCTTAGTTATGTTACATATAAAACACATATAGAATATACAGGGCTATGTTTTATGTACATATGTAAAACATGTATAGAAAACTTGTATCATATGCCTATTTAATGTAAGCAAATTCAATTGTGTGACTGTAAAGGTGTTTGAGTAGATAAACTGTAAGAAATTGAGACCCTTTGGTGGCACAGTACTTTGAAATAAGAGACCACAAAATTTAGAAGCAATTGGAATCGAAAGACAAGATTAAAAAATATACCACAGAACTTCCCTGGTGGCGCAGTGGTTAAGAATCCACCTGCCAATGCAGGGGACACGGGTTCGAGCCCTGGTCCGGGAAGATCCCACATGCTGCTGAGCAACTAAGCCTGTGCACCACAACTACTGAGCCTGCACTCTGGAGCCTGCGAGGCACAACTACTGAGCCCGCATGCCACAACTACTGAAGCCTGTGTGCCTAGAGCCCGTGCTCCACAGCAAGAGAAGCCACCACAATAAGTCCACGCACCACAACGAAGACCCAATGTAGCCATAAATAAATAAATTTATTAAAAAAATAGTTTTATACACACACACACACACACACACACACACACACACACACACCCCACAAATTCCTGCCAAAGAGTAATGATGGATTAAATAAAGTCAACTAATCCTTTTTCTGAGGACGATGAGAAAAGCTGAACAAGATAAAAGTAAAATTAAAAAATTTGCTTGAAAACCCTGGAGAACTAACAAGGTAACAAAACATTACTAGGCTAAGATCTGGGGGGAGGTAGAAGTTCAGTGAGGTGAGCCCAGTACTTCTGGGTCACCAGTCCCCTTGACACATTTCCTAAATCAGGAAGAGGCAGTCGAGGAACTAAGAGGTAGAGCAGCACATTACTGGGCTGGGGAAAAAAGGTTGGAATTCAGGACAGCAAAGGTAAAAAAGCTGTGCTTTGGGTTGGGCCCCAAAGGACTGCAGCCCTAGAAGTAAAAGGGAATTGGAATTGAGGTGGTCCTGGCAAAGACTGCAGCTGGTTTTAAAATAATCCTGAGTCATTAGGACCCCAGAGGCTTTCAGATACAAATATGTATTTCTTTTGAAGACAATAAAAGCATCTCAGGCCTCAAGCTACTCTGATAGCAATTTTTAAAGTATAATATCCAGCCCACAATAAAAGTAACTAGGTACACAAGGAAATGAGCCAACGTGAATGAGAATCAGTAGAAATAATAGAAATGAGAAACAGAGCTTGGGAATGCCAAGATTTGAGTTATCAGATGTAAACTTTAAAACAGCTATGTTTACATAAGCATAAGAGACAAGATTAAAAATTTTAGCAGAGAACTGAAAATTATTTTTAAAAATAGAAGATTTGAAAAAAATAAACAAAGAGAATTGGAATTTGTTATTATAATATACAAATTAATGGACTGGTTAAATAGTAGATGTGACACAACTGAAGTAAAGTTAATGAATTGAAATATAGGTTAGAAGAAGATATTGACAATGAAGCATGAAGAGATACAAAGTCAGGAAATACAGAAAGACAATAGGAAACATAAAAGAGAGAGTGAGGGGATTCCCTGGTGGCGCAGTGTTTGAGAGTCCGCCTGCTGATGCAGGGGACACGGGTTCGTGCCCCGGTCCGGGAAGATTCCACATGCCGTGGAGCTGCTGGGCCTGTGAGCCATGGCCGCTGAGCCTGCGTGTCCCGAGCCTGTGCTTTGCAACGGGAGAGGCCACAACAGTGAGAGGCCCGCGTACCGAAAAACAAACAAACAAAAAAAACATAATATTTTACTATTTTTTGAACTTCTCCAAGAAGATAAATTTAAAAAGTGTTTCATGGTGGACTATCTATGGTTGCCTTCTGCTTAGGCAGAATATTGATATGAAAAGTCCAGGCTTTCAATTCATGAAGAAAGAAACATAGAGATATTTTAGATGGAATGCCCACCAATCTAAAAATCTGGGGGTCAATAGTTGACCTTAAAAATAGGATAAAACTGTATTTTGCATCCAGCCAGTAGGACTGTGCCAACAGAGTTGATGAAGGTTTTTGAATAGTTCTAGTAAATCCAGTAGTAAATCTTCAGCAGATACTTTATTGACTTGAGATTTTAAAAGTCAGCTCTAGAATATGATGGACTCTTATTAAGACCTCCTCAGAGAACAGTCTTGGATCCGTACAAGGACAGTTGAACTCCCTTTGTAGAAATGAGAAGACAAGACACTTTAGGTGTCCATCTGAATGTAAACATCCACCTAAATCAATTTTTTTCTTGTTTGTTTGTTTTGGCCATGCAGCTTGTGGGATCTTAGTTCCCTGACCAGAGATTGAACCCAGACCCTTGGCAGTGAAAGTGTGGAGTCTTAACCAACTGGACCGCCAGGGAGTTCTGAATCAATTCTTTTTTTATTTAAGATCTTCTGAAACAGATTTATTTCACTGAGTTCAAGATAATGAATTTAAATATTATTTAAATATGACAAAATAAAAGGGGTCTCTTCTGATTTTAATTTTATATATGGGCATGCTAATTTGGACAACTATTTTCCTCTCTTTGTCCTAGTTTTGGGACAAAATATGTGAAGACTCTCACAGATGTGCTCGCATATTTACAACTGGGTAGATTTCCACAACCTAAAGGGAGAGTACATTACAATTTTCCTGAGTTTCTCTCTCACATAAATGAAGTAGTTTTGGTGGTTTCACTCACTCTTTAAAGACAATAATGAAGAATGAAGGAACACAATTCTCTAATAACTAGTCCTATCAAAAATGTCAACATGTTGGACTTCCCTGGCAGTCCAGTGGTTAAGACTCCACACTCCCATTGCCAGGGGCATGGGTTTGATCCCTGGTCAGGGTACTAAGATCCCGCATGCTGTGTAGTGCGACCAAAAAAAAAAAAAAAAAAGTCAACATGTTTATAACTCAAGTTAATCAAAAGGAAGTAGGGGGCAATCAAAGATAAATTTGACCCAAGGGAAGAAAATTGTGAAACATACAGGGAAAATTGATAGCTATAGAAGAAAGTAGGAAAAATACTTTCTAATAATTTCAGGAACAAAACAGCAATAGAGGAAAACACATAGCCTTTATAGTTAGTTTGGGGAGAGAATGGTGAGGCTAAGTAACATTGGCATTTATATCTTTATAATTATAAAGTAGCTTTTTCCCCTTAGGAATAAGTACCAAGACTGTAAAGTCCCAAAAGGTTTATAAACAGAAGACTATTATAATCAAGACACAAAAAGGAAAGGATTTCCTGACCATGAGAACTGTTCACTCTTGGTCTTATTTTCTGAGAACTTATGAACTTCCCTTTCATAAAGGCCCTTGAAAAATACAATTCTCCTGTGTTGGAAGTGGTGGTATGATGTCACCTGAAGGCAAGGGACAACTGGGGCAGAAGGAAGGGAACCAACAATTTCTGTGCAACTATTTTGTACCAATCTGAGCTATAGTCTCTATACAAGGAATCACATTAAATCCTCAAATAAACATGGAGCCCTGGAGAATTCAGTGTTGCAGAAGTCAGAAAATATTACACATCTAGTGAGGAGCAGAGACTCAGACTCAGCCCGGTTGGTCTGATGCCCCCTCTGTGCCTTTCTTCTACACCATGCTTCTTTCAGGGATGGGACAGGAGTGCATTTGAATGCTCACGTCTCTTTCAGATGAAGTTAACTGTTCATCTGAACCAGCAATTACATTTAGGAAGAAAATGACAAAATCTTCCATTTGAAAATAAATATTTCTTACTTTTTGATTTATGAGCACTGGAGCATCGTTTACGGAAGAGGCCCAATTTACAAAGTCAGTCACATTAATCATCCTGCCTCTTCTGAGAAGCTTCTCTTCCAGTTCAGTTGCATATTTTCTTGTTCCTCCTCTTATGAATGAAATAACATCATCGAAGAGGCTTTCACTCGTGACGTTTTCTGAGAAGAGAAAGAAGATATAAGTGAAGCATGTATAGATCTGTGATATCTGATAGACATTTATTGAACCCCTTTCATAAGGTATAGTCTAGTACATTTATTGAATTTTATTTATAAATATTACTTATGTAATTTTTTTCACCCCAAATATCCAAGGGTCATTTTTATTAGTAGTCAATTATAGATTCCAATCACCTTTTTAAAGAAAATATAAATGGTATGACGCTTGAGATACACTAATAATTTAAAGTTCATCACCTAAGCACATGCACACATGGGAACACGACTCTTGAATGGATACATTTGTTGTTGCAGACTTAGCTTCATAATTATATTTTGTATAAGTTTGCTTTAAACTGTTTTAATATTATAAAAAACTTCAGAGTATAAAAAAGAATAAAGTAAAAAACATAATTTCTTTCCACCCCTATTTTTACATTATTTCTCCCTCAGTCTCTCCCAGACTAAACTGCTTTAAAAAGTTTTGGTGAATCATTTAGAGTTGTGAATTTTTTGAACTAAAAAGTAATTTCAAGGTGATTTTTGTTCATCCTTCCTTATTTCTATAGATGAGAAGACTGAGCCTCAGAGAGATGGAGTGACTAGCCCAAGGTCACACAGTAAGCTTAATGGCCAAATTTTGAAATTACGACATTTGATGGCAAGATCAGTTTTCTTTTCATTTCATCAGTAGTTTCCAAGCATGGCCACATGTTAGTGGCTGGTATGCTTTTAAAAATATTAGGTTTTCCTCTCTTCTACTTCTCCACTATCAGCTGACCCTTTTTTTTTTTCTACATCTTTATTGGAGTATAATTGCTTTACAATGGTGTGTTAATTTCTGCTTTATAACAAAGTGAATCAGCTATACATATACATATGTCCCCATATCTCCTCCCTCTTGCGTCTCCTTCCCACCTCCCTATCTCACCCCTCTAGGTAGACACAAAGCGCTGAGCTGATCTCCCTGTGCTCTGTGTCAGCTGACTCTTTAAATCACTCTTTAAGTGAGTCTCAAGCATTTGTATTTCTGAGAATGCTCTCAAGTATTTCTGATTAGAGTAAAAATTGAGAACTCCAGCACTACCTCATGCTTATAAATCTGCTAATGATTAGCAACAGAAGTAATATTTATATCAAAAAATTATATTTTTAAAAATGTTATGCACTGATTTATTGTTAAGGATGGATTAGGTATTTTCTTTTTTTCACCCAGTTTTATTGAGATATAATCACGTACAATACTGTATAAGTTTAAGGTGTACAGCATGATGACTTGACATACATATATATTGCAAAATGATTATCACAATAAGTTTAGTTAACATACATTACCTCATATAGTTACAAAAATTATTTTTTCCTTGTGATGAGAACATTTAGGATCTATTCTCTTAGCAGCTTTCAAATACATCACACAGCAGTGTTAACTATAGTCATCAGGTTGTACATTACATCCCCAGTACTTATTTATCTTATAACTGGAAGCTTGTACCTTTTGACCAATTGGGTGAAGGTGAATTAGGGATTTTGAGTCAGGTGGAAGATTGAGTTAGGGAGATGGCTTTGGCCTTCTCCTTTCTTGATGGACACAGACAGCACTGCCACTAGGCCATTTGGAAGCTTTGTTAAAATTAGGGGAAAAAAAGAGAACTTTCCTCAAGATATTTCTCTACCATCGGGCTTCTACCATTGCCATGATAAAAATATAAATCTACAATGACCACAGTGTGAATGGCTGTATTCCCCAGAGCTGTGCAGTTCACGACCTGCACAATGATGATACCATTGAATACATGTCCCCAGGTTACTTGTGTTTATAATGGTTTGGGAACCACTGTGAAGGTAAAATAGCTTTTGGGAATTCCCTGGCAGTCCAGTGGTTAGGACTCTGTACTTTTACCACCGAGGGCCTGGGATCAGTCCCTGGCCAGTGAACTAAGATCCCACAAGCTGGTGTGGCTTGGCAAAAAAAGAAAAGAAAAAAAAAAGATAAAATAGTTTTTAAGCACTTTCAGTTTGTTGTTGTTGTTGTTGTTTTTTATAAAGAGGGGAGACAACAAAGAAGGCTCATAGTGACAGGGCAGTGCTCATTGACCTTTCCTCCTTCTTTTCACCCTAGTAAGTTAGACCATACTTACGAAATTTATCACCACTCCTCTTTAAGCAATTGTCTGAATTAATATTTCCTGCGATTTCAATTCCAGCATTCAGAGATAAATCCAGACTAAACCCGAGGCATCTCTGTATATCCCTTAGTTCAACACCTGTTTAATATATTTAGTTAGAAATTATTAGATTATGTCTATCAACGTCATAAATAAATTCCAATTTTGCTATTTTGTAAGAAACATACTTACTTGGATTCCTAGACATTATTACTGAACTCAAATGCAAGGTTATATCTGCCCTGCTTTGCCCTCATATTAGAATCTAATGGTCTCCTTTGACTTTGCTTGTCAACTTAATGGTGAAGGACCGATAAATTTACCCCTTGTTAAAAGGGACATGAGTCAGACAAGGGTGGTTATAGTCTATCCTTACCTCTAATACCATAAAAGGGAGACAAGATCTAACATGTATTGAATGATTATATGCCCAGCATCATTCTAAGCATCTTGTGTAAATCAACTAATTTAATCCTCTTATTGACTTTCTGAGATAAGTTTTATTATTATCCTCATTTTACAGATGAGCATGAGGAATAACAAAGCAGTTAAGGAACCTGCTGATGGTACTCAGTTAGTAATTAGCCAAGTAGGTACTAGAAACAAGAGCTGTCTGGCTATTAAGCACTTCTCTGCATCAACTTCATAATTTGGTCATGGGATGCATCAACATCTCCTGATCCTCTTTGGAAGACTCAGTTCATCATTGAGGTAGCTAGTTTGTTGCTTTGGGCAGATGGCTTAAATATATGACACTTTATTCTGGTCCTACTAATGCTGTTTAGTAGACATTGGTCTTGGGAGCTGACTCATTGTGGTGTGTGGTTGCTCCAGTTATAACGAAGAAAAATCCCAATATTTACTCAAGTATATAATTTATTGTCTATTCTCCTGATTTAAAAGAGGAAATTATTTCTTCATTTTAAGAGTAACTTCCCAGGTCTGAGCTCATTGATCATATCAGTTTTTGCTCTTATTTATCACTTCAGATCACACACACACATACACACACGTATACAAACACGTGGTTGTTTGTCCTGGAAGCCAAAATGCTCTACGAAAAAGGAAAGGGAGAAGTTAAGTTAATCCCAGGATCCCATGGTGAGATGTAGAAGTAGAGATCTGAGGCATTTAGTCATTCATTCATTCAACGAGTATCTTTTGTGTACCTCCAATTACTGAGAACTTAAGAAATATCCAGTGGAATTTCCCATGGTAAAGGAGGAGGGAGGATAAAAATGGAAGATAATGCTAGAAATTCAGAATACTAGATTTCCAACCTTAACCTAAGAAGCATGAGAATTCTGATTCGAAGATGAGGATGAAAATACCTAAGTGACCCCCTAAAGCTTAGATTCTCTACCTCAGCTGTGGACCTCTCCACGACCAGACGGAGTCTGGATGCCCCAAACTGCAGGACGTGGCTTGGATCTTGGGTGTGGCAAAGCAGAGAAGTGAGAAGAATGACTTCCTCTTCAAAGACCCAGAGTCCACCTAATGATCTTTGTCTACTAAGGCCAGAAGGTAAGTAGATATAAGTAGGTAGCTCTGAGTTGTCCAAGATGAAAGATTTCAACCCATGGAGTTTTTTCACCAAAGCAACTCTTAGCCTGAAGAGTTCTTTGTGTTTTGATCACCCTTGCTGAGCCTTTCTCTTCTGATTTTCAAGTTACTCAAGACACATTCCTCTTGTGCCCCTCTCCCATGTGATATCTATCAATATAGCCTACTGGGCAGGGCTCCTAGAGACCCCATTATGCCGTCTCACTGGAATAACCTTGTGAGGCAGTATAAACCAAGAAACCTCATACTCTAGTCCCCCTGGAAATGCATCTACCAGCCCAAGACTAGACTGAGGCATCAAGAGCAACTGGTTCTGGCCATTCATATTTGTTTCATCCTTAAAGGGTTTATCCACAGTGGGGACAGTGTCAGGCTTTAAGATCAGAGCTGAATCCCATCTTTTGCTTGACACAGCCAGAGGCTAAGGAGAAAGAGCCATGGAAGTGCTTTTGGCAACACTTCCTTCCCTAAGAGACACAACCCAAATCTTTGAGGGCAGAGAGAGGAGCTATGCTGGCATCTTTCACCTCTTTAAAGAGTGCTGTAACTAAGCCTTAATTAATCACAAAATAAATATTAAAACTTATTAACATAGAAACTTGGCATCTAGTTTATTCTTAAAAGGCTTTGAGGAAGGCTTTAGGTCAGGATGGTAATTCTGTAGCACATAGGCCTATCCTGTGCATATGGCAGACACTGATGATCAATCATAGACTCTTTTCCATGATTCAAGTGTGGTCAGAAACCTATTTATGGACCCAATTCAACTACCACCCCATAGTTAGAATTGTCATCATATGAGGTAAAACGAATTTTCCACTTTTGCTTTAGGCTTACATGTTGTTAACATTGTTTCTTCCTTCCTCTCTTAGAGAAAATTTAGAACATTTCCTTTCCAATTCTGAAGAATACTTTGGAAGATAATTGGCATACATATAATTGAACCAGTCTATGGATTAAGCAAGAGGTTATGTAAATGACGTCTTTTGTACTTTTCACCTTTTAAATAGTATTTCACTAAAAGCAGCACCACCAAATAATATTATATGGCAGTGCGATTTTGTGCATTTCTCAGTAGTGCTGCTGAGAAGTGCAGGGCCAAGTCATCTTGTTTGAGGTGGAAGTCAATTTGCTGTTTGATAGGATTTTAGAGGCCAAAGGGCAGGGAGAGAGTTCTCTCAAAGAATCAGGTTACAAAACTCTAAAGCCTTTAACCATTGGAAGAGGATAACACTAGAAATAGTTGATGGTTACAACAATGTTGGAAGTTAGAACTCTATTTCTAGCTATACCTTTCTGGTTCATGGAAGTTTTATCCAAAACATATATTAGTTCATAGAGTCCTCCTAGAGTCCCAGAGCTACTGTAGTGGGTTCCATAGGTTTCCAAAAATGCAAAATATTCCCCCTTTTCATAGGTAGCTGGTAGAGCTTTTATAGAATCCAAGAAAGTTGTTGCCAGCATGACGTCCCGAGTTCTCATCACAAATCTTCCCAGGTGAATGGCTCCTTTTACATGCAGAAATATTTTTTCCTTTGTTGTAGAGCCAAAGAAAAGAAATATGAGTTTTATCACCATTATTTTGAATTCAAAAATCACAAAATTTAGAATTTCCATAGTCAATACGTTTTTAGCAGTGACCGCAAGATATCGCTTTAACCCACTTGGAATGGCAAACTTAAAATCATATCAAAACTGTTGATGAAGATGTGCAGAACCTGGAACTCTCTCACAGTGCTGGTGGAAGGGTAAAATGGTACAACCACTCTGGAGAACTGTTTGACAGTATCTTGTAAAAGTCAACACACATCTACCCCAATGGCCAGCAACTTCACTTCTACGTAAGATCAGTAAAAGAGTAGTTCACAAAAAGATCTGTATGAGACTTTTATAGTGGCTTTGGTCAGAATAGCTTAAAATTGAAAATGACAAATGTCCACTGACAGGGGAGTTAATAGATAAATTGTAGTCTATTCACACAAAGGAATACTAGTTAGCAATAAAAGGGAACAAACTACTGATACAGGCAAAAATATAAATAAATCTCAAAAATATTATACTGAGGGCTTCCCTGGTGGCGCAGGGGTTGAGAGTCCCCCTGCCGATGCAGGGGACACGGGTTCGTGCCCCAGTCCGGGAAGATCCCACATGCCACGGAGCGGCTGGGCCTGCCGCTGAGCCTGCGCATCCGGAGCCTGTGCTCCGCAGCGGGAGAGGCCACAACAGTGAGAGGCCCGCATACCGAAAAAATATATATATATATTATACTGAACGAAAAAGTCAGGCACCAAAGAGTATATACTGTATGATTCTATTTATATGAAGTTGTAGAACAGGTGAAACTAAGCTGTGGTCAGAGAAATCTGGTCAGTAGTTGCCTCTCAGGCAGTAGGGGATTGATGCAAAGGGCATGAAGGAATTTTCTTGAGGTGATGGAAATATTCTACATCTTGTTTAAGGAGGTGGTCACAAAGGTGGATACAATAGTCAAAACTCATCATGGAACTAAATGCGCAAAATATTTTCATTTTATTGTATGCAAATTACACCTCCCTAAGTTGACTTAAAAATGTTAACAATGGAAGGAAATGTAGACGCTATATATGAAGCCCAATTTTATTTTACACATGAGGAAACTCTGATACAAAGGTATCAAATTATTTGCCCCAAATCACACAGAGTCTGTGGCAGAGATTTGTCCCAAAAACCTAGGTCTCAGGTCTCTCTGTGCCTTCTACTAAGTCCTCTCAGTTTTTGATAACAGGAGGGACAGATAATATTTTAAGCTGTGGCTTTCAAGCCAATCTAAACACCTCAGCAGTTAATGTTCCCAGGGATGATGGCTTAAATTTCCAAAGGAAAACTGGGGCGGTCACAAAGAACTATGTGATTTAATGCTATAGACTGTCCTGGCCAAAACTAAACTACAACTGACATCCATGATTTTGTGGAAGGTTCTTTTGAAGTTCTCCTGCTGTAGTTGTGGTTAGCACGTGTTGATTGCATAGGAGTTTAATACGTTTTATTATTTTTTTAAAGGTACATCTTGGTGTATACAAACATCACACCAAACTTTTTATGTTTTAGAAGCACAATTGTTCACACTGCGTGACTTAACTTTAGGTGATTTTGGGTGATTCAGTATCTAACAAAAATCTTAAAGAAACTTACTCCATATATATATGTTCTCCACCTGATGACTTGCATAATGATTCTTAATGCAACCTCAAAGATGCACAAAACATATTTGGAATCCCTCTCGTTTTTGCTAAAATTAGGTGTATCTTGTCAGAAAGACATTGTGTTCTTTGACTCAACTTATTTTAGAGGTAGATCTTAGATTATTCCCAGCCAGATATACTCTTGTTTCTTCCATCTTAAAGGAATAAAAATAATCTCTTGGCCTTACTTGTTCAGCCATTTGCCACTCATTTCTTCACCCTCATTAGAAGCAAAATTCCTTTAAAGAGTTTTCTGTACTAGCTCTTTCCAATTCCTCTCTTCCCAGTTTCTCTTAAATCTAACCCAGTCATGCTGCTGCCCTCACTACTCCAACAAAACTTCTCTTTTGTTCAAAACCTCTTCTGAAGGTCACCAGTGACCTTCACAATGCTAAAGCCAGTGCTTCTTAGTCCTCATCTTTCACATATTAGCACATTTGACACAGTTCATCACTCTTTTCTCTTCGATAGAATTTATTTACTTTTTGTTATCTAGGGTAGTTCTTCTCAAAATGTACAGTGTGAACAAATCACCTAGAGAATCTTGTTAAAAACAATTCTAATTCAGTAGGTCTGGGGTAGGGTCTGAGATCCTAACTTCCCAGTGATGTTGTTGCTGCTGGTCCATGGACCGCACTTTGAGTAGCAAGGTTCTACAGCATTACACTGGCCACATCTTGCTTTCCTTCACTCCTCTTTCTTCAGACCTCTTTCTATTGAAGTTCCCTGAGTTTAGTCTTTGATCTTCTCTTTTCTATCCACACTAACTTCATTAGTGGTCTCACCAAAGCCTATGACTTTAAGCACCTTCTATATATTAACAACTCTGAAACTTAGAGCTTAATCCCAGACCTCTTTCTCAAATTCCAGACTCATAACATCAACTTCCTATTTGATATCTCCAGTGGAATGTCTAATAGACATCTCAAACTTAATCTAACTAAAACTTAACTACTGGTCTTTTTCTCCAAACCTTCTCTACCTGAAATTTTCTCCATCTCAGTTGATAGCAACTCCATCTTTCCGGTTGCTCAGGCCAAAAACTTTGGCGTTTGTAGAATCATGTTTGACTCTACAACTGTCCTTTCTGAACTGTCATCATCTCTCACCTGGATTCTTGCAACAGTTTTAACAAACCTTCTTCCTTTTGCTCGTAACTTTCATAATCTCTTCTCAACAGTACCCAGAGTAATCACTGAAGATATATTAGAATATGTCAACCTTCTATTCAAAACATTCCAATGGTCCCTCATGTCACTCACTGAAAAAACCAAACTCTTAGAACAGGCTGTGAGGCCCTTTATGATTTGATTCAAGGTAACCTCTCTAACCTTTTCTCCTTCTGTTCACTTTGGCCCAATGGGCAGGTATGTTCCCATCCTAGGGACTTATCTTTAATAGATCCTTCTGCCAGATATATCATCCCAAATATAACTATTTGACTATTTCCTCTCCTTCAAATCTTTATTCAGAGCTCATCTCCTCAGTGAAGCCTACCCTAAGCTGCTTTTTTAATACTGCCATCTGCCCAGGAGTCTGATTGCCATTATGCTACTCTACATTTCATTGTATTCTATAGCATCTATCATTTTCTAAATACTATATAGCTTCCTTTTTTACTGTTATGTTTGTTTCTGTCTATCTCCCCCTGCTAAACTTTCAGCTCCATGAGAAGACTCTTTATGAGTTTGGTTCACAAATGTATTTTAAGCACGTGGAACAGTGCCTGGCCACAGAGTAAGTCCACAATTAAATATTTGTTGAATGACTTAAAAGATTTTCCAACTGCACCCTTTGGGTGAGTGTGCATGTGGATATAGAGGCAATGTATTGATCAACCCATTATACAATTAGGCATAGTATAAGTACTAAGAGTGAATGAGTATTATTTTTTAAGTGGAAGAAGGGTATCTAAATAGGTGACTGTGTTATTAGAGAAGAAAGAGTGAGCATTTTACCAGCATCATACTGACTACAGAAAGTATATTCTATATTTATTCCAAAGGCAATGAAACAAACTTCTAAATCTGGCTTAAATATTAAAAAACAAACACATTTTCAAAGTCTCAAATTAAAGGTATGATTACAAAGTAAGCAGACCAATTTCATATGCAATGTGTACAATTTCATGGCATCGTTACTCTAGAAATACACTTTACAGTAAGTAAATAGCCATCATTCTAAGACATTACAGTGAATTACCAAAATTCCTTAGTATGATTTTTCATTGTACTTCTGAAGAGAATATAAATTAAACAGTCTATCACCACAATCTCAGTCAAAAAGCATGCTCTGAATTCCCTTTTTTTTTTTTGGCTGTGCCACGCGGCATGTGGGATCTTAGTTCCCTGGCCAGGGATCAAACCCGTGCCCTCTGCAGTGGAAGCACGAAGTCTTAACCACTGGACCACCAGGGAAGTCCTAAAAAGTATGCTCTGAACTCTTAATATGCTTGTTCTGTTGTCAGCCACAAACATCTCACCCACTTATTACTGCTATACTGAAGAGATTTTTCTCCAGTTAGCATTCTTCTTCTGGGCCTTCAAACTACCTACACATTTGAGGATTTGTTGAGTACTATTTTTCTTTCTCTTATGCGCTCTATCTGCTCTAAACGATTAAACTTAAAAGAGGACATTTGGTTAGTTTGAAAAATATTCCATTATATTCTCTATATTAAATGTTTGGTCTTACCTTCTTCGAAGAATATAACAACAACCGTTTGTAAGATTCATTTTTGGAATATGTAAATCGAAAGGTACCCTGGGCATTTGAAAGACGTGGAAAGACTTTTTTGCAAGAAGGTTTTGAATCTGTACATTCAAGCTTTCCAATTGCTTCACGAGGTGTGTATTTTAGAGATAAATCTGCATTAAAACTTGATTTCTTCTCTTGGATGATACTTCTGAATACTTGCATCTGTTCATCATAATATTCAGTTCTGAAATTTTTGTCGGCTTTGGTCTAAAAGAGAATAGCAAAGTGTTTTTGAAAACAACATACAAAAAAAAACCCAAAATAAACAGGAGAAGACAAAAATCAGGCAACTTATTTGAAAGGGAGTAGAACAAAGAAGTTGAGCCACGGCAAGAAAGTGAGACTGAGAGGGTTCAAATACAGAGCTGATGACTTTGAGAACATTACACGATAACCTCTCTGTGCCCAGTCTGATTTCTAGTGTGTAAAATCGGGATACTCACCATGCCTGGACCAAAGGTTGTTATAAGGAGTCAATGAAAAAAAGCATATGAAGGACTTAGAACATAGCAAGCTTTCAAGAGTTAATATATTAATAATTAAAAAGCAAGTTGCATAACAGATCAGATGCACCATATACTCCCATCTGTGTAGAAAAAGAAGGAAAGAAATGATAAAGCTAAGCCTTCCTGAAGCCTTGTGGACCAGGCACTGTTTTGAGCATTTTGTACATGTTAATTAATATAAGTAGAAAGGCCAGGACTTGAGCCCTGAACTGCCTCTTAACGTTTACACTCTACTGCCTATTTAAAAAAAAAAAAAAAAAAAAAGCCTTTATGTGCATAGAAAATTACCGGAAAAATAGACAAATCATGGAGTGATAGCCCTGGGTAAGGGGAACTGTGAGTGAATGGATATCTGGAGTGACAGCAGGCTTGCTTTTTCTTGCATCATCTTTTATGTGGTTTGGACTTTATTTATTTATTTACCACATTCATGTTTGCATAGAAAAACTAAGTAATCTAGTTAAAAATTAAAACTTTCAATTAAAACAAATGAACTTATTTACAAAACAGAAACAGACTCACAGACATAGAAAACAAACTTATAGTTACCAAAGAGGAAAGGAGGGGGGAGGGATAAATGAGGAACTTGGGATTAACAGATACACACTACTATACGTAAAATAGATAATCAACGAGGTATTACTGTATAGCACAGGGAACTATATTTAATATCTTGTAATAACCTATAATGGAAAAGAATTGAAAAAGAATAAAACTGAATCACCTTCCTGTATGCCAGAAACTAACACAACATTGTAAATCAGCTATACTTCAATAAAACAAAGAAAGAAACAAATAAAAACTTTTTTTGCCAACTTGGTTATTGTCAGGCATCAACGGGAGGGCTGTAAATCTCAACAAACTCTCTTTCCAGAGGTCCTCTGTAACAGGCTGCAACTCTTGTCCGGAAAGAGACACTCATCTCTTCAGTCAGTGGCACAGACTGAACTCAGTAGCATGCACTGGGTGACTGTTCTGCACGAGGAATGCTGTGGTCTGAATGTTTATGTCTCCCCTTAAATCCATATGTTAAAATCCTAACGCCCAGTGGGATGGTATTAGGAGATGGGACCTTTGGGAGGAGCCTTCTTGAAGAGATTCGTGCTTTTATAAAAGTGACCCCACAGAGCTCCCTAGTCCCTGCCAACCATGTGAGGATACAACGAGAAGTCTGTAACCCAGAAGAGGGCCCTCACCCGACCCTGCTAGTGCTCTGATCTGAGACGCCCAGCCTCCAGAACTGTGAGCAATAAATTTCAGTTGTCTCTAAGCTACCTGGTCTCTGGTATTTCGTTATAGCAACCCAAACAGACTAAGACAAGAAACCTAAAGTCACCATCTAATGGGAAAGACTAAAACGTATATAATTTTCGTTAAAGAAAGGCACGCTGGGAAAAATGCTCAATGCAAAGGGAAGAGTAGCCTAACCATGTCACTTCCCTGTTTAAAATCTTTCCACCTTCCCACTGCCTTTAAGATAAAGTCTAAACTAGACTTATTCCAAGTTAATCTCTCCCTGACTGTACTCCAGCCCTCTGGCCTCCTTTCTATTTCCATAGCCTATGCTTCGTCCCACCACAGGGCTCTCTTATGCTGCGTTTACTTTCTGGAATGTTCCTTAATCCTCCAGCCTCCCCCATCCTCTCATAACACAGACATTATACACACTCACACACACATACTATATACCCCTGGCCTGGTGAATCCCTACTTCTATTTCAAGTCTCAGCTTAACCATCACTTCTTTAGGGAGACCTTTACTGATCCCACAGACTAACAAATCTGTTTCCTATAAGCTCTCATGGCTCTTCTTTTAAAATAAAACAAAATGAAAAATGCTTCCCTTTTATAATGGCTTTTTTTTTTTTTTTGCAGTACGCGGGCCTCTCACCGCTGTGGCCTCTCCCGTTGCGGAGCACAGGCTCTGGACGTGCAGGCTCAGCGGCCATGGCTCACGGGCCCAGCCGCTCCGCGGCATGTGGGATCTTCCCGGACCGGGGCACGAACCCGTGTCCCCTGCATCAGCAGGCGGACTCTCAACCACTGCGCCACCAGGGAAGCCCTATAATGGCTTATTTAATAGACCTTCAGATGGTAAACTCCAAGAAGTCACGGACCACATCCATCTTACCCACATGCCTCCATAGCCTCACCACTTAGTAAAGTGCCTGACAAAAAGTAGATTATAATAAAGACGTATTAAATTTAATATGCAGATCCAATACAGCTAACAATAGTAACTCATATGTATTGAGTGCTTACTCCGTGGCAGCAGCTGTTCAAAGTGTTTTATGTAGAATAAATATTTATCTCCCTACCTTTAAGGTAATTTCTATAATTATCCCCATTTTACAGATAAGAAAACATAGGTTAAAAAATTTGTCCAAGATCATACAATCATACAGCTAGGAAGTGGCCCAGCCAGCAATGAAACCCAGGAAGTTTGATTCCAGGGTAGAGCTGTTCATTCTTATGCTATACTGCCAAAGAGGGCTTGACAAGTTCTAAGTGGTAAAATGAAGAAAGGATTCATGGAAAATGTTGCCCTGAACATGGCCTTGGGAAAAAAAAAAAAAAAAATATATATATATATATATATATATATATATATAAAGGTGATTCAGTATGCTGTACACCAGAAACTAACACAACATTGTAAATCAACTATACTTCAATTAAAAAAAAAGAAAGAAAAATGAATAAGATTTCTATTGCCTTGAAATCTAAGACTAGTAGAAGCAAATGAAGACAATCCCACTCAGTCTTCCATGATGACAAGTGCCAAGGCTGAGCAAAATGGCACCAGGAAACCACGTTTCCCTCACTCTTCTAGAAGGCTAAGGTGTTCTTAGCTCACTGGCTTCTAATTTGTTGCAGGATAGGAGTGGCGTAATTTGTAGGCTCTTGCACTTATATCTGAACTGGTTAGAAAGGAACTGGCACTGGGCAGGGATCAACTTAGCAGTGTGAAGGATTGCTTGCAGGTATAAGGGAATGTTGGTCAGGGTGTCAATTAGAACGTTGTTGAATGGTCCTCTTTCACTAATGCTAGGATGGTAGTAGTGAGTAGAGTCTGAAACAGTGAGGGTGGGGTCACCCCAGAAAACCTAAAGACAAGAGCTGGATTGAAAAGCCAAAAATCCATCCATCAAAAAGAAGTCTGAGCTGAATGATAGGCATTCAGAGGTGGACAAATATGTAGAATCGTTTTGAAGAGAAGAGCAAAAGTCTTTGAAGAGAGGTCAAGAAGCAAGATTATAGAAAGTAGGAAGACACACGGATGGAAACAAGTTTCTTTACGAGAACCAAATAAACAGATGTTGGAGAAGCAGAAATCAGAGAGAGGGGCAAGGGTGCTTACATCTTCCAGGAGGCCAGGCATATTATAGGAGTTAGTGAAATCTATCCTGTTTAAAGGTTTATCAGCTAATGCTTCTTGAAAAGAAATAAACATTACTCTGGCACTGGGAGTGGAGGAGATAGAACACCTCAGCACACATTCCAAAGTTCAAATTGAGGAGGCTTGGAGAGCAAGCGGGAATAAAAGGTAAAGAGAAAACTGTTAAAGACGCCACTAAGATTTTGTATGTACAAATAAAGGATAAAACCAAATACTATTTACTATTATTATTAAAGCCATCTCTCACTGATTGAGAGAAGGAACCAGGAAAGAGCAGATTGCTTGCAACCTTATGAGTCATCCTCAGCTAAAGTACCTAGCCAAGCCACACCCACATTCCTAAACTTTTAGCCGTTAAATTTGGGGCTATTTTGAAATTTAGCAACAGATAATGAATACAATTATCTTCAAGAGATCATCTTCTCTGCCTAGATCTTCAATATTGGTGCGTTTTAGGACTCCATTCTCTATGTTCTTTTCTCTCATTGTACACCTCCTGGATGATCTCAAGCACTGTCAAGACTTCAGTGATCCTCTCTATGCTGATGGCACTTAAATCTCTGCCTCCAATTCAGGCTCCATCCTCACATTCATATAATCTACTCTTAGCAAGATAACTCCATCCAGATGTCAATCATTATCTTTTTCTTGGATTTAACTCTTCTTTTGGTAGATCCCCTACTCCCCCTTCCAACATACACGCACACACACACACACACACACACACACACACCACACACACACACACCACACACCACACACCACACACCACACACCACACACACACACACACACTTCTCAGGTCTTCTTTGATGGCCTATCATCCACTGGGGGTCTCCATACTTTTCATCTATTGTGGGTTTATTTTGTGTTAGACACTCTTCTAAGCACTTTGCACTTATTAACACATTTAACCTTTCCAAATTCCTACGAAGTATATCCTGTTATTATACAACTTTATGATAAGAAACTGAGGTTCAGGAAAGAAAAATAAGTTGCCTGGAAGTCATATGGATGGTAAGTGAAGGAACTTATCAGAATTCAAATCCAGGGAATTTCATTCAGAACTGGGCACTTGACCATATGCTCCACTATCTCCAATTCTGTACTGAACTCTTAGTTCTCAAAACTGAGCTGGATCTCGTCTCTTCCTCTCAGCCTCTACTATTATAGACACAGTTCAGTTTTTCATCATCTCCTTCTTGGACCATAAAATAGCTTCCTTCTGTTATTATCTCTGGTACTGTCTCCTTAAAATTCATCTCCACAAAACACAAAGATTTAAAATGAAACTATGACCACATTGCTCTCCTCAGTGGCTCCATTACCATGCTCAGGATTATGCCCAAGTTACTTAGTATGGCGTGTGAGCACCTTCATAATTGACCCCTGCCTATGACTCCAAATTTGACCTCATATAAGTTCATTGCAGGCTGTAGTTCCTTTCAAGATAGCAGTTTCTATAGGCACAGTATTATTTATTCCTTGGGAGCAGCAATATGTAATAAATAAATCACTGTGTATATAATAAATTTTATCTGTACACCCCCAGGTTTTCTAAATGGGCTCCAGCTAATAGTAGAAAGAGTAGTTGAAATGTTTAGTAAGCCTCTGTTTTCAGTTGCTGTCAACTTTAGTGACGATTCCAATTATATGTTTTCTTGAATATGGGTTCTTCCCTTCCTTAAAAAAAAAAAAAAGCATTTGCTTTTTGAAAGAAGAGTGTCAATATACTGAATGCATTTATTTATTAATTGAACAATCATTTGTTTAGCCTACTTTACAATGTTAGTTTCTCAGGATTATATGGTAAATAAAATGACTAGAAATTCAACTAAGGGTATATATGATACAGCAAAACAAAGACCACAACAGAAAGGAAAGCAAAGGCTATTGCATTAATTTGCAGAAAAGGCATGTAATGGAGGATTCAGAGAAGACAGCTGAGAGTAACGTGGCAATCAAAACCCAGATCAGGAATGACCTTTGTCCCCGTGTCAAGGGGACTGATTATTATCCTGCAGGCTGCAGGGAGACGTCACCAAATTTAAGCAACAGATTTCAGAGGCAGCGTAGTTCTGGTGAACACAAGGTTAAGGATGTGGCTGGAGATGTGAGTGACTCAAGTGGGACAGATATAGGAAGTTAAGGGATAGCAAGACATTATTGGCAATTCACATGATATAGAAGTTATTCAGGGGGCTTCCCTGGTGGCGCAGTGGTTGAGAGTCCGCCTGCCAATGCAGGGGACACAGGTTTGAGGCCTGGTCTGGGAAGATCCCACGTGCTGCGGAGCAACTAGGCCCATGAGCCACAACTACTGAGCCTGTGCGTCTGGAGCCTGTGCTCTGCAACGAGAGGCCGCGATAATGAGAGGCCCGCGCACCGCGATGAAGAGGGGCCCCCGCTTGCCACAACTAGAGAAAGCCCTTGCACAGAAATGAAGACCCAACACAGCCAAAAATAAATAAATAAATAAACAAGCCAAGCATTTGAAGCCCTTTTAAAAAAAAAAAAAGAAGTTATTCAGCATTTTGTGAGGATTTGGGGTGGAAAGGATGATTATAATCCAGGTGCATTTTACAAACATTTGTTGACCTACAAAATCTTACATTCTCATGGAGATCCAGATTTAAAGAGAATTATAATGAAAACCTGAAACCTGATTTACAAGTTGTTACCTTCAACAACAAAAGCAGAGAAGACTAAAGAAAAACAAGTGAAAAGGAACTAATTCCTAGATGTAATCATCACTTTTTTCCCCCCTAATTGCAAGCTTCAGTTGTTCTTGATCATTACTTACAAAGCAGCCAGTAAACTTTCACCTAGAATGTAACCACTAATTATGCATTTAACCATAGCTAAGTCTTTTACCATAGCTAAGTGTTCTTATATTCTAAAAAAGAATAGAAAATATATTTTTTTATTGGCATACAGTTGCTTTACAATGTTGTGCTGGTTTCTGCTGTGCAGCAAAGTGAATCAGCTATATGTATAAATATATCCCCCCTTTTTTGGATTTCCTTCCCATTTAGGTCACCACAGAGCATTAAGGAGAGTTCCCTGTGAAGAATAGCAAATATTTATTGAGTGTTCGCTAGTGCCAATAACTTTCTGAATGTTTCACATACATAGACTCATTTATCTTTACAAGGTAGGCACTAATATTTCTGTTTTACAGATGAGGAAACTGAGGCATGATGAGGATAAATAATTTGCCCAGATCTCACTCCTGTTTGGGGCAGAGTTGGGATTCTAACCTATGCAGTGTGTTCTAGAGCCAGAGCCGCATTTGAAACAAGAGGCACTGAGGGAGTGTGAATGTATCAGAGTAAGGTGTCATTATCAAGGGATATTCCCCATGGAATGATAGGTCCGTAGAATTCTTTCAAAAAATGAAAGACAGTAAGTTATTGCCAATAAGTAACTAAAACAAGATTTAAAAAATTAATTCATCCAGTAAAATGTTGAGCACCTACCCTATACATATATTGAGTATTGGTAATAGCTAGAAGGAAGAAAAATATGCATTCTTTGCCTTCCGGCACTATAATAATAACATACACGAAAAAGTAGGTCAAGTATGTCATTGAATATTAGAACGTGCAGAACGTAGCCCTCTCTAAGAAGTCAAAATCGAGATGTCCACTCGAGAAGCTCACGCACGTTCTTTTATGTTCAGCTCTTCATTTTCCAAGACCATAACAGATTAGAATAAGGGGAGCATCAGTATTACTAGCACCAAGGGTGTGATCTGGGGACTTTAACAAGCCCCCAGCCAACTCCATCAGCGCTCTTTCTCAGGTGGCACCAAATTAATACTCAGGTCCACAATCCCTGTCGGTTTTTTTCTAAGCTTGATGCCAAAGCTCATTTGAAGGCCTTCATCTGATCTGAACTGATAAAAAGTTATCGTCTTCATTTCTTCCACTTTGTGCGAACATGGGTTAATTTTGCCACAGACATATTAATGTGTTTGATTGTAAGATGCTGCTCCCAGCTCCGCCTGGGGTGTAAGTGATATACAGCGTAAGCACCACATCACCTTTGTAAGATCCAAACCCTCTGAATGCGGAAGTACATCTGTTTCCAGGGTTGTAGATAAGGGAAAACAGCATGCTTACTCTCCAAATGCAACTTCAAGACCAGTCCCAGGCAAGCCCCCAGCCCTCACTTCTTGGTTCACACCTGTTACTAACCCTACAGAGAAGCTAGGAGGCTGGTGACAGTGACAAAGACAGGAAGGCTGTACAGCACAGACCTGAGAACTAAAAAAATAAAACAACACAACAATAACCCTTCTTGCATCAGAAGTGACAGAGGTTCTCTTATCTTTGGCATACTCTTTTGAAGAAAGTAGAACATGTATAATTCTTCTTAGAAAGATGATAATCTTCCCCTCGAGACATATACTTAAAGAAGGTTAACTTAGCATTATGGGAAAGATCAATAATCCAAAATGTTCCCTGCGATTTGTGAGAAACTGATTTTATTCTGGACTTATAGGCACCAAAAATATGACAATGTGGTCATATGTGAAAAAAGATGCCAGTCAAATAAGTAGGGACATTAAGTCGTTAGCATTCATGGGAGAGCATGATCACTTCAGGCTGCAACGGGTAGGGCTTGACTTACAACATTGTTAGAGATAAAAGGAATATTAGCTACAATTATTGAAAAGTATATATGTTTTTCAAACTGGTGGGAGTGTCAATGATAATGAAGGACATTGGAATGACTGAATAAAGTGAATTTTGTGGGTCACCAATGGGACCAATTAGAGAAACAGATTATTGTAGCTACTGGTTCAGAATAAACTATTATTTTTTATTATATCTTGTTTAGAGCCCCCCAAATATCTCTAAAGGTGATAAATATTAATCCTTTGAATGAGGAGGTAGAGTTTGTGGATGGCTCTAGAGAATTTAGGTGACTTGTAGAAAGGTGGTAGGTTTGAGGTAGCATTTTGTAGAGTAAAAATCACTTTAAGAAACAGTTTCACCAGAACTGGAGGGGTTTGAGGTGAGTGACTACAGCCACTCACACTAGTCAAGCAGGTTTTACAGGGGAGACTAGTGAAGGAAAACAAATGTAAAGATGGTTTTTCATTGGTAGGTTAGCGAAAACCAAGCCTCAACAGCATGGAAGCAGTGTACACAGTCCTTAAATCAGCACTCATTTAATTTTTAGTTTCATCAGAACCTTAGATGATTCTTTTTACAGAGTTTAAGTATTTCCCAAAACGCTATCACTGCGCGCATGTTACTGAAGATTGATTGTAGACTATTGCATATATATATATATATATATATTTTTTTTTTTTTTTTTTTTTTTTTTTTTCTGTACGCGGGCCTTTCACTGTTGCGGCCTCTCCCGTTGCGGAGCACAGGCTCCGGACGCGCAGGCTCAGCGGCCATGGCTCACGGGCCCAGCTGCTCCGCGGCATGTGGGATCTTCCCAGACTGGGGCACGAACCCGTGTCGCCTGCATCAGCAGGCGGACTCTCAACCACTGCTCCACCAGGGAAGCCCTATTGCATATTTTCTAAAGAGACCCAAGCTACATCTCCTCTTCTTTAAGTCAGTTCACATTAAATTTTCATTCTACTGAATTTTTCATATTTTTCAGTAGGAAACTTATGGAAACAATTTTTCAGCTAAAGCTGAACAATGTGTTTTCTTCTGAGGATACTTACTTCATAGGCCAGGGAAGCCACGTTCCAGGGTCTGCGGTAGTACGTCAAGCTGTTGCCATCCCAAACTCGGTCACAGAGTCCGTTGTAGTACTCGTTGTTGAAAGGGGTGGTGAGGGGATCCATCCCTAAGACGTTGATCCTGAGTGAACAGAGTAACAGTAGGCGTGGAGACACCAGGAGCTAACGCGAGGCAGCCCTCAGTCACTGGGGGAAGAGAGCTTCAGCTCATGTCCCCATCACCCATGTGATGATGGGATATAATCAGGAATAGAAGCAAGAGCCTGGTCACCTCTGCTCTGTGTCCTGGGCGGGAAGTACATATTAAGAAGGTCTTATAAACTCTTCTAGGCAACTAGGGCACCGTTGAGCACAATGAAAGAAATGCAGTAAGTAGGAAGCAAGGGTCCATCTGGCTTCAAGAGTGGAACTCCACTGATGTAACCCTTAGCTAGCCTCCCTTGGTGAGCTAATACCACCGCTTTACATTATTTGAGAACAGAGCATCTCATGGGGGCAGAATAACTCATGCATATAATTTTTAATCTGTGAATCAACGTTGGGGCTCTTTCTCTCTCCATTCTCTTTAAACTTAAACCTTTCCCTCCAGCTGTCTCATTGATTGTCAAGAACCTTGTTCCCTCCAGGCTTATTTTCCTCCTATTATACTTACAAGAGGAACACTAAAATGTCATCACCCAGCAAGGCATTCTCAAATGTTCTACTTTTTTCTCCCAGCACAATATTTTCATTTGGCAAGCTTTAATTCAGAAATAGGAATCTTGTTTAGCCCAAAAAGTACTTACTTTGATTCGTAGGCCAAAAACCAATGTATGCAAAAGAAGCAGTTCATTCTTTGTGAAGTATTAATTGGAGAAATAGTCATTGCTGTCTAGACTGTATCTGGAATAAATGGCCCCAGGGCAGGGGGGCCAAATGGAGGTTTGCTCCTCACATCTATAACTTAGCTTGGCACAAAAGCATAAAGTCTTCCATTGTTCTGGACCACATCCCTAACTCCAATGAGCTGGATTACAAAGCCGGTTGTTGGTTTCAAGAGCAATTTGTCAAAGAGTGTGGATGACTTACTGCAAACCCATTGCTAATGCAAGGAAAATAAGTGGATGAGTATCCTATTGCCAGTTGGTTAGTTAAAAAACATCTTTATATAAACAGCACATTCTTAATAAACTTTGAATCTACACAGAAAATGAACATTATAGCTCAACTTGAATGAAAGGCAAGTTAAGGAACTGATTCAGGAATACCTTTCTCAAGGCTGACTGTATAGTTAGAATGAACTCGTTCTCACTTTTTTGCTCTCCCAAAAATACTTTTCATGAAAAACGCTATGGCCCTAATTTCTAATAAAGGGCCAAAAATTAGACCTAGTCACTCGAATAAAAAAGAGAGGAAAAAAGAAACACTATATATCTAGTTTACTTTCTTAAATCTCTTATCCTGGATGGGAGATTAAAATTTTGGCTTTAATTTTTCACCCATCCCTGCATCTACAAACATGTGAGCAATAGTTTAAAAAATATTACTAAGGTTTCAATACAAAGACATAGAATACTGGAAACAAATGATCTGTGTTGGTTTCTTAAACAAGACCTCAAGTACATTTTCTTTATTTTGTAGTGAACTTGTCTTCCATATATCTCATTAACGGAGATGCTGCACCTCTTCGCGTTCAGTGAATAAGGACATTCATCCTTGCTTATAGTGGTGATGAATTCTTAAGAGTACTATATCTACGGATAGTGTAGTGTTTGTAATAAACAGTGGGTAATATTAAGACAGTTAATACAGTCCTTGATCTCATTAAAATTATATTCAAGGTAAGGGGTTGGATATAATTACCAATTTCAAACAGTAGTCCAAGGACGAATATACATGTGCCAAATGAATAGTACAGGTAAGTGATGTACAATGTTCCCAAGAGGAAGAGGTCCCCATGGCAGGGTCATCAAAAGGGTTTTAGAAGGAGTAGGTTTTGATTTGGGTTTTGAAGGATGGGGCCTGAAGGGCAGAAGGAATGAGGGTGCAAAATTCTGCAGGTGGAAATGTATATGGCATGTTTTTGGGTAGCGGTCTTCAGATTTTTCTGCATGTCTGATCTATTAAAAATGTTGATAAACTATGCCTCCTTAAACAGTTTTAGTCGGACATCTAAAATGTTCCCTCTTAAGTTTAAGTAGTTGCAAAGGATATAACTTCTCAGCAAGCTGTAAATATTTATGCTTTAAAATATAATTATTTTGCCTCTTAAAAATAAATCCAATGGAATATAAATTCTATAGTGATGATGGGTATCAAGTGACTACAATGTTTATATTTCTTTAACAGTTGGATGTTTTATGGTATTCCTTTGGATTCTTTCTTCTTTTAAAAATAGACCTTATTTCTTAGAGCAGTTTTAAGATTCATGGCAAGATGAGTGGATGATAGGGAGATATCCCATATGCCCTTATCCCCCTTTTATGCTTGAATCTATATTTGTATTCCATTTCTGCTCCAGAATTTTAACCTAATGTAATGTAGTTTTATGCTTGGAAGTTTTAGTTGATCACTTTTTCATACTTTTCTGTATGAAAAAGGTATTAATTGAAAATTTTAAAACATTAAATATCCTTTGACCATAAGGTCTAAGTATTTAAAAAATTCTTCTGGATTTGATTTACCATTATTAGTAGTATATTTCAGTATATTAAAATTTAAAAATAGTTAATAAATCTAAGTAAAATTTTATTGGATAGTTATCTCTCAATGAAATGAATGGGGCTTCCTTTTTAATTAATTGATTAGCTACTGTACCCATGGGTGAATATTCCTTATTGCTAGAAAAAGATAGGGCTGAGTACCAATTTTATTTCTACTTTCCATTTTTATAGAGGTAAATGCTGAGAAATTTAACTCACATAAATAAGTAGATAAGAATAGAAAGAATTTTGAGTGACAATTGAGCAATGTCACTCAATTCTTTGATCTTCTGAGTTTTATGCCCCCCCCCAAAAAAAGAACACATACTAGTCTATCATTAAAAGTTATTTTTATAGTCCATTACCTGACAATTGATTAGGACATCACTCAATGCTGTTGGTAAAAAGAATCGGAGACCACTTGACTTACAAGGCTTGACTTACTTGAGGAAACTATTATCATAAAACTCACCTATCTCCCCCTTGGAAAGTCACTTTGTACCCCATGCTATACATACCCCAGCTTGAAGGTTTTTGTTTCACAGAACAGCAAATTGCCCACTAGGCTAGATCCATCTGGAAAGTTACGGTGAAGCAAGAAATGTTTCAAAACTTCTGATTTGGTTCCACTACTACAGAGACAGCCAGTCTAGTCTAGAATGAGCCAATATTTTTTTCTGCCAAGAAACATGAAAACTTCTCATGGATGGAATGTCATCGCCTGGGAAATAAAAAGCATGTGTTCCTTGGCAGCGCTTAGAGATGCCTGTTTTCACACCTGCACCTAGAACCGTAGGCAGTTCCAATTTACCAAGTGAACTGAAGAGCAGGCTCCCTCCACAGAAGTGGTGTTATGCTTAGATCACACACAAAAGTCATTCCTTGTGTATCGCACATCATTTACAGCTGGTTTGGATTTATATTTTTTTCAATGAATGCAAGATGGGTTGGGGATTTCCCAGAACACCTGTGGAGAATCTCAGATTCCTACAAGACAAGAGGCTGAAATACGTGTGATACAGGTGGATTCTCCTGGCATGAGAACTTAAAATGAAAACAAGTATAAATGTATTACTATGAGTACTTGTGACTTTCATGTGTAAAAGAATCTGACCGTATATTACTTCTGATAAAACTTGTTGAGGTTTTCCAGACTGGACAGTTTAGAAGCATGTTGCTGTGATTATTAGTTCAATTTTGGTGTAGTCCTATAGCCCCATATAAGCATAATGAAGATGTATAGTAAATAAATATGTAATATCAATGGTATTGAACAATATCATAACTATAACAAAACATGTTATTTTGAAACCTCTTCCTAAATCTCTTTTTTTTTTTACATCTTTATTGGAGTATAATTGCTTTACAATGGCGTGTTAGTTTCTGCTTTTTAACAGAGTCAATCAGTTATACATATACATATGTTCCCACATCTCTTCCCTCTTGCGTCTCCCTCCCTCCCACCCTCCCTATCCCACCCCTCCAGGCGGTCACAAAGCCTAAATCTTAGTTACTGATTTATGCTACTCTTCTATGCTCTTAATTCAAATATTTGGGTAATAAATAGCTACTTAAGGAGTTTCATCTTCTAAGGTTAGTTTTGCTTTGAAGTCAGGGAATTGACCTGTGGTCTTTGTAGTGATGTAGGGGGAGTGACGTCAGTGCTGATGGGTATATGGGAGAAAGAGAAGGTTAGGTGGCAGGGTAAAAAAAAACGTAGTTTCTATCAGTCAGGGAAACTTGGATTTTAGTTCTGCTAGCAACAAATGTGTCAAATAGCCTTATTTATTTCACTCAGTTCTGATCTATAAGGTGACTGTAATACCACCCCTAACCAGCTCCACAGGTTTTTTATGAAAAGCCAACAGAGGGAATGTGCAAAAAGATCTTGAAAAATTCAAAGTATTATGCACATGAAAGTTGTCAGAGAACAATAGGTTATAAAGACTAAGTTAGCTATAGGTGACTGCTCATGGTAATGGGGAACTTAATCAAAACCGTTGGTGGGCTGATTCTATCAGAGCCTACCTCATTTTCCACCTCTCAGTCAACCTTTCCACGCAGCTGGGTCCCCACTTTCTCACTTAGTCCTGAAGGCTCAGCCCTGTGACGTCCGTCATCACCAGCCCTGACCGTGCTAAGGCAGGCATTTAAGGGGTCCTGGCCACTCTCGGGTGTGCCTCATTATGAAACTCCCTGGCAAAGGCGATAGAACAAATTTTCTCTTCCCCGAACGAAGGAAACCTATAGATTACAAATGTTTGTTTTTCAGCCAAGAGGGCTACGGTTTCTGTATCCTTTTCCTATAAAATCAGATGTAAATTTGCATAGAAGGAGACATACGTAACACAGGTAATGCCCTGCTTCAAGCCTGTTTGTTTAGATTAGAGAGAAAACCGTTTCTTGGATCCCAAATAAAGCAAGTAAAGTAGTAATGGGCTTTCACCATGGACTCACAGTCTCTCCCTGAGGAAAGCAGCAAGAAGAGTCAGGACTCATTGGAGCATGCTGTGGCTATAAGGTTTTGGACAACCCCCATTCCATTTCTGCCAACTATGAAGAGGCCCTGCTGAGTGTAGGGCTCAAGACCATCCCATGTGATTCGAGATTCCTACTTTTAGGCTCTGGGAAAAGGCACTGTGGGTTATATTTGGACTCTGCTAGGATAAGATTTTATGAAGGGATAAAGGATACGTGAAATGTTTTATCTGGGGTCTGACTCTTGGTATCCTGAAATTTTTTTCCTATGGTGATTAAACAAGTGGATGTTTCATCTGCCTTAGAGAGAGGAGACATCTCTTTTTTCAGCCAAACCTGATACACAGGTCCTGTCTTAGGAACTGCCCAGTTCCTCAGTGTAGGGTTCTTCTCAACCTCAGCATTCCTGACATGTTGCTGTCCTGTGCATTGTAGCATCATCCAGGGTCTCTACCCACTGGATGTCAGTAGTTTTCCCTCACCCCTCCACCCCGGAAAGCTCCCCACTTCCATATCCCACAGTCGTGGCCACTGACAACTTCCAGACATGACCAAATGTCCCCCAAGAGGAAAATCCTCTCTGGTTGAGAACCACTGCCCTAGTCCCTCTATCAGGCCTTGATCTTACCATCACCCCCATCTTCTTTCCTCTCCTTATTTCCATTCCCAGGACTCCAGTCCTGAGCCTGAATTTCTTTCCAGAGACCCAGTTTCAATCTTACCTGTTGCAATTGACAGTATTTTAGAAGCATTTATTTTAATTAATTAATTCACCTATTTATCAACCCACCAGTATTAATTGAGTGTCTATTATGAACAAGGCACTGGGGTTATGAGGATGAAGAGACACATTGCATTACAGACCATGAAACACAGCCATGTGCCATCGCTGTCAATATACCACTGGACGGGGGAACACCTGTGTCTCTGTTGGGGACAATTTGCCAACAAATCCACCCAAAGTACCTTTACTGAAAACAGATCAGAACAGCTAATGGAAACTTTGCTGTGGACATCCCTGGGATGTTCTCTAACTAAATGAAATAGAACAGTATAGAACCTCAGGCCTATGTTATTTTCCAACTCTGAGAGCACAGATCTCTGCAAATGGTCTCTATTCTGTGTAACTCTAAGTTCTAAACTGTCTAAGACGTCTCATCCGAGCTGACCCTGCTGCTGGAATGCCTATAGGTTGTGTGGGAAACAAGTGAAATTTCGGTTCTTTGATGAGAACCAGAGTCCCAACACCAGCCCCATCTGGCATCAGAACTGTTTCCTCTGTCCTTTTCCTCTTGGGTAATCTCCAGAACGCTGGCATCTCCTGAGAGAGAATTTCTACCCAGGTATATATCCAAGAGAAATTCCAGCAGAAGACAGGCTTCCTGGCTATACAAATATTTGAATCGAATTGTCAGACCTACTACTGGCAGTTCAATTTCAAATGTTAACATGTCATTTCAATATTGCTATGGTCTTCCAGAGGTTGATAAACAAGGTTTCTCATCTCTTACTGGACTCGGAAGTAATCACCTATCATCCTGATGGTCTAGTCTATTCTACAGATGCCTACCGAGGCCAGGCAGTTTGTCCAAATGGTCTTGAGATACTGATTCAGCATTTACCTTCTTTCATGCTCAAATGTAATTCAAACAGAATACAGACTCAAGGCTACTCTTTGTACCAGCTCAAACCTTCTACCACGTGGGGTACAGACCCGTAGCCTGCTGTCCGTGCCAGCTCCGACTCTTCCACCACTTTGTTGCGGCAGGGAGGACGAGGGTCACTTTCACAGTCATCCTCATCTGAAAAGTCTCCGCAGTCATTGTCACCATTACACAGAAGTCGCCTCTTTATGCATGTGCCTGCAATCAAAATCAGGAAAGACAGAAAGACACCGTGTCTCTCAGGCCAAATTCTCTCTCTTTTTCTTAAGTTATCAAACATACTTTAATGATAGAGGGGAGGGACCACACCTGTATTTGAATTTTTTGTATAGACTATATAGATGGCCCTTTTCTCAGCCCCTTTTCATGCTTGGAAGCATGAGCGTCTGGAAGCACATTTCTCTTCTTTTCGCTCATGAGGGGACATCGAAACCCACACTAGGCAACGGGAGAATTACCTGTATGGCATCGAAAGTCATTTTCACAGTCAGCCTCAGGGTCATTGCAGGTCTCCGTGGGCACGCACTGACGTCTATCTCCTACAGCGTCCACGCACTTTTGCCCGTTAAATTGTCCAAAGTTCTCAATGCTCCTTGAGCGAAACTGCCCAGGAACAGCTGGAAATGTTAGCGTTTCTAAGGCCAAGAAGGGATTCTGATCTAAAACTGCATCCACACCACTGCAGCCCTCCAAACCCAGCTGAGTCAAAGGTTTTAAGATAGAAGCCTGATGTCACTTGAAGGAACAACTCACATGGTGGGGTTGGCGGGCTCTTCTATAGAATATGGTTCCTCCCAATACTCATTTAGTCACTGTGCGACACTCAGGTTTCCCAGCAAGGTTAGTCTCATCCATTTAGGTATTTCTCTTTCCTTCCGGGTTTGGAACTCAGCTGGGGCCCTCCCTGCCTCATAGTCATTTTCCTGGAGATGCTGGCAGTACAGTTTCCACTTGGGGACATCAGTGGGGAATGGCAACGAATGCTTACCATTTGTTTGAGGCAAGGGTCACAGTTGGACCAACTGCTCCAGGAGCTCATCTTGCAGTCTATGGGCAATGACGTGTCACTGCTTTCCATGAGCTCCAAGTCATAACTAAGACAATAAAACACACCAGCTTATAATGACCATCGTGTGTGCTTCTTTCTAAAAAGTCTTCACAAACCCGTTCAATTTTATTTACTCCTTTCCCCCTTCTGAACCACAGTATTTATCCTTTTCTTCCATCTCGCATTTTGACACTTGATCACGTGCTATTTTGTATTTTCAACTCAACTTTTTGTTTAATTCTTGTACTGCATTGTAATTTAACCTTCGCCCTAACAACAACAACAATAATGATGATGGTGATGAAGAAAACTAGCAAGTCATCCGGCTGTGTGTTCTTCTCTGATTAATCTTATATTTCCAACTAGTGTACAGACTCATTGAAGCTAGAAGCCTTGTTTCACTTTGTACCCCCCAGAGAGTCTGGCAAATCCTCAAGTTGCTGGGTTTTCTTGCAAATTTAAGCCAGCGCACCCAGCCGTTCCTGTGGTAAGCGCCTCATAAATCAAGCTCTCCTGTCCCTAGATTCTGTATGTGCGAACTTCCCGTTTCACAGTCCGTATCTGGACTTATTCCTCATCTTTCTGAATTTCAAGGTATACTTTTTGGCACTTCTAACCTTCCCTCCCACCCCCAGCTGTGCTTTTCTGGCTTTGAACTCTTCTATCTCTCTTGGTTCACCATTTGGATCTCTTGTAGTTGCAGCACCCTCTTGGATTACTATCTTATTCAGTGACAGAAAGAAATCCAAAAACAGAAGCCATGAAACAAGAATCTTATCAACTTCCTGCCCCACTTTCCCCGAACGGGCACCTATCCTTTTTCTGGTGCAGCCTCTTATTTCAGAGAGATGGTAAGGCCCATCCCTCCCCTACAGCTCTAGATCCCAGCATCTCTTTGAGCTCTTGAGAACTGAGATTCTCCTCCATTTAAACCTCTCCCTTACAATCAGCTCCTTTCCATTTGTAATACAATGTGTTCAAGTCTTTGACATTAAACATAAACAAACAAAGGAATGAACAAATAGAATACTCTTCCTGAACTTTACATTTCCTTCAAGCTACCCCACCTCCCTCCCACCCTTCACAATGACACTCAAAGGAATTGCTATAAACATATTTCTGTTTCTCTCTCTTCCAAAATAAAAACAAGTCTCATCTCCTCCTTTTAGCTACCTCCAAAACTCTCTCATCTTTTTTAGGCCAACTTTCTGGAAAAAGTAGTTTGCACCCTGGTTTCTTGTTCCTTACCTTCCAATTACAGCTCAACCCTCCTGACCCAAGGTCATCGCTCTTGCCATAGTCAGCAATGACTTCAAGTGGCCGGCTCCGTGGTTTCCCTCAGTTCTTATCTTACCAACTGCTTCACAGCTGTCAATACGGTTGACCACTCTTGCTCTTTAAAATAATCTCTTCCCTTGGACTGAATGACATTAGACCCCTTTTATTGCTTCTTTCCCCTGCATCCTGTTCTCCTACTCTCCTGTTCAGGCTCCTTCTCCTTTGACAGTCTCAGAAATGCTGTTTTTCCTCAAGCTCCTGTCCTTGGATCTCTTTTCTTTTTCTTTCTACACTTTTCCCAGGGCTTTGGTTTCCATGTATATGTTAATGACACCCAGAGCTAAGTCTGCAGGCCAGACAGCTCTTCTGAATTTTAAACCCTTGGATATAACTCCCAGTTGGACATCTGCACTTAAATGTCTTCATGGCTCATGAATTTAATGTATCCCCAGACAAATCCATTCTTTTTCCTCTTCTCTCAAGGCTTCTCCTCCTGTATTTATTGTCTTGGTAAACAGTGTCTCCATTTATGCAGTCACCCTAACCAGACTAGGGTGGTACTTGTCTTATCGAAGCTCATCCCCCATATCGAATCAACCACTAAAACCTGTTCTTTACAGTCATAAATGACTCTCAAATCCTTCCACCCTTCATCTCTTCCAGACACTTCTCTGGTCTACACTAACATTTCATCTCTCCTAGATGACAGTCATTTTTTTCTAATCCTGTTTCCCTAAATCGCCCAGAGCGATCTTTTTTTTTTTAAATGTTAAGCATTCTTTTAATTTATTTAATTTATTTTTTTTGGCTGTGTTGGGTCTTCGTTTCTGTGCAAGGGCTTTCTCTAGTTGTGGCAAGCGAGGTCCACTCTCCATTGCGGTGCGCGAGCCTCTCACCGTCGCGGCTTCTCTCGTTGCAGAGCACAGGCTCCAGACACGCAGGCTCAGTAGTTGTGGCCCACGGGCCCAGTTGCTCCGCGGCATGTGGGATCCTCCCAGACCAGGACTCGAACCCGTGTCCCCTGCATTAGCAGGCAGACTCTCAACCACTGCGTCACCAGGGAAGCCCCCAGAGCGATCTTTTAAAAATGCAAAGCTTATCATTCATTCCCCCACTGAAACTCTTCAGTAGCTTCTCTCTGTTCTGAGGATAAAGTCCAAACTTTCTAACATGATATGGTAGGCAGAGTAATGACCCCCCAAAACATCTGTGTCTTAATCCCTAGAATCTGTGAATATGTTACTTTACATGGAAAAAGGGACTCTGAGCGTGTGATTAAGAGGAAATTATTCTGTATTTTACCTGGATGAGCCCATTCCAATTATGCGAGCTCTTAAAAGGAGAAGAGTGGTTCAGAGAGATGTGCAGACAGAAGTGGCAGGAGAAATTCAAAGCATGAAAATGGACTCCATCCACTCTTGCTGGCTCTGAAGACAGAAGGAGTTTCACCAAGGAATGCAGGCAGCCTCTAGAAGCTGGAAGAGGCAGGGGAATAGATTCTCCCCTAGAGCCTCCAGAAAGGACCGTAGCCCTGCCGGAGCCTTGATTTTAGGCCAGTGAGACCCATTTCAGATGCCTGACCTATACAACTGTAAGATAATAAATCTGTGTTGCTTAAGCCACTAACATGTGGTCATTTGTTACAGCTGCTACAGGAAACTAACACACATGGTCCAGAGCTCTCTACATGGCCCGTCTTCTTCCTAATTCTTCACCTTCACTTTTCCCCCAGCCATGCCGAACTTGAAATGCCCAAGATAAGCTACATTTTCTCACAGCCTCAGGCCTTTAAACCTACTGTTTCCTATTCACCACACTGATCTCATCTTCAACATATTTTTTTTTTACAGAAAACCTTCCCTAACCCCTCATGTAATTTACCTTTCTACGTACATATTCTTATAACGTCTTGTTCTTCCCTATAACATAAGTGTCTTTGCAATGACATGTTTAATTTAATTTATTTATTCACTCATTTATTCACTCATCAGATATTTACTGTCTATTATTTTCTAGGCTTTGAGGATACAATGGTATGCAAAACAACAAGACAAAATAAGACAGAAACCGTGATCCCCAAACTAACAGATCTTATGTTCTAGGTAAAAATATCAGTGAGTTAAGGAAATTTTCAATCTTGCTCAGCTTACATATCAAGTGTCTGGAACATAGTAGGTGCTCAGTAAATGCTTTACGAACGAATAAATGAAAAACTAAGTGCATGAAGAGGAAGAAAGTTCTTGATCGTGTGTTCTAGGACAGACCTAGGTCTGTATTTCTCTAGGTTATCGTCTCCTGGTGGACCACTCATATCATATTTTTGCAAGACTTGCTTGTCATTAGGCAACCCTAATGACTGGAGATACCATTTCTGTAAGCCTGACCCTTGCCTACATCATTCAGAAAATCAGAAGGTTTGATGAGCTTCAATCTTCTAAAAGTGCAGGTTAAAAACGTATTAGACAAGCTGCCAAAACTCCTTGAAGAAACTGATTTCATGGAGGTTTGAGTATTAGTATCTATCTGAAACCACATGGCTGAGAAATTTGCTGCTAGAACTTTTCCATCAGACTAAATCCTCATCTGGAACTGACCGGCCTCATCAAGAGGCAATGGCAGATGCACTTTTATGACCTATAGCAGCAGGTCTCACTACTGATTGCATATCATAATCCTCAGAGAGTAAAAATAGGAACTGTAAGATTGAGATTCCCCATTCCACACGAATTAAATCAAGCTTTCTGAGGATGGGCTTCAGGCATCAATGTTCTTAAAAAGTAGGCCAGGTGATTCTCGTGTTCACACAATGTTGAGGAAAACTTGGCACCATCTGGTGGGTATCCATGAAATCCGAAGGGGTGGAATTCAAGTATGGGGGTGCCCATTTCATCACATAACCCAAGCTTGAGGTTGCCACTGACCTGAGTCACTGAGCTGCTTTATCACTGGTTTTAGGAATTACTCTAGGCTTTGCCTATTAGTGTCCCTATGGAGCTTTGCAATCTGTGGATCTAGTTTTTCCAGTATTAGTCAGGCCTGCTGCCGTCAGCTGGATTATCTGTTCCTGTCTATCCTTTTTGTATATATCACGTACTTAGAAGATCATGTTAGCATTTTGTTTCAGCATCTCCCCCAGAGAGATTTGTTCTAGAAACCACACCCTAAATAGACCTGTGGTATGACACCTAAATCTTTCTCACCTGCCATTGAGACCAGCTTCAATGAATAACTAGTTCAGAGAGTACAGTACAGACTGGGGGATCATGTATGGAAGATAAAACTCACTGCAAATACTGCAGAGTGAGTTACAGTCCTTTGGTGGGCAAGCCGAGAGCCCAGTCAGTGAAGGGGGCCGATCAGAAAGGCTGTTCATCTGTCTTACACATCAGTGACCAGGACCCTGCTCCAATGATACTGACACTGCCTGTATATGATTCTCTAACATCCGTCACATTAATAATAGCCCCATATTAACAATGTGCACACTAATTCCCTTCCTTCTAACTTCAGGACTCCTTTTTTTTTTTTTTTTTACATATTTGACTCACACCTTGGACTTAGAATAGAGCACCAGAACTTCGCCTTTGATCTCTTATTGCCCTCCTAGATTGTGATTTAGATTCATTTCCTGAATGATCCAACCTGGTCCTGTGGGAAGGTCTGCACAGATCCCACCCTTGCCCTCAGAGTGGGACTTGCACCCCACTAGATATCAGGCTCAGTGTAGTCTTTCATTTGCTTGCAAGGCATCACAGGCTTAAACAACAGAAATTTATTTTCTCACAATTCTGAAGGCTAGAAGTCTGAGGTCAAGGTGTCTGTGGTGTTGGTCCCTTCTGAGGCCTCTCTTCTTGACTTGCAGATGACAATCTTCTTCCTGCATCTTCATTTGGTCTTTCCTCAGTACATGTCTGTGTTCAAAGTTACTCTTCTTTCACAGACACCAGTTGTATTGGATTAGGGCCTGCCCCAATGACCCCCAATACAGTCACATTCTGAAGTCTGGGGTTTGGAAGTTCAACATTTAAATTTTGGAGGGACACAATTCAGCCCATAACACTCATAAAAGTTTTTTGATTAAGCAATACCTATGTTTTCTACTAGTTTTACTAGATAATTTCCAAAGCTCCTTTTCTCATTAAACCTTTATTCTACCACTGAGGGTAAATTTTGTAGGTATTATACTTTATAGGTGGGAAACTAAAAACAGAGAATTATGCTAATTATTCAAAGTTGGACAGTTAGTAGCAAAACTGGATTTAGAATCTATGTCTCTCCACTCCTAGTTTACTGCAATTTTGCTCTCTCTCCTGTGCTGCCTTCCCCCCCACCACCAACCAACTCAAATCCCCTTTGAAATAATCTAAAGGGTCATGGCTTATCCAATAATTGCTGGATGTAATAGTCTGATGATTTGTAGACATTTGGAGACACATTAAGTTAATAAGAATATATTTAAAATATAGCAGAATATATTTTTAAAGAATGTATTTACATTTTTATTTAAGAATACATTTTTAAAATATAGCAGCTCCAGGTAAAGCACACCAATTGGACAATCTGGCTCTCGCCTGGGTATATTTTTTGAAGCTTACACCTAAATGTTGTCAAATTAGGCAAAAATAAATTGAAAATTGTGGGAACACCTGGATGTTTTGCCTTCACTGCACCAGGTACCTGGATATTTAGAGGCAAAATAAAGGCAGGACTTGAGGCAATTATTAAGAGGAAATAATAGATTATGCAAGGGGAATATGTTATTGAAATGAATGCATTCCATAAATATTAAGAAAGAGGGTGAGTGATCTTGGATAGCTCCTTCTGAGCCCAGTACCCCCTCCCCAGCCCCTTTGACTCACTAGACAGACAATCTTTTGTAGCTCAAAGACTGTGTATGTACAATGCTTACCACCTGCCTTTCACCCTGCTGAGCTATTAGGCTGAGTGGAGAAGTATTTGTGAAGCACTTTCTGGATTCGTAGATGAAATGTGTTTATCAAGTAAAGCCTATTTCCAAGTGTTTCAATCTCAGCTTGAAAGTCATTTCCTAGATCAAAGTGATGTACATCAACATGGCAGGAGGTCTAACTCTGGGCCAGAAATGCATTGAATGAAGAGTCATTGATGTACACCTGGTCCCATCACCCTGCCATGAAGAGAGGTTTCCAACTTTAGAAAAAGAAAACCTCAGGAGCAGTTCACACCCCAGGACACTTTGTGGTGGGCCCAGGCAGGAAAACACCTGCTGTAGGAAGGAAGCTTTTTGTCAATAAATAAGACAATGTGGCTCCTTTGAGTGGAGAAATAGAAGCTAATTAAGACTGCATCCTTAACCCATGGATCTGCCAGTTTGTTTAGCTCCTGCAATTCATCAAGGTGAAGAGATAATATATCAGCAGTGGCCAACACTCTAAAATTTCAGGACTTTTCTGGTTTCCCAAGTCTTAGTCAAGAGCTTCTCTCATGTGTTTCCAATGAGCCAACATTCAGTAACATTTATGGAGGGTCTGCTCTATGTCACGAATTGTTCTGGTAACTGGGGCCACAAGGCGACATCCTGACCATCACGGAGCCTGCGCTCCAGTGGGTGAGATACAATGAAAGAGTATACTAGGAAATACAACATGCAGTATCAGTTAAGACCTGTGAGCTGTGAAGGAAAATAAACCAGGGTAAGGGGACAAAAAGTGCCTTAGGGCTGCGCTGAAGCCCCACAGGGCTGAGCATTTCTTATAGAGCGTGGTGAGAGGACCCTCTCAGAGCAGGTGTGGCGCTTTACAAACGTGTTCACAAATTCTTTGAAATTAGGCTCATCAAAGATGGGGTCTATGCGTCCCCCTTTTGAGGCTGGTAGGGTCTTTGTTAATGCTTTTGAGGAGTAGAATGCAGTGGAAGAGAGCCTGCATGCCTTTTAAGTCTAGGTTAGAGAAGCCCATGCTGGTTTATCTAAAGACACTTGCTCTGGGAGCCTTTCACCACTACGTATGAAGCTAGCTACCCTGAGTCCACCATGTGGAGAGCACACACACACACACACACACACACACACACACACACGAGAGATTCCTAGTTAGACTCAATTTCTCTAGCCCCCCAGCTGTTTGGGTCTTCCCAGCCCAGGTGACAGACGTGAGTGAAGAAGTTGTCATGATGACCTCAGACACAGCCACCATCTGCCTGCATCCATGTGAGAGACCCATGACAACCGCCCAACTGAGCCCAGCCAACGCCCTGCTTCAAGAACCAAAGAAATAGTTGGTCTTATTTTAAGCTACTGTTTTGTAATGATTTGTTACACAGTAAAAGTGACCAGAACAGGGAGGTGCTGTTTGATTAAGTATCTGAATGATATCAGAGAGAATCTATGCGAGGATCTGGGAGAAGAGTGTTGTAAGCTAGGGGAAAGTAAGTGCAAAGGCCCTGAGGTGGCATGTTGGAGGCACAGCAAACAGAGCAGAGTGACCGCAAAGGAGAGTGAGGTGCATCTGGAGGAACAGGCAGCAGCAGCTCATGCCTTGTAGGCTGTAGTGAGGAAGTTGGATTTGATTCGGAGCTTGATGGGAATCCTTAGAGGAATATGAGAGCAACAGTAACAGATTTACATTTTCAAAAGCTTTCCCTGGTTTTTGGGTGGAGAGTTGACTATTGGGGAGTGGACAAAAGTGGATGCAGGGCAGAAAGGATAGTGATTTGGGCTAAAATGGTCACAGTGGAGACAGGGAGAAGTGGGTAGATTTGGGACATATTTTCGAGGTAAGGCCAACAGCACCTGCAGTTACATTGCATGTGGCAATGACACAAATAGAGGAGTCAAGTATTGTTCCCCGGTTTTTATGTGAGTAACTTGTTGAGTAGTAGTGCAGGTTGGATGAGGATGGGTAGAGAAATCAATAGGTATGTTCTGGACATGTTAAGTTTGGGATGCTTGTTACATTTTCAAGAAGAGATGTTGACTAAGTAATTGGACACTGGGCTCAGGAAAGAGATCAGAATCATAGATATAAATTTGAGAGATGTCAGAATATAAGCGATATTTCACACCATGAGGCTGGAAGTGAGTGGGTGTGTTGAGTAAGTCTGAGGACAGAGCAAACATTTAAAGGAAATGTTACAACATGTCTGCAAGCTGATGGGAATGATTTGGTACAAAGGGAGATACTGATAATGCAGGAGAGGGGTCAGAATTAAAAGAGCAAAGTCCTTGATGAGGCTGGAGCAGATGAAGCCAGTGCACAAGTGAGTGGTTAGGCTCAGGGGAGCGTGTTGCCCTTAGCATCACAGGCCTCACTCAGAGAACTTGGTTGAATTGCAGTTGCCATTTACTTGTTGATATTCTCCTCTAGTCTGTAGGCTCACTGAGGGCAGAGACCCTTGGTAATTACATGCTCTGTACTACACTACAGCTCCTGAAGCAATGTCCAGCCCACGTTGCAAACAATAAATATTTCCTGTATTAAATGGGTGAATAAAAAAGACCATACTTGGCCAATAATAATTCATAAACAAATACCTGTTAACTTATATTAAATATGGATATTAAAAACACAGATGGATACAACCAAAGAAGGAGAAAAAAAACTGATGTTTTGGATATTTTCAATTCTGTTTTTTTTTTTGGCCACACTGTGTGGCTTGTGGGATCTTAGTTTGCCAACTAGGGATCAAACCCCATGCTCTCTGCAGTGAAAGCATGGAGTCCTAACCATTCTCTGGACAGCCAGAGAATTCCCTGGACATTTTCAATTTAATAGTTATTCCCAAGTTTAGTGAGGGTTTGGGTATTTTTCCTGATTGTTAAGTTTGATTAAAATAAATTGAATGATAATTTCTAGCATTTCTGAGTGCTTAGTTTATGGCAGGATCTCTTCTAAACTTTTATATTCATTATCTCATTTAACTTTTTACATCAGCACTATGAGATATCTTCTACTAGTATTATCATTCTTGAAAGATGAGAAACTAAACCACAGAAATGGTGAGTAATTTTTCTCAGATTACACAGCAGCTACTTGGTGGCAGAGTTGGGATTCAAACCCAGGCAGTTTCTCTCCAGAGGTGACCTACTCAGCTACTCTCTGGATTTCTAACTCCCAGTCTAGAATTCCTTAACTATTAGAAAATGAAGAATAAAATAAATATGACAACTATAAACACCCACATATGCAGCCAGAAAATGAATGACAAACTGGGAAAGACGTTTGTAATTCATACCAGAGAAAAAGGACTAATATACTAAGTCATCATAGAAATCTCTAAGTGAAAGACAAGAGACTCAATAGGAAAATGGGCAAAGAATATAGATAGTTCACTGTCTCCCAAAATACATATAGCCTTTAAACTTATGACAAGATGTGTAACCTGATTAAGAGAAAGGCAAATTAAAACTATTCAAAGATGCCATTTTTCACCTATGAGGTTGTCAAATATCAAGCTGTTGGCCTAGAGCTCCCATTGGCAAAGCTTTGGAGAAACAAGCACTCTTACGCTCTGCTGGCGAAAGTGTAAAATAATACCCACCCACGGGACTGTGGGGCAATTTCAGCAAAAGCTTGAAGCCGATACCTTTTGATCCAGTTATATCACTTCTCGGAATTAATCCTCAGGTACAATTATCCATTTGCAAAATGATATGTGAATAAGGATATTCATTGCAACATGGCTTATAATACAAAACTGGAAACAACCCAAATGTTCGTTAATAAAAGCGGTTATCTGAACTGTATATCCAGACAATGGAAAATTAATCATTTGTGAGGAGAAAGAGGAAGTTCCTTTTCTACTGATACAGAAAGGTCTCAAGGATATATTGCAAAGTAAAAAGAAGAAAAGCAAAGTACAAGATAGTATATATGATATGATACCTTTTATGAAAGAAAGAGGGAGAGGAAGATTATAGTTAGCTCCATGCTTTAATCCACATAAAGACATACTGGAAAGATACAGGAAATTAATAAAGGGTATTCCCTGTGGGGAAAGGGTGAGGTGGGAGACGGGGAGTGATCTAAGTACTTTACATATAACACAAATCTCATGAAAAGCTAGGAGTAGGGAAATTAAGACTTCTCAATGTATACTTGTTATATTTTTTGACCCTTGAACCAGGTAAATATTTTGTTATTTACAAATGAAAAGGAAGAAACTAACGATAGCTATACTCACAGCCAGCTTGCCTGTCACTGTGCTAAGCACATTGCATTTATTATCTCGGGGATTTCACAGCAGGTCACATTTTTATTCCTATTGTGCAGGTGCTAGGAACAGGTTTAGAGAAGTTAAGGAATTTGCTTAGGGTCACACAGCTAGTAAATTGTGGACCTCAAACTCAAACCCAACTGCCTGGCTCTGGAACCTATATTATGAGCTGTTACTCTACTTGTACAGGGTTTGTTTTTGCTTTTGTTTTTTCACATTTCTATTCTACCTTGAGAAACGTAAGAGATGATGTCCCCTCATGACCTAGTCTCATGGGCATGCTTGTGTTTGCAAACAAGTGATTGTTGGAAATCCCCAACTGTTCAGCAGTTGCAATAGCTTATTGTAGCAATGGCTTAAGATACAATGTCTGTGGCCATGTGCTCTCCCCCGAAGGCTAGCTGTAATTCCATCCCCTCCTATCCTAAACCAGAAAGCATATCAAAGTGAAAGGGATAGCAAGGTTATTATTTTAAGGAATACTTCACATTTATTCAGTTCTTACAGCATGCCAAGCACAGATGTTGTAAGTGTATAACATGTATAAAGATTTAATGTTCACGTAGAACCTTATTAGGTAGGGACTTTCCTTTATCATTGTTATGGGCTGAATTGTGTTCTCTCAAAAAGATATGTTGAAGTTCTATAACCTGTACCTCAGTATGTGACTTCATTTGGAAAGAGGGTCTTTACAGAGGTCATCAAGTTAAAATGAGCTCATTACGATGGACCCTAATCCAGTATGACTGGTGTCCTTCTGAAAAGGGGAAATCTGGAGCCAGACAGACATGCACAGACAGGAGAGGATGTGAGGATGGCCATGTGATAACAGAGGCAGAGATCAGAATGATGTAGCTGCAAGCCTAGGAATGTGAAAGATTGCTGGCCACCACCAGAGACTAGGAAGGATCCCCCACCAGAATTTCAGAGCAAGCGTGGCCCTGCTGACACCTTGATTTCAGACTTGTAGCCTCCAGAACTGTGAGATGATAAATTTCCGTTCTTTGAAGACACGCAGTTTGTGGTACTAGGAAATGAATACAATCACCATCTTACAGAGGAAGGAACCAAGGTACAGAGATGCTGAGTAACAGTTCGTAGAGGTTGCCCAGATTTATACAGTTGGTCAGTAAGTATTGGCGCCTCAACCTGAGCTTGGGAAGGCTGGTTCCAGAGGAATGCTTCATTCTGATCAAATCTGTATCTTAAAATCATTTGCAAACCTCAGTTCTTTGGCTGAACTGCATGTCCTGCTTCATGGCTGGTCTGAACACTCTGTTTGACCTCAACCCCGTATCAAAGGGCAGAGCACAGAGTGTTTGGAGCAGGACAACCCTACCACACTCCCGAGGGCATGGCAGTGAGAGTGATTGCAACCAAATCCCAGCCAGAGGTGCAGCTGCTCAGAGCTGGGGGGCAGCCAAGGGGGCTCTCTGGTCCTCCCTGAAACAGATGAGGGTGGCCAGGACCCAGGGGGTCCAAACTTCAAAGCGGCGGAAGCCTTCCTCATGGCCTCTCATTTTCTGACGAGCAAGAGTCACAATCCAGGAATTCGGGTTTTTAAATTACTTTTTTAACTTAAGAAAGGGTCAGGGTAAGTACAAGAGGGCTAAAGCCACTTTCAGTAACTGCCTTCCCAGATCCCCTTTGTACCTGATGCCCAGTAAATGCAAATATTTTCTGAATAGAACAATGCTTCTTTTTTTTTTTTTTTTTGCGGTACACGGGTCTCTCACTGTTGTGGCCTCTCCAGTTGCAGAGCACAGGCTCTGGACGCACAGGCTCAGTGGCCATGGCTCACGGGTCCAGCCGCTCTGTGGCATGTGGGATCTTCCCGGAACGGAGCACGAACCCATGTCCCCTGCATCGGCAGGCAGACTCTCAACCACTGTGCCACCAGGGAAGCCCTAGAACAATGTTTCTTAAATAATGTGGGAAGAGGAAGTGAAGGGATGAAGGAAACCCTGGCGGAGCACTTCACCCAAGCCCTGGCTGGTCCGTAGAGTGCCTCTGTGTGCCCCCTCCTAGAAGATGCAACCCTGTGAGCAAACCACGTGCCTGGTGGGGTCCAGGCGGAATGGCAGCCTCCACTGCAGTTGGGAGGCTGGCAAAAATGTGCCTGAGATGGACATTAGCGTCCAAAATAGAATTTGGTGAAACCGAGACTCAAATGACCAAAGGGAAATTGGATACAGGTCACAGTCACAGCAGGCAGAGGGACAGTGTTTGGGTAGATAATTTCCCCCAGCTATATTGTCAAAGGCTAGAATATTTTAATACCATCACCGGATGAGATCATGCTGTATCAGATGACACAGGACTGTGTGTTCTCCAGACACTCTGGGTACAGTGTAGACAGTCAGTGAGCACGTCTTGTCTGCTTGGTTTATCTCCTGGGTGGGCTTGGTGTGGGCTTCATGTTCCCAATTAGGATCAGAGCATAAGAAGAGAAAGTGTCTTTCCTGGAAGCCTGGCCAACAGGTCTGCATCATGGTGATTCTTCTCAAATGGAAGAAAATACCACCCTAAACCTAAGGACAAAACGTGTGCCTCTGGATACAACTTGGGATGTCACGGAGGAGAAGCAAAATGCTTAAGCTTTGCCTGATGTGGGGCAAAAGGAGGATGTAGCCAATAGTTAAGAGTGTTAGACACTGAGGCAGAGTGAGGGAAAGATTTATTGCCTTAAATTTAAACTTCTCAGACCTTAGATACTGATATACCCAGGTTTATTATACTCTAGTAAAAACCAACTTTGTTTCCTAAGTCCAGTATTTGAAGACCATCTCAGCCTTCACACTTGAATACCTTGTTTAAAAGAAATCCCTGGAAACAGCAGCAGATATCCTCAGAAGACTTTGAAAGACACCCTCAGGCTTTTTCTCACCCTTTTTCAAAGTTTAAATTCTGGGGCTCTATGTCTCGATGTGCGTAAAAATGTTTTACCTGCTTTGCTGCTCTGCTACTAAAGCAAACTCTGAACTATCGAAGCCTACAGGGAAATTCCAGAGACAAAGGGAAAAGCGACTCACCTGGGAGTGGGCCCCGCTCTCAGCAGACTTATTTCTAAAATGCATATTGCCAAGGCGAACCTCCGGCTGGTAGACATCTGCTCTAGCTAGGCAGCTCCGAGTGGAATGGCCAGAGGGTTCCTGGAAGACATTTATTTGCAAAGGACTGGGGAACAATTATTGTTTGTTTTTGCTTAGAACTTTTGTCAGATTGGGCTTCCTGGGTGCCAAAGTCCAATCAGAGGAGAGTCATTTCATAACTTGGGCTTACTGTTTTGGCCAAGAATATACTTATCAATTGTACCTTCAGGCAAGGGGCCTGTGAATGCTAAACGGCTGAGATTAGCAGCAGTACTGTGTTGAAAAAAAAAAAACCAAGCAAACAGAAGACTCCGGTGGTTTTCATTTTGGGAGACTCTGGAAGGGATGATAAGAGACTGTGTAGTTTGGGGAAAAAAGGTCTGTGGATGATTCCCATAGAGGCAGAAACTCAAAATTAGTAAAAGAATTGCACCGACCAGAAATGGAGGCACAGACGTAGATGTTCCAGTCTGAGGATGAGCTGTGTGGGTTATTTCCACATGGGCAAAGTGCAAAATGCATTTACAAACCTGGCTTTTTTTAACAGGTATAGTGGGTCATTTTGAAGAATCCAGGTACCCTCCCTAAGGCCTTTCCAATATCTTCCAGAAGGATATGGTCTCTTTATCTCAGAAACACACCTGTCAGCAAGATAGAGTCTGAGATGGAATAACTTGCTCTAAACCCATCGGAAAGAATTTTTTCCCCTCACTTTTATGTTCTTCAGGACTTGTGGAAAGGGCAGGATATTTTGGAATTACCGGAAAATGGGGACACCACAGCGGCTTTTAAAACACTGGTTGCACAATAGAATGACTTAGGGACTTGTGAAAAAACACTGGTGCCTGACCGCTCCCACCTGACACTAATTATTGATCTGGGATGGGGCCCCGCATCAGTATTTTTTAAAGCTTGCTGGGTCATTCGAATGTGCGGTCAGGGTCGAGAATTCAAATGACTACCTGGAGAAAAAACACATGAGATGCGGTGTGTTATTGATTTTTAAAAATTCGCTAACACTTAAGGGGACTTCATAAGTATTCATTAATCAAAAATAGGCAATTTTCAACCATTAGCACATACAAAGACGAGCAAAACAGAGGGTAGGGTTGAGGAGATAACAGATATAGAGCTAGTTTTTCCAGTACTGCCTACCTTTTGATCTTTTCAATGGTCTTACCTAGAGTAAAATTACCTCGTCTTATCACCCTTTCTTGCCCCCTCTTTTCTTTTTCTTTTTTTATGCAGGGCTAGAGCTCTCTAATGGGACTAATTTCATCAGTTCCTGAGTCTGCTGTGTGGACAATTTTCATGGTCGACATGTAGGTCATGCAGTTGCCAAGTAATAAGGTGATTCAAATGTGTGCGGCGACATTTATAACTACATCGATGAATAAATCTATGCAACAAGACACTTCTTGGGAATCTTTGCAAATGACAAGTGGGCTGTATCCAGATACGGTAGGAATCTGTCAGATATAATGGAAGAATGCTGAGCCCCCTCTCTTACATGGCCTCTCTGAACCCTGCCAGGATATGTATGGAAAGAAGGACTTGGAAGCAGGCAGGGTACAACGATGCTTTATGCTAATTAGACTTAATGCTAATTGATTAGACTTCATGATAATTGACTTCACAATTAGACGTGACTGGAGATTGAAAAAAATCACCTCTCTCCCTGGAGACTGACTCACTGGAGGCAGGGAATGGAGTATAGGGGTGTTTCTTCGCTGACTGGTTTGAATGTTGAATTGCTCCGTAGAAGTTATATTTATTTTTTTCTCCATGGTTCAGGCAAAATGTAATGTAGCAAAGTAATGGAAGCAGTAAAGTGTAATAATAATATACTATAATAATAATTATTATAAAAATATAGTATGTCTTACATTTTTGTAGCACTTTTAACTCTTCTTTGCCCTTAACATCTATCATGTACAGGACATGTTTTGAAATGAGGTTTGTGTTTATCTCAGGGAAATGAAGACTACAGCAGTGAAAATGGTAACATTTTTAATTTGTGTAATACTTAATGGCTTCCAAAGAACAGAATGAATAAATGTTTATGGAATTTCTGTAATATGCCAGGTTATATATGCGTAATCTCATGTAATCCTCAAGATAACCCATTTTATGGTTGAGGAAACTGAGGTGCACTGAGATGACATCATTTGTCCAGCATCACCCATCCCCAGTGGTGAGTAGCTAGAATTTGAACTTGGTGAATCTCAGGCTCGTCCATCAGTTCTGTTGTTATTATTCTAATTATGTAATATGAAACAACATGAAATTATAAAATTCCTCACTGAATCCTCTCAACTCCAAAAAAGGTAAGCTTTCAGTCTAGTCTTACAGATGAAGCTCAGAGAAACGACAGGCAAGGTGACATGTAAAGAAATGGCAGAGGTGGGATTTGAATAAACCATGTCTTCAAACTCTCATTCCAGGGTTTCCCACTCTGTTGAGGGTTCTCTAAGTTTTCACCACTCAGGGGCCTTTTAAAATTAAAAAAAAATATATTCCCACTGGTTTCAATTTGCTGGGGAACTTTGCGAGGTTAAATTATATTTATCGCACAATAATAATACTTTTCCCCATTTTTAAGGCAGAGGCATGCACACGTGGACATTAGGATGTGTGCCCGTCAGGCAGAAACCCTGAATTTTTACTGAGGTGATATAAATGCATTGAGCAAAATTTCCATTTGGCTCTTTTAAAGTGGTAGAATCAGTGTTTTGAAAGTTTATTATTAGTAATTTCATGGACTCCCTTTTAGGGTCCAGAGATTTCAAGTTGGGAACAGTTGTCTCATTCCATATAGGCTTCTAGCTAAGTCCCAAAAGATCCATGTGTCTTCCAATGCTATGGACTTGTTGTGCTTTTACTTACAACACATGCACTTGCTGTAGATAATTAGAATCTTTGAACAGGGAGAACTTGGAGATGACTGTCCACTGTAGACCCCTTGGTTTTAGGTGTGTTTTCCTTGCTGCTAGGTCCTTAACATCGAGGATTGTGCCTAGCACATATTAAGCTTCAATAGATATTGCAAGTTATATGCATTAATAGATGAATGAATGAATACAGGTGGGGAAAGTGATGTCCAGGACAGGTAAGTGACACATCCAAGGTCACACAGTCAGGGGCAGAGGCAGCGTCAGATTCCAGCTCTCTTCACTGCTGGTTCTGTGCCTGTTCATTACAATATTCTCAGCTGAGCTCTTTTACAAGAAAGGGGAAAGGATTTCTCTATGGAGTGGTTTTGGGGCTATTGTGAAGCTCAATGGGGTGATGTAAGTCTGGCTGTCCCTTTACAGTAACGAGGATTCCTGCGGCTCAGATCTGTTTACAATCACATGGAACTACTTGGGAACCACTTGACTGCATCACAGCACTTCATTTTGAGGGAAGATTCCACACAGTCCCTTTCTCTTTTGAAGTTCACAAAGTCTGGCTCTGTTACCTCCTATCTTTCTGTTTACCAACACTCTTGACTACCTACCTTCACGGAAGGCTTTGACATCACGTTAGAATCTCCCTCTCCACTCACACCCCAGCCTTTACTTTAGTTATTTCAGTATTCTTAAAGGCACCATACTCACTGCCTTGATTTCATCAGTTCTATCAATATTTGTCTTAATTCCATTCAGCCCACTGCCATGCTCAGCTTCATCCCAACACCTGTCATGGCTTTACCTTGAGAACGTCCATGATCTCTTCTCTGACCACAATTTCCAATTCTTCCAGCTACCTCACTCTCATAATACTCTCAACATCCCCTTTCTCTGGCTTTACTGAGACATCCAGCTCCTCGATTTCTCCATTTTCCCCCAGATTAACACCCTCTTGCTGGCTTCTTTTCCTTTCCTCCTCTGTGTGGATTCCCTGCCCATTAATGGGCCCTTCTCACAAGCTCAACCCCCTCGCCCCTCTTCCATCCCTTGGACCACCGTCTACAAACTCTCATCCTGGGATCAGTCCTACCAGTTCAGTTTTCTGCTGCCCTGCCTAAATCGAGTTGGACACTCATCTTTGTTTACTCATTGGACTTTGGACAGGTTCTTTCTCCATTTCTCTTAAAGGCTCCTTCACCTCTTGCTCTACCGAGAAATTCAGAAACACTTTGGCTTCCAGTGGGTGCCTGTCATGTCAACTTCCATGCACCTCAATCAAACCTCAGAGGAAGGGCAGGCTTGCTTTTGTTTAGGAAAACCTGGTGCTCTATAGTTACCTCTTGACTTGCCAGGATTCTGCTGTATTAGCTGTGCTTTCCCTTATATCCTCCATTTCTTCAGTTTGATCAATTTCTTCTCCTCAGCCTTGTGCATATGCTCAAATCTCTTTTATCTTTATAGAGTTCTACTGAATTCTTTGATTTTTTTCTCATTGCTACCACCCTTGCCAGCCAAACTTTTGCAGTCTGTATCAATTTTCTTCCTTTACTACATGGTTCTTCCTTTACCTTCAACTTATTGCAGCCTGCCTTTTATTCCATTGAAGACCTAGTTACTGCTAAATTTGAGGTGCATGTTTTGGCCCTATCTTTGTCTCATAGAGGCATTTGACCCTACTGGCCGCTCTTATGCTTTAAAATTCTCTGTTCCTTTGGCTTTTGTGATACAACATTTCCTGTTCTTCTGCTTCTCAATCGTTAGCTCCTCTCCCTTGTCCATCATGCAAATTGTACTATTCCCCAGGGAGGTCTGTCCTCTGTCTTCTTCACTTCTCAATATCTACCTACTTTTCTTACCTACGCTTTAAGAGTAAACCTATCATTTAGAACCAGAAGTCTCAAAGGGTGGTCTGTTGAAGTTCCTTTACCAAAATCTTCTGAGTTCTTATTTTGAAAGTATAGATATCTAGAAGCAATAATTTTCAAAAATGTAAAGCTTATTGTGCTACTTTCCAGCTTAACAATCTTCGAGTAGTTCTAAGAAATCTCCAGGTGGATTTTAATTTGTCCATAAGTTGAACTTGCCATGTCTAAAATCAGATGCCTAATTCTTTCCCTGCCCCTGTCAAGGAAGCTCTTCTTACATCCCTTATTTCGTCAATGAGTCACCACCTGCCTTGTTTTTCTGTTTCCATAACTCAAAATCATCTTTGTCTTTTATTGCATTAATATTCTGACAGTATATGAAATGTTAAGCAGTTACTTCATACTTATTTTATAGTTACTGAATGATTGGTTGATTTCACTTGCTTCAGGTATATTTGGCTTCTGGAACTTGGGACTTCGACAGAAAGAAACTAGCATTTGAGGACGAAAATATATACAGACTTATTAGTTAACGATATGTAAACCCAGCTAAATATAATAGGGGATTGAATTTTTTTTCATTCAATTTTATGGTAAGCATATTGGTTATAGGAAGTATAAGAGGAGAGAAGGGGCTTCCCTGGTGGCGCTGTGGTTGAGAGTCCGCCTGCCGATGCAGGGGACACGGGTTTGTGCCCCGGTCTGGGAAGATCCCACATGCCGCGGAGCGGCTGGGCCCGTGAGCCATGGCCGCCGGGTGTGTGCGTCCGGAGCCTGTGCTCCGCGACGGAAGAGGCCACAACAGTGAGAGGCCTGCGTACCGCAAAAAAAAAAAAAAAAAAAAAAAGGAGGAGAGAAGTACTGTGGGGAGAATACAATCTGGATGAATGTAAGGTATGCCAGCCTAGAGGCAATGGTACCAGTTTTTGGAGGCAGTGAAGTGGATGAGCGGTTAACTTGAGGTTAAGCGCAAGGACACTGGAGCCTGGGCTGGGATTCCACTCTGGCCACTAGCTGTATGACTTTGGGCAGTGACTCAAGTTCTTTGTGCCTCAGTGTCCTCTTCTATAAAATGCTGGTGGTAGTAGCAGCCCCCCTCATAGAGTTAATATGAAATTAAATTGTTTATTGTTACACTCTCAAAAGAGTGTCTGCCTGTGGTACATGCTGGGTAGCTGTTTGGTGGTATTATTCCACGACTCCTGTGGACCATCCCTGAATCCACTACTCTTGCTTTTCAAATCTGGCGGCATTGTGCCTGCAATGAAGAATTGCAACGTCCTTAGAATGAAGAAGCTCAAAGCCCTTTAGCAAGTAATTACTCAGGAGTTTCACAGTCCTCCCCTCCGGATCCTTTTAACTGAAATAGCACATCCCTTTGAGTCCAAGTTAGGTTGTACTAACATTGAAGCCTCCTGGACTTCCCTGGTGGCGCAGTGGTTAAGAATCCACCTGCTGATTGGGATTGACATGTATACACCGAGGTGTATAAAATTGATGACTAATAAGAACCTGTGGTATAAAAAAACAAACAAACAACAAAAAAAAACAACTAATACTAAACTTTCTTTGGGTTATTTGTATGGAAATATGTTAATATAAATGTGTCAGACATTACATGAAATTTCTAAAAATCTTATATGTTCTGGTATAATGTTATAAGTCATAATTCTAGTCATCACTTTAAAATGTATATCTCAGAAATAACTAAATTTCCTTGTCAGTTGCATTATTATGAATTTCCATCAAATCTTTAACCATGGTCATTTTTAAGTCTTCTGTCATTTACAGACAGTTCTGGGTGTACTCTGATGCTTTTGCAAAAATGTTCCTATAAAAGGGTTTCATCTTCAAGGAATTCATGGAAAAGACTCTGACAAGTACAGGTTTCTGGAACTGACTATGCTGCTGAACTGAATGAATGAGCATTTTCAGAACTCTAATGGAAAACTGATGAATTCATAAAAGTGCTAACAAAAGATCAAGATGAAAAAAAATTAATTACATGGGACTGAGTGAACCGATGAGGATGATTATAATTTTTGTGACTTTCTGTTGGAATAAAAAAAAAAAAGTAGTGGTAACAGGTAGGCTATAAGCTGTAGTCATGTGATATGATTATTGAACTGCCCAAGGCACGATAACAAAAATCCTATTTATTTTGAAAACAGAAGTGCATTAGTTATAGTGGGAATTTTTACATGCTATAAAACAGTTTTATGAAAAGATTTAGTAATGAGCTCCTAGCTTTTATAGGCCAGGGGACATATCTTATCTTTAAACATTAGGTACTCTTTTCTCTCAGAACCATTTATGTTCTTATACCTTGTCTGTGTGACTTTTCATTTACTAAATATCAATGTTGTTGAAGATTCATCTATTTATATTTATGAAAACTGAGCCTCTTAAACCTTATACAATTAAAAAGAAAAAAAAAAAAAGAATCCGCCTGCCAGTGCAGGGGACACAGGTTTGAGCACTGGTCTGGGAAGATCCCACATGTCGCAGAGCAACTAAGCCCGTGCGCCACAACTACTGAGCCTGCACTCTAGAGCCCGCAAGCCACAACTACTGAGCCCACATGCCACAGATACTGAGCCCGCTTGCCACAACTACTGAAGCCTGTGTGCCTAGAGCCGGTGCTCCACACCGGCCACGGCAGTGAGAAGCCACCGCAGTGAGAAGCCCGCGCACCATAACGAAGAGTAGCCCCCGCTCGCCACAACTAGAGAAAGGCCGTGTGCAGCAACGAAGACCCAACATAGCCATAAATAAATAAATAAATAATAAAAAACGTTGAAGCCTCCTGTGCGGTGACTTGTAGTTTCCCGCTCCCTTCCATTTTATTATGTGTGGTGACCTTCATGGTACTAACTCACAGAGACTAGTCCTCTACATTCTTTAGCTTCTACCTTCTAGTAAAAGTGCCTTACCATTAGCTTTGCTTATTGTGCTCTCAGCTGTGCTTCTCTTCTGCCCTGAGGGTGCTATGGAATCAAAGACTGCCCTGATCTATCTTTGGAGGTTGGCCAACTTGGGGTTAACCTATGACCCAGGCATGCGGGAAACACATTAGCTGATCTATCGCCCAGTTCCAAGGCCCTCTTGCCAGGACTGGCTTCATGGGCATGGGAAGTAGCACAGGGCTCAGCACTCAGGAGGGCCCCAGGCTTTGTTTAATGCTCTGCTGGTACCATCTTGAAATTCTGAATTTTACGCTGGGACTTCTGTTTTGAAAGCAAAGTTTGATGGGAAAGTGGAGCCTGTGCACAAGCAGAAAAAACGTGCATTGTGTGTCCCCCTTTCCATGACACCCCATTTGCACAGGGTGTTTATGTTGCCCTGTGAACATGGGATTCAGGTGGATTTATGATGTGTGGGACTTCAGTGGCTCAAAGTAAAAGTGAGTATAACAAGTGTGTTACGTCTAAGACTAAGTTGGGGGGGGTGAAGTGGCTGTGGGTGGGACACTGACAGCCCTGAGAAGTCACACTCTCTGAACCAGAACTTCCTTCCAACCCACACAAAACCCCACAAATGACCAAGAAACATTATCATATCTTTCTTCCTAGTGTTCCTTCCCTGCATCAGCATTCATGTAATGCTGAAAATAACAATATAGAAGGAAAGAAAAAATAGGGCAACACGTAGTTTCTTTTTTTCTATCTTTTTTTTACTCATTAGTGAGATGTGCTGGTAGGATGCACGTGTGTCAAGAAGTGAATTAAAAACAGCTGAGTTAGCTTTGTGCAGTGTTTCTAACAGTTCTGGGAAGAATGAAATATGTGCAAATACATGTGCATATATGAGTTATGAAATACAAAAATTGTGTAATTTCAGTGATTCCACATATAAGTTACAGATTAGAGTTAAAATTCGCACTAATATTTTAACTTTTTAATTTTTCTTTACTTAAACAACATTAAATGGCAAAGAAAATACATCATGTTAAGAGAGAGATTTCAGAAGAAAGGAGATAGCTTTATATTTTATTGCCTTTAATGGTACTTTTTCCCCTGCTTTTTGAACAATGGATTTTTGCTCCTTTTTTTTTTTTTTTTTTTTTTTTTTTTGCGGTACGCAGGCCTCTCACTGTTGTGGCCTCTCCCTGTTGTGGCCTCTCCCGTTGCGGAGCACAGGCTCCGGAAGCACAGGCTCAGCGGCCATGGCTCACGGGCCCTGCCGCTCTGCGGCATGTGGGATCTTCCCGGACCGGGGCACGAACCCGCGTCCCCTGCATCGGCAGGCAGACCCTCAACCACTGAGCCACCAGGGAAGCTCTTTGCTCCATTCTTGTTTTTATTTTGCTCTGAGCCCCACAAATGATCCAGCCAGCCCTGCCTCTTCCTTCCTATAAAAGTTGGTAAAGTTAAAAGCTTGATTTCCCAGCCTCCCTTACACTTAGCAGTGGCCACGTGACCACATTCTGGCCAGCGAGCCATAGTTGAAGTCCACTGGAAAGGCTTGGGGAAAACCGAAATGCCTAGTTCGAGGAGCAGACATTGATTGTACTACATTTCCCCTTCTGCCCTCCTTGAACAGTAATATCCTATTTGGTGCTATGCAGCCGTCTTGTAACCATTAGGAAATAAACATAAGAAAAAAACCAAAGGCTATAAAAGTTGGAGTGAAAAGCTAAGCCTCTGTGTCCTTGAGGGTCTTGTTGAGCTGCTGAGCCAACACCAGCAGCCATCAATCTAGACTTTTTTGTGAAAAAAATAATCCCCTACTAATTTTAGCCACTGTGAGCCTTCCATTACTCTTGTCCATTCATTACTAGTGGACTCGTGGGCCCTGAACTGCCTGCCTTGCCCAAGTTCTTTCATCAGAAGAAGAAAATTCCTCCTTCTTTCAGCCCTATTGTTTCCACCATCAAGGCTCTCTACCAGTTTCACAGGCCAGTGAGGGAGACAGGGAGGCAATGTCCTATTGACCCTTCCTTTTCTTTCTCACCCCTCTCTGCTATAGCTCCTGTGTTCCAGCACTCCTCTTAGCTGCTCCCAAACAAAAGGTTCTGTGATGATCCATCAGTGTAAGTAGGTACCTGGTGGAGGCAGCCTCAGACACACCCTGGAGACATCCAAAACCCAGACTCAGACCAGTCGGGTCACCCTGTAACTTTTGGACCAGCAGTAATTTCTCTTTCTTACAATTAAGGTAAGATAATAGAGATTGAAGTCAAGCAAATGAAAAAGAATTCCCAGAAAACTCCACAGCTAACATTATAAGGAAAACTTAGTCTGGAGCCCTTCATAGTTGGAGTTTTTTTTTTCTTCTTCTTCTTCTTTTATGATCACTCCATTTTTGGTCCCCGCAGAAGCCCAGTTTCCTTGCCACGAGCAGCCGACACTGTCATCTCTCTGGGGACTGTCACTCATATGATTTCAGCACATGATAGAGGTCCAGTAATTAAGCACATACTTTCAGAGAAGCAAGGGAGAACAAGGGGCTCAGTCCCTCATTAAGTGAGACGACACCTGGGTGGGTCTTGTCCATCAGCATTGCTGTAATTAGGACACGTTAACAGGGCTGCTGCCGCCACAGCCCATGTGTGTCCATGTTTGGCATATTGACTTAGGACGTGAGATGTAGTTGTTTTTAATAGAAGGGGGTTCGTTAAAACATAGCCTTTCCCAGCAAGAATTAGGCATTTTATTATTTAGCAATCTCCTCCAATGGTTATAATAGCTTAAATATTTACCAGGGACTGTTGAGGAGCTCCTGTCTTTCACTAAGAGACTTTGTATTGAAGCTATTCCAGGAATATGGGTCAGAGTCCTCACTTGTCAGCTTATTGCAGGGTCAACCAAACTCCTGAGTTAGGCATATCCTCTGTCCTTTCCCCTCCCTGCTGTCAGAACAGGAAAGACACACAATCATACTCTGTTTGGCTCTCGAGACATGATGGTTAACATTTTGACGGAGGAGTTTGAAATCACTGCCTGAAAAGATCTCCCTGCATAGCTGAATGAGACCTCAGCTATGGCTCATTGTCTAGAATGTGGTCACATGGCCACAGCTACGTGCAAGGGAGGCTGGGAAATGAAGCTTTCAGCTTTACCAACTTCCACAGTAAAAGTAGTTAAGATGCACAGTTCCACAATCAAATACCTTGGAAACCACTCAAAGAGTTGAAGCAAATTGTAGCCATTTTAAAGCATGGATGACGTTCTCAGATGAGCTGGAACAATAACAGATCCCACCTTGCAGAATTACAGTAGCAACAGAATGAGGTTATGTTGTGTAAATGGTAAAGCACTTCACAGATGCAAGATTATTTTGAGAAAATCAATACCTTCTCCCTTTGTATTGCCTGTATGTGAGAGAAGTGGAGGCCCAGGCTGGCTGTTAAAGTTCAGCTTTTAGCTTAGAGCTATGTGATGCTTAAATGAAACCCTCTTCTGCGATAATAGTGTTACCCTCAAAGCTGAATTCCCGGCTTACAGGTGTGAACACCACTGCTACTAAGAGACTCTAAAGAGGTCTGTTTCTACTTTGCAGGGACACTTCAGGAAGCACCTCCCTCGGCTTGGTCAACAGTAGCTCCTACTGCACTGAAGTGAATGTCATCCCTTGTACACATATCCCTTAACCTCTGGCAAGATCTTGCTTAAACCACATGGCAATACCACACAGGTTCAGTGGGTTAGAAATACTGCAGACCATTTGGATAAGCCACATAATTTGTGCAACCTGTGCTTATCCGCAGCCTTCTCCAGTTCATCTGTGGTTTACTGGAAGCTGCTCACATGTGGAGTCTGTTTCTCTATATTCTACTCCTTGTCAGAAAGAGACCAAATGTTTCAGTTAAAGGGAAAGGTAAGGCAGTACTACCAAACATCCCCTAACAGTAAATGCCAAGCAACGACACCTACTCTGTCAAGTTCATCTTATTCCCTAGAGGAGTCAGGTTTAACACCAAGACTTCTACAGTCAAGCAGGGTCTGCCTTGGGGTCATCTTCCCTGTAGCTCCAGGTCTTCTTGAAATGAATGAGAGCCTTGAACTTTTTTAATAGGGGAGAGTGTTTAAGAGTGTCCTAGTGTTAAAGACATTTGAGCATCGGCCTGACCACCTAACTCAGAAGCTCAGAAGTCTCTTCTGAGTAGCTAATACAAGTCTGGACCAGTCCACACAGTTGTGTTTTGATGAAATCAGTCATGGCTAACTAAAGAACAAGGAGAGGCAAAGGGTAAAAGGCATGAACCAACAGTTCACTAAAGAATGATTTTTATACTAGACATAATTGAGGTTGTTCTGGTACAGGTCTTATCCGTTAGACTCCCATTAAACTCCCAGGGAAGGACTATGTATAGGTCTGAGAGAGAAAATAGAAGCTTGAAAGGCATGAGACAGTAATTTCCCTGTGGTCCTACTTCATGGATTTCCACTTTTTCATTCTTGTGACAATCCAGAATCTATTATAACTAACATTTGCTGACCTTACCCTGGCGTACGCTATACCTCGGCTCTACTACATCAACCGAAAGCAGGGGTCAAATGAACTGATGATAACACGTGAGATTCTGCCATTCCAGTTTATTGAAATGAGTAAATTTATAGCTTTCTTTGCATACAGAAAAGTGCACAAGAAAATAAGTATGTACAAAACAATTGTGTGGCTGTCCATCACTTTCAAAAATTCAATTCCCTAGAAATAGTTGCCTCCAGTTAGCACATTTAGGTATGTGGACATATAAAATACTATTTCAAGTCTGTGTTGACAATGACTGAGTGGGGAGTCAGATGGAAAATGATGCCATACGTGATCAGCTATTAGCATTCAACATAAAGCCACAGGACTTTAGCTCGGACTACTTGGAGCTAATCAGTAGAGGTTCAGGAGGCCACCATCTCGTTTAGTTCCTGAGCAGTCATCCTCTTCTTCCACCTAAAGATAACATTGTATGTGGTTGATTAACACCCACAAGAACCTGAGCACTAGGGGTCAAGAGACAACATTAAAAAACCCAACATAAACAAAACAAAACAAAACTCATATGGCAAGAACAAACCCTTTGAACTGTGCTGACAATAGGACTGAAAATGAACTGGAAAGGTTTCCAAGGTTATGAGGAGAAAAATATTGCAGGCATTAGATTTTTAATGATAACACTGCAGATTTCTTCTCCCATTTATCATCCTACTAACTGTGAGACTGTGTGGCATAAAGAAAGCTTTCCAGTTACTTGATAAAGGCCTGGCATTACCCCAAATAAGCACCTAATGTTTGGCACTATCACATTTCACTTTGTGATGTTTCTCTTCAGAACACGGTCCTTCTTTGCTGAGTTGAGTTCAATTTTTCTTCAACATGAACTGCTCTTCCGGAACTTCAGCTCAGGAGGATGGCCTCCTATTCCATAGAAAGGATAAAAGTTGTGCCCATTTGCAATTCTAGTTACTGGGATTAGAGATTACTGAGAAGGCAGAGAGGCTTCAGATCTGTGAATCATTAGATTTTTTTTGCCCCATAAAACTCTGTTGTTTGTGAAAGAGAGGTAATATTATATAAACCCAGGAGTAAAAATGACTGAAAAGAGAATCAGAGGGAAAAGAAGAGGAGAGATGAAAAATGATTTTCCCTCATTTGCAATAGCTAGCAAGAGATTGGAGAAGACAATCCTGCCCTTGAGAGAAGAATAATGTTCAGAAAGAGAAGTTATATCTTTAAAAACGTTCTTAGTTGTGTTCAAAGTCCCCAGAGAGAAACTGAACTTTTACTTTATTTTACTTTAAAAATACTCTGCAAGTGATGGTCTGAAGCAAGGTTTAAGAAGGTGCCTTGTTCTACCACAATCTTTAGGTTTTTATGCTCTGAAACAGAACCCCGAAACACTCTGAACCGTAAGGATTTTAAAATTTATTCAAAACAGTATGATCTGAGGGGTTGTGGTGGCTGCATCGCCCAGCCAGAGGGTACACAGCACAGTGTTCTAGAAGATTCTAGGGACACAATAAACAAGGGTTCAAGGAGGGAAACTACTTCATTTACATTTAAGCTAGAGAGTTTAGGTTCTTAATTTATTTAAATCCATAGATTCAGTTTAGCTAAACAGAAAGTGGAAGGCATTCTACAAGTGGAAGAGGCAGCAAGAAATAGGGCAACAGATAATACGTCAAAGCTAGAACAAGGGCAGAGGTCAGGACTTGTCTGCTTATTAGCTTTGTCCTTGACTACTAAGGCCAACCTTTTTGTTCCTCTGGACAGTCAGCATGCCAAGTTCCTAGAGAAGTGTGGAGAAGAAAAAACCCATGGTTAGATTTTGGATTGACTATCAATGTATTAAATATTAAGTCATTATTTTAAAATGTCAGTCATAGTATCTCCTAGGACCGATTCAAGAGGATTGGATAGAACAGTCGATGTAGAATCTGTAATAAAGTGATTAACACAAGTGCTTAATAATGTTAGCTATTTTCTCCCATGGCAATTGTCCCCCCTACCCCTCAACCTATATATTTAGCAGGTTGACCAAAATTATCCTTCCTTCATGACCTAAAGAAGAAAGTGCCTCCAAAGAGAACTCTATAGTCAATTCAATTTAGCACAAACAATCCTCCTAGATTTTCAGTGCGGTTTGTTCCTTTCTATTGTCTGTGTGTGCCTCCCCTGGAGAGGAAGCAATAATGAGTCTCTGTCAAGACTTCTAGCCCTTCAACATCTTCCATATATTACACTGCTTTATTAACATTAGAAACCATCTGGACGCTTGTTCAAATGAAGCTTTTCCTCAACACCGAGGGGGATTCCTTAGGGCTGGGGCCCGGGAATTTGTCTTTTCAGTAATCTCACTCGGTTCTCTGAAGCTGATTTTACGGAAAAGCACTTTCAGAAATACTGTAATTACAGAAGTGGAGTGAAGGGGGCTAATCCAAATTGCAAAAAAACTCAAATCTTATTGTTGATCTCAGATTTAAGATATTTATCTATTTAAAAGAATTCAGTTCTACGTGGGTCAAGACAGTTTGGTAGTCTCACTTGAATGGGGCAAGACTGAAAAAGAAATGGGTTTGGGTTCTTTTCATTCTTCCTGTTGTTCACCCCTTTTAAAATGCAGATAAGTCTCCTCTCCTCCACTAACTTCAACCTTTCAAGATTAAAGTTGCTTCCACTCACTGTTGAGAAAGAAAAACAACCCTCCCCCTTTCCCCTTCCCGGGTCTCAGTCTAAGGTGGTTACACACAATAACTGACCGAGGATGAAACCCACCAGCAGACTCACGTGAGCTCATGCTACTTTTGAAGGAGGTACCGGCAGCTGTCACCACTTTGGGATTTAACATCGCCAGACTAGTTCAGACTAATCTGAGGCCCCTCACAGAGAAATATGTATTGATTTGGGAGGCAGAAGTGTGATCATGAGCTGTTTGGCTGACCTGTTTGGTGGCTTCAGAAGGTCCCCAGATTTTGAAGCTTCTGTAGAAAACTAATTACTAGGAAGCTTTGCAATCACTTCAATGTGAAGGTCAAAAATCTAGAAGGCTATGTGTTATATTGAGTTTTACTCCCATACAGAAGTGAAATACCAAAAACACAGGATGACAGAAATCCACATCCACATGCGTATAGTACTGTTTTTCATATGTATGAGAACTCTATTCACAGATGTCCAGCCTATTCATTACTAAACTAGTTAAGTACAGTGTTCCATATCTTTTACTTCTCCATTACAGAGATTTAACTTCTTTCCGATTCTAAAATTAAAATTTCACCCTTACCCCCATGCCACCCTTTTTCACCAAACCTAAGCTTAGGAGGATCTTCTACTTACAGAAGTTAGGCAAAAGGATTTCCAAATGGATCCCTATATACATCAGAAGATGTGGATTGAGGAGAAGCCATCTATGGAGATAAAACCATCTAGTCAATAACCATAATTACAATCGTAAGAAAACAACTATAATTAAGACTTCTCAGATCCCTTTAAAAAAAATCACTTAAGTCACAGACTAATCAGATATTGTATGTGGGTCTGTGATGACTTGTGTTTGCCTGCCTGTGATGTGTGTGTGTGTGTGTGTGTGTGTGTGTGTGTGTATTATTTACATCAAAACCAAGTTTCAGAATTATGTTTGCCTCCCAATGCAAAATATTATTTTTATGAGCTAAGTAATTATGGGTGGGAAATTAGGAACTTAAATCTTTGAAAAAATTTTAAAGATACTATTTTGGCTCAATTTTCTTTCAAAGTGCTTTCCCGAGCTAGGTTAAGTGAGATACAAAGGACTTTTCTATATGTTATTTGTTTCTCAAGTTCAGGAGAGTAGTTCCTGCAAAAATAATCTTTCCCCAGTTTGAGTTGAGGTTTACACTGCGATGGTCCTCAATGATCCATCGTATTCAAATGTCCTTTACTGTCAAAGATACAAGCAAGGTTAATTCAGGAGGTGGTAACTCTATGTGGTGTGTACTTTGGAGCTCATCTTCTAATAGTTGATACTTACAGACGCTGGTGATGAACGGAAAGAATCTTTAGAGAAGGGGTTCTCAAATGCATTGTCAGCAGATTTGGAAACTGGCAGGGCACCTTGTCTGGGAGCTGGCTTTGGTAGTTCTAGAAGGTGAAAAAGTAGTCAAATACATGCACAAGTTCTCCAGTCAGGCTTATCTTAGAAATTAAGTTTCATACTTGCTCCGAACGCACAGGTTCAGGGGCCATGGCTCACGGGCCCAGCCGCTCCACGGCATGCGGGATCTTCCCTGACCAGGGGCACGAACCCGTGTCCCCTGCATCGGCAGGCGGACTCTCAACCACTGCGCCATCAGGGAAGCCCTAAGTTCCATACTTTTGAAATTGACATCAATGGAACAAAAATCACCACCAAATACCAAGACTCCCAGTGATTATTACAGGCAAATTCATCCCTTCTTGGAAGAGGAAGTCGTGCATATTTGCTTGAAGTGGAAGAGATTCAGAATTCCCTCACTTAAAAGTACCTACGTGGGGCTTCCCTGGTGGCGCAGTGGTTGAGAGTCCGCCTGCCGATGCAGGGGACGCGGGTTCGTGCCCCGGTCCGGGAGGATCCCGCATGCCGCGGAGCGACTGGGCCCGTGAGCCATGGCCGCTGAGCCTGCGCGTCCGGTGCCTGTGCTCCGCAACGGGAAAGGCCACAACAGTGAGAGGCCCACGTACATGGCAAACCTTCACCAAGCCTTGAGGCCAACACAGAAGTAAAAGCTCCGAGAGGTTAGGTCACTAATACAGTACAGCGAGCATTCGAATACTGGCTGCATTTTGAAGCGCTTTCGATCTACCACACCTTTTTAACTTTCCTCATTAGATGGGTAGTGCAGTCCATACACACCTACTCATGAAAAAATGAGTCCTTATCACACATACAGCCTCCAGGTGCCATGACCCATTGAATTTCAATAGCTCCTGGCAGCCCTTTTAAGAATTGTCACAAGAGGGCAGCATTGGGCCAGCCCTTAGAAACAGCTAACTAAGGTAAAGTTAACTCCGTAAGGTAAATGGTTAAGTTGTCTCCATAACCCCTGCTAGGCAAAAAAAGCAAGAGTAAAGCTATTGGTGGGTCGGGAGAGGGTTCTTCTGAGGGACTCTGTGGGCCCATATGGCAGTGGAATACTTGTTGGTACAGCTGACAGAGAAGTAGGTAGCTTACCATTGATTTTTCTCAACAGTTGATTCGCGTCAAAGTCATCATGGTCTGCATTCTCCTGAGGAATGCCAACTTTGTTGTTGAAGTAGTTGGAGAAGGCACTTGAAGTCCCAGCGGAATTCTGCTCTCCTTTCCTTGCTGGCAGAGTAGGCGGCTGCCGCAGTTGGAAGTCCTTAAACATTTCTTTCACTTCCTTCACTTCTTTGTCCCCAAGTGGGTCCAAGGCAACAAAGGCATCGCTGGAGACGTCCTTCGGAGGGCCAGTTCTGGGAGGTGGCTGAGGAGGAGTGACCAGGAGAGAGGAGAGCATAGAAGGGGGCTGGGCTGACACAGTAGGAGCTGGAAAAACATTGCTCTGAAAAGGATTCCCCAGCGGGCTGGTTGATGACCAAGTATTGGGTGTCACGGATGCTGACGGGCCCCAGACTACAGGGGCTGGAGGTGAAGCTGAGGCTGCAAAGGATGAAGGCTGGTTCCAACCTGGAACAGCTGGGCTTGTGGTAAAGACGCTTGGCTGACTGAATCCTGAAGGCTGGCCAGCCATCATAGTGCCCGGGACCATTGTAGTGGATTGACTAAAGACTAAGGGCGCTGGGTTCCACGGTCCTGTCTGAGCAGATATAACTGGTACACCACCTGAAGGAGGGAAATGGGATAAAGGACTTATCAGGAAACTAGCCTGAAGAGGATCCTCGAGTTTCAGAGAGTCAACTCTCCGGAGAGCATTTTTAGAGAGCATCTACATGCCAAACCTTTATTAAGCCTTGAGGCTGACATGGCTTTTATTAGATTATTTCACTCCAAAGATGAAGGAGCTGTAGCAAGCATTTAAATGCTGGTTGCATTTCGAAGCCCTTTCTTTCTTCCACACCTTTTTCACTTTCCTCATTAGATAGATAATACAGTCCATAAGTACCCAGTCATAAAAAAGAAAATGAGCCCTTCTCGTACGTACACTGACGTCATTCAAACAGCTAGAACAGAGCCTGTCAATAGCATGAACCTACGTATTGAGTAAATACATTTACATATAGAAACCATGCTTGTTATGAAGTAAATTAATATAATCCATCAGGGCTTCCCTGGTGGCGCAGTGGTTGAAAGTCTGCCTGCCGATGCAGGGAACACGGGTTCGTGCCCCGGTCCGGGAAGATCCCACATGCTGCAGAGCGGCTGGGCCCGTGAGCCATGGCCGCTGAGCCTGCGCGTCCAGAGCCTGTGCTCCGCCACGGGAGAGGTCACAACATTATTTTTTCTGCGTACCGAAAAAATATATATATATAATCCATCAGATACTCTTGAGAAACTGATTTAATGTTTTCATTGGGCAACTGGCTCATGTCTGAGGTCTTATGGAGACTAGCTATCAGGCATGTGCATTAGGCTTTAACATGTTTACATCCCGAAGAAACCATTTCAAAGCTTCCTTGCTTTTAAATGCTGCCAAGGTGGACACAGCTACATAAAAGGATGATAAAATTTGGTTGATGCCAAGATAGCTCTAGACTTTTATATACAAAAATGGAGAAAAGGCTAGTTTTCCTAGGAGAGCTGTTTCAAATAAAAGAGCTTCCTGCCATGTGTCACTCACTAAACTTTGCCAGAAGTTAGAACAGAGTATTTAAAAGAGGAAGAGGAAGAGAGGGAGACGAGATAAAGTGAAGCAAAAACACAAACAAAAAAAAAACAACCCTTGCAATGTGACTAACTGCCCGTCTGCAGGCATCTGCTCTTTGTGGGGAAACGGCTCTATCACCTGCACCCTTGCCATCGTTGATTTGTAATTCATTAAATCACTAAAATCTAGGTCTCGCCAGTGTGCGCCCTCCTCTTCTTGAGAAGCTCATTCCCTGCATCTTGTTCTAATACGTAGCACATTTTCTCTTCGGCCTCTTCCCAAGTGTATTAATGACCCAGTTAAACTGTCGTCACTAACAGAAAACCTAAATTCAGCCTCATGCCCATTCACAAACGACACTCTGCTCTCAAAACCTACTTGCTTTGAGCTTTGGAGCAGAGCATTCTTGAGTTATGAAAGTTTTCTAACCAAAGTAGGAGAAGGCCTTCAAACCTGGGTTAGGAATGTTTTTGTTTCCAGAGTGAGAAATATTTTTAAAACAACGTTCAGGGGCCGATATGGTAAGATGTTGTATCTTGAATGTTCTTGGGACTGGAGCCTGGTGTCACTTGACTCAACCGTCATCAGGAACAACAGCCATCTGGCCGTGAACACAAGGTGTGCTCACGAAGGCTGCTGGGTTTCAGAGGTGGGTCATCTTACTAAATCAACATGCTTATTTTTGGGGTGAGGAAACTGGGCACAAGAATATTATTACAATTGAGAGGGTCACAGTCTGTGAAAGAGACTAAAACTCAGGCATACCACCTCCAAAGCCAGCACCCTATCCTCCTGTTCTGTCTCCTTGGCATCAAGGAACAGAACTATATTTTTTATTAGCATGTTAATCCAAATACTTATTTGACATATACCGAAATGAGACTTCATGTACACTCAAGAGTATACATACAGGCAGACCTCAGAGATATTGCAGGTTTGGTTCCAGACCACTGCCATAAAAGGAATATGGCAATAAAGTGAGTCACACAAATTTTTTGGTTTCCCAGCCCATATAAAAGTTACGTTTACACTATACTGTAGTCTAGTAAATGTACAATAGCATTATGTCTAAAAAACAACGTACATACCTTAATTTAAAAACACTTTACTGTTAAAAAATGCTAACCGTCACCTGAGCCTTCAGCAAGTCATAATCTTTTTGCAATAGTAACATCAAAGATCATCAATCACAGATCACCATAGCAATATAATAATAGTAAAAAAGTTTGAAATATTGCAGGAGTTACCAAAATGTGATACAGAGACACGACGTGAACAAATGCTGTTGGAAAAATGGCGCTGATAGACTTGCTCGACTCAAGGTTGCCACAGACCATCAATTTGTAAAAAACTCAATATCTCCAAGGTACAATAAAATGAAGGGCAATAAAACGAGGTATGCCTGTGTTCCTTTCACAACCAATCAAGGGAACAGTTCTCTTAGATCCTATAATACAGGCTTCTAGAAGTGGCTTGAGTTTGAACAAAGTTATTGCTGGCATTTTAAAACAAATTACTTACATTTTATTCACTGAAGCTAGAGTCACTCACTAATAATTTACACCAATTGGATGTGCAAAAATTGGATAGAATTTTACCATCTTTCATGTTGGATGACTTGCCTTCCCTTAGGAAAATGTGTGGCTTTAGTCCTAGATGGTATTAGTGGGAGTGGCGGTAAAAGAGAAAAATACATTTGAGAGGAACTAAAGGCTTTCCCAGTGTATACTTAGGCCAGCCTTCATTCCCGTCTACCAGGTCCCATGCATCACGTTTCCAAGATATTTAAGGCCCTGCTGGAGAAAGGTAAGGAAAAAGAAAGTGTGGGTATAAAAAGTTAGTTTTATTAACCTTTAGATGCTAGATTAAAGCGCAGGGCAGCTAGTCAAAGCCAAAGGCTCAGCTTTCTACAATGCCCTTTCCCCACCCCCAGTTCTCCAGAGGAAACGGTCCCCCAGCTGGGTCCAGCGGAAGCCAGACCTACAACCTTCCATGGCTTGGCGGAGGGTCCCTGCTAGTGGACAGGGGCTATACTGTAGGGCTCAGTTTGAGTCCCATGTCCAAACTGGGAAGAATCATCAGTATTCTGCAGTTGTATACCCCAAGGCCTCAACAGGGGCACCTAGCCAGAAAGCTTCACTTCGTCTGAATAAATTAACAGTTATAGGGTCCAGCTGTATTTTCAGGCTGACTTGTTAAATATCGGCTGTAAAAATGCTTCGGGGCATTGATATGAAACTACAAAGCTCTGCGATGTGACCTAGTCGCAGGCACTGCATACAAGCTCTCTATCCTTCTGCAGGGAAGGCACCAACCAGCTCCACTTGAGGGTGGAGGAGAAAGGGATGCAGAAAGGGGAAGACCCCAAGAGATATGAAGTGTTTGGGGAGAGTCTCCTGATGGTGTCAACGCCAAGCAGAGACCTGGAACAAGTGGGCTTCTCACACCTGCAGGGATTTCAGCCACTCAGCAGGTGGGAACCAACCCTCCTGTTGCTACCACGCTCCAGATAGGATGGAGCGGATTTAAGATGACAGAACCAAAATATTTTCCTTTGGCGGAAAACAGCAGGAAAAAAAAGAGTCCTGATGATTGACTCAGCAGGAGGCAGAGAAAGCCAAGATCCCTGGTCAGATTTTACAAAATAGGGGAAAGTCTCTCTTCACCCATAGCCCCCCCCCCCCCAGCCCCCTCCCAAGACAGAGTCTATTTGGAGCTTGTAGAGGAGATAAGAAGTAGAAAAACAAAGAGAAGCCCCAGCAGGAGAGCAAAGACCATTGTCGGGGTTTCTGAAGACTGTTCCATGGAGGCAGGAAAGAACTGGAGGCTTCAGGCAACGAGTAGCAGGGCCAGCCCTCGGCCAAGTGGCCTTCCCCAACGTCCTGCCACAGAGCGGCCCAGTGGCTTGCAGAGCTGGTGACACATTTTTGAATGACAGCAGCATCACCTCTTGGGTATCTGATAAAATTCCATCTCTTCCCTTATTTCTGTGTTCTCTTCAACTTCAGACTTCTATACTGTGGACTTACTAACTCTACTAAGACACCCATCTAGCCAAAATACCAGCAAGGAGCTGCTAAGGCTGAACTATTCAGAGACTGATCAAGATATATGCCTGTCTCACACCCACCATATGCCTAGAAACAGAGCTGGGCTCAGAACCCGGCACTTTCATTCAATTACTCACACTTGCTTCAGATTTAACTTATAGCCCTCTTGGGGTGTATATCCCTTCCTTTAACCAAGAGGTTAAATAGGGGATAGCGCTTCAATTTAGTAATGGCAAATTGCATGGAAGACATGCATGTTGCTACTTCTTCAAATAGAGATGATAGACAAGGCTCTCTCATCTCAACCCTGTTTCTCCAATGAAGCTGGTCTGGGCTTCAGAATCCCTTCCTACTGTCTTCAGTAAGCCATGACCGGTTGGTTCAGGTAAGTGCGATACTAAAAATGGATTTCTTCTCACATGCCAATTCAAGGAGTCAAATTCCAGTTACAGGTCAAGAGTACCTAATAGGGGTGGGTTGTAGAGAAGTAAAAGTGGGAGAAAGGCTCCCTAGGATGCTCAAATCTTATGCCCCAGGAACCCCCATGGATATGAAGTGCTCCTTCCTATGAATTACCATCTTAGGAGTGAAAGTAACAGAGCCAAACCTAACTCCATCTCTACACACCTACCTAGACCCCCAAGGGGCCCTACTGGGGCAGCAGCACTTGTTTTGAAGAGGTCCAGGGGCTTGGTCTGTATGGTTGCAGGTTGTCCTGGAGATGTCTGGCCTGGAGGTTCTGAGACGAGAGGAGCAAAGATGTCTGATGCAAGTAAGTCTTTTGCTGGAGACTGACAGGGCAGAGAGGGACACAGAGCAGTTACTCAGGAACAGTGAAATCCAGCTCTATTCTGTTTCCTACTCTGTACCTCGAATTTGCGAACACAAAAAGAGAAACTTTTCCCCATTATTGATAAATTATTATAACAAACTCCAAAAGACAAAAAAAAAAAAAAGACACGGATCCTGGCAATGGACAGAATATTGGGTCCTGGGGACTGACGCAATGGAGGACCTACAAAGTGAGATCTACTTTGCTCATTTACACATTTGATTCTGTCTGGTCTCCTTATCAGCTAAAAGCTTGAAGCTGGGAGAGAAAGGGCAACTGTAAGTAAGTAGCCTAAATATTCTGATCCTTCTTCTGGATTTAAATCATTCTGCATAAAGATGATACAGTAGTTTAATCATTAGGCCAGCATATTCCAATGCGATTTTTAAAATGAAACTTATATAAACCCCATTTTAAATTGCTTTTGAAGGAAGTGGTAATAGTAAATATATAAGTTTCTTTTAAGACAATGGATTGTTCAGTCATTAATCAGAGGAGAAAAACTCGAGAATTTTAGACCACCACCTTGGACACGAATGCCATATGCCGGGGTGTGTGGAGGCGTGTGTTAGTACGGGGAAGGTACAAAGGGAATCACAGGAACCCTTCCCCTCCCCTCCCAGAACATGATGATCAAACTTACCGGAGGTACAGAAGCATAGCAGCATTAAAAACGGAAAAACTTGTGTTTAGTTAATAATATGTGACGACATGCAAACAGAAAGCAGGGTGTGACAAACACTGCCGAGTGAGAAGCTTAAAAAGGGTGACAGTTAGAGGAAAGTATTCCTGGAGAACGATGCGCCTTATCCCACCTCCTATGTTACAGCCACACAGGAAACTACAATAGCAGCAGGAAAGAGAGCTTGCATCACACCACCCTTTGGTACCGAACATGCATTCTGCCAATGGATATGTGGAGACAATTCACCTTAGCAGTCCTTCTGCCTCTTCCTGGTTTGGTACTTTGTGGAGGTGGGATAATGGCTATGGAGTCATGTGGTAAGGACTGGACAGAGCTTTCCAAGTCCTGCTTTACGCCATTCGGTACGGGCAGTCCTTTGGGAGGGCTTCCCACAAAAGGGTTCGGGGAGGATTTGATATGGAAGCCGTTCTGTTCTCTTTCAGATACCCCATTGTGAGTTCTCACTGCTGGCTGTGTTTGCGTACTTGATAAGGGCCACAGGCCTGCCTGAGCTTCCTGTTTGCCAGTCCGGTTAGAGATTTGGTCAAATTGCTGACCAAAGTAATCAACATCCCCATTCAGGGGCCCGTTACTCAGAGGGGTAGACGAGCTAGTCAAATTCTCTTTCTTCTGATCTGGAGATTTGAGAGAATCAGACGAAGAGGGTGCCGATTGGTCTGGCTGTGCAAAAGGATCGTCACGGAAAGGATCAGGATTAGGGGTGGGAAAGAAGTTGAGATTGGCAGAAAAGGCATTTTCAGGCAAGAAAGATGCCTGAGGCTTTGGTCGAGGAAGAGAGCAGGAGGCGATGCCATTTGTTAAGAATAGATTTTCTCGTAAAGAATTCTGATTGGTGTCGATTTCAGAGTTTAGATCCACTAACAGGATATCTTTGCTTTCCTATCACATTTGGAAAGAAAAAAAAAAGAAAATGTTAGTCCACGTTGTGACTTCAAATGAGAAAGCTACATAAGATGACTAAGATTATCAAAATTTCCATTCGATTTCAGTCTTACTGGTTGACCATTACCTCCTCCCATCGTGTCCCTGAGTGCACTTACTAGTTGTAGAATAGGTCCTCCCTGCCCCTCCCAGGCCCTTTTAAGTCTCAACTTCATTGGCCCTTCATTCAGTGAAATCTTACTGTTGTTTACTTCACATGTCTCCCCTCACCCTTTCAGACTGGCTGAGTTCATAATCATCATTGTTTCAATTCATGCCTTTGACAGTCTTAAAGGGAATTGATTTTGAGTCACTCTAAGTGACTATCTAAGCATATTGAGCTTGAAGGAAATGGCCTAGCCCCTCTTCCTACATGATGTACATTCCTATTGTACCCCCAGAGTCACCTAATATCACCTCTCTAAATGAGTGAATTCATTGCCTAATATAGTCATATCTTATAATTCTAGTTATAATAAAGTTTAAGGTCAAATATATTTCCCTACAATTGGTCTTTCCTCTAGGGGGGCAAAGAAGATTTTCCCCTCACATCACAGCCTGCCAGGTATGCCTCTTTAAATACTTAAGGATCTTTTTAAAAGTGTAGCCAAGTTGGATCTCTCATTCTCATCATCCTAGTCTCTCCTCTGGACGTACTCTTTTGTCTATGTCCTTCTAAGAACATGATACTCAAAATACTGATATAATCTAACATAATATATCACATTAACCTCTCATAGTTGTACCTTTTTTCATAATATAGTTTAGTGTTGCCTGTGTCATGACAGGAGTCTCCTCTACTTAGTGGATAAATTCAACTAATGTTGAAGTCACCTTTAATTTATGTATAATCTAATCTTTAATTTATGTATAAGGTGGAGATATGGGTGTAAGAGTTAATTTGAAAGACATACTAAATGAATAACTCTACAAATTCTATTCCTTCCCTATCATTTTTCAGTTACGTTAATTATTTGGATTCTCAATTGTCAGATATGACATTCTTCTCAGCATAAAAGCAGCAAATTTGATAAATCTGACATGTCTTTATTCAGGGCAATGACACAACTAATTAGGATTCACCCTGGGATATAGCTATCATACTGACAGACCTTCCTTCTGATTGACTTTGATCAATTAAATACTTAACTATGCTAGCCACAGAAGAATATAAACAATAAAAACTGTCGAGCTGAAATGGAAGTTAGTTTTCTAGTATTATCCTGGGCAGATTATTAAATATTTTGGTCATTGGGACAATGATCAAGACGATCTCAAGGGAATATAAAATTCTCAAACTAGTAAATAAAAAGGGAGACTGAATAGGTCTCCTCAGCTTTAAGAGAAAAGAACAAAAGTTTTAAAAGTTTAGGTCCTAAATCAGACCTAATTGGTATTCTATATTTTGGCTTCCTTCACTGTTAGGTATAAAGGCACAATTTTTAAAAGCCAGCTTTTCTCTTTATAACCAGAAGAACTTGTCAGAAGAGAGAACTTGTAATTAAAAAACAAAACAAAACAAAACAAAAAACTTAAAAAAAAAATCAAAGAAATTGATTGGAAGGCTTCTTAATGCAGGGGTCTTTAACAATCAAAAGGTAGGACAAAATGTATTATGAAAGCTTGTGATTGTAATATTTATTCATTTATTATGAGCCACCTCTGGGTTAGAACAGTTGGGTGTTCACAGCTGGTAGAGTTCTCCTTCATTTACTTCAGAAGAAGTCCTTAGGACACCAAACAGGAACCACAATGTTAGACTTCTGAATAGTCACCCTATAAGTAAAATGTATAAGGCTCTCCTCAGGTTGAGGTCGTTGTTAATCCAAGATTAAGAGTCTGATTCATAGACTACAACTGAAAGATGTAAGACTTCTCGTCCACCCCCTTGGTCAGCATTTCTTTAATTCTCTGCTGTACTGTAAACACTGCATCCACTTGGCTGTCATGTAAGCACCTGAGAGACAAGAACTGAGCATGAAATATAGTCCCTGCTGTTAAGGGGCTCCAGTAAGAGGGTCAAGCAGGCAACCAAGAAGGTGTGTCTGCACAGACAAGGTTTAAAATACTAAGTTCTAGACTAGCTCTTCTGCAGGTAGCTCATCTTGCCTAATCATTCCAGCCTACCAAATCCTGGACCTCCTTACTCAAAGCCTTCAGTGACTTCCTGCTACTCCCCAGTATTAAAATAATCTCCATTAGCCAGACTTTCAAAATGACCCACCAGGAGACCTCGTTTACTTTTAGCCTAACTACTACTCTACTTTCCTACATACTTCAAAGACCCAACTCAAGTTCAGGTTCTTTACAAAGCTTTTTCCCATTGATCCTTCTATTTCAGCTTCACCTGTGCCCACCCATGGCATCTTACGTATATATGACACTGTGCTTTGTGCCCTGATACCCATCCCCATACCAGATTTAATGGGGAAACCACACTTTATGTTCTTTTCATAATAACTATGCTTTCAAACGGTCAAGTTTTTAAAGTTAGAGATCATGTCTTTTTGGTCTTTTTTTCTTTCCTTTTTTTTTTTGAGATACAGTGTGGAAGAAAATTGTTCAAGTGGTTTGGCGAAAAAAATTACTTTCTAAGGTATGTTACTTAGTTTGCAACATGAGCTTTACTTGAAATGCAGAAAACTATTTTGTATAAATGTTGGGGGAAGGGTAGCTGGGTTAGGGAACCACTAATAAGGTCTAGCTAATTTAGATTTCTGCCTTTCTTCATCTCTTCCAGAGCAACTGATGTGAGATTTCAAAATTTTTAAACATGCTGGTTTTATCAAGTAGAGATAAATCTATTTCGTGACCTATGAATATGGAGTCAGTATGTAAGAACACACTGGCAAAGTCTAACTAGCACATAATTAGCGCCATTAGCATTCTTTTACTTATCAGATACCATCACTTTGATGGTATTTATCATTTTAATTTATTGTTAGTTTAGCTAAAACTTGCCTTTTATTTCAACAAGCCAAAAATTCTTAGAATGCGTAAGGTCTCATAATAATGAGACTCAAGATTACTCGTGTTGTTTTCCATTTCCTTTTTTAGAACTTTCTAGAAGTCTACAGAAGCAGATTAAACAGTCAGTGCCTCCTTGCCTATCCCACTGGAATTCTACATCATAGCTTGAGTGTTTTGATCTCTTTTAATATACTACTGGTTTCAATGTCAGTAATACTTGGAATGAAGGTCATTCAGAAGTCAATTTACTTTGGGAAGGGAGCTACTCACGGAGGAGGGGCAAAGTTGCCTAGGAATCAAAAAACCTCAGATCTACGATGGACCTGTCAGGATTATCAAATCTGGTATTTCAAAAAGTTTATCCTTACAATGGTAACAAATGTTACGAAAAACATTTTATGTTTTACAGACAAACATAAGGTTTTACAGACAAACGAGTTAGGACTCACTACTTGAAAGAACATTAAATGGGCTTCTCTAATGCGGGCTTTTTAGGATCTCTAAGCGCTATATTATGCATTGTGATTCTCATAAAAGGAGGGGTAGAGAAGAGGGTCTGCAGTCCCTGCTCCTACCCGTCTCACTGGGCCTGGGCATTTGTGTGAAATCGCATAGGCATGCCATTCTCTGCAGTACTCCAGCAAGTGAGACTTTTAGTCCTCAGTCTGCTGCTGCTTTAATTCCTATGACCCTCTTGGTCACAGAGGCTTGCTTGAGAATTCCCTGATATAAGTGACCCCTAGAGAAACATTCTCCCCAACGTTCTAGACTGATACCCTTTATGTCTAGTTATTGCCTTCTCATCTTTTATGTTCAAGTCCAGAAACTCACTTACTCAGAGGCATTACCTGAACCTCTAAACTGGATAAATACCTTGTAAGTAACATCAACTGTTAGGCTTTGTGATAAGTTTTAATGTTGGTCCCCCTGCTAGACAGTAAACTCCATGATGTCATTGACATTGTGCCCTGCAAACAGCAGGTACTCAAGAAACTGTTAAATAAATAAAATAAGTTGTAAGAAGTCATTCAAAATTACAGGCAATTTCACTTGAGGACTGTTTTGGAAGGTCTGAGACTTAGGCTTAAGCCTTGAAACTGGACCTCTGCTTGGGTAAATGAGAGTTTTTTTGAATCACCACTTCCTTATTTGGAAAGAAAACTACTGCTCCATTCTCACAGAGTTGTTACAGATCAATCAATAATAAGACTTGATATACTACAATATCCTGTAAAGGATGAGCAACTTTTTTAACAAAGACAAGCTTTGGTTAAATATAACTGAGCCTCTTGTTTTAAGTCTTATTTTACACCAAGCTTATGCTGCTAAATCACAACAGAAAGAATAGAAAAAAAAAAAAATAATGAAGAGGCCAGGAGTCTATACAATTAGTCATCTAACAAACATGTTTCCTTCAAGTAGGCTTACATCAAGGACTAATATTCAGCTCCTCCTTCTGATCCTAAGTAATACCCAGATGGACTACATTGCCTGACCTATTGCTCAGATTTAACTTCTAAGCAATATTAATGTATCTGAAGTAGTGCTGATAGGCTCCCGTGGTGACTTAAGATGCAAATTTGTTCTAGTAGCCATTTACACTTTATGCAGAAAAATCAGCAGTCACCTTCCAAGTTTCAATGAGATGCTCAAGATTTCTGGTTAATTGCCAGTTTGAGTTATAGATGTCATTTCCATTACATTGCAAATTTAAAAACAGACACTTACTGTTGGACTACTTAGGTCAGGAGGTGTAGACATGTCCCCAAACAAATCCATCTGGTCAACACCCTTAAAAAAGTATTTTGATTAGATTCAGATGTGTCTATTAAAAAAGATGATTTTGTATATTGTTGTAATTGTTTCCTAAACTAAAGTTTAGGAAAATAGTTGTCACAACTGGATTTTCACTTAACTAATACAGATTTGATATTAGGTTATTTAGGTCAGGAAGTGTAGACAAGTCCCCAAACAAATCCACCTGATGTACACTTTTAAAAAAGTATTTGGATTAGATTCAGAGTGTTTACTAAAAAGATCACTTTGTATATTGACATAAATGTTATACTAACAGTTAGGGAAAGAGTTGTCGCAACTGGATTTTATTAACAACATCTTTAGGAAGCAAATCCCGTGTTCAGGTAAGTAAGAATCATAAAAAATCACATACGTACCAATTTCAGTTTGCAAGCTTGGTCATCAAGATTCATTAGGGCCTCACTCCCATTCTGAAAAGATGGCAAATATTAAAGGTTTAGTTGGTGAGTCTTCCCTACACAGTTTAATTTCCTAGTGTATTGGCTTGCTAAGAAGTTTAGATTTTGGCACTAGTCATTCAACTGTACATCTTCTATGACCAGAAGGGTCATGAACACGTAGTAATAAAACTAGGAGGGAAGCCTGCTTGGGCAGGTGGCAAACAAGGGCTTATACACATCACACGTGCAATTCACGAGAAGTAAAGATGCGGTTTTACCTCTACTGCTTTGCTGGCTTCTTCCATCTAAAAAGAAAGACACAAATTCAGTGATCTTAGTAAATTATAGTTAAAGAGAATTAAATAAAGGAATAAATATACCTATGGGTTCACAAAGAGAAAGCAAGAGAGAGTCTTGCATATTATTTCTGCCCTACATTCTCCTCCCCTTTTCATATCAATACTGGATTTGAATAGCGTTATTGGACTTGGTAGTCCTGGAATCAATGTGAAGTTTATAGGGAGAAAATACAAGAGTCAGGCACTAGAAATCAGAAGGGCCTAACTATAACATCCAAATATTGCCCTATTGGGAAGAACAAAAATTATATCACTTTCTATACTTTGAAGAGCCACATAGACGCCAACACTCCAGGCAGGCCATGCGTTCACATAATGTTCAGACATGGTCTTGAATGTTGTATTAAGTCTAATAGAGCCTGTATTAGATAGGACTTACCTTTTTCTTTTCTTCTTCCTTTTTCTTTACATTATAGATAACTTGGAAAAGGTCTTTAAGATCAACAACTAGTGGCTCAGCCTGAAGCAAGAGAAAGCATCTTTATCAGAATTTTAATCTTACTATTTTCTTCCCTTTGTCCCCCATCAGTTCTGATTAGTAATGTTTCCTTCCTTTCTCTTAAAGCTCCTTCCTACCCTCCCCTGGTTTGTGGAAGATCACCACCACTCCCACCCCAGCCCTCAGATACATAAAATACTTAGATAAAACAAGAAGCACAATGATAATTTTCCAAGTCCTTTCAAGATTTCTGGGAATAATTGACTATCGTTCTAAAATCAGCAATGATCTTATGAGAAGGTCCGTTCTAACAATGCTTGTGCCACGCACTACATGGGTATCAATGACATTTAAAGAAGATTCCTTAGACTAATTAAAGATAGTCATCCTCTGAGGTACTGTTTAGTCCTCCTACATCCAATTGTTTCCAGTAAGCTCTCTAGTTGAGAGACACACACTCTCATGTTCAAGTCCCCCTCCAGGTATACCTCAAGGCTTAGAGCTTACCTGTTGCCCTGTTTTTATGGCAAAAAACTGGTGTTGGCCTTCCCCTCCACACACATAACCAAATGCTCGGTTGTCTGTCACATCACGGGCAATGAAAGAAATCTTATTTACTGGGTGTTCATGCTCTATTACCTAAAAAAGGGACATCAAAAATGGTGTATTGAGAAAACTAGAATCTATCTGTAGATTCTCTCTGGAGCACAACTAAGCATCAGATACCAAGGCATATATGAGAAGGCTAAAACATTTGAAGATTTTTTCACTCCTGGTTGAAGGCTACTGCTACATTTATCGTTGCTAGGAAGGGCTCAAAAGGGGAAAACAAAAAACAAAAAACCTAACAACAAAGAGTAGAAAACAGAAATAGAAAGAATGATCCTTCTTAAACTATCTATACTTGATTCTCTCTATCGCAAAGACGTGATGCCACATCGCAAGGAAGGACCGAGGATTAGGAGACCAAGAATTTCTAAAGCGAAGATGGAACATATCACCTCTAAAGCATTCCAGGGAGGTCTACTTTCTCAACTCAACAAACTCAAGTGAATAGCATAATTAAGCTAGAGGAGTGTTCACAAGGATCCTTTGACTGCCTCAGACTGGCCAGAGAACCCTCCTAGGTATTATTGGTACAGTTACCCCCAATACATTCTGGAAGTCACCAGATTCTGTCATCAAGTATTTGTCAACATCACACAGATGTCCACGTCATTATACAGGAGTTTCATGTGGCAGGGCTTATTGGTTTAGCAGTGCTTTCCCTGCTATTCCCCTCCCCCGTTTCTCTTGACCCTTTCAAGTAGATGGTAGGGCTCAACTCTTCATGCATATTTGTAGATGCTCAGAATGTGTCTTGACTTTTGTTTCCAAGCACCTAAGACCACTGAAAAGTTTAGATTGGGCATCTTAGGAGGTTTGGGAGTGAGAGAATGCTTGTGTGGGAAAAGTGCCACCATTCTCTGGCAGGTTTGTGAAAACAAGAGTCAAAAGATAAGGGACAGTGGAGACAGCAGTGCATGAGGACAGCAGGGTGGGTGAGCGTGTACCAGGGTTCCAGAGCCCTAAGTTTGACCAATGGATTTTGCATATTAGATAATGGGAATCTCTAGGAAGGGTTGAATAGTAACTTGAGGTCTTCCCACAGTATCCTGATACAATAAACTATTGTGCAGCAATGAAAAACATTTTAAGCAGATGAATCTTATGATGTTATATTGAGTAGAGGGAAAAGAGTCCCAGAAGACTTGAAGTATGATCGCTTTTGATAAGGCCCAAACAAACAAACACAAAATAAGCAAGACTGTTCATGTGATAGAATAAGAGTAACCCCAAAAAATGAGCAAGCTTACATCTATGGGGTAAAGAGGAAGGGAAAAGAGAGAAGGAGAGAAAAAAGAAGATGTGTTTCAGATAGTATTCTGTTTGGTTAGCCAGTAAGTTCACCCGTGACCTTATATTAAAATGAGACCCATACATAGATCTATGATAGCATCACAAGCCAGTGGTTAGAGTTGATCTCGTGCTGTATATCTTGGTCCAAAAAATACCTAACTGATATCCATGGCATACCAGTGTTTAGGTTAGACTTATAGACTTGAGGTCCGCATCTATTATAGGAAAAAAGTTTCAAAATAAAGTATCTTGACCCCTCACCTCCTACCCTATCTGTTTTTTGCCTGTTACTTCTGGAGGAGTGCAGTAATATGTAATTTTTTTTTCCCTACAGAACTTTGAAAAGGGAAAAGGAGAGCTGAAATTTATGTCACAAATTATTTGTCAGACTCAGGTGGTCAGAAAGGTGTCAGTGAAAGTGAATTCTTACCCCAGTTTTCTCATCAATGATTTTTATTCCAGAAAGAGAAATGTTGACCCAGATCCTTTGTTTGTGTTGTCCCTGAGACCGAGCAGCTGCCGCCATTCCCTGATGAAATTGGGAAAACAAGAAAAATCTAGTTAAAAGAACGCTATGATGCTTCTGACTCTCAAATTTTAAAAGGCAATCAGCTTTGTTTTCAGCTTGGTTTACCATCTATGAAAGGATTAGGCATCTTTCATAAGAGACAGCAGGATGAGATAGAAGGCATTGAGCCAGGCAATTACTAGTCAGCTCTGTGAACTTGGACAAGTCCTCATTCCCTTGGCCTCCAAACAGTCATTGGCAAAGACAAGAAGACTGGACCAGAGATCTTCAAACATATTCAAAGATGTTCCTTCTAGGCCTTGTCTTATTTAATGAGTATTACTTCCTTAATTAGTTTCACAGCATGGCAATATTAGGATTTAAAATTTTAAAAAAACCAAAGGGCTAACACTAAAGAACACCAGTTTCGAAGCCGACTCCTGAATTTTACCTGAATACTTCCAGGCTCAGAAAGTTGGTCTTCTCAAAGGAAAAGGCATCTAGGGTCCTGCTACACTTGATTAAATCAGGTCTCTAGACAGCACTCAATATATGCAAACAAACCCATGGCTTCTCATAAAATGCAGCACCGCTGGATCAATTACGTGATTAGAAAAGTTTTTCTTTCAAATAATTGAGATATAGGTAAATACAAACTCCTAATATCATTTCCTCTGCTGCGTATTTGCTTAAGATAGAGACAAAGTATGCTTTTCCCCTTTACCTTTAGTTTCATCATAGAATCTTGGCTCATTTTATCCCCTCTTGCATCGGGCACATCATCAATGCCGATTAGCTTGGCCTTGTATTTCACACCATCCCCTTTGAATCTGGCCAAAAGATATTCATCTGTCTTTTCAGTGCCTGAGAAAAGAACGAAATAGAGGATAAAGTTTATAAATGTATTGAAATATCAGCCCCAGGTATGACCAAATATGCCCCAGGATCTAAAAATCTGAGTAGTAAATATCTTGATTATTCTACAATTGATCAAATATGCAATATTCTACCCTTATCCTTACTTCCTTTGAGTAAAAAAAATCACACTGTGTAAAACTGTGTATGGCATTGGGGCGGAGAGAAAATAAACTCTTAAAGATGCAGCCTGGGGGCTTCCCTGGTGGTGCAGTGGTTGAGAGTCCGCCTCCCGATGCAGGGGACGCGGGTTCGTGCCCCGGTCCGGGAAGATTCCACATGCCGCGGAGCGGCTGGGCCCGTGAGCCATGGCTGCTGAGCCTGTGCGTCCGGAGCCTCTGCCTCTGCAACGGGAGAGGCCACAACAGTGAGAGGCCTGCGTACCGCAAAAAAAAAAAAAAAAAAAAAAAAAAAAAAAAGATGCAGACTGGGCTGAGTTATGGGAAACTTACGGGAATATGTGAGATGGGATTGGGGGATATTCTTCAGCATAGTTTTAAAAATATTTTTTAAAAAGAATATAAGGAGGATAATACTTTTTTTTTTAATGAAAGGAAAACAAGCCACTGCACAATTTACTAGCATCTTTGAACTGTCAATAAAGTGAAAGAGAATTGTGGGTAAATTCCCTTGGAAATAACTAAGACAATTATCCATCTTTAGAACTTCTTCTGCTTCTCTTCTCATTCCCATTTCTAAAGCGTGGACATGAAAGGCAAGGAAATCACAGCATATTCTCAAACTATGAATGATTAAGGATGCTGACACTTTCTAGTGGTACTTCAGGTCAAAAGAAGAGGGTGTCATAAAATAAAGATCTTGATTTTTTATAAAACGGCTACTTCAGTAAAGCAAAGTGGTATATAGGTTACTGAAAGATAACCATGTAATACTTGATAGTTGCATTTCCCAATTGAACAAGATGTATGAAAGCTTCCCAGCAGGACCCAAATTGGTGCAACCACAGAGTTCAGAGATACGTCTTATTGTATATGGATCGGACCAATCTCCTCTGCCAAAGTCTTACTTTCTTGTTTAGGAAAAGTTGACACTTGGCTGAGATTGAATTAAGGCAAGGGCCAGCTCTTACTTTGCCTTGAACGTCACACTTCGTCACTGGTAACCACCACTAGCTCCCCTCATTGGCCTCAAGAGGACCTCTCCATACCTTTCTTCTTTTCCTTCTTTGACGGTGCCTTTGGTGCGGCCTGTTGGTCAGGCTGACCATTAGTTGCACTCGTTTCTGCTTCGTTAGACATGGCAAGGAGGCAGACAGCCAACTCCAGCACCAGCAGACACTTAGTGACACCCAGCGATCCCCGATGGAGACGTCTCAAACAAACATAACCTGCTGCAGACACCTGTGGGCAGAGTTTAGCGGCATAATGAGATCATAACATAGCAAACCCAGACTTTATGTCCTAATAGGCCCACAACCCGTGATTTGGGAGCGTAGTTCTTCAGACTCATTTTGTTCTTTTTTCTCTGTTAGACTGAACTCTCACAGCAGGGGAGTGGGTAGGACTGTTTCCTTTGTAGTTTCCAAAATACCAAGAGGGTATTTACCAGATGTTTCTTTAAGTAGTTGATATCTGATAACATTTAATGTGATTATAGGTACAAACTATTGATACTACGTATGAAATAAAAAAGCTACAAGGATATATTGTACAGCATGGGGAATATAGCCAATATTTTATAATAACTATAAATGGAGTATAATCTTTAAAAACTGTGAATCACTCTTGTACATCTGAAACATATAATACTGTAAATCAACTATATCTCATTAAAATTTAAAAATAATGTTATTATCTAGCTCAGAAATTCATATCGGAACTTTGGCATAAAAATGTAGTATTAAAGATAGGGATCAAAACGTGTCACACGTAGATGAATAAGTTTTCATAGCAAAGTTTAAATAAATTGAATGCTGAGCTGAGAAGATTGCAACTGGCATCTGAAATTGGGCATTAAAAATTCTGGTTCCTGGGCTTCCCTGGTGGCGCAGTGGTTGATAGTCCGCCTGCCGATGCAGGGGACACAGGTTCGTGCCGCGGTCCGGGAAGATCCCACATGCCGCGGAGTGGCTGGGCCCGTGAGCCATGGCCGCTGAGCCTGCGCGTCCGGAGCCTGTGCTCCGCAACGGGAGAGGCCACAACAGTGAGAGGCCCGCGTACCGCAAAAAAAAAAAAAAAAAAAAATTCTGGTTCCTCAAAATATCATGTAACTATATAGAGAGTGATGAGCAGAGTTATGAATTTTGTCTTATTCATAGATAAATATTTTTTAAGTATTAAGATTCTGCACATGATCTCCAGAGCTATCTAAGCACTGTATTTTAAAAGCCATCCATTTTTGACACTAACGCACATATCAGGGAAAGAATAGATTTTTGGGGTGTCTCATTGTACATATCTTGTGCTATTATTTAGTATTACTATCCTCAGAACCCTTTGGTATGTGCTCCACAAAGCTCCCCTATGTATCACGGTAGGTAAAACAAAAAAAAGTCGTCATTGCTAGCACACAGAAGTCAAAACTAACATTTCAAAAGGTTCTTTCACCTCCCAGGAGTGAAAATTTCTACACAGCTCCTGAGAGCGCTGGGAAAGGTTAACTTTCGATGTGAACTGAAGACTAAAGCAAAGAAAAGCCACTCATGGTGTTGTAATCCTGTGAAGACCATGAATGGGCTGGTACATTCATCTTACCCCCAAGAGCTCTCTTCATTTTTTATAATCTTAATAGTCTTTTAAAATACATACATACACAATTACACAAATCTGTATATGATTAATGTTATCTGAATTATTTCATTTGAAGATTTAGTCATTAATTTTTTTTATTAAAAATTAAAAAAAAATTTTAAATATTTATTTATTCATTTTGGCTGTGCCGGGTCTTCGTTGCAGCATGTGGGATCTTCGTTGTGGCATGCAGGCTTCTTAGTTGTGGCATGCAGATTCTTAGTTTTGGTAAACATGCAGGATCTAGCTTCCCGACCAGGGATCGAACCCGGGCTACCTGAATTGGGAGCATGGAGTCTTACCCACTGGACCACCAGGGAAGTCCCATTAGTAGTTAATTTTGCCCAAAGACACCTGACTGGTAGGTGGCTGGGGAGGCAGTCTATTTACAGGTGAAGACTATAGGGGACTCATAGCCTTATTTACTCAAGATTTAGTTGGGGGCCAGGCACTATTAGCCCTTTAACTGTATTAACTGCAGAACGTTCACGGTAACCCTATGAGTATTATGATACAGTATTATTTCACTTTTCCAGAGGGAAAGCCAAGGCACAGAGGTTTTAAACAACGCAGCTGCTAAGTTGAAACCAGGTCTCCAACCCAGGCTGTCTGGCCCCAAGCCAGAGTTCCTTAAACACTACAATGATGAGTCTCACATGGGAAGCCTCATGTTTGCTACAGAGATGCTCTATTATATACTTAGAGTGCCCCTCACCTCCCCCCCCAAAAAGATACATCCAAGTCCTAACCCATGAACCTTTGTATGTGACCTTATCTGAGAAAAGGGTATTTGCAATTATCTTTAAGTTAAGGCTCTTGAGATGGGATCATCCTAGATTTAGGGAGTGTCCTAAATTCTGTAACAAATGTCACTATAAAAGAAAGGCAAAGGGAAGTTTGAGACACAGAGACACATGGAGGAAGTGATATGAAGACAGAGGTAGAGATGGGATTGATACACCTACAAATCAGGAACGCCAAGGACTGCCAACGTCCACCAGGTGCTAAGGGCGAGGCATGGAATGAGCTCTCCCTCAGAGCCTCCAGAAGGAATGAACTCCAATGACACTTTGATTTGGGGGCTTCTGGCCTCCAAGACTGTGCGAGAATATATTTCCGTTGTTTCAAGTGACCCAGTTTTTTGTAATTTGTTATGGCAGCCCTTGGAAACGAATACACCACCTCTATTTTGTGTGCCTTGGTTGGCTTCATGGTTCCAAGATTTATTTCCTGACAACATGATAAATCTCTTTGTCATATCCACACTCTTCTAATGTCAGGAAGCCAATAATCATTTTCTTAATTTCAGAAAACGTATCCCAAATCAAGAGGATATTTGCCCACATTAACAATATCAGGAGGTGAGATAAGCTCTGATCTAAGGAGACACATCAACATTCATCCTCCTGCATCCTCACCTTCTCCCCAGTGGGCCCTTTCTTTTATCAGTGGCTCATCTCATCTTAGAAATAAGGAAAACACTTCTGTGCGACCCTGTAGTCCTCCAGTTATCATCTTATGATCTAAACATCTAAAATTGATGGGCACTTACCCTCCACCTTTTCCTATCCCCTTCCCCTCATAGGACTGTTCATCTTAACGTTAGTCGCAGGAAGTCAACTTCAGCTGCTAATGGCTCTCTTGACCAAATCCAATTACTTCGCTTTCATCCTTTTGGGGGTATCCGACTGCATGCATCAGATACCTACACCTCTTTGAGAGCCCTTTTCCCACCATTTTTTGCTCCCATGACCACCCTGAAGCTCCAGTCCATGGCTTGTGTTTATTGAATTGGGATAATCCGGATTTTTGTTGTTAAATGATGAAGCCCCCTAAATTTTAGAATAACATTGAAAGATTTCCTACTTAATCTTGGGGCTCCCATTGCATTTAGGACAAAGATTGAGACTTTTTCACTTTATATATGAGACTCAAATATTTTACCCCTACTTATCTTCAACATTCTTTTCTTTCATTCTTGGATAGAAACCCCAATACTTCTCATTTCTTTTAGAAAACATTTTGGTTTTGACTCCTTCCCTTTTCAAATTAGCATAGCTCCCTTTTCCCCCATTTTCCTGCCCATCCCAGTTACCTATTTGTCCCTGAAGACTTTCCCTTCCTCCCCTCCAATTCTGGCTGGAAAGTAACCTGGCATAAGAGTTTGTCACCCACATTTGAAGCTGGTACCATACTTTTCTGTAGCATACATATTATTTCTGAGAAGAAAAGACTTATTAGCTCATTAAACATGGGAAGTTTTGTCCTAAAGTGACAGTATTTTAATGGAATTTGAGAAGCGCCACAGAGCACTTTGAGGGGGCTTGAGGGAGGGAATGGTGTGCGGTTTAGTCATAAAGGTGATACAAGATGTAACAACCTTATAACTCAAAACCAGCATCAAATCTGGTGTCGGCAGACAGGGCCAAAATGGAAGAGCTCTAAAGTGAGTGGTGCTACCTTGGTTTTACAGCAAAAAATTTCTCTTGTTAGATACTGAACTACAACTTTTCACAGCACTGGGATTATTTTAAGGTACTTGGTATCTTTTGACTATATCCTTTCACTGTTGGGGATGAGCAGTTACAAGGGGCAAGGGAGAAAAAAGTAGGGAGAAAAGGTTTCTTTAGCATCTTAGCTTATTCCTTGAAGAAAATGGATGTGTATGGTGGGTTGTAATAGCCAAGGGCAGGTCTCCATTGTAGGCCATACAATTTAAAAGGTATCCATGCTCCCTGAAATGACTGGAAGGTAGATTCTGCCCATAGGCTCCAAGACTCAAAAATAAATCCCCTTACAAAGAACCATTAAAGTTTATCGAAAAATTTTAACAGAAGTGTACATCCAGTTATGTGTGTACCAGAGTGATAAACATTCTTTCTCCACAGGTTTAAAGAGAACAGATTTCCCAAATGTCCAAGTTACCATTTGACATGTGGTAGACAGAAGTCTTGCTTCCAGACTTAGGTCCCTCCGTAGGAATCATCAACTTAAATCCAATGTTTAAAATTCAAATGCATAATCCTTCCAACAATGTTACAGAATTGTCAGCTGTGCTCATAAAACCTTTGGCAGGTTTTAAAATGAACTGATTTTTGGAAAGGCTTTGGGCGTGAAAAAGGGACCTGGGGGCCAAAAGATGCCCTACCATTTCCTGTGACTGCTTTCCCAAACCTAGGCATTGCTGAAGGAAGTGTCTAGATTGCATTAAGCTAAGGGATTTTTTAATAAAGGGGAACAAGTGGGTGTTGGACAACCAGCAGGTCTAGTCCTTCTCATTCACTGGGTTTAGTCCCAGGGACCCTTCTGGTCAAGGACCAAAAACTAATCAGGAAACAGACACACAAGGGATGTTATCATAAAAAAGGGATTACTAATTAAAGTTCAAAAACATATACAAAAGGTCACACGAACAGCTCGCCATCATTTTTGACTCCTTTTTAAGGCCTAATATAGAATAGAAAGTTGTAAATGAAACTATGCTGAGTCAATAAAATTAGCTTCATTTGAGTGAAGATATCTAACTTGGATTTTGGACTTAATACAAACCATGTGGGGACTTGCCCTTTCCATGGCACAAGAATCAGATGACCGGGAGAGATTCTGCAACACGTTTTTTTTGGATTTCTGAGAAGGCTCTGAGAAATGTATACCAGAAGACTGTGTGAGTCATCTTCAGATGACTATGTCCTTTGCACTAGAAAACAATCTGCTATAGTTTATTTAGCACTTAAAGTGATTCATGCAATCACTTTGGAATACTCAGAAGGGACAAATTTGTGTAGGGACCAATTTGGCTGGTGCCTCCTTATCCCTCCTTACCTTTTCCACCAATAGGAGTGTATTGGTATCAGCAATGATTCTAATTAATGATTACAGCGTTCTAAAGCAATATCATGACACATGTTTGCCACCTCCCTCCCAGTCTATCTTTTCACCTATTATCCTGAGCAGAGAGATATTTTCTTGGTCAGGTTCAATGCTGGTAAAAGGAATAACTTGAGTTAAGAACTTATTTAACGGTAGCCCCATTCCACAAATGGTAGAGGACTTGTTTTTAATGTTAAGGGGGATGGCACAAACACCTAACCTACCAAGTCCTTAAAACACTTACCCTGGCAGCTCTATGGAATAGACTGTGTATCTATTTTATGAATACTGAAATGGACTCGGTAACACAAGATCAACCACTAATAAGTCGCTGGGCTCAAACTGAACATGATCTGTGTTCCCTTTCCTACTATATATGCTGCTGCACTTAACTTTTTTTTTTTTTTTAATTCCACTGATTTTAACCTGTATTTTTTCAGCTGGTCTCAAAGTCATAAGCCCATTGACTTTAACATATCAATTAACTTTCCGGACAGAGCCACGTAAAATAGACACAGGAAAGCGAGTTAAGGAGAATCAAGAACAAAGCAACATAAATGTCTTTGCTAGTGTCCAGCACTTTGTACAGGTCAGAAATGTGCTTTCTTGTCCTTTGGAACTTTATGCCTGTCTCAGCTGAGCTAATGAACTAGGACATGTGAAATATTAACCTCTAGGGCAGATCTCGAGGTCCAAGAGGGCAGCAAACAGCCTTCACCACTATCTTCAAAGTAGCCTTTTGAGAATAAGGGACCTTGCCAGAAATGATGCAGCCAAGTTTCTGGTATTTGATGTAAAGCTATTCTCCTTTAACTGCTTGACTTTCTATGCTTTTAGGAAGGTTTATTCTTCTCCGCAAAGGCCAAGTTGACAGTAGACAGTAAGATTTTTGCAGCCTATTTAACTGGGGAAATAAGATTATGTTAACACACACTGAAAAGGAGTCCTTACGAGATTTTCTTGTAAATGCTGACGCTGCTGTAGGGGCCTCAGGAACAAAACATGCCTGAGTCAAGGAGGTATACACTAGTTACGCATTTACAGAGAGCACGTACCATTGCTGTTAACCCCTAGGAAGGATGCTGCAGGACTGATAGGACCTATAAAGCTCTGAACCAGAAAATTTTCCCCTATTTTTAGAATCAAGTCAGACCAGAGTTAAGAGTTCCTCAGACAGTTCATTCTGCGTAGAGGTGAGATAGTGTAGCAGCTCAGAGTTCAGGCTTAGAAATCTTACATACTGTCACTACTTGCTAGCACAGTGGCTTGAGGCAACTTATCTAATAGTCATTTCTCCACCTGTAAAATGGGAATACAGCTTGCAGAGTTGTTATAAACATCAGTAAGGACTGATGTAGAGACCTCAGTGCCTCGCAGACAGAAAGCGCTCAACAAATGGCAGCTGCGATTAAATCACAGCTAGGTTTCATGGACACTGTGTCGTGTAGGCAGTCTTGTGTTGTAGCCAACACTGCTCTTCCACAGCAAGTGTTTAAACGATTTTAGAACAAGCAGGGCCAATAGGTGAACAGCTAGTAAGAAGAAACACTGTTAGAGCCACATCCTGTCCAACTCTGGCTTCTGTGACTAAGGTAGGTCCTGACAGGAACAGGACTGTGGGCATAAAAACTACTCTAAGTTATGCAGAGAGGCCTGCTCTAATGAATCCCGAGTCAAATCTCAGCCTACATCGTTACCACTGGCAGTTGAGAAGGTCTACCTCACACCCCCTGGGGAATTTTATGTGGAGCTCTTAAGACGCTGAAGTCCATGTCACACCCAGATCCGTTAGTTCAGAATCCATGAAGGAAGAGATGCAGGCACCAATATATTTTCAAGATTCGCAGATGATTCTAATGTACCGACAACTTTGAGGTACAGTAGTCTAACTTCCATAATCCTTTGTCCCCTTAAAGAAATACCAAGTGGGTTAGACTACTGAGCTGGAAGAGACCTGGGGAATAATTTGGTCATACCCTTTCATTATAAAGATTAGGGAACTGAGGGCAAGGAAGAGTATATAACTTGTCTAACTGTTAAACAGCTGGTTGTGGATAAGAGTTGGTACCAGGAGAAATCTAGATCCTAAAATGAGACTCTAGTGTCTTATTTCTAGAGATGTACGAGTCAGCTTTTTGTTTTGTTTTGTTTTTGTTTTTTCGCGGTACATGGGCCTCTCACCGTTGTGGCCTCTCCCGTTGTGGAGCACAGGCTCCGGACGCACAGGCTCAGCGGCCATGGCTCACGGGCCCAGCCGCTCCGGGGCATGTGGGATCTTCCCGGACTGGGGCACAAACCCGTGTCCCCTGCATCGGCAGGCGGACTCTCAACCACTGCGCCACCAGGGAAGCCCGAGTCAGCTTTTTTTTAAAACTGTGTTTTAAGAAGGCTGTACAAGGCCCATGATATAGAGACTGAACCAAGAACACCTCCCATTTAGTAGATATACCAAGCCAACAACAAGAAGATAATTTAGCAGAATAGTTTGAACATGGACTTTCATAGATGTTTTCTGAACCAAAACAGAAAAAGGATTTTATGTGGTCTAATGATACATTGTCACTGGATTCTCTTTTGCCTATGTAGCTGGAGTCCTGCTTGGTCAAACTGGCTCATTAATGTTAATTTGGCTGCTTGGAAGAAAGTATTTGGCTAGGTTTGAGATGCAACCCACAGATCAAAGAATTCACATTATTTCAGTACATTCTCTACTATTCAGGGCTTGGCCTTTTAGTGGTTTTTTTTTTGTTGTTGTTGTTGTTTTTAAAGCACGATAGGAAGTTTGAGTTCTTGAGTTGGCAACTTCCAACTTCCAATATTCTTTTTTTTTTTTTTTGCGGTACGCAGGTCTCTCACTGTTGCAGCCTCTCCCGTTGCGGAGCACAGGCTCCAGACGCGCAGGCTCAGCGCCCATGGCTCACGGACCCAGCCGCTCCATGGCATGTGGGATCCTCCCAGACCAGGGCACGAACCTGCGTCCCCTGCAACGGCAGGCGGACTCTCGACCACTGCACCACCAGGGAAGCCCTTTCCACTATTCTTGACTCATTATGACCTCTCCTAATTTTGTATTCACCTCCACCCATTTTGTTTTTAAAATAACTTTTTATTAGGAGTATCTCCTAACAGGGCCTAAAGAATAGTCATCATAATAAAAGTGTTTGGGAGAGTTTAAGGCTTTAAGAAGGAGCTTAATGTTATCTGAATGAAGGCCCATTCTCTAGACTGGGCAATGCAGCAGATTCACTAGAAATGTCTAAAAATAGCTCACTAGTCTAACTGAAGTATTATTTACCATCAATTTTGCAATCACATTACTTAGTTGTTTCAGTGCCATGACTGTTATTTTGAACACTTTACTAGGGTTAGAAAAAGTAGAATGTGCAGATTCACAATTAGAGTATGCTCTAGCCTCTTGGCAAGCTGGGCACAAGTTAACATGCTTGTATGAACAAAGGCATAGCAGATTGATTCTAGAATCCCTCCTTACACCTAATCAAACTCTAAGAGAGAAAGTACTGTTGGAATATCTCTGCGGTCGTTGGGCTGTGTGGAATTTTTGTGAATACAGACACATGAAGCTTGGGGTTGGATTAATTGACATGAGAGAGTATACCCATCTCAACTTTAACATCTCAGCTAATCGTTCTACCCCAGTTTTTGAGTATGACTTCCTCCAGCTTAGACTGAACAGAATAGGAAAACTGAAATCCAACTTTATCCTTTAGCTCCCGTCTACAAAGGGAAGGAAGTGACATTGATACTTTGGAGATTTGAAAATCATGTTTGTGCCACTGCTTTACATTGCTAGCATTGGATCATTTGGGGTAGCTGTGGTAACCCTGACACCAGGGACCATTTGGACTGGCTCAACTAGGCTATGGTACATGTGCTCTGTATATCTCGAGCGAGTTGGGCAGGGTGATGTAGTGGGTGCAACTTGACATGGAAAAGAGAATGGGGGATTTCTGGTCTAGTGTGCAGTGTGCTTCAACCTAGATTTACCAGAGCTCTGCATTTGGTGGTTATTGGGCCCTGATCCCCCTAACAATGTGGTATTTGTTCCTTATCTGTTGCTATTGTCCGTTTTTCACTTGTCCCTCAGGAGCTGTGTGGGGAAGAGAGATTGGTAAGGTAATGACTGCATCCTTGAGTGAAGTTCATAATATTAAGTATCATCTTGAACTACCTTACTAGCTGCTTCTCTTTCTATTAGTGAGCTACCAAGTCACCTATGGAAGGAGCTAGGAGTGATTCCCTTTAATTCTAGGAAAGGCTATTAGGAATCCATTGTTCTGGGGGAAAGGATAGTGTGGCTTTTGAGGGGGTAGGAGAGGCTTGACAAAGGCTGACGATCTAGCGGGTAAATATGTATACCAAGCCAAGACATTTCTGGGAAATGGCCAGTGGATTGAAGTGGTCCAACATGGGGTGGTGTGTGTGGGCAGAGATGGGAGGGAGGGGTGGAAAAACTCCTTATGTCTGAGGAACGGGTAGAAGACAAAACGTCTAGACTCAAGACCTGGGCTCAAATGTCAGGGTTCCCATCGAACCCAGCCAAGAAGGTATGTTGGCACTTTGGGCAGGCCTCAGTACCCTGGCTGGTAGGTGATATGTGTGAGCACATTGAACGAGCTGTGTGACTAGAGGGCCTGTGGGGACATGACGGAACTCTGCAGAGCACTTCTCCCCCGACCCTGAGTCACCACTGCAGGACCTGAGAGAGTAGCACCTGCCTCAGTCACCAGAGCACTTGCTTTAGTGGCCAAACCCATCATGGTATAGTGGTAGCACAGTAGCTCACACTGGTGCTGTCATAACGCTGGGAACACCATGCTGACAGTGACAGAAGGGGGTCCTCACCGAGTCTGGTCTAGTTATGAAGCGATAGTAACTAGAAAGTATACCAAAAAAGCAAGTGGAAGGAATAAGATTCTGAAAAGCTAAACGTTCAGAGATAACCAGAATGGGTGGATGGAATAAACCAGTTTTAAAATCTGAGTTTAGAAGAACTCTATTTTGTACTATTAGATGGTAAAGTAGAACACTATACTTCATTCTGCTTCCCTCCCATCCTAAAGGCAAGGGAAGAGAGTATTCTAAGGATTGAACAATTTATATGAAATATTTTAGGGTTTGAAATTAAAAAAAAAAAAAAACCAAAACTACTAACATGGAAGCCTCTGGAATTTTTCTATTGCAGGGCCTCTGAGGCAATAATTTGAGAAGCATTATGATACAAAAACACAAAAATACATGATTTTTACTTTGAATTTGGCATCTAAATGTACAGTGGATATTATGCTTGTCCCTTACAGGAAAATGTAGTCAAAATACCAACGAATCAGAATGAGGGAAAAGGATTGTCATTGCACATTTGATTTCTAGGCCAATACACTGACACTATTCCTACCTTCAATAATCTTCCCTCATATCTACGTGTACTTACCCAGCTGACCAGCAAATACTTCATCGTTTTCATGTCTATCCTTCCCAGGTTACTTTAACATTCTTCTACCAAAACTCACCCCTCTTCCTAATTCCAAGCTAGTTTTTAAATAAATCATACAAATGAATCTTAGCAGTTTGTTTCCTAGCATGCACAGTATCAAGTTGTGCTTTCTCGTTCCCAAATGAAATAATCTGAATGACGTCAGCCCAGCCATGTAGCAACACCTAGCACATGGACTTCAGGATACACAGTTGATTCATTTGAGCCCCTCTGTGATTTCACCTATGATGCTTGCATATGTAAATCTTAACTGTTAAACATGTTGCACTTTCTACTTGAGTGCCATTACAATAGTCATCTTGAAAGTCCACGTGGATATTAGAAGAGCTCAAGAAAGCACGTTATTTAGAAGCACCTGCATCTTATTTATTTACTTAAAAAATTTGTTTTGCTTCTGTGTCTGGTTTATTTGAGTCAACATAATATTTATGAAGTTCCAGCCATGTTGTGTCTTGTTCATTATCATTGCCATATATCTCATTGTATGAATACACCACAAATTTTATCCACTTTGGAGCTGTGATGAACAGTGCTTCTATGAATATTCTACTACGTATCTTTTGATGCATGTATGTGTGCATTTCTTTTTATTTTACTTTATTTTTTATTGAAGTATAGTTGATTTACAATGTGGTGTTAGTTTCAGGTGTATATAGCACAGTGATTCAGTTCATATATATATATATATATATATATATATATATATATATATATATGGTCTTTCAGATTCTTTTTCCTTATAGGTTATTACAAATTATTGAGTATAGTTTCCTGTACTATACAATAAGCCACTTGTATTTTAAACATTAAGCTATAAACAAACATACACTAGTAGAATTATTTTATGATATACCATATCAGGCCATTTTAAAAGCAGGCAAGTCATCTTAAACTTTCCAAAACCAGTGCAAGAAACACTGCTTGATATTTAGTTTCTTCTTTAATAACCTGGCTGAATTATGTTAAATTCCAACGTGGTTTCCGTTCTTAGGCAGAGCCCCACGTTCATATAATCTTCAAAGCCATGGCTTGAGTGTTTCTGTATCTTTCTGTAACTCACGTTTCAGAGATGTGCTGTATTTTGGAGAGTTTAAAGGAAGAAGAATCCAGCTGCCTTGTAACACCTGCACAGAGTAGTCAAACTGAGGTGTATGTAGTAAGTGTGTGTAGACAGTCAGGACTTCTTTTTTGTTACATTTCTGTACATAGACCAAAACCATGAAAAAAGCTATTATACCTATGTAGACCCAACATAAGATGAGTTTAAGTTATTTGATTCTAATATGTTATCTCTGGTTCTGAGTGGCCTTTTCAGTAGAATATGCCCTTTGTTTTCGTGTTCAATCTACCCTTAGAGTTGGTATTAACCTTCCATGAGAGACTTTGCCACTGGCTCCTGTTTCCACGTCTGACACAATCTCTTCTAGTTGGGCAAGATATCTACAGCCAACAGGGCATTTGGGCTTCATCTTCAAGAATGACAATGGCCCTGCTAACCCCATAGATAAGAACAGGTTGTGTTTTTTTTTAAACACTTACTGTTACCTGTGTGCTGAATATATTAACTATCACTTTAAGAATTTTTTTTTTAACCTTTTAAAAATGAACTTTTATTGTAGCCTGAGAAAGATGCTACTGCAAAGTGATTAGTGTAAACTGCCCTAAGGAGGAGAAACAGGAAAAAATGCAAATCTCTGAGAAAAGCCTACTAATAAAAACCATAGATTGAATCACCTGGTTAATTTAGTAGTTACTACAGTGAAATCCACAGAGAAAAACAGAAGCCAAAACATAATTCAATATACGAGTCAAAGGATATCTTCATGATTTAGCTGATTTCCCTTAGAGAAGATTTGGTTGTTTTCAAACAAGATGAAGGAAAAAGGAGTCATTTAAAAATAAAAAGGGGGACTTCCCTGGTGGCCCAGTGGTTGAGAATTTACCCTTCAATGCAAGGGACAAAGGTTTGACCCCTGGTCGGGGAACTAAGATCCCACATGCCGTGAGGCAACTAAGCCAGTGTGCCGCAACTACTGAGCCCACACGCTCTGGAGCCCAGAGCACCAAAACTAGAGAGAAGCCTGTGCGCCACAACAAAGATCCTGTGTGCCGCAACTAAGACCCAATGCAGCCAAACAAATAAATAAGTAAATATTTTAAAAAATAATAAAAATAAAAAGGGACTTTCTATTTATTTGTTGAATTTCAGGTTTACAGAGAACCAGGAACCTGATAACCAGCCCTCTCCCCCCACCCGACACCAGTGCTCTACCATGCTGAAGGTTAGGAAGTCTCCAGAATGCTATCTAAAAGGCCAGGGGAACTCGTCCAGAAGAAATAAGCATATAGGCTCATTTGCTTACTTCTTGGTTGCTGGCCAAATTAGATAAGTTAACAGATAAGAAATCCCCAGGTAATTGCAGATTCTGTTAGACAAGGAGAAGGGTGAGTCTGCCAACTTCTTTTCTTGCTTCTTGTGGTGATATATTAATTCTACTCAAGTACTAAAAATTTAGGAGACAGGTTCCAAAAATGGTCTGAAATAGCTAGCCCACCTGCTTTGAACTTGTGTGCACACAAATACTCTAAGAAGCTGTTGCATGGGACTTTCCTGGCAGTCCAGTGGATAAGACTCCATGCTTCCAACTGCAGGGGGCACGGGTTCCATCCCTGGTTGGAGAACTAAAATCCTGCATGCCATGCAGCCAAAAAAAAAAAAAAAAGCTACTGCAGAGTGAGATGGACAAAGTGGTGGAAATGCACAAGCATCCTTGAACTTGAACTAAGGTTCACATGCCATCATTATTCTCTCATTTTTTTGGAAATGGTATTGCAGCGGTCCCTGACATTTTTGGCACCGGGGACCGGATTTGTGGAAGACAATTTTTCCACGGAGTTGGGGGGATGGGGGGATGGGGGATGGGAGACGTTTCAGGTGGTAATGAGCGATGGGCAGCGGCAAATGAAGCATGGCTCGCCTGCCAGCCACTCACCTCCTGCTGTGTGGCCCGGTTCCTAACAGGCTGCAAACTGGTACGAGTCCGCGGCTGGGGGTTGGGAACCCCTGAATTGGACCGAATAAGCACATGGGGATAAGTCAGTGCATTTTTAAACTGAGGGATGGAAAAATTCCATACGGCAGCACATTAACTCATGCTAAAAGAAACAGATTTGGGATTTTAATTGCTTCACAGCTGAAGCACCTTCATTGAACAATGTATGTAACAAAGTGTTCTAGTTTATCGAAATATCTGTATATGGTTCATTCACTGCAGAGATAGATGAGCAAAGGAAGTTCCAATTACAAGAAAAAATCCTACCACTTAATATCAGACTTTCGCTTATAAAGTCTAAGTAGGTGAGACAGGTTTTGTTTCATGAATTCTATGCATAAATTCATGAGAATGCAACCAAAATTTTACCTGTTACCATCATGTAAGTCATCACCATTAACTGGTCCTCCCTTCCACAAACATGTCTAGACATCTACCTTAGGGATCATGGTGTACAATTGGCAAGTCTGGAAGAGTAATTCAGGGAACCTTGTATCTACTAAAGCCTTCGGGAAAAAGCCACCCCTGTATGATTCCAAACATTAACCATTATTAATCTAAAGAAGGTTTCAGGAAGTCAATTTCTATTCCACCTTTGGCAATCATTTAAGTGATTCTACAAATGAAGTTAAAATAATGGAGGTGGTGTTTCAGAGCACCAAGTTAAGAGTTCTTAGAAAATGAAGATACAGCTTACTGATTTTCTTTCTTAGTTGCAATAATCAAAGAACACAAGGAAGGATCTCAAGTATCACCTTAATCTGTACAGATTTTGAAAAGTTTATTCTGGGATTTAAAGAGTGACTTTGAAGGTTTTCTAACACATATATTCCACTGGATTGTTTTCTTAAGTCATTTCTTCTAATATTAAAATCATTCCAGAGCTGGGAGAAAGGGGGAAAAAAATCAAATTTGTACCAGCTGCATAAAAACAAGGTATCTAAGAAAATTGCCCTGGTTATGTCATTATACACCATTTTCAAAGGCTCGAGTCTTGAATATTTCATTTACTGTTTTTCTCTTTTTTTAAAGATAAGTTCCTCGGGTGGCATTAACCAATGGCTTGGAGGAGCCTAGGAAAATGAGATTTTTCTTCCCCAGGTCCAGCATAATTTTTTTTTTTTTTTACTTTTGACCTAGATATTATTTTGCAAGATTGAAGAAGTAATCAGTGTCTTAACTTTATACTTACATGAAGTAATGTTCAATGCAGTATGCTGCTTCCTATAAACCTGCACTGGTAGCCTGATAAACAACTCATTTTGGGTATTTTAAAAGGCAATAAACGCCTTAACTAAATGAACCATCAATTCATATAGAGGCAAAAGAATTGCTACTTCCCAAAGAGCTTAACAGATTTGAAATGATAAATTTATATACTAAGACAATCTAGTTTCTCTGGCTTTTGGGACTGTAAAGATTCATTTATTAGATCTATGTCTGTGTCTTTTAAAATTTGTTATTCAAAATCATCTCCAGCTGCAGATGTTGTTAGTGTGAGTCTAATGCTGGTTAACCCTCTACTCCTTCCCCGTTAAATGAATTTGACTTAAGTTAATAGTGAGAATACTGTATTGTCTAACAGTTGCACTAAAAACCTGTGAAGTGTGTCTGTTTTCTAGCTCTCAGAGCTTTGGCTAGAAACTGTAAGAAATTAACACAACATTGTAAATCAACTATACTTCAACAAAATTAAAAAAAAAAAAGAAATTGTGTCGAGTATTTGCCCTTTATATTGTTATTATTTATAACCTGCCTAGCACTCACAGTCACAAGTATCACCCAATGGTCAAGGCTTGGCTTTAGGGCAAGCGATTGGTCAAAAATGTGACTTACTATGAGGAGACTTTCCCAGAATAAGTAGATGAGATGAGAATTCTTCCTTCTCCCAGGCCTGCTGCATGTACACCATCCCTGTTGGGTTTCATTGCCTTCTTAAGATGACAAATCATGGGGGTGCCACACGGCTCTATAGTTTTAGCGTGAGATGAACTAGTAGGCATGGTTCCTTATTGCCGGCCACTTTGCTGGGCTTGCACTGAGACCTCCTGGCCAATTATGAGATGTCATATTTATATTCAACTACAAAAAGGTTTCTCATTAGTCTACACAGCAATGTCAACATCAATGATTCACTGTGAAGGAAATTTACTTGATTCATAAAAAATGTAATATTTAAGCAAGTGGTTTCATTAGCTTTTAGAGCAATCTCATCTGTTCTCTGAACCATTAATGACCTGTTGCAAAATTCTGTGTCTGCTAAGTAATTGACATTTAAATACTTGAGGAAAACATGAATGGATATAAGTGATTAGATAAGGCCTTCATTTGTAGCTTCTCTTTACGATCCCTGTGATATATGGTCATTAAATAAAAGGAACTTCAGTAGGTCCTTGAAGATTTAGATTCACTCCACAGTGGCATCTGCTATTTTCTAGTTTTATTATGTAGGCATTTTTAGCATCAGAGAATGCAATTAGATCATTTGTTTCCTTAGCTGAACTCTATAGTCCTGTGCAAAGACAAGTCTTTGAAAGCCACTATTAAGTTCCTAATCCAATCTTTATTAAAAAGACTCAATATTATGGACCAGGAGGTTAAGACAAATCCTTAAAAAAGTAATGATCAAGCTTTGCTATAACCCAACGATGCCTTCTACTGCAGTAAAACTTGAAGTTAGGAATATGTTTATAGTTTTAATGTTTTGTTCTTCTCTTCCAGTGTGGATTATTACAGGATATTGAATATAGTTCCCTGTGCTCTACAGTAGGACCTTGTTGTTTATCTATTTTATATATAGTGGTTTGTAACATAGTTGTAATGTCTTTAAAAAACAGAATGTGATCCTTAAACTATAGATGTGTGTAGACAATGAGTTCCACCAAAGAAAACACTGAGAGAAACAACACTAACATGCTTTCTCAGTCTCTCTAAGGTAAGCAAAGTTTTACTTTCAGGACTAATTATCACAAGTAGGATGTGAATAAAATTTCTTTCTCAGGGTCATTCTCTCCAGCGTTGAGGTTCTCTAACTGAAATTTCATTCTACATTTGCACCTCCACCTAAGAAATCCCTTAAGAGTCAAATGCCACCTCGGTTGACTCTCCTTTTTTTTTTTAAATAAGTTTATTTATTTATTTATTTTTTGGCTGCATGGGGTCTTCATTGCTGTGCGCGGGCTTTCTCTAGTTGCAGAGAGCTGGGTCTGCTCTTAGTTGCGGTGCACGGGCTTCTTTTTGTGGTGGCTTCTGTTGTTGTGGAGCACGGGCTCTAGGCACATGGGTTTCAGTAGTTGTGGCATGCGGGCTCAGCAGTTGTGGTTCACGGGCTCTAGAGCGCAGGCTCAGTAGTTGAGGCGCACGGGCTTAGTTGCTCCGCGGCATGTGGGATCTTCCCGGACCAGAGCTCGAACCCGTGTCCCCTGCACTGGCAGGTGGATTCTTAACCACTGCGCCGCCAGGGAAGTCCCCACCCCTGTTGACTTTTAAGAGCATGTCATCTGTCTCACACTGTGCTCAGTCAGTGTGACTCTACAGATGGTAAATCATTGGCTACCCCAGAGTTTGCTCTGAAGCCATGCTAACAGAAAATCAGAAAGGCCTTCAAATACAGGCAGCTTTGTTTCATATGTTGTTGAGAGCATATGGGGTTTGGTGACGGATCCCTGCTCAAAGCCATTACTATTTAGAGACTGGAAACAAAGTTAGCTCCTGAACGCCAGGGGTCAGTGCCAACAAGTCAATTCATGTCATAAATCTACATCCCTACTATGTGCCAGGCACTCTTCTAGCGCTTGGGATATGTCAGGGAGCAAAATAAAGATCTATTCCCTTATAGGGCTTACACTCTAGCAGGGGAAAGCCTTAAAGGGATTATAGCCTTTCAGAAGGTGACAGATGCTCTGGAAAAAGAGCAGAGTAAAGCGGGTTGGGAGTTCAGGGTTGGGGATGGCTTTAATAGTTTTTTTAGGGGGGTGGTGGGATGAATTGGGAGATTGGGATTGACATATATACACAAATACGTATAAAATGGATAACTAATAAGAACCTGCTGTATAAAAAAATAAATTAAATTAAATTCAAAAAAATAGTTTTTTAAGAAACACAGAAGGAATACCAACGTTTTAAAAGTTAAATTTATCTTCATCCCTTTCTGACAAGAGTAGAAGCTGAAGTACGGAAGTTAATCAACCCCCTCAAAGTCACATGAGTCTAATATCTATGCTTTTAATGTCTTTGTTTTAGAACAATACAGGCAAAAGAGAGAATTCATCTAGTTCTTCAGATAGGTGGAATGGGTGTTAGCCAGAAAATACTTTTGGGAAAGAGGAATTGATAGCAATGGGAAAAGGATATTTATGGAATCTTGACTAGAATACCAAACCCGTGCTGGGTTATATGATGGGAAAAGGTTGAAAAGTAGGTCAGACTGGATTAGGGTGGGTTAACAGAACTCTATTTTGTCTAGACGGTGCTGAGAAGACTTTGAGGTTTTGAGCAATGGTGTAGAGGTCGGGGTGGTGACAAATCTGTGTGTGGAGCCGTGGTATCAAAGAGTCAGATAGCTTTGTAGTATGATAGTTGCATGAACTTGCCATTTTGAGTGATTCAAAACTGCCGGTTTCTTTCATTTAATTACTTGGTTAATCTTTTGGAAACAAAGCCTTTTAACTGAAAGGTTAAGGTCTAACAATCTCAAATGTCAGATTCAAGGTTATCCCATCTTGCCGAGCTATGATGCTTGGTGACCCTCAAACTTCAAATAAACAACATGTCCTAAAGGTGGCTTAAAAAAAAAAAATCAAAGGCCATTATGTCTTATAACTTTCATTCTAAGACCCTAGAAAAAGAATTCCCATAATGTCAGTTTTAGAAAACCTTACGTAAGTATAATGATATTTGAAATGGGAGCGACTAAAGGAACTTGTAAAAGGGAGCTATTGACTAAAGTAGTCATGTCATTGTAGCTCCTTGCTTAAAGCAGAACAGATAACATTTTCCCATTGTATATATGCTTCTCCATATAACTATTGAAAGACTAGAAGGAAGAGTCACAAGGAAATGCTGGTCAAGAAGGGTGGCAGTAGGGTGAGAGACAGATTTCTGCTTCTTATACATTTAGAATAGTGATATTAGGGTGACGTGTGCCTTTCCGCATTTTTAAAATTAAATTCCTTAGGGATGTACTAATTTGTCAGATAGCAATATTTAAAATGTAGGCAAATCTGTAGTCTTACTTGGGCTAAAGACAGAATCATAAAGCTACTCTAGTATCAGTCACATGAAATTAAACTCAAAAGCTAAGAGAACCTACAAATTGAACTTGAACATCTCTGCAAGCGTGCAGAACGCTGCTCACAGAAAGCTTTCCACACTGTCATCTTAGACTTCGTTAAATGTTTACTTGTCCAAAATTGTTGAGAAAAGCTCCTGATATATTAAAACAAATGAACAGTATGTTTTGAATCAATTGCTCACTGGGGTTTGAAAAAACTCTTATGCTAGCATTTTCAAAGTTGATCAGAGTACGGTCTATTGCCTATTTCCAGACTGGTTTTCTTGGATCCAATGGGGTCTGTGTAGATAGGAACAAGTTGGCAACCTAAGTTAAGAATTAAAGAACCTAATTTGTATGTTCAGTACAGCTGCACATACAAATTTAAAAAAGCAGCTTTCTTTGATCTGAGCAGAAATTGTGTTAAGTCAAAGGGATAACCTTAATTATTCGGTACTGAGCCAAAGGTTTCATCTATTTTCTCAATTTTTATTAGTTCTTTAGTAAATAGTTTGGTAGATGCTCTTAAAAGGAGAAAACAGGAGGAGAATAAGAAGTTGTCCTTGGACAACCTGATGAAATACCAGGTTGAAAACTATTCGCCACTATGATTATTATTGGCCCTTGTGATAATATCTATTGGGTTAGATAGATGTATGAGCCATGATGAATACTCCAGTGGCAGAAGTTAAACCAAAGGCTTGACCACACCATGTGGAGAATTTCAGTAACAGCTTGTTGGCTTTTCTCAGGCCCTGAGCAGATATAAACTAGAGGAATCTAGGGGTATTGCTCATTATAAATAACCTTAAAGTCAAAAAAAGACTCAAAACTATTTTGCTTATACCAACAGATAAGGCAAGCTGAAGTTCTCTGTTTTGCTCTCTTTACAATAAATTCCAATTAATGTTGCAGATGAGAGTCGCTTGAGTCACTCATTAACCTGGCGATCTGGTTAGTGTTTACCAAATACCTACTGTGTTCCAAGCACTGTATTATGCTGTATATACAGTGACAAAAATAGATATGGTCTCTACTCTCAAGGGGCTTACAGTATAAACAGGGGAGAGAGAATAAGCAAGCAATAGTTACAACTGCTACTAAGTATTTCAGAGGAAATGTTTCTGATTAGGGTAGAAAGTTTCACTGCCATTAATAACGTTTACAAGAGAAGGCAAAATTAGACTACTTCAAGGAATTCTATATATTGTTTTCTTATTAATATCAACCACGGAAAGATGAAAATTTTGTCTTAAGGGTTTAATTACCCTCTTCAATAGCCAGTTTTAAAATGATGACATTTACTTAAAACATTAATTAGATGGGAGATATTTACATTAAATATTTGGGAATCTCCTATAATAATATGGCAATCTGGAAGACCATCTGTGTGACAGAGCCAGTGGGAGGAAAAAATCTTGTGATATGCTAGGTTATGAAGGAATGTCAGTGATGTTTCCTGCAAAGTTATCTTAAAATCTAGAGTTCTGAATCAACACTCTCTTCATAAACACAGGAAAGAAACATATGCTCACTTGGCATCAGTTTTGCCACTTCAGGAGTACAAGCAATTCAGAGATGACACAAACCTCTATATTCTAGAACCAAACATGTTCTGTGGCACTCTTAATTACCAGATTTTTCTAAGAGTACAACAGGGTCACTTTCAGATCAGGCCAAACTACTGAACTGTGGATTTAAATGAAGCAATATTTTGAAAACGTAACCGTGGGTCCCTACTAGTGGCTTTAGTTATTTAAGCAGCACTACCTAGTTTACGAGAGGATCAGCAAGAGAATATTAGGTAACAATTGGTTAAGGTTAGCCTTCATCAAGAACATGGACTTTATTATCACCCCAAATAGTAAGGCGCTCAACAAGTGTTGGCTGCATGAAATATAAGAATTTGGATCCTAAAACAGAGCACAGTTGCATCCATTGTTTCTGTTAAAGACTTCTTGTATACAAAGCTGAAGATTTCTATCTCTATACACTATCTGGAAACTGAAGTACAGATTTTCTTTTGTTCATGGATATACCTAAAAGACCCACAACAGTATTGTCTGTAGCTTAGAATGAAGCTAAGATTTTATCTTAGACTGTTCACATATCTACTGAATCTGGCAAACTTTCGACCCTCTATTTTCCATAATTACCCTTTATTTCCATACCTCTGCTCCCTCTCCACCAAAAAAAATTTTTTTTACTTAGTTCCGGGATTCCTCCCCAGTCTTGCTTCATCGCCATTCCGACGAGTTCCTGCTTCCAAAAAAGCTATACTATCTTGTGTCACGTACCTTGTTCCTGACAATTAGCCAACTCTTAGTACAGTGTTATATTTTTTATACACACAGCACAGGTATTTCATATTTAGAATACTTGAAGTAAAAAAAGCTCCTTGTGGGATTAATTCTCCCTTCCATCTTCTCAAAAGGATCCAATGAGAATCTAAGTTGTAAGAGCCTCTAGTTGTCTCTGACCCACTTTCATGGCTGAATTCTTGTAGTGGCGCCCTATCAGACCTCAGGGTCTTCCTGATTTTGTATTAATCAGGCATCAGTGTTCAATTCCTCTATTTACAGTCAATCTGAGATGCAAAGCCTTGTATATTTAGAATGCACAGTAGATATATACATAGCCACCTGTTGCCTGGAGAAGCTGATCTCTTCCATTTACCCTGCACACACACACACACACACACACACACACACACGTGTGTGTGCACACACAAGTACACAGTGCCTTCTCTTGTTACCTCCCTAGCCTGTAATACTTACTGCCTTCACCTACTTAAATTCCTACCTGTCATTCAAAGTTCACTCAAGATGTGTTGTCTTAGGTCTTCACTTACCTCTCACCGGCCCTACACTTCTCCACACTTGACCTATTGTTGTCCTCTGATTCCTGTGGAACTCTTCCCTTAACTCAATGAAATTCTGAGGTCAGGGAATCATTTACCCTACTTTTCTAGCCCCCATGCAGTCTGGTAGAAGGAGTGCACTTAAAACATTAGAGGTAATACACAGTTGCAATTTGTTCCTTAATATAGAAATCTTTACCTTGCTGATTTTCCATGAAAGAACAGGTCTTTCTTCAACTGCTAAGCAATCGCTACTCAAACTCCTCCTGCCAATACAGCCAGGTTAATTGATCTGAGTCAGCATTTTGTTTTCCGGATTTAATAAAGAGATCTACCGCTTAGCAGATAAAGATCTAAGTCCTTGCCCTGACATCCAAAGCTCAGTGCAGTCCATCTCTCCTTTCCAAATGATATCACCCCTTACCTCTCTACCACCTGTACTTTCTCTTGGCCAAACTGGCCAATCAGTATTCTTTGGGCATACATCTGCATGATGTACTTATGAGCTTCTGCCTAGAATGCATTTTTCTTCCTACCTTTGCTGATTTGACTTCCACCATTCCTTTGAAAGCCAAATCCATCATCACACCTGCGTCCTTTTCTTTCTGTACCACTCTGTGCCATTTAATTATAATAAAACCATACGTTAGTTGAGCGGTTGTCATTTTCTCTGAATTTCAGGTAGGCAGCAACTGTTCACACTTACGTGTTCCCTAGCAGGTGTTAGGTAAATGCTTTCAGCCAACTTTCAATTACAACCAGTGAAAACTTTAGATCACCTGGACAAATCAGAAACCCCAAGAACAAGTTATCAGGCAGCCGAGCAAACATCTATGCATCAAGATATCCTTCAGAAGACAGGCTGGACATTGAATAAAACTATCATTTCAATTCAAGTACACGAATTCTTCTGAAAAGCCTTAGCTATAGTTGAACCTTGGTCCAGGCAGAAATCCATATTAAATCTCCTTATCGTCAACCAGCTATGGATGGAAGAGCCTGTTCTATTTGTTTTCTACTTCAGAACTGGGATTTTATTTAAGATATCTGACTTCAGAAGCAAAGGGTAAAAAAAGAAATCCCAAAACAAAAACAAAAAATAACACGACCACCACCTAATGCTGATGTAGTGAAGCACAGCTGGCATTTTCCTTTCAGGGAGGTTTGAGCGCCTACTGTGTGTACCATTCCAACTTCTGATCTACAAGTAAGTTACACGTTTCTCATCTGGGTTAACATTGTGCCCCAAAGCCAGACTGGTTTGGCATTCTTCATAGGACTACGAGAGCCCTCTGACAAATAGCCGGACACATTTGGCTTATTTCTGCTGCCCTAAATGGTAACAAAAAAACACGTTAGCATCTGCGTTACATATTATAGAGGATTAGAACAGCTCTTGGTCCCTTAGTGGGAAACTTCAAATATGAAAAGTAAGTGAGATCCTTTGGGTGAAATGTTTAGAACAGGAAGGCAGCTGTACCCAACACGGATACATTAGTGAAGATATTTTTAACTTTCCAGTTACTTGGGCATGGATTAATTCTAGACCTCAGGACGACTCAACTGTCCTGCCCAGAGGAGGTTTAAGTGGTACCTTAAGAATTAACATCTGTGTGCCGGTACTTGTTTAGGAAGCATGGCCACATTTTCCTGCTCGAACTTCACATTTAATAGTTTCATGATAGGTAAGAAAGATGGTCTCATTTTCAGCCTGAATGTGTTCATCTCCAGATTTTAGCTTGCCAAAAGACCACAAACAATGAGAACAAGACGATTTTCCAATATCAATTTAGTTATTTCATTGAGAATTATAGTCCTAGAGCAGGTGCACTTCTGAGGCAGTAGCTCTGAGGAAGTTGTTTTTTTCTTTTTTTTTTCATGGCTCCTCCTTTAATTTTAGTTTGGAGGCAACTCGTTCTATTGACGGAGAAAATGAAGCTCAGTTGTTATATTCCTCGCCTTCAATAACAAAGCTGGGTTGTGGACACCGTCATTTGTAGTTCAAAGCCCAAGCTCTTAACCACTAACCTATGCTGCCTCTTCAAAGCCAGAGCTCCAATTGTCTCCTTCTAGATCACACCCTTGTATCTTTCAGTCTAAGGCGCGATCTCTGCTAAACACCCGTCTCTGATGAACACTGGTCATTCTTAGGACTGTTTTGCAAGGAGGGTGAGGTGACTAAGGGTCAGGGACTAAGAAATGGCCGTGCTGTCATTCCACTGCAGGAGTAGAGCCTACATTCTTTACTTCACGTAAAATAGAATTTCTTCTAGACTTCTGTTCACTGGGAGTTCTTCCGTTGCTAGCCTAGCAACATACTTCATGTGACAGGTGTTTATTAAATATTTTGACAACCATCAAGGTTTGAATCATAAAGATTCACGCTTGAATCCTGGCTCTCCCACTTAATGGTATGACCTTGGGCAGGCTGATATCTATTGATCATACTGGAGTTAAGAAATGGAGATATCTTTTCTACCTTAAGTGATTTAAAGTGAAAGTCAAATGGGAGAATGGCATAGTGCTTCATAAACCATAAAGAGCTATAAAAACTAAGTGCAGCAGATTCATTTACCATGATGGCAAGGCCTACATCTGCACTCTGGGCAAGGCATGAAAAAACAAAATAAAAAGTTTTATAGGTTAGAGAGAACCATCTGGTTCAAGAGTAATGATGTAGTTTACGGAAATCTTTTTAAAAAGAAGCAACTGGGACAGTCTTCTAATAAACGGAGATTAATTATGTTTTTTTAAAAACCCCAAAGGGAAAAGGATTTGGAAGCGAACTGACAATATAAAACTAAGGAGTAGATCCGTTTTCCTAGAATCAAGAAAGCAGTTATGTGAGATAGCAGGAAGAATGGCAAGGTTTGTGCTTTTTCATCTTTCTCAGATTCAGTTAAACTGAGCGATGTTTAAATGCTTTATTATTTCCATGACTGTAGGAATTCAGTTACTTTGTTATGCTTTCCACTGAACAAGTGAAATCTGAAAGTTAGTCTTAGATCACGTGAAGGGCTTGCTGAGATACAGCTGGACGGGCCCTACTGCTCACATCTGCTTTAGTGGATGTGGCATGGGAACCCAGAATCTGCATTTCAAACAAGTTCCCAAGGATGCTGATGTAGCTGGTCCGGAGACCGCACTCTGAAAGCTAGTCTGCGATGAGTTCTTTCTAGCTGTGAACAATACACTCTAGCTAACTACGTGTCCAATCTTGAAAGAATGAATGAATCTGACTGTTAAATGAGAACTTACACAGCTCATCGGTTACATAAAGTTCTTGAATGAATCTGACTGTTAAATGAGAACTTACACAGCTCATCGGTTACATAAAGTTCTAAGTCTGTTTCAGAATAACACTTTGTGTCACATTGCTAGGGAGAAATAGGGTAGCGTTTTACCCAGAGAAAACATTAAACTGTAAATTCCTCACCCAAATCTCTTCCAGGTTGGAGAACATTTCAAACCCAGCTTTTCCAGTATTCTTACTTCCTAACCTACCAGCTCCATGGTTACCTAAAAATATAAGTGACAGCCCCAATGCATTCTGCCTCACCGTAGCTCCCCTGCCCTGAACGCTCACTCAGCCTGCTCTGTTCACTCAGAAAGAACTCTTACTAGTTTAAAGGAGTTAAAGGTCACTTGCCTCTAGCTAGCTTAGGGGCTAAGTTATAAGTTACAGCAGCAGAAAAACATTAACTGGCTTGCTCTGTATTGAGCCAACAGCTTTTATGTTCCTGAAATTTCATAAGCCATAATGTTTGTGTCGTGATGATGTAAGAATTAGCAAGAGCTGGACAATTTGGATGATAGTTTTGGATGAAAATAACTTGAGAAGAGAAGGATGAGGTAGGTAGAGAGGAGATTCTACCTCACTTAATAAAAAAAAAGTAACTTCCATTTTTAGACCAGGAAGCAGTTTGTTCAGATTCTGCTTACCCTAGAGTGACAGGCTTCCTTCCAAGGTAGGAGAAAGATTCGGGAAGGGGAGTAACGGTGGCAACCTGCCCAGCTACGTGGGCAAGGACAGCATGGGGCCCTGTGTACTCAGAAGACTTTTTATTTCTAGCCTAGTCCCTCAGTTTAGTTCCCATGGTCCTCTCCCTTCCCACTTCCTTCTGCTATAATGCTGACTTCAGGCAGAAGGATTGCTCCTTCTCTGTAGGGGGTCTGGGGGTAGGGGGTGGGGGGAAAGACTTAAATGAGACCAGAGGAGGTCAGCTTGACCAAAGCAAACTGCAGGCTCCAGGCAGAAAACAGAGAGTAACTCCCAGGCGGTTCAGTGTTAAGCACAGCAAACTCCCTGGCTTTGTTAATACTAAGTGCTTAAGTGATTAACATTTTTCAGGTAGACAGGCGGTGTCCAACTTTGACAAAGACATGCCCCGTTCTGCATTTAGTTTTCACAAAGATACATAATTCAGTGGTTCAGGGGGCAACATGAAAACAAAACATCGGAGTAAACTATTCTAAGCATACCGGATTAACAGTCTTCCCAACAAACCTGGGGGTAGGTATTATTATTCTCTCCAGATAAGGAAGCTTAAGGTCAGAGAAATGACGCAATTTGCTCAAGGTCACATGAGCAGCAGTGCTGTCCCTGGGATTTGAACTCAGGCAATGGGGCCCCCGAACCCACACTTGCGGCCAAGCAAGGTGTGAGGTGGAAATGGCCTGTGTGCCAGCCCTTGGTGTCCACACGCAGCGTCATGTGTTCCCCTCACCAGAAATCAGCGTACTCTTTATAGGAGGGGGCTCGATGGCCTGCTTTCCTTCTGAGTCACAGGATTAATCCAGTCAGGAAACATTACCATGAGTTAGGTTACCCTTAAATACATAGATCTGAGGTTACAGCTATTTCGGCTAAATGTGATTTTGGCCAACCTCTGTGCAATCCAGTGGCACGGCTTCAACTTTAGAATTACACAGCAGCGCCAGAGAATTTTCAAATACCACATCCTGTTCCTCAGGTGTTTCATATTTCGAGTCGAGTTCTCATTCTGGTTCTGCTTGGAGTGTAGACAGTCTTATGCCTTTGGTCAAATACCAAAACCTCCCTAACTGGTCCAGTTTCAAGGCTTTTTCCACCTGGGGAGGCATCTTCTGCTTCCCCTTAGGGCAACTTAACACCCTGGAGCTCTGTCTTTGGCAGCCTTCTCAAGTATTTCAGCATCCTAGGTTTGTCTTTAAGAAAAGCATTAACTAAATCCTCAAGTCACTAGAGACTGAGGAAGGGAAACACATGGAAACTTCAAAACTACCCAGGTGAAAAGTATCATGGTAGCAAGTGTAGGCTTACAGACATATGAGGGTAGAAAGAGAAGTGAAGCAGCCCATACTGGCTGTACCACCAACAGCCCAAGTCTCCACAAAGCCTCCTGCTGAGCAGGAGCCGTGACCAAGGCTTCCGTCTTCCTGCTCTCTAACTCTTCAGGTAATGGGAGGCATGGCCGAGCAGGCCAATAATATCACCCCAACCAGCTGGTCAGCAGCTTCCATGGGTCCCTGTACCACCTTCCTTCATGCCAACAAGTGTCTTGAAAGCAATTCCCTTCAACCCAAACAAGGTGGCTGAAATCCATTCAACCTTTTGGGCAAGGCAAGACATAAGGCCTATGCACAGGAATTTGGACTTTTAGTTGAATCTCCAACTATAAAAAGTCTTGAGTGGAAATGCAGACCCTGGATTCTGTCCTTAACAGTGAGGCAAGGCTTTGAACAAGCGCTGTGGCTCCCTTCCTCTCTCACATCCTCAGGAGAAGATCAGCTGTGTCCAAGATCACCAGAATGGCGACTACCTATGTGTCACAGCTCAAAATTGGAAGACGTTCTCCTACCATCTACTTTAAAACGGAGGAGGGTATAGCTTAAGAAGAACTGGTTGCTAGGGCATCCATTTGGAGTTGGGAGTGGGAAGGGAAGGGGAAGTGAAGTTAGTCATCACCAACAAGAAAAAGAATCCAGTCTGCCTTAGGAGGATGCTGGCTAGGGATGTAGAAGTAATCTCTTCCAGAAATACACATTGGAAACAACCACTAGGCCTCCTTTGTGCTTTCTCAACAAGATTGCGCATTGCATTAGGTGTACCGTTGTTTATTAGCACATACGTAGCACTTCAACCAAAAGGATCCTTCCCCAAAGATGAAGGACAGCTCAATCTCAAATACGTCTGAATTCTCATGGCAATAAACCTTCTTGCAGTATCATAGAGGCCTATCTCCCCTCAAGGAGGGAGAGACAGAACCTGGGGCCGTAGGGGGCAGGCACCACGCCCAGAGAAGAGTAGCCTCATCAAGGTCTGGCTGCTGGTTTCAGAAGCCAGGTGGAGGTGTCGCAGAGCGTGGAGGCAAGCCATTTGGTGGCTGTCAGGCTCCCCCATTCCCAGCTAGTCCCTCCTGCCCCAACAGCCAGTAGATGCTCCTGTGTGGGGAGCAAACCTCAAGCCTGCAGGAAGATCAATGACATACCCCATCAAAGCCATTCCAAGAGCCTTATCGGACCTCTTGAGGGCATTTCTGCAGCTGCCTTCTTTCCTCAGCCATTCCTTCTGTTTGAGTTAGCTCTGTCTTACCTCCCTCTCCCCCCTTCCCCTGCTTTGCCTGATTAGGGCCAGAAATTTTTTCATTAAGTCACTTTATAGTGCAATAACAACATTTACTATTCATGAAGTCGCCCCTCCGTAATTGTTAAGTCTTTCCATGTGTCTGGAAGCTTATTTCGGCTCTTCTCGTTTTACAGAGTGCCTCTCTTCCTTCCAAACACAAACTAAGAAGAAGGAGGATAAGGTGGGGGGAGGAGGGGAAAGGATGGGGTGCAGATAACATCCAGATTCTTTAAGTGTTTTTAATCCAGTTCGATTTCCCTTTGGACTCAGAGGGCTCCCTTCTAAAATTGACTGCGGACCTGAATTCCAGGCTAAGAATTAAGTCAAGAGGAAAGGACGACAGAAACAAATAACAGAGTCAGCTCTAGGCTTATGAAACCCGCTATGTTGACTGGGGCTCCAGTCAACCATTCTTTTTTTCCCCCTTTTCCAAAATTCTTACTTAATCTTTCCAGATTACAACAAGCAGGCAGACACCGCTTAAACCCTCAGAGTATTTCAAACAAGTTTGTTCAGTCTCTTGGGCAGATACTTTCTTAAGAATCGGGTGTAAGACAAAGTTCACATTTTGATGCCATACGTTGTCAGTCACCGGAAAAAAGCTTCTCGCAGGCACAAACCAGGTCCCCAGCCTTTGTCACACGGCAAAAATAACCCCCCTTGGAGGAGTTAATTAGGCGGTCAGCAGCGTCCGATCCGGGCTGCCCACAGAGCTTTTAAACAAGCACACACACACACACACACACACACACACACACACACACACACACACACACACACACACACACACGAGGCGCTTGTTAAATGTCACTAGTTGGACATCTGGATTCCGACCCCAAAGATAAACGCATTTCGCGGGAGCATTCCTCGGATGTCAGGCCACAAAACCGCCTTTTGCCCAAGCACACCGTCTCCTTTCTAAGATGCCCCAGCAGTCCCAGGTCCGCATCCCAACGCGGAGCGGGAGGGAAGCAAAGGAGGGAAAGAGGTCGCCAAAAATGGAGCCAAAGGGAGGAAGGATCGGAAAGCTACTCACAGGCTAGCTAGCGCCTCCGCGATGCGAGCATGACTTCCCGGTGGTGCCTGAGCCTCCTGGCTACCGCGCAGCCGACACGGCGGCCGCGCTTAAATAGCCGCCGGCCCGGGAGCCTCGGAGCCGCGGGCCACTCCCGGCGAGATATGGTTCTAATCAGATGCTGGCAGCTGAGGACTCCCCAGGAATGCGCCGGGATGTTTTTGCTGCCTGGGCTGGGTAACTCCCCCTCAACGTGTCTGCTGAGTCTTCCAAACTTAACTGTTTATTAACTCGAGCTGGGGCCGCGCAGAGGAGCCGGCTCCCGTGGACTGGGAGCCCCACCAGCGCGGGGCGATCGCCCGGAGCCCAGCGAAGGGGAGGAAGAAGGAGTCAGGGCGCCGTCCGGAGCCCAGACTCGCGGGGCTGGGGACAAGGGACAGGGGAGGGTGCGCTTAAGGACAGGAAAGGGAAACTCCGCAGGAAAGGGGTGGGACCCAGCGACCTTCATCTCACAAATTCCTTCTCTGCGTTGCCGCTTCCAGTGATGTGGCGTCCCAAGTCATCCTAACCCGGTAGGGCCCTTTGAACAAAGGGCTGCCTCTACTCCTGACTTTCCTGGCAAGAAGCAGTGGATGCTAGCTCAGATCTGCTGTCGCTACAGTTGCACGTGTGATTGCCCCCTTTAAAGGAATTCGTGTCTCTTTCACGGCAAATGTGGGTGCACTTAAGTGCACCAATTTAAATTGGTGGGTAATCTGTGTGTATATGTAAAACATACTGTATTTATGCATGAAATATAATCCTGTATATACAGATATAAAGACAATACTCTCTATGAAATGGATATAAACAAAAACATGCACGCCTATATAACCTAACTAATTAAGCTATATACTTGATATAAACAGAGAGATTATATACTGGCTTCTCCCACAGTATGGGCATCCCTGGGTAGACACATAACATGACTTTATCTGCAGTGATTTCTATAGTGTTTCCTATACTTCTAAGAAAAATCTGAAATATGAGAAATAAAATGTTTGGAAATAGTGACATACAGTACTCAGCAGTAGAAGGCACTCCATGGCGTATCTTCGTGGACCTTAACAAGCTGGGGATTCATCTTCTCCGTATTTTAAAATCATGAACACTTGTAAAACATCCCCAGAAGCTTTGTTGATTTCTAAGAGTTATGAAATTATTCTTGTGAAAGTATGTCTATGTTTCCTTCTTTTTTTTTTTTTTTAAGTCTTAGACAGTGTGTACTAAATGTGAAAACAACTAAATTGTGACTTGGATGGGAAGGGGTTATTGATTTTATTGAGTAAGTAACACACAGTGGATTTGCATTTTACCTCTGGAAATTGGGGGTTCAAATCAGGCTCATGGGACACCAGATATGTATTTTGTGGTCCCAGCCTAGATCCGACTGCAAAACCACGTAATTTGGGACAGCTCAGTGTGAGTGACAGTCCCTGCTCTCAAGTAGGTCAGGCTTGGGACAGCCCTGGAGCCAGGCGTGCAGAGCAGCAAAACCTGTCAACGATGAGAATACTACCTCTTTTGACCTTTACTCTTTCTGCCACCTGTCTCATCCCCTCATACCTGGGGAGGTAGAGGTGAGGAGGGTGGTGCTGACAGTTTTCGATATTCCTCTGAGGTAATTTGCTATTATTTAAAAAAAAATGACTTTGTGTGAATGACAAGAGGTATATAAAATTTAGTCTTGGGACTGTATTTATAACATTTGTGCAGAGAAATTTATTTATTTATTTATTTTATACCACATTCTGTATTTTGTTTTATTATTTTTTTAACATCTTTATTGGAGTATAATTGCTTTACAGTAGTGTGTTAGTTTCTGTGCAAAGAACTTTAATTTTGGTACATTTTAGGACATAGTGCTTTATTTTTAAGATCCAGAAGTACAGAGGGCTGGTTTCCCTTCCAAAAGCTAAGTAGCTGGAAAAATGACAGCAGATTTCAGGCAAACAGAGGCTTTGACAATTTGAAGAAAAAAAAATGGGTCTCTCTTTTAACCTCACTATGTAACACTTTCTCAGAAATGACCACCCACATCTTTTTTTTTTTTAATCGAAAGACTCTTATCAAGAAATGTTGACTTATGTTTGCTCTACCCCACCAAATGGAAGGGATATGTCTAAGAAGCCAGAGGAAGAAAATGATTTCATCTGCCATAACCTGTAGTTTCAAGAGAAGGTTTTGGATGAAAATAGTGCATTTGTGAGCAGTGGGCTCACACACACAGCTGGAAGTGGACAGCTCTGTCATTTCACACAGATATCTTAAGAGTCAACAGTGGAGAACTCTGATTTGACTTGAAGTGTGTTTTTATATCTCTAGGGCTCTGATATTACTCTGGCAGTAATTCAGTATCCTGCTCACATTAAGAAAGAAAGAAAGAAAGAAAGAAAGAAAGAAAGAAAGAAAGAAAGAAAGAAAGAAAGAAAGAAAGGAAGGAAGAAAGGAAGAAAGGAAGAAAGGAAGAAAGGAAGAAAGGAAGAAAGGAAGAAAGAAAGAAAGAAAGAAAGGAAGAAAGAAAGAAAGAAAGAAAGAGAGAAGAATGAAAATAAATGTAACCCTTTTTATCCCTGGTAGAGCATAGTCTCCTGTCCCATGGAAGTTGTTGGCTTTTCAGTAAATCTAAAATGAACATCCTTGCTCCTGGAGAATCACACCCAAACCCACCCAGACATTAACCCTGCCTAAACCACGGTCTTTTCTTATCACTTCTGAAATTAATGTTTAGACAATTAAGGTGAGGAAAATTGAGTGCAATGTTTGAAAAACTGTGATCCTTGCATGACTCTTTCTTTGCACAAAACCTGCTTGTGAGGGAAAAGGAAGAAACCCCCCCAAAAAAACTGACGACTGTTCCCAGCCTAGGAAAGGGGTAGTTAATCCCGTGATGGCTTGCTGAAGAATGCATGGTTTATTATTAAAGTAATCTCTTAAGATTTTCCTGGAATGTGCTTCCACAGCAACTCTGCCTGTGCGAGCTATCCTATGTGTGTGTCTTTTCTTCCATAATTAAGCTGTTTTTTTTCCCCCTATAGCTCACAGACGAAAGGCTTTCTCTCTCCCTTCTCCAGGTTTTCTCCTATCTCCTTCCCTACTGTTCTTGTTTCCCTGAAACATTCCATTTTGAATCCTGCCATTTCCCATGAATTGTAAATGTTTCTTTAGACTTGGCCATAGGTAGACTGTGCACCTTGATTCCTTGCTGGATGTGTCCAGATGTTCTAATCAAACAGGGACTGCTTGAAGTCTGTGGATCTAGCAAGGTCACATCTTTTTTTTTTTTTTCCCTCCTCGGTGTTGTTAAAAAAAAAAAAAAAAAAAAAAAAGAAGAGAATAGCTATTGTTCCCAGAAAATGTTCTTTGACCTTCACTCATTCTGCACATTCATAGATGCAGAAAAACTGGCCCTATCAGATTTGGCTGTTGGCAAGGCAGGGCAAACATTGGAGGGTTTTCCCTTTCATCTATCTATCTATCTAAAATCTAAGATATTTGGAACGTGGTCTACTAAAGGCAGCCTGTTTTATTGGTTTGTTTGTTTTTGTTTTTTCTTTTGTTGGTTGCTTTTGTTTGGTTTCTTGGTTACACCTGTATCGCACCTCAGAACTCAATATTTATTATTTGCTTCTGATGTGAAACATTAGTGAAACTCAGATGTTACCTGAAAAGCTGGAATGTTGTAAAGTGAAGGAAAAATTCAATGTGATAGGTTTACATAACTAGTTACATTTTGCTATAATAAAAATTTTTATAATAAGAAGTTGTAAAGGGGAAAAAGAGTCCTTATAATGAATTACTCGTTAAAATATTATCTTATTTGGAAGGTACGTTGGAAAGAGTTATTAAAAATAAAAATACATGTAATACTACAAAATGCTAATATTAATTATCATTGTAGCAAATGCTTATACAGTTCTCTATCCTGTGAACAAGAATCTATCCCCTAGAAATAAAATATACATTAAAAAATACAAAGATGTTACTTGCTGCATTGTCCACAACAGCAGGAACCTGGGAAAAAATTATGTCTGTCAGTAAGGGGATGATTGAATAAATTACAATTCATCTGCACTATGAAATCATATGCAATCATTTAAAAGAATAAAATTGGAGTTGAACCTTGTAATATGGAAGGATTTCTATTAGGTAGTGTTGAGTGAGAAAAACAAGATATAGAAAAAAATGTAAAATATGTTTCTATTTTAGTAATACAAAAAGCAACACTTAGCTATGTAGGTTTGAGTGTGTGTGTGTGTGTGTGTGTGTGTGTGTGTGTGTATGCATGGTTATCAGGGACACTAGAGACTAGTGACAATACAGGTTACTGGGGACCCAATGGAGATTAGGGTAGACAGGGGGAGGAGAAGGGTGAGAGCCCTGCAAAAAGGGAAAAGAAATTAAAAGAGCCTGTATGCAGATATAGTTATAGATCTCATTTGTGCATTTAAGTGAAATGATATATCCATAGGTTTGTATAATTAAAAAAAAATACACCAAGTGATTTTAAGATAAGGAGAGAGAAGAGTTGTAAAAGCTATAAAATGGCTTTTCCCTGAGGAGTTTTCCTCAAGGTCTTTCAGAAGTGAGTGTTCATCAGTGCCCTCCTGATCTAATTTGGCCTCTAGAGCACAGTTCTCAAACTTTACTGTTCACCTCAGGCCTCCTGGGAACTTGCTTCCGGGAAAATTCCTGGGTCCAGCCCCAGAGCCTGGAAAGGTGTGTGTGTGTGTGTGTGTGTGTGTGTGTGTGTGTGTGTGTGTGTGTGTGTGGTGGGGGGGTTGGTGTGGGAGGAGAGGCATGCAGTGCATGGGAATCTGCAGGTTTAACCAGACCTTCCGGGTGATTCGGATGCTGTGTTTTTGGGGACCCTCTTTGAGAAACACTGAGTTTCTCCTGTGGTCAAGAAGACACTCATTTTGTTCCTCTCTGAGCCCTGAGAACTGTGTGGAGAGGGAAAACAGCAAGGTTGAGAGGAAGCAGGTGCCACTGGTCTTTAGATACTGCCCCTTCTCTCTCCCCTGATTCTCTGCAGCTTCAGTGTCCTGGCTCTGGTGGTGACTTCTCTCCCTGCCCCCTCCCCTGTCAAGACTTGTTTTCAGAGAAGGATCTGATACCAGTCATTTGCATGGACCTGTACCGAGATATTTGCATTTCCAACCATGACCCTTACTTGGTATGAAAGGCACTGCCCAGTGTTAAAAGGATCTCAGACATCAGTAAGAGCAGGGACCGATTTTTTTCCTATTTTTGAGCAGGTGGAGGTGATTGTCAACTCCACTCTGTATCCAGCATAAGGTTACCTAGAAAGAGAAGATTATAGGACCTCCAACTCCTGGAATGGCCCTCTGCTATCCCTGACGTCATTTTACATCTTGGCTTCAAAGGGCCCATTTCGAAAATTGAAGCTGTATATTACGTACATAATTGTTTTTCTGATACAGCAAAGGAAAGTGAGATTTAAGATCAGATCTGGGTTAAAATTCAGGCTCCATCTCTTACCAAACTACAAGATTTCTGCAAGTTTCCTAACTTCTCAAGGACTCAATTTTCTTATCTATAAAATGGGCATGCCCTGTCTTCCCCTCCCATTTGGCTTCTGGTGGGAAGAAAAAGAAGTTATATACCTGAGAGGACTTTGGAAAGTTTGACATTATATAAATACCATAAATTATGCAAAAATTATTCAAAAAATACATTATTGCGGGGGAGGGGGACAAGAAAGGTGCTTTGTCCCAAATGATTTCCGCCACCAACATCAGAAATTCTATCACTAGTAAATCATGTGTTTAGATAATGATGCTCCTCTGGCTGCAGTGAACTTTCCTAAGGCTGATCCCTTGGGCTAATCCCAGACCCTGATTTTCTAACATATTAGTGAGGATTACTTTAATGGATCAGTTTCATCCTGTCAAAGAGAGATGAGTGAATTTCTGCTGAAATGGGGATATTAAAAGCAGGGGAAAGGCAGAAAAATCAGAAAATGAGCACCAACCTCTTTTACTTCGGAGATCTGTTGCTACTACTGAGAAAGAGGTCTCAAAATCTAGACACTCAATTCGATCAAAACAGATCCCACTCTGCTCCAACTATGGCCACCTGCTGTGCTGGGGTTCCTGGGTTGGCTTAATAATCTCAGTTCTAAACTGGAATCAAGGGGGAATACTATTTGCTGCACTCATTTAATCCTCAGGCTCAAAATCACTTCTTAATTAAAGAATGAAGGGAAACCATGTCTGGACTCCAGGGTAATTTAACTCCCTAATTATTATTATTTTTTTGGCGGCATGGCTTGTGGGATCTTAGTTGCCTGACCAGGGATGGAACCTGGGCCCCCTGCAGTGGAAGCATGAAGTCCTAACCACTGGACTACCAGGGAATTCCCTCCCCAATTACTTTGAAGCTCAGGTATATGTGTGTGCCCACGCTCATGTGCATTTTCTGAAGAGGTGCACCACAGATTTCACTGGATAATCAAAGGACCCCATGGCGTAAAAGAAGATTAAATTCCATTGCATTTTGGTTGTCTAGTCACATTCCTCCTATTCATTTTTATCTGACGATTTTTATCTGAGTGTTTTGTACCAATCTGATTTGTGTCCTCACAACATCATTGTCAAACAGGTTAGGGCAAGCATTCCTTTTTCTAAAGGTTAAGAAATATAAGCACAGAAACCTTGATGTACTTCTGTTTACAAAGTTAGAGACAGAGCTAGAACTATTACTCAACTTTCCTGAATGACCTAGAATGTATGGCTTACGTAGTCATGACCCAACCACTTAGGGTTTACTGGTTCCTGTATCGGTCTGTCCAATATCTGCTGTAGATACCCCTTCATGCAAAAGACACTGGCAAATGGAAGAGTGTCCAGAGCAGGGCCACTTGGACAGTAAGGGAATTTTCTTGGGGACTGAGAACTACTGGATGGCTGCCAGCATGGCCTGACTGAATCGGGCGCTTTTTGCCAGGGGCTGGGAGTGGAGATCTATGGGTAGTAGAGCTCTTTCCGAGTATCCGAAGGCCTGCCCTGTAGAAAGTAGATTAGACTCTTCTCTTTGGCCACAGAAGATAGAAGGGGATCCTTTGCTGGGTTAAATAGTGTTCCCCCCAAGATTCATGTCTACCCTGGAACTTCAGAATGGGCCTTACTTGGAAAGAAGGTCTATGTAAATGTAATTAGTTAAGATGAGTTCAGTTGGATTATATGAAGTCTCATCTCCTTCAATGAAACCTTTTTATCTGCCTTGTGATACTTTTTGGTCAGAATTTCTTGGCTTTTTGTTATATCCTATTTTCATTTAGCATAACTCTGGAACCAGTGTATCTAGGTGTGAATCCCAGCTCCACAGCTTACCAAATGTGAGATCTGAGAATTGCTGAACTTCTCTTCAGTAAAGCGAGGGAAATAATAGAACTTCCTTCATAGTGTTGTTATGAGGATTAAACAAGTCAATTTGTCGAAAAGACTTGTAGTCGTAGTTAGCACAAGTAGAGTGCTGATGAAAACGTGCTTTTTGTCTGAATATCTTAAAAGAATAATTTCTAAAATATCAAGTAATTTTGAAAATAAGCTTACCCTAAACCTCAGAAATTTCTCTTCTAAATAAGCTTAGAAGAACTCTAACGCATTTGCGAAGAAATATGTCTAAGAATGCTTAGAATAGCAAAAAGTAGAAGCAACTTAAGTGTCCATCATTTGGACAGCAGATAAATTGTGGTGCAGGCATCCTTTGGGAATACCCTAACAATAATAGCAATGACATGGATGTATGACCCAGATCTGCTTGCATCAACACAGATGAACTGTGTAAGCAGAGCAAGGTATAGATGAACACGTAAATACTTCATAGACGGTTTAAAATGCAAAAAATAAAACTGTGCATTAGAGACACGATACTCATATAAATGAATACAAAGGTGCCTGGGGATGATAAGTCACAATTTCAAGATGGTGCTTTCCTTTGAGAGAAGGAAGAGAGATAAATAAAAGAGAGGTCCAATCATGCTGATAATTTTTTTTCTAAGACTTGCCGCAGGGTGCATGGATATGTACTGTTTTACTTTTATGGCTTTTTTTTGCGGTACGCGGGCCTCTCACTGCTGCGGCCCCTCCCGCTGCGGAGCACAGGCTCCGGACGCGCAGGGCCAGCGGCCACGGCCCACGGGCCCAGCCGCTCCGCGGCACATGGGATCCTCTCGGACCAGGGCACGAACCCGTGTCCCCTGCATCGGCAGGCGGACCCTCAACCACTGCGCCACCAGGGAAGCCCCTTTATGGCTTTTTTATATAGACTCTCTTCTAAGCACATTATAGATATTACCTTACTTAATCCTTATGACAATCCTGTGAGGTAAAACCTGTATTATTTTCTCCATGTTACAGATTAAGAAACTGAGGAAACTGATGAACATAACAGGCTAAAAAAAAGCCAAAGCCAGGTTTGAAAGCCAGGAAGTGTGGTTCCAAGGTCTGTGAATTAACCCCTATGCGATCCTGACTCCTGTTAGAAGTTATGGAGAAATGAGAAGGCTGTAAGTGACACGGACTCTCCAGCACAACTCTGGAAGGCACGCCAGTCACTTCCGCTTGCTGGTTCCTGCGGCTGCTCTGCCCCTCCGCTGCCCCCCACACACTCGGGCTTCACACCTCATCTCTCCTTGCTCTTCTCCCCTCCCTGGATCTATGACCTCATTCGGATTCATTTGTCTGTCTCTGATCATGACTTCAGCATCGTTCCAGGCCATCTCTGGTGTCTAGATGTTGAGCACAAGGAGAAGCCTTGGGTCTGGCCCTTTTGGACAGTGGTCATGAGAAGGAGAAGAGAAAATGGGAAGTTATACACTCCAGCTGAGGACAGCAGTGATGAGGCCCTGCAAAGGAGTGTTTCTTTGAGAAAGGTTTTAAGAGAGATTGGGCAGGAGTAGAGGTGGTAGCAGGTGTGCGTGTGTGTGTGCGTGTGTGTGTGTGTGTGTGTGTGTGTGTGTGTGTGTGTGGTGTTGGTTCAGGATATAAGCTGCTGTTTGGTTCAGGATATAAGCTGCTGTTTTTTAAAAGAAATACTGGTGGGGATCTGGGCCCCGCTCTGTATCCACACAGTGACCACTTACGTGACAGCCACCAGTTCTCCCCTATCTCAGGACCAATCAGGGAATTCTGCCTCCCCATTCCCTGTCTCAGGCCTCATCTTCCTCATCTGTAAAATGGGGATAATCAACACTCTCTCACCTGCTGTTGAAGGACAAAATGAGATGACACCAGTAAAGTGTCATGACATCCCCAAAAGGATGTTTCTAACTCCTTTGGTCCCCTCCCTGCTAAGGATGGCTGCCACATTAGCAGCCATTAGCCCCAAGTTCAGAGCGGGCTACAATGGGAGTAGGGGGCGTGGTACCGAAGGCCTTCAGGGACGCTCAGCCTTTAGATCAGGGTCGGCAGCCTAAGAGTGTCCAGTGGGTCAGTGCTGATGCTGCCTTCTGGGTTCTGTGAAAGCAAGTGCCCCTGAAGAACACCAGGGATTTGTCTTGTCTTGGACCTGGTGAAGGAAGTTAGAGATGTGAGTATGAAAAGAACGTGGGGGTCAACAGGCCTCCAGCACGTCTGGGATAGTGGATCCTCAGGCACGCCCATTGTTCCTGCAATCCCTGAAAGCTCCACAGTCTTCCACATCAATAGGTCTCAGCAGAATAGCCTCTGCTAGAGTGGCCTCCCCACTCCCTTCCCCTGGTCCAGTGCAGGGGTAGGCAGTACAGCGTAGGGCATGGATTCTCCAATGTTGGCCCATTTCAGAGTCTCCAGGAAGGTGGAATAAATGCACATTCCCAGGTCCTACCTCAGAGGTTCTGATTCAGCGGGTCTTTGGAGAGGCCCAGGAATCTGCCTTTTTTTTCTTTTACTTCTTTTTCATATTATATTTTTTCTAGTTTATTGAGCTATAATTGACATATAACATTGTATTAGTCCAAGGTACAAAACAATATTTGATATATGCATACACTGTGAAGTGATTGGCACAAGTTTAGTTAATATCAATCACTCACGTAGTTAACAAAAATTTTTTCTTGTGATGAGAACTTTTAAGATGTACCCTCTTAGCGACTTTCAAATATACAATACAGTGCTGTTGACTGTAGCTACCATGCTGTACATTTATATCCCCAGAGGTTATTTATCTTATGACTGGAACATTCTACCTTGTGACCACCTTCACCCATTTCCCTCACCCCCTGCCTCTGGCAACTGCCGGTCTGTTCTCTGTTTCTATGAGTTTGGTTTTAATAGATGAAATGTATAAGTGGGATCATACAGTATTTGGCTTTCTCTGTCTGACTTGTTTCACTTGGCATGATGCCCTTAAGGTCCATCCATGGTGTCACAATGGCAGGATTTCATGCTTTTTTATGGCTGAATAATATTCAATTTATCTGTCGATGAACACTTGGGTTGTTTCTATATCTTGGCTGTTGTAAATAATACTGCAATGAACAACCCAAGTGTCCATCAACAAATAAATGGATAAATAAAATGTGATATATCCATATAATGGAATGTTATTCAGCCATAAAAAGGAACAGAGTTGTGATGCATGCTACTCTGATACATGTGGATGAACCTTGGAAGCATTGTGCTAACTGAAGTGAGCCCGACACAGGGGGATAGATATTGTGTTATTTCACTTATATGAAATATCTAGAATAGGCAAATTCATGGAAACAGAGAGTAGATTGGAGCTTGCCAGGAGCTAGGTGGAGAGGATGTGGAATGGGGCGTTATTGCTTAATGGGTACATATTTTATGTTTGGGGTGATTAAAAAAAAGCTCTGGAAATAGATAACGGTAATGGTTGCCCAGCATTGTGAGAGTAATGAACACTTCTTAATTGTATACTTAACAATGGTTAAATTACATATTTATGCTATATGTGTTTTACGGCAAATGAAATAATTTTAAAGTGGCAAAAAAAAGACATCCTGGTGGAAGATACAAGGCGTGGGGATGATTCAAAATAACCCATAACCCTCAAACAATTTCTCCTTGGCTTTCAGAGGTCATCACTCCATCTAGATGAAGGTATCCTGATTTTTCCCCATGGCAAGGAAAGCATACTTACTTTGGTTAATATTCAGGCTGTTTCCTCTCCTCAGTCTCTCCTTGGTGAAACAGCATTCCTCCAGGCCAGCCAGGCAATTGGCCTGCCTCTGCCAGGATTGCTGTGGCTTTGATCTTCCGTGGAGGAACCGAGCTCACCAAAGGTGTACTTGCTGAAGAAACACCACCTGCCAAAGCTAGGCTAGGTGTGTTGGTGTTTAGGGAAAACCAGTCTAGAACTCTGCAGTTGCAGGTGAGTGCGCTTAAGTCCTATAGTCATTTTGCTGAGGCCAACCAGGAAACGTGTAATCATAAACTTTAAATGTGTTTATCTGTCAAGCGGACACTTTCTATTATTTCGTTTTATATTGAGGCAGTCCTTAAACTACTGTTAGACATTAACTATACTTAGTAATTTGGTAACACTTTGCCCCTCCCCCATCTCCGCCCCTCCCCCATCTCCGCCCCTCCCCCATCTCTGCCCCCCACCCCACACCTTTATATTTAGTTGTGATTGAGTTATAGGCAATAGTATGTTGGTAAACCAGGTCTCTGAGAAAGAAAGCTCCGCTTTAGTGTGTTAGCTGATTTCCACGAGGTAACTACACCCACCAGGGCTTATTATTTCCAATAATATCACACATTTGTTTCAAGGTATGATGTGGTATGATGTGACGTCACATCACTGAATGTAGAGATGGAAAGATCTGCTCTTGTGAGCATGGGTGCCGGCTGTAGCACAGCCCCGGTATAAGGCATGTACTAGGCTCTTTCTCTCCCAATACCTTCATTACTGAAGGGTCTATTTTCACAATATTCCTGGTCAATAACCATCGGTTAAATTGATGAATCAACTACCTATAAATGAAGAATGTTTCTCTGGAACAAGATCTGGGCCATAATGATTAGATACGGAAACAGAATAACGACTTTTCCTAATTCACACTGTAGTACAATGAAAATCACATGGGATTGAGATTAAGTGTGTATAAATTCAAACTCTGGCTCTGTCGTTAACTGTTCATATGACTGGATGAATTGCTTAACTTCTCTGAACCTTAAACTTCTTATGTGTAAAACGGGAAACAATGCTTGTGGTACAGGTTTATTTTCAGGATTAAATGATATAATAATGGATGTGAGATAACAAATTCTTGGCAAATAACTCACATTCTTCTCATTTGAAGATTTTCTTATAAAAAGAATTCTTAAACTTTTGGTGCTGCCTCCACTGTCTGGGGGTGAGTACTAACAGGTGACAAAACACTCGATAATGTAGTAGATAGGTATTGATGGAAACAGATTGGAACTTTTTAATTTATAGTTCTTATTATCTGATAGCCTCCAACTGCCTCCACTGTGGTCCAAACTATCATCCTTCCGCACATGGATTATTGAAATAACCTCTCACTACTTATGCTCTTATCCCTCCCACAGTCTATGGTCATCAGAGGAGAGAGTGATTCTCACGAGAAAGGTCCAATAATATCACACATTTGTTTAGAACCTTTCAAAACTCCTTCTCCATCAAAGTCAAAGCCAGAGTCTTTAGAAATGGCCTCCACGGCTGTACTGACCGCCCTCCACCCCCGTGCTATGTAACTGCCACTCTTACTGACCGTCCCCTCACTTGCTTCACTCACCAGGCCTGTTCACATCTCAGACCTTCACACTTGTTATTCTCTGCCTGGACTGTCTTTCTTCAGATTCATGACCAGTTAGCTCTCTAACTACTTTAGGTAGTTGCTCAATCGTCACCTTCTCATGGAGAGTACTCTTGACCATTGTACTGGGTTGAATAGTGTCCTCCAAAAATTCATGTCCAGCCTGGAACTTGTGAATGTGACCTTATTTGGAAATAAGGTTTTTGCAGACGTAATCAAATTAAGATAAGGTCATACTGAATTGGGATGGACCCTAAATCCAACAACTGGTGTCCTTATAAGGAAAAGGAAATTTATGGAATCTAAAAAACAAACAAACAAAAAATGAACAAACAACAAAACGGAGTTATAGATACAAAGAACAAAACAGGTAGTTGCCAGAGGGGACAGGGGTTGGGAGAGAAAAGAAATAAGTGGGGGAGATTGAAAAGTACAAACAACTTCTTCTTCTTCTTCTTTTTAAAATTTTGGCCACTCTGCATGGCTTGTGGGATCTTAGTTCCCGAACCAGGGATCAGGGATCGACCCGTGCCCCCTGCAGTGGAAGCATAGAGCCCTAATCACTGGACCATGAGGGAATTCCCGAGAAGTACAAACTTCTGGCAGCAAAATAAATGAGTCATGGATATGAAATGTACAGTGTGAATAACTATGTAATATCTTTGCATGGTGCTGTATTGTAATTAGACTTACTGTGACCATTTTGAAATGTATGGAAATATACACTTCTATGTGTGTGTGCGTGTATATGTTGGGTAACAGGAGATAACATAGTGCTATGGGTCAATTATACTTCAAAAACAAACAAGCAAAGGAACTCAGAAGAAGAGATCAGATTTGTGGTGACCAGATGTGGAAGGTGGGGGAGGGAGAATTGGATGAAAGCAATCAAAAGGTACAAGCTTCCAGTTATAAGTGCTAGGGATGTAATGTACAACATGATAAAGATAATTAGCATGGCTGCATGTTATATATGAAAGCTGTTAAGAGGGTAAATCCTAAGCCTTCTCATCTCAAGGAAAAAAAATTTTTTTTCTATTTCTTTAATCTTATATCTATATGAGATGATGGACGTTCATTCAACTTATTGTGATAATCATTTCATAAGTCAAATAATTCTGTTGTTTACCTTAAAATTATAGAGCTGTATGTCAATCATATCTCAGTAAAACTGGAAAGAAACAGAAACAAAAGGGAAGTTTAGACACAAGACACATAGGGAGGAAGGCGAAGTGAAGATGGTGGCAGAGGTTAGAATGATGCTGCCGCCAGCCTAGGTAACCACAGATTGAGGCTGTTAACAGAAGCCAAGGGAGAAACATGAAAGTGATTCTTCCCTAGAGCCTTCGGAAGGAGCAGGGCCCCCAATGCCTCCTTGATTTCAAACTTCTAACCCCCAGAACTATGAGAGAATCAAATTCTCTTGTTTTAAACCACCTAGATTTTGGTAGTTTGTTACAGCAGCCCCGGAAAGCAAATAAAATCATTTGATTTCAAATTACTGCCCCTCTACCTTCTACCTCCTACATAGCTTCTGATTTACATTTCTCCATAGCACCTCTCACTAACTGACAAGAGCCTGATGGTTTCTAAGTTTCCCTTGAGCAATATGGTTCATGACTGTGGCGATTAGCAAATCACTGTAGTCTCCAAACGTGACTTAACTTTCCCTTCTCACCTTCTCTTCCAACTGGAAATGTTTATCCCTACATGTGTGACATTGCTTCCTTAGTAAGGGGAATACCTGCTAAACTCATCTAACTTCTACTGTTCCTCCTGTCTCAGGTTCAAGAAAATAGCTGTGTGTAGTTACTGCACCAATACAGATCCATTAAAACAAATAAGACCAAAAAGAGAGAGTATATGTTATTTAATGTGAGGACTGAATTTCTAGTATGTCTGGAATATGCGCCTGCTATAACCTATATATGGCATATAGACAGACCAAAGTGATTTCTTGCCATTTGATGCTTTTTCAAAGATCACTTCTGTGAGATACTGTAGGAAGTACCCAGCTAACTATGAAGTATATTTGAAGCAGACTGAATCTGAGAAAGCCTCTAGATACATCTACCAGTTTAGGGGAGATACACATATAGTGAATCAAATTAGATGACACCACCAGGCATGTAAGCCAAACCCAGAATGCGGCACATGCTACAGAAAAAGCCTGCTTTCTTCAACAAGTCAATGGTATTAACAAAATGGAGTGGGGTGGGTGGGAAAGACCTCTATAGATTTACGAAGACAAGGAAAAAACTATGCAATTTTGTGAGTCTTGTATGGATTCTGATTCTAGCAAACAAACATTAAAAAATATTTCTGAGGCAGAAAAATTGGAATTTTAGAAGATACTAAGGAATTATTAATTTTGCAGGTGTGTGAATGCATTGTCCTTATGAGTTAGAGATGTAAAGTGTTTACGGGTAAAATGATAACCTACTCCATCCCCCAAAATGAGGGAGAAGAGACAAAACAAGATTGTTGAAGCAGAGTGATGGGTATATGGGGGTTCTGTATACAATTCTCTCTATTTTGGTTTATATTTGAAAATTTCCGTAATAAGAAAAGTTAAAGATCACTGCTACCATTAGGTGTTCCGTGGAGTTCGTTCATTCCATTTTTCCATGGGCTAGTTACTGTTGGGCTACCAGTGAGTGCTGTAGATAAACAAGCCTTAACTTACCCTAGGAGTTCCATGATTTAGCTCAGAGAACTTTTCACATGGAGCTATTTTATAGGAAAACCAATATTCTGTCAGTGTTGAGAAGCTCAGGAATCAGACTCCGGATATAATAGTGCCCCGTGTCTGAGAGGGTGATTTTGTTTTACCCTAATTCCTCTCCAGAGGGGATCCAGACATCTGTGTTTGCTGGAGGAGTACCTTCTGGGCTGAATGATCAACTGAGTCATACCCACCACCCTCCACTCAACATTAGGCCTTATCAGCAAGCCCAGGCCTGGCCCCTTCTTTGACGCCCCTATGGTCCCAAGATTTTTTTCCTCTGGGTTACTGACTTCAGGCTGGAGTCAGATGACTTGCAGAAGGACCTTGTCTCTCCTGTCTGCTTCACACCACGGGGGTGAGAACAAATAGGTGCAAAGTCTGTTTGGCTTCTGAGCCCTAGACAGAGGCCCATAGTGCTGTCATGTGCTTGTCTGATGAGATGTTCCAGAGTTTGTTTTTTCTTTTTTCTGGCTTCATAAAGTCAGGAAATCAACCACAGTGCTTCAAGTAGATTTTTTTTTCAGGGGTGTCTTTGGTAATCAGGATATGGCTACCAAAGGCAATTCTACATTGTAAAGTTACTGCTGATATTGTGGGGGCGGGGAGAGGTGTGAGGGATTTCACTTCTCTTCCTTTTCCTCCTGTTGCTCAAGAGTTGTGGCACCTCTGTCAAGGGCAGAAGAGGGATGGGATAGAACTCAGAAATTGTTTGACCTCGATGAAGACGATGCTGGTTATGCGTTCTCTGCATGCAACTTTATAGTTTAATAGACTTTCAAATATATTCTTATTTGATCCTAATATTCATCTTGCAAGTTAAACCAGTATAACCGTCTCCATTTTAAGGATGATACAATTATATCTCAGAAAAGTCAGGGAACTCCTTCAAGTGCACTTAGATTGCTTGTGACGGTGCCAAGATTCAAACCAATTCTTCTAAGTCTTATTACCCCACCCAGTGACCTTTCAACTACTCTGTATGACCTCTTAAACATTTGATGAAAAGCAAGGAAGAAGCGTATAGATATTAGAGTTTTAAAATTATCCATGTCTTCATTAGCACAGATGCTGTGAACTTAGCTATGTTTTATTACTATTATTATTATTAGTGCTAGACACATTCTCTTTTTAATCTCCGAGAATCTCTGGGCATTATAATGTAAAATCATAGAGTCTTCTATTTTGCCTAAAATATTTTCATTGGATCCGAATATTATTTTGGTACCGTATATAATATACGGCACAATTCAGGGCTGTCTCCAAACAAGTTGATTAATTGCTAGACAAAGGTAGGATCCTCTGGCTTATGCCTGCCATCAAAATAGGAAAACTGTCCTTGGTTATTTGGATTAACGTAAGTCTCAGAGTAGTGGTAAGTAGTGGTAAGTCAGCACACTTGTCCCTTATGAATGAGGACTGCCCGGAGATGTGAGGGGAATATTAACATCTCTTCATGGCCATATGGTTCTTCTTAGCTGAGGAATGCTCACTGATTATGGCACTCCTAAGCAAAGCCCATAAAAGAGATATAGCCTTCGATCCAAGCAAGAAAAGCAATGTGAGGAAATAGAGGTAGGGTTGTCAAAGAAGTGTTTATTCACACAAAAAAGTAAAGCCTGAGATGAATCAGGTGGAAAACTTACTCTTTGGATTGGGAAGACTTTGGGGTTGAAGTTATCTTTTTTAAGAATTTGTACTCTTTTTATTTGTGGCTGCTTTGGGTGCTGTGCACAGGGTTTCTCTAGTTGCGGCATTTGGGGGCTACTGTTTGTCGCGGTGAGTGGGCTTCCCATTGTGGTGGCTTCTTTTGTTGCAGAGCGCGGGCTCCAGGCATGCGGGCTTCAGTAGTTGCAGCACGTGGGCTCAGTAGTTGTGGCTCACGGGCTCTAGAGTACAGGCTCAGTAGTTGTGGTGCACGGGCTTAGGAATTTGCCTGAGGTCGCATAGGTAGTAACCCAGAATTTGTCAGGGAGTTCTTTTTATTTTATAAATTTATTTATTTTTGGCTGCATTGGGTCTTCATTGCTGTGCATGGGCTTTTCTCTAGTGGTGGAGAGAGGGGGCTACTCTTTACTGTGGTGCGTGGGCTTCTCATTGCGGTGGCTTCTCTTGTTGTGGAGCATGGGCTCTAGGCGTATGGGCTTCAGTAGTTGTGCTGAAGTTGCTCCGCAGCATGTGGGATCTTCCCAGACCAGGGATCGAACCCGTGTCCCCTGCATTGACAGGCGGATTCTTAATCACCGCGCCACCAGGGAAGCCCGAAGAATTTGTACTCTTTATTATTATTGAATAGTCTCCAAGTTGAACTACCATGTAAGTCCAGACACAACAAAAATTCAAGAATTTTTTTTTAAAGCAATAAAAGTATTATGTTAAGTAAAGAAGTAAGTAAATATACCTGTTATTTATCTGAATGGATCTTCTTAAAATATAATAGAAGACACTGTAAAGAACACAAAAGCTAATGAGGACACAAAATCATAGGATAATTTACTTAACAAAGAAGGTTGAAGTTTGAGATTTCTCAGTAGAAAAGATACTCTTTTTCAATCCAATAGAGGGTACACTGGGCTGAGGTAGAGTTGACGTGATTAATACTGTCCCAGTCACTACTTTGTGTCCTGTGGCAAATGACTGATCTCTACATGTGGCATTCTTCAATTTGAAAAATACCTGTCCTGCATATTGTGATAAACGAGATAAAATCAATCATGAGAGAAATGTTATATAGAACACTTCTACTGTTGGAAGACCTCTCATTACACATTTTTGGTGTGAAAGGAGAATGAAACAGATGTTTCTGCTTTCAACTGGTGTACGTAAATCATCAAAATTTTAAATTGCAGATAATTTGACAATGCTCTGAGTTAGAGATCATTTTACTTTTTAGGGGACATGCTTAGTTAGCAAGATTTATGTTTATTAACCTTTCTCCAAATTACAAATGAAAGATCAGGCAGAGAAAGATGTTCTTATTGCATTGAGTATACAATATGTCTACAGAGTCTAAATAAATACATGTCCCAAAGCAGCTGGCATTGGAAATTGAAAGTGGATTATGACTCATTTATCAATAATGATATTAGATGATTCATATTTATCTCCTAGCAACTAAATACTATGGATAGGTAAAGAAAAATTCTGAATCTGACTTTAATCACTACTATTATTATAACATATATAAACAGAGTGTTTAAAAATGTATCCAAATATATAATCTCCTTTCAGTTATAAACATTATGCAGACCCAACTAGTGGATTATACAGTGATGAAGCCAAAATATTCCAATTCAACCTTCTAGGAAGTAATCCAATGAAATAGATTTTTTTCTCTTATTATGTCTACAGGCAGCTATGAAATATTGAGTAGACTTTTTAACTCTTCTGATAGCTGTAGGATTCCTCACAAAAAATGTTATTCTGGCACCATTCCCAATTGTACTCTTTCATGCTTCCCTCTTTGTATCAATTAGAGGTTGATGTTTGTAATAACCAAAACCAGAGTTTCTCTTAAAATAGTTAGATTTTATCATACAACATGATATGAAACTGATTTAATAGAATAAGAAACATTCTGCTTCTTGGGGATATGTTTTGGAAGTTACTAAATATTAATCAATGTGTCCGGAATTCTTGGTCTAAATACCAGGATTTACTTTCTCTTCAGCTTAAAGTTGAGGTAGAGAATGAATATTCCTTTAAGAGTTACTATAGCAATACAGTTTTGCATTTGAAACCGTAAACATTAATGAAAGCTCGGAAGGTGACACCTTGCAAAAACATTTCAGTTATTCTGAATAAGACTTGAAACAACATTTAACTCTGGAAGAAGGCAGGAGGCTTGGACATCCAAGGAATGCTGCTTCTATTAGAAAGCGGGCCTAAAATGAAATGGAAATCATATTTCCTTTCATTGCCCTCCCTCCACTCTCTTTCTCTCTCTCTCTCTCAAAAGAGAAAGAAAGGGAAAAAAAGCAAAGAAAGAAAGACAAGCTGAATCAAACAAAAGCTGTTGGGACATATTTTAGGAATGTTGCATGCATATGTGTGTGTGTTTATGATTGTGTGGGTATGTGTATGTTGGATTTCAACTAGAGAGTATTTTCTACATCTCCACAATTTCTACACCAGCTTAAAACCCAATAATATTTAATCACTTCCATAAAAATGCCAAAATAAGAAAAACATGCATGAAAAAGGCAGCAATAAGAAGAAGGCATGCTATATATGATATATCTGACCACAAACGTCATTCACAAAACAAGCAAGTGGCCTAACCAGGAATTTTCCAAATGCTTTTTTTGGGAGATGTTAACTCCCATACAGAGAGCTTCAAAATAGAAGAGGAAAATGACAGGTTAGCACAGACCCTTTTTACTGATTTATCCCTAAAATAAAGACCACAGCTTGAACTAAAATGCAAGTCCCCAGAGGGTGCTTATGAGAAAGCATCATAAATACAAATAATAATTTAGCATGCCAACCTTTTTCAGAGGAACAAAAACCCAGTTCCGACCAGGAGACCTCTGTGTAAGCCACTGGCCCTGCTCTTTCAACCTGGCCCAGCCCTCCTGGTTTTGGAAGCTTTTCTACTTCTGACTCTGTTCACTTTTCCTTTTGGTGTTTTAGAGAATGATAGAGTTTATCCAACAGGAAATACTGGAATAGTTTTTGCAAGACCTCCATTTCTCCACCACTGGCTTGAGCAAGAATAAGGACTACCATGTGGTGGTGTTGAATTTTGCTAAGAGAGCTTTGAGGCATTATACATAACATCTGTTTAACTTTAGCTGCATTTGGGGAAAATTGAAATGGTATGCATATTACCTAGAACCATAGACTTTCAGGATCCTAAAGAACCCCATCCAGTCCAGTCTCCCAGCCAGCCCTTACATTTCTTCTACAGTACCCTCCCTGCCCTAAGAAGTTATTCACCTTACCCTAGAACACTCTCAGCAAAGGGGATGTCCTGAGGCATTCTGTTGTGTCTTTACTTAGCTTAAATACCTTTTCTGTTTGATTCTCATCAAAAGCAGATACAGGAGAAGATTCAGCCTCCTTTTGCAAGCTACAGGTTTTGCTTGCATCTTTGTTTTTTAAGGCTCAGAGACATTGCATAAAACTAACCCAGATGTCAGCTGATGTATTATGAACTTAGAGTGGGAACCTTGAGTTCCTTCCTATCTCTCTGTGGATTCTGGAGGGGAGATGATTTACAGTTTTCTTGGCTGGCTTGGAGCTCATGTTTCTGCTACTTTTTTTTCAGTTCACTGTTCACCCTGCTGCTCCTTGTCTGCCTTGTCTGTTTTGCACCATGTCAAACTCAACATCCTTCCTTGATCATATCACTGTACGGCATATGAAACCCACGTAAATAAAGACGTTTGTGATACAGCAGTCTTTTCTGAAGGTGTATGGAAGTGAAATGGGATTTATTTATTTATTATTTATTTTTATTTATTTATTTTGCGGTACGCGGGCCTCTCACTGTTGTGGCCTCTCCCGTTGCGGAGCACAGGCTCCGGACGCGCAGGCTCAGCGGCCATGGCTTACGGTCCCAGCCGCTCCGCGGCATGTGGGATCTTCCCGGACCGGGGCCCGAACCCGTGTCCCCTGCATCGGCAGGCGGACTCTCAACCACTGCGCCACCAGGGAAGCCCCTATTTATTTATTGTTTAAGGTGTTCTTTTTTTCTTTCTGGTTGTATTGAGGTATAGTTGACATACGGGACTGTATAAGTTTGAGCTGTACAGCAGAATGATTTTACCTACATTATGAAAGGATTATCACAGTAAGCTGAATGAACATCCATCATCTCATATAGATACAAAATTAAAGAAATAGAAAAAAAATGTGGTTTCCTTGTGATGAGAACTCTTAGGATTTACTCTCTGAACAACTTTCATATATAACATACAGCAGTGTTAATTGTATTTATCATGTTGTACATGACATCCCTAGCACTGATAACTGGAAATTTGTACCTTTTTACTGCCTTCATCCAATTTCCCTTTCCCCTACCCCCTGCCTCTGGTCACCACAAATTTGGATATCTTTTTCTATGAGTTCTTTCTTTCCTCCCACCCCCCTCCCCTCTGGCAAGCACTTGTTTACTCTCTGTATCTATAACTCTGTTTGTTTTGTTATGTTTGTCAGTTGCTTTGTTTTCTTTTTAGATTCTACATATAAGTGAAATCATACAAAATTTATCTTTCTCTGTTTGACTTGTGTTGAATATACACTTTTTATTTGATGTACATATATTAATTAAATATATATTTTAATAGATATTAAAATTCATATATATTCATTTGGACATATATACAACACAATATATATTTGAAGGTTAGAATCCCTATTGTTAAAAGTCTTATTCTTTGCTCCTTTATAGAGCCAAACTCTTTTCCCAAGCCCAAATTCCTGTTCTTTTCATACACAGAGTGTTTAGAAATCCCTTTTGTTTGCTCCCTAGTGTCTTTGCAACCATAAAAGTCCTAGAAGAGAACAGAGGCAGAACAATCTTTGACATAAACTGTAGCGATATTTTTTTGGATCTATCTCCTAAGGCAAAGGAAACAAAAGCAAAAATAAACAAACTGGAACAAATTAAACTTAAAAGCTTTTGCACAGCAAAGGAAACCATTGACAAAACAAAAAAACTACTGAATGGGAGAAAGTATTTGCAAGTGATGTGACCGATAAGGAGATAATATCCAAAATATACAAATAGCTCATACAACTCAACATCGAAAAACCAAACAACCTGATTAAAAAAAATGGGCAGAAGACCCAAATAGACATTTCTCCAAAGAAGACATACAGATGGCCAACAGCACAGGAAAAGATGCTCAACGTTTTTAATCATCAGAGAAATGCTAATCAAAACCACGGTGAGGTATCAACTCACACCTGTCAGGGTGGCTATCACCAAAAAGACCACACATAACAAACATTGGTGAGGTTGTGGAGAAAAGGGAACCCTTGTACACTGTCAGTGGGAATGTAAACTGGTGCAGCCCCTGTGGAAAACAGTATGGAGTTGCCTCACAAAACTAAAAATAGAGCTACCATATGACTCAGTAATTCCATTCCAGGGTATATATCTGAAGAAAATGAAAGCACTAATTCAGAAAGATACATGCACCCCAATGTTCATAGCAGCATTATTTACAGTAGCCAAGACATGGAAGCAACCTAAGTGTTCATCAACAGATGAAAGGATAAAGAAGGTGGAATACTACTCAGCCATAATAAAGAATGAAATTTTGCCATTTGCAAAACATGGAAAGACTTGGAGGGTATTATGCAAACTTCTAAATTCTTGTTGGTGACATGCTGATATATGTTTATCTCTTTTACTTGAAGCATTTTCACGCTCTCAAGTTCTTATCATCCACCCCAAAGGTTTACCAAGACATTTTAAATTAAACTATTCCCTCCTTGGGGGGAATATGTATATTTATGTAATATATTTATTTAATATATGTATTATACATATAATATATTTATTTATATAATACATATAATATTTATATTATATTTATATAATATATTATATAATATATGTACATATATTTATGTAATATATGTATATTAAATATATGTATATATTTAAAAGTTTCTGGTGTCTGAGAATCTTTCCAGGTTTTGCTCCATTTACATTACCTTTGTTGAGAAGGTTACAAGGATAACGGAAGAATTCAAACAACTGAGCAAGAGAATAGTGAATCCTGGATAAACTCACTGACTACCACAAAGTACAGATTTTTAAGCCTTAGTTGTTGGTTCAGTTGTGCTGTGCCACATGTGAAAAAGTAAAAATAGATATCCTTCTGAGCCAAGAGTGGAAAAATTGGCCGTTATCTAGATTAAAAATATGTCTAAGTCTGAAATTGGATGTATAAATTCCTTGGAGTATTGGTGAAAGTACTCTGGGGGAAGAAAGTGAGAAAGCTGGGATTGGGGGTGAGAGTTGCCTGGGTTCAAGTTTTTCTGACATATTACTGTTTCATTTTGGCTTATGACTAGAAAATTTAATTAAGGCTATAAAAAGTATGAAAATGAAGCAGAGAATAGGTGTCAGTTAGGAAATATGATTGTACACTCTTAATTTTTCAGGGTAGCTCTGATTGCAAATGTTCTGTGGTTATTGTCTCTCATAACGTTCATATCATGCTTATTAATTTATGATTCATAAAATATGTTTATTCCATATATGAGCATAAGAAATTATTTGAGTTAAAATATTGCAAACCTAAATTGCAAATATAGTATTCAGTTAAAGAAGGCAGACTGAACTCATGTGTTACCCCGTCTCTCTCCCAAGCCCCCATTAAACTATTATTAAATGAGTACAAGGCTATAAACCCAAAAGGACAAAGAGAAGAGAAGAGGGCATCAGCAGGCAAGCTGTTTGAACAAATCATTGAATAATGGAGAGTGGATGAAGGTGTAGACGTTGGTTTATTAAGGCAGAAAAATCCAGACCTCATGTACATGCAGGTAGCACAATAACTATAAAGAAGCAGTTGGCACTGCAGAACCCTGGAGAGGCTTAACTCACGGCAGTAGCTGGTAAGGTAGATGGAGGATTGAGGCATGGGGCTGGACCAGGGAGTAGATGGTAAGGTTATATAAATCGATCCTCTCCTCAAGTAATAGAACACTAACAACCAGGTCCTTTCAACTCCCCAATGCCCACCATGAACAGAACATCAATGCCTACCATATCCCTGACTTTGCCCGTCATTACCATAAGAAACCAGAGTTTTATTTATTAACTGGAGAAATTGGATGAGAGTAGCTGATGATTCATAGACACCAGACATGGTGGAGGGTGTGAAGGTGAGAGTCATAGTTCAATACAAGGAAACAAATAAAATCTGCTCTCATTGGAAACTTCTAGAATAGTTTGATTCTTCCAGCCCCTTTTTCCTTCCTATGCACACAACACCACAACCAGGAAGCTGTCCCCAAGACAAGAGGTTAGAAGGTCTCTAGAAAAACTGAATCATGTAGAAGAAAGACCCCCTATAGACTAGTGGTTGGGAAGCCCTAATGGAATGGCCAGCTGCCTACAAGATCTACTTGAAGGGTAGTCAGCTAACCCTGTCCATGTACACTGAGTTTCCACTCAGGTCTTGAAGCTCCACTCTTAAATATGAATGAAAAGCCTTGGATTACCAGAATGTAAAGGGATGCTCTCACCACGGAGAGGGGGGCCAAAGTAAATGAGGTGAAAACAGGGCAAAAGAAGAAAATGGAGACAATGCAGGGATAATACATATGCTAAAACTCTATAATAATATTCTTAGGGAGATGTGAAAAGCTATTAAATTCATAAACAATAACAGATTGTTGTAAAATAAACCCTATAGAGCTCATAGAAATTAAAAATACAATAGTGCTATTCCTTCCATAAAAAATGAGTAGTAGGGTTGGAAGATAAATTCTAGGAATGCTCCCTGAAGTAGAACCATAAGATGAGGAGGTGGAAAATTTGAGTAAGAATCATAGAAGATCAATTTAGAGAGTCAACTATCTGACTTGTAGGAATTTCAGAAAGAGATATTAGAGGAAGAAAATTCTAAAGGATTAAAGGAAATTTTCAAAATGGATAGATAGGCATCTGCAGAAGGAAAAAACAAAGCTGAGTATTCAGTACAAACACAGTGAAACTTCAGAAGCCAAGGAGACAGAGATGACCCAATTATTCATGATTAATTTGATCCTTACAAAGTAAAAGTAAGACAAATTAAAATAAAGGGTTAAACTAATCTTGTCACTTTATCCTTAAGACCTTCACTTGTTTACCAATTTCTTCAGAATCAATTTTCATCTCCTCTGCACAGTAGGCAAGGCCATTCACCAGCTGGTCCTAGCTCACCTCACTTCTTCCAGTCCAGCAGAGTCTTATGGAGATTCTTGCATTTGCCAGAACACAATGCTATTTCCTTTACCTGAGTATCCTTTCTTCATCTGCCTTGTCCTTTTGAACAAGGACGCTGCCTTTCTTTATGGAGTGCTCTCCGTAACTTCTGTAAGGCTGAGTTAGGTCACCTTTCACTGTGCTCCCATAGAATTCTTGCTTCTGCCTAGTATAGTGATAGTCACTCTATCATAATTCTCTAGCTGCTTTCGGTATCCATTCCCCAAGTGAAAACATCTCGAGCACAAAGACTGTCTCTTGTTTATTGCGTGTCCTCAGCACCTACCACAGGACCTGCACATGGTAGGCTTCTTTTTTTTTTTTTTTTTTGGAATGCAGAAAGTGAGTGAAGGATGAGATAGTCAGGGCTGTAGACAATCGGTAAATCAAAATGGAAGAAAGTCAGTGATTCTGTTAATGCCTTTCTACAGATAGTTAAAGGTATTCTCTTTTCTTCTTGCCTTAAATTACCATAGTTCATCAATTCTATGATAAAATTTTTTTCACATTTTAATATTTCTGAAGTTGGAATATGTCATACGTTTGATGGCTTGCATAGATTTTTTAAGCGGCAGCATTACCAACCTTTTTAGTGGTAGATAACATAATGGTGCATCTTGCAATAAAGGAGTGGTAGAGTTCATGAATTGTGGCGCATATAAGTTAAGTATATGTATAATATGTATGCCAAGTTTGTGAAGGAATAGAATGGGAGTCCTGAGTTGGACTTCTAGAGCACAAGGAATAAGGGCTGTAAGACCATGGAGCTATCAAAGTTTCCTGGCTCAGAGAAAAAAGAGGAAACAGAGTCATGGAAGAAGAATGGGGGCAGTGTAGGGAAGTTGTGGGGTTTCTCCTAAATAAACAAGATAGGCTGCAGGTTGATAAAACTCCTTACCGCAATACACTTATCCAGGTCTATGACAAAGTAAGTTGTAAAGCTTAGTTTCACTTATTGTTTGGTAGTGTTGAAATAACATGTTTTAACTGAGTTTCACAGGCCACCCTGCCAGAAGGGGGAACAAATTATTGAAAAGAAAAACAGGGATTCTTGTTTCAGGTTACGTCATCAGTGAAGAAAACTTGGAAAGTGGAAACCCTCCATGTTCTTATAGGCCACGACGCCAAACCAAAACCCAAATTAGCCATTGTTGGACAAAACCCCTGATTTTGCAAAACCTAGTCCCAAACCAAGTCTGGCTGAGTACAGTCAAGTGACAGACAATATTTAGAAAGTATTTTTCAGAAGAATAGCAGAACATTCACTCCACAAGGAACAAACCCTACCATCGAACCACTACTGAAATTTAGTGACGGCAGGTTACAATAATATTAGAGACTTGATTGTGCTAAAAAATATTTATTTTGGCAATTTGTGAGCAACTTAATAGTATATATTTCCAGATAAGCAGGACTTCCATCAGCGGCTTTTGGCAGTGTACGATGTAGGACATATAGATTAACTTAACCTGAAACAGAATTTAATAGATATCCTGACTGCATATACTCCCTCCTTTCGCCATCACTTTATTAAGGTTTCTATTCTTTTACATTTTGTCTAGATTTTATTTAGTTCTAAATGTACAGTCATGAGTAGTTCTACAAAAATCATTGTTAAAGGGAAAACAAAGAAGTAACCAACAAACCATTTTTAAAACATGAATCCTAAAAGGACTAAATAATAGTGGTATCTCTTTTTAATGCTGAGTAAACCGATCTTTGGGAATAAACAGCTCACCTCTAAGAACCGAATCAACTGTTTCCTGGTAAGAAAATTCTGTTTAACTACAGCAGAAAAAGCCCATGATTGGGTGTTGCTTAGCCAGTGGGATATATCATTAAAGTGCTCACAGATTGTACAACCATTAGTTTTTATCACAAGTCAGTCATAGGTATTATTGTAAAGGTAGAATTTTTATCTTTTAAGTGATAATTTTTCTTTTTTTTTTTTTCCTGCTGTGAAGCTGTGATTCTCAGGCCTTAATTATCAGGGGACATTTTATTGTTTTCTTTAAATCAGAGAGGCAATGAAGAAATGTTATCCTTTACAATTGATTAAAGAAAGAGGGTAAATTTAAATCGTCAATTTTCTGAGCTACTTCACTGTACAACTGGGTGGCAAACTTACCTTGATACAGAGCTTCATTTTTGTAACACGTTAGGTTTGATTTTCTGACTATTATTGAAAAGTCCAAGTGATTCATGATTGCACTTTCCCACAGCACTTCTGAGAGCTCTAGATATATTTCATATTTCCAAAGAAGCATCATTGTTGTTTTTGCCCAGGTGTAAAGAGTTTTGTGTGAATTGGTGCTGCAAGCAAAGAGCCTGCATCTACAAACTGAGTGAGTGTTTCTTAGACAAAGACAGCTACTGTAGCCTCAAACAAGTCCATTTATTTGGGTGAAGGGAGTATTTTGTCAAGGAAAGACAAGCTGACATATACTTATTAATGTCTCTCAAACTGTGTGACAAAATCTGGCGGAGTAACTGTGAATGCAACAATTTGTCACAATTTTATGGAATCCTTTCACATACAGAATTCATGCCTTTGTTCAAGCTGCCTAAAGTATTTAAGTTTTCTAAAAGATTTCTTGGGCAAAATTCCCACAAAATTTCCCCTATTATTTTCAAGGCTTTCAGCTCTTCCTTATATACATGAGATAACTTTCCGGTTCTTAACATTCTCCCCAAGAGAATATATCTCTTTAGGAACATCTTGGAAATAAGACTTGAGTCTTCAAAGAAAAGTTGTAGAACTTACATTTATACTGGATATTTTCTTATAAAAATGTTAATCAAATTGTGTGATGAGCATTTGCTACGCATGTATTTGGAAGGATCAATGTCAATGAGAATGTGGCCACGTACTGTTTTTTAGATAGCTGATTGCTTGTATTATCCAATACTTTCATTCTGGCATTTTTCCTTTATCTGGTTGTTACTTCTGTGTTTTTGATTTTTTGATATTTACCTCTAAGAAGTGGTTGTAATTGCCACTCAAGTAAGACATGTGATAGAGCCCAAAGATGTCCCACAATATTTTAGTAGTAGTAGTGTAAATGTATTTTTAATATATTTTAATACATTCTATAAAATATATATTTACATACACGTATATATAAAATTTTAAATATTAAATATACATGTGATTTTGCAAAGCTCAGATGGCTGACTACAGGCAGAATGGTGAAAATTTTAGGGAGGCAGAATTTCAGTATCTGCTTTCTAACCATCAGGGCTGTCCTGGCACAGAAAGGGCTGCTTTGGGAGCAGTAGGTTTTTCATTCCTAGAAGTGTTCACACAGAGACTGGGCCTTTTGCTGAAGATACTGTCAAGCACTGCAGGCATATACGAAATGGTCTCTAAAGGCCCTTTTACCTCTGAGACTCCATGAACTAAAAATATCATTTGAGGGAAATTGAGTTTTAATGACTTGTTCTTTTGAACCAAAAGGAAGTCTTCTGAGTGGGGGAGAGAAACACTGTTAAAATTAATTGAATGCCAAATGTTGAGATTTGGAAGATCAGTTTATACAGCATGGTATTTGCTGTCCAAATGTTTATCTCAGAACGGATCAGGACCACAAATAACACTTAATCATGCCTGTATCACTTAACTAGTAGTCCTTTCTTATTAACCAGTTTTACTCTAAGCCCAGATGGCCATATTCTTCTGTTATGGGTTGAATTCTGCCCCCCACCCCCTTGGCAAAATACGTTGAAGCCCTAATCCCCAGTATCTCAGAATGTGACCTTATTTGGAAATAGGGTTACTGCAGATATTAAGTTAAAATGAAGCCGTACTGGAAAAGCATTTGTCCCTAGTCTAATACAATTATTGTTCTTATAAAAGAAGACCATGTGAGGACATAAAGACATGGGGAGAAAGTCATGTGAAGATAGAGGCAGAGATGGGAGTAATGCATCTACAGGCCAAGGAACATCAAGGATTGCCAGCTTTCACCAGAAGCTAGGAGAAGGGCATGGAACAGATTCCCCTTCACAGACCTCAGAAGGAATCAATTTGGCCAGCACCTTGATTTCTGGCTTCTGGACTCCAGAACTGTGAGAGAATAAATTTCTGTTGTTTTAAGTCGCCCAGTTTGTGGTACTTTGTTATAGCAGCTCTAAGAAGCAGATACATCTTCCTTATCATCAATCACCTATAAGAGACATCTATGTATTTATATTTTTCCAGAAAATTTCTATGTAAATATCTTTACATAGATATCTTTTTTCCTTCCAGTATACATTGGAAGTATATCATATCTACTCTATATTTGGCTTTATTATCTATTTTTATATTCACATAATTGAAGATTTTTCTATATCAATATATGAAAAGCTACTCTATTCTTTTGAATGGCTGTGTGCTAAGCCGCTGCATGGATTTAATAATATATTTGACTTGTCCTTTACTGATGGTCATTCCAACTCTTTAATTACAAACAATGTTGCAGTGGACATTCTTGGATAAATGCCTTTGTGAACACATTCAAATATGTATACATGATAAATTCCTGGAAGTAGAAATGTCACATCCAAAGATAGGTGCATTTTCAAACATGAGTTTTTGGCAAATTGTCTTCCAAAAAAGTAGTTCTAGTTAACATGTTTATCTACATATGACAGTTACTGTGTCTCACTGAATCTGTATGGGACCACACTTTTGATTTTTTCCCTGTCTTTAACTATGAGTGAGGTTAAGTACATTTTCATATATTTTGGCTGTTTGTATTTCGTTTCTTTTAAAATTAGCCAATTTTTCTAATGGGCTATTCTTATTTATGTGTAGGAGTTCCTTTTTAAAAATTTATTTCTTAGCCCTATTACATTGCTATGAGGGATATAGTGTAGGTGACAACTATTAAGTATGAATATTTTTGTCTTAAAAGTAGTTTCTGTATGTAGAAAAGACTATTCAGAGATTTGCTTTTGCTTAAAAACTTAGCATTTAATTGATTAAAATTAAAAATCCAAAGCCATACTTCTTACTTAAGCTTTTAAATTCAGTTTACACATTTATTACTCTATTTATAAATCTGGATGGTTTTAGTAACCATTTTTAGGGAAATTTTGAGTGTGTGTAATCACATTTATGCACTTAGTTAACTAAACTCCTCCATATATGGCTGCGTTGGGTCTGTTGCTGCGCGCAGGCTTTCTTTTAGTCCTGTCCAGCAGGGGCTACTCTTCGTTGCTGTGCGCGGGCTTCTTATTGCGGTGGCTTCTCTTGTTGCGGATCACGGGCTCTAGGCACACAGGCTTCAGTAATTGCAGCGCACGGGCTCAGTAGTCGTGGCATGCAAGGCCCTAGAACACGCGGGCTTCAGTAGTTGTGGCACATGGGCTCAGTAGTTGTGGTGCACGGGCTCTAGGGCACAAGCACTTCAGTTATGGTGCGCGGGCTTAGCTGCTCCGCAGCATGTGGGGTCTTCCCGGACCAGGGATCGAACCCGTGTTCCCTGCATTGGCAGGCGGATTCTTAATCACTGCGCTGCCAGGGAAGTCCTCCTCCATATATTTTTAAACTCATTTTGTAAATTTCATCTGCTTGACTTCCTTTTCAAGTATGTCGATCATCTATCTGAAAAACCTTCCCAAATACTTAATATTTTTAAAAATCTTTAAAAAAACCAAGCACATAAAAATAGTGAAGGTTAATCTTCTTTCATATTCCAAAGCTTTTATATATATATTGTATGAGTTAAAATTGCAAGTCTATATCAATTATTTCATTATGCATTTTAAATTGCAATTACTGACCTCATTTCTCATTTTAATATGCCAAGTTCCTTCCAAACATGGATATATCACTTAACCAAAAACATTAATAAGATTGTTTTGATCTTCTTAAACGTTTCTATACTTAATTCCAAGTTTCTCGAGGGTTGAAGGATGCTTAGCTACGAAAGGAATTATGTCATCTAATATCATTTTTGGAGTTGATGTCTCAGCTTGCTTGAGGTGACTTAACAACCAGAAATTTAGGTCAGGACATTCACTGAATTCTGATAGAACATACTGAGGCCTGTTTAAGAGTTCATAACAGGGACTTCATAATTTGAAGTCTGGTATTTTAGTCCTACCTCGTGTTAGCAGAGATCCATGGTCTGTTGAAAGGATTGCTTATCTCTCATCTAATTGATTACCTGAGAAGCTTAGCCACTTTTTTGAGTTTTAAGATAGGAACTGATTTTCATATCTAACTCTACAGTTTGTAAAACTTGGTGGGAGCCTGCATTCTTTATATATACTTTCAAATGTAACTCTTTTATATATTAAAATAATATCAACTGAACCTGTATATTGTCCCATGGCATTCCCTTGCTATTCAGTTGCAACCTCAAAGGACATTCTACTGACAAGAAGAAAGCGGGGCATTGGTTTCGATCCATCTGAATCTCAACTACCTTTGTTTAATTGCTTGTGATTTGATTGAAAGACCTCATACATCTTGATAATATGGTTACCAAATGAAGGTCATATACGTAACATATACACATATTCAAATGTATCCACAAAGGCATTTATCCAAAAATGTCTATGGCAGCATTGTTTATATGAAAAAAATTGGAATCAATCCAAAGGCCCATTAATAGAGGATAGGTTACATAACCTATTAAAAGGCACTTAGAATTTTTCTGCACATTTCAGGACTGAAGATGACATATTATTTGGCTTTAATGCTTTAGTTTCTGGCAAGCTCAGCACCAAACCCTCCTGACTCCTGACTCCATGATTCTTGGATGCAGGAAAACAATCTGAACTGCTGATGCCATAGTACAGAGAAATAAGGGCTGTATTTGGATGGAAATAGTCATCCTGATAATTCATGGCATCATTACTGGTATATTCATCTGATCTACTTTTCCTTAGTGTGATGTTTGTGATGAAAGAATATACAGTATTTGGAAAGTAGTAGATTTGAACATCCTTTCCCCACAATGGGTAATGTTCTAGGACTATAATCACGAGAGTCTGTTTTTCTGTGCATATATTTTAAAAACAGGGACTATTGAGGCACTAGGCACAGCTTTGCTTTCAGAAATTTATGATCAGAAGGAGGAATATTTATCTATTCTGATAAAATTTTATATTATGACGAATAAAATGTTAGAGCCGGAAGAAATTGTAAACTTCCTCTTTGCATAAATAAGGTAGAGCCCAGAGAGCCTAAATGATGTTCTCCATGTTCTATCAGTGAGGGTAGAACTCTTAGTGCTGGGATCCAAGAACCATGGAAGCTGGGTAACGAATAGTCCATTCATTCATTATTATGCCACGCTCAGACTGAGGATGAAGGTAAAGTCCATTTTTCTCTGAACTATAGGTCAGAATCCAACCAATACTGACTTTCATGAATTCCAAACAGGGATATTTGAAAAAAATTCTAGAACCTCTAGCAAAAAGATAAAGAAAAGCAACACATTTCCTTTTTTTTTTTTTTCCTTATCACTTTGGGAAGTTGGTTTGGATGAGGTAGGGGGTCAGGAGTCAACTGTTGAGAACAGGGATTGGTTGTATTGGTTTGGGGCAGGCAGGCAGGCCAGGGAGCCACATTTCCCAACTTTTTTTATTTTATTAATTTTTTTTTTTTTTTTTTTTTTTTTTTTTTTTGCGGTACGCGGGCCTCTCACTGCTGCGGCCCCTCGCGCTGCGGAGCACAGTCTCCGGATGCGCAGGCTCAGCGGCCATGGCTCACGGGCCCAGCCGCTCCGCGGCATGTGGGATCTTCCCGGACCGGGACACGAACCCGTGTCCCCTGCATCGGCAGGTGGACTCTCAACCACTGCGCCACCAGGGAAGCCCTTCTTAATTAATTTTTATCGGAGTCTAGTTGATTTACAATGTTGTGTTCGTTTCTGCTGTACAGCACAGTGAATCAGTTATACATATACACATATCCACTCTTTTTTAGATTCTGTTCCCATATAGGTCATTACAGAGCATTGAGTAGAGTTCCCTGTGCTATACGGTAGGTCCTTATTTGTTATCTATTTTATATATAATAGTGTGTATATGTGAATCCCAATCTCCCAATTTCCCACCCCCCCACCCCCGCCATCCCCTTTAAACACACACACAATATAGCTGGGCTTTTAGATACAGGGCAGTAAATAAAGCCCTGAAATGTTATGCAAACTTTTAAATTTAAGTGAGTGTTCTTCGTCTGGATGGAAGATCCACAGTTTAAAAAAGATTCTCAAAGTTCCGTGGAACTAGAACCAGTTAGGCATCAGTAATAATTACCTCCTAGGCACTGTGACTAAAATTCTCTGCTTGGCAAAGAATATGCAAGCAAGAGGTAACCCCTTCTCCGGTGTAACATTTAGTCCACGAGCCACTCAATGCACATTTTCATAAAAAGTAAGGATTTCAACAAAGATAATTATAAATTACTATTTTTACAAGCTAAAAACATGCCAATATGACATAATACGAGACGTGAAAACAGCTGCATTGGAAATTAAATAATTTCTCCCAATGAATCTACCTATCGTTAATGCTTACGTAATCCACATGTCAAGGGGGACGTCTTCTCTTTCAGACTTAAATACAAATGAGGTCCTATACCTCATTTTCTATTCTTACTGTTCCTCCAATATATCCAGGAATTGGTGGTGCGGCGGGGGGAAAGCTTGTGTTTCCCTTCCTGTCTCATCAACTGAAGCTCCTCTTTTCTCTCTGCTCCAGGCCATTCTAAGGTTGAACAAAGCCTATTACTTTGTAATTTTCGAAAAGCCTTGGTGCACACGTGTGTAACAGATTTTGCTGACGCTTTAGGGCAATGCAGGGGATTTCCATCACAGCGCTACAGATAACTTTAAACTGAGCGTTCACACTGCTGTTCACAAGTAACCCCCAGTCCCCCGCCACTGGGCTTTCTCATGGAGCCCCGCTTCTACAGGCTTTGCAGCCTGCTGTGTTTCTTAGCTCCTTTATCCTTCTCTAATTTTCATCCCTCTTTTCTCTTTTTTCTTACCCCAATCACTGATTAACTGTTAGCTGTTTGTGAAGAGCAGCTTATCTAATCTCTGAAAATCCTGTCATTTTACACACCATGTTTTGGGAGAGGTCTCATTTTTTCTACCCAGAGCAAACTTTCAAGGTATTTTCCTAGGTGAAGATGGTTGATCTCTTTAAGTGACCTACAATTAAAATTACATTTGTATATATAATTTTAATAAGAAATAAAATAAATAATAAAACTATTTTCATTTTTTTCCCCATCATGCTACCCTTAACTTTCCTCTTTATGACCAGGAATTTCTTATTTCTTCTCACCTGGTGTGTATCCAGCTGTACTGTATGGGGTGTCAACGTTTCCTTGCTTTCATCTAATGCTTCCTCTTCCTCAGTTCTCAAAATTTATATTTTTTTTGTGAGAAATAGGGTTGTCTTAAAATCTTTGGCAAGGCTTATATTTATCTCTTCTCTACACTTAGAGTGCCTTTATTTTTTTCCTTTTTCTTAGCATGGTCAGAAAAGTATGGGGGAGAATCCCACTCTCTACATTGCTAAAACTATCCTCCAACCCCGAGATGCTTTTCAATTAAGAGAAAACAGCCAATAAACACACGACTGACTCATTCCATTTACTTTTCCTCTCCCTACACTATCAATACTCAGTTTGCAATGCAGCCTCTTTTATAATTCTAAATCTTTAAAATAAACTTTACTCTTATTTAGGGACTACATCTTTTATTCTCTGACTGTTTAAAAACACATGTTGAACAAAGCATAGCAAACATTTTACACTGAATCGCCTGGTATTCCACTGATATAAGCAGCTAGCGATGTTTTGGAGATGTCCGAGAGGTTGGGATTTCAGATAAGGCCATGTGGATGCTCTTTTGGAGGACTAGAGACACAGAAGATGTAATCAGGAATGAATTAGAAAGCCCTTCTAGGATTTCCAGGTAACAGGATAAGATGCTGCTCTGGAAATGGCAGTGAGAGAACATATGAAGGGGATGGTGTTGGGAAGGGGTTGCCCAGAAGGAGGAAGGTGATCCAGATGAGAGAAGGTGAGAGCCACAGGGTTAGAAGTGGAGCAGTTGGATTAAAGAAGAAGAGATATGAGCTACAGAAAGTACATGTCGTGTTTGGTTAACTGACTGAACACAGAATGCCAAAGACAGTAAGAAGCTGAAGATTTCTCAGTGTCCATACTCAGAATATTTGAAAGATGATTCATGACTTGCTCTGATAGAGATACAGGAAATGGAGGATAAATTGTTAAAGCTTTGTAATATTCAGGGTCAGTTGATATTTCTACACTCATTTCAAGTGCATCACATATGACTGATTTCCTGGGAAAATTTATGTATCCGAAGGAAAAGAGTTTCTAATTAGGATCTGTTTCACTGAGACCATATACATGGCAAAGACCATTCAGGCAATCTGTCATGTGTTCTAAATTATTTGAAAAGCTGTCTACATTAATCAAATTAATTGTGTAGGGCTAGCCTTTGGGTTCTCAGGCTATTTTTAAACATACATACAAAAAGTTTCTACTTGTTCTGTAAAAAGTCTATTTATTAAAACATGGTTATGTCTAATGACTTTTTTCCCTTCAAAATCCTGTGTTTAGAACAATCACAGATGGCTTGCAATAAATCATTTCCAATTTCACTCCCTTCTCAGGCAATGTTATCCAAATCTGTGGTTTAAAAAACCATTTATATACCAAGAGCTCCTAAAGTTATTTTCCAGCTCTGACCTCTCTCCTAAACTCCAGACTCAAATACCTGCTGCCTTTTATACATCTCTACTGGGAGGTCTAAGAGGCATTTCAACCTAACAGGACCAGAACTCTTAATTCTCTCCGTTTCTCATTCTTCAACCTGCTTCTTCCTCATTTTTCTCAATTGATGGTGCCAGGATCCACCTGGTTGCTCCAATAAAAATTTACAAAGTCATCCTTGGTTCTTCTTTTTCTTCTCTCACACTCAACATCGACACTGCTAATAAATTGGGTTTACGCTATCTCAAAAAGCTCTTTGTGAATCTTCCCACTCTTCTTCATCTCCTTAGCTGCTACTTTGGACTATCTTTCCTCCCAACATTGAATCCACTATAGACAAGGTAGCCAGAGTAATCTTCAAAAAATTCAAATCAAAGCATGTCTGTCCATCTCTCTCACACTTAGAATGAAAACCTATGTGATCCTGCATCCATCTGCCTCTCCGGCTTTAACTAATCGCTGTCCATTCTCACACGATGGTACAGCTGCACTGGATTGCGTTATGCTTCTTAGAAAGTCCAAGGCTATTCATTCTTTATGGGCGTTCATGTTTATCAACCTGGACTGTCCTCCTTCTAGAGCATCATACGTCTGGATCCTTTTAGTTTCCTAGTTCTTTTCTTAAATCTTGCTTCTTCCGTTTAGTCTTTCCCGATACTCTGTCACAGTCAGAGTCTATCCAGGAAAATGAAACCACTCTTAAGTATTTAAAACAGGAATTTTAACACGCAGTGTTGTTACACATGTGGTGGGAGAGCTGAGAAGCCAAAAAGGAGATGGAAAAATAACCCAGAGCTTGAAAACAACAGAAAGCTACTACCAATTCTGGGTTGGAGAGGCAAAAAGAGGAGGTAGGTTGACTGAAGTCCAGGACCACAGCAGAAGCTAGAAGCACATCAGGCATGACTGGCAAGAGTCAGGGAAGGGATGTAGCCTCTGCTGAAGACATTACCCAAGGCAGGGAGAGAGGGGAAAAACACGTTAACTTCTCCCTTCTTGCAGTGCTCCAATCTCAGTGATTCCATTTGTTAAACCCAGCCATAGGTTAGCTATGTTAATAAGAGCCTGCAGAATGTAACCCGCAAGGTCAGCCCCACTCTGGTACAGAGCAGAGCAGGACATGGAGGAGAAATTAATCTGAGTGGAATCAGATCAAGGATGGGTATATCGGGACGTCCCTGGTGACAGAGTGGTTAAGAATCCACCTGCCAATGCAGGGGACACGGGTTCGAGCCCTGGTCCGGGAAGATCCCACATGCCACAGAGCAACTAAGCCTGTGCGCCACAACTACTGAAGCCCGTGCCCCACAACTACTGAAGCCTGTATGCTTAGATCCCATGCTCTGCAACACAGGAAGCCACCGCAATGAGAAGCCCGCGCACCACAGTGAAGAGTAGGCCCTGCTCGCCGCAACTAGAGAAAGCCCGTGTGCAGCAACGAAGATCCAACGCAGCCAAAAATTAATTAATTTTTTAAAAAAAAGGATAGGTATATCACCCAACTTAAAGTAGCCACCCTTACCCAGACACATCCTAACTTGTTGTTTTTTCATCACGGCACATATCATTCTTGAAAGTTCCTTATTTGTTTATTTTTTATCTGTCTTTCTCTAGTTCACATCCAACACAGCATCTGGCATATTTTATGTACTCCAAAATGAATACAAAGAGGAGAAATTTTTCTCTGTAAGGTCACAGTAGGAAAGATACGTAAAGAAGTCCTTTAATAATCTTCCAAGTTTGTACACAGTGTAACTAGAACTCCAAGCTGGGTTATTGATTAAATCAGCAGTAGGTGCACATTCCTTATGGATTCTCTACCTTAGCGGGGGAGAGTGGTGCTATATTTTCAGAAGAGACAATTATAATGCTTTTAAAATAAATACCTCTTGATTCAGTCTTAGAGTTTAGCTTTTAGTAACTTTCTTCTGTAAGAAAAACTTTACTGAAATATAACATGCTTTAAAAATATTGTAGAATGCTTTTGGTTACAGATGAATGTTTCTAAAATCAAGAAATGCTAAGAAAGACGTAAGTATGTAAAAATTTCTGAGGGCCTCCTTTTTCTTCAGTTCCCCCAGTTAGTAATAAATACATGTGCCCTTGCTGCTTATAACACCTTCAGCTCAAAGATCTCGGAGCGCTGTAGACACAAAGTTACTATTCTTCTGTTTTTAGCTGAGAAACATGAGATTTAGGTACCAAGGAGTTTCTTTCAGCATTATAGCATCACAGCACCAAAGGACCCTTAACGAGATAATCAAATCCACTCCCTTTGCCTCCAAAGTATGCATTGAATTATTGAGCTAAAACAGGATTATATCTAAATCCTCATTTGTTAAGGCTCTTGGGGAAGGAGATTGTAATGACCCCATTTTAATAGCATTGACTGTTCATAAATGTTTCCTGGTATTTATTCTCCATTCTTCACACTACAATTTCAGCCTGTTTTATCTCACTCTTTCCTGACCTCTCATAATGTGCTCAATTTTGTATTGCTTTTTAATTTTTTCATACACAAAAATCTCATCTCTATAACATCATCAATAGGAATTACATTGCTTTACACTGTTTCAGTTTGCCCCAGAGTACAGGTTCAGGGATGTGTCAACTAGCTGATGGGTTGCAGTGGTAGAATCTATCTTGAGTGGAGAAAGTTAGTGATTGAGTGATATCCACATGATATTGGGGCATAAGGAGATATAAGAAGAAGAAAAAGAATCCAACCTTTTTTGAGTACTTGTCATGTGCCAAACACTCTTCTAAATCCTTTTACACATATTAACTTAGTTAATCTTCACAATAACTCTATGGGTGGGCACTATTATCCCATTCTAAAAAAAAAAAAAAAAAAGGAAAGCTGATGTACAGAAAAATATTAAATGTCCAAGAGCATGCGGTTGATAAGTGGCAGTGCTGACGTTCAAATCCAAGAACCCATGCTCCTAACCACTAAACTACAGCTTCTCTGGGTGAGGGGAAGGGGACTTTAATAGAAAGTGTCCAGGAAATGGCATATGGTGGCTCTGGTTTCAGTTCTCACTACAAGAAGAAGTGACTGTTGCTTGCGACAGCAGACAGAAGACCACTGTTCTCCCAGAGGAAACACAGCTGCCAGGGAGAAGGCACTTACAGACACAGAGTAGAGTGCAGCAAAGTATAGTCAGCATTTAAGGGAAGAAGAACTTTATGAAGAATTTCATCAATAAAGAGTAACCGTGGCATGAATAATGACCTAGACTTAGGAATAAGGATCCTGAAGAAAGAAATGGACATTCCAGCCAGACAACCCAAAGCAGACAACACATTGTGCAGATAACTGTGCACACGCAGAAGAGCATCAGACAAGATCAGATCTGTTTCCATAGCCCCTAGTCATGTAGACAAGTCTTATGACTAGTTGCTTAGTAGAACATGTTGATGGTCTTCTTTACATCATTGTTTATAATTAGAAAATTAAAGTGCCTAAAATTCTTATTTGAGAGTGAGGATGTAATCATTTTAGGTAAATTCTTTCATCATCTTACAAAAGTTTCAAGTCAAAGGGTCCTTCTATATATTGCTAGATATGAGTTCCTGGTTGGAAGAGTAGGATGAACGCACATTCTGACACCAGAATTCTTTCATTGTCGACAAGATTTAAGTGCTACGTGCTACAGGTACATAATCTATATGTTAGCATTATCACCTGATGTTATGTTGGAAATGGAAGTTTCAACAGTTTCCCCAGCTGTTAACTAAATACACATGTACATACACATCTATAACCATACGTGTATTCACACCCTTATTCCTCCAGTGCACTGCCCTCTCTCATTCCAGTCTCCTCAGTTGATTGTCAAACTCCTTCCATGGTCCTGCCCCACTATACTGAAAGGATATTAGTTTACAATCTTCCATTATTTTCTGCAGGCCCAAAGTGATGCCAAGTCCTCCACCGCCACGTGCTGCCAGGCTTGTTCTTATTGCTTTGGCCGGGAATGGCTATCCGACTTCTAGATTTATCCAAATCCTGTCACTCTCTAAGTTCCAAATCAAATTCCTCAGATGCTGTTCTCCACAAATCCCAATCATTCCCGTCTCTGTCCTCCTTTGGTACCTCCTGTGAATGCCACTTTGACAATCAGTCACATGGCACCCTGCGCATTGCTGCTGTTCATGTGTGGGTGACTTTTCTGACAAATCAGTCATATACTTATTGGGCCTAGGAACTGACTCTTAAACTTCTTGCCCTTACACATCCCCTAGGACAATGGCAGACGTACAGTTGACTCTCAATGCACAATTGTTCGAGATAAAATGAATTGAAAGCACTTAATTGTTCTCCTTCAGACTAACTGAAGTCAATAAGTAAATTATTTTTGAAGGACTTTCACCCCCCTTGTGTCCCAGAAGGACCTGTGGGGCACACTGCATATCAAAAAGAGTCAGAGTTCCCTTTAAATCCACAGCGTGTTCAATGAGATGGATTGAGTATATCGTCTTCTCTCCACATGCTTTTTTAAATCCGGGTAATTTATGCATCTCTAATGTTGGACACAAAAGCATTTCACTGGGAGAGAATTGGAGGGGAAAAGTCTTACTATTATAGAAGCATGCAATTGTTTGAGCATAAACATATTCTTATGATAGTCCTGCAGTTGAATTTTCTCACACAGAGTTGATGCCTGTCATGACAGTTTGAGTCCTCTGTGTCTAGAAACTGGTACAATTCTGTTTTATCAGCATTGGTATTTGGGCAGGCAGCCTGAATAGATTAATGAGAAATGATGAACATAGAATATAAGATTTACCTAGTGGGTTAAACTCAATGATCAGATACCACAGTGATATGCCTTAGCCTCAAACATTCTGATCTGCCTTGAGAACTACAGTACCTGTGAATCCATCAACTATGAAGTTACCTAAAACACTCTTCAACTAATGTGTGCTTTTAGTCTCAATCACCTCCTGATGTGATGACTTTAATAACACTAATAATCCCAGCAGCTAACATTCAGGAAATACAATAGGCCCATAATCGTCTCAGTTAAAATCCTTACAACAACCTTGTGTAGGGGGCACTATTATTACTCTCTTGTTAGTTGTTCTTGGGACTTTATTTTTTCTTTCCCCCATTTTCAGTATTTTGAGTGAACTTTTAGGGGATTACCTCTAACCCTCAACAACAAATTATTTTGTTTGTATTTCTACAGTCATTTCTTCAATCCTTTACGGGCTTCTTAAAAAGGTATGCTAAAAGAAGAATGATGCTAAAATCACATTTACAGAGAGATTCTGTTCGTCTTTGTATGGGGAAAGTATCAGTACTCCTAAAATCATTTTTCATGTGCCCAGCATTGTATTGGCTCCCTCACCCCCAGTTTTATTGAGGTATAATTGACATACAACTTTGTTTTAGTTTAAGGTGTCCAACATAATGATTTGATATATGTACATATTGTGAAACGATCACCCCAATAAGTTTAGTTAACATCTATCACCACACATAGTTACACACTTTTTTTTATCTTGTGGCTTTTTAAACAAGTGAGGGACACACACTGACCAGTGGCCTTAAGGAGCAATGACTACCACAACCTGGGCTAAAAGAAGTGCTCACTAACTATGTATGAAACAGGAAAGAATAAGGCAAAAAAATATATTCTGATTCTTTTGCTCTAGCCCTAAATTATTCATTCACAACCATTCATTCCATAATTGTAACTGAATCCATGAGTCCCTGCCCCTCCGTGCTCACATTATTTCCTAACTCAGTGAATGACACACCATCTTTTCAGTTATTCAGACCATAAATCCAGGGGCCTTCCTTGATACCCCTCTCAAATCATTCCATTCCCTCATAAGCTGCATTAATCCATGTCACCACCAACTTACTTTTTTTTTTTTTTGCCGTACGCGGACCTCTCACTGTTGTGGCCTCTCGCGTTGCGGAGCACAGGCTCCGGACGCGCAGGCTCAGCGGCCGTGGCGCACGGGCCCAGGCGCTCTGTGGCATGTGGGATCTTCCCGGACCCGGGCACGAACACGTGTCCCCTGCATCGGCAGGCGGACTCTCAACCACTGTGCCACCAGGGAAGCCCCATGTCACCATCATCTTACCCACACCATCGCGCTAGCTTCCCAGATCGCCCACCTACAATTCCTTTTGCTCCTCCCACCCCACCTCGATGCAATAGGTGGAATAGCTATTTTCAATACAAATCTGATTGCGTTACACTTCCTATTGGCTTAAGGTACTCAGTGGTTTCCCTTTGACCTTAAGATAAAAACAAAATCCCCACCTGGTCTTAGAAAACCTCCTCCCCCCGCTTGCTTAGCTCCCAGTGCCATCTTGCATGGATGACTCCATTCCTCTTTATGACACCCACCCCAGCCCTCCTGTGCCATGCTTCCTCCCTTGCACATGAATTCGCTGGCATAGCCTTCCCTCCCTTCTTTACTCGATGAACAACCTTCAGAAGTTAGTTTCATTAAGGGGTCCTCTTCCTTGACAACTCTGTCATATCCTCCTACAGTCATTCATTTATTCACTTACGCATTCGCTCAAATAATTCAACAAATACCTACTGAGCAACTTCTCTGTGCCAGGCTCTGTGCCCGGGCCTGGGATACAATAGCAAGTGAGGCATGTGTGGTTCCTGATCTCATTGTCCAAAGTGGAAATCAGAGCACAAGTCTGTCTTCTTTCACAGGACTTATTGCAAGCAGAACTTAACGCCTATTTTTACTATTAGATTTATATCTCTTAACCTCCATGCAAGCAAGAATTTTTCCCCACTGTTTTGTTTCTAGAAACCAGCACCCTACCTGAAATATAATGTGAACTCAATTTGAATTAATTTTAGAGATTTAAACCTAAATACATTAAAATGTATCTACCATATACTTATTAAATCTTAAAATATTTATTTTCTTCTTAGTCTTGTCATTTCATGAATTGTGGCGTTATGTTAGTCACATTTTTTTTTTTTTTTTTTTTTTTTTGCAGTACGCGGGCCTCTCACTGTCGTGGCCTCTCCCGTTGCGGAGCACAGGCTCCGGACGCGCAGGCTCAGCGGCCATGGCTCACGGGCCCAGCCGCTCCGTGGCATGTGGGATCGTCCCGGACCGGGGCACGAACCCATGTCCCCTGCATCGGCAGGCGGACTCCCAACCACTGCACCACCAGGGAAGCCTAGTCACATTTTTATTAACTTATTTTTTGTTAATTTATTTCAGAATATTTATTGCTCACTGATCAATGCTAGCTCATTCCTCTCTATAATTCCTCCAGATATTAAATGATAATACCTGTTTGGGGAAAAAGATCTGAAGTATCTGGGAACATTAATTTTCTATTTTTAAGCTTTATTCAAAGCTTCTTATTCATATCTAAACATTGCGCCCAATTGAGCACTGACTGAAGTTCTAAAACGTATTTTATAATGGCTTTCAAAATCTGAACGTATTAAGCATCCTTGTTACTTCCTTCCCATTTCTTGAAAAAACAGTATTTCTCAATTTAAATTCTAAGGGTTCCATGGTCAAATGCTACTGGCTTAAACAGCAAAACAAATTTCTTGCTGCAGCATTTCATAGAGCCCTTAACCAGTTATTTAACGCTGTGAATTCCTAAGTCCGTGTGTGTGGTGGGGAGAGGGTGAAGGGGTGGGAGAAGTGGAGGGATGGTGGTAGTACATTTTCAGAACACCAGCTTTTTCAAAAACATTTGATAGCTGCACTCCTTTCTCCAAGAGCTCTTGTCCATACATTTTGGGAAATGCTGCTTTTAAATCAGCCTGATTCTAGATGTGTGGGATAAAATGTTGGCAGATCACTATTTCGGTCATCATTAAAAAAATGAACTTTTGCAGTTTTCTCTGGAAGTCAACTGACTCCTGAAAGAATGTGTGTCCAATTCAACCCAGCAAATGGTTATTGAACATCTATTATCTGACCGTCTAGCGCTGGTAGTTTTCTTGACTAAGAAGACTACAGTGACGTGCCTGTCCCTGTGGATGGCGAAGACAAGATCATTGGGACCGAATCACTATGTTCCAGACCTGCTGCAATGCCAACGCACAGCACCCCTGAATGTGTACGTTCTTACTCCTGACGATAAGACAAGGGACACTCAGGTCACACAGTTAGCAGAGAGGAGAGCTGGGAATCAAAGCAGGGCCTCCTTTCTTCCAGGCCTGTCTGTCTCTTCTTCCCTGGCCACAGCATCCTGATTTACGTACAATCTTGTGTGAGAAGTTCACTAAAAATAATGTGAATATTGTATAAATAAGTCCTATGGAAAACATCAGGGCTGTTTTCCTGTTTCCAACAGATGGTATTCTTCCCCTTGCCTAAACTGGGTTTTCGCCCGGAACCCAGGTTGGAGAGTGTGTTTTGGAGAAATATGTAGCTAGCAAACCCTCTGCCTCCACTGCTCTGTCTTCTTTAAGTAAATTGTGAAATTTCCATTAATGCAGAAGTAGAACTACTTCTCAGCAGAAATTCCTAGCTTGTGTTTGTGGTTTAGGTTGGTGGCAGATGTGATTTCCTTCATAAAATCTTAGAACTGGAAGGAAGTGAAAAGATTGTCATAACATCCCACTCAGGCACAACCAGGGCATTTGAAACCTGGAAAGAGTTAGTGATTCGTCCAGAATCACATCAGAAGTAATAATACAAGTAAATATTAATGACGATGCCAGGGTGATTACTCCTGCGTATTGGGAATCTACCTTTATAAGGTCCTTGTTATGTAGTATATATCATCCCTATTTTCTGATAGGGTATCTGAGGATCAGACAGGTTAAGTGACTTATCCAAGGCCCCACAGTTAATAGGTGGTAGAGCCCAGGTTGAAATAGTCAGTCTGACTCCAAGGCTTAGGCCCTTTCCACCATGCTGCTCCCTGCCTCCATTCTGTGGGCTCAAGGTAAGCAACAAGGAGTGATTCAGTCCAATCTCCCTCAACCCCAAATCAAATGGAAAATTGGGGAGCCCAAGGAAGTCTTGAAATCACATCATTTACATGAGGTATGACTGAAGAGAAATGGGCCTGAATTTTTACAAAACGATGGTCATTGATCCAAAGAAGGGCATTTGCTTCACGTACTCATCATAAGAGGATGTATTATTTCAGCAGTGATGCCACAGCCTGAAACCACTTTGGAATTCCTTTTCATGCAATTATTTTTGTAACCTGCCATATGTTTCTTTGAATAACCTCATTAGTGGTAAAATATTTTCCTTTGAGAACAGATTTAATTTTTCCCGTTATTTCGAATTCAGCTTGGTGAATAAGTGGGGATCAAGTTTGGTGATAATGGTCAATATCATGTAATGAGACCTGTTTTCTTGAGTGACTTGATATACAGGCTCCGAGGGTTTTAATTAAAGTTAAGCTTTGTCCTTTGGATCAACAGTGATGTCAGTGGAATCCAAGACTCTCTCAGATCTGCATGGAATCTGAGAGAGCTTCTAGAACCAGCTTATATGTGTTGTATGAAGATAAAATAATTCAAAACAGCTACATATGAAGAAACAAATCCTTTATTATTCTTTATTTCAAGTGAGTGTAAGATTATGATGATTGTTATAGTCATTTATTTATTTATTTTTGGTAAAATCTGTTCCTTATTTAGAGCTCTTACCTGTCTTTGACGGCCCAGCTGTATCCTACTTGGTTCAAGACAACACCCTACCAAGAAGAACCTCTGAACCATTACAACATTTGCTCTCTTTTCCAATTTCTTAGAATCTAGTCAAATACTACACTGCATTCTTATTTCACCTTTCAGGGTGTCTGCCTTATCTTCCTACAAAGACTATAATATTTTTAAGGAAATAACTCAATTTTTTTTGTTTTGTTTTGTTTTGTTTTGCTTTGCTTTGTCCTGTGGTGGATGCACTATAAAATGAATGTTTTGGGGATGCAGTGCTTCTCTCCATCACTTCCTCATTTTTGTATGTCTGTTCTCTATGAGTACAAACTGAGCTCCTGGAAGATTGTCAGTATTCAATACCTTCTTCCCTTTGACCTTACTCACTCTGATCTCAATTTTCCCTGAAAAGTTCCATTTACCATCATTTCTTTTTTATGTGAGGAAACTGGATTGACTATGGTTATATTCAGTGGTTGACTGAAGTGTAAAGTTGAGCTATTTTCAAGGGTTTTTGGTCAATGTAGGCAGCCTTCATCACTAATTTAGGCCCAATCTTCTAATAGAAAGTTTGTATATTAAGAACTAAAAAAGTTTTCTGGGATAAACAAAATTCCTCTTCTACTGGGTTAAGAGGCAAGCCTTTCTTGAATTTATGGCCTCAGGACTCTCTGCCACAGGTCTGTTTTTGCTGTTTGATAAGACGGAGGTCAAGTCAAAGGTATTTGTTGTAGTGTGTTTATAAAACAGCTACTTTCTGCCCAGCCCTTGCAGATTTTCTCCTTTCTGCGGTACTAGGTTGACTCTTAGCTATAATTGCATTCTGAGAGCCTCAGAACAAAGTAAGGCAGTATGGGTGAGCACCCAAATCTCAGAGTTTAAAATCCATTAGCCCCACGTAGAGGAAGTCAGCGGCGAGAGGGAAAGTGGACTTTTCTGCCAGTGGATAAACCTCCCCTCTGAAAAGGAAGTATGCTTGGTCATAGTAGAACTGGAGAAAAATGCAGAGAGGGTGTCTTTCTACTTTTTCCATTATAGAGAAAAAGTCAATTGAGAGGCCTGGGAAACCACAAAGAATAAAATATTGCTGGCTAATGGAAATAGGCACATTTGGAAATCAGGAAGTCAACCTTCTGCTCCAGCAGTGGTTCAGTGAATGACACTCCAGCATTGGAGGTCCTTTAGGAGAGCAGGGCGGTCTTTAATGTTTGCTAAAGGGAAACTTTCAGAAGAGTCAGTCCAGGGGGGAGAGTCTAGAAAGGTAGGGTGGTGTATTATGGTAAGGGTCTATGATGAAGCTCAGTTTTTAAAAACCCGATGCCTTTGTTTCCTTCCTGGTTCATCATAACATGTGGCATGAGTGTTCACAGAGCATATCCAGCAAGGAATTCCAAAAGCCCAGCACACAGATTTATAAGGGCGGGTCTTTATCAAAGCAGTCTCATTATCTTGTAAAAAGCTGACAGAGAAAAGCCATCTGGAAAGTTAATCTTGAATTGTGTTGTATCAAGCAAACTCAAGGTAATATTCTCAATAAGACTGAAAACAGTCTGAACTAAGGAGTATGACTTAGCAGATTACTCATTTAAGCAAACCAAAACATGAAATCAGAATTGTTCCTAAGAGTTGGGATGGTGAAATGAAGTGACTTCCCATAAAGTACTCTTAAAATACAGATTTCTGCCTCTTACCACCATGTCACCACACCCCCAAACCCCTCCTTCACCCACTCCCACTCTTAAAGACTTTGATTCAATCCTTCTGTACTGAGGAGTCTGTTTTCAACAGCATTTAAACAGCTATGTCTGGGAACCTCTAGTCAAGGCAACTAACGAATCAGGATAATTTCTACCAGTGGGTTTCCAATCTGAACGCATGCTGAATCACCTGGGGCAATTTTAACAATACCAGTGTTGGGGGTTCCTCTCCCAGAGATTCTGATTTAACTTATCTGAAGAGTAAATTTCTTAAAAGCCATTCAGTCAATCCTAATATGTAGCCAGGGTGGTGGACCACTGAATTGAGACAAATCAGACCCCAAACTTCCCATTCTGAGACTTTCTGGCTGATGTTCATTTGACTTGCAAAATAGTTACATCCAATTTTTTGAAATTTCATACTGTATTATTTCTACCCTTGATCAAAAATCCCTAACTATTATAAAGCAGACGTTTGTCTTTTAATATTAAAATTAATTTCGTTTTCATAACTGTTGACCTATCTTAGGATATTACTTGGCTGCAATAGTGGCAGGAGTGGGAGTCTGTGACACAAGACCTTTTTCCCCAAATGTTTAAATTTCTCTTGCAAATCCCCCTCTGCTTTTTTCAGGGAATGCACCTGCCAAAAGATAGAGAAGGTGAGGCCACCTATTCAGGAAAGACAGAAGATCCTGTAAGCCCAAAAGGCTGGCCAGGAATAAGAAGACTGAGCAGGGATGCCTCAGTTGTCCTAAGAGAAAAGGCAGCAGAGGCTTCTGGAAGCTGCAGTACAATTCTTGCTTGGAGACATCGAGCTGCTCCAAGCCAGGCCCTGCTTCCTGACTCATTTGACTAAAGTCCACTATGCTACCCCCTAGACTATCCAAGACACCACATGCCAATTAAATCTGCATTTAATTTAATCTGCAATTAAAGTATTTGCATCTTCTGTACTGCATCTGAGTCCTGGAGATCCTGGGTTCTGCCAACGTCATGACTACCCAATCCCTCATCATTCTATTTAACTTATCAGAATTCGTGTTGATAACCTGAAGAGTGTAACCCCCGCCTACACTGCTGGCCAGCGGACTAAGACCCAGCATAGTAAAATGGACATTCTGGACTGTCCCTAGATGGTTATGCCATTCTCTTTACTTTTTATTTGACCTGTCCAGGCCGTGGTAATGACTAGATGGAACCTTGAAAATATTAACCATTACACGGTAAAGTCTTTTTGGTACAGAGTTCTAGGAAAAAACTATTTTAGAGTACAAGAGGGAATTCTGTCAGAAGCTTGTAAAATGCATGTTGTGAATGAAGTAGTTAGAATACACTTCTTTTGACGAACAAAACTTCCAAAAGTGTTTTAGGAAAGGGAGTGTATGGGAAGGGAAAACAATATTCAACCATCCCAAAATAGCTGGTTCATTACTACAGGAAAAAGATAAGACGAAGGCAGATTAGTCACATTTCCTTATTTGTTATTGTACCAAAATTATCCAGTGAATTGCAGTGTCATTTTGCATTACTACTGAGACTTCTTAAATGCATCAAATCACTGAGAATGGAGTACAAGAAAAAGAATTACTTAAATCAAAGCACAAGTTTTTAAAACAGTGAGGGACTCAGGTTAGTAATATGTACTCCTTTTTTTTTTTTGACAACAGTCTAGCCCTGTTCACTCCAGGTGTACAGAGCTGACAATGAAACCAAGTCTTGGCCATCTTAGTTTGCTTCTATTTTCTTTGCTGTTCTCATATTCATACAGATTAGCTTTAAATCTTCTTGGCCTACAAATAGGACCCTCACTTATTAATATATTCATTCAACATATATTTATTAATCCTCTGTCTTGTGCCATGTACCACCCTATGACTTGTCATCTTGGCTTACTTCACCTCCTGTCACAGGAGTGATTCACGTACAACAGTGATGTTTCCAGCTCTCTTTTTGTTTCTCTATTCGCCTGTAGCAATAAAAATAACAATAGCTAATACTATATGGCATTGACCTTGTGCAAGGCACAGTTCCAAGTGCTTTATAGAAGTTAACTTTTTTGATCCTCCTGAGAACCCCATGAAGAAGGCTTCATTTGTATCTCTATTTTCTAGAAGAAAAAGCTGAGGTACAGTTTAGATGTTAAATAATTAAATAATATCTCTGAGTACAGCACAGCTAGTAAGTGGCACAACTTGGTTTTGAACCTGGGCAGTCTAGCACCAGAGGCTGTATTTTTAATCACCATGGAATCTCTGGTTGCATCTACAAAGCCCCCATTAGTGGCACATCTCTGCTTTGACCTAGCCCTCCATGGAAATGCTTCCACCTGATTCATTCCACTCTGATGCAGAACCCGGAAAGGACATTTGAAACTGAAGACCTGCCTACTGCATACTTTTAGCCTTAGTTACAAAAACAGTTCCGGTAAATATAGTAAATTTTTTTTCTAAGCTAGTAGTTTCTTTCTTTCTTTTTTTTTTTTAATAGTGTTAATTAGAACATTTGCTTTCGCCTAAATGGAGGCTGTATTTTCTTCATTAGTAAGATATCATATGTTCTCATCCTCGTTAATTCTAAGATGATTTATTTCTGTCGTGTCAAGTGTTTCTTAAATATGACGTCATTCTGTGTATTGAATTGTTCTTGGCTAATGTTCAGCATAATCATTTATACATTAAAAGAAGTAAAAGTTTTAATTCAAGGTCAAAGCCTTGGGCCCACATTACATTTAGACAGCTCCCTTTGTGGCAGAAGTCATGTTGTTTAGCTCATGATCCAAAGATGGCACGTGGGCCAGTATCGAGTAGCCCATGAGCCATTTGTCATCACCACTCATTTCTTTTCCCGACACTTCCTTGATTTTCCATGGACCTTCTCTTAGATTCACCAAGATTCCTCATCTTCCACTCATGAAATTATACTGATTCACAGTCTCTGTTTTCTGTCTTTTCATGTGAGAGGTTTACTGGGATATAAATGAATGATTGAAAAGTTCTAAATAGAAAAATATATTAAATAGGGAGAAAGTCCTTTTTAACATTTTATAGCAACAAATAGCTTCACAATATTCAGAAATGGTCACATAAATCATCTATAAAGGGAAAGAAAACAAGAACTTTAGACTTAATGAAGGTCATGATGATTGCTTTCGTGGTGTGTGTTTTGGTAGAGAATGTATTTGAAGATCGTAGGAATTCCTAAGACCTTGCTGGGAAATAACAGGATGGCAGGAACTCAGATCCCCCATATAGCACCCCTACCCCATTACACACTCACTTCTGATATGCCATGAGTTGCCAGGAAAACTCTACACACACACACACACACACACACAACCCATACCACACCATACACCACATACGTATACTTCAACTCTTTTCTCCTTTCTCTCTGCAAGGTCCCATATCTCCTTCTCTTTCCAAAGTAAGCAGAGGAATAGGCATATAATTTCAAATGACAGACTTACTGAAGACATCTCTTGATGTACTAATTTGACAAAATGCCTTCACTTGGAAATACGTTATGGTCCAGACAGGAAATCAGGAGGTGACATTGTAGTCCCAGCTTCAATTCACTGAAGTTGAATAATAGATATAAGATGAATAAAAGATAAGTTGAATAATTCAAAATGAAAAATAAAAAAAATTACTCTGAGAGCTGAGTCATCCAGTTTGTATCCCATTGATCCAATTATCTGGACGAATGCCAAATCCCCATTTTACTTTATGCTGTGAATGCCTTTTTGGTTGGTATGTCTTGTGAAAGTACTTTGTGGTTCCTGGGGGAAAGTCACCCTGTGGTACTATCAGCAGTTTTTCTCCTTCTGACTTGTTAGGATAATAACTTCTGTTTTTACAGTCAACACTTAGAAATTCAGGATAATGTAAAATGCCCTAAGCTTATGACCCAATTTTTATAGAACTATCGTCATTTGAAATATTTTATCTTACCATCCCCATAAACCACTGTCTTAGAAAAGTGAAGCTCTTACAAATGTTGTCTTTGGATTTGGATGGACTGAAATTTGAATCACAACTCTGCCACCCACTAAGCTGTGTGAACTTAGGTAAGATGTTTTACACTTTGAAGCCTCAATTTTTTCATATGTTCTTCCATTTTAGAGTTTGAGGATAAAATAAGATTATGCATGCAAAGTTGTAGTATAATGGCTGTCTAGAAAATGCTCATAAATATTAGCCATTATTATTGGTTAATTCAAATATTTTGGGGTCGTACTGTTTATTCTAGATTGCCTTTTATATCTAGAAACTCTCCCCAAATTATTTTTGAGGCCTAACGTATTTTATTTGTAAAATATGATGACTCTATCTAAAGAGAATGGAGATTATATTAAACAGATAATCTCCATGTCTGTTTTAAATTCGTATTTTGAACTTTCTTCTCCTCAGTTACAAAGAAATGAGTGAGTAACTGAATGGATTTGCTTGAAACTTACTTTTATCCCTTCTTTAACTATTGATGTTTTATGAAATTGCTAAGTGAAATAGTGCAGGGAAAGAAAAGAAGAGGTAAATGACACAAATAGCAAATTGCATAATTATTTCCTGTATATTTAGATAAGACAGAACATTTCTTCCAAAGTGTTAAAATAAATCCCTGTTTGTTCTAACTGCAACTTTGTGACCTGGTGAAAGGGAGGAATGATTAGTCAGTTTTATGGTGGGGGAAACCGAACATGGAATATCCCAGAGAACCTTGGCCCAATTATTCATTGCTTATTAATGTTGCTTCCTCCGATCACTGAATCATATTATCTATTGGCTGATCCATTCTTTTATTTCGATTAGGCAAATATCTATTGAGCATCTTCTATGTGCCAGGCACTATTCTACATGTTAGGGATAGAGAAGTGAGCAAAGGAGACCAAAACCCCTGCCTTCGGGGAGCTGACAAAATAAGTAATTAAACTGCCTATTATGTTATATGGTGATACATTCTATAAAGCACATTAAAACAGGAAAGCAGGATGGGGAGTAGGGTTACAATTTTAATGAGAGTGGTGATTAGCAAGGTGCTCCCTGATAACATGACATTTGATTCAAGGCTTGAAAGAGATGAGGGAGAGAGTCATACAGGTATCTGGGGGATTTGCCTTCCAAGCAAAGGGAACAGCATGTGCAAAGACTTTCAGTAGAAGGATACATACAAATTTAGGAACAAAGTCTCCAGGATTGAGTGGACAAAGGAAGGAGTAAAGGAGGCAGGGGGAGTGTCAAGAGTTACAGGGTCTGGCAGGCCATTCCGATGACTTTGGGTGTGAATGAGACTAAGCTGCGAGGGCAGTTGGAGGTTTCTAAACAGAGGAATGGCATGGTCCAACTTCAGTTTTATTGGGATCTCTCTCTCCTGGGTGGAGAATAGACACTGGGGACCGAGGACTGAAGCAGGAAACCAGCTAGGAAGATAGCGGAGTAATCTGCACAAGGCTCTAGCAAAGGAGGTGGTGAGAAGCAGCAAGGGCTGACAGAATTGGCAGAATATACTGGATGAGGTCTGTGAAAGAAAGAGGAGAGCTGAGAATGACTCCCGGGTTTTTGGCCCGAAAAACTGGAAGGGTTGAGTGGACACCATTATCTGAAAAATTCAATGTCTTTGGTCCAGAAATAAAGCTGCAAATTCAATCAATGGTAACATCATTTTATTTGCACTGTACTCATTGGAAACGTGTAAATTTAATTTAAGTAGGGGTTGACATAACATCTACCATTGCTTTTTCTGGAAATAATAGGCGGTCTAAAGAAATAAATCGTATAAACAAGACTCCAGAAAATGCTCTTTGGACAGGAGTCTGTTTCAAAACTTAACAAACAGATTTTTAAGCAAGAATATTCTCCTGCCTCCATCGCAGACTTAAGCAAAGATAATGGACAGGGTGGGTCCCAGGTTTGGGTATTTTTAGAAGTCTCCCTAGATGATTCCACGCGCCCGCCTTCTCCTTCTCCTTGCCACCCCTTCCCTTTCCAAACCCTTGGAAAGGGTTTGTACATTATAAACCATATATTAGTTATGTTTTTGCATTCCTTAACGTGGGTTCCTTCAGGAGCTCTATCTGCATTTTGGAATTACAGTGCTCCAAGAATCTTTGAAATCATCTTAGTACCATCCTAGACTTAATGTTGTATGCTGAGGCTGAGAGATTGATGAATGTTTCCTGGAACTCTATGCTAAGACACATTCTGAGGCTGCTTCTGGGCCTAATAGAAAGTTAACTGAGACAGATTAGTAAAATTGGCCATGGGAGAAGGATGGAAAGTTACTCTGCACATACCACATATCTGCCATCCTGCCTTGGCCCAATCTCTCATTTCAGGGAACTTTGCCTGAGGCCCAGAGACTGTTAGGGGTCCCAGTGCCTGGTCCAGCACAGTTCACGTGCTAGGCCATCTGCGTTACCCTAGAAAAGAAGTACCCGCATGCACACACATGCACCTATATCTCTAAGAACCTAAACGTTGAGACTCTAGAGCCTGCAATCCAGACTTTTCACTGATCTAGACAGATCTGAATCACTGAACTTTTATTGTATATGAAGGGCAATTTCCTTGAAAGAGACGTTCTGTTGTTTACATTTGTTTCTTTCTTTCATTTTATTTTATTTTTAAAAATTTTATGATTTGGCATGAAGTGGAAACAATGAAATAAAAACAATATCTTACAGACTACAGTGGATTTACAACTAACGCTATGATCCACAAAACCAGGCATAAAGAATTTGTTCTTTCTGTCTCCCGGGCCATGGAATGTAAAGGAAATGGCTGAAGAGCAGCTGCAAACAATTACTAAGCATTTTCAATGGTCTTGCGAAATGCCCTGAATTCAGAGCATCCCTTCGGAAGCCCGGATTGCACTCCTCTGAAGCAGTGCCCCGCCATTGGCTAAATCCATATTCTGCCCCTCCTTGGCAGGGTTTCCTCATCAGACTTTACGGAGGCTCTGTCTCCTGACACCCTGAAATAAAGAGCCCCTCTCTCTTTCTCTTCTTGAACTCCCTCTCCTTGCCTTGCCTTCATTCTGTCTTCCAGAATGTATTTCTTACGATTCCTCTAGTCTCAGCACATCACAATTGCAGACACTGGCTGCTGGAGAGACACAATCCACCCTGCACACGCAGGAGGAAATTTTCCTTTTGTCCTGTCCAACACGAGTGAGCTAATCATGAAAGACTGCCCGCATGAACTTTCTTATTATTGCACTGGGGATTCCTGAGTTTTAGTCAACTAGAAAAGAGACTTTTCTGAAGAAACTTAACTCCTTAGACTGACATGTGAAATCCACAACATAAAACGCAACTAGAATGTGCATGGTAAACTGTGGTTACCACAGCCAACTTTCACTTGTGTCCAGAGAGAGAATACACTGTGGGTGATTGGTAGGAAGGGTAGCTGAAAGAAATTTCAGTAACTTAAACGAAGAGCTGGATGGGAAGACTGGATGTACTGATAGCATTTCAGCCCTGTTTACAACCATCACACCAGGCTCTTGATTACACAGTGGCCTCAACTGACATCATAGAGACCGAGAATGTCAGCAATTATGGACTCACCTGGTCTTTTGTTAACAATTTACCTCTCTGTTGTGGCCACAGTGAAAGAATAACTTTGCACTGCAGTTATTCAACCCAACTAGGTCAGGATACGGATGACCAGAAAACTGGCAGAGGCTTTAGAAAAGACACTTTGATCTCTCTTTTTCTATATTTAAAAGGAGTAAATAATTGGATGAAATAGAAACAGTTTTCTGACTACCACACACTCAGGTGTTCTACATGTAGGAAATAGGAAGAAAGGGCTGACTCTGTGCACTCGTCCATCTGGCAGGATGTGGTAACTGTGTCCCCTGTCCTGGGTCACAGCATGAGGTGCAGGGGGAGGAAACGAGCAGAACAGCTCCCTTTACGGGCCTCTTCGCCACCTCTCTGCCCGCACATCTTGCCCCCTTGGCATAGATGTTCTTAACCAACTTCAGGCATAGGCTCAAGGGGAGGGGAGCAGAGACAGCAAAGCTTTAGAATCCTTGTCACTTCAACACTGGGTGGTCTCAGATCTCAGGGTGAAACCACGTTAAGGAAAACGATTCTCTTGGTGAGTCCAGAGCAAAATAACATGTTCTAATGGTCTGTCCTCAAGTATGGAAAATATTCCTGAGAACGTCATATACGAAGCTTGAGCAAAAGAATGTTTGCTGGTGAGGTGTCAAAGTTGAACTTCGGGACGCAATTGAGAAAGCGTAACAAAGGTGTTTAAATCGTGTAACAAAAAACATATAGTCTAGATTTAGGATTAGAAAGAAAGTATTCCCATAACTTTGGATAAATTATTAGGAAACATTTTAAATTGCAGCCATCTGAAGCAAAGTTTTAGTAGCTGTTTTTTCCCTTTTTCTGCCCCCGCTCCCATATTTTTAGTAAAGAAACGATGTTTTGTCCACATGTGGTGTTACTGTCCACGGGGCCACATGACGGGATCATCACCTGCATGTGCTGGGCGATCAATAGTCTGCATAGCATGACAAATCCATTCTCAAATAAGGAGTTTTGGTAATGAATGACCTCTGTGTTTTTTTTCGTTTTTGAGCAGTTCACATTAAAAATTTTTTTAATTTAATAGGCAAACTTTGTAAAGAGAAAACAAACATCCACCCTATGGTTGTAGATGTTACAAAGATTGGCAGGAAGTGAACCAAAAAACTAATTGGAGAACTATAAGAAGTCCTACAACTGCTGAGATTTACAGGGACCCGGCCAAAAACTGGGACTGTTTAAGCTCAAGTAGCTAAGGCTGAGGATACCGCATTATTACTGAAAGAAACTGAAGTCATATATATATATATGAAGTCATATATATCTTGTCCATTTCCATATTCTGTGGAGATAGATTAAACAGGAGCACAGAGGAATTAGGTAAACTAGTCGACATAATAGATTGTTGATGAAAAATTTAAAAGAACTAACAAACTAGGGATGTATGTAAGTGTTCGGATGGGTGAATCATATGCAGGAATTGAAGAGAGTGAGCGCTTCACTCTTTAGAGACCCATTCAGTTGATTCTCTGGCATTGTTACTGGCTTCACAGACTTTTTCAGAGAAGTTACTCATTACGTTAATATTTATAACTTGTTTAACCATTTCAACCAAGTACAGTTTTACATGTAGAGCCAGTTTAGATCTCTGAATTCCTTCCCAAAGAAAATAAAAGTAAAATTTTTAAAAAGGAATGTTTTTGGCTCATAGTTTGCCTTGTTCTGGGAAATGAATACGCTCCTAATCGTAGAAGTTAGTTTCCTAATTTTGGAATCTTCCTACATCACACTTTGACCCCCAAATGTCTGTCATTTCCACTCCAACCAAGCATTTGATTCTTCAGTAGAGATTCTAATTTTCAGACATCAATCTGCTAGTCTTTTTAAAAAGTTTCTCTCTTTTAAACTTTAAATTCTGCAACTGTGAAATATAATGTATATTCAGAAAAACAAAATCTAAAACTAGGGTTTAACAAAGTGGTTATGAAGAGAATATCCACGCCACTATCACCCAGAACAGAAATACAAAGCATAACCCACCTGAAACTGCTTCCCTCTGCTCTTTCCTCATCATAACATCCTCTCTCCTTCACTATAATAACTTTTATGATATTACTTTCCTTGGTTTTCTTTGTAGTTTTACTACCACTATACACATGCTTAAATAATATAGTCTTATTCATCCTATGTTTGAACTTTATGTCAAGGGAAACATACTATAAATATTCATTTACTCAATATTGTGATTTATTCATGCTGGTTAGCTAGAGCCTTTTCATTTGCTTTGCAGTATAGTATTCCAGTGTATAAAGACAACCCATGCTACTGTTGGTTAATGTTTGTGTTGTTTCCAGACTGGGGCTATTATGAGCATGCTATGAGCATTCTTGTTTATGTGCCTTGGAGAAAACGTCCCGCATTTCTGGGTCATAGCGCTATATCACAGGCTTCAACTTCACCATATGATGTAGAACTATTTTCCAGAGTCACACAAATTTATCTTCCCACCTACGGTGCATGAACATTTCTCTTTCTCCACACCCTCACCATCACTTGAACTCGTGACACTTTTTCACTTTGCTCATCTATGTATTCCTCATCATGGTTTTAATTTGCATTTTCCTGGTTATCAAAGATGAGCATCTTTTCATATGTTTATTGCTGATGTAGTTGCCCCTCTTCTGTGATATGACTCTTCAAGTCTTGACCATTTTTCTGTAAGCTTGTCCTTTTTTCCTTATTGATTTGTAGGTCTTTACATACTTTGAAATCTAGTGCTTTGTCGCAGTTTTTATATATATTATAAAATTATATATATATATATATACACACACATTGTATATATATAAAATCTCCCACAATGTACTAGAATATATTCTATTTTATTCATATATATATATATATATATATATATATATATATAATCTCCAATCTTTTCTTCAGTGAGCTTTAAGAATAGAGGGTGGGCTGTGTGCTAATATAATGATTGATATGGATTTAGAAGACAAAAGAGTGTTAAGATTGACACTGGCTTGATGTTAATATTGTACTGCCTTCTTATTTACTATTATACTATCAAATTCAGAGTGTATGAAATCATTAGCAGAATAGGATCCTGCAGCAAAAGAACAAAAGAAGACTCTAGACCTAGAAAGGATCCTAAAGGTAATTATTCATAATCCCATCAAAAAATTCATGTTGCTGATTTAAAAATGCAGCTCAGTCATGGCTCATGAAGTGCCCGAGAACTCAAAGCAGTGAATCCTAGGTCTTGACTCCTCCTCCAGTGCTCTTAAGAGCTGTTAAGTGTTAGGAAGAAATCTTCCTCCCACTATTCCAGTTAGCATAAGTCTCCTTTTTGGTGCTTGCTCCCTAAAAACTGTTTTTAATATTAAACCAAAAGAAATCAGAGTCTTAAGGAGATGGCAGCAAATTTAGTTGTTTTGTTACTTCTTCTTTAAAACAGGAAATACTTGGGGAGAAAATGTCCCTTATTTATTTCCTACAGAACGCTGGCTTTCCAAGCTTTCCGATCAGGCTTCCTGCCTAGAGGGCTGGGGATCTTAATTCCAGAAATCTGCACTGTCGCTCAGATCCAGAATCCATCTGTGGTCTACGGCTGCTGGGAGGCCCAGTGCCCCTGACCTATACAAGCATCGTCCCTTCTTGATTCCCAAGGCTCCAGGCAGTGTGTTTATTCAGGACTTCGGCATGTATGTCTGCTTGGCACACTTAGTCCAATGGAATCTTTAATGGCCACTCTGACTGTTCAGTGCCAATTTCAAAGCTGGGCCTCAAAGGAAAGAAATAGGGAAATAGGACTAGAACTTGGTAGGGAGGAAGACAGCTTAGAGAAATGGCAATTAAAAATCTGTTGTTTCATGTTCTGCTTTCAGGAGTTATTCTGTTTTCTTGATGACATTAATAGAAGCATTTGTTGGCTTGTGCTTGAGTCTTTATAAACTGTATTTTATATGACTCTAAAAATGAAATAGAGCAAAAAAACTAATTTTAAACTTGCTGTATCTCCCCAGAGCAGAAAAAGTCTGTGGCAGTGTATAAGTGAAGCCCAAACTGACCATGACAAAATGATAGAGCAGTGTCATTTTAAAAAGGAAGCTCACTATGGGGATATAAAAATAGACATAAACCGGCAGTTCTCTACGTGTGGTCTGATGACCACTGGTGGCCCTTATGGATCCTCCAGGTGGCCGTTGGGCTGGTCTCTTATAATTTTAGTATTTAAATACAACTACCTTAATACTTTCTCTGTAGTCTAGAATAAATCAGTTTATAGCCCTTATCACTGTCTCTTTAAAAACAGCATCTCTCAGTCATTTTGGTCAGGATATGTGGTCTCTGATGCCCTGTGCCATATGGAAATGGTCTGTGGGCCAGAAATATATAAGATGCCCTGGAATCACATAGATAGACCCTTTAAATAAGCTAACATTTATTGCACGCCCAATATGTGAGAGGAATTGCACCAGGTAGTCCTAAAAAAGGATTTACTGCCCCCAACTACTTATTGCTCTATCCTAGCTTATGATGGAAGGGAATGAGTTCTAGAAGGGTTAGGAGTGTAGACTTTAATTCTTTTATAATCTTCTGAGTGTTCACATTTCTTCCAGAAAATGGGCATCTATCCACTTACAAAAATCTTTAAAAAATATAATGTTATCTAAAATTGATCGAGTGATTAGCCAGTGACAGGCACTAGTCTAAAGCCTTACGTATATTAACTAATTTATTCTAAGTTTAAAAATGCTAAGTTTGGTGTATTATTTTCCCCATTTGATAGCTATGGAAACTGAGGTACATGGACATTTCTTATGGTCACACAATTAGTAAGTGATGGAGTCAGAGTTTAATCTCAAAAGTCTAACTCTAGATTCTCACACTCATCTGAAACTTTGTACTGACTTGATTCCCAAGGATTTTATATTTTGGGGAAAAATCAGCAACAGAGAAATTCAAGAAATAACAACAAATATAGAAGTCTACCATAATCAGCATTGGGTTCAGGGATGTTTGTGCAGACTCTAGCTGGTAATAGAGAACCGTTGATTATACACTCTTACGGCCCATTTGGATAAAAGACTATGTATCCAAAAGCTTACATCAAAATCTCACCCTGACCTGGTTACATCAAAATGTCTTACTTGGGGGAGCACACTGCTAGGGTTCCATTTAGCAGCCTGCAGCTAAGTGGCATTTTAGTACCTCTGGGAGGCCCTGGGTTCATGTCATGAGCACAGGAAGCAGTGAGTAGTGGGTGTAGCAAAAGTGTGGGCAGAACCCCTGAGAAAACAGGCAGCCACACCCATAGAAGGCTGGCCAGTCCAGGGCTGCCCCTGAGTCGAAGGTCCATGAACAGCGAGGCCTCCATCAAGCACCGAGGCTGCACCAGGGGAGGCTGCTGCAGGTACAGAGGTTATCATGGAGGTTGCTTGTTCCTTGGGGCTCTCCTCTCTTCCCACCACTTCTCAGGTGGCAGGGAACACACATAGGTCAGTCCTCTAGCTTAATATCTGAGAAAGGGTATTTAAGAGCAACCTAGGAACCCAGGAGCATGTACGCACGCAGTTTGGAGAAATTCCCTAATGCACATTTTCTTATTCATATATGAGTAACAGGACAAAACATCACGGGGCCCATTAAAAGCTTTCATAAGATGGAAGAAGAGATTTAACTAAAGGTGTTGTGGGAACCACAAGCATTTGCAGAAATGAGAAATAATTTTACAAGTACCTGCTTTGATTCTTAATAAAAATCAAGAGCCTATGGACTTGTGAACTAAGTATGAGGTGATATGACAGCAGACTGGGATTTCAAAACAAAACACAACAAAACTTTTCTGGCTGGGAGACAAGCAGAAATAAATAGGAAACTGTAAAGGGGATAGAGAAAGAATAAGAGAAAACCAAACTAGGATAACAGGATTACATTTACATTAGAAGAAGAACTGGCACAATGCAAACTGTAGGAGATAAATGGAGTGAGTAGGAAGACACAGATGAAAATGTGTTCCAGAATCAGAAGGGACAAACACACAAAAATGATTTCAGAAGACATTCGATATAAAAGGCATAGAAGGAATCTCCAAATATGAATAACATATGTCCCAAAGGAAGAGATCAGAATAAATAAGAGGGAAGGAACAACAACAAATATAATAGAAGAAAAATGTGCTGAAGACAAATCTGATCCGGTAGGTTGAGTGTCTTATCCCATCTCTGGTAAAATCAGTTTAAACACCAACACTTTAAAGGGCTTCTGCTGCGCAGGACATATCCCCCTCCTTGAATTCTTCTTAATGTAGAAGGACCTCTTAGTAGGATTAAGGGAGTGGAAATCAGATAAAAATAGAAAGATAGATGTGAGCTCTCAGACATGGCTTGTGCTCCAAGATACTAAAGAGGGATATAATTAACATATAAAATAGATGGAACCTCATGTGCTTGTGGGTATATTAATAATCTAAGCACAAAAGTTAATTAAATCTTCCATTTAGCTAAGAGCACAGGCCACACACTCAGAAGGCTGGAGCACGTAGTCTGAGCCCACCGCCAATTCAATGCGCACCTACACATTTCATTTATCCTCTCTTACCCCACTTTCCTCCCCTGTGAACCCACTGCAAGATAGCGTTATAAGTAGGTGAACAAAACCACACACATAAAACTTTCCCATAAACGTGATGTTACTAGGAGCACAGGGACCGCTATGTCAAACCTGGTGACTGGACTGCATCTCTCAAGGTGAAGGAGCCATACCAGGTGATTCTCTAAGAAGAATGTAAGTTGAAAAGCAAGATCTCCGATTTGTGGATAAAAACATCTCCAATTGTTAAGAAAGACATGTACACTCACCTAAGCAACTGCATTTCTCCAGTTCCCGGACACATCAGATAAAAACCATTAAACATACATCAATCATGTGAAATAATAGAAAGAGTTACAATAGTGGAAAGTTATTACAAGATCCACGTCTCTTGCTTTGAAAATAAGCTTGTCAGCTTTGCTTCATCATTTATTTTCCATAACGTTTCCACTTTGCTTGATCAGTGTTCATATACCAGCAGGAGACTTCTATCTCAGAATAAATAATATGTGCCTCAAGATATTCTCTTCCCTGTACTTTCGAATTTTATACTTATTATAAGAGCACCTCACAGCAAAACTCAATACGAGAACAGAGAAATAATGTTATAGAGAATGTGTCTTTAGGCTGTACTCAAATGTTTTCCAGAACATTTCTAGAAGGGTTCCATAGAAACACAGCTGCAGGAAGAGGTAGGCATGCTATTGTCTTTCTGGGTTCCAGCACTACTGACTCTGGTACAAGGGAGTTTATTATTAGAACCTCATGTTTTCATGGATATATTAGTATTTCCAAAGAGCTTTGGCTGCTGGGGCCATGACAGAGGGAGGGTAACGGTTGTCCAATCCCTGAGTGTAACCCTGCTGATCAGGGCCACCACTAGGGCAAGGCCATGGAGTCACTTGCTTTGGGAACAGAATGTACAGAGTGCCAAAAACCTCAGTCATCAAGACAAATAATATTTGAATGCAACATTTTGAAAAAGAAAATAAGTGCAAAAAAATCCACAGTGAACAAAATCCGGAGGGAATCATTGTATCAAAATTTCAAATGAAGACAAGATCAGAACATCATTTATGGAGCTGAAATCAGATTACAGTGAGCACAAGGACTGTCTTAAAGAGGGGGTAAAATGAGGAAAGGACAGACCAAGGAAAATGTACTGAAGAGGGCAGGAAAACACTTCTGACTGAGCGATGGTGAAGGGGTTTTAAGACTGATTACTGGCACGCTCATCTCAGGAATGTTTTTTTTATCCCTGGCTAGAGAGAGCCACGGCCCAGTTACCAACAAAACCCTTGCAAAGCCTAGAATTTAAGCGGAGGTGTAGGGGGCACCAGGCTTCCTCTGCCTTCGACGCAATTTATACAGATTCATTTGGAAGCAGCAATGTGCTCTTGTGTTTGAGGGACTGGGGTGGATATTTAAGTGGATGTTAACCCAAGAGGATAAACGTTTATTCTAAAAGAAGAAACCGCCCTTAGCCACACTTTTTTCAATCCTTGATACACAGACGCTGGCCAGCGAGCGTGGGTGGAGCAATGTTCTTCTCCAGAGGGGACAGTGAGCTCCTCTGGGGGTAACTCTGCTGCCCTCGCGCATGGTTGCTGGCTGCACCGCAGGCTATTTGGATAATGTATGCGTGGCGCACTGCCACAGCCCAGCAGGTCAACCGCCCGGTCATAGAGGGGGAGCCATTCTCCCACCCACTGCCAACCTAAAACAGTTATGGTTGTTCGGGGTACTGATTCCATCCCTTTCCCTCAGCAAAGAGGAGGGAGGTGGAGAGGAATATGATTAGTAAAAAAAAAAAAAAATACATCTCAAGCTGAGAAGTGAATAGATGATTCAACAGTCTTCCACATTCTTTCTACTGCCTTGCTCAAAGTAAATGGCAGGGATTTATTTTTCTTCTTCTGTTAAATTCAAGTGTGGGTTACATGGCTTTCTGGGTGGGCAGTTTATTCTTTGGTCCACTTTCAGCTTTAGTTCATATCTTAGTACTGGAATACATATGTGTGCTCCTAAGTTAACATCGATTCTAAGTATCTGCCCAGACCGAAAGGTTTAGGATCAAACTCGGGGGCAAGAGCCACCATGATATGCAAACCACTATTCCAGCAGGTGAAGGATGAATGGTAGAATTTGAAACTTGTTCCTGGGGCCTTAGCCAGAGGGAAGTCTGTGATGGCCTTCCATGCACTAGAAGCACGCCCCTGCCACACTACCTCCAAGTATCAGATGAGGCAGCAAACTTGAACATGCACAGAGTCACTGAAGCTCAGTTTATCATTCTTTCTTTTCTATCAGCATGATGAAATAGACCCGTAAGAATTGAACAACTCTCTAAAGTAGATTGGGAAAAAGAATGTTTATAATCTTAGGTTAGGAAGGGCTTATAGCTACTGTTCCTCACTCTGTATATGGAATGCTTCTCTTCAAAGAAGTTTCCCTGCCATAGTTGATGCCACATGAAAGATGCCATATTTCACATGGCATTTTTATATTGCCTTGTATTGCAATTACCTGTGAATATGTCATCTATTCACATACATGTATATGAATTTCTGAAGGGAATCACTGTATCCTATTCATCCTGGAATTCCTGGAATTCCTTGCATAGTGCCTTGAATATACTAAGTGTTTACTAAGTGTGTTAAATGAATGAATGAATGAATGAATAAAACTATAAAAGTTTCATAAATTCAAGTTGGTCACCATGCCATTAGGCAAATATATTTTTAAAAACTTGGGGCCTGTAGCTTGTAATACTCCCCCAATTGATCTACATACTCAATATAATCCCTATCAAAATCCTGGATAGCTTTTGCAGAAATCAACAAAGTGGTCATAAAATTCATATGGAAAGGAGCTGGATGGCTAAAATAATCTTGAAAAGGAATCAATTTAAGGGACTCACACTTCCTAATTTCCTAAACTTACTGCAAGTTTACATCAGTCAGGACTGTGCAACACTGGCAAAAAGATTGACATACAGATCAATGGAATAGAATTGATAATCCAGAAATAAACCACAGGCAACTGATTTTTGACAAAAGTAGCAGACAATTCAATGGAGGAAAGAAGAGTCTTTTCAACAAATGGAGTTGGGACAGTTGGATACTCACTTGTAAAAGAATGAAGCTGGACTCCTACCTCACACCATACACAAAATTACAAAATGGATCAATGACCTAAATGTAAGACTAAAACCATAAAGAAAATATAGACTAAATCTTTTTGACCTTGGATTAGGCAATGGTTTCTTAGATAGGATACAAAAAACATAAACAACAAAAGAAAATGATAAATTAGACTTCTTCAAGATTAAAAACTTTTGTGCGCTACCATGAAGAAAGTGAAAAGACAACCCACAGAATGGCTTTTCAAATCTTCTAACAAAGAAATGAATCTTGAAGCAAAATACCTCTTTCTAACTAGAACAGAAGTATTTTAGCAGTGATACAGTTCAGATTTGGTGACTGTGGGAACATAGGTGCTTTCATTCCCTGCTGCCTTTTAAAAGAATGCTTTGGCAGTACCTATCAAAACAAAACTCTAATGTTCCTTGCTTTTTATTCAGAAAGTCTACCTCTATGAATCTACTTTACCAAAATGCTCACAAAAATACACAACAATTAATGTACAAGGATGGCTATAGGTGGATCGTTTATGGTAGCAAATATGGAAAAAACCAAGGCCTTTCAAGGGGGAGAGGCTTAGTAAATCATGGTAGAGTCTTCATTTATACGATGGCTGTTATCCCATTTCCACAGGAATGAAGTAAATCTGTATAAACTGACGTGCAAACTTGTGCACAATAAATACAGTGAAAAAAATTCATGATACATGACAATATGTACAGTCACTTATTTCATAATAAACATAAAACAAAGCTATTGTGTCCATTTTTTTCTGAAAAGACACCTAAATATTATTAATTAAACAAATACCTGCTGTAATTTATCTTGGCTTATGCTGTAGTGCTCACATGAGAAGCAGCTTAATTCCAAATAAAAATACATAGAATTCAAATATTTGCCCTTTTCATGTTCAATGTGGACTAATATTGCAAACGGCTCTTGTTTATTTTATTTAAGATGTCTTCAAGTATATACTCAAAATTTGGTGACTATTCACTGAGCCAATTTCACGTGATATAGTAAAAGACCGAAAGGCAGAAATATGATTCAAATTTAAAGACATGCACATATAAAAGCCTGGAAATATTTACACCAAACAATTTTCAGTGGCAACGTCTTAGATAGAGTATGGATAGAAAAACAAGAAGAAATGAACAGGGCGGGCGGCATATTTCACCTTTTATTCTCTCCTCTTCTACATATATTTGAATTTAATACTGGCATTTAATACTATGCTTTCATAATTAAAACATAAAGAAAAAGTGAACTAAATTATACATAAATTAAAATTACTAAAGGATTAAAATGCAACTACATTTGGAAGATAACTTTTTTTTTTAAATAGTATAGTTTGCTTTTTTTTCTTTTAATTTACCCTTTTTTTTTTTTCTCTCTATTCCTGGAGCAGTAAAAAACTGTCCACTTCCTTGAGTCCAGTTTTTCTATCTATAGATTTGTCTCTTCCTAGTTAAGTAGTATTGAGACAGACTAGCTTAAACTTACCCTATTTAAAAGCCCCAGCATTTTGCAGTCTCTAATATGCCTTGCATTCTGTCTCTCTACCAGGATAAGGTCTCATTTGTGTTCAACTGTTAATATTCACTCTTTGTTATTCTGTTGGTCGGCCTGACTTTGTTTAAGATTGCATGAAAAGATCTGCCAAATGGCTTGACCCATTATTAAGAATCTAGAGTGTTCCAAGTTTTGAGACTTGCACCAAGTGTTTTCAGTATCACTTACTGTTTTATGTGTATGCTTGTCAAAAGCAATTTCTCCTGATTCAGCAAAATTCAATGCTTTCTAACAAATGATCGGGAGGGTAAACAACTCATTTACATGGGGAGGTTTATATTTTCAGAAATGCCTCAAGGGAACCTTTCCAAGAGGCCAGAAAGGAATTCAGCGAAAAAGAAACAGCAGGAGGATCCTGTATTTCTCTGCAATTCAGCAGTACTGGTTGCCAATACCAACATCATAACATTTCAGAGCTCAATTTTCCATATTTTGAAACTTCATACAGAGATTCCATCAAGCAAGTCAATCTGCTATCAAACTCGACTTTGTCTGTTAGTTGCTGAACTTTCTACTTCATGGCTCCTGAGCTAAGCTGCAAAAGTTTTACATCCTGAGAATAAATCAGAAATGATGGGGACTTGTATTATTAACTCAATGATTCTCAGACTTTAGCTTGCAGCAGAATTGCCTGGAGGGTCTGTTAAAATGCGGATTTCTGGGCTCAGCCACAGAGCTACTGATTCAGTGAGTTTGGGAGAGAGCTTGAGAATTTGTATTACTAGCAAGTCTGTAGGTGATGCTGCTGTGATTCTGGGCACCATGCTTTGAGAACTGCCATAGTAACTCTTTAGGCTACTAGGGCCTCAATAACTAGGTATGTTAGCTCACTAAAAGGTATCCTTCTGGCTTTCAAATTTTAAGGAACCCAGATATTAGTGACATGGTCTCTGAATCTGGTTATTCTAAGAGGAGAAGAGGATGGTACATGTGGCTACAGATTTTCTAAAAGAACTCATCTGGGAGCTGGTGAAAATGATTCATCAGTGTGAAGATCAGATTGTCTTTTACAAGGGTGCTGATTATTTCAATGTAAACAACTTCGCTGACCTTTGTTTGACACTGTTGAACTAACTGGGGGAAGTGGAGACTCTGGGCTTAAAGGTAGGTACGGTGCTTTAAGATTTCATAATTTTAACATTCCAAAATAATGGCCTCTAACCCTGTGCCAGTCCTTGCTGGAATTATCCATAGCCCCCAGGGACAGAATATTGAGGAGTGACAGATGCTTCTAAGTTACTTCATTAGGCTTCTGATCACATAGATAGTTTTTTTAGTCTTTAAAGCAAAATCTATGTAGTTCTGCTGTGTCATTCAGCAAAATCACCGTACTTGGGATTGGTTTCTTCTGGTGTGGAAACTCTGCTAGCTAATTAATAATTCTATTATTAATTAAAAGTGAAATCTATTAGTATTACAGCATAAACTGGATCTGTGCCAGGAAAACTGGGACCACATAAATATCCAACTGAATCAGCAAATCCAGTGTTCCCAGATGCAGTGTTAATTGTTTTATATATACTTCAATGTTTTCTTTTTACTGTGTTCTATTGAAATGGGCAGAACTTTCATTTGACCACCAGTTTAGTCAAATTGATTTTCAACTGAATCATACTCATTGGCACAGTTTTCCAGAAAGCTGAGGTTTGCCTTCTGAGAAGCCAAAGGCAACTCCAATTTTTGTTTGAACCATCACTTAGAGTGGGAGGAGGCAGTATGAGCCTTCACTCCACACACACTTAGAATGCAAGAGGACTACGAACTCATCTTCACTGGGAATTTGGGGAAATTATAAAATTGGAGCACATTATTAAATTAATAATGATATTTAGTATTTATAGATTTTTCACCATTTAAGCATTCCTATAAAAGTGCAATTATCATTTCCATTTTACAATTAAGAAAGATGAAACATAAAGGGGTAAAGGGGTTTCCTTAGGCCCTAAAACAGCTACCTTGTAATACAGAGGGGGCAGCATGGGGAGACTGCTGGGACTGGAGTTGAGGTTCCCTCACTCCTACTTTATAGTTAATGATATGAAGGAGAGAATGGACTTTCTAGTCAAAAACAGCTGGTTTTGATTCCAGCTGTTGTCCTTATTAGCCACATGACAGTGAACAAATTATATAACCTCTCTGAGCCTCAGTTTAGTTATCTGTAAAGTGGGGCTATTGTCTTCTTACTTCACACAGTTGTTGTAAAGATTAGAGCTGATTTATGTAAAGTACTGAGTGCCTAAGTATTCAAAGAATATGGTGATTATTAGCACATATCGGGTATTGGGATTCCAAACAGTAGACTCTGTGAGGCCAAGAAGCAAGTCTCCCTTGCTCACTGTATGTCCAGAATGTAGCACAGTGCCTGGCAGAGAAGGCATTCATGGAATATGTGTTGAATGATTAAAGCACCACAAATAGTAGCTACTTGTCATTTAATGAATCACACGCTTGACATGGCCATCCTTATCCAGACTGTAAAATGCGCGAGAGGCCATTCCTGTGGCCTGATCACATCTGATTGCAAATAAAACCAGGGACTCATGATAGAGACCTTTTACCATTTGCGATGCTCTCTCCTAAAGAAAGAGAATAACAAATTGCAGTTTTTACTCAGAAACCTGGTGGAGATGGAAGTAGAAAAACTTGGAGTGGGGGTGTGGAATTCCTGAGCTATTATTGAAAACCCAAATAGATTCCCGATCCTGGGATGGGAATGCATAGCCCAGAGTTAATTGCTATGGAATAGACCCTTGTGTCAAGACTTATGAGGCCCAGGCCAGTAAGGGCAAGCCATGTCTTCAGCTTGCACACAAATGTGTTTATGCACACAAAGTATTCAGACTAGTACGTGGGGAGGAACCTCTCCTTAGATAGATTTTGGGATGTGCCTGGTGTCCACCTCCCCTAAACTGGTAGCCAAAATTGATCGTGTATGAGGTAAGTGTATGGGCCAGACAAGTCTGGATCGGAAACCCAGCACTTCTACATTCTAGCTCCTTACCCTGTGCAAGTTGCCTAACCTTCCTGAGCCTCAACGTACCCATCCATTAAACGTGGATGATAATAAAACCTAGACACCTAATAGGGCTGTGGGTGTTAAATGTGATAATGCATGGAATACGCCTGCACAGGGAAAACACTAGATGGATACTGGCAATGATGGTGATGGTGATGACGATGTATGAAGTTGGAAAGGGTCCCAAACATGATACACTGGTCAGGGAGGCTGGGAGAGGTCAGGATACAGCATTTTCAGGTGGGTGAACAAAGGGGAATTGGTGGGTGTCAAGAGCAGAGATAAGGGCCATCCAAACCCATTTTCGTCTATTTAACAATTTTACTTGATGATAACTCTGAAAGTTGTGAATATCACTGAAAACTGCCATAGTTATTGCACTCGACAGGTCAGCATTATCTAGTTTTTTACTGTTCTGCAGATTCAAGATTGGTTTGAAATCTGAGTTTTTTTGCATACCTTTGCAATGACAGAATTAGAAAAATGCCAGAGTATGTTCAGAGATAACACTCCTATTGGGATCCAGCAGACCAGTTTACCATCACCATCCATCTCACTGATGATGTTGCAACTTGTGTTTTCTGACGTTCTCTGTTTGACCACAGACAAACTTAGAGTTTATCAGTTCAGTCCCTCTCACCTCCAGGCATCTTGTAATCCCAACGTGACATTCTTTCCCCTCATCCAGGAAAAGTAGGCTGATAGCCTCAACCACACAAAGGTGTTAATGATGTATACATTATTTCTCTCAAACCATTTGCAATTTGAAAAAAAAGAGAAAAACTTGGAGAGTCTAATCCTTACATCAAAGGGATTAATATTTAATGATGGAATTTCAGGTTTTGTAGTACATGGGAATGAGCACACACTGAGGTAGAAACAGGATATACATTGGGGAAAAAAAACAAAACTAAGATGGCTTCTTCTCATCCCTACTATATTCCCCCAATTCTGTATGTCTCTGTCATCCACTATTCTAGATTTCACACTCAACTATCGAAGGGAAAATTCACAAACACACAGAATTGGGAATGGTCGTGTGGTCAAATACATTTAAGAAATACTGACTTATGTAATTGTTCAATCCAATGTATTAAAATTAAAAGATTAGGGTAGAATGCAGGCAGGATCATTTTATATAGTTGTGTGCAGATTCTAATAAGTAAATGACAGCAAACTCAGTCCCCAAATAGACACTTTCAAGTAAGATCCAAAGTAGTCATTTTCTTAACCATCAGCAGTGGGCAACATGTCTCTAGTGAAGGAGAGCCTCATTATCAGGCAGTATTTTCAAGGGTATTAATACACTCTACAATATAATCCATGAGGGTATAGACTTTGCTTGTTTCCTGTAGAGTCTACAGTAAGGGACATGGTGCCTGACACATAGTAAAGTCTCAGTAAACATTTGTTCAATAAATGAGTGAACAAATGTGATCCACAAACTTTGGTTATATGACGCTTTTATTAATTAAAAAATTTTAAATTGTGGTTTAAAAAAACATAAGAGTCACTATCTTAATCACCTTAAGGGTGCAGTTCAGCAGTGTTATGTATATTCACATTGTTGTGCCACAGATCTCTAGAACTTTTTCATTTTGCAAAACTGAAACTCTATATCCTTAAACAACAACTCCACATTCCTTTTCCCTCCAGCCCCTGACAACCACTGTTAACTTTCTGTTTTTAAGTTTTGACTACTGTAGATACCTCATATAATGGAATCATACAGTATTTGTCTTTCTGTGGCTGGCTTATTCCACTTAACATAGTGTCCTCAAGGTTCATCCACATTGTAGCATATGTCAGAATTTCCTTCTTTTTTTTGAAAGGTTGAATAATATTCCATTGTACATATATAACACATTTTGTTTATCCATTCATCCTCTGATGGACACTTGGGTTGCTTCCAACTCTTGGTTATTGTGAAGATAACCACCACTTGGTTCATGTGCAATGAACACAGGTGTGCAAAGATCTCTTTGAAATCCAGCTTTTAATTCTTCGGGATATATAGCCAGAAGTGGAATTGCTGGATCATATGGTAGTTCTATTTAAAATCTTTTGAGGAAGCTTCGTATTGTTTTCCATAATAGCTGAACCATTTTATATTCCCACCAATAGTGTACAAGTGTTCCAATTTCTCCACATCCTTGATGAGGCCTTTATTGACAGAGAGTGGTGGGCATTAGAATGTGTTGTTCAAGTCAACTCCTGTTAGGGAGCATAACTGACAGAGGGCCTCAGCTGCCACCCCTCTGAATCCATCACTGTGTCTGTGCTCTGGTCATGTTTCCCAAGGACTGCTCCTAGCCATGACTGAGTACAGGGTGTGAGCTGGGGATGGGGGAGACTAACACAGGCCAATTGCTGTGAGATGCAGGACTTTCCATCAGACCCAAGGAATTCCCGTTGGCCTGGCCAAAACTTTTTGAAATTTCATTGCCGTCTGCAACTCTTCCACCCAACCCTCCTTTTCCTCTCTCCTCCTACTGGTAGCAGACCTGCAGCCCCATATCAAGGATCTCTTTGTCTTTTTCTGCTTCCTTCCCCAGTAATCTCTTGCATATCTAATTCTGTCTTGGCATCTACTTCTAAGCAATCCTGAAATAACACACAGATATATAATGGCTAAATCACAGAGAGACTGGAAAGTTCTACACTATGAACAGTTTAAATTTAACCTGTGCAAATCCAGCCATGTAATTTGTTTTTTAAAGAATAAATAAGTAGGGCTTCCCCGGTGGTGCACTGGTTGAGAGTCCGCCTGCCGATGCAGGGGACACGGGTTCGTGCCCCGATCCGGGAGCCTGTGCCCACAAGCCGCGGAGCGGCTGGGCCCACGAGCCATGGCCACTGAGCCTGCGTGTCCGGAGAGCCTGCGCTTCCGGAGCCTGTGCTCCGCAACGGGAGAGGCCACAACAGTGAGAGGCCCGCGTACCGCAAAAACAAAAACAAACAAACAAAAAAAGAATAAGTAAATACATTTCATCATATCAAAATTATCATTAGTCTTATTCAAGTGGACTCAGTGTCAACCTTTTTTCTTAGAAACATCCTTTCTCCCTCTATCACAAGAAGGTCACCCAATAGACATGAAATGAGAAAACTATTGATCAGAATATACATTGAGAAGCAACAAATGCATTCATAGAACACCCACAATTTCAGATTTAGATGAAAATCCATCCATGTGCGTTAAAAAAGCAGGGACAGAATTATTTAACATGTTAAATTTACTGCTTAATATCCCTTCACAGAATCCAGCATCATCTGAAACCCTGGCATGTGAACCAAAGCTTAATTTTACAGCTGGGTTTAAAATCTCCACTTTGGGTAATTTCTGACATAGTGACACCTTATGTGTCTACTACACTTACAAATGAGAATATTGCTTGGAATTTGAATGTCTACCTAATCTTGACACTTAATCATATATCTAATCTTACATGAACCAAGAATTTTTGGCTGTGTATAAGTTTTTTATTTCCTATAGAATGCTCATTCCAGATAATGTTTGTGCAATGCAGAGAAGAAGGTAGGTATTCAATATCAACTTGTTGATGACTACATGAAAAAATCGATTACTAAGATATAGAAACATTCAAATGGACATTTTAGTATTAAGGTCAAGATGTCTTCAGCAGACACAGTTGGTTAATAAAACCCAACAACTGAAATGCAAAAGACAATATTTGTTCTTGAACTTAAAAATGATTCTTTCCAGCAGGCAGGGAAGGCCATTACCCTGAGGACCCATCTTGCCAGGTCCAAGCTGTTCCCAGGGATCTCGCAGCGGCCAGCAAGCACAGTCATGAACTGATATAACACTTACTGGAATGGGATGCAGAGGTCTCGAGGGTGACTCGAGGGTGATTCACAGGAACAATTTATAAAATTTTCACAGGGTCTCAAATTCTTTCTTGTTTTGAAAAATGTAAGTATTTTTACACACAGGGCAAAGGAAGATAAAGAGGGAAGGGTGCATTCCCTGGTGGATTCAATGCCGTTCATTGTCCCTGGTGATTTCAGTGCAGACCCTGTGGTCGCTCTTTTTTTATTTTTTTTAATGTAATCCAAAAGGTTAAAGGAAACACCATCCATCAGCTGTGAAAAATGACTAAGTGCTAGCTGTTTGCAAAGTCACATTACCCATGTGACTCCTACACTTTGATGGTTAAAAAAAGCCAGCGTGGGTTTCTTTTTCATGCCTGCGTGTGTGCTCACGTGCATGTCTCAGGCTGGGTCGGGTTTGCTCTTGGCCTGGGTCTGTCCAGCTCCGGTTTCAGTTGTAGGCAGCCATGGACAACTTGCCTTTTTATTCTCTTTGGAAGCTCTGCTCATAGAGCTGTTTAAAGGGCTCAGGTGCTGACAAACTGGGCGCTGTCAGTATCTGGGATTACAGGAGGTCCATCAAATCACAGAGCTGCTCTCCACACACGGCAGCAAAGAGATGAGCATGTCGTTGTCCTCTTTCCTTGCCTGTCTGTCACTGGCAGCCCGAGCCCCTTCTTCCAACTCTGATTCAATATTAATTCTGTATTCATGATGTTTTAGCAAATACATCATGCCGTTACTATAAATAAATAATAATCCCTTGAATGTTTTTCCTTTAAATTTAACAAATTTAAGGTTTTATTTTGAGAATCATATACTCCCTTCCCCTAGGATCTTGAGTGCAGCACAAACACATACCTACACATAGGCCGCAAAAGCCTGGAAGACAAACTGGGTCTTTATCATATTCACATGCAGTAATGAGACTCAGAATCATGAGGTGAGGTGGGTGTTGGTAAAAAACATAGACTTCCAGGTCTTTACTCCAAAGGCTCCGATCGGCATCTTTAGGACTGAATATCTATATGTTACACACCAAAGTCTAAGAACAATTGATATATTAATTCTCTAACGTGGTCTCTACCCAGTACAGTAAGACTTTCACCTTTCTTTTTTTGCGGTACGCGGGCCTCTCACTATTGTGGCCTCTCCCGTTGCGGAGCACAGGCTCCGGACGCGCAGGCTCAGCGGCCATGGCTCACGGGCCCAGCCGCTCCGCGGCACGTGGGATCTCCCCGGACCGGGGCACGAACCCGTGTCCCCTGCATCGGCAGGCAGACTCTCAACCACTGCGCCACCAGGGAAGCCCTCACCTTTCTTTTAAAGCTCCTTCTCCGATCACTCTACCCTCTACCACGAACTATTTCAAGAGTGCAGTCTCACTTATCCATCTTAGCTATCCATCTTAGCTATCCTGTGGCTCTGGGGTATTTCTCTTGCCCACCTCAGCTCCCTTTGGGCACGTCTTGCTGAGGTCTCTGCTGTAAACACATTCTCTGGCTGGTTCCATCCCCATACCTGTGCCCAGAGTATTCATTTACTCTCCCGTTCCTGTCCAAGCCTTTGCTGCTGGCCCCTTTCTGTAGAACCTGCTGCCCACCCAAGTACAGCAAGTCCTACCAGGTACAGTGCAAACCGCCAGCTCTTTGAATTGCTAGCTCTGTGAGTATGATGAAATTGCTGATCTGTTTCCCGATCTGTATAATAAGAGTTGTAGGAGGTACATTTCTAAAATTCTCTGCTTCTGGACAGCCAGTAATTTTCTGTACTCGCATCGTGTTGAACTGCTAGCATGTCCCACAGCAGCTGTTCTGGCTCATACGATTTCCTAATCTGTCTGGTGGCCGCCTGTTTGGGAGGTGTCCTGTCCCACTGGACAGAACTTAGCAGAAATAGTCTCTGGGGGTGTGACTAGTCCATTACAGGAGGTCAAAGAGAAGGATACACTAACCAGAGATGGGAGGGTGGAGGTCAGAAAGGAGCCCAGGAGGCAAATGGGGTAATCGTGAACAGAGGGTGAACATTTGGGTAGTCTAAGCTAGTAGCAGGTATACACAGATCTTAAACCAAAAAGCAAAGCCCATTTAAGAACCAAAGGAAATTCAAGTATTATAAACAAATATTGGGGTTGGCATTTATAAGAGAGATGTTTGGGGAACCTAGGCTACTGGCAGGTAAAAACTCAGATTTAAATCCCCAAAGCCATTTAGTGGCTTTGGGGATTTAAATTTAAATCCCAAACCCATTTAAGAACCAAAGGGATGTTAGGTATCATAGAAAAAATCTGTGGGATGGTTGTAAAAGGGTGTCAGGAAAAGAACTGCGAATTCCGAGTTGGCGGGCAATGACCTCTGATTCACCCTCTCTATGAGGCATCAGCTGTGCCTGCTTTGCTATCTTTCCCTACAGGCACAGGGAATTTCAGCCCTTTTGTTCTCGACCCACTCAGACCTTGGACTGGCGAAAGCATTGGGGTGTAAGGGGAGGCTTGGGCCCCCAGTTGGTAGTGTGTGAGATCGGGCTTGCTCTCTTTCCAGTGCATGGATTTGGGGGTGGGGGGACTGAGGTGGCATGGACAAGTTGTAGCTATCCCCTCCTTACTTCTGCCACATCTGCCTAGTGCCCGTGACTGCCCTTCTACCTTACGTCCCAAGTGTTGCTTGGTGCCCCAGCTCCCTGGAGCTTTGCCAGTTGACTTGACTGGGGGTTTATATTAGTTTCCTGGGGCTGCCCTAACAATATACCACAAAACCAGTGGCTTCAAACAACAGAAATGTATTGTCTTCTAGTTCTGGAGCTGGATGTCTGAGATCAAGGTGTCAGTAGAATTGGTTTCTTCTGAGGGCTGTGAGGGCTGTTCCATGCCTCTGTCCTCGCTTCTGGTAGTTTGCTGACAAGTTTTGGTGTTCTGTGGCTTCTGCCATACTACTCCACTCTTTCTATAGTGTTCTCCCTGTGTGTGTGTGTGTGTGTGTGTGTGTGTGTGTGTGTGCGCGTCCAAATTTCCCCTTTTCATAAGGACACCAGTCATATGGGATTAGGTGCCCACCCTGTTCCAGTACATCCTCATTTTAACTAATTACATCTACAATGACCCTATTTCCAAATAAGGTCACGTTCTCAGATACTGGGGGTCGGACTTCAATATACGAACGGGGGAGGGACACAATCCAACCCATAACAGGATTCTTGCCCAGTTTTTTACCAATGTATTTTTCTTATCTCTGCAACTTCCCATCTGCATCCCTAGCTGTTCACAGGAGTTGAGCTCTAAGCCAGATGGACCACTTGGAATCATGATATTGATCACTGGCCACCTGATTCACAAAGCACCCCAGCCTAGAATCTTGCCCTTATGCTCTGTCTACCAGATCAGACCCCCCTGGAAAGCAGTGCTGATCCAGGAAAAGATCTGGCATGGCTTGAAAGCTATTTTCAGTGCTTTGACCTCTTTCCTCTCCCCTGTTTTGAAGCCCGTTCTGTAGACAGGTTAGTGCTCTCCATCTTTCTCTGTTTCTCAATGTCTTCTTTACTTATTCATATACTCTTTCTTCAGACAGCTCTGTGCAGGCAGTGTCTCTGCAGCCTCATAGCTGACCTCTCCAAACAGCAATAGTGCTTCCACAGGCGATATGCGTTATTAATTAAACTAATAAATCATACGGGTCAAAGCAACACTTTGTGCTTTAGAATGCACAAAGTACAACGAATAACACTACCAAGAAGTCACATATGACCTACAAGTACTTCAATTATGAGTACTTTACAGGAAATCTCTAGGTAGTGCGACAACCATGTGTTGAATTACCAGGAAGTTACTGGATATCTACATATCTACTTTACCTTTCCATGTAACTCACTGGAATATTCCTGAATTCTTATGAATCATTCATTTGGCAAAGCTTCTGTGTTGAGCATTGCTCAGCACCATGATGTTAGATTTGGGGGGTGGGGGTACAAAAATGAATGAGAGTCTGTAAGAAGAGTGTGGAAAAACTGATTGTTATATCTGGGAGTGAAAAATGAGTGTAGGAGGTGGGGAATTCGGCCTGTGTTTTTTGCTCAAACACTTAGGCCATCGCATTCTCTGGAGATGGGTTGTTATTAGAAGCTAATTGATTCTCTTGGAGTGAACTTGGACAATTGCTTCCTTCTGACATTAACTGTGAATCCTCTCCAGGCTGGAGTACATCAGGGCCAATTCCTGTAGTTGGTTGATATGTCAAAGAATATTTCCAAGAAAAATAATGAGTCCAGAGAAGGAGCAGGGGTGGGGATAGGTGGCAGGAGTGTGAGGGTGGGAAGTTATAGGGGGGTGCTAAAATAAAAGGGATTGAGAAGCTGCTAGATTTTCATAAAAACACAGCAGTAATAGATTCTGCCAACACAGCTGCCCTGAGCTCTCTCCTGTTTACAGTAATATGGCAGTTAAGGGAAATTGTAGATGGATATTACCCAAGGAACGAGTTTTTTCTCAGAAGTGTAAATTGGACTTTAGGCAAGTTAAGAAACAGAAAAGTTTCTATATGGGACACAAGACAATTTTCTGTCAGGTCAGGCTGCAGAGCTGGATCCACCTCAGCTGCCTGGGTGGACTTTCCCCAACACTTGCTCCATTACCTGAGGCTTGGGTGGTCCACGGCTACAAACTTCCCATATGGCACTAGAGTCTGCCCTGTAGCAAATCATTAGGCCACCAACATGAGATCAGCACAGTCATGTTAAGTCAGTGAGAGAGAGAGACTGTGGACCAATGTGGTCAACCCAGCTCCATAGGCTAGACAGAGATTTTGGACATCACTGCAACTGAATTCCCTTGTTCTGGGGGAGCTCTGGGTATTATATTCTAATTTTAATCCAAACTTTATAGCTGAGGTTCCTCAAGTGTTCTGATTTGAGCTGAGCTAGTCCTCCGTCGGCGTCATAGAGAGTTCTAGTCTTCTGAACCAATAGGTTTTCCTCTTTCTCTTATTCTTCACTTTCCTCTTCTTCCACATCCTACTTTAATTCCTCATCTGTTTTTGTTCTCATAATGGTTCTTCCCTCTGTGCTCCTTAAGCTATTGATGACTAGCCCTCTTACTGCATGTCTTGCCTTTAGGACAATTATATCTATGCAACCCTTCCACCATCCATCTGTCTTCTTTCCTGCCACCACCTGGACTTTCCTGGGGGCAAAGGCTGTGTCTCAGTCACCCAAGTCTCTGGCACAATGCCTGGCATTTGTCCTAACCTGGAGGTGACAGAGGGGCAATTCTGATTTCCTCACAAACATTTCCTGGTGACACCACTAGCATTTCACATCAAATCCAACTGTACTTCTTGAGCATCTGTGGAGTGAAAGACACCATGTGCAGGAGAGTATGTAAAGAACAGGGTCACAGCTCCTGACCTCAGTGAGCCTGCCATCCAGTTAGAGTGACAGGGCACAGATAAAGGAATGGTCCTGTAATAACCTATAGGTAAGTTAGTTGGATGACGTGGGTTAGTGCACAGAGCTCAAGATCAAGAAACTCGAAGACTAGTCTCACTTTGTCAGAAGCAAGGTAGGAACCCATTTTCTCTGGGGCTAAATTCTTGAGCAAAGTGAAGGGAAAAATTCCTTCAGTGTTTCTCAAAGTGTGATGCATAATATATATATTTTTTGGTGACATATAGACTCAGAATTAAGTATGATTAAATCACAAGCAGAGAAGGTCATTTCTTTTCAAATTTTCCTTTCAGTCACAAAGAAATGGGGCAAGAAACAGTCTGAAGCTCAGAGTCTGCCTACTCTAGCAACTAGGACTGAACAATGTCTTGTTTTCATTTTATTTATTCTCAAGGAAATTATTTTGCAAGTTTTTCTCCATTTATGTTAATAAGATTTACTTAAAGAATATTGTATTTTAGTAAAATAAATGAGTTGGTTTAAAGAAGTTATCAAGAAAATAATAGACTATGACATGTGAGTATAACAAAAGTTGTAAATATTAAAAGTTTAGGAAATACCAGATATTTGCTGAAATATTAAAAGTTTAGGAAATACCAAATAAGTCAATTCTGAGATTCTTTTCAGCCCTACACTTCCTCTGATTTTGCAATCTTTCCAAAGGAATGGTGTGGCTAATAGGAGATAATAAGTGCATCAAGATGATTTGCTGACAACACAATATGGCAAGTGATCCGTTAGGATATAATCTGTGATACAGGTAGCTATGCAGAGAGAGATACAGATAGATAATAGAGATGTAGATATAGCTATAGATTGATATATAGAAAGATGCAGATAGTTAATATATAGAAGTAGATGAGTAGACATTGATAATAGCTATAAATATAAATAATTATCTGTGATATAGAAATGTTTTCATTTCCCTCCCAAGAGGAGAGAGAAGCTTTTGAATTCTTTAGTCTGGATTTTTCTCAAGTCAGGGAAAACATTATTTTTTTCTTTATTTTTTCAAGTTTTAACCTGCAGAGATGTTTAAACTGCCTTGTCTAAAATGGAGAGGATTCTTGAGGATATAAAGAGCAGTGGTCTCACCTCAAAAAGGTGGTTGGATGGTGGGGACTAGAGAAAGAAAGGGTTGCAACTTTCTATCTCTCAAATGTGGCAGACTCTCAGGTTGGGGGGTGGGATCTGTACTAAAAAACTTGGCATTAAGACCAGAGGTTCCCACCATTGTACACTATTGGTGGGAATGTAAATTGGTGCAACCACTATGGAAAATAGTATGGAGTTTCCTTAAAAAACAAAAAATAGAACTACCATATGATCCAACAATTCCTCTCCTGTATGTATATTAATAAAACAAAACCACTAATATGAAAAGATACATGCACCCCTATGTTCATAGCAGCACTATCTACAATAGCCAAGACACGGAAGCAACCCAAGTGCCCATCAACAGATGAATAGATTAAGAAGATGTGGTATATATATACACAATGGACTATTACTCAGACATAAAAAAGAATGAAATACTTCCATTTGCAGCAACATGGATGGACCTAGAGGATATTATGCTTAGCAAAACAAGTCAAACAGAGAAAGACAAATACTACATGATATCACTTATATGCAGAATCTAAAAAATATTACAAATTAATACATATGCAAAACAGAAACAGACACAGATATAGAAAACAAACTTGTGGTTACCAAAGGGGAGAGGGAAGGTGGGAGGGACAAATTAGGGGTATGGAATTAACAGATACAGAATACTATATATAAAATAGATAAGCAACAAGGATATACTGTATAGCACAGGGAATTATACCCTGTGCTATAATAACTGATAATGGAATATAATCTGCAAAAACTCTGAATCTATGCTGTACACCTGAAACTAACACAATATTGTAAATCAACTATACTTAAAACAAAAAAGGCTAGCGGTTCCCATGATACCCATGGACCACCCCTGCCCCCCTCAACAACACACAGCCCATCCAAAGTGTCCTGGGCAAACATCTGCACAAGTGTCCACGGTGTGAGACCCCTGATGGAGTGCCACACCTAACCAGCTTCAAGGTCCTAGAAGGAGAAAACATAGAAGGTTGGATGGGGACGGAAAGTCCTCTTTCTGGACATCTATGAGACTTCAGACCCCAAGAACAATGGATATCAAACTTCTTATCAACCTTGCTGAGTGAGGCACTGAAATTAGGTTTATTGAGGAAAGAGTAATGTGACATTTGTGGCTTAATTTGTGGAAAACTGCATTCTCTTGACACAGTAAGGAGGAATGGAAACATCTGGAAAGCACAGGCTCTCTTTCTTCTCACGGTCTCTTCCCTTCTTTCCTTCCTCCATCCCCCACCCTGTCCTTATTTTCTTTGTACCTACTCATCACACATATGTGCACATAAATTAAATGTGATTTTATATAATATATGCAACATACTATTATAATAATAAACCATATTCCAATTTTACATGAATAAAAGATATAAAAATAATAACATCTGAGACATGATGTCTTGGAAGTAAGATAGATGGTTTATTCCATATCCACACTTGGAAAAGACATGGCCACAACACTGATGGAATACCATTAGCATGTGCTATGACAGATATCATCATCATCTTATGAACACATATTTAATTAAGCCCAGTCTGGGGCTGTGTTCTCACAGTTTAGGTCATTTCTGTGTTAATCTCCAGAAGCATCATGCACATCCATTGGAATGTGTCAACTAAGTATAACTTGTAATTGTACAAAATCACTTTTCAAAAGTTTCCTCATAGCACCCAGCAGAGTGCCGCGTAGATAATGACTATTTGTGAAATAGATAGGTGAAGACTGAATACATTATTTTTAGGCTGATTTTCTGTAGAGTCAAAATCTTCCACCCCATAAAAACTTGAGGAAGACTTTCCTGTGATGTTTAGCTTCCAGCTCTGTGAAGTGGAAAACCATGATGAATATGGTACCATGAGCCCTCCTCCCAAAACTGTGGCGTTTAGAAATGTGGTGTCATTTTCAGACACACAACCGATTACAGCGAGTGTGAGTTAGAGACTCCAGAAAGAGAAAGACCCCAGGGAAAGTGTCTAGCCAGGAGAAAAAGGGAAAATGGGCTCTACCTCACTGTCTGGTCATTGAGCTTTCTGGTTGATAGCACGTGAGCCCTCCTTTATTTCTGAGGATGAAACAGGAATATTTAGAGTTGCCAAGAGAAAGGATGCACGGTTATTTCCGTGAGAATTCTGGCTAAGGGGACATTTTGATAAAATGGATTCATAGATCCTGGTTCTTGCCTGGTTTCTGTTAAATATTCTAGCCTTTCCTGTGAAAAATGGGAGTGATTTCATGCTTTCATTATTCCAAATGACCTGATTTCACTGGACACTTCATGGCTATAGTCAATTCAAAGAGATGAAATATGCTTCCTTAATTTTACATGAAGTTAGGAGAAAAGACTGCTGGGTATTAGACCCACTGTAGGGGCCATTCTAAGGGGTACTTGATGGCAGAAACAGGGGACAACAGAAACCCAAAGATTATTTACTTGTACTGAGAATATTGAACTTTGCCTTAATTTTATCCATTTAGTTCAATGAGTTTTATCCAATTGAGAATAGGTGCTTAAAAGTCTCCAATTTCCCCAATGTCCCTACAACATCTACAGTTCTATTCTAAGGAATTATTTATATTAAAAATTAACAATGTCATCACCATTCTAATTTTTCTGCCCCATTTCCACCCAGGGTTGCCTGGAACCTCGTGTCCTAAGACGGCCATCCGTTCCCTGTCTCCTCGTTATTCCCTCATAGCCTCTCCGGCTGGGTGCCCTCAGCGTTAATGAGCACTGATTATAAGTTCATTCTGACTGAAGGTTAGAATTAAAAATAGAGCAAGGTTCTAAACTCTTCCAGAATGAAAGAATACTGGATTCTTCCTGTTGAAAATAACATTAACCCAATATCCTTAGCTCATGCATGGAATGAGCCTACCTAAGCCACAGTTTCCCCAACTTTAAAATAGAAATAATAATGCCATCCTCATGGGGCTGTTTTGAGAATTAAGCAAGCTATATGCAGAGTGCCTAGCATACTGTGTGTGACATAATATAATATGTCCTTCATAAATGAGTTATTAATTTTCTGTTGAAAACAATAGTGTCTCTCTGTGTATGCTGTTAAACCTACCCTCTTCTGTACTTCTTAACTAAGAATCACTTGAAGGCTCTTCGTTGCCAAAAAACAAAAATAAACAAAAGTGCAAAAAGCACAAATATTCCTTCAAAGATGCTGAGAGACATATGGATAAATCATTGGTAAGTGTATCTGATGAAAAGAGAAGCCAATGGCTAAGTGTGGCAGAAAGAGATTCTAATGTAGGTTTTATTACTTATCCTGGGACTATTTTAACAGGCTCTGAATAAATTCTGTGCCATAAGTTTGTCTCCTGCTCTGTCCTTCCTATACATTCCTGCTGGGTGAATACGATTTTGTCCAACTGTGAAAATTCCTTGCTCAGAAACCCTCACTGACTTCCTGATCTTTACTGGATTACATCTCAAACCCACATGATCAGTTTCCAAATTCCTTTAAAACCTCAGCTCTTCCAGCTCCTTTTCATAAACTCCAGCCAGATCAGACATGTTTTATTCCCGTGGCATGCCCTGTTCTTTCCTGCGCCCCGACTTCTGTCTGTGGCTTCCTTCTCTATAAATCTCGCAAGGAGGCCAGTTCAAAATACGATATTCTCCTTAATATTCTTCCCTGTTCCTCCCAGTAAGAAGAAATCTCTCGGACCTTTGAATTTCTAAGTTCTTTTTATGTACATCTGTAACGCCTGTTAAAACATTCTATACTGCATTATGGTTATTTTTCTGAATTTTATCTCATAGTCACTTAAGGCATCGAAGACATTTTAATTATTTATTATGTAAGACCTAACACACAGCGCTGGTGATCAATAAATGTTTGCTGAATAAATGAATGAATGGCAGTGATTGTATTAAAATTTCTCAGTGTGGTTGAGAGGCAAGATAAAAGCCTAAACATAAGTGACAATGAAATCACAGGTAGTGCTAGTACCAGGTAGGGGTCTGAGCAACTGGTTGCAAATTTCAGAGGAGAACAAAGTAATGAAATTGACAGGGAGATTTAATCTTGGCCACTGAAGATTTTAGTCCTCTCTCCACAGGGTATTAACAGTTGAGAATAATGCCAAGACCTCATTACACACAAAGTAAATTAAAGCCAAAAAGCGGAATCATTTTGCTCCATATATCAAAAATTGCTGTATTTTCTGCATATAAATATTACTGTTTAAAATATATTAAAAGTTTTTCCCCCCCCTTGGGACAAAGAAACATTCTAGAACTCACAGGTAGAACTCATATACTATCTTTGTTGAAAATGTGCAAACTCTTTTTAGGCCATGATTTGGGTTAAAAAATCCACAACTTCTCCTTCATGAGGAGAAATCTGTAGCAATGACTTAAACCTTAGTAGTTTCTAAAAAGCATTAGGATGATGATGTTTGAACGAATTATAACACACAGACTTATATTTCTCTTATGGAAATCATTAGTATTAAAATAATGAGGGTTTTTCACATATCTGGAGTTTTCTGAAGCTTTAGAAAAACATTCAAGAACTGAATGAATGAACCCATAAGACAGTGAGTGGGAATGTACTTATTTGCAATTTTAATGTGTTCATTTGGGATTATAACGCAGTGAGGAAGATTGAGAAAAGGGAAAAGAATGCTTCCCCTCATGGCCTAGGTCAAATGTCAAGATTCAGGAACCCAGAGGTGGACACTGATAGTGCACAGGGATCTGAGGGCTTAAGGTCCGTCTTTTCTGGATGGTGTTCCCCATCCACAGTGAGGGGATGAGTAGCGCCATCTGAAGACACACGCAACATCTCCTGTGACCACATGGCGGGTGGAAAGCCAGCACAGGATGCACTCCAGGCCCACAAAAGAGGAAAGTACTCACTGACCTCTCTGCAGAGGGGCCCAATGCACTAGTCCTACAGCTAGTGTGACCAAGTTATCCTGGTCTGCCTGCGACCTGCTTAGTCTTAGCACTGAAAATTCCATGTCCCAAGCAGCCCTTAGTCCTGAGTCAATAGGGACAGTTGGCCACCCCACCCTCCAGTCAAGGGTGTCACTTAACACGGTGCTTCTCGTCCTTCAGGATGCACCCCCTACATCTGCAGTACTTGTTAAAATTCACATCCACATTTGGTAAGTCCCAGGTAGGGCCTAAGATTCTGCATGTCTAACAAGTTCTTAGATGATACTGATGCTGGGGCTGGCCTGGGGACCACACTTTGAGTATCAGGGTTTAGAGCACACTTTGTGGACTTCGAGGTAGATGGAGACCTTGCTTCACCATTTACGAACTGAATATCCTTGGTGAAGTGACTTAACCTCACTGAGCCCCGATTTCCTCATCGCTAATAGAGATTGATAGAACTATCTTCCTCACAGTGCTGCTGTGAGGATTAATCAACATAATTGTGAGCACAGAAGAAGCACTCCATAAGGACTAACTGCTTTTTTTATTATTGGCATTTTTATCGTGTGTCACTGAAGTAATCAAAGAGGTGGTTGAGACTAAAAACACAAGTTGAAGAAAGTTTCACATAAACTCATGGTTGAAGGAGTCACAAGCACTGGTGTTTTCAAGGCAAATTAGAACGTTTGAGGCAGAGGCGTATCACCAGTTTGGATGGAAAATAGGTTTGACCCATAAGGTAAATCTTAAAATGCATGTTCATCATAAAATAGTAGTCTTTTACACTTTGCTGTACAACCTGCTTCCCTATTCTGAGTTCCCTGGAACAGTAGGCAGATTACTAAAGTCTGAATATCTGACTAATGCAGAGGAAATTGGACCCACTAAGCAGTTATGCCCAAGGCTCAACCTCAAGTCCAGCTGGACTTCATGGACTTCACAGCCTGCACTGTCATTTACTCTGCAAACTTGGAGAAGTTACATAACAACTTTGAATTTCAGCGTTCTTACAGCCCACAAGGATAATAATGCCTACCTCATAGACCCATATGAGGATCAAATATGAAGTACAGGTCTGGCCCATGTTAAGTGCTCAGTAAATACTGACTAGTGTCATAATTATTCTTTTGGTGCTATAATAGGACTATTTATTATATAGTATTTATTATATATAATATTTATATTATATAAATATATAGAATAAATATATAATAATATAAATTATTAATAATATTATAATTATAATATTTATTATATGTTTATATTATATAAATAATATTTATTATATATAATATTCATTAAGAAAGGAGAGCCATTGGATCAAGTGCTTCTTGGATGTACTGGTTCTCACAGTGAATAAAGCTTTCAGACCTTGATTGTCAGATCCTGCTGGTACCTGACCAAAAGGTGAGAAGCCATCTAACCTTAATTCCCTACTCTGTTATGAGACCCCTTGAAGCATAACCCATTTTCATTCTTACTCACTGGAGCAGGGATAGAGTTTGATTATTTTCTTTACAAAGAAAACCGTTGTTGGAGCAATGGGCTGTACCTGAAGATCATCACTTTACAGGTCCTGGCGGATTTGACCTGTTTTATTACAGGGGCTGAACCGGTGGATTTGAGAATGAAAATTTATGAAACCAGTGTTAGGGAGTGGCAGTTCCTGGTGGTGATGGCCCAGGGAAGATGCAGGGAATTTTTAGACTTGAGAGCTGTGAGGCAGTGATGGTCGTGTCAGCAGTTGGGATAAGTACTCATTTATATATAAATCCTCCCTTTTACGTACGAGACATATTTTCTGAAGCAAAGCCACATTTCTGATGTTGCAAGAAAGAGGATCAGAAATACTTAATCCCAAATCTAAGAATCAAGACTATTGTCCTGTCCAAAACTTGGCAGGGCCATGTCTCAGAAAAACAAAACAGACGCTCACAGACTCTTCTTTGGAATTACTTGACCAAACCCACACATGCTGTTTTGCTTTTCATACCTGGATGCCCTCATTGGATACAGAACTGGGTTATGAACTCAAGGCTCAGTTCAGTGAGAGGAGATTTGGTTTGGAATGAGTTCAAATTCTGGCTCCTCCACTGAGGAACAGTGTAATTTTGAGGAACTTATTTAAACTCTCTGATCCTCATTTTCCTTTTTTGTGAAACAGCTATAATCCCTTCCTCAAAGGGTATTGGGAAACTTAAATGATATAATGTTCAAAGTGACTCCCATGGAGCTCAGCTCATAGGAAGTATTTAATACATACTCATTTTCTTCCTCTCTTCCCTTGTGCTTTGCACCTTAATGCACATTTGTCTGTTCCTCACATTGCTGTCTGCCATTTTCTCCACCTTTGACTTATAGACAAAGTTTATGCCTACCTGTAGGTGTTCATGATCTGCTCTGGGGCATCTCTGGTTTCTATGTCCTTCAGGTCACTACTGAGCATTGGGTACCATAGGCCCTCGATCCAGCTACCCTACAGAATGACATCATCAGCATTCCTTACCTAATATTGATTTGCATTAGTGGGCATAAAATCTAAATATCTCCTGTAGATCGTTCTCTGGTGGCCAGGACATGTTGACATGGCAATGGTGCCATTGGGAGGTCAGTGATCTTTTGTCCTACCACTTACCAGCTGGAACAGAGCAGCTATCAGTGGAAAACCCTGTTGTATTTCAGAAGATTTCTCAGTTTGGCTAAAAAAGAAAAATTGAGGGTCTCAATTTTGAAATGGCCACACTCTTCTTCGAGTAGCTATAATGCCCTTTGGCTATAATCTTATGGGAGACTTCAGTGCGTAATTGCAATTGTTTCCTACAGTCTAAAAAACAGATGAATCTAGAAGTCCAATCACAGCCTGAGAACCAAGATCTATATTCATGTTTATCCCAAATTCCTCTAAATCTTGGCAAAGTGGGGCACACAGTTTCCTGCTATCTAGTCTTCCATTTTTCATATATTAGAGCTACTAAGACATGAAATGTATAGGTTATGAAGCTCATTCTGTTGGAAGCTTGGATCAACGAGGATAATTTGGTCCTAGATGAATATTCAATAAAATGGACTCATATAATGATTGAATGAAAGCTTTAATTTATTTTTCCTTTATGTCTTCCTAAGAATCCAATTTCCTTCATACACAGCAAACGTATGTGTCCCTGTGTGTTTCTGAATAGAAAGAGCAAAAACCATGGAATTAAGTAATTTGGATTTTAGTTAGAACCTTATCTTTTTGATTAAGCAGGTTTTTGAAAGTGGCTAACATCTTTGGGTTTAATTTTCTTTATCTCTATAATGACAGTTTGGACTAGTAAACTTTAATGGCAATCTCCAACCCTGAAATTTTATAATTCTGTAAAAAAAATCCTCATTTTTTAATCTAAAATGTGCAGTTGTTAATTTTGCTATCTGTTGTTCCTCCTTTGTAGAAATGTATGGAAATTATTCCTAAGAATGTATATACAACTGTTCAATGTATTAGAAAGCCACATTCCTTATGGTAGAGCACAATGTCCTCATAACTGAGTGGGCAATGACTTAACAGCCTGGGCAAATTAACTAGAAAGCTGAACAACCATAGGTGACCCAACATAATTGAAATTAGGTCATTGGTGACCCAACATAACGGGAAAAGGGGCGAATGCTGAGATTACATTCTAACTAAACAAGTACATTTTTTTTCTTTCTTCCCTCACTGACAAGTCATAGGGCACATTGATTGTTTTAGGTTTAAAGGAAAATCCATCTGTACTTTTCATAGTCAAAAATGAAATATTAGATGGAAGCTGTGACTTTCAAAATCTGTAACAATATGTATGGCATATGGGCTCCCACCAATCAGAATAGATGTCAACCACAAAGAATAACCATTCTGGATACGAGCCTTAAAACACTAAACCAAATCAAAGAAAAAAACAACATAAAAGTATTTTTCCTGTCCCCATCCTCAATGAGAATAATTTATTTTTAACAAATATGTATATCTCCATTTTGAAAAGAAACAGTCAAATGGGGAAGCATGCATCTGATTCCTGCCTCCTTCCTATTCCATCTCACCCCACTCCCCCTCACTCTCACCGTCCATCCACATGGGCCTCCTTCCCACCTCTGCCTTGACTGCTCTCCCTGCATCCTTGGACAACAGATTCTTAGCCATCACCTATTCTGTGGAGAGTATCGCACCATATCCCGAATAGGCTCTCTCGGCCATCTTAGCTAATGGTGACTCCTAGTAATTCCCAGAACATTACCGTGTTTTGTTTTCTTCCCAGCATTTACTGATAGCTGAAATTCTGTTTTATTTATGTTCAATATTTGTTTATTTTCTCTCCATTCCACTAGGGCCTGCATAGAACAGAAGACTTGGGCTATCTTATGAATGCCTGGCCAATAGTAGGCCATCAATTAATATTTCAATAATGATAACATTAATATTAATGATAAACCTAAAAATGTATGGGCATCTACTTCATGTCACACTCTACCTAGATTATCTCCCTAAATCTCAAATCAACTCTGTGAGGTGGATTTTCATTTCAACAAAGGAGGAAAAAAGAGGCTTCTTAGAAGTTAGAGAAGATAACAGGCTCAAGATCTCAATGTTCTTAAGGGTGTTAACTGGGATTTTAATTTCAACATCTGAATGCATTCCTTGCTGGACTGCCTCCTAATTAAATATGCTTCCATATTTAATAAATCAAGCAAAACATGTTCATTGCCTTGTATTATCAGAGACTATTAGATTGTATTACTCTTCAGTGAGCAGTAATTCTTAACATTTTTATCTTCAAGTTCTTTGCACCCCCTTCCCTAATGAACCACATTTCTGGAAGAAATATGTTACCACGGTATATCATTTCTTACCATAAAAAAAGGTTTTAAAATGTAACACCTTGAACACTCAGATCAATGTATCTAATATTTTTTTCAGACAGACATTTATAGAATTAATATTTGTGTCCCTCCAAAATTCATATATTGAAACCTCTTCCCCCAATGTGATGGTATTTGAAGGTGGGGGTCTTTCAGAGGTGTTTGGGGTCATAAGGGTGTGGAGTCCTCATGGATGACGTTAGTGCTCTTATAAAAGTGACGCAGAGAGGCCCCTCATCCCCTCTGCCACGTGAGGTTACAGCTAGAAGGCGTCGTCTATAAACCAGAGGGTGAGACCTCACCACACACAGAATCTGCTGGTGACCTGGTCTTGGATTTCCCAGCCTCCAGAACTGTGAGAAAAAAATTTCTGTTGTTTATAAGCCACGTATCTATAATATTTTCATTATACATGGGCTAAGAGAAAGATGTGGGAACAATGCGGAAGGTCAGATACTGAAATAGTAATAAGATTTCAGATTTTAACAAAAGGATAGATTTCATGAAAATAATTCAGAAGCTAATAAGTTAGAAGAAAAATAACCAGGAATAGTAGATTTGGTGGCTGTTCACAGGTATAGTCTTATTTTTGGCTTTTGTAAGGTTTCTTAAAAGTTCCTAAAGGTTTCATACTGGGTCCTGAGAAAGACTGGAGGTGATTCTTAAAAACAGAAATTCCAGAGCCCAACCCCAGATCTACTGATTCAGAATCGCAGGGTGGGGTGGGGGGGAGGAAGGAAGAGGTATCCCAGAAGAATATTGGATTTAAGCAAATTTGGGAAGACTGAGCCAGAGAATGCTTATTATATGAGTAGTACAGGATGCTCAGAGATGATTACATTAGGCAAGCAAGAAGACTTTATGAAATTCTTTACGTAAAGAAAATTAAACCTACTGTCTGCTCACTATTGTATTTTTGTCACTTTCCATTGCTTCTCATACATCTAAGATCAGAACTCAGTAACTACGTTAGATGAAAGATTTAAAAGTTTAAGCATTCAAAACTCCCATCATTAAGGTTTTTCGTGTTGTTGTTCGTTTGTTGACTCTAAGGGTCTATTTCTTTCTTTGACTTTCACGTATGTATGCACGCCTGCGTGCGTTCATACACACACACACATGCACACACATTTGCACAGTTCCATGGCAGCAAAGAAATCCTCACATTCCAGATATGTCTTAGTGAAGCATGATGGTTAAGAATTCTCAATATTTTAACGTTACTTAGAGCACCAGTAGGTATGTTACCCTGGCTCCATTCCCAGAATTTAACAGTAGGGGCCTTGTGAAATGCTAAACGATGTGTATAACAGTATTCAGACTCTCCAAGAGCCAATCCGTCAAAACATTTGCTGCTTTGAAAATGTGTTCTTCAAAAAAATGGGCATATGGAACTTATTACACTGCTTGGTGGAGTTCAGGCAGCAGGGTCCAAAGTAAGCATAAAAACCTTTTGAGGACACAATCCTACCTAAAGGTAACAGGGTCTCTAAAACTGTCCTTCCCTGACCTAAGAGGTATAGAACTCTCACAGGAAATAGCAGAGTTCCAAATATTTTCCTGGGCTTCAAGTGTTAGAATAGCACAAAAGTCGGTAGAAGTTTTGAAAAGATCAAAAAAGTAATGTTTAAGTAAGAGTTTGTGAAATATTTGACCTGTTTCAGTAATGATCCCTCAGTTGGTATCACTTTATTTCTCATTTCTAGCACAGTCGTTGGCCCATAATTGTTGTTTAATAAATATTTGTGAACAAATAAATCTGACATTTTACTGCTGTATGTTCAAGTAGAGATTAGAATGCATAGCTACATACATGTGGAAATTTGATGGATGAAAGAGAAAGCAAATCCTTTAATCTCCATGGAAATAAAAGAAACAATTTAACAAAGAAGAAAATAATCAAAAGAAGGACCATGATTAGCTTACTCTTATTTCCCCCCCCACACTGCTGATTTCTATGACACCTGGATTTAAGAGGATAGACTTTAAAAAAAAATTTACATGTCCTTATTTAATTGAAATATTGAAACATCAGAGGAAGCTAATTGATAGAATTTATGAAGGATTAACTTACTTTGAACCTGCATTAACGTAACGTGTGCCATGTGCTGTACTAGGTGTTAAAAGAATACCCTTGTTTCCTTTTCATTAGCAGCAAGGACAGAAAATGCTATTATCAGTCCTTGCAGACAACAAGAACAGAGTTTAGGTTTTGAAGCTGAAAAGCCTCAAACTCCTTGCTGTGTTTTATTATGCATAACTGAAATTCTTCACAGTTACAATAGTGTAAACTCCTCTTGATTACATCAATATGTACTTGGAACAGGGAGGTATGTAGACCACTCATTGTGAAGGAACTCTGCAGCTACATTTTGATTTGCTTTGAAGGAATAAAAGTAAATCAAGAAAGTGTGCTTTTTTGTGAAAGCCATGGGGGTATTTCATTTCTAACTTCTTGTGGATCATAAGGTGAATTCATTTGCCTTGTAAAGTCTCCCTCACTTGAAATTTCCTGACAGTTAGAGATATTCCCTTCCCAGCATGTGTCATCACCCAAAGAGCTTTGTGGGGACCACTCTTTGATGGTTTAGATTCTCCCAATGCAATGCTCACTTCTTCTCGTTACCTTATTTTTCACTATTTCATGATTTGTCTTTTATATTTTATCACTGCTTCCTCTGGGATTTTTTTTTTCCCAAGAAAAATGACAAGAATGGTCCACAAAAGTCCATAAGAGAGGTTGTAAAATAAACATTATACCATGTGTGGGGTAAAAAAAAATAACTACAAATGGCTGTTCTCACTTTCTGGCATTTACACACATGGCCATCTGTTTCAGGGCTGTTTTACTTGGCTTTTTCCCAACATTTATGTAACTGGCCAATTGAAAGGAAATGACATCACCAAGTTTCCTGAAGACTATCACTGGAGACACAAAAAAGTTAGGAAACAAATTGCTTAGTAAAGAGAAAGATGTTTTTCAAACGTCTCTTTTCCATTTTTTTCTTCCTTTTTTTCTAGCATTTCTAATAATGTTTTTCCCTACTTCTGCACCTTCTGTATTAATACTTAATATTTTCAATGTCTGCTTTAGGGTTTCTCCTCTTTGAATTGTGAGGAGTGAAGAGAAATAAAAAATGCTCTTTTTTGGATCCACATGATATGATCACAATATGTTGAAAAGTAAGGAGCTCTCCGACCTACCGAACATCCAGTAATAGATTTGATTGCCTTCTTTCCCTCAAGTGACAGCAGACTTTGAACCTGTAGATCTGGGCCTTGAAAAGATCTGAAGGAATTCTCACAAGACCTAAACATTTCTGCTACCAAAGGGATGACTCAACTATCCCTGACAGCTAGGCCCACAGAGCATGATGGAATGAAGAGGAACATTTGGAAAGTATATCATATTTGTTGGCAACACCAAGATGTCAAAGCTAGGAATGGTAGATTTTTTATAGCATAGTTTATAGATCCTCTTATCCCAATATCTCAGTAATTTGTACCACTGGACCAAGAAGGCCTTTCATCTGATTCCAAAATGAAGCCATCTCTAGGGGAAGTATAGCAGCTGTTTTTAAGGCTCACAATTGCATGGAAAAAGTATTAGTGTTAGAAGAAATTAAGTATACCTGCTTAATATTTTCTCAGGAGTTCAGAGAAAATAGAGGGTTCATCTAAACAGGAATCTCTTTAAGCTCCTATGTTAAAAACTTTGAGATTTTAAATGACTTATTTATCATTCCAGTCTACTCATGGTCTCCTATAATACTGGACTGTTGCAGCTGCATCACCCTGAATCAGCATTCTTCCAATTGGGATGGGAGCATTACTTTGAAAGTGTGCCCTTTTGACACTACCTGGATTGGTTGGAAACTCTCCTCCTCACCTCCATTTCCTTCTCTTCTCTTTTCCACCTTCATCATCATGGGTAATAGATTCTGTTGGTTCCTCACCCTGATTGCCTTCACCAGCTGGTGCATCTGCCCCTCAAGTGTTTTGAGTTCTTTCTGGAGAATTGCCAATAGCTGATGGGAGTCAACTGCTGGGACAGTGACAGCGTCACCATTCCCCCCACTGTCCTGAGTGGCCAATGACTGACAGGTTTAGATATATAAAATCCTCAAGGCCACATATCCTCAAGGTGAGACAAGTCTGTGGTGGGATTTGTGTTCCATTCTCCCATGCACCAGCCAAGGCTACACTTTACCTGAGTCCGCATCCTTCCTTAGCTCTTTCCAGCTTGATCTACTTCCTTTCAGGTTTTTCCTAAAGACTACTCCCTTAATAAGTCACATATATCTGAAGCCCTGTCCTAGCCTTGGTTTTTTAGGGCCTCCTATCCAAGACACTCTGATTATCAACAACGATATCTGAATGATGAGAACACAAAGAGAAGCTCTATAGGAGTCTAAAGTATGAGAAGGGTCCCTATCAGAGTTTATACGGCAAGACAAAGGGAGCAATTGGGAGACTGTCAGCAGCAGCATCTAAAGAAAACAAAATTTAAGGTAAGAATGTAAGAAAAAGAAAACATCAGTGATAGGTTACTTGACAGATTTGAAAGAAGTTGGTGGAGAGTGCAGAGATAGATAAAAAAAATGTTGCTTGGATTAAAAAAAATGTTAACACATATGAATGAAGAAAATTTGGAAAACACAGAAAAGTAGAAAGATAGTATCAAAATCTCCTGTAATCCTACTACCCAAATATAATCACTTTTTATATATTTCATTCCAATTTCTTTTTTTCTATCATTTATCTATATCTGTATTTTATTCATATGCATTTATTTACATACATTTATACATGGGGATTGCTACATACACAGTTTAATACCCTGTATTTTCTTCTTGAACATTACTAACTTTTCATGTCATGTACTACTCTGAAAATCTAATTTTCAATGTCTACAGAACATAAATTCTATAGATTGACTATAATTTAAATATACACCTATTTTCAGAATTTGGGTTGCTACCAATCTTTTGCTGTTTATAACACTGCTGTAAGGAATAATAGAATTGTACATAAATCTTGATGTTCATTTTAGATTTTCATTTATAGACTACACTAATAGTAGTACAACTACCAGGTCAAGTGCATGCAAATTTTAAATAAACCATCAACTTATGTTCCGATTTTTACCAACATATTGGCAGTTACTTTCCAAAAACGACATGCCAATGTGTAATGGCTCTAATAAGAATACCATTTTATAACGCCGTTGCCAACATTCCATATTATTGTTAAAGTAAATTAAATAAAAGTAAATTCAGTAAATTAAAGCAAATTTTATAGTAAACACTGTATTCATTTTTTTTCTTTTTTTACGTGTGTGTGTGTGTGCGTGTGTGTGTGTGTGCATGTTGCTTGGACCTTGTTTCCTCTTATTTAAAGTGAAAGCTTTTGTTGCTGTTGTTGTTAACTTTAAAATAAGCATGTTCCTTGGAAGCAACCTAAGTGTCCATCGATGGATGAATGGATGAAGAAGATGTGGTGTGTATATATATATATATATATATGCAATGGAATATTACTCAGCTGTAAAAAAAGAATGAAATAATGCCATTTGCAGCAACATGGATAGACCTAGAGATTATCATTGTAAGTAAAGTAAGTCAGACAGAAAATGATGAACATCATATAACTGCTTATATGTGGAATCTAAAAAAATGATACAAGCGAATTTATTTGCAAAACAGAAATGGACTCACAGACATAGAAAGAAACTTATGGTAAAGGTAACCATAAGTGGGGGCAGGATAAATTAGGAGTTTGGGATTAAAATATACACACTATGATATATAAAAGAGATAACCATAACCAACAACTGTATAGCACAGGGAACTATACTGAATATCTTATAATAACCTATGATGGAAAAGAATCTAAAAAAGCATATATGTATACCTGACTGAATCACTTTGCTGTACACCTGAAGCTAACACAACATTGTAAATCAACTATATTTCAATAAAAATTTAAAAACAGAAAGTATGTTCATAAAAAAATAAAATAAAATAAGCATGTTCTTGGTTGTCTTTTTCCTCTTTAATATGCCTTATTCAGGTCTAGAGAAAGAGACTCCCATGAAACCCTAGGTTTCAAAAACATGAAAACAACCTAAATTGTTGAGGGAGGAGGGAAGAAAAAGCTGGTCAATCAGCTCTTTGTTTTGAGGAACATGAGGTCAACACACATGAATTTCTTCACTCCACTACAGTAAACTGATCCTTTGCTCCACTTGAACTTTCTTGATATGCTGACCTACTATATCACAAACACAACTACTGTATGCTTTGTCCTGTGGACATTCATCCCCAAATGAACATTACTTGTACCTGAATGATAGAGGAACTGTGAACAATACCATAGGACTTGGTAATAGTGAGAGCATATAAATCAGTATGGTATAAGCAAATTTAAAATAATGTGAAAATATCATGTGTCAAGAAGAATCAGGCCAAGGACTAAAAGAATCAGGCCAAGGCTTGTAGGACTGAAACAGGAAATGCGGAAGGAGAGGTAGGTACTAACACTATGCGGTTCTGGGGCTGCCGATAGGAAAAGGGAATGAACCATCTTCCGATTTCTCCTCCATCTCCCCAAATGTCTCTTACGGAATTGGGTCTGGTATGTTCCTTATTTTATGAGGCACCAAGGCACACGCTAGGTAAAGTGTAATGCCGTAATGGTTAATTCACTCGTCTATTACGTATGCTATTAAAAACAGCCACAAATTTCTTTATGTGTTTGATTTACAACAGTAAGCAGACTGTACATGTGTGTGTTTGTTGTATGCATACATATGTATTTGTGGGCATATGATTTCAATAATAAAATGACATTTCAGTGTCTAATGAATTATAGGTATTGCCAACAGTATGGAGCATAGAGAAAGGAGAACAATGGAACAGGTAAGAGAAACAAATAAGGGAGGGGATCCCCGGAATGACTGGGAAGGAGTGGAAAGGCAGAGGAAGGGAAGGGGTCAGGATGCATGCCTGACAAACTCTGCCGAAGTGAACATTTTGATAAGGAACAGAGTCAGGCTCTCTATGACCTGATAAGTCACTTTCCATTTGCTGCTGCTTTGACATCCAAGCTCCTCAGTTGTTGAGGTACTTCAACCAGTGCCCCGATTCTGGTTTCCTTTCTTTTTTTTTTTTCTTTTAAGTATGATGCTGTTGTACTTCTAAGAAACTTGTGTCTTGTCTTAACACCTTGATGCGCATAAATGCCACAAAATATACATATTACCATATCACTTTAACGGATACTTTTTACAAACAAAATACAATTTGAGATGTTGCAGGTTTTGTCTGTATATCAAAAATAATTTGACTAAATCTCAGTTTTAAAAATCTGTTAAATTCAGTCAAGTGATATTGGCTTTGGACTAAACTGTGTTACTTAAACAGTCTGCTCTGGTATCGTGCAGAGCTCTATTTACCTCTGCCCTTTGTTCTTGCCCTTTCTTGTCTACCTATGAGTTAAAATATGAACCCCATGAAGTATTTACCTCCCTGGATAGTTACTAAATTGAACCATATAAACTTTCACATTCTCTAGCTTGTAATTTAGAAATTTGATATGCCTTGAATCTGAAATTGGGGCTGCTACTATTTAACAAGTGTGGACCATACTTTATCAATTCCCTAAGTTTTGTTTTCTACAGATGGAATTTTTTATGTCAGGGGATATCTTTAAGTGGTAATCCTTGAGGCCACTTCTGAGATGTACATGAACTCTTTAAAGCTACTGCGCCACTGGGTTATTTAGTGCATGGAGTGGTTATAGATGGTATCTGAGACAGGCGTCATGATTCCCAAAGTGCCTAAATTTCCACCTCTTCCTCTCAAGGTGTAGTGATGGATATGACTGCTTTAAATGACTGGTGAAATAAGAATTGAACCTATGGCTATTTTAAACATTCTTGTGGAAAGGTTTTCATGAGTAGACTGCCCAGTAGACAGTTCAGCTGAGATCATTTTTTATTATGTGGTATGGATAATTTAAAAATCCATGTTTAATAAGCACATAAAAGACACACCGTACTTTACCCACGTGTGATTATATACATATAGACATACATATATATGTATATCGTTTTTGTGTGTGCGCACAAAACTTCAATGAAGAATACTTTTGTAAACGAACTTAAAGAAGGGAAGGAAGCAGAACTGAACAGAGAGAACTGAACTGCTACAGTATAAAATTACAAAACTTAAGTGTGGTCTTGGTGGAAGAATAGACAAATATTAGAGTCAGAAATTACCAATACATATACAGTCAATAGGTATCTGACAAGATGCCAAGAGAAATGCAACTTGAGAAGCTGGTTATCCATACAGAATATAACTTGAGAAGCTGGTTATCCATACAGAAAAAAATGAACAATATATATATGTATGTATATATATGTGTGTGTGTGTGTGTGTGTGTATATATATATATATATATATATATATACACATATATATAGTTTTGACACATTCCACTTTAGCTCTGTGATAGTATCTGTGTGTATATGTATGATTTAGAAACACTATTTTAGCTGTGTGTTAGTTGTTTCCCTTCTGACCATACGATTCTATTTTAAATATGAATTAAAATGGCTTAAAAGTATTAATTATAGAAGGTAGGCTTCTCTGAGTCATGCAGTGCCCTTCTTCCACCCTTCCCTCAGCCCACCACCTCCCACTGTTATTTTTGTATATTTGGCATAACCTGTTTTCTTTAATGAAACAGATTTCCTTTCCAAGAAATGAGTGCAAGCTTCAGACTGAAAACATGAAAATGTGGATGGCGGTGTTTAGTCTATACAAGTTCATTTCTCCAGGTATGTGCTAATAATTGCTGTTATTTTGCTGGTCTCTTAAGAGTTAATTCTTTTAGCAGGATTGTCTCCTATCTCTAAGGTAGCAAGAATGACCACTAAGAAAAAAATATATATGACATTACACTGCTGAGAAGTTTCATGCTTTTGCCCCTCTTTTGGTGGTGGAAGGACCTTTGTCTTGCAAAGGCAAAACTAGCAAGAACTTTATACTTTTGGCTTAAACATTAAACAGAAATGTCCATTTAAAACTTTGAGTAGACAGATGGGTTTAGGTTCAGCCTCAGGAAAAGTTGGAATGGGTTTAACTGTGAAGTGGGTAGAAGGCACTGTTTTGTCTTTTCATGGCAGGTTTGATCCAGAGGAAGTAAAAGGCTTTATCTCTGAGTCTAAAGAATTAAAGGAGGATGAAAACGGGATTACAGTATCTGATAGGACTCCCTATTGTTTGTGTGACAGTTTAAATCTTTTGTTCACAGTTGGTCACAAGACCGCAGTCTCTATTCCGTGCTAGGAATGTATTCTTTCAAAAACAGGAAGCAACACTTGAAGTAACTGCAGTTTTACAGTGACTACCAGGTTGAACCCTGGTTTTTGTCGCCGCTTTCCTGTTGGGTCTGGAGGAAGTGGCAGAGAGAGAAGAGAGAGAGTGGAGGAGGCAACTCGATTACAGCAACGGGTTAGACTGAGCCTGGATTCATCTTAGTGGAAGAGTGATGAAAACACTTTAAACAGTTGCCAGCAGCTCAGTAGAAAGTATTTGACATCTCACCTACATCAACAAGCAAGAGTTAAAGGTTAAATCACACACACTCAAGTGCTGGGAAAAGGATGTGTTTATGTCATCAACTTTCTTTGTTCTAGGACCGCCCTATGTCAACAAAGGGACAGACATTGCCTGGTTGGAGCCACCAGGACAATAGAGACAAATCCACAATTTGTGCATGACAAATCCCCTTCTAAGCATTTGTAGTTTGCTCCTAGTTACATGGGCTTCTTTATCGTTCTCTATGTGCTTCCAAATAGCTATGTGTTTAGAACAATGTGGTTTTGATCTTTTCTCTTTCTTCATCTAGATTCTTGGGGTCCCAAGCATGAACCTCAGTTTAAAAAGAGGAAAACCTGGGAAGAGGAAGGTTTTCTCTTTTTACACGGTTCCTGTGTTGACTCCAAATTCAGAGAGCACCCACTCTAAACTCTTTCAGGTGGTGGTGGTACGTAACTGGTGCTCACACACTAGAGGGGCTTTTTTGGAAAGGAATTTAGTGCCCTTCACAAAGTTCTGAAAGACTGAACAGGAGATTTCTTGACCAGGTTAAGAAAGATTTACATTGAAATTGTGAAGAAAAGAAAATATACCCAAAAGAGCAATGTAAAGCTATTGCCAAGGAGATCAACAAGGTGTGCCCTGGAAGGAAAAAATAGTTTAGAAAAATGCTTCTTATCTTTTGGCAGGTCAAGTCCCTTTTGAGAATCTGGTGAGAGCTGTGGATTACCTATTTGTACTAAAGTTTGTACCCATGTTCAGGACGATCAGAGACTCCTTGATGACTGTCCACGGAAGTCCTAAAGGTCCTTGTAGTATAAGGGGACCAGCAAAGGCAACTCCCTTTCTTCCTCACCGTATTTTGAGAGTTAAACTAAAAGTCTCAATACACAGTAGGTAAGAATAGGTATAGTCAAAAGCACCTTTACAACTAAATGTTTTCTATAAACAGGATTCTGGACCCTGGATGGTGCTCGTCACCGAGCAAGGCTTTCTACCTTCACATTTTCTGTTACATGTAGATTTTGCACACCCATCATTTGCTGGATTCTTTTCATATGTGAAAACTGTCATTTAAGCTACAATAAAAGTTACTTGCTCTTCTTATTTTTGGCCTAGAAAACATTTACTTACTTCTATGGACTTATTTTCTTTCTGATCTCTGTGTTAGGAATATGTCTAACTTGAGATGGATACATTAAGCCATCGTCATCTGATACCATGAAATATTGGCGACATCGAAAGAGCATCCTTCACCAACAATCCGATCAATGTTCATGTAGCATTACAGTTATTGTAGATATCTCAAGGTAAAATTTAGATTCATTACTTAAGAAGATCTACAGTAGTTTTTAAGCCTTACTATTCAATGCTTTAAAAGAGAAGCACAATTTTTATTACATTATTTTTGATAACTGCATTCCAATGTAATTGGCTTTCTTTGAAATATCATGGGTTTTTTCCCCCTAAATATATGTAAAAACATTATCCCAAGAAGTAGTCCACTCTGTGTCAAACTGCCAAATGGGTCTATGGCACAAAATATTTAAGAACCCCTGGCAAAGAGGTGATAGAAATAAATTTTCACTGATGTTTCACCGGCATTCAATACTGGTAGATGTGCTGGAAATGCTGTAAAGGTACCCTTGTCCTTGCATGAATGGAAGCAACCTAACATGGATAGAAACATCCTGTCACTCCACGAGGATCCTGTAACTTGGTCAGACTAGGAGGCTGGCGATTCAGCTGCTAGAACATCACTACATCTGGCCTGAGAAAACCATTCCTGCAATGTGCTTCAGGTGGAAGCTGAGATTTCACTAGATTTTTAAGGCTGTGTGACTATATTTTTCTTCTGTCTGGGTGCTACGAAATGTTGAAAAGAATGTCAGAATTTAGATCGAGACCTGCTCTCATTACAGTATACCAACATGGTGTGGGGTGGCTCCTGGAAGGAACCTATAGCCCTTACCTACTTCTGACTGTCAGAGGCTATACAGATCCTACCAAGAGAACCTAACAGTTTTGAGCAGCCAACTTGGCTTATGTCAATTTGCTCCCATTTTTTAAATTGGTCTTAGCATTAATTTGTGTTTTCCATGGGTAACTGGTTTGTTTTACTTTACAACACTATGAACCTTGTATCTGTTTTCTTTCCTCTTTGTGTTGACTGTTTGACAGTTAAGAGTTAAATCTGTTGGTCACCTGTAGCAAGTTTATAAAATTTCATGGCATAACTTTTGTACTTCTATTTCATTTTTAGAAGGCAGCATAGTGAGTGATTAAGAACATGAGCTCTACAGACAGACATCTTGGGTTCAGATCTACTAGGTCACTAGCCAAATGACCTTGGACATGTTAACCTTTCAGTTTCCTTATCAATCTTCATAGGGGTGGCTATGATTGTTAAGAGATAGCACATGCAGAGCACTTAGAGCAGTATCAGAGTCCCAGGAAGAACGAATAAACATTAGATACTATTCCTGGCTCCATCTTTTTTTCCTAGATTATTTTTGCCTGGCCTCATGTTTTATTCTTTTGTTTGTTGAAATCTTACTACTGTACAGGATACATGTTTTATAAAAATGCCTTAATTCCTTTTGGTGTTCAGAGAGCAGTATGAAGGATGTATTTGGAGAGAATGGAATTAGAAATATGGACGTCAGTTAGAAGAATATAAAAATAATCCATCTGATAGAAGATAACTAAAATAGTAGCAGTAGGGATACAGAGGAAGAGAAGTATTCGAGGTACTTATGAGATTGAATTGACAGGACCTGGTGACCCATTTTATGTGAAAGGTAAATAACAGTAAATCTGGGGTGACTCCTAATTTGCTAGTTTAGGTGACTGGGCAAATGATGATACCATCAATCAAGATCAGGAATATCGAAAATATCCCGGAGGTGCTCAGGTGTAGTGATAAATAATGAATTAAGTTTTGGCCATGTTGAGTTTGAGATTTTTGGGGGATAATTAAGTCAAACCGAGTAAAGCACTGAAAATAAGCATTTAGAGCTTAGGAGAGATTATAAAGATGGATACATTGATTCAGAATTTAGCAGAATGTATGTTTTTAGCAATGTTTATAAGTAACATTGCACAGTAGTAAGTGAAGGCCAAGGGACTTTTGGGAAATGAGCTGGAAGACAAAGGCTGTGTCTTTTACATCTTCGTATTTCCATCCAGAACACTAGCCCAGTCCCTGGTACAGAGGAGGTGTTCAGTAAACTTTTATTTCATGACCTATCAAATGGACGAGTGAATAAGTAAGTACAAGAAAGCCTCAGAGGAGACTGAGAAGGAGCATTAGAAAGATGACAGAGTACTAAGAGAGAGTGATTTCTCATAAGGGAGAGCGTTTTAAGAATGTGGGTACAGTCAACATTTTGGGGTGCTGGATGATATAAAACTGAGACAGAGAGCAGGTGCACTGAATGACAGAACCAGGACTTGAAGAGATCTCAAGAGCGTGAAAATTAGAGTTAAATCTCATTGCTATTTACTAGGGATAAGTGGAAAATCCTAACTTAGGTTCATAAAGTCAAATGCATAAGTAGTAGACATAGAGGACCTGATTTAATTGCATTCCTGGGGTTTAATAGTAAGCTGAAAGTTCAATGTAAATTAATACTAGAGCCTGCCTGCCAGGGTGTGTAATTAGGCACTGCTAATAAAAATATCCAGCATGAAAATATGGGGATAATAATACCTTAGTATATGTCACAGGTACAGTCTGGGACAGTGCATTTCAAGAGAAACAATTATAAAACTAGAGTATGTGCAGGGAACAACAAGCAAAGTAAAGAAAAGTCTGGAAGTCACGTCATTCACTTGAAGATGGTTGAGGGAAGTTGGCATGTCCCAACTTCATACTGAACAGGAACTAATCTTATTCTGTGTAGTTAGGTCTAGATCAAAGGGCAAAACCACAGAAGTGACAGACTGAGAGACTCCAACTCACTTTGAGAAGGAATTTTCTGTAATTAGGCCTGTCTCTCAATGGAATTAGCTATTAGTGGGGAAAACAGTTTGTTTATTTATTTATTGAACTAATACTTTGAGGGCATCTACCAATGTTTCTAAGATACATATCCTTTGGCAGTAGGGATACAACAGTAGACCAGTGATAGATGACTACTACTACCCTATTGGAGTTTACATTTTAGATTCATTTATTTATCGAGTGTTTATTGGATTCATGCTGTGTATTAGACTTGTCCTATGCCTCAGGGATATAGTGAGAAATGTCTCCGTTCTCATGGCCTTGATTGTCTGTGGGTGAAGAAGATATTAGACATACAAATATATAAATATACATAAAATCATAGACTAGAGGATCATTTGTCCTATGTAGCCAGATGAATTCTAAACAGGAGAAACTAACGAGGGGAACTAATATAGTTTGGTGAGGTCTAGAATGGTCGTTCTAAGGATGGGCAGATTGTGGGTAAACACGGAGGGAACAGTACATGCAACGTTGTGTTCAAGGTTGGAGAGAAGGCCAGAGTCACTGGAGCAAGGTCAACAGGGAGATGAGTTTGGTGAGGGCAGTGGTCAGCCCAGGCAAGCCTTATGGGTCTCTGTAAGAACTGGTTTTATTCTGAGTGCAGTGGGAAGCCACTGAACAATTTTAATGAGGATAGTGATATAATAAAACAGAATACATTAAAGGAAAAGGAGTTCTTTGGATTCTGTGTGAAGAATGCATTAGAGAAGGGAAAACTGGATGTGGAGAGAATAGGAGCCCATTGCCTCAGTCTCGATGAGAGGTAATGGTGCTTTGGGAGAGGATGGAGGCCGTGGAGATGGAGAGGAATGGTTGAATTCCAAGTGCATTTCAGAGCAGGCTTAATAGTAACTGAGGACCTGATCTGAATTGCACTGATTTTACGCGAGGAGTTAGGATGAGGAGGATTTCAAGAACATTCCTCAAGATGCTAGCTCCTATAACTGGCTGCACTCTGAGAGGAGGCCCTTGGAGAAGCTCCACGTTTGGGGGTGATGGAGAGAGTGACCGTGGAGGAGCTCCACGTTTGGGGGTGATGCAGAGATTGACAGTGGAGAAGCTCCACGTTTGGGGGTGATGGGGAGATTGACCGTGGAGAAGCTCCACGTTTGGGGGTGATGGGGAGAGTGACCGTGGAGAAGCTCCACGTTTGGGGGTGATGGGCAGAGTGACCGTGGAGAAGCTCCACGTTTGGGGGTGATGCGGAGATTGACCGTGGATATGAGTCCTCCTTGGACAGGTGACATTTGTTTGGATGAATCAAAGTCAGCGGATCAGTGTGTGTCCTATGGATAGGCCCATTACATTCCTTGGTGTTCAAGAGCTCTGTCTCCCTTCCGCTTTCCCCTTTATATCTAGGATGGAGAGAAAATATGAAGCTCCCTCCCTTCTTTTTGTCAACAGAAAACTGTGTGCCACTGCTTTTTTTTTTTTTATTTGAAGGAATTCAGATAGAAGCCTTGTTATCTGTGTTGATTCAAATTCGAGCTTTAGAAAGGCTGTTTTTCAGACTATCTGTGGGTTTTTACCCATGGCTTTTTTTTTTTTTTTTTTTTTCCCAGCACGTGGGCCTCTCACTCTTGTGGCCTCTCCCGTTGCGGAGCACAGGCTCCGGACGCGCAGGCTCAGCGGCCATGGCTCACGGGCCCAGCCGCTCCGCGGCATGTGGGATCTTCCCGGACCGGGGCACAAACCCGTGTCCCCTGCATTGGCAGGCGGACTCTCAACCACTGCGCCACCAGGGAAGCCGTTACCCATGGCTTTGTAGTCCTCATTCGTTGTTAGTACTGAGGGTGACTTCAGATGCCTCTTCCTGTAATTAAGATGGTTTCTAGAGGTCTGATTGCTTGTTAGCAATCTGAGAGAATGCATTGAAAGGTATGTCGCAGATATTTCTCCCACTGAATTATATCGTATGAATCTCCTATGAGAAATTGAGAAATCACCTAGAAGTTGTTAAACAGCAGAGTTTTTTGATAATATTGGTGATAGATATGAGAGAGAAGACCATTAAGTCAGGGAAGATAAGATAAGCATTCCTAAGAAAGTATACTTCAGCAGCCGTAATTAAGTGCCAAAAGGTCTTTCAAATAAACACATTAGGAGAGAGGAAAGAGCCACCAAATAGAATGACAGTTTCATCATTCTCCTTCACCCACAATACCAAGTCACTTTTCTTTATATATATCAAGTCGTTTTTCTTGATCCACTGCTTCTACACTTAATCCAACAATTTAGTTTACCACCTTATTTTAACCCATTATCTGATATGTGGGCTCTTGAAATAAGGTCTTTGGTCTCCTCTCCCTTCTGCCTTCCTGCACTCTATCATCAAAGTAAATCTTCAAAAATGCTTCTTTCGTAATACCTATCTTGGGTTCAAAATCTTCCACTCGGTCCACATGTTATGATGGTAAAAAATCCCATCTCCTTTGGCTGATGGTTAAAAAATTGCAAGGACTCAACCAGTCCTAGCAATTGTATTTCCCCCCATTCACTGTAAGCGCACTGAAGTGTTCCCACCTCAGCGTTTATGTTGTTCGCCCCTTCTGGAATGCCTAACTCCTCCCTGACTTTGCCCTTCTTTCAATCCTAACACTGACCTCCACCTCTAGAAACACCCCTAGGACACTCGATCCTTACAGACTCTGCATTTCTTGCCACTTGCTTCTTTATATCATTATGAACTTTCTACATGTATATGTCCAAGACTTTGTATCTGGGTGTTACTCTCCTCTACTGCAAGAGAACCCTCCTTATGATGCTTTCCCACCCCGGTTCTCGGCAACCCTCTCTGGAGTGCCCCCCGAATGCCTGGCTTGAGGTCAGTGGCATCACTGAGGTCATCTATATTTAGATTCAAGGCATTTTCCAGTGAGGAAGGAGACAGGCTAATTTGAAAGTCTAGTTTTGGAAGTAGGAATGAAGAAAGACAGCTCTTGCCAGATGCTTTAGGAAGCATACTGTGCAATAAAATGTAAGACATTTTTATCTCTTCTCTCTTTCTCTGTCTCAACTTTTAGAACGAATTTCCCCATTTCTTGAACTGACTTACATTTTCTGGTTTCTTCCAGAACTTGCTTCCTCATTCAGTCTTTTCATAACCCTTAAGCATACGCCCTTTCGTTATCTAAGACTCTTTTTCTCTCCCAAATCATCTGAACAAAAGTATTTATTTCATTGTCTAACCTTTTCTCTCTTTTCAATTATAACACTTGATTTCCTTTTTATTTATTTATTCCTTAAGCCTGGTTTTTATTCATTCGCATTTTCTTGCTGAGTCAAGAGAGACTTCCCCTTCTCTTTCCTTCCCCCTAAATAGTTCATCACTAAAGGCATTGACAATTCTAGGACATCTTGCATTCAGAGCAGTACCACAGAGCAGTAGCCTCTTTTTATTCCTTGTGTTCCTGGCCAGTTATAGCTTCGTGTACATTTTAATATCGTCTGACTGTTTATTTGGAATTGAAGATTAGGTTTTATAATAAATTACTTTAGAGTAATTGGTTTTGCATTCAAATATGCTATCCTACCTACCATATTACCTACTATTTACATATGAGCTCGATTACTGTTTTTAAATGGCTTTGAACTATCTAATAATCAATAAATGCTTTTCTTTGTCTTTGCCTTTAAAGTTCTACCATTTAAATCTCTTGTATCTAAAGGAAAATGTTTCAGTAGCTTATCCACATGATATGCAGTAAACAGTGCTGTCAGATACATCTAGAGGATGGGGACTGTTGTCATTTTTTAAATAAATGGATGCCTTTCCTAGCCACATAATCTCATCAACTCCTTCTCAGATGAAGTAGTAGTTTCCTTCCTTTTGATTAAAATAAGTTCTTGTTTGAACAGTCCTAATCTTGTGGACTCTATTTACTCAGCATTATAATAGGGAGGAATAAACTCAGAACAGTTGTCCAAATGGGAACTCTATCTGTCCTGGGAGAGGAAGTGGGGAGTGAGGTGCATAACATTTAGGTGAGTATTTTTCCTGTCAGTACTTGGTGGGTAATTTATCCCTGACTGGGACCAGAAAAGTCAAAACCCTTCTACTCCCAAAGATTCCCAGGATGCAAATGAAATATTCATTCATGTGAAAAATGTTACTTTTTGTTTTTTAAGGCATGGTTTGAAATTGTGCTTCCATTTCTATTTTTATTTTTTTTGTCCTTCCTGTCCAGTATTCACTCTACTTAGATCTTGAATGTATATTGCTGTAGCTTGCAGGGACTTTGGCTTTTTGAGCTGAGTAGCCTGGATTCTCATTTAAAACATGACAGGCTTGAAGGTTTTCATATATTTTGGCATTCCATATTGCACCTTGTCTTAGCTTGCTGTATTTTCAGGAACTGAGCAAAATGAAAACAATAACAGTACTAATAAGTTTATTAAATACTTAATGCATGCAAGGCACTGTCCCAGAAATTATCTATAAATTACCTTAACTCATCTTTGCAATAATCCTATGATATAGGTACTATTGTTTTAATATCCATTTTCAGTTGAGGAAACCAAGACACAAAACTATTAAGCAATTTTGCTCAAGGTAGCTCAGATCCACCTGGGGGAGCCATGATTAAAATTGGACTCTATTTCTCATTATTTTAGTTGCTACTTCATAATAAAATCATAGTGACAGAAATAAGAATATTTTTATGAGGTGGCAACGTTGTTTGACTAGACAGAAGATAGAATTGATCTTCCAAATTTAGTTAGCTTGATTTCTGTAGTCCCTAAAATGCTTGATGAGGTCAGGAAGTGGGATTCTTTACTGGATGCTAAAATTCCATGCCCCAACTTTATCCAAAAATATCAGGGCTTCAATGGAGACATCATGCAGATACTTCAGAGAGAGTAATTCTTTTACTTTACTGAGAATACAGTATCCAAAAGAGAATCTAGTGGCAGGGTGTTAGGGAGTCAGTAGGAAAGTTTGTTGTGAGAAGGGGAGTTTTGGGGAGAGGACAATGAAATGTTTTATATTAAGCCCATGGTGAGAGGATCATGCTGATTGCAGTGTCATTGGTCATTGTTCTCCAGTGAAAATCATTCTTGAAACTCAGAAGTAGTCTTATTCCTTGCTTGTGATACTTGCCATTATTTCATGGGTTTGAAAATACCAACTTTGGAAATTCAAGCCCTATGTGGGTTACTTATTTCTTTTTAGGATCATACACATTCATGACAACTGCAAGGAAGTGATGGAAGCTCACGTCCAAGGACAAGGTCATTCCTGTGTGTGAATAATAAAGAGGAATGGGAATAAATAATGAGAATAGCACTTGGGCTTTTAATATAGAATAGCCTTGCTCTAAATTATGCACTAAACAAGAAACATGACTTTCCTTCAGAATCTAACGAATGAGACTATATAGAACAATATTTAAAACCAATATTTAAATAACACTTAAATGTCCTTAAATTGTCAATTGTCATAATTACTGTAATTCTGGTATTTTCCCTAATCCAGGTCATCCTACTCTCTCTTTATGGCGAGAAACCTCCAGATTATGCTCACACCCTGAGGGAATGTGATGTGTTAACTGGATACTCCTTCCTCTGTCCTTTACACTTATTATGTTATTTAATCCTCACAGCAACACTTCATTACAATTGCGACCTAGAGAAATTAAATAATTGGCCTCGGGCTACATAGCTAGTGAGCGGATTTGCGTTTTGGCAGTTCTACTCAGAGCCCAGGATCTTAATCACTACCAATCTGCTCCTCTAATTCTGTTAACTTGTTCTGGAGCAGAGTTCCAAAGATCTTAGTATAAGAGTGTCAGGAGCAAACTCCCATCACTCCACAGAACAAAACAAAGAGAATACACCATCTTGTAAAACGATTTCACTAAAAAGATCACTTGTACATTCCAGATAAGTTCAGATGGCTTGTGAGTCAGGTGAATTACACCCTTCAGCTAACTCCCTCAGCTTGGCCTTCTCAATATTAAATCACAGCTGGATTACTTTTACAACCTGTTCCTTAGGGGATGGGGGCACATTTCAAACATATTTGAACAAAAGAATTTTTCAGCAAGTATAATTGCCTCTTGTGATAGGAAAGAATGATGGAAATTAAATATTTTGAGTGCCCCTTAAAAGTATCAGTGTGTCACTAGGGGCTAGCCTATTATTAATTTCAGTTAATCTTTCCAAAGAATGTGTGAAGTAATTATTATTATCTCCATTTGGCAGATGAGAAAACTGAGATTCAAGAAAGCTTACTAACTTTCCTAAAGCCACAAAAGGCAAAGCTGGATTATAAACCCAGATTTTTTGGTATTCAGAATCCACATCTATCATTTTAGGGTGCCCAAAGTTTCTTCTGGATGCAGAATATGGTTTTTATTTTAGGGATAGATTTGCATTAAGCTACCCACACTCTTGTATTCAAAGATGTGGGCTTGGGAAAGATGCCTTCCCCTAAGGATCTCTGCAAGAAAATGAATGTGGCAGAGGAGTGAGGGCTTGGAGATTTCTAGAATGGCGTCTAGACGGATAGTGGTGCATTCACTGAGGATCTGACTTGCTTGAAAAACTGACTGACTGCAAAGGAATTTAACGAGTCCAATTTGGGAAATATTATGTTTGAAGTGACATTGGAACATACTGACACAGCTGGCTGGTAGGCAATTGGGAAGGGAGCTCAGGAGTGAAGTTTGGGCTTAAATTGGGAGCACACAGTGTACAGTTGAAGATTTGAGTTAGTGAGAGGATGAGATCTCCCGGGTTGAATATCTACAAAGAACAGAGGACCAAAGATAGAATTCTGTGAATTGCCAAAGCGCTGGGAGCTGAGAAGGAAGAGTCAGTGAAGGAGCCTGTAGAGCACTCTTGGAGGTAGGAGACCTTTCCAGGGGCCAGTGCCTGTGAAGAAAAAGCCGGGGAGACTTGCAAGTAGAAAGGAGCTGTCACTCATATACAACAATAAAGGTAATTGAAGACGATGAAAGCTGAAAAAGGGTCACATGATAAAAAAATTATACAGTAAGGCATGAGGGATACATTTAAAAAAAATAATGTTTTATTAATGGAGTTTCTAGACAGTGTTTTCAAATCACAGACAAAGCTATTTTTTCACTGTAGACCAACCTAACTATTACAAGCAATAGAAATCATACTGAAAAGAGAAAACCTGCTGGGAGATAATTAGGCATGCAGCATAATCATTTGAGATGAGGCGAGTCTCCCGGCAAGCTTGAGGAACTGTATGGAAGCCTGTGTGGTTGGAGAAAAGTGAGTGAAGAGGAGAGCTGCAGAAGATGGAGTCAGAGAGAGAACCATGAGGGTAGAGAGCATGGGTCCTGAGAGATTACTGTGCAGACTAGGATGCCACTCTGAATGGGATGGGAAACTTCAGTGGGATCCGAGCAGAGTAATGGCGTGATCTGACATATGCTTTCGCAGAATCACATCCGGATGCTACGTTGGGAATAAAGTAGGGCAGACTAGCGGCAAAAAATGGGAGGACCACTTCAGAGACTATTGGGATCCAAGAGGGACATGATAGTGGCTTGGGCCAGAGTGGTAGCGGAACATGTGATGATAAGAAGTCAGACGGCAGATGTATTTTGAAGGCTAAGCCCACAGAGAAAACATCAGAATAGGAAATGGGAACTATAGACACACCACTTTCTTTCCTAAGATTTTTTTTTTTTCCCCTGTAAAAAGTAGCTGGTTGGAGGTGGAAGCAGGGTTGAGATGAATTGTTTTCCAGGCTGGGAGAAATCAGAGCATGTTTGTGTGATAATGAGAAAGCTGTAGCAGTAAGGAGAAAGTTAAAATGGGCTAATTGGCAGCGTGATGTCCTCGAATAGATGAGAAGGCAAGGGAGGGAGCTACGCCAACGGGAAAAAATGGCTCACTTCTACTCATTACTCTGGACTCTGACCAGGTAGGTCCCGAACTTTGCACGTACGGATGTCTTTTTAACATGAACGATTTTCAACGACTGTCTATGTTAGCTTTGTACTTTGAGTACTCATGGATGAAGAAAACAAAATTATGACTGTGTTGCTCATTATAACAGCTGTAAAGTTCCATTGAAGAAGAGTACAGTTATGTGAGAGGCATTGTTTTTGTTCAATCTAGCCCCAATGTTTGCTGCATACATAGACCACCATATCATTGGAAACCAAAGATTCATGCCTACTGCCCACTGCATGGCCCCTCGTTTTCTGAACATGCCCGGGCGCTTCTGCATGTGCGGTCTCCTTCAGGATGCCCTTGTATCTAACACATCCTTCAGGGTGTAGCACAGCTCCTGTTCCACAAATTATTTTCAGTCACAGGCTTCACCCTTTCTTTGCATTCCAGAAATGAATTTCTTCCTGTCCTTTACCTGTATTCTGTTTGTATACCTCTGGACCCTTAAATACTTTAAATCTGTGTCCTATGCAAACACATACTTGTCTACGCAGCTTCTCTCCTCTATTACCTGAGATTATTTCAGCCTGAAATGACGTCTTGTTCATTTGGTTTCCCAGCAATGGATGGTTCAGTATTGAATGGAATGGAAATATTGAAAACTGGATTTGTTTTGTGGCATTCCAGAGGATGGAGTTAGTATTAGTGGGCAACATTAAGGATACGATTTTGGCTTAATCAACGGAAAGACATGATAACATTTTGACATCTCAAAAATGGGAAAGACTATTATTTTAAAAACAAGTTCCAGGTAACTGAAAATAACTGACCCCAGTCAGTTCTTCTCCCGACTACCATTTAAGCTTGGAGCGCTATACCAAGTGTATAATATATAGCATCACATTTAGTCTTTACACTAGTCCCACAAATGAGGAATTTTAATCATCCCCATTTTACTTTAAATGGTTAAGCAACTTGCCTCAGTACACAGCTTATAGGTGACAGTGCTGGTATTGGAACTCAAGTCTGTGTGATGCCCAGGTCTAGATATTTGACTCAGATGCCTCGCTGTGTGTGTGGGGGGAAATTCCCACATTGGGTAGGATGTAGGAATAGATAAACCTCTGAGGTTATAAAGGAATATACAGTTCTAGGAAAATGCAAATTAGGTAGACTCCTATGCTTTTATGATAGTTTAGCAAGCCTGCTTTCCAAAAGAGAGCCAAGAGATAGAACCTAGTCTATCCATAGTGACGTGCCAAGATAATCTTTCACTTCGTTCATCTGCATTTATTCTTAGGTCCAAGTTATCCCTGATTCAGAATGAGAACAGGTCCACAGTCTTTGCTAACCACATTATGATAGGATAAACACTGAGTGGGGCTTGGGGAGCTTAGAAGACCTCTGCCAATGTTGAGGACACTCTAGCTCTTTGAGCACTGGACACAACTCATAGATGCCGTCATTAATATTACCAGAATTCTCAGCATGTGCCTGCAGTAGGCAATTAATTTTATCTCCTTTCTCCTTCATCCTCTTCGAGTCCACACATACCTTAAGATACTTTCTAGAGTAGAAATAACATAAAGATATCATTTTTATTTGATACTGTGTCATCTATGAATATAAGAAAAAATACGGTATATTTATATGGTGAGCCATGGATCCAATTCCTCTCAAGTGCCAAGTTTTTAAAAGCGTTTTATTTTGGATGTTTTGTTCAAGAAAACATGCATTTACATGCATACAGTGGAACTAGAACAAAGAATGTTGAATGGAGAAATATCATTTATGCACTTTCTCATCATATTTCAAGATGTTTACTCTTTCAGCAAATAATCTGACTTGACATTTAGAATCTTGGAGCGCGGAGAGAGGAATTAGCACCCCAGCCTTTTGTGCTTCTGCTGGCTACTTTGACAGTCCAGTCAGGATAAACGAAGAAAGCTTTATTCAAGTGAACATCAACTTCACTTTTCATTGAACTATGACCTTAAAAAACCAATCTTTTAACTTCCTTCAGGGAGCCCTGTGACTGACTGCCTTGTCAGCAAGCTACTTTTCCTGAACCTAAGTTATTTCCTTTCCTACAGAGAAAAATTGCTGTTATCACTTCCAACCCTTTCAGTAATGGCCATTTTCATGTATAGTTTACCCTTTCAAAAAAAAAAAATGAATGTCTTTTCCTTTTTGCTTATTTGCTAAAAAATTGTTTATCCTAAAGAAAAATGTAAGGATATAAGCACATTTCATGGTCTGTGGAAAAATCAGCATTTGCAGAGATTTCTGATCCAAGAGACAGCTAAAAGTTCTCTAAAACATCTATTTTAAGACATTCATTTCAATTATCTAAACATAAGAAAAACATGGTCTGGTTAAAGCCAGCATCACCCAAGTTACTTCCCAATTTATCTCATTACCTTTTTTTTTTTTTCCAGTTTCTATTCTGCATACTTTTCTCTAACATTTAACACTGGGGCTACATCTGTCTTGTTTGACATAACCCCAGCCTTGGCTTTTGAGACCTGGTGCAACCTGATTTCTTCTCTTACTGATTTTTCTCACCCTTTTTCCCTAGCTCCTCTCTCACCTCTTCTGGCCCTTTAAATGTTCTATCCTCAGCATCCTGCTCTGTTTCTACATATTCTAACTGGACATTCTCACATCCACTCGCCTAGCCTCAAGCCTTGTCTACTCACTGATTGTTCCCACATTTAACCTAGACTTCTCTCTTGAACTCCTGCCCAAATACCTCCTAGATGTCCCACAGTTCACCTCCAGCTTAACATGTCCCAAACTGCACCCAGTATCTTCCTCTCAGCCAGATCTTCCTGTTCTCCTTATCTCATGAATACTTTCATGCACCCAGACACCCAAGCTTAAAATCACTGAGTAATGCTCCTCTGAAAGATTTCTCCTATCTGTCCCTCCTCTTCCTTCCCGATGCGGTATACTTAGTTCAGGCACTAACCAATTCTCCCCCAGGTGATCACACCCGTTTCCTAACTCCCTGGTTTCTTATCCTAGTCTACCTTGATGTCAGAGACTTATTATGAAAATGACATTCGGTGTAACATCCTTTTGCTTTAAAACCTTTGATAGTCCCTATTTCATATACAGGAAAACCCCAAACCCCTTCACAGACAATTTAAAGCTATCTGCAGTTTAGACTCAAGTGACTCTGCTGGGCCCATCTTTTACCATCACCCCACCCCAAAGGCATGTGTGCTAAATTCAGCATAATCTCTATATCTTTTTGTCATTGCACATGCCATTATTATCTCTACTTGAGAGGTTTTCCTCTATTTTCTTTTCCCTACCTAATGACCGATGCCATTCATTTTTCAAGAGCCCCACCACATGCCATCTCTTCTTTGACGTCTACCCTGGCTTCTGCAGGAGCACGTCCTCCGTCTGCTCTTAGAGCCCTTAGCCTACCTTCCCACTAGCATCAGGATGCCCAATTGTAAACATTACACAACAGTGAAGGACTCTTAAAGAGCAGGGCATATGTCTCCTTCTCGCATTACAAAAGTCTATCATTATGTCTGATTTGCGATAAACTTTTAGTTCTTATTTATTTGTTAAAGAAATGGAATTAATAGGTAATAATGAAAACTCTTAAGAATGGCCCACCTGATTCCAAATATCTGTCCTAAATATTTATGGTTACTCCATATTTTCTTTCTTCCAAAGATCTTTGTTCCCTTCTAATCTATAACAAGCTATCAGTGGGGCACCTGGGATTGGCAACTAGGACCCAAGACTGAGGACAGAGAAAGAATTCAATAACTTCGCTGACAGACACTGGAGTCAGAGCCAACATTCTTAAGAGATGATGGGTGTGGCCGGCCGCTACAAGCCTCAATCCGCTACATTATAAAACTGGGAGCTAGAGAGAGAGGTGGTAAACCTAAGGGTCATTAGAGTTCAGTGTGTGTGAGATGAGAGGCAGTTCCCTCCCCTTCCCGTGGGGAATGGAAATGCGGGTACCCGGTCTTTCTCCCTAAAACCTCCTTAGGGGTTCTAAGAGAATTATTCACAAAGACTGTTGTATCCTTTGGTTCCCTATTTGAGCATTTCTGAGGAAAAGGACTTGTGAATTTATCATGGGAGCAGGGGAGATGAGTATTAGTGAGAGCGGGGCTAGAGGGGGGCAGTGTTAACCTGGGGGCACCCGGTTTAATGGCCGAGACAGGAGATGTCTGTGGGCCAAGTGGATGCTACTTAGAATGTAACTGAGGTTGTTTCACGCCAGTTCCAATACAGTTTTCCCACCACGCTCCAGCTGCAGAAGACTGTGGAGTATATGGCCAGTGACAAGAGCTGAGGGGCTTGAATGGCTGAGATGGATTTCCAACTTCCCAAATCACTGGGGCTCAAAGGACTCCTACCTCTAGTCCCCAGAGACAGCCAGAATCTGGGGGCCTGCCTCCAGAGGGCATAAATGGCCAGGCTGTGTCCACAGAAGCAGCACTTACCAAGAGACAGACATTATGGTGGTGGCCTGTTCGCACGATGCTCTTCTCGTTCCCTGTCTTACCTCTCAGCTCAACACCCTGGAAGGGTAATCCTAGAAGGGGGATACAAGGTGGTGGTGCCCTGAAACAGCCCTCCAGACGGGCAGGGCACCAGTTCATGCTTGTACGGGGTAAAGTGGAGGAGGGCAGAAGGTGAAGATAAACTCATGTTTAATGACTGGCTGGACTGAGGTTTAACATCTGAAAACAACTGGAAAATTATGGAGCTGCCTCAGTTGCCTGAGCAGATCCACTACCCAGCAGAGAATTAATACTTGACATAGTACAATTGGGAAGAATGATTTAGAAACACAAAGGCTTTATATTTCTTGTTGAGTGAACACTGCTTTATAAATTAGGTACGTGTGGAAACCCATTTCAATTCAGAGACACTCTGCACAGAAAGAACAAAATTCAACCTCAAACCACTATCAAAGCAAAACTTCCATTACTGATTTATCCCTGAATCTGACAGGTAATGTCAGATTCACTAATGTCCCCAGTGGGCCCTCTGGGGATCAGAATTGGTCAGAGGTTCCCATGGAGGACATGCAGAAATGAAGTCTTGCTCTGACCCAAAGGGGCTCACAGTATAAAGATTAAGTGAAGATATATGGCAGCTCCTACTCAGATCACAGTTTAGAATGGGTACCTAAGCAGTTTCAGGATGATCTGGAACTTTCTGAAACCGCTGAGAACTCTGCTGATTAGTATATCAGGAGATATTCAATATATTATAGAAGCCAGCCATGTTTGGAAATAGCTGATATGTTTGTTCTTCTCTCAAGAGCAGGAATGCAAAGTATTTCATGATGTTACAGAATATTAACAGTAATTTCTCCCAAAATTCTTCTGAAGGAAGACTAGGCCATCCTTGAACTCCTTCTAATTCTCTCTCTGTTACCTCAACTCTTGCACCTCCATTGTATACATACATATTGCATAATGTAGACTCTGTTCCCGCCAGTCCTTTACCAGTCTATTTTCTGACCAATTTCTTGCTTTCTCGGATCATTTTCCCATAATGTCTCTGAAAATCTGAGGCACTCTGCTGTAATAGAATTCCTTGCATCATATAATATTAGTCTTTCAGGTATTGGATTACCCATACACCTGTTTGTAGAGGTCTTTGATTTTTTAACTTCCTCCGTGAAAGATGCCTCTTCTCCTCTTGAATCTTTTGTGTTCCAGCCAATTTCCCGTTATCTCCCTCTTCTCTGGGACCCAATTTCCCTGAACTTCAGCATTCTCTTTAGCCAGCTTTCCCTGGAAGCCTATTTTACTACTCCTGGGGGCATCCTTGACAACATATAAGCAACAGCCACAGAAATGTGTACGAGAAACCCCAATAATTGTCAAAGTTCAGTTTCAGAAGGTTTCATACATACGGGTTCTGTTGATGCTAGAAGGAACCAAGTAATCAGAGGTAGGCAGCCATGAGAATTAGCTAAAATGCACTAACATTTTCAATAGTAACATATGGTTACAGATAGTAGAGTATACACATAGTAACAACACAGTCATTTTAATCCTTAACTCTGTGTGAAGTCACATTGTGTGTTTTAATGTAGGACCTCAAAACAACCCAATAAGAAATCGAGCAAAGACTGTTTCTAATGATAAGCAGTGAGTCTGGCCTCCCAACCTCTCCCTCAATTTTTAAATGGGCCCAAGTAATTTAAAAACCAGAATTACTGGACAGAAGTAGTCTGGGCAGCCCTGATATACCTTGTGTGGTAAGGATAGGTGAATTTTGGTGCGGCAGTTACGGTGGCTCTTTTTTACGCTCTGGAAGTCCAATTTTAAACATCCACTTCCATCGGGGACTCTGGGATTGCAATAAACAGTATGAGATATGCTTTATGACACGGTGATGGAAGTAATCATGGAATACTCTTATGCTTTGCAGATGCGGGCAACTTCTTCCCTTTTGATGTAAAATATAACATGAAGTCTTTGCATTAAAACAGAGGTATAAAATTTGCTAGCATCTGTAAATATTTTATTCTTCAGGTACTCCCTGGTCCTGAAAATAAAAGGTAGGGAACGTTGACTGAATTTCAGAGATCACCTCCATCCAAGAAGAAACCACCCAGTTTCTTTATCATAACAGCTCCCCCTGCTGCTTCAAAGTGAAGGTTTCGTGATTGTTTGCCGTTTTCCTTTCATTCTTTGAGGGACTCTGGAAACATGGCTGGAAAACATTATCCTCAACTGAACCGTAGCCAGGAAAGTCTCAGGAGGGAATTCTTTCCTGACATAAAATTAAACCTGGCTTCAGCATATCTTTGGGGGGAAAAAGGAGGAAAACTTACTGTTGATGTTGCTTGGCTTGGCTTTCTTTCTGTTCTTAAAGCAACATTATTTTTAAAATCGGTAACAAAACCTGTCAACTGCCAAGTCAGCCCAAGCCTCCCAGCCTCTCTCAGCTCAGCTCTCTCCGTCTTGCCCTCTTCCGTTGCCTCACTCCACACAAACTTGGCAAAATTTATCCATAAACAGATGCCTTTTAACTCACCGATGTTAGGAGCAGTGGCTCTCTCTCTGCCATGGAAGGGAACCTGGTGCCGAAAGTCCCACGGAGTCCCAGGCACGGGTGGCACCGATGTGACAGCAGAGCCGCGGAGTGACCAGACCTCCAGGTGACTTGTCTTTCAGCCCTGCCCCATCGATAGCTGTCTCACGACTTCAGAGTTGGCTCGGGAACAATTGGCCGCAGGCGATATATTTTCAGGTCCAACTGGATGCACTGCTTACTGAGAGCGGAAAATCTGGAAGCTGTGGTTGGAGAAGGCCTTTGCCTCTCTGTGCCTATGGTAGATGGTGTGATGAACATTATCGTGTGACCTGATGCCACTGGTGGGGAGATGCCAAGTTATTCACCCAAGGGGCAGATGTTGTTAGAGTCATTGACTTCAAAAAAAAAAAGAATTGCCTCCATCAGGGCTCTGATGCTCTGGTGGATGAAAGAGATCGTGCATCTCAAGATTAGCCCATTTTGAGCTTATTTTTGTGTATGGTGTTAGGGAGTGATCTAATCTCATACTTTTACATGTACCTGTCCAGTTTTCCCAGCACCACTTATTGAAGAGGCTGTCCTTTCTCCATTGTACATTCCTGCCTCCTTTATCAAAGATAAGGTGACCATATGTGCGTGGGTTTATCTCTGGGCTTTCTATTCTGTTCCATTGATCTATCTTTCTATTTTTGTGCCAGTACCATACTGTCTTGATTGCTGTAGCTTTGTAGTATAGTCTGAAGTCAGGGAGCCTGATTCCTCCAGCTCCGTTTTTCATTCTCAAGATTGCTTTGGCTATTCGGGGTCTTTTGTGTTTCCATACAAATTGTGAAATTTTTTGTTCTAGTTCTGTGAAAAATGCCAGTGGTAGTTTGATAGGGATTGCATTGAATCCATAGATTGCTTTGGGTAGTCGAGTCATTTTCACAATGTTGATTCTTCCAATCCAAGAACATGGTATATCTCTCCATCTATGTATATCATCTTTAATTTCTTTCATCAGTGTCTTATAATTTTCTGCATACAGGTCTTTTGTCTCCTTAGGTAGGTTTATTCCTAGATATTATTTAAAGACCTAAATGTAAGGCCAGAAACTATCAAACCCTTAGAGGAAAACATAGGCAGAACACTCTATGACATAAATCATAGCAAGATCCTTTCTGAGCCACCTCCTAGAGAAATGGAAATAAAAACAAAAATAAACAAATGGGACCTAATGAAACTTCAAAGCTTTTGCACAGCAAAGGAAACCATAAACAAGACCCAAAGACAACCCTCAGAATGGGAGAAAATATTTGCAAATGAAGCAACTGACAAAGGATTAATCTCCAAAATTTACAAGCAGCTCATGCAGCTCAATAACAAAAAGACAAACAACCCAATCCAAAAATGGGCAGAAGACCTAAACAGACATTTCTCCAAAGAAGATATACAGACTGCCAACAAACACATGAAAGGATGCTCAACATCACTAATCATTAGAGAAATGCAAATCAAAACTACAATGAGATATCATCTCACACCAGTCAGAATGGCCATCATCAAAAAATCTAGAAACAATAAATGCTGGAGAGGTTGTGGAGAAAAGGGAACACTCTTGCACTGCTGGTGGGAATGTAAATTGGTAAGCCACTATGGAGAACAGTATGGAGGTTCCTTAAAAAACTACAAATAGAACTACCGTATGACCCAGCAATCCCACCACTGGGCATATACACTGAGGAAAACATAATTCAAAAAGAGGAATGTACCAAAATGTTCATTGCAGCTCTATTTACAATAGCCCAGAGATGGAAACAACCTAAGTGTCCATCATCGGATGAATGGATAAAGAAGATGTGGCACATGTATACAATGGAATATTACTCAGCCATAAAAAGAAATGAAATTGAGCTATTTGTAATGAGGTGGATAGACCTAGAGTCTGTCATACAGAGTGAAGTAAGTCAGAAAGAGAAAGACAAATACCGTATGCTAACACATATATATGGAATTTAAGGAAAAAAATGTCATGAAGAACCTAGGGGTTAGACAGGAAAAAAGACACAGACCTACTAGAGAATGGACTTGAGGATATGGGGAGGGGGAAGGGTAAGCTGTGACAAAGCGAGAGAGAGGCATGGACATATATACACTACCAAACGTAAGGTAGATAGCTAGTGGGAAGCAGCCTCATAGCACAGGGAGATCAGCTCGGTGCTTTGTGACCACCTGGAGGGGTGGGATAGGGAGGGTGGGAGGGAGGGAGACGCAAGAGGGAAGAGATATGGGAACATATGTATATGTATAACTGATTCACTTTGTTATAAAGCAGAAACTAACACACCATTGTAAAGCAATTATACTCCAATAAAGATGTAAAAAAAAATTAAATAAATAAATAATAATAAAAAGAAAAAACAATAAAAATAAAAAGATTAGCCCAGACATACTTACTAAACCAGTGCTGGCCTGGGGTCACTCTTTTCTCTGGCATGACCTTCCTTTCTATTCCCATCAAAAACAATGACTTAGAAAGTCTGTCTATGGTGTGAGAGGATTACAGCAAGTACACTAACACCTGTCAGAAGTTTTGTACAATAGCACACAGCATGATCATTATGGGTTCAGGAACGTTCAGGCATTGGTGTCTGGCTCTGAATCTACTACTCTCATTAAAATGCATCTGTAGGATAACAGAATGCTGTGTTTGGCATTATCTAGTTAAACTGCACTCTGTGTAGACCAGGAAACAGTATATGACACACTCCATGTACTCTGTTAGGAAAGGGGCAGAGATGGGATGCTAGGATGCTAACACACTGAGAACTTGCCTGTGTGGTCTGGTTTAAGACCTAATTGTTTTCCTTGCTTAAGAATTTCTCCTTCAACTGGCCTATATAAAAGGCTGCTTTTTGGAGGTGAAGGTATTCTCCATCTGAGGCATTCATTTAAAATTTAAATATTTCAGAACAGGATAGTAAAGTAACATTTTACAGTGAACTGTGTTTTTAGAGGAAACAGCTAGCCAGTTGCCTAGCTAGGCCCTGAGGACAGGATGACATTGTGAAGTGGTTCTCTGAAGAAGGTGAGTTGAAGCAGAAGGGTCAGGACAGAGGCAGCGGGTGTCACCTGGGAGGGTCTGGGAGGGCCTGGGGGGGATCACAGGTGGGGACACCTGGGCATCTTGGGGACAAAATGAGAGCACTGTGAGCTGGGGCTTGGTCAATAGGGATGGAAATTGTGGGATCTCGTGAAGAGAGAGGTGCAAGGAGAGTAGGCTCTAAAGACAAATCCGACTTCTCTTTCATAGTTTTCTGAGGCCTAACCTGAGAATTGGTCCTGCGTCCCTCAATGTCCAGACACTTACAAAGTGATTTCGTTGTTTTGCATCCTAACAGGTGACTTTCCTCTTCATCTGCTTGATCAGGTCTTAGAATAAAGACTAGGGAGTTGGGTTCTGGAAGAGAGGGCACAGTTCATTCCAGCTGTCGCAACTTTAGCCTGCCTGTCATCATCTCCTTCCTGGACGGGAGCACTATTATTCTCCTCTCCATGCCCCCTGTTCCAGATTCATCTCATCCAAAGGCAACGCTGATGGTGTCACGAGCCTACTAAAAGATATTAAATGTTCATATTTGGTCAACTGAATGATTTCTCACCTGTAGTAGATAGATTTATTGTTACCAACTATTTAGCCCTCTTTCCTGAGAGAGGACCATACATCCTCTTTCATGGCAATGTGACTTTTAGTGCTTCCTGTGTTGGAGGGGTATCTTTCGCTCTGTTGACGTCAGGGTTGGCCATATGATTTATTTTTGCCAATAGAATATGAGCAGATATGACATATGGCTTGTTTCTGGCAGAAGCTTCAAAAGCCATCGTATGTTTCGGCCGGTCCTTTGCCTTGGGAGACCAGGTTTCCCAAGTAGGAGCAGATCCTTCAGTCTGAGTCGAAGAATAAGATGAGAAGACACATGATATGGAGTCACAGAAGCCACCAGCAGGGAACACAGATGAGAAACAAATGTCTGTTGCTGTAAGCCACTGAGATTTGGGGTTTGCTTGGTACAACAGCAGAATTAACTCATAGAAATCCATTCCACAATTTATCCTCAACCTACTTTTCTAGACTTATACGGCATTACAACAGCACATGTACCCTACACTCCAGCCAATCTAGAAGAATTTCCATTCCCCAGCCTCTGTGTTTCTTTTATTATTCTCCTAGCTCAAATTGCCTGTCCCCAATCTTCAACAAATCTCACTTTAGAGAATCTTCCAGCTAGCTCTAAATCTAACTCACCTACAAAATCTTTCTGAATGTCTTGGTTTGAAATGATTTTTCCCTTCTCTGAATTCCCACGAGCATTCATGGCTATGCTACCTATCACTCTATTCGTTAATAATAAAAAGCACTATTTATAGAGCATGTACTACATACCAGGGATAGCTGTACATATATGTGTATCTATGAATACCAGATGTTGGTTTTTACCAACTGTGTTTGTAGACACTAAGATGGGGAAAAAACAAAAAGGCTTGGGCTTCCCTGGTGGCGCAGTGGTTGAGAATCTGCCTGCTAATGCAGGGGACATGGGTTCGAGCCCTGGTCTGGGAGGATCCCACATGCTGCGGAGCAACTAGGCCCGTGAGCCACAACTACTGAGCCTGCGCATCTGGAGCCTGTGCTCCACAACAAGAGAGGCCGCGATAGTGAAAGGCCCGCGCACCGCGATGAAGAGTGGCCCCCGCTTGCCACAACTAGAGAAAGCCCTCGCACAGAAACGAAGACCCAACACAGCAAAAATAAATTAATTAATAAACTCCTACCCCCAACATCTTCTAAAAAAAAAAAAAGGGCTTATTGTGAGTGAAAAACCTGTAAAGATAAAAGGGGAGGAAGTAGTAGAAAGTGGCAAGAGTCTTCCTACCACAGTGACAGTGATCATCTGACACCTGTGGAAGAAAACAGGGAGGACGGAAGCTTGGGTAGAAAGAGTTTCGAGCTGCAATGCAATTCCAAGAAATGTTCTGCCAAGTCAGTGGGAGTCTTCAAACCAAAGTCATCTTTGGGAGGAAGGGAGTCTCCTATCTCAAATGACCTGCAATTGTTCCCCTATCATGCTTGGCCATTAGCTGGGAGCAGCCTTGTGGGAATATATTATAGTGGATCCCAAACAACAAGAGCTGGGGTTTGTTCATCAGTGATGCTCCCACAACATAAAAGATGAACAGTTCTTTATCATGGCCGTCACATCAACACTAGCTTATTGAATCCTCACAAAAACCCTATGAGGTTAAGACTGGTATCATTTTTGCTTTAAAGTAAGGACACGGAGGCCTAGAGAGGTTAAGTGACTTTATTGCCATCACCCAGCTAGTAATGGGCTGGAGCCTGAGCTTGTCCTCTAAGCTATCATTGTAAGCTCATGAATGAGTTAAATGCACCTTGGTGTTGCCTGTGAGAAGGTGGAAACCTGAGCGGACAGTGATCAATGCCACCTTGTTCTTGTTGGATCCAGAAATGCACAAGCCTCCCTCCAGTTTTCATGACACACAAGCTCTTCCCCTATCTGTGGGTCAAGGAATAGAACCAGATGTTTCTGATAAAATATTATGAAATATTTTATGAATAAAACAGCTCCATAGAAGTGCTTCCTAAAACCCCAAGGAAACAGGGCTCTCAGATGCTTTTTCCTATAATTCTTTTTTTTCTTTTTAAGAGAAGGAGGTTGAGAATAGGGTGGTTGATCAGAAGAACAAGGTTTCAGAACTCTGAGCAGGGTTGGAGAAGAGGTCCAAGAGAATACAGAGAGCCTTATGGGGTAAGAGACTGGAAATGTGGAAGAGCTGGCAGGCCCCGGCTCCTTGAGACCACAGGCATAGGGCACCCCGAGGGGCAGGACGGCAGGGGCCGACTATCTAAGGCGTAACCACCTGGTGGTCAGGCTGGCTTGAATTAGGGAAGAGCACGGAGCCTGTAAGGCGGCTGACGTTTCCGTTACCTGGAGACGTTACTTCCACAAAGCCGATAAAACTAGCTCTTGGATTTGGGGTTGCTGCCACTCTGAGAGCTACTGAAAAAAGTCCTTGGGCCCATGACAGCAACAGCATAGAGTGGTAATAATGAAGACACTCACCAATAACTTGCTTAAAAACCCGCAAAGGTCAATGCCATACTCAAACTAAAGAGAGCCACCCACCAGCTGCAAGTCGGCAGGTGAGGCCAAGATGGGAAGAAAAGGAAACAAGACAGCCTTGCGAAGGTACGGTGGGCGGAGCCAAGGCTGCATGAAACCTCGCGAGAAAAACAGTACCTCACTCTGGCAAACCAAAGAGGAGCAAAGTGATGAAGAAAAGGTGAGGAAGGCAAAGTCTGCTCTTTGTTGTTATGAGAGGGGTGGACCATTCCCGGAGAATACCAGGTCCAGGTGTGGCGTGAATGGAGCAAACTCCTATTCCAATTCCCAGCTCCAAAAATGTGCTCCATTTACTGTATTGTCCTCAGATATTAACCTGATGAGAGCAGATACTCCACTTGATCGTAGCCAAAAGGCCGGGAAGCGATTCTTTCCTGTAATTCCTGAGCCATTATTCCAGTCCTATTTCCTGCTGCATCTAATCAATGATGTGTTGTTATAGTATGCCTATTGTTTTGGTCTTCTGAATCCATATCTTTTTTTCTCCTGAGATTAATTTTTTTCTTTCTTGTTATGTTTCCCATTATTGAGAAGTTGTGAATGGTCTTGCTGAGAAAAGCTGATAAGGACTGACTTAGATAGATAGTTGGTATTTTGAAAGGAGACCAACTACTTTCCCCAACCCCAAAAACAAATAAAGAAAAGAAAACAGAAGGACTTTTAGGGTTAGGGTAAGTAAACCATTGTTTCCTATATTCCTATAAACCAAGCACCTTTTTCTTACCTTTCTCTTTGGGTCCAGTTTAAAAAAACAAAGCAAAACAAAAACACCCAACAAATAACTCACAGCCATTTGATTATATGTATATCTATTATATATATATATATATAATCAAATATGTGTATTATATATACACATATATATATATATAATAGAGAGATGAGTATGTGGTATGATATATAGATTTATCTATATATATGGTATGAATACACAAGATAGACTTCTTTCTACTGCAGTAGGTGGGGTTACATAGAATGCTGGCATGTGGTAGAATCAAAACACTCCCTAGGGTGAATGCTATCTGCGGAAGTTGCAAGGAGAAACTAAAAGACACCAAGCAAGCAACTGTACAGTCAACCTCCCAAATCCTCCCTGGATCCTTGCACTAATCACTGTTCCCCTGACCACAGTGTGTGGCATTTTACTTTTCAGCTCAGGGTCAAGACTTGCCCTGGACGTGGCACTGGAGGTGGGATCAACTACCCTATAAGCTCTTTTAACGTGTGCCACAAACAAGCCTAGTTAATGCGTTTGTAATTAAAAGGCATTTTTCTCCCACTGCCACTTTAAGATGAATTCATTGAAGAAGCTTTTTTTTTTTTTTTTCTGTCTGCCTTTGGAAGAAAACTATCAAGGACCATGACATTTCTGGTCATCCTCATTTTATAAAAAGAGACCTCCAGATCTCCTAAGTCTTATTTCAGAAATTAGGATCTTCAGTCATAATATGGTAATTAACACTACGATTTGCATTTGCAAATAAGACTTGTACTCCATTTGCTAGAGGTGGCACTGGACAAGTCTGTCTTTGGAGAAAAGGATGTGATGGGCTTCTTGCTTCTTTGCCCATCTTTCCTGTCACCCAATAGCTGTTCTTTCTGACCTGGGGCTGAAAATAGGAGAGGAAAGACAGATAAAGGGGAAAGAAAAAATCCACTTCACTGTCCTGCCTGTAAGCTTGTGCTCATAGCCTCACAGATCGTCCTCCAGACTCACGACCTGCTCGGCCCCTCGGACAGTAACAGACAACAGTTCTCTTCACCTTTGACCTATTGTTCCTATTACCCCTCAGCCTCTGATTTTCAGGTGCTTCATTTTACACAGATCCTTTCAGTCCCAATTCCCTTGTCCTCTGGCAGAAGTTCTTTAAGGAACATCTTTAGGATCCCACATAAAAGGGTCCCCAGGGGGCATCCCTTCCCCAGAGCCTCCACCTGGCTGTAGGCATGCCAGATCTTGACTTGCAGTCAGAGGGGAGCAAAGTTATCTCCTAGCCACAGTTCTCTCTGCTCCCCCAGAGCACCAGAGGGAATTTGGTATGTGTCAGAGGAACCTCCCAAACCCAGCAACAAAAGCAGTTTCTCAGAGCTGTCTCCTTTGAAATCCCTCCCACTAGACTCCAAGTCAGGAGCCAGGCCTCACCTTCACCCCTCGCCATGGGGTGGAGGGTAGAACTCAAAGTACAGCTTTTTCTATCTAAAGCTTTCTCTTAAAATCTTCCTCTTAATTTCCAGTTTGGGGAATCTTTTTACCCTTGAAGTGGGTCAAGGCCCCAAATCACGTTCCTGGTTCTGAGCAATTTCCTTTGAAGTTTGCATCTTGATTTTCAGCCTCTCCTCTCACTTGATATCTGATGTTGTTTACATGGCATTTCAGTTGAATCTTCCATTTCATACCATGTGTCATCTTTTTTCAACGTTCTCTGCCCCTTTTAGCATCTTCTGTGGAAATTTCCATGTTCTTATGCTGCATACTCTACCAAGTCCCTAAAATGTGTCACCTCCCTGGGGCTTAGCCTTCCTTGGTCCTCCTCCTCCCTTTTTGACATCTGACCTGTCCCAGTCCTCCCAACAGCACACCATCATATTTTAGATTTGGGGCTTCCATCCTCAGGGCCCTGATCTTTGCTAAGGGAGCTTTGGTGACTCCTGTGAATGCTCTGTCCTGTGTTCTTTTTCCACGTGGCACTGGGCATGTTCTTACACTATCAATTGAAAGTAACAACTTGACCCAGCAGTTTTCTAAATTTGAGGATGGCTTGTTGTTCTTCTTGTTTTTACTTTTTAGCAAAACCCTTTTTACAAACTAAATATTTCAATCCATTTGCTAGTAAAAGTTTCAAACAGATAAAACATGAATAAGTGGGAATAAAGTGAGAGTGGGCTCCCAGAGACCACCCATCTGGCTTCCTCCGCAGCCCCACAGGCACTGATAAAGAAGCCTGGGGCGTCAGGAAACACACTTGGAAAATCTCAACTTTTAAACAAAACGTGACTTTTAAAACGGGAGCAAAGCATGGAAGATTGATTTTGGGGAAGGGTTGTGTGCCCCACAGCCCTTCAGAAGTTACACCATATGGGCTGCCTCCTCTCTATGAAAATTAGTGAACGCTAGGGGCCCCAGCCCCAATTCCCGGCTTACTTCTGATACAGTCAGCTTCTAAATGCCACCTCTTGGCAAGACCTCAACGTGCCTTGGAATTTGGTTTATTTATTTCTTTAAAACCCAAGCTTCTGAAATGGAATCCCTATGAAGAGACTCATAAAGGCAAGGGCTTCTTTTCTTTAAAAACCGAAAAAACGAAACTAAAAACAAACAGCTCTCAAAACTTTATTCTGTGGATTATGTTTATGGCATTTTAATGCCATTCCTTAAATCTCTAAACCATATGAACTGCTGAGACTTTAACAGACTAATTATGCTGCTGGCCTTTTGAACCTGGACTGCTAGGGACTATGTTACTGCTCTGAGTTTTAAAAGGAGAGCCAAAATGTCCCTTTACCTTTTCCGTGTCAGTTTTTTCTCCTATAAATGTACCAACACTCTGTGATATTGACATCATCTGGCCAACACAGAGGAATGGACCCTACCCTTTAGCTGTCCCACCCGCCAGCCACGTGGGTGTTTAGACATTCTCATACATATTCAGATTTCCTAGTTAGGCATGTGGAGCAAATCAAGCGGTTGCTACTTAGGCAGGAATTGGAAGGATGACTTTTCTTCTTTTTGGGTGAGGAAGGATTCAGGAAGAGTAGAGGGAAAAGGATTCTGAAGTAACACTAGAAAAAGAAAACAGTCTCTTTCCTCCCTCCCTCACAACCCCATAAGAGTTGGTGTTTGTGAAATAGGACTCTTAAGGACTCCGCTCTAGTGAATAAAACAAGCTACCATGATCCTGACAGCCCTCACACTAGGCATGGTCAGAGTCTGAAAGGCCTGGACCCACAAAAAGTTTGGACTGATTATTTTGCATTGCCTGCACTTCATCCCTGGGAGGAATGAAGCCTAGAGCTGAGGGGGGAAGCCAAGGAGGCTTGTGAGGGCATCTAGTGTGCTTTCCTTACCCCCTGGGCATCGTTGATTGTTGAGCAGTCTAAAGAGAGCTGAGATTCTCAGAGCTTTGTTGAGAAATGACAAATGGCCAATGTGAGCTGTGGAAGCAGCTTTCAGGAGGCATCTGCTCTGATTAACCTCTTTTTTGACATCTGAGGTGACAAGAAACCCTCTGCACTGATTGGAAAACATTGTTTAAAACAATTGCTACCTTTAGAAAGTAACCATTTTTACTTAAAATTTACTTCCGAAGAATGTTGGACTGAAGGATTGATATCTAATGATTAAAATCTAGTAGTTAATCTCCGGAAGCCAGAAAGAGAGGAATCAGAGCTACTTCACCAAGGAGGTCAGCTCAGCTCCTCCACAAACACCCATGAACACCCCAAACCACTTTTCTCTCTTTTGATGTTTATAGATCACACGTGCAACTTGGCACAAGAGTATGTACAGTCTTACATGGTGAATGATTATTTTATATGTTCTGTCTTGACTCCTCAGTGATCTATTTCTTAAAGGCAAAGAACGAGAACATGGGTTACATTTTTAATATACCACACAAGGTTTCCCTGCTCAGTGCTGGGCACAGGACAGGTCCTCAGAAAATCTTGGTTTGTTGATCAGTGATTGGCAAGCTCCAGTCATTGTCAAATGCATCGAAGAGCCCAACACCAAGCCTTGGTCTGCTTCTGCTGATCGATGGTATTGGCCAAAGAAGCAACAGCCACAGGCATTCGGGAAGCTGCGGTGAGTTTTATGGCATTCCAGGCTGAAAAGTATCATCTGTTCAAAATGCTTAAAACTAACTTGTATATTAAATATGACTAATTTTTTCTTCCTTGTCAATTTTTGTGCCTAAGTATTCTCACTGCAATATAACATAAAAGCTAACACAGACCTTGGAGCATTCACATTCCAGCTCTGCTATTTATTGGTTGTGACCTTGAGGAATTCTATAAACTCTAAATATCTTTTTCCCTCTCATTTTTTTTTTTCTTTTCTCTTATCTTCAGACAGCATCCCTAAAATTGTTGCAGGATAACTTGTTTGCTTGGAAGTTAAATCTCCCGCTCTACACTGTTCAGGAGACTAACCATTGATGTAGTTCAAAATACTCCCACAGATATACACAAAAACATACCTAGATAGAGAATGATAGATAGATGATAGATAGATAGATAGATAGATAGATGGATGATAGATAGTAGAAGGTAGATAGATGATACATGATAGATTATTCTAATTACACTCTTAAGAGGATAGATTATGCTAAAGAGAGACTCACTCACAATCTAAACCAGGATGGGTTGAAGTGTGCAGTTTGGGATATATACTTGGGGCAGAACATTGATATTTGTACAAATGGTAGAAGCATAGAAAATGTTGAGGCAAGGAGGGGACCCGGGAGAGAGGAGAGCAGGGTGGTTGGAGTGGAGCACAGGATCAGAAGAGGATGAAGAGCTGGGAGGTCCCCACTGGTAGAGTAGTCCAGAAGGAGCTTTGAAGAGAAAAATTACTAGGGAGTTATTAATTTGTTTGCCATGAGGTATGTTGGCATCTCTCTCCTTGTGTATCACCATCGTGTCTTTAATAGAATACCCTTGACTGTATTATGCTCACTGAGGTTTTTCTGTGAAAATTCTTTCCATTGGGAATATTTAGAGGATAAACTTCACTTTCTTTATCTCTAAAATAGTGATAATGATGGGGTTAGAGCGTAAGCATCAAATGCGCTTATGAAATGCTGGCATATAATAAATGATTATGTTTTTACATTTTAAATACATCGTGAATTGATTTATCTATAAGTTCATAACTGCCTATGATTTTATACTTACTATTGGTTAGAATTGTTTTTGTGTTGCAATATAATGAATGTTTGAGAGTGCAGGTATTGGAGTCAGACAAACCTGGGTTCAAATGCTGACTCCGCCCCTATTTTTGTGTGAATTCAGGCAAATGCCCTCTCTTTTCTTATTTGTAAAATGGGGATTATATTCATGTCATAGAGACATGGTGAAGGGAGAAGGCTAAGGAGACAATATTCCAAGGCTGTATTACTCAAGGTTCCCAAAGGAAAAAAGATTAAACATTCAAATGGGGGTAACTGGAGGAGAATTTAAGAAAGGGACAATTTATAAAGTTGTGGGTAGGCTGTAGGGGAAGCAGCACAGTGGCTGGTACTGAATCCTTAGACTAGCAATAGAGGGCATGAGAGGTGTGGAGAGGAGCAGAGAGGGGTGGAGAGGGTAAGGACTGTTGTGTGGAACAGAGGATAAGGGAGTCACTTGATGTGGTCCACACTGATCAGTATCTCTGGGCACAGAGCAGAGATGGGGGGCAGGATGGAGGTGGATACAGAGAGGCATGGAAAGTGTCCAACATGAAAATGATGAGCAAAGTGCCTGGTGCAGTAGTACTCAATAAATGATTGCATATATTAAACAGAATAAGATATATTTAATATTAATGATCATGAATCTATAGTTTTTTTCTGTACCCCAAGAAATCAAAAGAATATCTGGTTTTATATGCCTAGTGAAATCAGTATGATTAAAATATTGGTTCTTGCCAATTCACCAGGGTTCATTAGAATCCCCTCATAGGTATCCCATCCTCAGGAGGCAGGGGCAGCGTTTCCAGATTCCCTGCTAAACTGTCTTTCTCATGACAGGAGTATAAATATGCTCTATGAGGAAGAACTTCACTGCCAGTGATAAAATACCCTGGCTTGCTCACTTTCCGGCCATGCTACCCGAGCCAAGGTACCATACCTCTTTGAGCCTCATGTATAAAAATGACCTTCTATTTTTGTGGCAACACGGATGGACCTTGAGGGTATTATACTAAGTGAGATAAGTCAGATGGAGAAAGACAAATACCATATGATTTCCCTCATATGTGGACTATGAAAAAAAAAAAAAAGAAATGAAAAGCCAAAATAAAAGAACTAACCAAACAGAAAACAAACACATAAATACAGAGAACAGAGTAGTAGTTACCAGAGTGAGGTGGGGTAGGGTGAAATGGGTAAAGGGATCAACTGTATGGTGATGGATGGAAAGGAAATTTTTTGTGGTGAGCACACTGTAGGGTATATAGAGGTAGAAATATAATGTTGTCCATGTGAAATTTATATAGCATTATAAACCAATGTTACTTCAATAAAAATAAATATTAAATTTTAAAAATGATTTTCTAAACATTGATGTACCGCAGGCCTTAGTCCCCTGCCCTTTACTCTTCTCTGTCTAATCTCAATTCTTGAGTGATCTCATCTAGTTTCAAGGATTTAACTATCATTTATAAGAGATGACCTCAAGCCCAAACTCTATTCTGAGCACCACATTAGTACATCCAACTGCCTACGTATCATCTCCACTTGGATGTTAAAAGTCATCTCAAATAGAATTTGACCCAAACCACATTCTTGATTCTTCCTTCTCCACCTTCCCAGGACCCCCCAGCCAAAAAAAAAAAAAGGAAAAAAAAATTTTGTCCCTACCCACAGTCATGTCATCTAATGGACCTCCATCTCTCTAGATGCTTAGGTTTAAACCCCACATTCTTCCATGACTCCTCTTTCTCTCATACCTCACATGCTATCCATCAGCTAGTCCTGTCAGCTCTGTCTCCAAATCACATTCATACACTCAGCACCTTTACAGAAGAGCCCTGAACTGAGCCCCCATCACCTCTCAATTAGAATAATTTGGATTAACTGTCTCTAACTGGTCTTCCTGCTTCCACAGTCTTCTTTCCCACACCATAGTCATAGTCTCCACAGGGATGATATTTGTAAATATAGGTCATATCATACCACTTATCTGCTCAGAACTCTAAATTGCTTCTTGACTCACTCCAAGTAAAAGTCAAAGTCTTACCATCATGTCCTGTGAAGTCCCTACATGATTTGTGTCCTCACTCTCCATTGATTGACCTCATCTCTTATTTTTCTATCCCGTAGTGACTCTGTTCCAGCTACACTGGGCTTCCTTGCTGTTCTATGAACATGCTAAGTATTCTCCCATTGCAGGCAGGTTGCTTGCATTTGCTGTCCCCTTTGCTTGGTACTGTCTTCTCTGTCCCCAGGTATCCTGAGCAGTCCTACATTTCCATCAGATTCTGCACAAAGTCCCTTGCTCAGCAAGGTCTTCCCTGACCCTGCATCTAAAATAACACATCTCACTCTCAATTCTACTTCCCTGCTTAATATTTTCCATGGTGTTACTATCATCTTACATATATTCATACTCATTTCTTTGTTTGTGTTTAGTCTCCTTCCTCTAGAATACAAGCTCCAGGAAGTCAGGACTGTGTCCCTTATATTCACTGCTGTGTTCCCATAGTTACGACAATGAATGAATTAGCTCACAGCTTAGAGTTGTAAGGACCGTTAACAGTTGGTGGTTCAATGAGATGAAAGTCCTGAAAGGGTCTTTCTTAAATAAAATACACATGGTCTGGGATTCTGGGCTAGTCTGTTAAATACTTACTTATTTTATGTTCTATTGCCAATAAAAAGTACTAATAAATAATGTAATTTTAAGTTGTTTTTGGTGTTAAAGGAAATATATGTTCATACTTAAGTATACTTTTCATGTGTGAGTTTTAGGATACAAATATTAAGACCACAAAAATTTCAATGAAATAACATTTGTGAAATTGTCTGTCATGGGGCCCAGAATACGGAGGCGTCTTAGTAGATGTTTGTTTTCTTCCTGCCATCCTTCTGGAGGCAGAGGAACTTCTGTTGCTCCTGAACTTGGGGTTGGAGTACGCATTTTATCAAACCTGTTACTCCACTTACACACCTCTTTCAATTCCATTCAACAGAAGTCAGTGGGCAATATGCAAATGTAGGAACACTGCCATGAAGACGTGTGATGATTTCTGCAGACTTCCCAAGTGTTCTCCCTTATATGCAACATAAATTATTACACAAATAATTCCTAGAGTATCTTACAATGATATAGTGCAGTGTTTCCCAAACTGTGTTCCAAATCAATGCAACCATCTATAAGATATGAATTGAAGTTCCTCAAAGGCAATGTTTCATGGTCAAAGAAATCTGGAGAAGATGGGGTTAAAGAAGACTAAACAGATTCCAAATTACAGTCCTTCTTTTAGTGTTTTATCTAATAACCTGTGTTGTGAGTCTTCTTGAGAAAAGTCATACGTGTAGGATTTTCTAAACTTACTTCACCATAGAACCCATCTTTATAGACCCTCAAGTTCAACTAAACACACTCTGGAATATCCAGTATAGTTTAAAAAGACTTGATTCGATTTTCATATAATCCTCTAACTTAACAGAAAAAAACATAATTATCCCCATTTTACAGATAAAAGGAAACTCTCAGCATGATAACTGGCTTCTTCATGGGTTGTAAAAAGGTAGAATGAACTAAACTAAGAGCTTTTGCTGAGAATTTTAATTTTCATTCCATTGCAATATATTGCCATCTAATTGGTATTAGTTTCCTAAGGCTGCTGAAACAAGTCACCGTAAACTGGATTGCTAAACAAGCGTTATTTTTCTCTCTCATGCTTCTGGAGGCTCTGAGGGAGAATCCGTTCCATGGCTCCTTCCTAGCTTCTGGTGGTTGCCAGCAGTTCTTGGAGTTCCTCGGCTTGTAGCTGCAACACTCCAATTTCTGCCTCTGTCTTCACATGAGTTTCTTCCTCCTGTGTGTGTCTCAGTGTCTCTCTCCTTATAAGGGCACTGGTCTTTGGATTTTCTAAATTATTCTGCTGCAGAAAGGCTTGCTATGTACAAGCTTGAAGGCTTCATTTTTCTAGGCTAGAATCAAATCTTTATTTTATGACCCAATTGGGGGTCCTCGTCACACCTTTAGTCAGAGTAATTGTCTCTGTTTGAGTATTTGGCGGCTTATTTCTTTTTCTTTATTGGAATTTACCAGAATTCCATGCAGTATGCTGGCACAATGCACCTATATGACACAAAGAGGCTGTGATAATAATTTTCTAATGATTCTCAGATTTCTTATGGCTTTGAGGTCATGCCAGCCTTTTGGGACATTCTCCATCAGGCTATTGGAAAGAAGTGTTCTCCCCTTTCAAGACTGCTCAGTCAGTAAAGTTTAAGTCTAGAGCTGCTGGCACCTGTCTTTGTCACTTCTGGGAAGAAGACTCCTGAGCATCGAGACAACTTCAAGGAAGAAAGAGGAAGGATGGAAGGAAAGAAAGAGGAGGAGGGAGGCGGAGGGGGGAGAACGACGAGGGGAAGGAGAGATCTAATCCAACTGAGGCCCTGGACCCAGCCATCCCTGAACTGCCCTATTACAAAGAACAGAAAATTCTTTTTCACGGGTCGACTTGTATCCTTTGCCTGACATTGTCCAGACAAATATAGTATGAAGTTCCTTACGTCCAGTTATAATCTGCTAAAGGCGAGGGAGATGGAGCTGTGAGCAAGCGCCTGCCTTGGGTCAGGCTGTGTTAGGTCCATTATGTGTTAGGTCATTTAAGTCTTATAATGATTTTATCAATTAGGTATTGCTAACCCATAAATTAAAAAATAAAAACATTAGGATATTTTCCTATAACTTGCAAGAATAAGGTTTAAAAATAAAATGAAGATATTATGTCTGTGCGTTTATATGTATCTATAGGTACATCCTCTCTATATACATATCTCTCAATGTCATTTACATTAAGAGATATATGTATATGTATGTATATATATATATACATATATATATGTGTGTGTTTATATATATAAGTGTGAAACAAACAAAATTGACCTGCTAGTGGTGAAGAGACTTCAGCTCCCTATTTAGAATCAGTGGGAGGGTTTCCAGGGCTGTCAACTCACTCGCCAGGAAAGCCAACTTTCTATTGAAACCTTGATTGTACATATAAACACTGAGAAGTGTATTTTAATTCCCCACAGGCAAGTATTCTGAAAAAAGAGACAACAGGGGTATTCTAAATTCCTGGAAATCAGGTGGAGGAAGGACTGTAGCCATAGGAGAATAGGAACAAAGCATCCATTTCTATGTTGAGTACCCTGGAGGGAAACTTCATTCCATTCAATGCCCCCTGGCTGCATGAGTTCCTCTGAAATGGCCACACTGTTTAATGTCAAACTGAAGTGGAGTACCTAGAGATTATCATACTAAGTGAAGTAAGTCAGTCAAAGATAAATATCATATGATATCACTTGTATGTGGAATTAAAAAAATGATACAAATGAACTTCTTTACCAAACAGAAACAGACTCACAGACATAGAAAACAAACTTACAGTTACCAAAGGGGAAAGGTAGGGGGATGAGGAATAGATTAGGAATTTGGGTGTAACATATACACACTACTGTATGTAAAATGGATAAACAACAAGGATGTACTGTAAAGCACAGGGAACTATACTCAATATTTTGTAATAAGCTATATGGGAAAAGAATCTGAAAAAGAATATACATTTATATATATATTATATATATATATAATATATATATATATAACTGAATCACTTTGCTGTACACCTGAAACTAACAAACATTGTAAATCAACTATACTTCAATAAAAAATATATGTAAAAAATATTTTAAAACATAAATAAAATAAAAATTTAAGAAATGAAGTGGAGTGACCCTACTATGGAAAATAATACAGTGGTTATCTACTTTCAGTTTCTTACCCTTGCCACGATAGGCTAGCTGTGTCACTGCCGCCCTCACACACACATCGAATGCCTAGAATCTTCTAGTGACTTGGCACCATTCATGGGATAAAAGCTCCTTATCTCCAAACCAGGGAAGGCACTCTCCCAAAGTCCCCATCTGACCAGATCTGACTCTTGTCTACCTGGCCAACCTCATGTCCTCACCTGTGGCTTACGCTCCAGCTAAACCAGTCTGCTTCCAGTTACACCAACACGTCGTACTCTGCAGTGCTGTCCAGGCTTTGCAGGTGTGTCCCTTCTGCCTGGACTCCCTTTCCCAGTCCTATTTGCTTGACAAACATCATTTTAATCTCTTGCAGGGATCTCCTTGATGAGGCACATAAACCCAGAGTTAATACCTTGTTCCCTGTGCTACTTATATCTTTGCTTCCATAACACATACATTTTTTTTTTCCTATCTGCAATAGTAAGGATAACACTTCTGTCTAGTACCCATATAAGTGGGGGATTTTTGCTTTGGAAAAATAGTCCATTATAGTGTATACAGCCATAGGCTTTGGGATGAAACTGCTTGTGTTTAAATCTGAATTCTACCTTTTATTACCTGTGACACCTTGGATATTTATCTTCTCTGGGCCTCAGATTCCTCATCTATCAAGTGGGGATGGTAATACTAACACTCCAGGGGATTTCTGTGAAGATGAATTGAGATAGTCTAAGCCAAGTGATGGTTGCAGGTATGTTCTCAACAAAGGTATATTATTTTGTCTGTTAACTTAGGGAAGAAGGATGCTCTTTGTCAGGAATTGGCCAAAGTAATGCTAGAGCATAATTAGGCCATTTTCAAGACACTGCAGGACGTCTGTTCTATTTTCCTCTCTTGCTTGTGCACATCAGCTGCTTACAAAGCTGACTCAGGATAAGAACACCAGCCTTGTCAGTCACCTAGGGAGACACCTCTGTCTTGCTGTTTCCAGACTCCCCCAAAGGTTCCAATCAAATAGCATATAGTACTGCTGGTTTGGGGCACAGACAGCCCCTAATTCAGCCTTCTCCCAAATTCCATGCCATATTTTGTCACCTGAGCCTTGAAAGTTTTGCCATTTTAAGTCTCTTTTGAGTAGGTCTAGCTGCTTCTGAACCCATTACAAGAATCTGCTTGGGAAGGAATGAAGGAAACGGTTCTGGCAGGTTCTAGCACTCCTCCTATAATCTAAGGATCTCAGACATTAGCCACCATTCTCTCCTTTACTTCCTGCCCCAAACGGCAGGCACATCAGTAGGCAAGTATACAGTGGGAGCTCTGCAGGTAGCAGCATGGCACCAGCAGCATGGTAGCATGGTAGCACCATGGCACCAGCAGAATGGTAGCACCAGCACAGCCAGCCCCAAAGCTCATTTAAACCAGCCATGCTGTTGTGGTTTGCTAACTATTGTCTTTACCAGTGAATTCTATGTGCTGGGTAAGTCCAGGGTGCAGACCACTGTGGAAAGCTTCCAGGCCAACCTTTGTGCTGGTGAAGCCCAATTAAACAGAAGTACACCAGGCAGGAAGCACTCCTGCCTACAGGTCAGTGCGTGTCTCACAAGTTGCTTTTTAAACAAAATCCAGTGCCATTTATTTGGTTAGATAATCCAAGGCGTACTTTCATTAACCAGAGTCAATCTATCTCTTTCCTCCAAAATGAAAGACGCATTTAAGTTCTCTGGCTTTCTCTTTAGTGGTAGATGAAGGCAATTTAAAAAACTGACTAAGAAGAATTCCCCTTGGATTCATCCTTCTACCTTCCTCCAAGCACAGCATTAAAGATGAACCAGCATCACGCTGTACTGAGCAAGGCGCCAGATTATACTTTAACAAAGCTAATGTGAGCTTTGATCTTTAACCCTTGAATAGTGGTCACAGAGAGCAGTTTCACTTAATCTATTAGCATCTATAAACACAGTCTCAGGCATTTACTTTTAGAGAAAATAACCTGCTCATTTCAGTGGAACAAGGTGGACAGCCAAGGTCAATGAAGCATCAAAAGTAAGTTTTCCAGCCCGTCGTGGAGGCGGGATGGGGGATGACTTTTTTTTTTTTAATGGTATTTAACAAATAGCATCTGAATGGAATTTTAAATCAAAACCCCAGATGATAAAATCTTGGCAGAAGAACCTACTATTTTTAGCACTTTTTTTTTTTTTTTTTTACCTTCTGACATCTGTTCTTCTCACTTTCTGAAATAACCATTTCACTTAGCTAATGCTGTGAGGTGTGGGCTGAGAAGTTACTCATTTTCTCCGTCACCCATAGAAACAATTTCTTATGACTTAAAGGAGATTTTTTTACCCACCTCTTTCATATGAGGTAAATCCTTACCAAGCTTGAGAAACAATCAAAATTCAGAAAGTCTGAGAGCTACCTCGTGGAATCCTGGCTTGCTTTTCTCAGGCAGGAGAAATATATCACTTGCCCCACCTACAGGTATGACTTGGAATTGCCTGTAAAGGGGATTCTGGGAGCAGAAGGTATTTACTGAATCTCAAATTTAAACCAAACACCATGAAAGAGATAAGACAGAATTAAAAGATAAAATTTCTATTCTCAAAGAACATATAATGTGTGGGAAAAGTAAAACTACTTAGAAATTATAACAAAAGTGTAATATATAATTTTCCAAGGATTCTGTGAAGATGGTAGGTTCACTATATGTGCTTGACCCCTTTCTCTCCCCAGGGTCCCCACTGAGACCCTGAAGACTTGTTTTGTATAAGTTTGGGGCAGGAAGGAGGGAAGGAAATGTTAGCCAGCTGTAGAGTCAGGAGGGGGAGGGGTCCCACCTGCACAGCAATGATCAAGGGCTCCTGGCCACAGCCTGGGGCAGCCAAGTGATTTCCTTGTAAGGCCCTGGGACAGGGATGCTGAAAAACCCTAGCCCCTGAGAAGAGGCTAGCACATCCAGAGGAGCCTGGGACAAAAATCCAAGGTTACTGCAGATACTTGAGGAGGTCAGCCGGCTGTCCAGGCCTGTCACCTCAGTGACCCCAGGAGGGGCTGCCAGTTTCCAGAAGAGGCCTGCCTGGCTCAGCCACACTGTTCCCCTCTCGTGTTAACTTTCTTTGCCTCGAGATCAGGAGAGGCCCAGGAATCTGGTGGCTTCTGTCGCTATCCATTAATCCCAAGATCACAGCTGGTTGGCCCATTGTCACCAGCCTCCTGGAGTAGTAAAGCAATTTTTTTTTTCTGTCTGCCAATTCTCAACTCTCATGGAAACAGATCGCCGGTTCTAAGGAATCTCTCTCCTAATTATAATATGCTGGGCTGCTTGTGGGTCTGCAAGGATGGTGATAAAATTGAAGAGGCTACTGTACTTTTTTTTAAAGAACATACAAGCATATTGTAGTCATAAATATTAAAAGACTGAGAAAAAATATGTTGGCGTTTATGAGACTATGCTGGAAGCTTATTATGACAAACTGTCCACATGGGGTGCATGTTTCTGGATGACACCTGATGGGTGATCTAGATCTCCTGGATCTTGGCCTGACAAATCTTGTTTGCTGCTATCTCTGCTTGAAACTTCGTCCTCCTCTGCTTCCTGAGACTGCAGCTGGTAGGATATTTGCATCTGCAGCAGCCTTCTGTACTCTTGGGCTAAACCGTAGCCTCTTGCAAAATTCTCCTACTCTCTGTTAAGTTCTTCAAGACCTTCATTTGTGGGATCCTATTCCATAGCACCTTCTTCCTGATCTTTTCCTTTTCTTTGCAAGCTTTCTTGCACTTGAACTTTTCTTGTACACATGACCTCATTCCCACGTTGTTTCCTTTCCTTCCCGTCAAGTCGCAGCAAACTGTCCTTCTCAGCCAACTTCTTTTCCTTCTTTTCCTCTATTATTCTGTCTAATTCTTTCTCCCAAGCATCTTCCTCTTCACATTGCTCTGCTAAATATCCCTGAGAAAGCTTCCGTTTTCTTCCCATGTCTTCTCTTTTTTTGCTTCTTTCTTATTAGTCTCTTCGTGGACCTTTTTTTTTTTTTTGCGGTGGCCTCTCCCGTTGCGGAGCACAGGCTCCGGACGCGCAGGCTCAGCGGCCATGGTTCACGGGCCCAGCCGCTCCACGGCATGTGGGATCTTCCCGGACCGGGGCACGAACCCGTGTCCCCTGCATCGGCAGGCGGACTCTCAACCACTGCGCCACCAGGGAAGCCCTATTCGTGGAACTTTTGAAGGGCCCTTTGCATGAGCTTCATGTTCAAGTCCTGCTCTGTTCTCTATTCCTGTTAAATAGGTCCTACCTTCTCTCAGAGGGCTTTTTGCAAAAAGGTCCTAATTTCCTGCTTTGTCTCCTCTTCCTTTAGCTTATACTGTTCTTTCTCAAGTTTACCCTTTGTACCGTTGTTTCTCCTCTTCTCTGTCGCTGCACCACCCGCTCTTGTGTTTGATGTTGGTGACCTGGGCGCCCAGCCCCTGGTGTGTGTTCTCCACCAGCTCTTTCTGTCTCCTCGCCTCCTGGGCTTCTCAGTTTTTCTTGGCTCATTGGTCTTTCTCCCAGGATTCTGAGACCATCTCCTCTTCCACCAGCTTCTACCTCTTCAGCTCCTCACTGAATTCTGCCTGTGCTTTCCGCTCTTCACACACCTTCTGACGGATATAAAGCAACTCAACATGGACCTTCTCGCAGCATTACTTGAATTGCTATCTAACTTTTCAGCCACAAAACTCTGTCTTTATTTTTCTTTTTTCTCTTTCAATAATGATTTTTCTTCTCTTTCTTTGTTTTCCTCCTCAATTTTTTCTTCTTTCAACTGCATTTCAGTAAAATACTCATTTTCTTCTGATGTTAAATGTTCATGTAGTTTATTTCATCTTTTGTCAGTGTAGATGGAATACTGTACTTAAATATTTTTTTAATCTATTGAGGTAACATTGGTTTATAACATATATGTTTCATGTGTACAACATTCTATTTCACCTAATGTATACACTACAGTGTGCTCACCACCAAAAGCTTAGTTTCTATCCATTGTGATACATAATTCCCTTTACTGGTTCAGACCTTCCCACACACCTTCCCCTCTGGTAACCATTACTCTGTTCTCTGTATCTACATGTTTATTTTTGTTTGGTTTAATTTATTTACTTATTTATTTATTTACCACGTATGAGTGAATTCATAAGGTACTTGTCTTTCTCCATCTGGCTTATTTCACTTAGAATAATACCCTCAAGATCCATCTATATGGATCTATAAACAAATGGCAAGATTTCATTTTTTCTGGCTTAGTAGTATTCCATTGTATATATATATACCACATCTTTATATCCATTCATCCATTGATGTGTACTTAGGTTATTTCCGTATCTTGGGTATTGTAAATAATGCTGCCATGAACATAGGGGTGTATACAACTTTTTGAATTAGTTTTTTCATATTCTTCAAAAACTATCCAGAGTGGAACAGCTGGGTCATATGCTAGTTCTATTCTTAATATTTTGAGGAATCTCCATATTGTTTTACATAATGCCTGCACCAATTTATATTCCCACCAACAGTGTGTGAGGTGTTTCTCCACCTCCTTTCCGACACTTGTTATCTCTTGCCTTTTTGATAATAGCCATTCTAACAGGTGAGAGGTGATAGCCCATTGTGGTTTTGATTTTCATTTCTCTAATAACTAGTGATGTTAAACATTTTTCCACTTGACTATTGGCCATCTGTATGTCTTCTTTGGAAAAATGTCTGTTCAACTCCTTGCCCATTATTAAATCAGGTTTTTTTTTGCTGTTGTTGAGTTGTACGAGTTCTTTATATATTTTGGATATAACCCTTTATCAGATACATGATTTTCAAATATCTTCTCCCATTTGGTAGGTTGTCTTTTTGTTTGGTTGATGGTTGCCTTTGCTGTGCAGAAGCTTTTAGTTTGATGCGGTCTCATTTGTTTACTTTTGTTTCCCTGTCTGAGGAGATGTATCCAGAAAGATATTGCCAAGACCAATGTCTGCACGAAGTCTTGTATGCAAATTTTCATAGCAGCTTTGTTCACAGTAGCTGAAACCTAGAAACAATCCAAATATCTATGAAATACTAATAGGAAATAAAAGGAATAAACAGTACTGCTATACAAAACAACATAGAGGGATCTTAAAATCATTACACTAAGTAACAGAATCCAGACACAAAAGATAGCATATGGTATGATTTTATTCATGTAGAGTTCTATCTGAAAGGAAAGCTATAGTGACATATAGTAGACCAGTGGTTGCTAGGGCTTGGGGGTCCCTAGGGGTTGGGGGTAAGAACAAGGGATATATGAAAAAGGGCATAAGACATATTAGGGTGATGGAAATTTTCTTTACCTTATTTGTGGTTATGGTTATTCAACTGTTGTCAAAACTCATCAAATTGTACCATTAAAATGGATAAATTTCAGTGTATGTAAATTATACTTTAAAAATCTAATTAATTTAAAAATATCTAATAAATTCTGTCATTTAATAATAGTACTATTATGAGTTGTGGGACTCACTGCTACCTCTTGGGATTTTTGCTGCATAGGCATCATACCTGTAGCAATATGCTTGATACTATCTATTAATTCTTAAGGGTTTACTATATGGCAGGCACTTGTTTGAGTGATTTTACAGTTTTTGATTAAATAATCTTTCTACCAGCCCTGCGAGGGAAGCATTGTTATCTCCATTTGACAGATGAGGAAACTAATCACAAAAATATTAATTAACAGCTAGTAAGTGTCAAATTTACATTTTGAAACAGGTAATTTGACTTTAGAGACCAGTTTCTTAACCATGACTGCAGGGTGAAAGGCAAACACAGGAAATGTACATGTCAATACACTGCAGTCTGTTTAATCTCCCAAATGAAGGGTATATGCAAATAGTAAGTCCTATGAATTCAAGAAGGGTGAGACTTGGCATGGGAAACCTTCATCGGGAAAGGTAATTCTAGTTCAGCGTCTTAAAGTTTGAGAAAGATTTGAATGGTTGAGTAGCATCAGAAAATGTGACTTTCTGAAAGTCACCTGATGTTAGACAAGGCACTTTACTTCTCATAAAGCCAATCATTTCATTCTTAGACTCAACTGGGATATTCTCAGTAATAAAGGGTGAACACTCACAGTCTCTTCTAAGCAAAAGTCATGTCAATTTGTTAATTGTAATTTGGTGTGCTTTAAAATCAAAGGTAATTCTTACCAGAAACTTTAACATCTGCTATTAGATTAGACATTAAAGCCGTATTCAGAGAGAATTTTAAAATATTGAAGCCAAACCTTTCACACTTTTGAAAAAAGAAATTGCTTCAAATGTTGTGCTCCAGTCATTCCAGCAGATGGCAATACAATCATTGTTAAAAAAAATTTTCACTATCCAACTTAAAAAAAAAAAAAAAGACAAAACCAACTTTTATTTATTTATTTATTTACCTCTGTGGTGAGTCCTTCTCTGTGGTAAGCTAAAACAATGAATTCTACACAAGATTTTTAAAGACTGCAAAGCTTTCTAACACCCTAATTATAAAGGACTTTAAATACTAAACTAAACACTGATCTTTATTCTGTAGAAAATGGGGAAAAAGTACATGGTTTTTGAGTCAGGACTGACACGGTCAGAACTGTACGTTAGGAAAATCACTCTGACAGGGAAAGGATGCGTGGAAGGATGTGGAAAGATAGAATAAATATTGCTTGAAATGGTCTAGAACAGAAGTAATAGGAACTTGATCTTGGCCATGGCAGTAAAAACTATGGCTTACATGAGGAAATAACTGCAGGTATGCAAGTGAGAGACCTGAGCAATTGATTGAATGTTAGAAGTTCCAAAGAAGGAAGAGCCAAAGATAACTCTTGTGTTTGAATCCTGGTTTGGGCGAAAGCTTACCAGAAGGGGCAGGAATGGGTTTGGACCAAAGGGAATTTTTTGCAGTGCCATGACGCACCTATATCCTGATTTAACTCAGCAGTTGACAAGCCAGTCTGCTGTTTAGATGCGAAGCAAAATTTAAGAGACAGATGCACACATGGTGGGTATTTGCGGCCACAGGAGTAGATGAGAAAGTCTGAGAGAGAAAAAGCCTGAAGTCCTAGAAACCTTCTGGAGAATGCTTGCATTTAGGAGAAACTGATGATAGGATTAAGTTTAGCAGGATTTTCAGGTGAGCATGCTGTCTTCAAGGGCCTATGAACAAGGACAAATGGAACAAGAATAACATTTCACAAACTTTGAGATCCTTTGTAAAGAGGTCATGGGACTTTGAGAAACCATTAAACAAATGGATGGAGGCAGAAAGATTATTATGAGAAAGGAGTGGAGAGCTTAAGAAAAAGTGTAAACTCTCTTTTTAAATTTTTTTAAAAAATTTTTTGACTACGTTGGGTCTTCGTTGCTGCACACGGGCTTTCTCTAGTTGTGGCGAGCGGGGGCCACTCTTCCTTGCTGTGCGCATGCTTATTGAAGTGGCTTCTCTTGTGGAGCACGGGCTCTAGGCACGTGGGCTTCAGTAGTTGCAGCACGTGGGCTCAGTACTTGTGGCTCGCGGGCCCTAGAGAGCTCCGCGGCATGTGGGATCTTCCCGGACCAGGGATGGAACCCGTGTCCCCTGCATTGGCAGGCGGATTCCCAACCACTGCACCACCAGGGAAGTCCCTGTAAACTCTCTTTTGAGAAGTTTGGCAGTGAAGGGAAGGGAAGACCTGGTTCTGTAGATTGACTGGACAGTGGGGACAAGGGGAGAGTTTTATACAACACAGAGCTTTCCGTATGTTTGTATCTGCCGTGAAGGAGACATTTGAAATTATATGAAAACTGTTTTCCTTTTTCTTCTTAAATGGCATCTAGATAATTTAATGAAACTGCATAACTTCATTTTACCAGAAATTTGTAGATGTAAGAAAAAATGGGAAATATAATTTGACAGTGAATGTTACAACATGTTTCTCATTATTTATTATTTATCCAGTGTCTACCTGGCTCCTTCCTCTCTGTTGCTGATGCCTGAAGCTTTGGGACTATGAAACTTAGTCATGCTAATCCAGTCTGTTCCCAGAGTCCAAGATCTTTTGAAATGGCAACAAGTGATAGCTCTGAAGGGGCTGCGGTAGCATCAACCAAGCATTTAGAATCATAGAAAACTCTAAAGCACATTCCTCTGTTACGATATGTGAGATGTGAGCATGTTTTCTTGTCCAAACTTTTAATTCTACCCTTTCTGTTTTTTTTTTTTTCCTTAAGAAAAAGAAAAATCAGTTGGCAATGCTTTATCTTGTTGGCAGAATTCCTGAGGTATAGAATTTGCTTCTTGCCACTAGAATTTTTGTGTCATGTGTCATTTTTGTGCAAAGGAATCTGCAGAGGCTGCCAGTTGAATCTGTCTGAGGAAAAAATAATATAGCCTTGAGTTGCAAACAACCAAGTCTGCCATCAAATATGATAAACATACTGGTTTCATTAAAAACTAATAGCAAGGGGCTTCCCTGGTGGCACAGTGGTTGAGAATCTGCCTGCTAATGCAGGGGACACGGGTTCGAGCCCTGGTCTGGGAGGATCCCACATGCTGCGGAGCAACTAGGCCCGTGAGCCACAACTACTGAGCCTGCGCGTCTGGAGCCTGTGCTCCGCAACAAGAGAGGCCGCGATAGTGAAAGGCCCGTGCACCGCGATGAAGAGTGGCCCCCGCTTGCCACGACTAGAGAAAGCCCTCGCACAGAAACGAAGACCCAACACAGCAAAAATAAATAAATTACTAACCCTCAACATCAAAAAAAAAAAAACAAAAAAAAACCTAATAGCAAGACAGAATTTTCAAACACAGAGACAATGGAAAGTAAAGACAGGGAGAAGGTAGGGGGAAATCCTCCAGGAACTCTTATGTGTTCTTTACAGCACAAACAGTTGATTTATAAATTCCCAAACACCTGTCTCTGCTTTCAATTCTTTAAAACCACCCTGTACCACTTCTGTCAATAGTCCCATCAAGTGAAAGATGATGAAATTGCTCCCGCCTGCTAGGTATCTCACCCCACATGTTGACATGTTTGGAGGGCCGGGAATGTTGCGGTCTGGTAAATGATAGGGCTACCATGGAGGGTTGCACAATACAATTTTTATGTATATCAGAACCCAAACAGAGAAAGCGAAGAAATCAACTTTTTTTTTTTACATCTGTAAAGATCAGAAATGCAATTTTAACTCTGACTTTCAATAAACAGAGATTTATTTTTAATGGGGAGGGCATGTCATTCATTTACTCCTTTTTATATTTTTTGCAGAATCGATTGATTAGGTGGTGAACACATTATACACCTATTATCCTGATCATTGCTTTGGAAGTAGTGGGAATCCAAATTCACAGAGAAAACAGATTCTCTAAATAGATCCTCCTACTTTCAATAAAGCTGTCTTCTTAGGTTAGATCTTAAGATCCTTAAGGACAGGAACTTGTTCTTATCCTTTTTTATTTTTTATTTACTTATGTGTCTATTTTTGTCATACAGTGTATTTTTAAAATACTACCTGTTTAACTCTTTTAAATTTTGACAATCACTTTCAGTTTTCAAGTCAACAGCCATTCCCACTCCTAAGCCAACAAAACCTTTATTCCGTTTAACTCTCTGGTGGCAATGGACTCTAGGAAAGGAGGGAGGTCCTCCCCCCAGCCCAGGAGATGAATGGTGATTGGTTTTAAACCAAATTGGGCTGGCTCTCCTACGTCCTCATTTACGATTGGTTTAGAGTGGGACATAGAAACAGCTTCTGGCCAATGAGACCTGAGGGGAAGTCTGCGGGGACCTTTGAGAGTTTTTTCTGTTCTGATGTGAAGAGGGAAACATAGAAGAGACCCTTTCACCTTTCCTACTTTTTAATACAACTGTGTGAGGGCATCATGTTTGTAGCAGTGCCACACTCGCGGGGAAAGCTAGAGAACTGAAAAGAGCTGAAGCAGAAGGCCCACTTCGTGGCAGGATTCACCAACGCTGTTAATTACTTTTGGGCTTCCGGCCATGAGAGATGATAATAAATGCCCTCATGACTTCAGCCACATTTAGTTGGATATTTTGTACTTTGTAGCCAAAACCATTCTAACTGAGGCAGCAATTTAAAAAGATCTCTCTTATAGTAATAAAATAATAACAATTTGGTTATTACTTGGACTAAGCTATTCCCTTTCCAGGAACGTTGTATTAAAATTTAAATAACTTCAAAAAAAATTAAAAAATAAAATAAAAAGATCTCTCACATTACCTCATTGATTCTGCTAATAATCTTGTGAGTGTTATCTGGAGTCTGCTGAGGACGTCGAGACCCAGAATGTTGAGCTGACTTGACTAACACTGCAAAACTAGTAGGTGGCAGACCTAACACTGAAATCCTAGCTTTGGATGACCCTGCACGTGCTCTGGGTAATGCACTTGATTGTTTAACTTGGGCTGAGTAAGGACGAGTAAAGATTTGCTGAGATGAGTGAAGCTGCAATCTTGGGGAAATTTCCTTTATTCCTCAGGCAATCCCTCATGAACTTTCAGGTCTGCTAAAGGCTGTCTCTTCCTAACACTCTGGGGGAGTCCATTGTTAGTATTCCTAGACATAAAGATTTGGAAGGAAATTCTTTTTCACATTTGTCCCATCTTCTTCCTGCCTTTCACTGATTTGTACTGAAAATTCAGTCTGCTCTTACTTCTAATGGAATGCCCTGTTCCAAGAACCTCACTGTTATCTGTGAGGTGAGATGGAGTCCAGCCTCACAGGAGAACTCTTGCCCTTCCGCTTTCTGATCATCTATCTTCCTTGGGCATGGGTAAGTGCGATTCCCAATTCCACTTCGATTTCCAAAGGAGGGGATAGCTTCTCTGCTTCATACTGGCTCTGACTTAGACCTGTGACCATCCCTGGATCTTACCAGGCCCATTTCCACACTCTTTAAACTTCACAAATGCCTAGCACAAAATCCCTGCCACCCCTGCCTTATAAACTACTTCTGGGAGCAGGTGTGATTTTTATCACTCTCTGTCTTAACATGGGTTTCTTAAAAAACAAAGCCCAATGTACAAACTTAGAAGCTAATGCTTTACTGGGAGTTCAGTCCCGGGAAATCTAGAGTGCAGGACAGTGGGTGCATTAACAAATCCAGCAGTGCTCTAATCCAGTTTCTTCTTGGCAGTTGGTGTCATATGTGGGATCTATAATGGTGACTCCATTGGCATTTGGTGCCTGCCTCTGGAACCACTCTTGCTGGCCAGTAATCAAAACAAGTGGTCAAGTGTGGGCAGGAAGGGTCTGTTGAGTTAGACTTATTGGCTTTGAGTGATGCAGAAACTGGGTCCGAACCCAATCAGTGTTCCCAGCAAGCTGAGAAGGCATCTCTTTTTTTTTCCTTCTAGTTTTATTGAGGTATAATTGGCATACACTGCTGTACGAGTTTAAGGTGCACAGCATAATGATTTGTAAGACATTTCTTTTTTTTTCCCCTCACTTTAAAGGGGTTGGGTCTCTCCTAGAGGTTGATATCCTCACTCCTGCATCTCTAGCGCTTACCTGTTCCTCCAGAGCCATAGGTAGACGGGCCAGTGCTTATTTTCATGGATGAATAAAGGCGTCCCTACCCACCCCCAAGAATGTGCAAATTATGAAATCCTATTTTGTATCTTCACTGTGTGGAACATTCTTTAACCGTAAGGGAATAAATTCCTTTTTAGGATCTGAGATCCTCTTGATATTGGCTAACTTGTATTGCTACAGTCATTACACTTTATCAGAACAAAACGTAAATCGAAAACTTTTGTCTTGTACAGTATGTTTTGATGGGTGCACCAAAATTTTTATTTTCTCTATTGCTTTCATAAAACACACAGAAACTGATGAGTTTGAATTATATAAACCCGGCAGGGACGGAAAGCATTAGATTAGTTCGAGGAGAAGGAGATGAGGCAGGAGATATAATTCAGATAATCAAAAATGGTTGTTTTAGTTCTGGAGCAGAGTTTTAAGTTATATTTTTTCTTCTTGTCTAAATTTTTCTATGTTTGTAGAAAATTTTAAGAAAGGGTTTGCTTTTCTTTAATAATAAGCCAGTATCCACCAATGGAACTTCTTCTCTGTAAAAATCTCTGAGCAATATATTTGGAAACTCATGTCTATAAAGGCAGAATTGGAGACATAAGTCTGATTTAACTCCACATGTCAGCAACAATACTTGAGCTGCATTCCTTTTATCACTTGTCACCAACAAATACAATTTAGCCAGTGATTCTTGATGAAAAGCATCACGTGTGCCATGGGAAGTCCAGGGATCGCACTCTCTATGGTGTGGTGAGCTCTCAGGCTCACTGTACCACGTTCCCATCTCAGCTGCATATTGCAATGTGTTGACCAGACCCTGCCTCTCATGACATATTTGTGATGGAACTGGAGCATTTTAGCTGCCCCCATAGCCACAGAACTGGAGCAGATTTATGATCTAGGTGAAGTGCTCTGAGTTTTGGTCAACACTGTCAAAATAAAATAGCGTTAGAAGAAGAGTGGCTGCTGAGGAAAAAAGTCAAATACAGATGTTCTGCTTGGTCTGATACTTCACTTTGGATACTAGAAAGAGCGGAGCATCTGGATTTAGACCCAGTTCAGTTTTATTCCTGGCTTCTTCATTTATTAACTCTGTATATTAGAGTGTGTTTTAAAAAATTTCAGAATCTCAGTTTCTTCTCTGCAAAATGGGAACGCTCATTCTGACCTCAAAAGGCTCCTGTGAATAGGAAATGAGAGGCTGAATGGAACTATAGGCTCACATCCTGACTCCTAGTAGGTCTTCATTAGAGTTCTACCTCTCTCTTTCTCCTTCCTCCTCTGCCCAACACACACTCCCTCCAACATTTCTACAGACCAGGTGTGCCGTAGAACCTGGTGCTTGGCTTACACAGCAGTTCTCTCTGATCTGTCTTGACACCTTCCACTGTCCATGCGAGGAAAGCTGTATTTTCTTTCCCCAGCTTCCTTTGCATCTAGAGATGGAGGACACACTTCTGGCCAATAGGACATAAAAGGATATCTCCCGAGAATTTTCAAGGAAAGTTTTGGCTTACTGATAAACAAAGAGAAGCAGCTGGAAACACTCTTCTTCCTACCTTGAACGCCTGGATCTGGGACAGCCATTTTGTCACCATGTGGCAATAAGCATGCTAGAAAATCCACAAGAATCAACAGAGCCTTGCAGAGATGCAAGTCCTGACTTCGGCTTGTAGCTGCCTATTCCAGTTTTTCAGTACATAAGAAAACAACTTTATTTGGTCAAGCCACTTGACATACATAATTAGGTAAATGGGACAGGGGTTAGAAGAAGAGGAGAAAGAAAGGGAGAGAAAGAGGGAGAGAGTATGAGAGAGAGACAGAGACAGAGAGAGAGACAAACAGACTACTCCCATAATACGCAGCTGGGGAAGCAAATCCTCCGATTTCTGAAGTTCTAAATATCAGTGTGGCAGGCTACATAATGGTTTTCCCAAAGGTATCCAGGTCTTGATCTCTGGAACCTGTGAAGATTGCCTTATATGGCAAAAAAGCCTTTGTAAATGTGATTAAGTTTAAGATTCTTAAGAAGGGGCAGATTATCAGAGTGGGCCCTAAATACAACCGTGTGTAGCCTTATAAGAGGGAAGCAGAGGGAGACTGACACAAACACACAGAACAGAAGACCAGTTGATCACGGAGGCGGAGATTGGACCCATGTGGTCACAAGCCAAGGAATACTGGCAGCCTCCAGAAGCTGGAAGAGGCAAGGAGTGGAAAGCAGTCTCTACCAGAGCCTCCAAGGGACCGCGGCCCTGTCAACACCTTGATCTCAGCCCAGTAATACAGACTTTGGACTTCCAGTCTCCAGAACTGTGAGAAAACACTTCTGTTGTTTTAAGCCACTCAGTTTGTGGTAATTTGTTACAGCAGCCGCGGGACATTAATAGAGTTAGCTGTCAAAAATTTTATGAGTAATAGTGATAAATGATATTTATTGAATGCCCTCTGTGGACCAGGCAACCACACTAACCTCTCTGCATCCATCCTCGTTAGTCCTCCCAACAGTCCTCCGAGGCAGCTTCTCCTCTTATCTCCATTTCCCAGCAAGGAGAGCCACTCCAAGGAAGGTAAGGAACCTGTCCAGAGTCACACAGCAAGTGAGCACTGGAGATGGAATCTGAACTCCAGCCACCTTGATTCCATAACCATTCTAGCTGTGCTGCTGAAGAAATGATGGTAAACTTGCTGTCTATGTTCCCAGTTACATCGCTAAGACAAGTTACTAAATAAAACAATCGTGTAGAATTGACATCTGTAATTGGACATACTAGGTCCTTCAACCTCCTCAAGAACATGTCCTTCACAGATTAAAAAATGAGTGCTTATCAAGTATCAGATGCTGAGCTGAGCAAAGATGGCAAAGATAACTAAGACGTACAGCCTTGTCTCCAGAGGCTTATAGCTCTGTACCCTCCCATCTCACACTATTGCTTTATGAAGTGGCACTGCATGGCAAGCCTAGCCATTATACCAAAATTCCATATCAAAATACAACTTCTAAACTGTTTACTTAAACCAATATAAATTGATGTAAATTAATTGTAACTTTGAATGATCTACATTGCTATTCTTTTCCATATGTCTAAATACTGGAAAATAAATATATGAAAAGGAAGGAAGGAAGGAGGAAAGAAAAAAAGAAAGGAGAAATAACTATTTTCAGTAATCACAGCAGGATTACTAATTACCTCATACCTCTGCTAAAAAATTCCTTGGTTATTCTTTCTAACTGGCATATCAATATTCTTCACATGACATTTTCTGAGTCTCTGATGATAAAATGTGTGTTTTGTTAGTACAAACCCCCTGTATTTTAAGGTTAAAATTTTCTTGTTTTTATTAAGCTTTTCATTTTTAATTTGCCCCTGTGTTTCTTCTCCTCTCTAAAAAGTGAATAGCTGAAGAGAAGTTTTCTATTGCCTTCCAGTGTTCCACAGGATGGCTCTGAGCCTGGTTAAGTCATTGAGGCCTTAATTTGTGCATTTTATTGTTTTCAGTTTTCTTTCCTCATTCCATCTAGTCCAATGAGGTCGGCCTTTGTAGTTCTGTATGCTAGGTTTTTTGCCAAGGAAAAAGTAGAAATATCATCATGTCAATAGTTCTTTGTATCTTTTGTAAAAGACTAAACTATTTGTCCACGAACCCAGGTTAGATCCCTTGCATTAAAATTTCCTGCTAAGAGTGAAAAAGGGTCTGATATTGAAAGGTGTTTAATCAAATAATATGTCAGTGCAGCATCAGTTAACATAGATGATATATGTGGTTAGCACAGATATTAATCCATTTGCAGTGGAAGGGTATTTATACCATGTATTCAAACTGTTATTAACACAACTGTTTTATTTACAGCTCCTCAAAAATTTCTTCTTGAAAGATAAATCTGACAATACTTCCTGAAAATAGAGATAATTGAAATTGAGACTTTTAATAAATGTTTATTTAGAGACCTGTAGCTTAATTTTCGTAAGATTTTACTTTTATGATTTTAAGTCAATTGTTTTTCCTCTTTTTAGTTTTGGAATTGATTTTAAAAATAACAAAATAAAAAATTACCTTCTCTAAGCTACTTATTTGTTTAAGTGGGAAAATAATTAGTTGTTGGCCTATTTAAAAAATGTCTTCCAAATGTTGAGTTAAGAAACAAGTCTGGATTTAATTTGTGAGAAATGCACACACAAATTGAAAAAAATGAAATTCTGTCTTTTGCACTCCTTTGCACTTTCAAAAGCTGCTGACACTTTAAAGTCAACCGCTGAAAAGTATTTTTGATCTGCACTTATAATCTATGAGATTATGTTAAATAATCTTGATATTCTCTCTGTGAAATCTCCGTACTTGTGGTTGTGATAGCATCATCCAAATCTGTTCCCTGAAATCTTGAAAAACAAAGATGCTCATAAAATGGATTAAACAAAACCAGCTTGAGTTCTTCATGAATACACTTGGAAGAGTCCAGCTTTCTGTACCATACTGACATTCTTTTATTGAATTCCCTAAAATATTACAAAACAACCATTTAATAAAGCACAGCTAAATATCGGGTTGGCCAAAAAGTTCGTTCAGGGTTTTCCATAAGCTCTTATGGATTATGTAAAGTCAATAGATTAGAAGTCACTGCAATGAGACAGAACGCCATCTTGACTGATTTCAGCAGTATCTCACAAAAGGGAAGTATGAATGGACATCTATAGGGGGTTAGGGTCTGGGCAGGTGTTTCAAGGTGTAGAGATGATAAAATTGCTCCAAATCTGTGACATGATAGTTTAGGATTGGTGGACAGAGTGAGTGTCTCAAGGGAAGATTTGATGGATAAACTATTATTTGAGAAGACAACTCTTTGTTCAAGTAATCAGTGCATGAATATTTTGAAAAAAATAATATTTGTTGATTTATGGTCTTTTCTGGGCAAAGTTTTATTGAACAACTAAGTCAGTTTGATACTGGTAGTCTCAGTTTACATTTTTTGTCTCGATATATATTTCTAGTTTATTTTTTTCCCAAAGACTCAGAGTTGTGAGCCCAAGGGGATGCCTTTTAGAGGTAAGCCTATGAGCTTTGGAGAAATTAACATACTGTTATGTTTACTCTGCCACTTTCACCAAAAAGGGTTGTGGAAGGGTTATAGTTAGTGGAAGACAGGAAATAAGAGAAGAAAGAAGTATGCTAGTAATTTTGTGGCAATGAGCAATCTTGCCTGTGTTTGAGGAAGAATAACTTTTACTCTGTCCTCTTTAGGGTATGACACACCAGGGCAACTGATTGTGACTCTACTTTTTACAGCATTCTATGTTCAAGTTGGGCCAGGGAACTTGGAAAAAGAGGCAATGTTTTCCATCAAGACTCTTTAATGCTCTTAGGTGTTGCTCAGAGTTTTTGTGTAGGGAAGGGGCAAGGTAGTTGTTGATAATATATCTGCCTGGCAAAGATGATGTTGACATTCAGTCAAATGACATTCGTTTGGCCTAATAAATCACTTTGGCTGATTAACAATAAAGCATGTTAGTTTCTAGCTTTTCCATATCTAGAAACTTGGCTTCTCTTAGCTAATGTTTCTAATATCAGATTTGGCACATGTTGGAGGGTAAAATTGATTCGTTTTGAACTCTGAAAGGTAAGTAAGTCCTTGACTAAATTCATAATTATATGTGTAGTCACTTGGGTACAATTTATATTTGTAATTGGTCTGTGACTCTATTGCTTTACTTCTGTTGCTCATTGTTTAGCTTTTCTTCCAGGGAATGGGTGGCTGCAAGTCCAGCCATTCTTTGATATCCAGAAATAAGGCTGAAAGGACATCATCTCTATTTTCCCTGCTAAAGTAAGAGATGTGGCTGCTCAGGGGTATTAGAAGCGATGGCGTGAATAACATAAGACAATCAATGGATGCTTACTGAGTGTGCCTCACTGCCACTGAATCTCACTGAACCTCAGATTCCTTATCTATCAATGGTGACAAACATAATGCTTACCTCTTAAGGTTGATATGAGGATTAAATGAAAAAAATGCATATAAAGCATTGAGCAGAGTACTTGGCACATATTTAATGATAAGTGATTGCTGTCAACGTATTTATTAAAGATGAATTAAAATGTTATATATTTATGATATAATACATAGGGTGGAACAAAATAATTAGTATTTTTATCTTTGTACTCTCCAAATCAATGATTAGATGGATTGGTAACCTTGTCAGTAGAAAAATCACACAAAAAAAAAGGCCAGTGACAGGGAAATGATTGGAATATGGTGTCTGTTTATAGTTAGCGGCAGTTGTATACTTACAACGTATGGGTTTGTAACTTATATCTTATACTTTAGTTTTTTTCACTGAATACTAGTGGTGTTCTAAGTATGTTGGCAAATGTATTCTCCCTACTGGAGCATTAGTTTCCAACCAGAGTCTGAATAAAACACTAAGTATTCAGTAAGTATGTCAGGGCTTTGTTGAAGAGTGTTTGGTCACAGTGATAAGCTAGAGCACTATTTGCTCAAATCGTTCTCAGTAAATCTATTCTAATACCACACAGTGATTCAAATGATAGGATGTGGAAAATCAAGGAGAATAAAGCTCTATAGCTTCAGTATTAGAAATACAGTAGACAAGTGGGAAGCTTATGAATCTATATCTTCTCTTATTAAGATTTACCCCATAGAAAATGATTTTCTCCTCATGCCTTTGTTAAATCATCCTCAGATAGAAATTGAAAATTAGACTGAAGTTGGAGATCTTTAGAATGAAAACACTACAGAAGTCAGAGTCAATAATATTTTTATAATAAACTCTAAAGATAGAACAAATGTTATTTTTAAATACCACATATCCATTTCCATTTGCTTTGATTATGTTAGCTTTCTTTAAAAAACTTACAAAATTAACTTATTGTCAAAATTTTTCAGTGCCACTTCATTTTCATTGCATCTTACTTCCCACCAGTTTCAATGGACTGATCTACTTTAATTTTTTGGATCAGGTTTTTATTATTTGGTGGAAGACTATCAAAGTAAAGGGAAAGTTGTTTTTCCTTTCTTGTTAAGTATACAGCCAGAAAAAACAACAATATTTTCAAGTTAAAAAGTCATTGCAACCTAATTGAAAACTTCAGGCTAAAGGCTGGGAACACTGTGTGGTTGATTATTCTAAAACAAATTGAAAACAGATTCTAGTTGGCTTTAAAAATTAATCTGGCTAATAATCAAGGTAGATAATGAATAGACACATAAAGGACAATTAAAGAAGGAAATATTCTGAAATGAATAGAAACGAGAACCAGGTTAAGTCAACGGAGTTAACAAATCCACTCATTTGGCTAAAGCATTAAGATTTTCATTTGTGTGGTTAATACAGAGTAACTTGATTTTCCAAAGATAACACTGAAGGAATGCTGGAGAGAGCTCTGATGTCTCTGGATTTTGCCCAGTTCTAAACAAGGATTAACACCAACCATGCATATATCTGCTGTGAACCCAAGCAATCTCTTAAGGTTGTTGCATCTTTTCTCCTATCCTTTGAGGATCAGAAAACAAATAAAAAATAAAAAAATAAACCCTAACCCTAACCCTTACAACCAAGAGATTGCATAAAATTCATGGAATTGGCATATTCTGTAAAATTTAAGCTACTTATCCACAAGGGGTAAGACATATGTTTTGAGTTATTTTCCCAGCTTGCAAGTGAATTCAGGTCACACATCTACTGGATTCTTTTTTGTTCATTGAAGAACGTGTGTGTGCGTGTGTGTGTGGTGGGGGGGTATGCATATACACACACACACACACACACACACACACACATATAGATGTATAGATTTAAACATATATATAAAACGTATCTAAAACACACACACACACGTATGTGTTATTCGGTGAACAAAAAAGAACTCAGTAGAGGTGTAACCCAAATTCATTTACAAACTGAGAAAATAATTCAAAACATATGTTCTGGGCTTCCCTGGTGGCGCAGTGGTTGAGAGTCCACCTGCCGATGCAGGGGACACAGGTTTGTGCCCCGGTCCGGGAAGATCCCACATGCCGCGGAGCGGCTGGGCCCGTGAGCCATGGCCGCTGAGCCTGTGTGTCCGGAGCCTGTGCTCCGCAACGGGAGAGGCCACAACAGTGAGAGGCCCGCGTACCGCAAAAAAAAACACCCCAAAACAAAAAACATATGTTCTACTAATGGTGGATCAGTAGCTTTAATTTTATACTTATAGTAGCTTAAATATATATAAGTAGGTAAATGTATACCTATGTATCTATATATGTATTTTTTCCATTGAAAAACTACATCTAAACATATATGTTATATGTAACATATATATATAACTTCAAATATACACACACACACACACACACATATATATATATATAAAATATCATATGTATATATAACTTGAAGTTAGAAATCCTGAGATTGAATATTGAATTCTGGCTCTATCACTTCATAGCTTCATGCCCTTGGATAAGTTACTTAACTTCTTTAATCCTGCAGTAATATTTGTAAAATGAGGATATTGTAATACACTTCTTAAGGTTTTGTGAGAATAAATGAGAATGTATGTAAAGCTCTTAGCATACTGGCTGGCACATAGCAAATATTCCATATGTGCCAACCACTGTGTGAAAAGCTGTACATATATTCTCATTTGTTATAATATTTAATATACACATACACACATGTATGTGACAGAAAGAGAGAGAGAGAGAGGGAGGGAGGAAGAAAAAGAGAGAGGGAGAAAGAGGAGAGACACCTGTTTGGGGTCAGATAAACTACAGATCCCACTCAGGCCAATACTGTCATATCCTTGACATTACTTCCATGAACCTCATGTCCTAAGCAACCAAGCTAATAAACTGTGAACCTGGGACCAGCCATCTTTGCAACATGATATGCAGCCTTTCTTGTATAGGGACAAAGGTAGATTTGTTGATCCTGGTATGCAGGCTGGCGTTGGGGAGCATCTTCCTGCCAGAGCTTCTTAGGCAGCTGGCCACAATGTCTCCAGAAAGCAACAGAGAATAGGTATTCTATTAAGTGTCAAGAGGAACACAGGTAGATGACAATCACCCACAGGCTACTCTTTTTGTTTGTTTGTTTGTTTTTGTTTTTGTGGTACACGGGCCTCTCACTGTTGTGGCCTCTCCCGTTGCGGAACACAGGCTCCGGATGCGCAGGCTCAGCGGCCATGGGCCCAGCCGCTCCACGGCATGTGGGATCTTCCCGGACCGGGGCACGAACCCGTGTCCCCTGCATCGGCAGGCGGACTCTCAGCCACTGTGCCACCAGGGAAGCCCCCACAGGCTACTCTTGGCCCATGGGCTGTAGGCTAGTGTTCTGCAACAAAAATTATAGGACTCAGGAGAGCAATTGCCCACGCCTGGAAAACAGGGACTGCCTCATACATGGTATGCCTTGGAGTGTGTTGTATAAGTTTTAAGTCATAGAAAGAAATGAACTAATTTGAATTCACAATTGATTCTTAGTTCTGAGTACACATGTTAGGGCTAGCAATCATAACAACATCAGTAGTTTGCATAAGCGTGACTGTAGCTAAACTTTTATTCCAGATTTTAGATGTTAGCACTTTTGCAATGATCAGGAATAATACATACCACTGGAGTCGTATTATTCAACTTAAATATGAATCAAATTTAGTGAGTGGATTTTGGTACAAGAAAGCATAACCTTTCACTGAGCTTGTAGTGGACACTAGGTGCTGTGCTAAGTACTTTCATGCACTGATACCTAACCCTGTGGAGTAAGCACTACTGACAGCCCCATTTTTCAGATAAGAGAATTGAGACTCAGAGGATCATACAGCTAGTAAGTGGTGAAGCAAGCAAAGATCAGAGGGACTTCAGAACTCTTTCAAGCATGAAACTGTCTTGCTTCTCTAGTGTCTGGGCGACAGGTTCTTAGAAATGGACTAAGTACAAATAATTTAATGCAAAAACCTGAATAAACTTGCAGTTCCCTCTTTTGACCCCTAGATGACAGTTCTGTATTTATAAGGTAAATTACAAACAGAAACTAATAGTTGGAAGCTGTGAAATAGTTAAAAACAAAGTACATACATACACATGTGTTCATGGCAGGGTGAATTTAGAGTAAAGGCAAAAATTGCCCTCATAAAATACTTTCTCTCAACTTCCCTGTATTGTTTTAAAGCATGATTGCTCTATTTCATAATGTGTTTCCTATTAAACACATGGAACTGCTGGGTGCTTGTCAAAAATGCAGATTTCTGCTTGGGCTTTGCCTCAGACTGAAAGGTGAGAGTCCAAAAATCTGTATTTTTTAACAAGCACCAGGTGGTAATTCTACATATTAAAGTCTGAAAAGCATTGCTTAGCTGTGTAATTCTCAAATCTGCTTGCATATTAGAGTTTCTTGGGGAAATTTAATGAAATACAAATGCTTTATCCCCATTCAAGAAAATCTCAGCCTTTCTAAGGGTAGGGCTCAAGTATTTTATGTTAAAAAGTTCCCTCACTAATTGTAGTGCAGAACCAGGGACGCATAGTTGAGAAGCAGGCAAGGTGGAATCATTAGTGACCGACCCCCTTCCGTTTGCTAAGACTGGAATCATTGCCGCCATGATTTCACGGAATCACATTGTCCACTTATACACACATGCATACATAAATGTACCTTTTGTGTTAGATAGTTATTTTATTACAAAAATGATTCATGGTTATAGCAAAAGAAGGAAAGAAAGAAAGAAAGGAAGGAAGGAGAGAGGGGGAGGGAGGGAGGGAAGAAAGAAAGATACAGGAGAAGACCGAAAGATAGAAACAAAGGCCATTTCCCACAATCTAGAGAACAACTGCCAACAATTAGATGTTCTTCCTTCTGGTTTTTATTTTTTGTGTATTTATTTCTACTTAGAAGATTTTGTTGAAATACTGGGACCACATGATACAAATATACATAACTGCTATTTCATATAATGTCCTTTATGAACAATTTGTCTGATGGCTGAGAATTCTCTGAAAACAATTTGCACTGGCTACATACTCTTCCATTGATTAGTTACACCATAATATTCATATTAATTCTTTTTCCAATGGAGACTCTTGAGGTGGTATCTCATCTTTATAATGGTTAAATGATCTTTATTATAGAAAATAGCACTTCATTTTTTTTTTTTGTTTGCGGTACGCGGGCCTCTCACTGTTGTGGCCTCTCCCGTTGCGGAGCACAGCCTCCGGACGTACAGGCTCAGCGGCCATGGCTCATGGGCCCAGCCACTCCGCAGCATGTGGGATCTTCCCGGACCGGGGCACGAACTCGTGTCCCCTGCATCGGCATCCCCTGCACTGCGCCACCAGGGAAGCCCAGCACTTCATATTTTATACTTGGTTTATAATGTTTAAATTAACTTGAGGTGAGCTAGTTTCTAAAGAAACCACCTTGAGTGCTGGAAGAGAGATCCAGGAAAGACTGGCGCGGTCATCTAGATGCACATTTACTTCAGAGGTAGCATCCAATGTGCACGCTTTGAGACGAAAGGTCCAGAGTATCATCTACATCACTAATTAGCATCATTTATTATGACAAATAAAGGACAACTTTCTCATAACCTCTTATTGGGTTTCTTTTTCCATACTTTTTGCATATAATTTTCCCCAAATTATAAAAGTAATAATATAGGTGATAAAGGAAAGGAGTTGACTCCAAATTTAACTACAGAGTATTAATCTGAATCTTAAACACAATAGTTTTAATGTATTCAGCATCATTAGGAGACCATTAAAAACCTCTAGGGACAATGTTTCTGCTTTTATTAATTTTTATTGGAGTATACTTGCTTTACAGTGTTGTGTTAGTTTCTGCTATGCAGCAAAGTGAATCAGTTTTGTGTATGCACAGTGTACATATATCCACTCTTGTTTGGATTTCCTTCCCATGTAGGTCACCACAGAGCATTAAGTAGAGTCCCCTGTGCTATACAGTGGGTTCTCATTAGATATCTGTTTTACACATAGTAGTGTATATAATGTCGATTTCTAGGGACAATATTTCACTGTCATATTATGGATACATATATTTTGATACACATATTGCAAATATTTCCCACTTCATTATTTTTGTTTTAACTTTGTTCATTTAAAAATTTTCTACTTCAAAGCTTTTCATTTTGACTCATGCAAATCCAATAACCTTTTAATTTCGAGCTTTTACCCTTGGTCTCATGGAAAAAAGATTGTTTCCTATCCCATGATAGCCTATATTTTCATCTATGACTCTTCCCCAATATTCTATTATGAAATATTTCAAACTTAGAAAGGCTGAAAAAAACCTCATATCCCACGATAACCTATATTTTCATCTATGACTCTTTCCCAATATTCTATTATGAAATATTTCAAACTTAGAAAGCCTGAAAAAAAAAAATTCACAGTGGAAACCTATATTTTGCCATCTAGATTCTACCATTATCATTGTTCTCTTCCTTTCTTATATATCTATCCATCTTTCCATCACTCTATCCATCACATCAATCTATTTTTATTCATTTCAAAATGGCACTCATCAATTACATTTCCCAAATGCTTCACTATGCATACTGTATGTATTTGATATATATATTTTGCCTTTTTACTTTTACATGTAGTTTTGTTTCCTATGGCAACTGAAACTAATTACTAAGAACTGGGTGGCTTAAAAGAACATATTTATTCTCTTACTGTTTTAGAGGCCAAAAGTGTGAAATCGGCTTCACTGGGCTACAGGTGGCAGGACTGGTTCCTTCTGGAGGCTCTAGGGGACACTCCGTTTCCAAGCCTCTTCTAGCTTCTAAATGGCTGCATCCTTTGGCTGGCAGTTGCTTTCTTACATTACTCCAACCTCTTTCTTCCATTGTCACGTCTCTTCTGTAGTCAAATCTCTCTTTGTCTTCCCCTTTCTTATCACACCTGTGATTACATTCAGTGTGTACCCAGATAGTCTAGGATGATCTTTCCATTTCAAATCCTTAACTGAATTACACCTGCAAAATCTCTTTGGCAAGATAAGGTAACATTCACAGGTTCCAACGATTAGGACCTGGGTATCTTTGGGGCTGTTATTTAGCCTACCACACACGCAAACATTCATTTCATCTTTTTTTTTTTTTAACAGCATGAAGTAAGAATCTGATTGCATTTTTTCCAAATAATTGCCCCATGTATTTGAAAATACAAATATAAATGATTTTAAAATGAAAAATTCTCTAATCTAATTGAGATGATACTTTTATCATATACTATGTTCCTCATGTTTTCTCTATACACTGATTTAAAGTTTAGTAACTTTTTGTCATTAGTATGACAAAATATGGTAATAATTTGATTTTTGAGTCTAATTCTAGGTGTTTTTCTCATCAAAATTTCTTTAAACTTGGAAAAAAGAAGTGAAAAAATTTGAAGAATGTATGTTGGTTGCTGTGGGAAAATGGCTACCAAATTCCTATAAACTAATTTATTCTCTGCCAGAAAGTTTATATCAGATAATTATTTTATATGAGAGTAGGCTATTTCAATTCATTTGTGGAATACAAGAAAGAAAGAACAAAATAACACACACTCAACTCTGTCAGATATTAAATGATAAGGAGCTAAAACAAATGACACTCAATCAGAAAACAGGCCAGGAGGCTAAAAGCTGTGTATATCAGAATCTTCATGCTAATTCTAAAATATGTAGGGCATTAGAATTTGAGAGTTAGCTTCCTTCCAGTAAAAGCAACACTTGTACTTAATAAACATTGTTTTTCCCAGTTGTCTGTTTTCTAAGCAAGTTATGGAATTACTAGCATTAAAATATTTTAATTGAAACAAAACCTTTGGCACTGTAAGATAGTCTTTAATCTTTGGTAAATAAACATATGACTTCGCAAGCAAACACATTACGGGATAAATGCTCCATGTTGAATGGATCAGGCCCATTTGTAGAGAGTGTGTTGCCAGTTCATTGGTTATACAGAGCACGCTTTTTACAAAATAATGGATGATGCATCTATTCCCAGGGCCATCCCTTAAATTGCCATGTGAAGGTTTCTTCGTCATTACTATTCTAAACTATGGAATCATGGCTCAATATGCCTGTAACTCAATTATGAATAAATTCTGTCTGCATGGCTCTTTCTTTTAATAGGATTTCTTTTTCAGGTTCACAGCAGAATGGAGCAGAACACTGAGAGTTCCTACATACTCCCAACCATACCATCCACATCCCACACAAGACTGGTATATTTGGTATAATCTATGAACCTATATTGTTACACCATTGTCACCCAAAGTCCGTAGTTTATGTTCAAGCTCACTCTTGGTGGTGTGCCTTTTATGGGTCTGACCAATTTATAATGACATGTGTACTCCATACAAAACAGAGTAGTTTCACTATCCTAAAAATCCTCTGTGCTTTGGCAATTCATCCTTTCCTCCTCCACCACTCCCCAACCTCTAGCATTGATCTTTTTACTGTCTTCATAGTTTTGCCTTTCCAGAGTGTCATGGTTGGTATCATACAATATATAACTTTCTCAGGTTGGTTTTTTTTCAGATCACAATGTGCATTTAAGGTTCTTCCGTGTCTTTTCATAGCATTTCATGACATTTCTTTTTAGTGCTGAATAATATTCCAACTGTCTAGATGTAACACTGTTTATCCATTCACCTATTAGAGGACATCTTGGTTGCTTCCAACTTTTGGCAGTTATAAACAAAGCTGCTATAAATATCCATGTTCAGGTTTTTGTGTTTTGTGTAGACATAAGTGTTCAATTCATTTAGGTAGATACCAAGGAGTGCAATTGATGGATCGTATGGTAAGAATATGTTCAGTTTTACAAGGAACTGCCAAGCTGTCTTCCAACGTGGCTGTACCATTTTGCATCCCCACTAACAATGAATGAGGGTTTCTGTTGTTCCACCTCTTTGCCAGCATCTGGTGGTGTCAGTGTTTTGGATTTTTGCCACTTTCATAGGTATGCAGTAGTATCTCATTGTTGTTTTAATGTGAAATTCCTTAATGACATATGATGTTGAACATGTTTTCATATGCCTATTTGCCATATGTATATCTTCTTTGGTGAAGTGTCAGCTCAGATCTTTGCCTAGTTTTTAATCAAGTTGTTCATTTTCTTATTGTTGAGTGTTGGGAGTTCTTTGTGTATTTTGGATAACAGTCCTTTACCAGATATGTCTTTTGCAAATATTTTCTTCTACTCTGTGACTTGTCTTCTCATTCTCTTCCGTGAACATATATATTTTGTTTTCCTTGTTATTTTATATATCTGACATTTAAGTATATTTCTCTTTCCATTATAATGTTTATTAATTTAATGTTAACTATAATGATTGTTTAATTAATGTTGACTTTTAGAGGCATCTGAAAGAACCTCCTGTGATGTTCAGATACTCAATACAATGGCAATATAAAATCCTCACTATAAATTGTGTGGATGACAAGGAGTTAAATGTTACAGAATCACACTGTGATGGATGTTGGGTCAGACAAGGCTTACTTATTAGCAGTGACTAACTTGGACATACCAGTCTCAAAGCAAAATTCAAATGGTTGCCTCTGCAAAATGACAAAGTACTGAATGCCAGAACCTTCTGAGTTGCTTAAAAGTAGCTGAAATATGGAATGCTAAATACACAAATGCTGAGAAATTACTACATTTCAAAAGAAGAAATGTAAATATATTTAAATCACATTTGTTAAAGCTTGATTTTCTTCCCCAAGTTTTATAGACTGGATTTCATGGATCCTTAGGAGATGCACAGATGCATTAGCAGTGTTTCTCAAACCATCTATCGTGAAGGGTTTATTTTCTAATTTGTTGTAGGTTGATCATTTGCCTTATATATACCTCTCCTTTATTTTTACAATTATGAGTGTGTGTTTGTGTGTGTGAGAGAGAGAGAGAGATAGTGATAGTGATAAAGGTTGCAGCTTTTTTTTTTTTTTCGGTACGCTGCTGTGGCCTCTCCCGTTGCGGAGCACAGGCTCCGGACGCGCAGGCTCAGCGGCCATGGTTCACGGGCCCAGCCGCTCCGCGGCATGTGGGATCTTCCCGGACTGGGGCACGAACCCGTGTCCCCTGCATCGGCAGGCGGACTCTCAACCACTGTGCCACCAGGGGAGCCCAGGGTTGCAGCTTTAAAAAGCATTTTGACTGTTTTCTGTTGTTTGTAGTCCCTGGTAAAGAGAGTGCTATTGAGATTGGTTCCCATATTTCAGAGAAATGAAAGAATCTCAAGTTGTCGGAGACAAATGGCAGTTCTAAATTTCCAGACAGTAGATGGGCTATGTTTATCAGAGTAGGCAGAAAGTGTGTAAAAGTAATCAGAAAGATCTGAGCACACAACAGAAATATATGTGTAACCCACTAGTTTTATACTTGATTTTTATAACTGAAAGGACTCTAGTTCTGTCCACCAGAGACCTGATTTAGGCCATCACCATATAAAGTCAAAATATCTCACCCCTAATCCAAATCTAGCATCCCCTGAATTAAAAAGAAGCTGGGTAACTTTGAGGCAGGATGGATCAATCACTTCACAAATACTTTCTGTAAATTTTCTTCTTACTTTTCTCTAATATGCTTACATCCATTTATCAGAGTAAATGTGCACTGGGCAAAGAGAAATAACCAGACCCTTCAGGTCTCATTGAGTAGAGACTACGAGTCAACTCCAGCTCCTGAGATCACAAACACAACAGCCAACCAGGAATAGTGGAGCCTTGTGTAGTGAGCTGATAAATGTAGTTTTAATTTGATTCCATCTCACAGTAAGCCCAGTATATACTGAGTCCATCTCTATTTCCAAGTGTATGCTTGAAATAAATATTCTCTACAACTAGAAGAATCCCAGCCTGAGTTTCTGTCACTATGAAGAGCCATACCAACCTGGACAGGATATCTCCAGACCCTTGACCATGAGATAGTATGAGTAGCTAACTTGTTTAAGCCACTGTGATTTTGGGTTTTTCTCTTACGGTTAAAATTAATCTTAACCAATATATTATTTAGTATCCTTTCATAATTATTCGAGAAATGCAAATAAAAACTACAATGAGGTATCACCTCACACTTGTCAGAATGGCCATCATCAAAAAATCTACAAACAGTAAATGCTGGAGAGGGTGTGGAGAAAAGGGAACCCTCTTGCAATGTTGGTGGGAATGTAGATTTATACAGTCCCTATGGAGAACAATATTGAGGTTCCTTAAAAAACTAAAAATAGAACTACCATATGACCCAGTAATCCCACTCACTACTGGGTATATACCCTGAGAAACCCATAATTCAAAAAGACATATGCACCCCAAAGTTCATTGCAGCACTATTTACAATAGCCAGGACATGGAAGCAACCTAAAAGTCCATGGACAGATGAATGGATAAAGAAGATGTGGTACATTTATACAATGGAATATTACTCAGCCATAAAAAGGAATGATATTGGGTCATTTGTAGAGACGTGGATGGACCTAGAGACTGTCATACAGAGTGAAGCAAGTGAGAAAGAGAAAAACAAATATCATATATTAACATATATATATATATATATATATATATGGAATCTAGAGAAATGGTACAGATGAACCTATTTGCAAAGCAGAAATAGAGACACAGACACAGAGAACAAACATATGGACACCAAGTGGGGAAAGGAGGGGTGGGATGAATTGGGAGATTGGGATTGACATACATACACTACTATGTATAAAATAGATAACTAATGAGAACCTGCTGTGTAGCACAGGGAACTCTACTCAATGCTCTGTGGTAACCTAAATGAGAAGGAAATCCAAAAAGGAGGAGATATATGTATACATATAGCTGATTCACTTTGCTGTAGAGCAGAAACTAACACAACATTGTAAAGCAACTCTACCCCAATTTTTAAAAAAATCCTTTCAATTCTTTTTTCTAAGTTAAGTTGTTTCTTTATTTATAATCAAAAAAACTTAAATAGGACCTATTCAAATTATATCAATTCTCAAAACACCAAGAGTTTGGTGTTATTATTTTTATATGTTAAGGCTCTGGTGCTCAGAAAGGTTAAAGATATTGGAAAACGTCACAGGGGAGGAAGTAGTATATCAATGCTACAGGTCACTCTCTCTTGATGCTTATACAATATTACCTCTTAAATTGAGAATACCCTACTTTATGGGGTCTATTTTCTCTGTGAAATAGAGAATGAGATAATTTCCTGACAGTGACAGGGATAGTGCTAGGTTAGTGGAGAGTGACGATGAATATTTGAAATAAGGGAAGGCGATAGAGCCTTGTGACTCAAAGAGTAGCCATTAGTCAAGTAGCTTTGGCATCCCCTGGTAGCTTGACAGAAATGCAGATCTCAGCACTCCACCAACTGAATCAAATCTTCTTTTTGAAATATCCCCAGGTGATTTGTGTGTACATTAATGTTTGAGATGCACTGGGACAAGCAGGCGTATTGTCAAGTACCACTGAAGCGCCAGCTGAAAATGGAGACTAAATGGAGACTAAATGGAGACCATTTATAAGCATCAATGTTCATGTTTAGGAAACCCTCATTGTTGCCTATCCAGAAGCCAATCCATGCTTGGTGACAAACCTGAACTCCTACTAAAACGCCAGATCCTTGCTTTCTCTCTCGCATTTATATCAAGGGCTTATGACCCAAACCTGGCCAATGAAAGCTTAGGGGAAATACACCGAGAGAATTTTCAGAGAGACTTTCATCTCATTCAAACAAATGAATAGGATTAAACTCGTACTTTCTTGTTCTGAATATTTTTCTGTCTATGTGTGATGCATAAAACTGTAGCAACCATTTTGCAGTCTTAAAGGCATAAGCCCAATGACCAAGCCAAGATCACAATCTGATGAATCAATGTTAGGAATGAAGCAGCATTCCTTTGGATTTCTTGTTATATGAAATAATAAACATCCTTATTGTTTAAAGCATTTTCATTTAGTTTTTCCATAACTTGAAGCTAAGAATTTCCTAAGTAAAAGAAAATGGTTTTATGGTTTTTCTGTTAAAATGCTTAGAACAGGGGGCTTCCCTGGTGGCGCAGTGGTTGAGAATCTGCCTGCCAATGCAGGGGACACGGGTTCAAGCCCTGGTCTGGGAGGATCCCACATGCTGCGGAGCAACTAGGCCCGTGAGCCACAACTACTGAGCCTGCGCGTCTGGAGCCTGTGCTCTGTAACAAGAGAGGCCGCGATAGTGAGAGGCCCTCTCACTGCGATGAAGAGTGGCCCCCGCTTGCCACAACTAGAGAAAGCCCTCGCACAGAAACGAAGACCCAACACAGCCATAAATAAATAATTAATTAAAGTTGCAACCTCCCTTAAAAAAAAAAATCCTCAGAACATTAGATTAAGGTAAAATGAAGCAAATTACCGAATTACCGGTGGAACTTGTACAGGGTGAGTTTGTCTGAGTAAAAGCAGTTGAAGGTGTAGGCAAGTGTTTCCCTAAAGTACTGAACCACGAGGTTGGTGCTGGATAGGGACATGCCAACAGCCAGGATGGTGTTTATGGGATGACCAAAAACAGAAAGTCAATATTTGATGAGACTAAAAAATTGTCACACTGGGAGAAAGAGTTAGAGGGGAAGCTGTAGTCAGAAAAAGGGCTTTAGAATTTAAGATCCCAGAGGTGAAACAATTGCTATGGATGCCATCCATGTAGATGGATGAAATGGAATAAATATGAAGACCACTGGGGTTCAGGAAGTCAAAGAAGTGTCAAACTAGGTTGTCAAACGAGTCAACCACATGGATATTGGAGACACTTGGGATTATAATAGATCTTGAGGTCGAAATAGAATTTGATGAATATGGGGGAGCGATTAGGACATTGGGGAACAACGAAATTGAGAAAAGCTTCATAAAAGGGGGGACATCTGACTTGGATCTCATAGAAAAATAGGAATGATCTACATAGAGAAAATGTAATGGTAGGTATGTCTGGCAGAGGAAATAGTATGTGCAAAGTTCATGGACACAAAAAACCACTCAGGGGATGGTGGGTGGTTCTATGCTGCTAGAACAGAGAGGGGAAATACAGACTTGTGCCAGCTTATGAAGGCTCTTACATGTTATAAAAAGGGGTTTGGATATATTCTGGTTAACAACTGTTGCTGATTATAGTTTTCTAAACCTAGGGCATCAAAAGCTTTTATTTTATGTGTGTGAAAGGAAACATTCTCCACAATACAGATAAGACAAATATCCCACCTCCACCCCTTTCTTTTCGGACTCTGTGCATTGCTTGGGACGGTTAGGAGGCAAACAGGTCTGACTTAATTACAATTTTATTTCCTTTGCTTTATTGAATCCATTTGGGCCTGGGTAGATGTAGTTCATCACCCATGTCTGACTGAAGGAGGGGGAAAGGTCAGGTGATAAAGCATCTTCCGGGACAAGGATTTCATGGCTTATCAGTCAGCTTTGCTACAGCAGTAAACAATAGCATATAGGAAACAACATTCATTTCTTGCTGTGATTATCTGCTACTTTCCCGGTCTCTTCTGGGATCTATTGGATGTCACTGGCTTCACTGGGCTCTCTTGGGTTTTTCTAGGCCTTTTCGAGCTCTGTTGGATTCTACTTAGCCCTACTAGTAGGCTTTTCTGAGCTCCATTGGGTTCTGTGGGCTAGACTCAGCTCCATATATCTTTTGGTAGTTACTTTTGGGGATATACTGTTACCACGATGGAAGGCCAGAGGAAGAGGGCAGCAAACAAGTCATTCTGTGGTGTTTAAAGCTTCTTCTGGACAGCGTGATGGCAAAGAGGGTCTCTCTGACCAAACTCTAGTCAAGTTCCTCTGATCCTCTGATCCTTTTTCTCCACTAGGAGAATCTTGGCTCATAAGAACATCAGAATCCTGGCTCATAAAAACATCAGATCCTCAGCACACCCCTCTTCCCTTCCCCACTCACACACATCTTGGATGACCCCAACCCTTCTTAAAATGCATGCCTGAGAAAGCTCAGTACTGCCAGGAAAATCTACTGTTTGTTCCAGCCCAAACCTGGTGATAGGTAGGTTCCTAAAACCCCTCTTAGAGCAGTTACTTGAGAAAGCTTGCAATTATAAATCCCTTCTCTGCCTCTTTGACATGTAACTCTTTCACCAACTAGAACCATCTCCTCCGGGACCTGAGAGCCATCTCTTTGAAACTTAAATATTTGACGACTCTAGCTTCTGGTCCCCATGGGAGGATAAGAACCTAACTTCTTACATCACTACCTCCTGTCATAAAGATACAGAAATTTGTTTCTCCTCCAGATAAGCACCAGTTAACAAACCCAGATGGCCTGGTCACATTATATGACCCCCTTCCTGCTGTTTGTAAGTAAGTTTTCCCTTCCCCTATTCTGCTCAATCTCTGTTCCCTCACTCTTCCCTAAAATCCCAGTCACCTCTGCGAAGTTGAGTTCAGTTCATGTTAGACCCTTTTCCCTATTGCAAGAGTTTATTACTGAATAAAATCCATCCTCACTGCTTTAACTAGTGTTTATTTACCTTCGACAGTGACAAATGTCACATTTCTCATACAAGGGCAGAGAGAATAAGCAACTAGATAAACCAATGATAACACACATAGCTTTTTAACAAAAATGAGTTCTTTAGATTCCAGGAAGTGGTCTTCCTATCAGATTTCATGAAAGAAATGTTAAAAAAGTGTTTTGACACAGCAAATATGAATAGAAAAAGTTACAGCCGTGTGGCTTTCTTAATTGGCCAGTACAAAATTTCCTCAAGGGAACTAAACCCATAAATTGAAAAAGTGTATAAACTTTAATATCAGAAATATTTTAGGGCTCCCCTGGTGGTGCAGTGGTTGAGAGTCCACCTGCCAATGCAGGGGACATGGGTTCATGCCCCGGTCCGGGAAGATCCCATATGCGGCGGAGCGGCTGGGCCCGTGAGCCATGGCCGCTGAGCCTGCGCATCTGGAGCCTGTGCTCCTCAACGGGAGAGGCCACAACAGTGAGAGGCCCGTGTACCGCAAAAAAAAAAAAGAAAAAAAAAGAAATATGTTATTCATTTTCATTCTGAACTGATGAGTAATGTTCAAATGCTCTTTAAATCAAGCCAATTAGATGTACTGCCTTGTTATTATTAAAAATGTGTATTTGGTAGTGAAAACTAGGAAAAGCCATAAAAATTGCAGGCAAATCAGAAGTTTAAAAAGCATCTAAGATCCCTACTTCCTGTAAATTTTGTTAAATATCTCTCCACCCGATTTTATTTTTAGTTTACTTAACAAAATCAAGGTACACTGTGTGACTGCCACTTAATGTGCCTTGTCAGATCTTTTACAGCCATTTTTTTTAGGCCACATTAGGATAGATAAGGCCAACTATTTAAGACAGTAGGGTATCTAGCGAAATTGTTCAGCCTTTTAAATTTCAGCTCACTATGCTCCAGCAGACAGTACAAAATGTACTACTTGGATCATATTCACAGCCCAGTGTTGACAAACAGTCTCAGAATATTAAATTCCATCCTAGTGTGTGTTCCCTTACGTTCTGTGATATTTGACTTGAAAGGAAAATGCCTCTGCAATGTAGTGACAAATTTGAAGTGAGAGAGGTAATATATCTTCACTTCAAATACATATGCTTAACATTTTTAGTAATTAGTCGGTGGGGGGGGGGCAAGAACACAATAATAAGTGGACAATTATATTGAAAGATTTGAAATTACTTTGTTCAAGGCATTAAATGATCACCTATTAGGTGTAAAGATTATCTGCATTTTGTAGGTGGGGGAATAGAAAAAAAAGGGGAAAATTAATGAGGTATCATCTTTGTCCTCCATGAATTTGTTGGGTAGTGAAGAGTTCTAGGAATTGATGTTAAACATTTGTGTGTTTGATGTTGCTCGTGACATAATCTGTGTTCACAACAATATCATACTGAGTGGAGAACAGGAAAAAAAAGAGGAGGAAGCTGCTCTTTAGAGAGGATTAGATTTCAGAATCATTTGAACAAATTGGAACCATAAATGAACACTGCCAAAATAACATTTAAGGAGAAGCAAATTTATCTAAAAATAACTTGTAGTAAATTTGGAGAGATTGTTTTATATAAATATGACTAAAATTTACACGGTTACAGCAAATCAAATAGGAAGCCAAATGATCTAAGGAATTAGATCAGATTTAAAATAAAACTAATGACAGAAATAACAATATTAACAATAGCAAAAGCTACATATTCACTGAGTATTTGCTCTGGTGCCAGTCATTGTGCTAGGCCATTTATATACCTTACTCTTTTTTTTTTTAATTTAAAAATTTTTTGCAGCCATTTTTAAAATTGACATATAGTTGATGTACAATATTTTACAAGTTACAGGTGTACAATACAGTGAATCTCAATTTTTAAAGATTATGCTCCATTTATAGTTATTATAGAATATTGACTAATAAGAAAATAAATAAACATTAACAAAATACTCTTTTGTATTTAAAGGAAAAAGATGTGTATTTAAAGACATTGCTTTCAGTGTAATTTATAACGATGAGAAACTGGAAATAACCAAGTTTTCCAAATAAAGAAAGCTGGTTAAAAAGAAAAATTGGCTATATTCCCTGTGTTGTACAACATATCCTTGTAGCTTATTTTATACCTAATCATTTGTACCTCTTTATACATTACTCTTTTAATTCTTAAAACTGGCCTGTGAGTTTTGGTGCTATTATTATCCCTATTTCACCAGTGGTGAAAACTAAGGCTTGGCATGATCTGGTAACTTTCCCAAGTTTGAAAACTGTTAAGTTAGTGGAACAAAGATTTGGATCTGACTCCAGAGTTTGTATTAGCCTGAATAATCAGCTGGGGTACCTTTTTCAGTAGTAAGAAGTAAAAAGTCTCTAGTTATATGATCACAGTATCATAATACTCTACAGACTACCAAATAGGGTACCATGAGTTTTTGGTTTTATTTTCTCTACAGAATAACTCATAGTTGGTCCCAGGAGAGTAATTCTTTATGTTGGTCCATGTCATCCTAGGGGGAGGTAAGTGACTTTAAATGGGGGTGAAGGGCAGGCACAGAGAACAGACTTGTGGATGCCAAAGGAGAGGAGGGTGTGGAAGGGAAGGATTGGGAGTTTGGGATTAGCAGATGCAAACTCATATATAGGATGGATAAACAAGATCGTACTGTATAGCACAGTGAACTATATTCAATATCCTTTGATAAACCATAATGGAAAAGAATATGAAAAATAATGTATATATATGTATAACTGAATCACTTTGCTGTACAGCAGAAATTAACACAACACTGTAAATCAACTATACCTCAAATTTTTTTAAAAATGGGGGTGAAGGAGATGAGATTTTTCTGACTTGATTAGCTAAAAGAGACATGATTTTAGAGAAGACAAAAACTGGAACAATCTTATTCTGGAATCTTTCTTGCTAGAAAGAAGCTATTTACAAATATTATTTTGCCTTATTGGAATTTTGCTATTTAGGAGTGAGGCCTGACTTCTCCCAGCTGTTGCGTGAGTCTATAGAGGGTAAATTATCCTGAGTCCTGGCATTTGGGAAATACATGTGAGATTGTCCGAACTCCTGGGGTAACATTCCTGCCATCTAAAGTTCCCTGAGCTGAGCATGGGGTCTTGGTGGCAGTTGAAGCGACACTTCCCCTCATCACTTGCTCAAGAGAACCACAGTATAAAGTCAAGTCAGTCAAGGAAAACTATTGATCAAATAGATAAACTCTGGTTTATGTAGAGAAATCCCAGACTGAGACTCCTGCTTCCTAGAGAGACACTTCTACCCCAGGAGTGATTTCAGTGATGCTTTACTGCTAATGCCCCTTCCTCACTCTCCAAACCTAGAGAATGCTCTCTGTGCTGCAAAGATTTTCCCAGGATAAGCCCAGTTCCTGGTATAGGTCTTGGACATTGTCTTCTACAACCCCAAACAAACTGGCCCCGTCAGGACACAGAGGAGACTTGACAAACTCAAGAAGGTCTCCAAAGACTCTCTGGGGTCAACTCTTACTACAGTTTCAGCAATATTATGGTTTTAAAATGGTTGGATTAGACGATTTTTTAAGTCCCCTTAGCTCTAACACTTTATGACTAAACAGTTCTTGGGCAGGCCTAAGAACACACCCATCACATTTCTCTGGGAAAATACATTACAAATCCACACAGGCTCAATAAATGGACTTCTGGAACACAACTTATTAACGCTGGGAATAGGCTAAGTGGGGGCAAAGCAGATAGGCTTTGGAAGAGAACATGTTGTGTCAATATTTGGGAGACCCTAGGGCCACTTTGCTACTCCAAATGCTGAAGTAAACATGGGGCCCATTCTTTTGGTCTAAGAATAATCCTGAATACTTTGACTGAATTTGGTGATGATTTTTTTTCTCTCTGAATTGATCTACTTAGCTGGTTGTTTTATTATTACAATGACTATTCACTCACAAGGAGAGTTTTCAAAGTAATAGAAACTTTGGAAAACTGACTTCATGAGGAAAAACTCAAATATTCAGTATATGATGCTATGAAGGAACTTAAATTTTTTATTTAATTTGATGCTATGTAGGTAGCTATATAGATAAAACAATGTTACTTCTTGTACCAAAAATGAGGACACAAAATAAGCTAAATATGAATATTCTTAAAGGGCAAAATAGAAAATAGTTTTTACTATCCTTCAAAATCTGAGAACTATATGAGTGTCAAATTTATAGGTTTTGTATTTATTTCCTAAGCTTGGAAAATGAGAATGTGAGATCAGTGGACTAAAAGCTAAGAATGAGACAAAATCCTGGTTATGAAAAACAGGAGTTTTAAATGGTGAATAGTTGAAGATTCTTCTTTTTAACTTTCAGGGAATAAATTTCCTCTTCCTCCTCCTTCTCAAATGTTGTATTTCACCAAGGGGGTGAGGAGATGAGGTTGGATTTTAAAAGTGAAGTGAGGTAATGTTTGGTATGAGACAGTGATGGTCTGAAACTTGGGAATCATGCATGCTGTTGATAAAGATTTTGAGCTGAGATAGAGGAGCACTGCCAGAAGATGACCCAACCCCAGAGACAGACTATCATAGCAGTAATGTGGTGAACTAATGGTAAGAATGCAGTTGAGAAATCCAGCCTGGATACTATATATGGTCAATATTTATTACATGTTTGTCCAATGAATGACAAGAGAGAATGACAAAGAGAATGACAAAGATCCTTTATATCAGGGATTCTTAATTGGGATTGCAAGAGGATGGGGCTATACCCACAGAGACAGAGTAAATCACAATCATAAATCATTTGGGGGATCATTTTTACACTATGTACTGTACTTCAGAAATGTATATCTAGGGTTGTGTTTTGTATTTTCTGTCCTCCTTCTCCCCTACCCTGACATTAAAGCAGTAAGAAACCCATGTGTTTGGGGTGGGAAAAAGAAATCCTGACAACTAGTGTCCTATATGAAGATAGAATGTATATGAGAAGAATAGTTGCTGGAAGCAAACCAGAAAGAAAAAATACCCTTTTTTAAATATAAAACTTTGGTCACTCTGGTATCTCTGTAAAATACTTAGTTTCTATACATGTACCCACACCTCTATTTCTTTCTTTCTTTTTTAAGTGTATTACCCAGGTAACAGTTGGATTCTCCTGGCCTTGGGAGCATCCTATGAACCTTGACAAGATTTTTACTAGTTCTCAGAGTTTATTCTATCTTGATGCTGTTTGGATCTGTGCACTGGCACAATTTGGAGTGGATAATATTTTTTGTCAAAATTCTGCTTCTACATGATAAAGTATTCTTAATGCTAATAATGAACTTAAATAATACTAGTGGCCAGAAAAGATAGTGGAAGTTCTCAGGTATTGCACTGTATATATATACATATATATTTTTTTTCTTACATATATACAATTATGACCATAAAAACATGAAAAATAGAATAAATACAACAGTACTGAAAGAAAAACTTATGGGCTAATATTTTTAAATTTCATTGATTCATTTTTGAAACAAAGACATAAGGACTTATAACTACATATTAGTCTGTCACAATAATAAATAACATTACTGTGTCTGTTTTTAATCTCTAACTTCTGAAAAATTGAAGTGACTTCATAGAAATTATTTTTCTTTGTGTATTTATGTTCAATAGAAAGCATAGTCAGATTTTCTCATACTTAATGAAAGAACAATTTTTACTAATTTTAGCTTCAAAATTTTTCTTCCACATGCAGTAATAATTATATAAATAATCATGAAGCTAGCTCAAAGAGTTCCCATACACGAGCACCCATTTCCCCCTATTAACAAGCTACATTAGAATGGTACATTTGTTACAATTAATAAACTGATATTTAAGCATTATTATTAACTAAAGCACGTACTTTATTTAAATTTCCTTAGATTTTTACCTAATGTCCTTTGTTTGCTAGTTAGGAAAAAATGTAAGCATAAGAATGTTAGGCAGAGATCCATAAAACCCCCCCATTTTACAATACATTCAAGAAGTTGCAAAACTGTCATGTCTGCCTAGATCAATTTTAGTTAGTGGCTTTCAAATGATAGATTCACCAAAAAAATCATAATTTCTGTATATGGTTTGAAGAAGTTTGAGATCTAATATTACATATTCCTGAATTTAAATAGTCAATTTGAGTTGATCAAGATGGCAGAGCAGGAAGACCCTGAGCTCACCTTCTCCTACAGATACACCAAAATTACAGCTATTTACAGAGAAACAAACTGTCTATGAGAATGACCTGAAGACTAGCAGAAAAGATTTTCCAGAACTAAAGAGAAAAAGAAAGAGCCACAACAAGATAGGTAGAAGGGGTGGAGATGCACTCTAGTCAGGACCCACACACCCTGGTCAGTGACCCATGAATGGAAAGGATATCACAACGACAAAGGTCCTCCCTGAGGAGTGAGGGGTCCAAACCCCACATCAGGCTCCCCAGCCCAAGGGTCCTGCCCAGGAAGAGGAACCTCCCAAAAGTCAGGCTATGAAAACTAGTGGTGCTTACATGAGGGCTATAGGAAACAGAGACTCCACTTTTTTTTTTTTTTTTGGCTTTAATCAGCAAAAATTTAATATTGCTCATAATTCCATGAATTGGCTGGGCAATTCTGGCCTTGGCTGGCTCAGTTGGGACTGGAAGGTCTAGAGGTCCTCTACATTCACATGTCCAGCAGTTGGCTCGATGACCATGCATCTCTCATCGTCCAGTGGGCTAGCCCGGCTCCTCCCCACAGTGGTGACTGCAGTGTTCCCAGCAACAAGAGGCAACAATCCCCAGTGCACAAGTGCTTTTCAAGCCTTTGCTTGCATCATGTTTGCCAACATCTAACATGCCAAAGCAACTTACATAGACTGGAGAAATGGACACCACTTCTTTTTTTTTTTTTTTTTTTTTGCTCATGAATGTAAAATTTTTTTTTACATTTTAAGTTATTATCAATTTACAAGGTGGAAACCCGTTGTTGTTTATGAGACCCCACACTTAAAGGGAGCATGCAAAAATCTCACATGCCCCGAGTCCCACAACAGAGGAGGCAGCAGGGACACCCCCTGGGGACTGATATACTGGTGGCAGCCATTTTGAGGAGCTTGGATTATTTTTTATTTCTTTCACTAGCCTGATTGCCTTGGTTAGGATATCCAATCTTCTTAGATTTAGTGCGATTGTTTTGTGGCCTGTCATGTGATCTATCCTGGAAAATGTTCCATGTACACTTGAAAAGAATATGTATTCTATGTTTGGATGGAACATTCTATACACAAAACTGTTAAGTCTATCTGGTCTAAGTTATCTTTAAAGCCAATGCATCCTTTTTGATTTTCTGTCTGGATGATCTGTCCACTGATGTAAGTGAGGTGGTAGAGTTTACTACTATTATTGTATTACTATCAATTTCTTCCTTTCTGTCTGCTAATATTTGCCCTATGTATTTAGGTGCTACTATGTTGAGTGCATATGTATTTGCAAGTGTTCTATCTTCTTGTTGGATTGGTCCCTTTATCATTATGTGACGCTCTTCTTTGTCTCTTATTACAGTCTTTGTTTTAAAGTGTAATTTATAGGTATGCTACCCAAGCATTCTTTTTGTTTCCACTTGCATAGAATATCTTTTTCCTTCCCCTCACTTTCCATCTATGTGTGTCTTTAGATCTAAAATAAGTCTGTTGTAGCCAGCATATATTTGGGTCTTGTTTTTTATCCATTCAGCCACTCTTTGCCTTTTAATTGAAGCACTCAATCAAAATTAACATATGGAGATCTGTTGCATTTTTATACACTAATAATTAACCATTAGAAAAAGAAATCATGAAAACAATTCCCTATACAATTGCATAAAAAACATAAAATACCTGGGAATAAATCTATCCAAAGAGGTAAAAGAATTATACTTGAAAAACTATTAAGACATTGGTGAAAGAAATTGAAGATGACACAAACAAATGGAAAGTTATACCTTGCTCAAGGATGAGAAGAATTAATATTGCTAAAATGACCATACTACACAAGACAATCTACAGATTCAGTGCAATCCCTATCAAAATACAAATGGCATTTTTCACAAAACTTGAACAAGTAATCCTAAAATTTGTATGGAATCACAAAAGACCCTGAAGAGCAAGCAATCTTGAGAAGAAAGAAGAAAGCCAAAGGTATCATGTTCACTGACTTCAAACCATAATACAAAGCACAGTAATCAAAACAGTATGGTACTGGCACAAAAACAGATACATAGGTCAATGGAAGAGAATAGAGAGCCCAGAAACAAACCCATTCTTATATGCCCACTAGTCTATGACAAAGGAAGTAGGAATATACAATGGATGAAAAGACAGCCTTTTCAATAAATAGGGCTGAGAAAAATGGACAGCTACATGCAAAAGAATGACACTGGACCACTTTCTCACACCATATACAAAACTAAACTTGAAATGTATTAAAGACTTAAATGTAAGAGGTGAAACTAAAAATTCTAGAAGAAAACATAGGCAATACACTCTTTGGCATTGGTTTTAGCAATATTTTTTTTGACCTGTCTCCTCTGGCAAGGGAAATAAAAACAAAGTTAAACAAATAAGACAGCATCAAACTAAAAAACTTTTGCACAGCAAAGGAAACTATCAACAAAATGAAAAAGTCAGCCTACTGAATTTGCAAATGACATATCTGACAAGGAGTTAATAACCAAAATGTACGAAGAACTCATACAACTTAATACCAACAAAACAATAGGATTAAAAAAGGGCAGAGGACCTGAATAGACATTTTCCCAAAAATGTGCAGATGGCCAACTGACTCATGAAAAGATGCTCAACATCACTAATCAACAGGGAAATTCAGATCAAAACCACAATGAAATATCACCTCACAGCTGTCAGGATGGCTATTATAAAAAGTAAAATAAAATAAAATAAAAATAACAAGTGTTTGCATGGATGTGGAGAAAAGGGAACACTTGTGCACTGTCGATGGAATTGTAAATTGGTGTAGCTACTAATGAAGATGGTATGGAGGTTCCTCAAAAAATTAAAAATAGAAGTACCACATAGTCCATCAATTTCCTTTCTGGGAAGGAAAGAAAACCAGAAGCAAAAAAGTCTCACTAATTAGAAAAGATATATGCACCCCTATGTTTATTGCAGCATTATTTACAATAGCCAAGTTATGAAAGCAACATGTGTCTACTGACACATGGATAAAGAAGAATGTGATATATATAGTGAACTATTACTCAGCCATTAAATATGCCATTTACAATAACATGGATGGCTCTAGAGGGCATTATGCTAAGTGAAATAAGTCAGACAAAAGAAATACAAATACCATATTTTATCACTTACATATGGAATCCAAGACACAAAACAAATGAATAAACAAATAAATGGATAAACAAACCAGAATGAAAATAGACTCATAGACACCAAGAACAAACAGGTGGTTGCCAGAGGGGAGGAGGTGGGGGGATGGCAAAATAAGTGAAGGGAATTAAGCAGTACAAGCTTCTAGCCATAAAATAAGTAAGTCATGGGGATGTAATATACAACATTAGCCTTATGGTCAATAATACTGTAATACCTTTGTATGGGGTCAAATGGTTACTAGACTTACTGTGGTAATCATTTTGTAATGTATTTAAACGTTGAATCACTATGTTGTATGCCTGAATTTAACATAATATTGTACATCAACTATATTTCAATGGAAAAAAAAGAAATTTGAAATGAACAATGATACCACAGTGACTGTAAAATGAAAGAAACAGTTGACTTCTTGGTCTTGAAATGAATACATGACACCAAGTCTGCATATTTGGGGGTTGATGGTTTAATTGGAATTTCTTCAAATTAACTTCTATGTAGAAGACAATGCTTATTAAAAGATAAGTAATAAAAGTGTGCCCATTTTTAGCTTACTTATATGTTATTAAATTTCAACAGTAATAAGGGAAATTGTTTAGATTTAGAACTTAGAGCAAGAAAAAAACAAAATTTTTTCCAAGGAAGAGTACTGTATCACTCATGTTGTTTAGAATTGGTAGCCTAAACAGACAGACATTTAGTTCATTTTAGTAGTGCCTTTAAAGCTCCTACTGGCAATCCCCTTTCCCATCATTCACTGTGCCTCTCCCATTACCCACAGCTCTGCACTTGGTACCTCAATGGGTATGTCAGGGCTCATAGCACCTTAGATGCAAATCTCAGCTTCCTTCAGCTGTTTTCACAGGAAATCTGTTTACTCCAGTCCAAGAAAGCATTTTCCCTCCTCCTTTATTTTGGTATAATTGACAAATAAAATTGTGAGATATTTAAAGTGTACAGTGTGATAATTTGATATAAATATATATTGTAAAATTCATCCCATCTCGATTCATCCCATTGAGTTAATTAATACATCCATCACCTCACGTATTTATCTTTCTTTGTGTGTGTGAGAACATTTAAGTTCTACTCTCTTAGCAAATTTCAGTTATACCATAACAGTGTTATCAACTATAGTCATCACGTTTCACGTTAGATCCTCAGAACTTTTTCATCTTATAACAAAGTTTGTACTCTTTTATCAACCTCTCCCTATTTCCCCCACCCCTAGCCCCTGGCAGTCACTTTTCTAATCTCTGTTTATATGAGTTCACTTTTTTTTTTTAAGATTCCATATATAATTGATACTATGAGGGTATTTGTCTTTTTCTCTCTGGCTTGTTTCACTTATCATAATGCCCTTTGGGTTTATCCATGTCATTGCAAATAGTAGGATCTCCTTCTGTTTTAAGGCTGAATAATATTCCACTGTCAAATTTTAGAAGATGTACTGATGATGTGATGTGTAAAGGGCAGCCTCACAGAGTTCCATCTCCTGTTGGGGTCAAGGCTGACACTGCCCCACCCAACCATATTTTTCCTTCCTCTCAGAAACAACAAACAAATCCCTATCTCTCTTTATCGCTGCATGCCTGACAATGCCCCTTACCAACCCCCTTCCCCTCCACTTTCAAGATTATAGATTGTTTTAACAAATGTGTGTCCCTCCGTAAAAGAATTCTCATAGGGACTGCCAAGAGAATGGCATTTTACCTATTTTGTTACATAAATGACAGGTTATATGTAATTTTTTCAGAGAGTAGTTCATTTTTTTTTCCCAAAGGATTTTAGCTTTGAGAATGTATTGATAGTCATCACTGGTCAAGTTCATGATCTGTAGCTAGAAAAACATAAACACTAAGAAGCAAAATTGGTTTCTCCTTTCTAGAAAGACTGACTGCAAGCCTAATTCTACAGCTTGTCCCAGATGCTTAAAAACTATTGCATTTAAGTTTTGTCACTGATTAAGCCCCTTTATTAACATTTTGAGGAAATTAAAGGAAACGCAAGAATTCTTTTATATATTTTTTGCATATTTATAAGCAATTATTAATAAGTGCTTGCCTGTCTTTTCCTTTTAAACTGATTGCATAAATTTCATGTGAAACTTTCTCTCCTGGTTACCATTTTCTAAAACTTTAATCATACCTCTTGCTCTTTTCCTAACTTTTCTGCATTTAACCTTCTCTGCACTTATTTGATTAGTTGTGATTAAATAGTAAAACTATACACAAATAATTTGGATATTTTTACTGATTATAACATTTAATAAATATATTTTGATTTTAATTATATTTAATCCACATGAATTAGTGGATTCTAATTTCATATAAGTACTTAAGTGTCTTCCATGCTCACATTTTGGTTATTTCCTTTACACAACCCATTTCCTGCTTTTACTGGAAGTTGAGCAGGGTTTTTCTATTTTTGTTTTTAATTTTACTGTTCCCCAAGGCTTTCTTCATTGTGTTTTTCTTGGGTAGGCAACATCTTGCCATGGAATATTTGAGCAATCACTAAAGTATACCCACACGCCACTTATTAAATGAGTTGTTTTTTTTAAAATGAAGTATTTGGTTAATAGGTAACAAAGACAATTTCCAATACATCACTCCACAGCCCAGTATCTAGAATTTTCCTAGTGAAATATAATTCTAGAAATGATCTCCTTTCATATTTGTTATTTAACTTATCACATTATGGATCTCAAGAGTTGGTGGTAATAGCCAATGAAATACTACGCTTAAGAAAGAAGGTAAATAATGTTATTTGAACGCATTCATTAGTTCTGTGCTTTACATAAAATATTTTATTCTATTCTCTCAACTCTCATAATATAATTAATTCCAAAATTTAGAGATGAGGAATTTAGGATTTATAGATGTTCAAAATCTTGACCAAGGTCATATTAGTAAGTGGTAATGCTCCTCTCCCCTACTGCTTAAGTTTTTTCATGATTTTTGCAGAGCCCGTGAATTTTAAGACTAAATTGTTTTATTTTCCTGGTGTACTTAGGCCTACATTTTTTAGAAGAATGATGTATCAAAAATAGTATCAAAAGGATTTTCAAATGAAATCAGCTCTACAGAAAGTCTTCCTGTTCCTTTCCCTTATTCACTCCTGTGATTGTGATGAGTGCAACAATGTGTTCTATTCCATATGCTCTTCTTGCAACTAAATTTTGACACTTTTCCCACCAAGGAAAGGGATCTGTGTTCTTTCCACTTAAATCCGGTTGTCAGTGGTAGTGACACTTTGTGACTTCCAATGCTAAATCATAAAAGGTGACTTTTTTATTTTTTGCCTTGTTCACTTGGGCCCCTCACTCAACTCAGTCACCATAGTGTAAGGAAGCCCAAGAAGCTCGTAGAGAGGTACACATGGAGAGCCTCCAAGGCTCCAGTCATCAGCCACGTATGACTAAACTCCCAACAAACAGCCAGCACCAACTTGCCAGTCATGTGAGTGAGTCACCTTGGAAGTGATCCCATAGTCCTCAGCTGAGCTGATGCCACGTGGAGTAGAGATGAGCCTTCCACACAGATCACAGTCCAAATTGAAGGTATGAAAGCTCAATAAACTATTGCTGTTGTTTTAAGCCACTAAGTTTTGTGGTGATTTGTAATTCAACCACAAATAATTATTGAAAAGATACATGCACCCCCATATTCATAGTGGCACTGTTTACAATAGCCAAGATAATGAAGTAACCTAAGTGTCCATCAACAGATGAATGGATAAAGAAGATGGGGTACATACATATAACGGAATATTACTCAGCCATAAAAAGAATGCAATAATGCCATTTGCAGCAACATGGATGGACCTAGAGATTATCATACTAAGTGAAGTAAGTCAAAGACAAATATATGATATCACTTATATGTGGAATCTAAAAACTAGTACAAATAAACTTATTTACAAAACAGAAACAGACTCATAGACATAGAAAAAAAACAACTTATTTTTACTAAAGGGGAAGGCAGAGAGGAGGGGAAAATTGGGAGTATGGGATTAACAAATGCACACTATCATATAAAATAGCTAAACAACAAGGATTTACTGTATAGACCAGGGAACTATCTTCAATGTCTTATAATAAACTATAATGGAAAAGAATAAAAAAAGAATATAGATATATACATATATGTATAACTGAACCACTTTGCTGTACACCTGGAACTAACACAATATTGTAAATCAACTGTACTTCAATTTAAAAAAAACAACGTAAACAAGTACCAAATATTCGTTTGGATTCATGGAAAACTTACTTTTAAAAATCATTTTCATTGCACTATATTTCTGAAAGTTTCCTATCCATTAGGTGAACTCAGAACTACTCTGATAAACATGACCCAAGCAAAACTGCCCAGCTCCAGGAAGACTTGCACAAACAGAAATCATTTCTGTTTTGTACTTTTATACTTATTCTGCTTTACTGTAAAGCCCTGTTTGTCTATTTTGACCAGAAAGTTCTAGGAAAAAGGAAATTAATTTATTTGACCTGGACTTGCTGCAGTGGTATGAATAGAGGAAGTAACCTTTGTACTAGTTAACAATTTAAAATAAATGTATTTGAACCTCAGACTGTTCTATTGCTACAAGTTATCTAACTTCTATTAATTCTATAATTGGATAAATATTTTATTTAAGTTAAGGATTTTTTTCCTTCTAAAAACCTGCTTCTTTCAGTCACAGCTTATCCCCCTTTAGTCCATTTTTTGTATTTTATTCACAGATTTTTTAAAATGTGATTTTTCTTAGAAATATAATTTTTCTTTCTCATTTTCCTTAGTCTTACCATGATAATTGGTCATAAACATCAAGGTCATGGTTTGCATTTATCCAGATTAGACATCCATTTGATAAGCTTGTAAGATCATCAATTATATTGTCTATTTGCATATTTTAACATGACATAAATAAACCATATTCTGCAATGTTGTTGAATATATGTACCAATAAATACATAACTCATATTAACTATTTGAAAGGGTAAGTGGACAGGAACTCAGGAAATTTGTATAGGTGGCCTCAATTGTTTCTGAGGGTCCATTTTCTAGGGACACTAAATCCGAGTGTCTAGTGTTGCAACTGCCCTAGCCTCGGTTGCCCTTCCCTTTCAAACAAAGCTTGAAACAGGGGCTTGTGTGTAGGTAATTCATTTAGGAAGAGACCCCAGGTAACAGGAATGGGGACTGAGGGAGTGTAACCTGGAAGGAGGGAAAGGAATGATTGGAGTAATTTATCAAACTGGTCATCACTGTAGCTACAGGGGCTCAATTCCAGCTTTTGATGAGCTGTTTAGAAGGTACATGCACCATTGTCCCGTCAGACTTCACTTCGGAAACACAAGTTCAAAGACAGAATAATTAAGAATTTCAAGAGAGTTACAACAGGGGACTAAACTCAGGTCCTTCTGAATGCAGGACCATGCATAACTGCAGTGGTTACATGCTCATGAAGCTGGCCCTGCTTGTGATCTTTGAGATGTGGCACTAAAAGGCTGGAGATGGTTGTCTCAAGGCAAAGCAGAGACTGAAGTGTGAACGCAGGAGCTGGGGGGCTGAGGGGATTGTGAGAACATGAGCTCACAAGCTTTAGGAATGCACGGAAGTCCAGGGAAGCATTTATATGTAAGCAGCTTAGAAATTGGCAATTCAATGCAAGATCATCTAAATCTAATTGAGACGAAGTCCCAGCCGGCATTTGGGATACACCTGTATTAGGACAGCTTTGGCTATATTACCTTTTGGAACAGCTTTAACACATTTGCAATTCATATAGAGTTTTTGATGATAAACTCTTTTTTTATGTTTATTTATTTCCTTATTAGTCAACCATCTTATACACATCAGTGTATACATGTCAATCCCAATCTCCCAATTCACCACAACACAACACCCACCCCCCCGCCGCTTTCCCACTTTGGTGTCCATACGTTTGTTCTCTACATCTGTGTCTCAATTTCTGCTCTGCAAACCGGTTCATCTGTACCATTTTCTTGGTTCCACACATAAGTGTTAATATACAATATTTGTTTTTCTCTTTCTGACTTACTTCACTCTGTATGACAGTCTCTACATTCATCCATGTCTCTACAAATGACCCAATTTCGTTCCTTTTTATGGCTGAGTAATATTCCATTGTATATATGTACCATATCTTCTATATCCATTCGTCTGTCAGTGGGCATTTAGGTTGCTTCCATGACCTGGCTATTGTAAAGAGTGCTACAATGAACATTGGGGTGCCTGCGTCTTTGTGAATTATGGTTTTCTCTTGGAATATGCCCAGTAGCGGGATTGCTGGATCATATGGTAATTCTATTTTGAGGGCTTTAAGGAACCTCCATACTGTTCTCCATAGTGGCTGTATCTATTTACATTCCCACCAACAGTGCAAGAGGGTTCCCATTTCTCCACACCCTCTCCAGCATTTGTTGTCTGTAGATTTTCCGATGATGCCCATTCTAACTGGTGTGAGGTGATACCTCGTTGTAGTTTTGATTTGGATTTCTCTAATAATTAGTGATGTTGAGCAGCTTTTCATATGCTTCTTGGCCATCTGTATGTCTTCTTTGGAGAAATGTCTATTTAGGTCTTCTGACCATTTTTGGATGGGGTTGTTTGTTTTTTTAATATTGAGCTGATGAGCTGTTTATATATTTCGAAGATTAATCCTTTGTCCGATGATTCATTTGTAAATATTTTCTCCCGTTCTGAGGGTTGTCTTTTCGTCTTGTTTATGGTTTCCTTTGCTGCGCAAAAGCTTTTAAGTTTCATTAGGTCTCATTTGTTTATTTTTGTTTTTATTTCCATTACTCTAGGAGGTGGATCAAAAAATATCTTACTGTGATTTATGTCAAACAATGTTCTTCCTATGTTCTCCTCTAAGAGTTTTATAGTGCCCAGTCTTACATTTAGGTCTCTAATCCATTTTGAGTTTATTTTTGTGTATGGTGTTAGGGAGTGTTCTAATTTCATTCTTTTACAGGTAACTGTCCAGTTTTCCCAGCATAACTTATTGAAAAGACTGTCTTTTCTCCAATGTATATCCTTGCCTCCTTTGTCATAGATTAGTTGACCATAGGTGCATGGGTTTATCTCTTGGCTTTCTATTCTGTTCCATTGATCTATATTTCTGTTTTTGAGCCAGTACCATGTTGTCTTAATGACTGTTTTGTAGTAGCTTTGCAGTATAGTCTGAAATCAGGGAGTCTGATTCCTACAGCTCCATTTTTTTTGCTCAAGACTGCTTTGGTTATTCAGGGTCTTTTGTGTATCCATACAAATTGTGAAATTTTTTGTTCTAGTTCTGTGAAAAATGCCAGTGGTAGTTTGATAGGGATTGCATTGAATCTGTAGATTGCTTTGGGTACTATAGTCATTTTCACAATATTGATTCTTCCAATCCAAGAACATGGTATATCTCTCCATCTACTGGTATCATTTTTAATTTATTTCATCAGCGTCTTATAGTTTTCTGCATACAGGTCTTTTGTCTCCCTAGGTAGGTTTATTCCTAGGTATTTTATTCATTTTGTTGCAATGGTAAATGGGAGTGTCTCCTTAATTTCTCTTTTAGATTTTTCATCGTTAACGTATAGGAATGCAAGAGATTTCTGTGCATTAATTTAGTATCCTGCAACTTTACCAAATTCATTGATTAGTTCTAGTAGTTTTCTGGTGGCATCTTTAGGATTCTCTATGTACAGTATCATGTCACCTGCAAAGAGTGGCAGTTTTACTTCTTTTCCAATTTGTATTCCATTTATTTCTTTTTCTTATCTGATGGCCATGGCTAGGACTTCCAAAACTATGTTGAATAATAGTGGTGAGAGTGGATATCCTTGTCTTGTTCCTGATCTTAGAGGAAATGCTTTCAGTTTTTCACCATTGAGAATGATGTTTGCTGTGGGTTTGCCATATATGGCCTTTATTATATTGAAGTAGGTTCCCTCTATGCCCACTTTCTGGAGAGTATTTATCATAAATTGGTGTTGAATTTTGTCAAAAGCTTTTTCTGCATCTATTGAGATGATCATATGGTTTTTATTCTTCAATTTGTTAATATGGTGTATCACATTGTTTGATTTGTGTATATTGAAGAATCCTTGCATCCCTGGGCTAAATGCCACTTGATCATGGTGTATGATCCTTTTAATGTGCTGTTGGATTCTGTTCGCTAGCATTTTGTTGAGGATTTCTGCATCTATATTTATGAGTGATATTGGTCTCTAGTTTTCTTTTTTTGTCATATCTTTGTCTGGTTTTGGTATCAGGGTGATGGTGGTCTCATAGAATGTGTTTGGGAGTTTTATTTCCTCTGAAATTTTTTGCAAGAGTTTGAGAAGTATGGGTGTTAGCTCTTCTCTAAATGTTTGATAGAATTTGCCTGTGAAGCCATCTGGTCCTGGATTTTTGCTTGCTGGAAGATTTTTTTTTTTTTTTTTTTGTGGTACATGGGCCTCTCACTGTTGTGGCCCCTCCCGTTGCGGAGCACAGGCTCCAGGTGTGCAGGCCCAGTGGCCATGGCTCATGGGCCCAGCCGCTCCGTGGCATGTGGGATCTTCCCAGAGTGGGTCATGAACCCATGTCCCCTGCGTCAGCAGGTGGACTCTCAACCACTGCACCACCAGGGAAGCCCTGTTGGAAGATTTTTAATCACAGTTTCAATATCATTACTTGTGAATGGCCAGTTCATATTTTCTATTTCTTCCTGGTTCAGTCTTGGAAGGTTATACCTTTCTAAGAATTTGTCCATTTCTTCCAGGTTGGCCTTTTTATTGGCATTGAGTTGCTTGTAATAGTCTCTTTGGATCCTTTGTATTTCTGCGGTGTCTGTTGTAACTTCTCCTTTGTCATTTCTAATTTTATTGATTTGAGTCCTCTCCCTCTTTTTCTTGATGAGTCTGGCTAATGGTTAATCAATTTTGTTTATCTTCTCAAAGAACCAGCTTTTAGTTTTATTGATCTTTGCTATTGTTTTCTTTGTTTCTATTTCATTTATTTCTGCCCTGATCTTTATGATTGCTTTCCTTCTGCTAACTTTGGGTTTCATTTGTTCTTCTTTCTCTAGTTCCTTTAGGTGTAAGGTTAGATTATTTATTTGAGATTTTTCTTGTTTCTTGAGGTAGGCTTGTATAGCTATAAACTTCCCTCTTAGAACTGCTTTTGCTGCATCCCATACGTTTTGGATCATCGTGTTCTCATTGTCATTTGTCTCTAGGTATTTTTTGATTTCCTCTTTGATTTCTTCAGTGATCTCTTGGTTATTTAGTAACGTATTGTTTAACCTCCATGTGTTCATGTTTTTTACATTTCTTTCACTGTAATTGATTTCTAATCTCATAGCATTGTGGTCTGAAAAGATGCTTGATATGATTTCAATTTTCTTAAATTTACTGAGGCTTGATTTGTGACCCAAGATGTGATCTATCCTGGAGAATGTTCTGTGCGCACTTGAGAAGAAAGTGTAATCTGCTGTTTTTGGATGGAATGTCCTATAAATACCAATCAAATCTCTCTGGTCTATTGTGTCATTTAAAGCTTGTGTTTCCTTATTAATTTTCTCTTTGGATGATCCATCCATTGGTGTAATTGAGGTGTTAAAGTCCCCCAGTATTATTGTGCTACTGTTGATTTCCTCTTTTAGAGCTGTTAGCAGTTGCCTTATGTATTGAGGTGCTCTTAAGTTGGATGCATATATATTTATAATTGTTATATCATCTTGTTGGATTGATCCCTTGATCATTACGTAGTGTGCTTCCTTGTCTCTTGTAACATTCTTCATTTTAAAGTCTATTTTATCTGATATGAATATTGCTACTCCAGGTTTCTTTTGTTTTCCATTTGCATGGAATATCTTTTTCCATCCCCTTACTTTCAGTCTGTATGTGTCCCTAGGTCTGAAGTGGGTCCCTTGGAGAAAGCATATATATGGGTCTTGTTTTTGTATCCATTCAGCAAGCCTGTGTCTTTTGGTTGGAGCATTTAGTCCATTCATGTTTAAGGTAATTATTGTTATATGTGTTCCTATTACCATTTTCTGAATTGTTTTGCATTAGTTTTTGTAGGTCCTTTTCTCCTCTTGTGTTTCCCAGTTAGAAAAGTTCCTTTAGCATTTGTTGTAGAGCTGGTTTGGTGGTGCTGAATTCTCTTAGCTTTTGCTTGTCTGTAAAGCTTTTGATTTTTCCTTCGAATCTGAATGAGATCCTTGCTGGGTAGAGTAATCTTGGTTGTAGGTTCTTCCCTTTCATCACTTTAAGTATATCATGACACTGTCTTCTTGCTTGTAGAGTTTCTGCTGAGAAATCAGCTGTTAACCATTATGGGAGTTCTCTTGTATATTATTTGTTGTTTTTCCCTTGCTGCTTTCAATAATTTTTCTTTGTCTTTAATTTTTACCAGCTTGATTACTATGTGTCTCCGTGTGTTTCTCCTTGAGTTTATCCTGTATGGACTCTCTATGCTTCCTGGACTTGGGTGGCTACTTCCTTTCCCATGTTAGGGAAGTTTTCGACTATAATCTCTTCTTGGGTCCTTTCTCTCTCTCTTCTCTTTCTGGGACCCCTATAACGTGAATGTTGTTGTGTTTAATGTTGTTCCAGAGGTCTCTTAGGCTGTCTTCATTTCTTTTCATTCTTTTTTCTTTATTCTGTTCCACAGCAGTGAATTGCACCATTCTGTCTTCCAGGTCACTTATCCATTCTTCTGCCTCAGTTATTTTGCTATTGATTCCTTCTAGTGTAGTTTTCCTTTCAGTTATTGTATTGTTCATCTCTGTTTTTTTATTCTTTACTTCTTCTAGGTCTTTGTTAAACATTTCTTGCATCTTCTCGATCTTTGCCTCCATCCTTTTTCGGAGGTCCTGGATCATCTTCACTATCATTATTCTGAATTCTTTTTCTGGAAGATTGCCTCTCTCCATTTCATTTAGTTGTTTTTCTGGGGTTTTATCTTGTTCCTTCATCTGGTACATTGCCCTCTGCCTTTTTATCTTGTCTATCATTCTGTGAATGTGGTTTTCATTCCACAGGCTGCAGGGTTGTAGTTCTTTTTGCTTCTGCTCTCCACCCTCTGGTGGATGAGGCTGTCTAAGAGGCTTGTGGAAGTTTTCTGATGGGAGGCACTAGTGGTGGGTAGAGCTGGCTGTTGCTCTCTGATGAGAAACTCTTGAGTCTTTGTCACATTTTCTATTCATCTTCTCTCTTCATCTTTTATTAGTATTGTCTTAGTCAGATCAGGCTGCCATAACAAAGTACCATAGTCTAGTGGCTTTAAATAACAGAAATTTAATTCTCACAGTTCTAGAGGCTGAGAAGTGTAAGATCAAGGTGTCAGCTGATTTGGTTCCTGGTGAGAACTCTCTTCCTGATTTACAGATGGCCACCTTCTTGGTATATCGCCATATGGCCTTTCCTCCATGCATACTAGTGTGAAGAGAGAGATAGAGAGATAGAGATAGAGAGAGAGGCACTCTTTTCCTCTTTTTATAAGGCCTCTAATCCCATTCTATTAAGATCTCACTCTTATAAACTCATTTTAACCATAATTACCTCCTAAAAGCCCTATCTCCAAATACAATCATAAAAGTGGGGGGGCATGAGTAGGGCTTCAATATATAATTTTTTTTTTTTGGCAGGGGATGCAATTCAGTCTATAGCAAGTATAAACTTTAAAATCCTAAGTGATAGATTTCATATTTATCAATATTCAATCTGATATAGTTTTATTTTGCCCATCTTTCTAACTGTCTGTAATACTTTGAGCTTTTATTCTGTGGAGTAGATACTTATATCGGTGTATTGCCATCTCATGGCCCTATACTTTTGGGAAACTCTTCACATGGAAAACTGGATGGGCTCCACCCCTCCCCCAAATATATCAAAATGCTAATGAGAATAAAGGTTTCTTGCATTTCTCAAGATTTACCTCATTGTAAGGCAGTTTGGGCTGTAATAGTAATATTTTTCTGTATCAGAAGAAGTGTCTATACACCAGAAAAGCTGGTTCTGCTTTCATCTGTTCTAAGGAGTTGACACTGGGAATTTGGCTTTCACTTCTGGATGCTACACTTAGGAGGGACACTGGGATGCCCAGCAGGGGTGGTGAATGTCTACAAGAGCATGGTCTAAGAGGAACAGTTGAAATTCTTGGTAGAAAAGAAAATGGGGGCACATGTGTCTGATTTTAAATGTTTAAAGGCTTATCATATGAAAGAGGGATTAGGGTCCTCCTGAGTGCCCTCATAAAACAGAGCTAGTATTAATGGATAGATGTGAGAAGAAGGCAAATTAGTTTATGAGGAAAAACCTTTAAACAGCCAGAGCTGTGCAAAAAATGGTGGCGATGGGAGGTTCTCTGAATCATGACATAGGAAGCTTTTCTTTATTGACAGTATTGAAGCAGGGGAAGAGTATTTTATACCAGCGTCATTGTCCAAGACTGAATTTGTCCTAGGGCAGTGGAATTGTATGTAAATAGTAGGGAATGGTTCTTAAATTGTGCAGCACCACTTGGTGCTCTGAGAAGGCTGATTTTCTGTTATTAAGTGCTGTGTCAAAGAATGCATAGTGTCTGTATTAATTTCCTAGGTATACCATAACAAAGTACTTAAAACTAGGTGGTATCAAACAACAGAAATTTGTTGTCTCAAAGTTCTACAGGCTAGAAATTTGAAATCCAGGTGTTGGCAGGGCCAGACTCCCTCTGAAATTTATAGGGGAGAATATTTCCTTTGCTTTTCCTAGCTTCTGAGGATTGCCATCAACTCTTGGCATTCTTTGGTTTGCAGCTTTGTCACTCCAATCTTTGCCTCTGTTGTCACATGGCATTTCTCTTCTCATAAAGATACCAGTAATGTTCGATTAGGGCTCACTCTAATGATTTCAACTTAACAACATCTACTAACACCCTGTTTCTAAATAAGGTCACATTGACAGGTACCAGGGATTACGACTTCAACATATCCTTTTGGAGGACACAATTTAACCATTAATGGCATCTCCAGGAGGCAGATATACTGTGCTTTCATACTGGCTCTGTCCTTGCCATGCTCAATTACCTAAGCAAGTCAGTTTACCTCTTGGCACTTCAGTTATGCTTCTGTAAAATGAGAGCAGTAACTTTCTCTGGCCAGACATAGATAAAGGACATGTGGACACAGTGGGGAAAAGGGAGGGTGGGACGAATTGGGAGAGTAGCATTGACATATATACACTACCATGTGTAAAACAGATAGCTAGTGGGAAGCTGCTGCATAGCACAGGGAGCTCAGCTCAGTGCTCTGTGATGACCTAGAGGAATGGGATGGAGCTGGTGGGAGGGAGGCTCAAGAAGGAGGGGATATATATATATATATATATATATATATATATATATATATATATCTCTTGTGTGTGTATATATATATATATATGTATATATATATGTAGTTGATTTACTTTGTTGTACAGCAGAAACTAATACAACATTGTAAAGCAATTATATTCCAATAAAAAATAAATGAATAAATACTATAATAAAAAAATAACTTTCTTTGGCCAACTGACAATGTCTGATGTGACTACGTAAAGTGTTCACACATGGTCATGTGATCTCAGAAGCCCTCATATATAGATATGTTTATTGCAACCCTCTCAATATAGGTGCATCTCCAAATGATAACCTTTTCTCATTTGAACATAATTAAAGCATGAAATGCTTAATCTCTAACAGGTATAAAAATTCTCATAGACACTAACTACAAAAGGCCAAAAGGCAGGGTCTGCAATAAGAACATGAGAAACAGCACAGCTTTATTTCATTTTGGAAGAGTCTGAGAGAATGAACTAACTTAATCAACACAATCTACCCAGTCCACATGAGGAAGAGGAAAACACAAGAGATCTGTTTTAGGATTTATTCTAAGATTTATGATCTAATTTTTCACCATGACAGTCACTTTGTTCCCACAACATCCTATTCAAAGACTTTCTGGTGACCTAAATCTGTCATTTTCTTTTAAAAGCCCCTGTTTTCCATCCTGTCCTTGATTTCCAGCTGTTCTTTGTGCTCATTGTTAATTACCATGAGTGATAATTTGGGGAGGCATGCAACATGTTTGCAAGCAAAGGGAATGAATGGTCTGGCATTTGAGGAAGGACTAAAAGAAACATTTCAGTCTGGAACCAGGCAAGCTGGAAGAATATGTTCTCAACAGCTTAAAGTAATGGATATGGACTGAAAATGGCAAAAACAATCTTGAAAAAGAAGAACAAAGTTAAAGGACTCATACTTCCTGGTTTGAAAACTTATTACAAAGCTACAGTAATCAAGACAGTGTGGTAGTGGCATAAGGATAGACATATAGATCAATGGAATAGGATTGAGAGTCCAGAAGTAAACTCTTACATTCATGACGAATTTATTTCCAACAAATGTGCTAAGATAATTCAATGGAAGAAATAATTATCCTTTTAACAAATGGTACTGGGAAAATGGAATATCCACATGTAAAAGAGTGAAATTGGACATCTACCTCACACCATACACAAAAATGAACTCAAATGGATCATAGACTTAAATGTAAGAACTACATCTAGAAAACTCCTGGAAGAAAACATGAGAGTAAACCTTAGTGACCTTAATTTAGGCAATGGTTTCTTTGATATCATACCAAAAGCAAAGAAATAGCAGAAAAAAAATAGCTAAATTGGACTTCATCCAAATTAAAACTTTCTGTGCTGTAAATGATACAATCAAGAAAATAAAAAGATAACCCACAAAATGGGAGAAGATATTTGCAAATCATATGTCTGATAAGAGATTTGTATCCAGAATATATAAAGAACCCTGACAACCCAATACTATAAGGACAAATAGCTCAATTAAAAAGTAGGAAAAGAATATTGAATATACCTTTATCCTAAGAAAATATACAAATGGCCAATGTGCACATGAAAAGGTGCTCAACATCATTAGTCTGTAGGGAAATACCAGGCAAAACTACAATGAAATACCTATAACTTCAAACTAACTAGGATGATTATAATAAAAAAAGGTGGATAAGCAAGCTTAGTGAGAGGAGAGTGTTGGAGAGGTCTCTGAGCCCTGACGTTCCAGGATGATTTCATCAGGCATAAGGATCTTAGACCACAGAAAGATGAATGGAAACAGAGGCAAAAGTTTCAGCCAGCCTGCGGAGGCCAGTGCAAATACCCAGAGTATGAATCACTGATCAGACACTCTCCACGTGCCTTGTGGCCTGATGAGGGGCCAGGGCCTCAGAAACCAGAATATTCTTAGCCAGTTGATGGAGATGATGGTGCATTTGCTGTAGATCACTGAAGAACATATCATGCAGCTGATGACCAAGCACATGCAGCAGGACCTGGTGCTGGAAGAGCAGAGGCATAATCAGGCCAGCCAGGAGCAGGAAGCCCTCCTGGACCACTTAATATGCCAACTGGTCTACCTCCTGTAGTCTGGGGCCATGGGTGGCCTGGGACTCCAACTGCTTTGCCCTTCCCAGGACTCTAGGGGTGAAGTCAGAGGTGGGCAGTGGGCCCATCATCCAGGCAGCCTGACCAGCTAGTTCCTCAATGGAGTGATTTTGAAGCTGCATTTGCCAGCCATGACCTATTCAACTGTGGGATTGACATCTCTGCCTTGTACCATTCCAGCTTCTAGGGCTACAAGAACTGCCATGGAGACAAATACCATGAGGACAAGAACACTTTGGGTTTCATTAATCTTGGTACCAGTGAGAATAAGCTGTGCTTTGATCTGATTACTGAAATTTTGAATCACAGTGACATGAACTGCATTGAGGAGATCCTGCTGCAATATCCTGATTAGAGAGGGCAACCATCCCTGGGAAGAAGTGGGCTCGTTCCTGACCTACTACTGCAAGACACCTGCCCACCTGGATCCAGAAAACTTGGTTGTTCTAAATGGCTGCCACTCTGTCTTCTCCGTGCTGACCATGGTTCTGTGCGATTCAGGTGAGGCCTTTCTGAGCCCTCACCACCTTCTATGGTGGCTTCCTCTTCAGCTCCCACCGGTATGTGAAAGTTGAGCTGATGCTTGTCCACCCAGACAGTGAGATCACCAGTGTGAACATCCATCCTTTCCAGCTCAAGTGTAGAAGGTGGAGCAAGCCCCACTTGAGGCTATGCTTAAGGGCAGTAAGGTCAGAGACCTTGTGTTAATTAACCCTCAGAATCCTCTGGGTGACCTCTACTCCTGGGACTCACTGAAGGAATACCTAGAACTTGCCAAGTGGTGCAACCTATGTGTCATTATAGATGAGATTTACATGCTATCTGTGTTGGATGAATACATGATATTTCACAGTGTTCTGGGCATGGAAAGTTTGCCTGGTTTCAACAGGGCCCATGTGATCTGAAGCACCAGTAAGGATTTTATCATTTCTGGCTTCTACTTTGGCACTCTGTATACCCACAACAAGGAGGTGGGCTCTGCTGTGAGCTCCTCTGGCTGCCTCTGCAGTGTTTCTGGCATCACCCAGCACAAACTGTGTTGGCTACTCCAGGACAGAGAACAGATTGACAAAGTGTATCCACCTGCTAACCCTCACAGGTACATCATTAACAAGTTGAAGGCATTGAAGATCCCCTTTCTCAATTGTGGCTCTGGCCCCTATATCTGGGTCAACTTGGAAAACTTCCTGGACCTGTGTGCATTGGAGGAAGAGCTGTTCCTCCATTGCTGCTTCCTGAACAATAAGCTGATATTGTCCCGTGGTGAGACCTACAAGTATTAGAAGCCTGAAATTTTCCACCTAATCATGGTGGATAAGCTCATCTGGCTAAAACACACTTCCCACATCAGTTCTATCAGGTGCTAGTGGAGCAGAAGCAGGATTTGATAGCGAAGCAGCTGGAGGATGCACAGAGGGAGTGAGCGCTCTGCCCTCCAGGCAGTCACTCCAGCCAGTCACAACGCTCAGGGATCCCTGCTATCAGCCTCTGGTCTAGAAGGCTGGGGCACTGAACTGGTGCTGTGACTGAGGAAACAATGGGCTCCTCCAGAAATGGGCTCATGTGACGCAGTCATCAACCTCCTTCAGCTGAGCATGTGTAATTTTTGGAAGCTTTGCATCTTTTTAGTCTCTGCTAGCCGTTGTGTGTGCAAAACATTTTTATGGGGTTGGGGTCGGAAAGCCTACAGGAATAAAGGGAACTCCCTGGGGCCCTATTTAGATGGGTGTATTTTTGTATTTGATGTCCTCTAAATTCTATATTCTCTTAAATTCCGGGCCTGCTCTATGTCTTGTTGATATTTTTCATAATCACCTTTGGGAGCTAGATGATTTTTTTGTCCTTCAAAAATTCTAAAGCAGGTTGAATGTGAAGAATAATGTCAGAGGTAGGCCAGAAAGGAAGGGAAAAAATGATCTCTAACTGAAGGAGCACATTCCAGGCGTTGGAGGCACTGTCCCATAGGATCCTGACAAGATCACACCATCCTTACCCATGAACGACTGAATGGCAGGGTGGGGATAGAATTCCAGAAGTTCCTGCTTCCAAACATCAGTTCTTTCCATTCTTGCCTTTTCAAAAGACTTCAAATGAATCTCTGTGGCAAGCCTGGGGTTTTCCTTTTCTATCTCTAGTGTTTTCAACTGTTCTAATCACACTGCTTGTGAGTTTCTCTGCAAAGCTTTTGCATATCTGAGCTTCAGGCCGAGCACTGATGCTGTGAGATGGGTGAGGCAGGGACCACCATCATTTTATAGATGATGAAAGGGCTTTTAGCACCAACTGGTGGCTTTGGTCAATCACTTCGGTTTGTGGCCATCTTCCCTCTCTTGAGTCTAGGTTTGGTGGTTCTTGTTCTTCAGTGACAATTTTCCTTTAAAAACATCAACAAAAAGCAGCATAACAACAAATCCCAATTCTTGAAGGGTTTTTTTTTTTTTAATACCAGAGAGTGTTCTTTAGAAATCAACTACAGCTAATAAAAACATAAAGGGAATTCATTGGAAAGATGAAGGAGCTATTGTGACCAGAGATGCTCTTGGGATCTCTGTTAACAGCAGCTAATAGTCTCATCAGGGAACTGTCCCTGGGATGGAAGCGTGGTGCCTTCCATGTAAGGGATAGGCTGTTTCTGTCTTCTGATCCACAGATTCAAGTAAGAGAGTGGAAAAAAAGAACATTTTCACATCTACACGCATCTCTCTCCATTATTTAGGTCTTTAATTTCTCTCAGCAACGTTTTTCTAGATTTCAGTGTAAAAATCTTACATACACTTTGTTAAATTTATCACTATATTATGCTTTTCATGTTATTTTAAAAGTATTGTTTATTAATTGATTTTCTAATTATTTGTTGCTAGTATATTGAAATAACTGATGTTAGTATATTGTATCTTGTATCTATCAAGAAAGTTGAAGGCTCTAAGGTTTTACCCACTTGCAAACTAACAGGTTTCACGAATGCTGACAGAAGGCATGAGAAGCCTGGGTCAGAGACAAATGACAACTTATTACTGACAGTAATAGCAGTAATCAGAGTATGACTTTTGCTTTGGTAGCCCAAGCCCTGCTTTCTACAGGGCAAAATGTGGAGGACCAAGTGATGCCTGCATAGGCAGTGGAGTGTGTTGCAGGAGAAGAGACCCACACGTAGGGAACCTGCTTCATTTATAATCAGCAGTAAGCCTGCCTGAACTTTAGCTCTGAGAGAGCCATTATTTTTCCTATGCTGAATAATCATAGTCATAATTTTAGTTCAACAATCTTTGTTTTACAGGTAAGGATACTGAGCCCAGGGAGGAAACCCAAGCTTTTACATCCACTTCTTTTCTTCTTTTTGTCCCCATGGTGCTTATTCTTGGTCAGTCTATTACCTCTTGTCTAGTTTATTGTCACAGATTCCCATATACTATGCCAATCTTCCTAAAGTTCTTCTTTGACTATTTGTTAATTACTTAATTAGTTAAGATGTTATTAATTCTTTAACAAATACATGTTGAACATTCTGTTTGTTTCACCCATGTTCCAGTCTCTGAAGTAAACATGACAGAGTTGTGCTGTTCATGCTGCATGAAGTTTATTTTTCACCTTCTGGTAAGGGAGACAGATGATAAATAAACAACAAAATGTATGTGTCGCTGTGTGAGAAGGAAATATGTTAGGTAATGCTATGAAGAAAACTAAAGCAAAGTATAAAAGTATAGAATGGTGGTGTGGAAGGTGCTATTTTTGATTTATCCCAGCAGGTACAACAGTGAAGTGAGGGACCCAGGTAAGCAAAGATCTGAGGGGAAAGCACGGCAATAATGATGTACCAACCAACAAGTGCAAAGGCCCTGAGGCAGGAAAACCTTGATGTATTTGACAAAAAGCAAGAAGGACAGTGTGGCTGGAACAGAGCAAATCTGGTGACGACTGGTAGGAGATAAAGTCAGAAAACATACAGAATGGCCAGGTCATCAGAGTCCCATGCCCCAACCTGTTCAAATGTTTCCATATATTTCAATGAACAAAAGTCAGACTCCTTGATTGGGTAACCGAGGCTCCCCACTGCCTATTTTTTTTTTTTACCTTTTCTAACTTTACTTTCATAGCCCCCTAACATGAATTCTTCACATCAGCCCAGCTAGTGTATTCATCAGACCCCAAGTTACTTTTCACAGCTCTGCTACTAGAACTTTTTTCCACTATACAACCTCTGACTATTGAAATTGGCAAGATAGGTCTAGTTCAAAAGTCCTGCTTGTCAGTGCCATGTATGAAGTTATATCTCCACGTTAGACTTTATGTGTGTGTGTGTGCGTTTTGTCTTTTCTATAGTGCATTCCAAGCTCCTAGAGACTTGCTCATAGCACCTTTGTATCTCATTTATATCTGGTGTGGAGCCTTATAGATATTAAAATATGATTTAAAGGTTTTTTGATTGAAGAACCATATGTTTATAACTTTGGAAGACAAAAAGATTGCAAAGTTGCATCCTTTCATCTGAAGGATAAAATAGGGGAATGATAGAAATATACATTATAATTTGTTTCTAGATTGTTAGTTAGCTGTTATTGAGTAAATACTTATATGAATGAGAAAATCTCATAGATGAATGCTCTAGGTTTTTCTCAAGTGTGGTAAATTCTCACATCCTTAAACAAAAAATACTTTTTAATCGCTTTTCATCTGGAGAATAGACTGTGTAAACTAACCCATCACTTATGAATCTCTCATTGTAAATAATGAAACTATAAAATTGTAGATGATATACATTAAAATAATAACGTATTTATTATAATAATAATATATTATAATATTTGTTATAATAATAATAAACTCTTAAAATAATATACGTTTCTTTTAAGAGTTCCAATACTCTCAGAAGATTTTATCAGTGGTATCATTGACAAGGAAACTGTACAGTTTGTTTCAAATACATTTAGGAAACTGGAATCGATTTTTTCTCAAGGCTTTACAAACTCATCTTTCAAGACCTGCTATAATTTTGATGTCTCAAAGTAATACAAGCAACTTTGTGCCCAGTTTGTCTCTTTTTTTCTCTTTTTCTTGTTCTTATTCCTTTTTCTTTCCTTCCAAAGTGTGAGTTTTCTTTGTTGTTTTGTTAAAAGCATGCATACTAATTTTGAAGATCAAATACTATGGAATATACATAACCAAAAATATCATTCACATAAAAATATTATTAGCATTTTAATTTAATATTCTTTAATCTGTATCTCTATTTCACTTAGTATTATTGAATGGATATCAATAAATATAGATCTATATCTTTATTTTAATTACCTCACAATATTTCTTTGCATGTTTATGTATACTTAGTTCCCACTTATTTCTAAGGACCATATTTCTGGTTTCAGAAGGAATGCATTATCTTCCACTGAAATAATGAAAGAATTATTGTTACGAAATAATGCTTCCATGAAATAATTTTACAAGCAATGTCGAACATTTAAGGATGCTTTAATATTTTGTAGTGACATCAATTTTTCAATAGAAAATATTTGGCCAAGCGTGACATAGACAACATACATTTGAGCTTGGGTGAGTTTCTAGAGGTGATTTAAATGTTATGTGATAAAGTTATTTTTACCCTAGCTCACTGGTTCTTAATCCTGGCTGCATATTATACTCATGCCTTGAACTTTTAAAAAATATTGACACCTAGACTACCTCCCAAACAAATGAGATTAAATCTTTGGATGAAACCAGAGCTTCTGCTGGTTTTAGAAGCTTCTAGGTGAATATGAAGAGAGAGGGTTGAGAACCACTGAGACTATTTCTAAAATAATTTGTGCAGAATTTGTACCAGAAGCTTAATAAAAAAAAATGTTTCTTTTTAATTTTGAGGAGAATGGAAGTTTATCTTAAAATCGGGGAAATGTGTATACATATAGAGTTTGTTCATTCTAGTTTGTAAAATCTCTTTTTGTGTATGCAACTTACTCCTAGATATTCTATGTGAATCAAAATTAAAGCTACTGGATGGTTTGAAAAGAATATCTTATGGCTACTTATCTTTCTACTGAGTACATGCCACAGTGGTTACCTTGAAAGCTCAAAGCTCCTGGAAATACATTAGTTTGTGAAAGTTTTATTCTAAGTGGAACATTTTGATAATGCAGCATTTTGGATTAGCTGAACTGAAGTATATATGGCTTCCTTTGAAAGAGGACAAAATGTAAGAAGGGGGAGGAAAACAGGAAAGGTGAGAGGGAGTCTACTCTCACTTTAAGTCACGGAACTGGATTTTGATATGAATGATGCCTCAAGGCCGTAAGCATAGGTAGGGACAATATCTTACTTTTCATTTCACCAGCTACAGAAATAAATGGAACTTTGTCTACTTGCACAAACTTCAAAGAACGAAAACCTAAAAGCATCCAATAAAGGTGGTTTTCATTGAAATAAAGTCTATAGAAAGCAGTGTTTTCAATGAAACATTGACAAATGATAGGCAAAAATATCTCACGAAAACACTGATTTTTTTTTTTTGGTGTTTCTCTTTCTTGTATATATATATTTTTTAATCACACATAAAATGATGGTAGGGTAATGGCTAAAGGGCAACTCTGAACAAATGGAAAACTTTTGTCTTCGAATTAACGTTATCTCAATTCTCAAATACCAGGAATGTTTGCATTTTGAATAGAATTTTAAGACATACTCTCATGAAAGAAAAGTAATGAAAACATATTTGCTGCTGTTAAGAGTTTGTAAAACAGGCTAAGATGCAGGAAATAAATCAATATAACTGGATTTTTTCACCCAATTATTACTGTTCAGGTATGGTTTTTTGAATCTAAGATTATTATAGAATACACCTCTCACAAAATAATTCAGGGGTGGTTTTTGTTTGTGTTTTTAAAAAATTTCATAAGCAGTTTTAACAAATTGGAATAAATTTGATGCCATTCAATGATAAGTGTACTTTGCAAGTTTTCTTTTTGAATTGTTTGTGTTTAAGTCCGTAAAGAACCCACATTACTGTTATAGCATAATTTATTGTTGTAGCAAATATTCACTGATCAGGACTGACTATTTAATAGTAGGTAGTCCTACAATTTCATGTGAAAATTATGTGGAAAAAAATAAACAGGATAACTCAGACAACTGTGGAGGTTTTCAATATCTAGAAATTTGACAATATGTAGATAAAATGGTCAAATAATTATTTCAATATTTTAAAATGTTGGGATAACCTTTAGGTATAAAATTATACTTCCTCTTCTCCATAAATTAAATGATCTTTCACTTAAAGAGTTGGCTTTAGATAACAGCACTTCACAGATAAAAGGGTTTTATAAAAACTCTTGAAATTCAGACAATTAACACTCCTGGAGCACTGGGTTCACAAAATGATTTAGAAGACTATCAAAAATAGAAGAGATAAATGAAAAGTTTTAAATGAGCAGAATTTCCAAATTGATCACTAGAATCAATCAGAGTTTAAGTCATTTTTCCTGGGAATGATTTAGGGCAAATAGGTATGAGATGGTGGGACTGGATCAAAAAGTGTTCTTCTTTTTTTTTTTCCTTCCAGTTTTATTGAGATATAATTGACACACTGTATAATTTTAAGCACTATGTAAGTTTAAAGTGTATAGCATAATACTTTTACTCAGATATATCATGAAATGATGACCACAATAAGTTTCGTGAACATCCATCATCTCAAATAGATACAAAATAAAAGAAAAATATTTTTCCTTGTGATGAGAACTCTTAGGATTTACTCTTTTAACAACTTTCATATATAACTTACAGCCTTGTTAATTATATTTATCATGTTGTACATTACATTCCTGGCCCTTATTTATCTTATAACTGGAAGTTGGTACCTTATGACTATCTTCTTCCAATTCCCCCTTATTCCCACTCACTGTGTCCTTCTTTTTTAATCCTAAGAGGGCATACTTATATCAGTCAAAGAACTTAGTTATGATCATGTGATTTTTTTCACATCACTATTTTTTGTTTCAGTTCTGTTCTAGCCTGAGCTCAGAATTGTACTGCTTGAAGCAGTGTTACAGTAAGTCTCCTACATATGAAACTTCAAGTTGCGAACTTTCAAAGATGCAAACGTGCGTTCGCATGTCCAGTCAGGTAAGTTAGTTCACGTGTCTGGCGTACATTGTCACGTGCACGCATCCTCTACAGGTAGTTGTGCTTTTGTGTTCTTTACTGTACAGTACTGTATAGAGTACAGTAGTACAGTATCTTTATTTCAAGCCCAGGATGTCCGGAAGCAAGCGTAAAAGCAGCAGTGATGTAGCCGGTAATGCTAAGAAGCTCCAAGTGTTAATGATGGAAACAAAAGTGAAAATGATTGAGAGAGTGGAGCGAGGCAAAAAGATGGTAGACCTGATGGAACTGGAGGCCCAGAGAAAGGACAAAGAAAGAAAAGAGGAAGAAGAAGTAACTGAAGAACCGAAGAGATTCAGGATGCATGAAATGGCGAGGGGATTTTCTTTATTTGAGGAGGCACTGTTAGTTTTTGAGGCATAGGACCCAAACACAGAATGGTACACGAAGGTTGGAGCAACTGTTCACAATGCAATCCAGTGCTACCGTGTCATCTATGATGAGAAAAAAAGAGCTACTACCCAGACATCACTGGATCACTTTTTCAAGAAGGTAGATAGAATTGAATCCAGCAAGGAACCAGAACCTGTGCTATCAACGTCCGGCGTGAGTGAAATTGCAGCTTGCCCTCCGTCTCCTATTGCTGATGATCCTTCAGCTCTACCATCTCCCACCTCCTCTCCCTCCTCCAGTCAGTAACTCTTCTTGCCTGTTCACTCGATGCCAGCCCCTGGATGCCAGCTGTTGTACTGTACTATTGTACTTTTCATGGTACAGTACTATAAGATTAAAAATGTTTTCTTTATCTTTTGTGTTTGTTTTTTAATGTATTATTTGTGTGAAAAGTATTATAAACCTATTACAGTGCAGTGCTATATAGCTGATTGTGTTAGTTGGGTACCTAGGCTAACTTTGGTGGACTTAACGAACAAATTGGCGTTATGAATGTGCTCTCGGAATGGAACTTGTTCGTATGTAGGGGACTTAACTGTAATTTCAGCCTATGTGAAAATTTTGTGTTAGAGTTAAATATTACTTTTATTTTGCACTAAATATGATAGTGGGTGGAGGGAAGCTATGAAAAAAATGTACAGTATTAGGTAAGCCTAATTGCATATGGTGATGAGAACATGTAAGTGGTAGCCAGGAGCTCTGAGTTCTGGCTTAAAATTTGCCTCATTCTCCTTGTGTGACCGTAGCAAATCATTTAACTTCCCTGTGGTTCTGTTACTTCATCAGTCAGACGGAGACAATAATATCTACGCATTCATTCACAGATTACAATTTCCTTAAGGGCAGAGATCTTGTCATTTTCAAGAGATTTTTCCTAGCATTTTTTATAGTGCTAGGCACTGATAGGTACTTGAAAACAATTGGTCTAAAGTTTAATACATGAATGAAATGAATTGAGGCATTAGGCATTAAATTTATTGAAAATTGTAAATATTAAATAATTATACCATGGTATTATCAAAGAAAACATGTAGATGGATTATGGAGACATATGTCAATTAAGTTTGATTATTTTCATTAAATCGAAGATGATAACTGTACGATTCAGCAGAAATATCACTGCACTGGGAATCAGGAGACTTAGGGTCCAAGAACAGCCTGGAGTCCCCCCAAAGGCATTGAGTCATGGAGTTGTGTAGGTGGAAATGTTCTCCGAGGTGTACTTCTCTTTGTTATTTTATGGAAGAGGAAAGCAGCACTCATGTATCTGTGGACCTAGAGCTGCTGATAGCCAGGTCTCTTTGCTTCATCTTTCGAGCTCTTCCCTCCATGACTTGGCCAAGTCCCTGACTACACTAGCTGGTTGTCTTCTCTAAAAGGTTGAGCTAGGTGATCATAGGAGTTTCTTAGGGTTACAAATTTCAGATCATTTATGGGGGATATCTCTTCCTTTCTTGGTTTTTATCTCCTATTTGCATCTTTAGTAAATTAAAACAAGGTTTCCTTCAACACATGGATGGATAAAAGATACTTCAATAATGTTTGTTGTCACCTTGCTGACACTTTATTTCTGAATGAAACAAATGAACCACAAAATAACAACAGCAACTCTATAATACATTTTAAAGGAGCTTGATTCTCAGACTTCTTTGCCAAGGAATGTCTGGCCTTTTCCCATTCTAACTTGTGCAAGGCTTAATCCTGTTTCAAGGCAAAACATTTCCAAAGTTGCTAGTGAATATGGAGCAAACAGTTCTGGACTCACTCCTGGTAACCTGAACAAACTATTCTGCAAACTTTCATTATATGGGGGGAAGGAGACCACAGTGACAGGAAGGCCCTTCTTGCCAAATGGGTAAAGTTAGAAAGAAAACAGGATGTTGACATGGAGAAGAAACAAAGAGTTGCCTGAAATCCTTCAGAGAATGCAGAAGTTTCCACAATTGTTTTACTCTCTGGTAATGATTAAGGATGCTTTAAATTTGTTGTGCCTTAGAAAGTTAGGTGTTGAAACATTGAATATCCATTAACATTTTAAAATATTATTTTTCTATCTATCTTTCTTTTTAAAAAAATTCCCTTCTAAGAGATTTATTAGTTTCCAAGGAACCTGGGTCCTTGACGATTTTGTCAAGTTCGAGACTTCTTTTAAGTGAGAAAGAAATCAATTTCTAGTGTTTAAAGAACGCCATTAGTTTAGATTTTCTTGCTTTAGAACAGAATTCTAACTGAAACTTCAACTTTTCCTCAGAAAACAGTCAGTTTTGGCTTTACTGTAGAAACTTACACTCATCTAGAAGAGGGATATTCCCTACATCTGTTCTGATTTGGACAGTTCTGGGATTTCTGGTGCATTTCTAAGTCATTCATAGATCAGAGGACTCTTCAGAAATCAGTCCTTTGATGGGGGGGGGGGTGGAGGCAATTTAGAAATTTTGAAATTGTCGTTTTACTGTCGTTCACCTATAAGTATTTTCTGATTTGCTTTATTTCATTCTCCTTTACACAAGGGTTACTAAGTATATGTTATCTATTTATTTCTTTATGTACTTTTTCTTTATTTATTTTAGTTTCCATATGGTGGGGTTTTCGTTGCTTCATTTTGCTACTCAACTCACTGCAGTTCCAGGAACTGATTTCCTGATACTCACAGGGCTAGGCTGGATCTGGATTAGATGGTGCGGTAAGGCCTTTGAATCCTCCTTATGTTGGCATTCACCCAGCTGTAGGATATTAAAGGAAAAGGTCAAGCTCAGCCCTTCCATTGGCTCTGTGGGATTTCTTGCTCAGTTTGCCCAATCTAATAGTTTTTCCTAGTTCTAATAAGCCTCAATTTTTGATATGCATATGTTGGAATTGTTTTCCTGAAGCTCTCAATTCCTTGCTGCTTTTGTCCAATAAGAACATAGAGTGGGGGACCATTAGCATCCTGTGGGCCAGCCTCCTGCTTTCCATTCCTATTGGTATTACAAACGGACTGCTTTTCCTTCCTTCATTCAACAAATCTTTATTGAGAATTCACTATGCTTCAGTGCCTGGGATGTAGCAATAAAATGGTAAATAGTACAAATAAACTTTCTTGACTCTTTCCTTTTAAAATTGTCTTCCTTTTTTTTTTTTTGTGAGGAAGATGTTCTGTTCCTCATTTCTTGATTTGAATTCTTGACTCTTATGTTTTCAGTCTTTCCTGTTTTCTAATATGACTATAGCCATTTGTCATGTAAAAGACTGCTTAGCTGCAATTCAGAAATTTTGAAATTGTCCTTTCATTGTCATTCACCTGTAAGTATTTTCTGATTTGCTTTATTTTTTGCTCCTTTACACAAGGATTACTAAGTATGTGTTTATATATTTATTTATTCATGTACCTTTTCTTTATTTATTTTAGTTTCCATATGGTGGGGTTTTATTACTTCATTTTGCTTTTAAGCCACTGTAGTTTTCCTTCAACCATATAAATATAAATAATACATTTATATAAATAGAAGTTCCCGAAACATCTCTTCCTAATCACCACCCATGATTTCTTAGCTTCTCTCATAGATCTTTCTTCTCCTACCATTCCTTCAGTTTTATTTTCCCCCACGATTGATTCTCATTTCTCATGTGAATTCAGTTTAAAAATAAAGAAATATAAATAAAATAATGAAACTCATAACTCTGAGTAGACAAGGGGCTTTATTAACCTAGAAATTAAAATGTATCAGGAAGTGCAGGATGGTTTAGACCTGGTTTAGTGTGACTTCTAGCTCAGAAAAGTTCACAAGGATGTTTCTGAATTTGAATGTCATTCAAATGCTTTGGAAGACTTATTGACTGATGCAGGAAGAATGGCAGAGGAAATGTGACAGGTTCCAAGGAAATGAAAATATTTTCTCTAATATAGGATATAATAAATGGTAATAATAATAAAAATAAATTAAGTAAAAGGTTTTGGTGTGTGTTTGATTTTTTAGAGGAGTGGTTCATGATAGGAAGCTAAGTGATAAATTTCCTTGGCTGGGAAAGAGGAATCTACCTTGTCCCAGTTAACAAAATATGACCAATACCAGGAGAGACTCATTAAAACGTTGTCCACATTCTCTGAGCAGAATGGAGAGTTTGAAGACAAACATAATTTATTGAATGTCAGATTATTTCAGGCCTATGAGTGTCATGCATTTTTACCAGTTACTTAATTGCACTGTCTCAATTGTATACATTTGAAATAATGTCACCTGCTCAAACATACCTAGAACTCTTTTATGTATCAGATAAAGATGTTCTAAAAATCATGTAGTTTCAAAAAATGTAGTATATCATTACTATTACATGTCGCATAGTAATAGTAATCATCTTGTTGGAATTAAAGGTCCACAATGACATGAAATTTGTGTTATGACATTATTTTTAAACATAATTCTTAAAAAATACTGCCCAGAAAACAGTAGATAGAAATAATAACAGCTTGCACAAGTTGAGCATTTTCTCTGTGTCAGGCACTATGTTAAACAGTTTTCATGATTATATCATCACATTCTCACAATACTAGCTATCGTTGCCCTTTGTAAAGAGGAAATTGAAGCTTAGGGAAGTTATGCCAACTTGCCTGGGGTACAAGTATGTAGGGGTAATAAGTGGTGGCTCTTGAATTAAAACCAAGCCAGTCTGACTCCAGAATTCAAGCCTTTAACCAAAGTGCCCAACTGCTTCGCCAGTTTGAAATCTGAAATTTGATTAAACTAAGTGTATGAGAATCATGAGCTTGGCCAGTGGTGACAGAAAAATAATTGTTAGTTCAATATAACAAAGAGTCCAGAATTGTTATTGCCTCTGACAACCACACCTTAACTCTGGTCTAGACCTACATGAGACTGGTCATTCTGGGCAAGGGAAGTCAAGGAGATCAGGTGGGGTCATAGCTGCATGGAGGCTATTGTCAAGGGCCTTGCTTTTGTTTGTGGTGGTGGGTTCATCAGGTTTACTACATTATTGAAAATTTTCAGTTCAAGAATTCGCTAACTGGGGCTTCCCTGGTGGTGCAGTGGTTGGGAGTCCGCCTGCCGATGCAGGGGACACGGGTTCGTGCCCCGGTCCGGGAAGATCCCACATGCCGCGGAGCGTCTGGGCCCGTGAGCCATGGCCGCTGAGCCTGCGCGTCCGGAGCCTGTACTCCGCAATGGGAGAGGCCACAACTGTGAGAGGCCCGCGTACCGCAAAAACAACAACAACAAAAAAACTCACTAACTAAAAGCAGACCTTGCCTTAAATGCAACAGTGATGACTCTGTCATGAACCGGGATTACGACTAATCCAAACTCCAATCCTCTGTACTCAATGATGCAAAATAAATGATAATAAAAGGGAGAGGGAGAATTAAATTTGCGTGTTCTCAGTTTGAGAACTTTCCTTTAAATACCATTTTAGAAGTATCTGAGGAGACAATATTCTCTTTTCCCAGTGTGTGGCACTCTTCTTCCATCTGATCTCCTGCCTTCTCAGAAAACCATCTCCAGAGAACTTAAAAGTTCCTGTCTCACTTCTCAGTCTCACCTGATGACTTATTTTGTCTGGAGTCTACCTGTTAGAAGTTAAGCAAATTATTTTATTAAAGAATCTAATCTTGAAGAGAATTTGGGAAATTGGGCATGTGGGGAAATTTTGAATGATCGGGTTTTAAAAATGGGGAGGGAACAAAATATAAAGCTGACCTGCCTGATGGACTTATGACCATGGATCAACAGTTTTAGAGAGAGTAGGACCAAATCTTCTACTTTGACTCACTGAATGTAGATCATGGCAGTTTGTGTGTGGTCTTTTCCACCTGGGAATCTGGAAACCTGAGCACTTTTCTCCTTGTCCCTAACTTTTTGAGTTAAGAAATAATAAACAACTCTGGCTTAGAGTTTCTTTTCTTTAATATTAAGAGACTTGAGCAGATGGTATTTAAGCTTCTCTTTACAGAAATAGATACATAGATGGATGATAGATAGATAGAGATATAGGTCTCTCTCTCTCTTGAAGTACCTTGGCATATTGAATAACGAGTCAAGTTTATGTAACAGTATTCTTACTTTGCAAATTATTTGTTGAATACTGAATACTACATGTCATAAGAAGGTAAGTTTCTGCTTTGGAAGTTTATACTGAAAAAGTCCTCTCTAAGTAGCCTGCAACATATGTGAATTGACTGCACATTCACAAATTGCTTTTATTCAGCCTAGGTTCCCTAGGCTCTCTGCTATGCCTCAACCCCTTCCTTTCTATGTATATTCTACTCTCTTACTTCCTCTGGAACCCTTATTTATCCCTCCTTAGAGTATTGCAAACAGGAGTCCTTGTGTAGGCAACTTGCTTAAAGGAAAAGAATTGCACATAAATTAGTCTGTTTTACTCTTTATTCTCATTCCCTGTGATTCCTCTGCCCAAGTTGGGGGTGGGGAGGGTGGAAGTTGGGGAGGAGTACTTCCATTTAAACAAAAGAAGTGTTTTTGTTTTAGACTTTGCAGCTGGCTTGCCTTTGGGTGGTCATAGGTTAGGGGGAAACACATGTCTATAAAACTCAAATGAGGAAGATCATTTACAATCAGTGTTTAACATTACTTCTTGTTCTTACAATAACTCTGCAAGATAGATTATTACAATCTTTATTTACGAATGAGGAAACCAAGGCTTAATGAGTTAAATAAGTTGTCTATGGTGGCAACATTAGTGAGTGGCTGAACTAGAGTTGTGGCCAGGTTCACTGACTGCAGGGTGTGGCACCCCACAGGTACGGGGTGTTTCGTGAACAAATTCAAGAGAGCAGAGGTTGTGGGGTGCCCTCTTGAATTTATTCACCAAACACCCTGAACATTAGATCAGTGATCAGAAAGAGAAGACATCTAATTACTGTCTACAGTGGAACTTTAGCTTCCTAACCATCCTATCAAAGAATCTCAGAAAGAAAATTTAAATTTTTTGCTGAATTGTAAGAAGAAAATGATTCATATTACTTATATAACTAATATCCTAACTTGGTTTCCCCACACAGTTGATAGTATTGTTTCTTGAAGCACCTGAATTGAATTTAGCAGTATGACTATGTAAAAGGATCACTTTTCACACCTCACTGATATTAATATGGGAGTGAATCCACTATAACCATGGCAAATTCTGAAGCTAAAGGGCATGCTAAGAGAATCAAATTCAACCCTGGCTTGGCCTCTTCTTACTTTTGACCTTCAGTGACAATATATCCATGAATATGAACACATATACCTTACTTATTTCACACAGTAAAGAATAAAATTAATAAGGTTACAAACAAAAAAAGAATGTCCCAGAAGCTTTTAATGCAGTTCTAAGATAACTTCTTTAATTTGATTTTGGCCCTTATCACCATTATTGTTTTTAACTTTCTTTTTTTTTTAATTTTTATAAATTTATTTTATTTATTTTTATTTTTGGCTGCATTGGGTCTTCGTTGCAGTGCGCGGGCTTCTCACTGCAGTGGCTTCTCTTACTGCAGAGCACGGCGTGCGGGCTTCAGTAGTTATGGCGCACGGCCTTAGTTGCTCCGCGGCCTGTGGGATCTGCCCGGGCCAGGGCTTGAACCCGTGTCCCCTGCATTGGCAGGCGGATTCTTAACCACTGTGCCACCAGGGAAGCCCATTAACTTTCTTTTTTGATCTGTATTCTTTCCTCATTTTGAAGTCCAATGATGGATGAACTCAAGGGACGAACTTAGACATACACCATCAGTGTTCAATCTTATCTGTATCATTTCACTGCGCAACAGTTCTAATGCAAAATTAATGGCACACGATAGTGGCAGGAAGATGTAGATTGCTTTAATTAGTGCTATAAATTGTCTAAATATCTGTACATAAGAATCAAATGGGATTTACATTCAGCCCCAAGTTTCCTTACATGATCTAATTTTTAAGATTTATTTCATGTTTTACTTATCTAACTTTGTCATTACTTGGGATATAAAGACTTAGTAAATCAAGAACAAACATTATCTACATGACATAATCTGCCTCTGGAACTATTGCAAAATGGTCAATTCTAGAAGTGTTGCTGCTGGAATATTTTAATAAGCCAAGCTACATTTTATGATTTGAATGCCAATTGTAAATATATGAACTAGATACAGTTCATGGCACCTTTGGGATATAAACAGAGCTTTAACATGAATAATTTAGTTACAACTCCTACGTAAAACTGAAGTTAGTTAGGGGTGCTAGTGGACTTTCTTTAGGAATCTTTGCTAGTCACAAAGGGAAATTGCTGGGAAGATCTAAAACTGTGGCCTTAATCTAATAAAAAGAACTGTTTCCTTACTCTCATCCCTCCTCTATAGTTTCTGCTGCCCCAAGTGGAGTTGATAATGTTGTGGGATTGACTTGGAAGACACGATCAATGGACTTGGAAGAGAAGCTACAGATCCTCTTACGAACTCTTTTTTGATTTAACAGTGAGAAAAACCAAGGCTCAGAATCCAATTAGGCAGCCTTCTGATTCCCAGTCCCTTGTTCTCTTTTCTACTCTCCCTCTACTTCTGTTTAGCACCTTCAAACCACACAAGGTCAACAGCTTATTTGATGCATTAAGTCACTAACTGTCTGCTTTCTACCCAACCTAAATGAGGTTTCTAACAGGTTGTTGAAGAGCTGCACATCTCTTGTTTCTACCTATAATAACAAAATTCCCCTAAAGCAAAAGATCCCTTACTCAAAAGCTATGAGAGCCAGAAACATGTATTTCTTGTTATGCAGTAACAAGTTTTGAGAAAAGAAAAATAAACTTTTTAGGTGGCTTCAAATACCACTACACTCTGTTAGGTTAGATTTTTCCTAGCTTACTCCCGTTCATCTCTTTAGGCATTTAGACTTTAAATTTTAACAATGTTTGACTTCTATGATAATTTCATGATATTTAATGATAAGACTCTCATGCCATTGCACACTTGAAAAATCTATATAATGCATTTTGGACTTCATAGGCTCTTGGAACTAGGAAGATATTGTAAATAATAAAATGTAAAACAAATCCACTAAGGTACACTTCTCTGTTGGATGACATATGTACTAGCAAACCACGTTTTAAGAAATGTAAGTACTCTGTAATGACATATGACTAAGACAGTCCATTTAAAAGTGTTATTCGATATGTACTTGGTAGCAAATCAAAATCAAATGATTCCAGTGTCAAGGATGCCCCCTTTTCATACTCTACTATGTACATAATTGAAATCTGAAAGGGAAAAGTTTGTTTTTCTCAAAGAATGCTACATTTACTTTGAGCTCTAAGTGATTTATAAAAACAGATAGGAGTACCAAAGTACTTTCCAGATAAATGAATTACATGCTAATTTTTAAAAGGTAATGTCTTCTAAACTATTTGTCTTATAATTTTTAGTATACAAAGTAACTATTCTGGGTAGCGTCAGGGAAAAATGAGATGTGTGAAAAAAGTATTTCCCTGCGTGATAGGATATACATTAATAGGAACAGACAGAGGAAAAGCAAAGGGGCACATTTTGTCCTGAGCACCGCAGCTCTCTATGTTCTAAGCCTCTCATCTAGGTCAATGGAAGCGCTAGCCATCACAGACCTTCCCCGAGTCGTGGAATCAGTGGGAGGACCCTGACCAGGACAGCCAGCCACAGGCTCCCAGCCAGACTTCCTTTCACCTCTCCTTCCCTTCTTCTCCCTGCAATCCTATGCTGGTACTCTTTATGGAGTTTCTCTTGGCTAATTTCTGGAATAGGTTGCCCTGGTTGGACTTTTTATAAGAAACTATTTGAGACTGAAAACAAGGTCTTTTGTTTTTAAATTTCATTTGATCAGATGATGCCTTGTAGAGATGACACCTTAATGGTAGTATTTTAAGCATCCGGGGGAGGACGTAGGTGAGACATTTAAAAACACAGGCTTTCCTGGTTCCTCTACTCAAATTATACAGTCAGCCACCATAGCAAGCTGATCGGTTCCAATAATGTGAGTCTCCCAGGCAGTTTGTATTTTCATTCATTTATTCATCCAACAAAAATTTACTGAATGCTGACAAAGGGTCAGGCACTGTCCGAGGTGTTGGGCCAACAGCAATGAACAAGATAGGCACAATCTTTGCCTTCACGGAATTTATAATATGACAAGTGAGATACATGTGATGCATATAATGAAAGGTGAAGGACAGGTCGTTATGGGAACACAGGACAGGTAGAGCTAACGTATCTGAAGAGGCAGAGAAAGACTCTGGGATGAATAAGCCAGAAACAAGGGCTGACCAGGTAAGTTAGCCACCCAGCAGAGCCCCAGATGCCTGCTATCTCGCTAGCCAAAGACATTTCTCTGCTTTCTGTCGGGCTGTTCTCGCCATTCCCAGCCTAATGACGGTTGGCACAGAAATGAGAGAAACCATAACCTTTGCTGAGGATTGACATTTATACTTCACTTTCTATTATTTACTTGGTTGATTTGGCTTGTGCTTCATTAAAGAGTAGAAACTTAGGACATTTTTTGTAAATGTGGTAGGTCTTCTGATCAGTTTTCATTAGTCTGACATGAAACTGAAGGTTTGGGAAACAGATAAGTACTTAGAATTATAAAAGATTAATATATAGTAGGGGCTGAGCCAGAAAAAATGCTTAAAAATAAGGCAAAGTCAGAATATTTACTTAAAACATGACTAAACAGTTCAAAGACTACATTCAGAAAAGAAGACCTTTTAAATGACCTGGTAAGAATTATAATTCACTTTTCATTGGACACTCCACACTAGAATACACACACAACACACACATACAACTCTCTCAATGACTGTGTGTTTTTCTTAAGGTTAGAATGGTGCTTTAGTAATAGGAATATTTTAAACATTGTGCTGTTAGAAATTTTTGTTTTAAAACAAAGTCAATATTCTTTAAACAAATACTTTCTGGATAGCTGCGGGTGGCACTCTGCCACACGCTAGAAACGAGGAAGGGCACAGGACAAAAGCAGTCCTGCCTCTGCACTGCTTGCAATGTATTTTGATTGTTTTACTCAAACTCAGAGTGTTTTCACTGCTCTAAAAACTTTCAAATATGCTCTTTTATTGGAAAACTTCAAAACATTATTCTAAAATAATACCATGTAAAATGTTGTCATCTACTTCATCTTAAGTGTTCTATAAAATACTCTCAAGTTCAAACGTGTATGGTTTTCATTTGACCAATCCGCCCAATAAGCACTAGATTGCTGAGAATTCTATACAGTACCTACTTTTCACCTCTCAAGGGTTGACACACTGGTCTACTAGATTATTTCTTATATGACTGTACCATTAACAGATTTGAGGAAGTTTATTTTCTTTATTGGACCCCTTGTTTCTTTAATGCCTTTTTAAAAAATTATTAATTCTTGTTAGGTGGCAATCACAAGTCAGGCCCTCTCCTATGTCTGTGTCTTTTGCTTCTGCATGTGCCATTTTTTCTGACTTTGAACTCTAAGAAGAAAAGCATCATCATTTTTTACTCCACTCAGCACAAGTTTTGTAGGTGAAAGCAAGATACTCTGGGCAGAAATCTAATTCAAATAAAATTAAGCACTGTGAAGAAGAAGCTATATAGACCTCCTTTTAGGAAATATTTAATGAGTGTAAGACAAGTATATATAGGAGACACTAGTTAAAATGTGAAGGAGTTAGTTTTAGAATAGGCAGGTGCTAATTTTAACAAGGGAATAAAACAATCTATGAAACTCATTAATTTTAATGCCTGGTATAGACCTCCAGTAATCTTTACATCAGGGTTGTCAAACTGGCCTGCAGGACAAATCTGGCCCATGGTCGCTTTTTGTAAATAAAGTTATAGTGGGACACAGCCTTGCCCATTCCTTCATGTACTGCCTATGGTTGCTTTTACACTATAATGTCAGAGTTGAGTAGCTGCAGCAAAAACTATATCACCCACAAAGCTGAAAATATTTACTATCTGCCACTTTACAGAAAAAGGCCTACTCTAAATAATTTTGCTTTGTTTCTCCTTTTTTGATTAACAGTAGATCAACTTCTACTAGTCAAAGACAGTTGTCCAACAGAAGCCTGCCGTGTTATATAAAATTGGGCAAAAGAATCAGATTTATAAACCGATCATGAATTATATTGCCTTTTAGTACAGACAGTAAGTTATATGACATACGAACCCAACTGATCTCTGCAAAATTCTCTGGAACTCAGATGCAGGGAGGCAAAAGTTTGTAAAAATGCAAACTTCAGAGAAATATTGTGTCTCATTATGAAGCGAAAAAAGTCAGAAATACCTCTGTGACATTTTTCACAAACACAGATAGATATAGTGATTACACCCTCAGGCAGCAATCTATTACCCTCAGGCAGCAATCTATTTCAAAAAGAATAGGCTATGAGGATAAGTACATCTGCTTTGAATTCTTATTGATTTTCTAAGTCAGTGTTTATACAACAAATGACCTGATGACTCGCAAATGTCAATTTCATCTAGGACTCAAGTAGAAAAAAATGCTAATTGAATGACTATTGTGAAATGTTTCATAGGTTTGTACATGACTCAGGCTTAATCCATCAAAAATCATCTTCCTGTCTAAATTATTTACCTTTCCAGCCTACGGCTTTTTTGATGAGCATCTTTATATTCCTATTCTCTATATAGCTTTCTATTCTTTATAGTCCTATAACCTCATGCCTGAGCTTGATACGTGGGTATATGATAAAATAACAATACTAAGCTATATCAAATATAAATTATTATAGCTTATACAGAGCATGTGAATATTATCTGATCCCCTCAACAACTCCCTGAGATAGAGCAGATATCCTCAATTTGTATGTGAAGAAACCGAAGCAGAGAGAAGGTAAATTCTTTGTCTATAGTTTAATAATAATAAGTAGAATCAGTATAAAAAGCAGGTTTTTTTTCCTAAATCCAGGGCTTATGTCTTTGAATCTACTGCCTTCTCAGACAGAGAATCAGATTATTTTCAATCTGTGAAATGTCATGATATATAACTATTATGTTTATTACTATTATTGTCATTCATAATGCAATAGTTGGTTTTCCCACTTTGAACACAGGCTAAAATTTGAGTGTTGAGAGGATCACAATAAATAGCTATGTTAAAAATATTTGTATAATTTGTAACTCTGATTTAATCAGGCACCATACTTGATTTTCATGGAACAAGTTTAAGGGTTCCCTGAGAGAATCAGTGGGTTGGGTGGGATCATTATAGAAATTCCATTTGTGTATTATTTTATTATCTCTATAAAGCAAATTGTATACATTTGCAAGATAGCAGCAGATTTTTAAGGAGTAAGGGTGAGACACAAAGGCCAATGATATTTAATTAAATTTGTAAGCTCATTTCTTTCTTTCATTCTTTTTTTTTTTTTTTTAAACTGATGTATGATTGACCTACAACACTATGTTAGTTCCAGGTGCACAACATAGTGATTCAATAGGAATTTTATGGTTTCAGATCTTATGTTCAAGTCTTTAATCCATTTTGAATTTATTTTTGTTTACGGTGTGAGAAAGTAGTCCAGTTTGATACATGTAGCTGTCCAGTTTTTCCAACACCATGTATTGAAAAGGTGGTCTTTCCCCCATTGTACATTCTTGCCTCCTTAGTCATAGATTAATTGACTCTATAAGTGTGGGTTCATTTCTGGACTCCCTATTCTGTTCTACAGACTTTTCTGTCTGTTTTTTTACCAATACCATACTGTTTTAATTACTGTACCTTTGTAGTATAGTTTGAAATCAGGGAGCATGATAACTGTAGCTTTGTTCTTCTTTCTCAAGATTGCTTTAGCTATTCAGAGCCTTTTGTGTTTTGTGTTCCATACAAATTTTACAGTTATTTGTTCAGTTCTATGAAAAATGCCATTGGTATTTTGATAAGGATTGCACTGAATGTGTAGACTGTCTTGGGTAGATGATCATTTTAATAATATTAATTCTTCTGATCCATGAGCAAGGTATATCTTTCCATTTGTCTTCATTGTCTTCTATTTCTTTAATCACTGTCTTATTGTTTTCTGAGTACAAGTCTTTTACCTCCTTGGTTAGATTTATTCCTAGGTATTTTATTCTTTTTGATGCAATTCTAAATGGGATTTCTTAATTTCTCTTTCTGATAGTTCATTGTTAGTATATAGAAATACAACAGATTTCTGTATACTATTTTTTTTTTTTTTAGATTCCATATATATGTGTTAGCATACAGTATTTGTTTTTCTCTTTCTGACTTACTTCACTCTGTATGACAGTCTCTAGGTCCATCCACCTCAACACAAATAACTCAGTTTCATTCCTTTTTATGGCTGAGTAATATTCCATTGTATATATGTGCCACATCTTCTTTATCCATTCATCTGTTGATGGACACTTAGGTTGCTTCCATGTCCTGGCTATTGTAAACAGAGCTGCAATTAACATTTTGGTACATGACTCTATTTGAATTCTGGTTTTCTCAGGGTATATGCACAGTAGTGGGATTGCTGGGTCATACGGTAGTTCTTTTTTAGTTTTTCAAGGAACCTCCATACTGTTCTCCATAGTGGCTGTACCAATTTACATTCCCACCAACAGTGCAAGAGTGTTCCCTTTTCTCCACAATCAATCCAGCATTTATTGTTTGTAGATGTTTTGATGATGGCCATTCTGACCGGTGTGAGATGATATCTCATTGTAGTTTTGATTTGCATTTCTCTAATGATTAATGATGTTGAGCATTCTTTCATGTGTTTGTTAGCAATCTGTATATCTTCTTTGGAGAAATGTCTATTTAGGTCTTCTGCCCATTTTTGGATTGGGTTTTTTGGGTTTTTTTGATATTGAGCTGCATGAGTTGCTTGTATGTTTTGGAGATTAATCCTTTGTCAGTTGCTTCACTTGCAAATACTTTATCCCATTCTGAGGGTTGTCTTTTCGTCTTGTTTCTGGTTTCCTTTGCTGTGCAAAACCTTTTAACTTTCATTAGGTTCCATTTGTTTATTTTTGTTTTTATTTCCACTTCTCTAGAAGGTGGGTCAAAAAGGATCTTGCTGTGATTTATGTCATAGAGTGTTCTGCCTATGTTTTCCTCTAAGAGTTTGATAGTTTCTGGCCTTATATTTAGGTCTTTAATCCATTTTGAGTTTATTTTTGTGTATGGTGTTAGGGAGTGTTCTAATTTCATTCTTTTACCTGTAGCTATCCAGTTTTCCCATCACCACTTATTGAAGAGGCTGTCTTTCCTCCACTGTATATTCTTGCTTCCTTTATCAAAGATAAGGTGACCATATGTGCATGGGTTTATCTCTGGGCTTTCTATCCTTTTCCATTGATCTATATTTCTGTTTGTGTGCCAGTACCATACTGTCTTGATTACTGTAGCTTTGTAGTATAGTCTGAAGTCAGGGAGCCTGATTCTTCCAGCTCTGTTTTTCTTTTTCAAGATTGCTTTGGCTATTCGGGGTCTTTTGTGTTTCCATACAAATTGTGAAGTTTTTTTGTTCTAGTTCTGTGAAAAATGCCAGTGGTAGTTTGATAGGGATTGCATTGAATCTGTAGATTGCTTTGGGTAGTACCGTCATTTTCACAATGTTGATTCTTTCAATCCAAGAACATGGTATATCTCTCCATCTATTTGTATCATCTTTAATTTCTTTCATCAGTGTCTTATAATTTTCTGTATACAGGTCTTTTGTCTCCTTAGGTAGGTTTATTCCTAGATATTTTATTCCTTTTGTTGCAGTGGTAAATGGGAGTGTTTTCTTGATTTCACTTTCAGATTTTTCATCATTAGTGTATAGGAATGCCAGAGATTTCTGTGCATTAATTTTGTATCCTGCTACTTTACCAAATTCATTGATTAGCTCTAGTAGATTTCTGGTAGCATCTTTAGGATTCTCTATGTATAGTATCCTGTCATCTGCAAACAGTGACAGCTTTACTTCTTCTTTTCCAATTTGGATTCCTTTTATTTCTTTTTCTTCTCTGATTGCTGTGGCTAAAACTTCCAAAACTATGTTGAATAAGAGTGGTGAGAGTGGGCAATCTTGTCTTGTTCCTGATCTTAGTGGAAATGGTTTCAGTTTTTCACCATTGAAGACAATGTTGGCTGTGGGTTTGTCACATATGGCCTTTATTATGTTGAGGGAAGTTCTCTCTATGCCTACTTTCTGCAGGGTTTTTATCCTAAATGGGTGTTGAATTTTGTCAAAAGCTTTCTCTGCATCTATTCAGATGATCATATGGTTTTTCTCCTTCAATTTGTTAATATGGTGTATCATGTTTGTTGATTTGCATATATTGAAGAATCCTTGCATCCTTGGGATAAACCGCGCTTGATCATAGTGTATGATCCTTTTAATGTGCTGCTGGATTCTGTTTGCTAGTATTTTGTTGAGGATTTTTGCATCTATGCTCATCAGCGATATTGGCCTGTAGTTTTCTATACTAATTTTGTATCCTGCAACTTTACTGTATCCATTTATTAGTTCTAATTGTCTTTTGATGATGTGTTTAGGATTTTCTCTATATAGTATCATGTCAACTGCAAACAGTGACAGTTTTACTTCTTCCTTTCCAATTTGGATTCCTTTATTTATTTATTTATTTATTTTCTTGTCGAGTTGCTGTGGCTAGGACTTCCAATACTATGTTGAATAAAAATGGCAAGAGTGGACATCCTTGTCTTGTTTCTGATCTTAGAGTAAATGCTTTCAGTTTTTCATCATTGATTATGATGTTAGCTGTGGGCTTGTCACATATGCCCTTTATTATGTTGTGTTATGTTCCCTCTATGTCTACTTTGTTGATAGATTATATCATAAATGGATATTGAATTTTATCAAAAGCTTTTTCTTTGCAGCAACTGAAATAATCATATTATTTTTATTTTTCAATTTGTTAATGTATTGCATCACTTGGATTGATTGATGATGGGGTGTGATTCTTTTAACATGTTACTGAATTTGATATAGTAATATTTTGTTAAGAAGTCTTGCACCTATGTTCATCAGTGATATTGGTTTATAATTTTCTTTTTCTGTATGTTTTGTCTTTGGTCTTGGTATCAGGGTAATGCTGGCCTTGTAGAATGAATTCAGAAGCATTCCTTCCTCTTCAATTTTTTGGGAATAGCTTCTTTAAATGTTTGGTATGTAAGCACATTTCTTATGTAAGCTAGTATATCCTTCTTTGTAGCTTCATGTTATATCTCTAGGATTTTTATTATTCTCCTTTACCATGAAAGAACACGAGCATATATTGATTGAATATGCTCCTATAATAAATATGCATATTTTCATTATTCTATGATTTATATGTGTATTTATAGTCTAATACATTATGCAAGTTTTAAATAAAAATGAAATAGAAACAAAATAGTATGAGAAAATAATTTTAAATTAGTTTTTAATTTTAGCTATTTGCAGTCATCCTGTCTCTTTCCTTCCCCCCTAAACAAAAACAAAACTGAGCCCATACAGACTTCTTGACTGCTATTTTTATATTAATTTCTATGTAGCTCTTTGTGATACTTATTAATACTGGTTATCATAGCTGAGGAAGATTCCCATAAGTGTATGCAAACCAGAATAAAGCAAGTGTTTTATTGGCTGCTTTACTAACTCAGGATACTATTATTTTTAAATGTCAGTCACAGATTAAATAAAGGGCTTATTTGGTGATTTTATCAGTAAATTTATATAGTCCTTAAGGTCAATTGTTTATTCATACAAAACAATCAGATTTTGTACAATTTTAATAAATTAGTTCAAAATCCACTGAAATATCTCACCTGAAACATTTTTAAATGAGTCAGATAATTTTATGTCCAAGTGATATTTTTCCAATGTTTTTGCACATTGCACGCAAAGTTTTATTAATTTATTTCTGAATCCAATCATGTAATAATGGAAATTTCTCCAAACATCCATTTTCAACATACTCTTTCCACAGCACAGATATTTTTTAAAAAGCAATTACTTCTTCAGTGATTAAAAAAAAGTCTTCTTTACAATACGGATATGGAAAAAGATCTTTTATTTTTTTCCCCAAATACATCCTAGGTAACATTAGCTTACGAGATCATTACTCGTCACCCCCTTGCGCCCATGTGGCTAACAAAGACAGAAGAAGTCAGCTCTGCCATTTTTTTTTGGTTGACTGCTTTTGTTGATATGTGTAATAATAATGATATTATGTTCAATCCCTAGTTTCCTGGAAAAAAATTTTATGGACCTTCCGCATTTTAAAAATAAGTATGACTTTAATTAAAACCACATAATATAGTTTACTAAACCACTTAACTGGCTAGCTTCAAACCTTGGGACTCTTACTTTTCCATCAGAATAATTCTCTTCTTTATGCTATAGAGGTCTAAGTGAGCCTGACAGCATCAGCTTTATATTCATATTAGCTGAGCTTAATTTTGTATTTTTTCATAATAATTAAATATACAAAATATATTTTGTTCCAAAATATATTTTGGAACAGGGTTCCAAAATTTTCTTCTCTTGTTCTAGTCTAGTAGACGACCTTATACATCAATAGATGCACACAGCCCACTTTGGAGCAAACATGGATGCATGGTTCTACTGGTGAGACAATTGTAGTTGACTATGGAGCATTTGAAATGCAGATGCCTAAGCACTGACACCAAGCCTCTGGAATCAGATCCAAGGGTTGGAACCCCACTTCATTTAATGTATGAATCTAGAGCTTATGGAACACCAGGTCCTGGGGCAACAGTGTGTGCCCCCATTCTGGTACCCTTTTGAGTAACTGCAGGAACTTTGGCAGCATTGGAGTTTGTCATACCTCAGAGCCTAGAGAATTGTAATGACCTGTTGTACCCTAGGATCATCTCTGTGACAGCTGGAGAAAATGAGTCCTGAGTTTTCAAAAATACTTCCAGCAAGATAGTAGCAAAGCTGGTCCAAATGTGATGACAAACAGGGCTGCTGCTTTCATTTAGAGCTCTTACTCTTTTTTTTTTTTTAACATCTCTATTGGAGTATAATTGCTTTACAATGGTGTGTTAGTTTCTGCTTTATAACAAAGTCATTCAGTTATACATATACATATATCCCCATATCTCCTCCCTCTTGCGTCTCCCTCCCTCCCACCCTCCCTATCCCACCCCTCTAGGTGGGAGCTGATCTCCTTGTGCTATGTGGCTGCTTCCCACTAGCTATCTATTTTACATTCGGTAGTGTATGCGTGAAGTCACTACAGGTTTCTGTCAAAGTGAACTTTACTTGAACCTGTTGCAAAGGAAAATACAAGGGGCTTACATGAATGCATAAAATTTTCATAATTTGGACATTAAAAAGAGCCAGATGTCCTTTTATTAAATATATACTCCTATTCTGAGCATAGTCAATATTAAAGGAGGTGAGTAGGGATGGGAACATTCAAAACAGAAGCAATAACACAGTGTAGTTGTTGCTGGAACATTTTTAGTTCTTGGATATGATTACAGGTGTATCTTTGATGCTTGAAATTGAAATTATTTTATACAAAGTTGTTAAATAGCTATGTCTAAGAAAAAAACAAGTTATGTTACAGTTAATGATATGTACCTTTTGTCAGAGACTAGCCAGATGTTCACCAAAGGCATTTATTTTTCTTTCTGGATAAGCAGTTAGGCTACAAATCCCATTCTCCCTTGCAATCAGGTCTGGTCCTGTGACTGAATTATAGCCAATGGAATATCAGTGGAAGAATGGGTGCTACTTTAAGGCTTGGGCTATAGAATCTTTCTGTGCATGATTATTTCTTCCTCTGTCTGCTAGCCAGCTTCTGAGAACCTGGCAAAGACCTTGGAGATGGCCTAGTTGTAAGATGGAAGGAGCTGGGTCCCTGAATCACTGATTAGAAGATTCTGCAGTAAACACCTCATTGGACTGTGATGGACTCTGTATGGATGTCCAGTGGATTGTGTTAAGCCACTGAGAGCTCTCTGGTTAAGCAGCAAGACATTCTGCTGGCTGATACATCGTGTACCAGTCTCTTTCTCTTCAGCAAACTCATGCCACATCAGTGCCATGTACAAAAAAGAAATGGCCAATTTTATTTAAAGAGATGGAAGATACTATCCTTGAGTGGTAACTTGAAAAATCATAAGGTGAAGAGCAGTGTTATGTACAGGAGGACAATTCTTCTAAAAAGGAATTTGGAGTTTTGGGTAAGACAACTTTGAATTTATAAAATTGATTTTTTATGTAGAATAATATGAAACACAATAAAACCCCTTCCTTCTCCTTCCAGAAATACCTCTCCTTCTTGGTTTGTTATGGTGTACAAAGGCCCCTTTAGCTTAAGAGATTATCTTCAGAAATCTGGTACTAAAACACATATTTTAACTAAAAGGGAACAAAGTTATGGGGACCACCTTTTTTCTAAGATACTGCGCATGTGTTCATTTATCCTAGGAGCTTGTCACTTTGGAAATCAGAGAGTAGAATATCTAAATATACAGAAATCCTTCAGCGGGATTTCTCTTTATTAATATCCAAATAAAAAGCTTGAGCTTCCAATCCACATTTTGTGAGAAGTCTCCACCCTCTCTCAAATTATGTAATTTCACAGGGGACTATATTATTGGGTTTATTCCTTAGTCCACATTTCTGATAATGCTGAGTCATTAATCATGTCAATTGTTGCCTCATTTCCTTGGCTGTCTTCTTTTCTTCACACCACTCTGGGTACCATTCTTCCTTCCACTCTTCTTTAATTCTTCAAAATAATAATGTAAAACTTTTGAGTGCATCTGATTATGAAAACAATGATACTTTGCCCTGCTGACATCATGGATAAGTGGAAACTTCTTTCGATAAATAGAGAGAACAATCACTACATCCTGAGATAAGTCCAAACAGCAAAACAAAACCAACAGCAACAGTAGCAACAACAAAATAGGTTTCTGATTGAATTCTAGTCTTCCGAAGAAATGAAAACTCCAGCATTCGCCTTAAGTTGTTGACTTCCTAACACAAAGAGCTTTATTCCTGAATTTTGCAATGTAGTACCTGACGATATGAAGACATTTGTGGGTCTGATATTCATGTAAAAAAATTGCTTTACATTATGAATAGATGAAGTCTAAACTCAGTAATATGGTTAAACCATAAAGTACCTGTTTTATTTTTAACATCTTTATTAGAGTATAATTGCTTTACAATGGTATGTCAGTTTCTGCTTTATAACAAAGTGAATCAGTTATACATATACATATATCTCCATATCTCCTCCCTCTTGCATCTCCCTCCCTCCCACCCTCCCTATCCCACCCCTCTAGGTGGTCACAAAGCACCTGATCTCCCTGTGCTATGCGGCTGCTTCCCACTAGCTATCTATTTTACATTTGGTAGCGTTTATGTGACCTAATGAAACTTAAAAGCTTTTGCACAGCAAAGGAAACCATAAACAAGATGAAAAGACAAACCTCAGAATGGGAGAAAATATTTGCAAATGAAGCAACTGACAAAGGATTAATCTCCAAGACATACAAGCAACTCATGCAGCTCAATATCAAAAAAACAAACAACCCAATCCCAAAATGGGCAGAAGACCTAAATAGACATTTCTCCAAAGAAGATATACAGACTGCCAACAAACACATGAAAGAATGCTCAACATCATTAATCATTAGAGAAATGCAAATCAAAACTACAATGAGATAACTGTTTTATTCTTATTTGATTAACCAGTCTTCTAAAGTCTAGATCCCTTGTAATCCTTTGCAAATAACTTTTTTTTTCTTTTTCAAATCCTTCCTCTCTAAAGGGAACCCCCCTACACTGTTGGTGGGAATGTAAGTTGGGGCAGCCACTATGAAAAACAGAATTGAGGTTCCTCAAAAAACTAAAAATATAGCTGCCATATGATCCAGCAATCTCACTCCTGGGCATATATCTGGACAAAAATATAATTAAAAAAGACACATGCACCCCTAGTTCATAGCAGCCAAGGCATGGAAGCCAAGACACGGAAGCAACCTAATGTCCATTGACAGATGAATGGATAAAGAAGATGTGGTACATATATACAATGGAATACTCTCAGCCATAAAAAAGAATGAAATAATGCCATTTGCAGCAATATGGAAGGACCTAGAGATTATCAAACTAAGCGAAGTAAGTTGGAAAGAGAAAGACAAATGCCATATGATATCACTTAATGTGGAATCTAAAATATGACACAAATGAACTTTTATGAAACAGAAACAGACTCACAGACATAGAGAACAGACTTGTGGTTGCCAAGGGAGGGGTGGCGGGAGAGAGATGGGGTGGGAATTTGGGGTTAACAGTTGCAAACTATTACATTTAGTATAGGTATGGTCCTACTGTATAGCATAGGGAATTATATTCAATTTTCTGTGATAAACCATAATGGAAAAGAATATAAAAATTGCATATATACGTATAACTGAATCATTTTGCTATACAGCAGAAATTAACACAACATTGTAAATCAACTATATATATATATATATATATATTTTTTTTTTTTTTTTTTTTTTGCGGCACGCGGGCCTCTCACTGTTGTGGCCTTTCCCGTTGCGGAGCACGGGCTCCGGACGTGCAGGCTCAGCGGCCATGGCTCACGGGCCCAGCCGCTCCGTGGCATGTGGGATCTTCCCGGACCAGGGCACGAACCCGTGTCCCCTGCATCGGCAGGCAGACTCTCAACCACTGTGCCACCAGGGAAGCCCAAATCAACTATATTTTAATAAAAAAATTAAAATCTGGGGAAAAATCCCAACAAATACTTCATCTCTGAGTATGAGAAAACAGAGAAATCTTTCCACAAATTTAAGGGATTTATATGTTTAGAGAAATGTAGGAACATATTTTTCTTCTCCTATTTGACCAGGAATATATGTTTTCTAAAAGCATGTGGTGACTGATCCTACAAACATAATTTCACAGGTATTTGGGAAACCATTTCAAGTGAATAAATTCATGCTAGTTGAAGGCAGAAAATAGTTTTCTTTCTTAAAAATCAGAGCTGAATCCAGCACACTGTCAGCTAATATAGTAGCAGTAATTTTAATACAAGAATATTATTACATACAATAAAATAAAACATAATTCAGAAATTCTTGTTTTGTGTTTCTCAGTATAATGTGGCCCAAATCCTTACCAATATGGGCCTCTTTTCTCATGTTCTTTTTTTTTTTTAATAGATCTTTATTGGAGTATAATTGCTTTACAATGTTGTGTTAGTTTCTGTTGAACAACATAGTGAATCAGCTATAAGTATACATATGTCCCCATATCCCCTCCCTCTTGAACCTCCCTCCCATCCTCCCTATCCCACCCCTCTAGGTGGTCACAATGCATTGAGCTGATCTCCCTGTGCTATGCAGCAGCTTCCCACTAGCCATACATTTTACATTTGGTAGTGTATATATGTCAGTGCTTAAAGATGTGTTTACTGTAGAAATAGGTCATATGGTTCTCTAGTAATGAAGAAGCTGGACACTGGTCTGTGATCTCAAGCCCACAACAATGAAGATAATTCCTGGCTGCTTATTTTTTGCTGTAGCCCTGGTTGGGCTCCCCCAATTATAGATGAGCACACATAGAATTTTCCAAATGAAGACAAGTGCTACTGCTAGACTGTTGGGTCCTGCTGTCTATTGTGCATTTGTTATTCATTATTTTGGAGTCTCCATTCCAGACTCAATTTTCATTTGCAAGGATTACTACATTAAAAGAAGTAGTTCTATTAAGTCAAATGTGCAATAACAGAGCTACCTGCTTTCACAGGGAAGGAACTATAGGGAGAGGGCTTATACCTCCAAAAAACAAACCATAAGATCCTTATTTTATCTCAGAGTGATAGGAAAAATAGTGGAAACAAGAGGGAAACTACTGGCAACTGAACCCACTTCCCATTTGAACAACTTAGATCCTTACAGATATCGAGTTCTGGCTCCATTGGACCTTTCTGAATCTGTACCTCGGGAAGGGACTCAGTGTTTGGAAAAAGTTCTCCCAGTGGGATCAGTGTTTGACCAAGTTCTATTAAGATTATTTCGATGTTCACTCTATGCTTATTCAGTTACGAATAGATTCTAGTATTCTAAATTAGAAGTAGGATGATGTTCATTGTATTATGTTTTCTTCTCTATTGCAGATGACTTTTTGAAAGCAGGCCCGGAAAGTTGAAGTAGAAATATGTCTTTGAATTTGTCTCTAATGAAATGGAAATGGATTCCAAGCTGTTGGAAATTTTGGTTCCTTCTAGAAGAGAAGCAGGGCTGCCCACAACAACAACAAAAATGGGGAATTGCTATATAGTAAGTAGGATAAATAAACTGGTACAAGGTTCCTTATGGGATGATTCTTTTAGCTAAATTTGTCTTCACCCTTCACCCTCTTCCTTCCCACTCAAAGAGGGAATCTCAACCTCATGTCTTCTTTTCCTGGCCTCATTCCAATGATGCCAAAAAAGTTGCTCAATTTAATAAACTTAGGGAAATATGTTGGTAAAACCATCTTGAAATCATAAAAGTAGATATTCAGTTGATTGAACTATTTATTTTTCAACTGAATTTCACAATTTTTTTCCCCTCACTTCAACAGAGTATTACTGACAAGCAAATTGATTTGATTTCAAGTGCAATCTGAAAACAACACAGAAGCCAGTAGGAGAAATAAGTCTCTGATCCCATCACTTTCCCTTTTTGCAGCTAGCTTACTATTTTGCTTTGTTTTATCTTATATCTGCCCAAAGGTACAAAATGCCTTCCTAATGCTCCTGGTGAACCAAGCATGTTACTCCAGCTTGCTTACTTATGGGAGGGCTGAGATACTGTACTAGCCCAATGTCCCTCATTCTTTCATAGTCTACTCTTGATGTACGTGCTTAGAAAGGAGTTGATGTACTTAGCACATTATTCGCTTCAGGAGTGTTTAAACAAGAGATGTACTCATCTCATGACTAAATGAAGCTCTAATGGTGAAATGTTGGCATCTAGAAGTCCAGGGGGAGTCAATTTAGAGAGAAATTGACTCATCAAACCTTAAAATCCCAAATGTAGTTGGTTTTCTCTACCTCCTATGAAGTCACCACAGGACAATACCCAAATCAATTCTTAACGCAGAGTTTATTTATTTCCCCTCATCCAGAACTGAGTGCTTGGGTCATAAATTGTGCATAAACTCACAAGGCTTGGTAAAGTCTGAGTGCCCAGCAGAAATAAATATTATTGGTGAACTGAAGGCCCACCACTTTCCATACTGAAATTGAGATTGGCAACAAAAATCAATGGTCTTGGAAATTTGGCCCCAAGAATAGTAAGAACTAGGAAAACATTTTGAGCTTGGGTATGTCATAGTGCATTAGCCTTGCTGTCTGCACATTTACATATGAACATTTACAAGAGTTTTTTTTTTTTTTTTAGCATTCTTCTTTGATTTTAATAACTCTACGAAAATATTCTCTCACGATACAACCTATTTACTCTTGTTTCCAAGCCAAAGACAAACTTATTCAGCTCTCCCATAGTTATAAAGGAAGGGCAAAAGACTCCAAGTTAGTCAAAATATGTTTTGTTTGTTTGTTTGTTTGTTTGCGGTACGCGGGCCTCACACTGTTGTGGTCTCTCCCGTTGCGGAGCACAGGCTCCAGACGCGCAGGCTCAGAGGCCATGGCTCACGGGCCTAGCCGCTCCGCGGCATGTGGGATCCTCCCGGACCGGGGCACGAACCCGTGTCCCCTGCATCGGCAGACGGACTCTCAACCACTGCACCACCAGGGAAGCCCCTCAAAATATGTTTTGACTAAACATATTTTGAAGTGCATCCGGGCTATGCTCTTAAAGTTTGCAAAAAGCAATCCAGTCCAATTTTTCAATTGATTGTCACTTAAGATAGAAGTCATTTTAATTTTCAAGATCTTAAGTAATGCATTTTTCCACCAACGTGCTATTACAGAAAATAATCAAAGTTACAGTTTAGCAATAGCTCTCTATTTTTAGTACTCTGATGAGAGGTCGTGTTGATAGAGAACTGGCATTTTCAAGGACTCCTGATGAATATAAGTTCTCAGGCTTGAGGTTGGAAATCTATAACGACAGAGACATATTTCTAATTTCTAATCTACCACAAGGAGGAAGGAATGGTAAGAATGAATGGTGATACTGATGGTAAGGTTATTCACTTTCAGTTTTGTGTGTGTACATAAAAATTTATATTATTGTGTTAACTGAGATTAGGTTCAGTTGCATGTTATAGAAAATCCCAAATAACAGTGGCTTAAATAGGATGGAAATTTATTTTTCATTCAGGTAAGAGTTCTAAAGGTGTCTAAGGCATTGCAGCGTATCAATGACTCAAGATTCTTACAGAATCCTGCTCCACTGTGTCTGACTGCCATTCTCAAGATCACCTCATGACCCAAGATGGCTGTTGAAGATCTAGCCATTACATCTGCATTACAGCAATCAGGAAAGAAGGCAAATAAGAGAATATAGTTTCTCCCTCTACGGCCACTTTCTATCATTTCTACTTTTACCTCATTAGTCAGAATATAGCCAAGTGGCAATACCTAGTTCCAAGGCACTGTAAGAATGTAGTCACTATTTTTTTTCAGCTAAGACTCAGGGGTCTAGTAATAGGAGAGAATGAATATAAGAAGACAAATACAAGTCTCCATTATAATTACATATATAATGTGTGACTTTGGACATGTTACTTTTCTCAGTCTCAGTTTTCTCAGCTATATAAAAAGGATGATATTTTCTACCTTTTAGAGTCATTGGCAGGATTATATGAGATAGTATATATAGACACATTTGCAAGGTGTTTGACATACGACAAATTCACAGTAAGTCCTGTTATTGCAATATACAGCATTTTGGGTCCAAAAACCTCCCATAAGTGTCGGTGATCCTTTATAGCAATGGTTCTTAACATCTTCCATAATCTATGGAACTATAGGGGTATAACTATACCCCTAGATTTCCCTGTGATCCTTTCATACCAATATGACCTCAGGATTAAGAAGAGTACTTTGAACATGCTAAAGCATGATGTTGAGAGACAAAGGAAGCAGTCTTAAAGAGACTGAGAAATATCTAAGCATTTAGCAGTAAATCATTTACAATAATGCTAGGCCTCTCACAAGTATTAGGTAAGTGTTAGCTATTACTATTATTATTATTGTTTTAATATTACTATCATCATCATCATTTTAGTGGATAGACTCTATGTCAGAATGTGGTTGGAAATATCTCATTTGAGAGGGTTGAAATTAGAGATCATAGGTCTAAAATAATATGAATGCATTAGTCAGGGTTAAGTCACGGAAGCAGAGCTCCTTTGAGCATTTGGGGATTGAGAGAGTTATTACAGACATTAGATCTTAGAGAAATGTGGGAGCAGCTGGTGAAGTGAAGGTCTGGAACAGGGAGTAGAGATCAGACACAGACTTCTAACCAGTTCATCTGCCAAAAACATTGGCAAGAATGGATAAGTCAGAGCTTGAAGGTAAATACAAAAGCTAAGTGTGCCCAGACAATGAAGTAGGTGCAGAGGGGAATGCCATGGAGATGTCTACAAGAAGCTCTTAACCTCCATGTAGCCATTGCCAAACACCTACTTGCGGGCCCAGAACAGCAGTTGCCCAGCCTGGTCCCGGGCTGGGAAGGCAAGCTGATTAGAGAGCAGGAAGGAGTGGGGACAAGCTAGGATCGCTGGGTGCCTCTGTATACGAACATCTTTGTAAATGATCTCACTGTCCTTCAATAAATCATCGCTGCTATTTAACTTCCACCTTCCAAGTCCCATCTAGCACAGAGAAGGAGATTCAGGAAAACATAAATCCCAGCTTCACCAAGTTGACGTAGCACAGTCCAGCACCGGATTTAATAAATGAAACTCTTGTTTTCAACTAGAAGTTCACATTAGTTAGTAAATTTGCTCCCCTTAAATCAATATGTATTTAGTAACTTTACAGTTTTTAGATTCTTTAATAATTTATTTATGATGTTACAGAGAACTATTCTTAACTTGGAAGTAAATCAGCAAGATGATTGTGCAACCTTTTTTTTTTAACATCTTTATTGGAGTATAATTGCTTTACAATGGTGTGTTAGTTTCTGCTTTATAACAACGTGAATCAGTTAAACATATACATATGTTCCCATATCTCTTCCCTCTTGCGTCTCCCTCCCTCCCACCCTTCCTATCCCACCCCTCTAGGTGGTCACAAAGCACTGAGCTGATCTCCCTGTGTTATGCGGCTGCTTCCCACTAGCTATCTATTGATTGTGCAACCTTTCAATACTATGCCAAAGCGTTATCCAACACACCTGCCTCCCTCAGAAAATGGAACTTTCACTGTAGTAATCAAAATTGATTAAGATCCAGGCATTTTACAGATTTGAAATACAGAATTTAAGTTGTGGAAAACTGATAAGATGCAATGATTTGTTTTTCTTCTGTCAGACTTGAGGACTTCAAAGTCACAGTTTTATTGCTCTGTAGAACATAACTCAATTTGCATTTAATTTAGCCATTTTATTTCAGCACCTTTCTTCACTGACCATATTAAATTCCTATTTTTCATTCTACTGGTTCCCTTGTTAATGAGTTAAATAAAACTGTTAGGTATGCTCACCACTATCTAAAATAAAACTGTTAGGTATGCTCACCACTATCTATATCTATATATACACACACACACACAATTGTGTATACACACACACACACAATTAATTTTTTAACATTTTGAAAATTAAACTTTGACAATCATCACAGGCCATTATTATTTTTATAAACAAGAGGACTTTTCAAAGCCTGATAACACATAAAGGTAGGTAGGACTGAATGTGGGGAATCTGAGAATATTAGCACTGAGAATCTCACTGGAACGGTGTAATGGAGAAAGGAGGCAATTGCAAAGATACTTAGCAGGAGTGGGGAAAACAAGAGTGTTTGGAGGAACACTAAACCCCATAGAATGATGAGGCAATAGAATGGTCACCTAAAGTAAAATGAGCCTGGTTCCCATATGGCACTATAACTTTGGAAACGTGGGGCTCATAGGATGAAATCAGAAAATTACTTTATGTTCTCCATTTCTCATACAATCTTGCTCAGCCCTAATCCTTGAGTGAAGTCCAGTACAAGCCTCAGAACTCATAGGTAACAAAATAGCCTTTAGTCAGTCCCTTCTCAATTGGTTCAGTAATGATACAACCAGGTCAACCTGGCACTTCTTTGGGCTGGACACCTGCAGTTGGAGGAAGGAGCCATAGACTATTTCATCCCTATTGTTCTGCCTATTTCCTCAGTTACAGTTATATTCCCCCTTCACCACCCACTACATTTCCCCACTGGACCCTTCAGACTTGAAAAAGGAAAAGCAAAGAGAGTAATGCTAGTTTCCCATTGCTGCTGTAACAAATGACCACAAAGTTAGCTAAAACAACACAAATTTCACAGATTTGTTTTCTGATAGTTTAGAGCAGATACCGGTCTGTGACCTGTTAGGAACCGGGCTGCACAGCAGGAGGTGAGCGGTGGGCGAGTGAGCGAAGCTTCATCTGTATTTACAGCCACTCCCCATCGCTCTCATTACCACCTGAGCTCCGCCTCCGGCCAGATCAGCAGCGGCATTACATTCTCATAGGAGCGCAAACCCTCACAGCATGAACTGTGCATGTGAGGGATCTAGGTTGTGCACTCCTTATGAGAATCTAACGCCTGATGATCTGAGGGGGAGCTGAGGGGGAGATGCTAGTGCTGGGGAGCGGCTGCAAATACAGATTATCATTAGCAGAGAGGTTCGACTGCACAGAGACCATAATAAATCAATTGCTTGTAGACTCAGATCAAAACCCTATCAGTGAGTGGCAAGTGAAAACAAGCTCAGGGCTCCCACTGACTCTGCATTATGGTGAGTTGTATAATTATTTCATTATATATTACAATGTAATAATAATAGAAATAAAGTGCACAATAAATGTAATGCACTTGAATCATCCCAAAAACATCCCCCCCACCCCGCATCCATGGAAACATTGTCTTCCATGAAACCAGCCCCTGGTGCCAAAAAGGTTGGGGACCACTGGTTTAGAGGTCAGAAGGCTAAAATCAAGGTGTTGTCAGAGTTGTGTTCCTTCTGGAGGCTTCAGGGGAAGATCTGTTTCCTTGTAATTCTCACCTTCTAGTGGCCTTGTGCATTTATGGGCTAATAGCCCCTTCCTCCATATTCAAAGTGCATCATCCAACCTCTGCTTCCATTGTCCCACCTCCTTCTACCTTTGACCCTCTTGCGTCCCTCTTATAAGGACCTTTGTGATTATATTGGGCCTTCTTGGATAATTCAGGGTAAACTTTCTATTTCAAGGTCCCTAACTTAATCACATCAGCAAATTCTTTTACCCTGTAGGGTAACATTTCACAGATTTGGGGGATTAGGATGTAAACGTCTTTGGGAAGGCAGGGGCATTATTCAACCACAGAGGGAAAAATCTTATTTGTACTTGGAAGTTATCTAGCACTGGTGATCTCTGGGTTTGGTAGGTATTTAAAAGTGATTCTTTCTGTTAGGAAGTTTCCACCATGTGTTCTTTGAGGACCACTAACCCTCGGCCCCGTTACTGAGAATCTGTCATTCACGGGCTCATTCTTGTGAGGAACAAATACAACTCTGCATCTAGCAGAGTCCCTGGTTGTTTGTTTGTTTCCTGCCAAGGTCTTCACAGTCGTCCTGGAGGCCCCTTTGGGCAGACTCTAAGTCAGCTCTAGGCGGGCTGTCTTACCTGGATGGCTTATATCTGGTCCATGGAAAACATCCTTTGCTCTTAGAGTATAAGTTTTAGAATTCACAAAATAGGGTTTTGAGACATGGAGTATGACATAATAGAAAAAAATGGCTTTGGGTGGGGGCAGTCAGAATGTAACTGAAGCTCTGTTCTATCAGACAAAAGTGGTACAGTCTTAGGTAAGTTACCTTTATGAGATAATTTCCTCCTATTTTAAAATGACAAAATAATAATGCTTATGAAAGCACCTAGCACATTTTAGGCTCATAATTGTCCTGAAAAAAATTTGCTACTATATTACATTCACATGGACAATGCTTTGCCTAAGCAGAAAGAATTATCTGTTGAAGAATCATCATGAATTATTCAAGATTTAATTGCATCAGGATAAAATAAGCTTTCACATGGTTTAGATACAACAGATCTTTGCAAAGCTAAATGAGCTTACTGACCGCTGAACCTTTTAAATTAACTGAGTTTAACTTTCACATGACCAATTGTTTTTATGGCTTATATAATCATTGACCATTTTTTCGAAAGCATTTGAAATGACTGAGAAACAAAGGTTTCCAAAGTCTATGAAATAAGTAAAATCATATTAATTAGAATTACGTTTACATTTAGAATTACATTTCTAATTAGAATTTCTAATTACGTTTAGAATTACATTTACGTTCTGCAAGGAAAAAAATGTTACTGGCTTGATCATTTCTGTCTACTCTGAGCTGAGAAAATGAATTCCCTCGGAATTTTGTCTCAATTTTGCTAGCAAATATTGAACTACTTAGAAGCTACTCACCAGTCTTAAACTTTTAACTCACATCCCACATCTTAATCATCCCAAGCTGAAGGGATGATTAATATAAGAGCTCTTCCCTTCCTTTTCTTTACTTTCTTTCCCTAATTTTAAGCAAGAATCTCCATGACTGTCAGGTATTCGGTGTGTGTTTTTTAAGCTATACATTCTTTTGGTTACCAGACTTTTTAGCGATGATCAAATATTTGGGAAGCATTCTGAAAAACGAGGTCAACGTGTTCACCTCCAATAGTTATTCAAACTTCAATAACAAAATTTAAAATATTGGGTTAATGACACACTACATGGATAGAGGAGACAGGATTAGTTGTAGAAATTAATTCCTATGAGATGTGAATTATGATCAGTTCCAAGATAATCCAGGTATCAGAGAAGCATATATATTCTCCACAGGGATTAATGTGCAATTCTGTGGAATCGAATGTAAACAAGGCAACATACCTCAAGAAGATCATAACTACATTTTCAAATTTTACATCCTGTAGAGTGTTTCTTTGTCATAAGGTTTCTTATTCTAAGTGATTACTTATTAATCTGGATCAGAGTAAACTCCTGGAGAAAGGGGCTACGGATTATTCATCTTTCAATGCCCAGTGGATAGCCCAGATCCTGGCCCTAGGGCAGACTCTTAATAAATGTTTATATGATTCATAATCATAAAAAAAGAAGAGCATAACTACTAAAAAATTAAGTGAGAAATTTGATTTATGTACTGTGGTATATAATGATAAATCAGAAGAAATAGAGAGCTATGCAATCTGATCTTTCACATTTCTAGATCCTGGTAGTTGAAAGTCTAACCGTCCCTCTTCTGTACAGGATACTCTTAAAAGACTAGAGGTTTTTATGTTCTTAATTCAATGTTGTAGTTCTTAGATAATATTTCTTGCATGTTTTATATTGTATATGAAAGTATAATACGGAGCACATTTCAATGGACGATTTTAATAACTTACTCTCTTTTTTCTTGTGATGGAGCCAAGGGTCACTATTAACTTCATACTTAATTCTTATTACTTCATCATGTAATCTGTCACCCAGTCCATGGCAAAAAATGTTTCCTACATTTCCTGTTGTAATAGTATAATGATCTCAGGAATCACCACTCTCATTGGGCTCCACTATTTATTTTCTTAGTAACTTTCATTTTTTGTATCTACTATTAATTCAAAATAGAAAACACTTAAAATTTTATCATTTCTGTTCACGTTCTTATAGTATAGGTATTCAGAGGGAATACACAAAGCTCGTTTCCCTGAATTATTTAGGTACTAAATAATTAAATAAATTAATTTAATTTAATTAATTAAAAACCAGATTTTTAAATTAAATTTATCAACATTATGTGCTAATTACCTTCAAATATCATGCTAATTATGGAATATGTACAGGAAAAAGACTAGCACAATCGAGAATCCCTTAGCTGATTTTTCAGCATGAGATCTTTTGTCACAAACTTTACCTAATCCCAATTCATTCCTTCCCTTGAAAGATCTGCCTTTCATCACTGGAGCTCAAACCCCAAACCCTATAAATATTCTCCCTTAAACTTTCCACTCTAAGACATGATTCAGACTCCGTCCATTTGTTATTCTTCCTATCTGCGGTTGAGTCTTCATTAACCTCATTTGATCACCATTTTCTCCTGGTGGTCCCTTGGGGAGTTGAGAGTAGAAATAAGGAAGTATCACCGTGTTGGAAATTATAGTCTCTTTTTCCAGAAGAATATTCTAACCAAGTTATACTCTAATTTTTTTTTTTTACAATAAACATCTGCTGAGTCCCTGTATGTGCCTTTACATGTATTGCCTTCTAAAATCCTTACAAAACCCTCCTCAGCTTTGTAGTATGAGTATTTCTATTTTACTGAAGGAAACTGAGGCAAAAAGAAGTTAACTTTCCCAGAGTTACCACATAGTAAGCATCAGAGCCACTTAAAAATTTCTGGCCAGGCACAAAGGCTCTGGATTACTAGACGTAACTTTGTGAGAAAAATGGCACTGACGGGCTCCAGCCAGACTCAGATTTCCCTGTGTCCCACGTCTCTTGCCGCAGCAGCCTTAGACAGGGTTCTGCTTAAGGCTATCTATGGGGATTGGAAAGATGGGAAGACAGGTTCACACACCAGCCTCGTTCTCACTCACCATTGCGTTTCCCTTTCTGTGCTGACTGGCTACAGACTTACCCCTTGAAAACTGGTGGAACTCGTCTCCAAGGAATATTCTCAATCACAATTCAAACAAAAATATCTCCTCCGAAAACTTAAAACTTTACCATTTTTGTTCAGGTTTTCATAGTATAGATGATCAAAGGGAAACAATACACAAATCTTGATTCCCTGAATTATTCAGGTTACAGATAGGAATACCAGATTTTTAAAATTAACCTTATCAACATTGGCATCTCTGTAGTGTAGAATTGTCAACCTGCCCATGATTAGTTTGTAAGAAGATAGGATTTGCCACACTGCCCTATGCTTACAATCTATTTAGCCCTCCGTTTTATTGCCAAAAAAGTCTCCAAGGGACAGACAACATATTTGATATAGTCTTTAAAAAAATTTTGTTGCTATCAATTTTCTATTTATAAACTCACTGCTTGTGTAAATATTTTGTTGTGCTTTTTCCCAAAGATTTACTACTATTATTATTCATGTCCATTGGGGGAAGGAGAAAGAGAAAGAGATGAAATGCTCACATTTCAGCCCTTGGTAGTTCCTCAAAAAATTTAAAATACGATTTCCATATAATTGAACATTTCTGCTTTTGGTTATATACCCAAAAGAAGTAAAATCAAAGTCTAGAAGAGATATTTGTACACCGTGTTCGTAGCAGCATTACTCACAATAGCCAAAAGGTGAAAGCAGCCAAACTGCTCATCTACAGATGAAGGGATAAACAAAATGTGGTCCCCATCAATATTTACAAAGGACAATTACTTTAGCCTTCAAAAGGAAGAAAGCTCTGACACACGCTACAATATGGATCAACTTCGAGGATGCTTTGCTAAGTGAAATAAGCCAGTCACAAAAGATGAATACTGTGATTCTCTTTATATGAGGTACCTAGAGTAGACAAAATCATAAAGACAGAAAGTAGATGGATGGTTGCCAGGGGCTGGAGGGAGCAAAGAATGGGAAGACTGTTGTTTAATGGAAATGGAATTTGGGGTTTGCAAAATAAAGAGAGTTCTAGGGACTGGCTGTACAACAAAAACGAAGGTACTTAGTACTACTGAACTGCACACTTATAAGTGGTTTAGGTTGTAAATTTCATGTTACCACAATTTAAAAAAATTATCACAAAAAAAAAAAATGGTGCCAGGCTCATAGTAAGTGATCAAAAAAATTAGCCATTACAGTTTGAATGTAATATTCTCTTTAATGATTAATATTACAAGGTTGAGGAGAGGCAGATATTTTGTTTATATTTTTCAACTGAATGAACTGAGAAGGGAGGTAGGATAGTTGAGCTCATACAGAACCAGTCCTAAATATTGGATGGACTAAGTGTGGCATAGGAAAAAAAGGCTTGAACTGTCATTTCAGAAGACATTCGTTCTAGTCTTGATCCTATTAATAACTGAGTGGGTGATCTGTAGCAATTCACTTTGCTTCTCTGAAATTGAGTTTCTTCAACTAAAATTTTGTTGTTAAAATGGATCATCTCTAGATTTCCTTGCCCACAAAAATACACATTCACAAATTGTGATTTAACTCCACTTGCTTCCTAGTGCCTTGCATACATGTACTCCTCGTCAACAAGTTTACAGTCAAGAAGCAAATTACTACTGCTACGGGCATACTGTTGACGACATATGAATCCTTGACATTTTATTTCATAATAATAGTACTTCCCTAAACAATAGTTCCAAATATGTGAGAAGTGATATGAGTATAATGGGATACACAATATAAAATACAAAACTAGATCAATTTTAAGGCTTGAATGTTGGATTGGACCACCTGCCTACAGATCATTTAGCAGAGAACACAGGGAATAATTCTGCCAAGGAATAGCAAAGGAAATATTAAACTTGTGAAAAAAAAATACCACATTCAAATAAGAGTATGTGGGTACAGATTCTTATATAGTCATTTACATTTTTTGAGAACACAGTATTTACAGTAATATCAGCCAAACCTGTCATCCAGTCGCTGATGAAAATCTAAATATATTAAATGAACTTCAAAAATCTCAATAGATATGTAAAAAGACCCTAGAAGATGTGATCTGCATTTGTAATATCTCATGAAAAAAAGGGGGTGAATACCCAAGTGACAGTAAATGAGTAAAATATGCATACACTTTCACCTGATAATTTCATATGAAAATTCATTTCATAGAAATAAAACTCCTAGTACATATGGATAAATGTTCAAGGATGTTTATTGCAGCACTGTTTATAGTGGTAAAAAATTATAGGGCTTCCCTGGTGGCGCAGTGGTTGAGAGTCGGCCTGCCAATTCAGGGGACACGGGTTCGTGCCCCGGTCCGGGAAGATACCACATGCCGCGGAGCGGCTGGGCCCGTGAGCCATGGCCGCTGAGCCTGTGCATCCGGAGGCTGTGCTCCGCAACAGGAGAGGCCACAACAGTGAGAGGCCCGCGTACCGAAAAAAAAAAAAAAAAAATTATAAACAGCTGGCATCCTCATCACTTAAGGAATGGAGAACTACATTCATACAATATAATGTCATGTAGTTGTTTAAAAAATGATGCATTAGTGTAGTCCATTTGCTACAATTGATGAGATGATGTTGGTACATTATTATTAACTAAAGTCCATAGTTTACATTAGTACCATGTTAATGCAAGATGTTAATAACGGGGGAAACTGTGTGTGTCTGAGGGAGTATGTGGGAAGTTTCTACTTTAGCTCCATTTTTCTGTAAATCTAAAACTGCCCTAAAAATTACATTAATTAAAAAAAATACACAAAGCAATGATAAAAAATTGAGTCAGATGCATATTTTCTGAGTTGAAAAAAGGATCTTTAATGCACTATTAAGTGAGAAAGCTGGTCAACGATTAGCATATATAAGTTGAGTTGTAAAAACAAATATCAACAAAAGCGCCCTATTTTTTTATTGTGATTCTATGAAAAGGGTCAAATGAGTGAAATAATACACACTAGGCTACTGACCTGCTTATGTGGATGCAGTTATGTGTTGAGAGGATGGAGAAGAGAAAATGACTTTATAAAAATAGAAAAATATAAAGTTAACTGAAAGTGAAGAAAATAATTTTTTTCTATTTTATCATTAGAACAAATATAACAAATATGAAACTGAATATTCATCATCCTCCATAACTATGGTAAACCTCTAAGCTCAGACTTCCATGATTTAATATGTAAAGGAAAGCTTTTGTAATACAGAAAAAAGCTTTCATATTTCAAAGAAACCTTTCAAGGCCATAATGTCATTATAGATTCAAAAATTTATTTTGAGACTTGAAGTTACCACTTCCTTCTTTGTTCTGGGTGATATCTACAATCTGTGGGGACCTGCAGGGAAACTTGATCTATGAGAAATTGATTTAATATACCAGTTTAATGTTTTTCAAAGATATTATTTTTGTCATTCAGGACAATTATAAAACAAAGTTTTACTCTCCCCAATAAAAGTGAAATAAAATAGTAAGAAAATAAATATAAGTTCTTCATTATGTTGTGTGCTAATAATCTATGAAAAACAAACATTTCTCAATGTAATTCTCAGAATGAAAGGTAAGTGGGAGATAATGATTTACTATCATCACAGAGGCCTTCCTCACCTTAACAGAGAAGTGGTTACCTGCTACGGCTGGTTGCCGGCCCTCCAGGGTATAGAGGCAAGTACAATGGATTAGGGACGATAATGCTTCCTACCTCTATTTATATACATCTCTTAGCCCTAAATTTCTATAAGCTGACAATAAGACTCAGGTAGACCCAGTGCCACATGGGATATGAGGATGGGTTGATGAAGGGGGTTGGATGGCTGGGTGCAAAGAGGGAGTAGGCTCTTAGAAACAGGAAGAGAAGTCATCAGCTGTTGGAGAGTCAGCTAGTGTTTGGGGTTTAATCACACCCCTCTCCCCATCTGAGATATTTATATATCAACTGTCAACTGATAGACATTAAAATATCATTGTTATGATTGGTAGAACTGGTTTTAGAGAATATGACTTGGATTAAAAGATAAATAGGCTTCCTTAAACTTTTTCATATTCCCTCAAATTGGAATAATTCCCAAATAGTCCTAGATCCTATGGCTCTCACCACAGAGGTAGACATCTTATAAAAAAGGCAAAAAACGTATCTGCTGTGAGCAGGTTGCTCCAAAATAAAGGGACTGAACTACACATACAACTTATCCCAACCTCATAAGTCAGATAAGAAGGTAAAAGAGTGGCCTTAAGTGTAGATTTAATGGATAGGTCCTCAAGGAAATATGAGGATTGCGGACCAGGATTCCTTCAACAGTAAGTGTGTAATATCTCAAAGAGGTGATGGCTGTAATTATCTCACACTTTGCTCTCTAAAAGCAGATAAGTAAATAGGAACTAGTAAGGTGACTAATTATAAAAGGAACCTGTAAAATTTGTTGAATATATATATTATTCCAGCCTGCCAGTTCTGTATGATTTAATTCATTGCAATTTAATGCTCTCTATCAGCTACCACACCAGGCAGAAAAAATATAAAGATGAATAAAACATGCTCCCACCCCTCAAGGAATTTATAACTTGTATACCTTTTCTTAGCATTGTTACACAAACTTCTCAAATCATTTGAAGGGCATTTTTTAAAAGTCTATCACTGTATAACTGTTTCTAAATTTTGGGTTTTCTGGGAACCATAGTCTGAAACACAGTGTAGCAGACATTTTGCAGGGAAGTCAAGTTGAAGTACAGCCTAATAACAGCCTCTTCCAGGGAGCTCTGGAGTTAAAGTGGCACGGGGAGGGTTGGACAGTAATGGATCACCCCCCACTCCATCAGTCATTGAATGTGGGTCCCCTCGGGAAGGACATGCCTGTGGGTACGCTGACTCTCTTCAGATGAAGCTGGAAGCCGGAGACTACCCATTGACAAGTTCCCTGAAGCTGGGCACCATGTCCTTTCTTGAAGGAGATCTGAGTGTTACATCTCCATGTCCCTCACAATGTACGCCTGCACTGCTTGGAGTCACTTCTTATATATTTGGGGAGGAATTCCCCTAGGCATTTGGTGGGCCCCACTTCCCAAGAGAAAGAGAAAGAGGTGGGTGTGACCAACTACAGCTCTCTCCATTGCGGCTGACTTTGGGGTCACAACAAGTGATCATGGTCTCCTTCCTCTATTATCCATTCTAGATTTTTCTCAATTCAGTGAACAGCTTTGCCGGCCTCAGTGGCTTATCTGGTGTCAGGACTAAGACCATATCCCTGGCGGATCTGAAACTGTGGTTACGATCCTCAGACTGTGGCGCTACACTTATCCATTTAACATCTCAGCATGGCCAGGGAGTGACAGGAAGTACTCTAGGCTCTAGTCGAGATCAAATATATTCCTCACTGCTTCCCTGCTTCAGAGAGCAGCCCTACCTCTTCCCAATAGTTAGGGTTAATTGCCAGCTACTATGCTGGTTCTTCTTACTGCTGGTACTGACCTAAAATGCCCAGAGAGCAGCTAAAATTTATAGATGAATGGGGTTCTTTCTGTGTCCCCTGGAGGAAGTGTTAACTCTTTGGAACCATGAACTCTTAACTCTCCAGAGCCCAGAGTTGTGGGTATGAGAAGAACAAGCTCCCCAAGTGGATTATTGGAAGTGAGAGTTGGTAGGGCCACTCCTGCTTCTATCCCTTGGTTCCTGACCACTGTATTCTTTTTTATTTTTAATTATTTAAAATTTTTTTATGTAGCAGGTTCTTATCAGTTATCCATTTTATACATATTAGTGTATACATGTCAATCCCAATCTCCCAATTCATCACAGCACCATCCCCCCACCACGTTGCCCCCTTGGTGATCATACATTTGTTCTCTGCATTTGTGTCTCAATTCCTGCTCTGCAGACTGGTTCTTCTGTACCATTTTTCTAGGTTCCACATACATGCGTTAATATACGATATTTGTTTTTCTCTTTCTGACTTACTTCACTCTGTATGACAGTCTCTAGATTCATCCACGTCTCTACAAATGACCCAATTTCATTCCGTTTTATGGCTGAGTAATATTCCATTGCATATATGTACCACATCTTCTTTATCCATTTGTCTGTCGATGGGCATTTAGGTTGCTTCCATGACCTGGCTATTAAAAACAGTGCTGCAATGAATATTGAGGTGCATGTGTCTTTTTGAATTATGGTTTTCTCTGGGTATATGCCCAGTAGTGGGAGTGCTGGGTCATATGGTAATTTTATTTTTAGTTCTTTAAGGAACCTCCATATTGTTCTCCATAGTGGCTGTATCAATTTACATTCCCACCAACAGTGCAACAGGGGTCCCTTTTCTCCACACCCTCTCCAGCATTTGTTGTTTGTAGATTTTCTGATGATGCCCATTCTAACTGGTGTGAGGTGATACCTCATTGTAGTTTTGATTTGCATTTCTCTAATAATTAGTGATGTTGAGCAGCTTTTCATGTGCTTCTTGGCGATCTGTATGTCTTCTTTGGAGAAATGTTTACTTAGATCTTCTGCCCATTTTTGGATTGGGTTGTTTGTTTATTAAATATTGAGCTACATGAGCTGTTTATATATTTTGGAGATTAATCCTTTGTCCAGTGATTCGTTTGCAAATATTTTCTCCCATTCTGACAGTTGTCTTTTCGTCTTGTTTGTAGTTTCTTTGCTGTGCAAAAGCTTTTAAGTTTCATTAGGTTCCATTTCCTTATTTTTGTTTTTATTTCCATTACTCTAGGAGGTGGATCAAAAGAGAGTTTTATAGTGTCCAGTCTTACATTTAGGTCTCTAATCCATTTTGAGTCTATTTTTGTGTATGGTGTTAGGGAGTGTTCTAATTTCATTCTTTTACATGTAGCTGTCCAGTTTCCCCAGCATCGCTTATTGAAGAGACTGTCTTTTCTCGGTTGTATACCCTTGTCTCCTTTGTCATAGATTAGTTGACCATACGTGCGTGGGTTTATCTCTGGGCATTCTATCCTGTTCCATTGATCTATATCTCTGTTTTTGTGCCAGTACCATATTGCCTTGACTACTGTACCTTTGTAGTATAGTCTGAAGTCAGGGAGTCTGATTTTTACAGCTCCATTTTTTTCCCTCAAGACTGCTTCGGCTTTTCGGGGTCTTTTGTGTCTCCATACATATTAAAAAATTTTTTTGTTCTAGTTCTGTAACAGATGCCATTGGTAATTTGAAAGGGATTTCATTGAATCTGTAGATTGCTTTGGGTAGTATAGTCATTTTCACAATATTGATTCTTCCAATCCAAGAACATGGTATATCTCTCCATCTGTTTGTATCATCTTTAATTTCTTTCATCAGTGTCTTAAAGTTTTCTGCATACAGGTCTTTTGTCTCCTTAGATAGGTTTATTCCTAGGTACTTTTTCTTTTTGTTGACATGGTAAAGGGGAGTGTTTCCTTAATTTCTCTTTCACATTTTTCATCATTAGTGTATAGGAATGCCAGAGATTTCTGTGCATTAATTTTGTGTCCTGCAACTTTACCAAATTGATTGATCAGCTCTAGTAGTTTTCTGGTAGCACCTTTAGGATTCTCTATGTATAGTATCATGTCATCTGCAAACAGTGACAGTTTTACTTCTTCTTTTCCAATTTGTATTCCTTTTATTTCTTTTTCTTCTCTGATGGCCGTGGCTAGGACTTCCAAAACTATGTTGAATAATAGTGGTGAGACAGGACATCCTTCTCTTGTTCCTGATCTTAGAGGAAATGGTTTCAGTTTTTCACCATTGAGAATGATGTTTGTTGTGGGTTTGTCATTTATGGCCTTTATTATGCTGAGATAGGTTCCCTCTATGCCCACTTTCTGGAGGTTTTATCATAAATGGGTGTTGAATATTTTCAAAAGCTTTTTCTGCATCTAGTGAGATGATCATACAGTTTTTATTCTTCAATTTGTTAATATGGTGTATCACATTGATTGATTTGCTTATATTGAAGAATCCTTTCATCCCTGGGATAAATCCCACTTGATCATGGTGTATGAATCTTTTAATATGTTGGATTCTGTTTGCTAGTATTTTGCTGAGGATTTTTGCATCTATATTCATCAGTGATATTGGTCTGTAATTTTCTTTTTTGTAGTATCTTTGTCTGGTTTTAGTATCAGGGTGATGGTGGACTCATAGAATTAGTTTGAGAGTGTTCCTTCCTCTGCAATTTTTTGGAAGAGTTTGGGAAGGATGGGTGTTAGCTCTTCTCTGAATGTTTGATAGAATTCACCTGTGAAGCCATCTGGAACAGGACTTTGTTTACTGGAAGATTTTTAATCACAGTCTCAATTTCAATGCTTGTGATTGGTCTGTTCATATTTTCTATTTCTTCCTGGTTCAGTCTTGGAAGCTTATACCTTTCTAAGAATTTGTCCATTTTTTTCAGGTTGTCCATTTTATTGGCATAGAGTTGCCTGTAGTAGTCTCTTAGGATGCTTTGTATTTCTGTGGTGTCTGTTGTAACTTCTCCTTTGTCATTTCTAATTTTATTGATTTGAGTCCTCTCCCTCTTTTTCTTGATGAGTCTGGCTAATGGTTTATCAATTTTGTTTATCTTCTCAAAGAACAAGGTTTTAGTTTTATTGATCTTTGCTATTGTTTTCTTTGTTTCTATTTCATTAATATCTGCTCTGAACTTTATGATTGCTTTCCTTCTGCTAACTTTGGGTTTTGTTTGTTCTTTCTCTAGTTCCTTTAGGTGTAATGTTAGATTGTTTATTTGACATTTTTCTGGTTTCTTGAGGTAGGCTTGTATAGCTATAAACTTCCCTCTTATTTTGCTGCATCCCATAAGTTTCGGATCGTCATGTTTCCATTGTCATTTGTCTCTAGGTATTATTTGATTTCCTCTTTGATTTCTTCAGTGATCTCTTGGTTATTTAGTAAGTTATTGTTTAGCCTCCATGTGTTTGTGCTTTTTATGTTTTTTTTCCCTGTAATTGATTTCTAATCTCATAGCGTTGTGGTCTGAAAAGATGCTTGATATGATTTCAATTTTCTTAAATTTACTGAGGCTTGATTTGTGACCCAAGATGTGATCTATCCTGGAGAATGTTCTGTGCACACTTGAGAAGAAAGTGTAATCTGCTGTTGTTGGATGGAATGTCCTATATATATCAAACAAATCTATGTGGTCTATTGTGTCATTTAAATCTTGTGTTTCCTTAGTAATTTTCTGTTTGGATGATCTGTCCATTTGTGTAAGGGAAGTGTTAAAGTCCCCCACTATTATTGTGTTACTGTCGATTTCCTCTTTTAGAGCAGTTAGCAGTTGCCTTGTGTATTGAGGTGTTCTTATGTTGGGAGCATGTATGTTTATAATTGTTAGATCTTCTGCTTGGATTGATCCCTTCACCATTATGTAGTGTCCTTCCTTGTCTCTTGTAACCTTCTTTATTTTAAAATCTATTTTATCTGATATGAGTATTGCTACTCCAGCTTTCTTTTGATTTCCTTTTGCATGGAATATCTTTTTCCATCCCCTCACTTTCAGTCTGAATGTGTCCCTAGGTCTGAAGTGGCTCTCTTGTAGACAGCATATATATGGGTCTTGTTTTTGTGTTCATTCAGCGAGCCTGTGTCTTTTGGTTGGAGCATTTAATCCATTCACGTTTAAGGTAATTATCGATATGTATGTTCCTATGACCATTTTCTTAATTGTTTTGGGTTTGTTTTTGCAGGTCCTTTTCTTCTCTTGTGTTTCCCACTTAGAGATGTTCCTTTAGCATTTGTTGTAGAGCTGGTTTGGTGCTGCTGAATTCTCTTAGCTTTTGCTTGTCTGTAAAGCTTTTGATTTCTCCCTCAAATCTGAATGAGATCCTTGCTGGGTAGAGTAATCTTGGCTGTAGGTTCTTCCCTTTCATAACTTTAAATATGTCCTGCCACTCCCTTCTGGCTTGTAGAATTTCTGCTGAGAAATCAACTGTTAACCTTTTGGGAGTTCCCTTGTATGTTATTTGTCATTTTTCCCTTGCTGCTTTCAATCATTTTTCTTTGTCTTTAATTTTTACCAATTTGATTACTATGTATCTCAGCGTTTTTCTCCTTGGGTTTATCCTGTATGGGAGTCTCTGCGCTTCCTGGACCTGGGTGGCTATTTCCTTTTTCATGTTAGGGAATTTTTCTACTATAATCTCTTTAAATATTTTCTTGTGTCCTTTCTCTCTGTCTTCTCCTTCTGGGACCCCTATAATGTGAATGTTGTTACATTTAATGTTGTCCCAGAAGTCTCTTAGGCTGTCTTCATTTCTTTTCATTCTTTTTCCTTATTCTGTTCCACGGCAGTGAATTCCACCATTCTGTCCTCCAGGTCACTTATTCATTCTTCTGCCTCAGTTATTCTGCTATTGATTCCTTCTAGTGTATTTTTCATTTCAGTTATTGTATTATTCATCTGTGTTTGTTTGTTCTTTAATTCTTCTAGGTCTTTTTTAAACATTTCTTGCATCATCTCGATCTCTGCCTCCATTCTTTTTCCGAGGTCCTGGATCATCTTCACTATCATTATTCTGAATTCTTTTTCTGGAAGGTTGCCTATCTCCACTTCATTTAGTTGTTTTTCTGGGGTTTTATCTTGTTCTTTCATCTGGTACATTGCCCTCTGCCTTTTCATCTTGTCTTTCTGTGAATGTGGTTTTTGTTCCACAGGCTGCAGGATTGTATTTCTTCTTGCTTCTGCTGTCTTCCCTCTGGTGGATGAGGCTATCTAAGAGGCTTGAGCAAGTTTCCTGATGGGAGGGACTGGTCACCACTGTATTCTTCTTGTTGGGCCACAGAACCATTTCAGTTATTTGATTCAATGTAGATACTGTGTCCTAGAGTATGTAGGCACCATCCTCAAAAAGAATTATATCTGAGCTGATGCTTCTGCTGTGCCTTCGGGAAGTTGTTCCAGCATTCAGTGAGGCCAGCAGCTTGTGGATGGCATGATATGTGACAGGATTAGTGGATGCTATGTCATGGACCTACTCCCCAGTATTCTTGACTGTAAAGTGAGCTGCCTGGTCTGTTGTGATGGTATGTGGGATTCCATACTAGAGGGTCAAATATTTTATAAGCTCTTGGGTAGTGCTGCTGGTTGTAACTGTAGTCAAGAAAGAAAAATCCATACCCAGAATATGTATCTATTTCTACCAAAACAAACAGCTGGCCTGTGCACTAGTGATTAATGATGAAGCTAGTTGGTCTCCTTGAGGAATGGTGCCATATTTCTTTTGTATGTATGTATGTATGTGTGTGTATGTGCATGTGAGTGTTCTTCATTTTAATTTAATTTTATTGTAATAAGAAACAACATGAAGTATATCCTCTTAACTAACGTTAAGTGTACATTACTGTTGACTATACGTACTGATCTCTATAGCTTCTTTAGCTTACTTAGCTGAAACTTTATGCTCTTGATTAATAACTCCCCATTTCCCCTCCCCCAGCCCCTGGTGACCACCATTCCAGTCTTCGATTTTATGAATTTAACTATTTTAGGTAACACATATAAGTGCAATCATGCAATACTTGTTTTTCTGTGTCAGGCTTCTATCACTTAACATAATATCCATGTTGTCACCTATTGTAACACTTCCTTCTTTTTAAAGACTGAATAGCATTCCATTGTGTGTTTATATCACATTTTCTTTATCCACTCATTTGTCAGTGGACATTTATATTGTTTCTACATCATAGCTATTGTGAATATGGGGGTGCTAATAGCTCTAAAGATACTGATTTCAGTTCCTTTGGCTATATACCCAAAGTAGTAAGATTGCTGGATCATATGGTAGCTCTATTTTTAACTTTTTGAGGAATCACTGTACTGTTTTCCATAGTGGCTACAGGAATGGTGTCATATTGGAGGTTCAATGTTGTTCCCTACTGAGAATAGTATTAGTTCTCCCCTCTTATTGGCAGGTTGGAGGTTCAGTGATAGCACTAGTTATATCATATTTGGTCCATCTTTGCCACTGTGACCATTTTTTTTAATGTGCCTATCATGTCAGCACTGGAGTAGCTAATAATAGATGCTGGCTTATATCAGCTGCCAAATCATTTTGTGTACTTGGTGGTTTGGTGCCTCTTCTGTGATGGTTGATCTCTTGTGCATGTTAATATACGCTACAAAAATCTCCATATTTAGTCTCCTCTGGTAGGTCTAGCCACATAGTCTATTCTAATCTTTCTCTCCTCCAGGCCCTTGACTAGCTAGTTAAATCTTTCTTTACTGCTCATGAGTCCTTCCCTTGGATGTGATTATTTTTCTGAGTTGGTACCTTTGCCAAGAGTAGGGAGGATAGTGTTATGAGCTTTCACTTGGCATCTTCCATTGTGATACCTCTTGCTTCCCAGGCCAAGGCCTAAAAGTGGGGGTTCTTTCAACTTCCAAGTATGTCTGTGGCAATTATCACTCAGGCCTAAAAAGGGAATCTGTGGCGCATTTCTGTGTCTATCACACATACAACATGTGATGCTCTGAAGTCAGTGGATACTGTGTTGATTTGAGAAATTGTATTTTGTCACACATTTATTATGGCTCTAATAAAGGAAATAAACTAAGTTTCTGATAATTCCATGTTGCAATTGATTTCTGGTTTTACTGCTTTCTTCTTTTTCTTCATCAATGGGATTGAAATGGTCTTTGTCACTCCTAGAAAAACTGTTTAGTCAGGAACCAGACCCTAAGTTATCAACAATAATTTTTTTTAAAGAGCAGGCATGGCACAATGGTTAAGAATCCACCTGCCAATGAAGGGGATGCAGGTTCCACCCCTTCCCAGGAAGATCTCACATGCCACGGAGCAGCTAAGCCTGTGCACCACAACTACTGAGCCTGCTCTCTGGAGCCTATGAGCCACAACTACTAAGCCTGAGTGCTACAACTACTGAAGGCTGCACACCTAGACCCAATGCTCCACAACAAGAGAAGCCACAATAATGAGAAGTCCACACACCACAATGAAGAGGAGCCCCCACTCGTTGCAACTAGAGAAAGCCCTTGTGCAGCAACGAAGACCCAACACAGCTAAAAATTAAAACAAATAAATAAATTAATGTTTAAAAATTCATTTAAAAAGCAGACATAATCACATAGTCCTTCAGCTCTAAATATTTCAATAACTTCCTACTGTTTCCAGAATAATCAAATAGGCAATCATTGTAATAGATCAAATGAGAAAATTTCAATTTATGAACTAGTGCTAAATTTATGAAAGTTAAATGTATGAACTAATTTGTGTATTAGAAGAGAAATTTTCAAAAACATTTTGGAAATGAATTATGCAGACTCTTATAACCAATGTTGTATGATACATGAGGGGGAGAGAAATTTGAGGAGGATGCTGAGATTTCTAGCTTGAGCTAAGTCAATGGTAACTCCATTCTCCATGAAAGAGAATAAAGCAGGGATAAAAGTTGTTTATGCTTAGATGTTAATCCCTTCTATTGGATGCTAATCTATTTGATAAATACACTAATTCATCTTTTTACTCCTTATAGTATTTAATATACTGCTTGTAATATTAGTCTCAAACCAGTATTTGATTTATGAGTGGATAAATGTGGACTACCAAAATCTTATCTACAGACCACAAATCTTCTGAGGTTATTTGAGAAACCAGTCAGAGCAAAAAGGCTGTTTTAAAAAATCCTGACATTCAGATACACATGTAGGGAATCCATATTATATCACTGACATGAAGGCAAAAATGATTATTTCTCCTTCTTTTAGACTCCACATTGACCAGACTAGGACTTCTGTTTTCTTTCAAGACTATTCTTTTTTTTTAACATCTTTACTGGAGTATAATTGCTTTACAATGTTGTGTTAGTTTCCACTGTATAACAAAGTGAATCAGCTGTACGTATACATATATCCCCAAATCCTCTCCCTCTTGCATCAAGACTATTCTTCATGTTGATGTGAATGAGTAGGGAGCCCTGGGGTAGGAAAGGGAGATTTGTTCACCGGCCACATCAATTGTGCTAAAAAAAAGTGTAAAAGTCTCATAGGATTGTGAGTTAAAATGCAACTTCAAGGTCTTCGTTCTTTAAACTTCAGTTGAGTATAACTACTTAGTTTGCCTCATGGGCAGGGTCAGTCTTTTCCATTTTATATTTGGGGTAGTGAAGTAAATGATAAAGGGAGGATGTAAAATTCTAGCTAGAAGTGGTGACAGGTCCAAGAGGGGTGATTTTGAAAACTAAAGTGGAAAGTAAAACAAAAACCTATTTGCCTTGTTTGGACTCCAAAGAGCATCCAAGGTCAAAGGAGATATCACATTAATAGGCTGTGAAAAAGGCAACTGCCATCCTTGGAATATGTCCAACTCAGAGCCCAGGTGGCCTGGCTCCTTGTTTGTGGGACTGACAAGGTATCTGGCACTGAAAAGACATCACAGAGGAAGAACAAAACCCTGCCCTGGGAAATGGCATCACTGAGGAGCACTAATTCACTTAGCCTGGGACGGCTAGGTCTTTTTGTTTGCACAAGCATATGGGTAGTATTACTGGAGTAGCTGATTTGCTCTGCTGCATCTGTTGCTAATACAAATAGAACCTCTCTGGCTGCCTTATTTATACCTTCTGTTTGCATGACCAAGAGAATGATTTTCAGTCTGGTCGTGGCACATCTCATAGCAACACATGGCTGTTATTGTAAATAGGTTAGTTTAACTTACTGTCTCCCCCACATGTGAGGAACAGTTTGCTGCCTATGCAAACAGAGCTATAGGCTTGGATGGAGATTCCAGAGGCTTAAGTGAACTGTAACAAAGGGAACTGGGGAACAACTGCCAAAGAGAGAAAAAATTACAGACAAGGCAGAATGGATCAAAGCAAAGGGAGGACAATTATACCAAAACATCTCCTTAAATGCCATGAATAAGTACATAAGAAATCGGGTAAACTGGTGCAATGAACCTTACAAGTGGCAAATAGATTATTATGCCACTATGTTATTGGTAACATTACTACAAAAATAGTAATAACGACCAGCATTTTTGTTGCTGTTTTACAGTTTACAAAGCAGAGCAAATAAGAAACCTGTATGGCAGTCACTAGGGAGAACAGTATGGAGGGTCCTTAAAAAACTAAAAATAGAGTTACCATATGATCCATCAATCCCACTCCTGGGCAAATATCCAGAAAAGGCAAAAACTCTAATTCAAAAAGATACATGCACCCCAATGTTCACTGCAGCACTATTTACAATAACCAAGACATGGAAGCAAACTAAATGTCCATCGACAGATGAATGGATAAAGAAGATGTGGTATATATATATATATATAAATATATGAAATGGAATACTACTTAGCCATAAAGAAGAATGAAATAATGCCATTTGCAACAACATGGATGGACCTAGAGATTACCATACTAAATGAAATAAGTCAGACAGACAAGACAAATATCATATGATATCACTTGTGGAATCTAAAAAAAAATGATACAAATGTACTTATTTACAAAACAGAAATAGACTCACAGACATAGAAAACAAATTTATGATTACCAAAGGAGAAGGGGTGGGAGGGATAAACTAGGAGTTTGGGATTAACAGATATACACTACTATATATAAGATAGGTAAGCAACAAGGACTTACTGTATAGCACAGGGAACTATATTTGATATCTTGATACAACCTATAATGGAAAAGAATCTGAAAAAGAATATATATAGCTGAATCACTTTGCTGTACACCTGAAACTAACACAACATTGTAAAGCAACTGTACTAAAAAAAAGAAAACAGTATGAAAATATTACATTTTGAATTTATATATTGAAAATAAACTGTTCATTGAGGAATATCTAAATTCTCAAAGCTAGTTAAGGACTGAGTCAGCCCTGCAACCGAAAGCCTCCTTATACTTTGCCTGTTTTTTCCAGAGGCCCAATTCTTCTTCTTCTTTTTTTTTTTTTTTGTGGTACAGGGGTCTCTCACTGTTGTGGCCTGTCCCGTTGCGGAGCACAGGCTCCGGACGCGCAGGCTCAGCGGCCATGGCTCACGGGCCTAGCCGCTCCGCGGCATGTGGGATATTCCTGGGCCATGGTACGAACCCATGTCCCCTGCATTGGCAGGTGGACTCTCAACCACTGCGCCACCAGGGAAGCCCAGAGGCCCAATTCTAGCACTTAAAATAAAAGTCAAGCAAAATAAGCTAAAATATTAACAATAAGATAGTCTCATCATCTCATTATGCCTGCACTGCTCATTCCTCTCTGTATTTTCATCAAGAATATATAAAGATTGCATATGTCATGGCATGTACTTATACGAAGACTATCAAGCTCATTTCACCACTGGGTGCATGGGTCCGGGTAATATCAAGTCTCAGAACACATAGAAAAGATAATCAGTGTGTAATTGTAACATCTTGGAAGTTGAGGCACTTGTCTTCTCCATAACGATTTACTAGATTTGGAGAAGAGGCAATGGTATCAAAAGTTATCTCCAGAGGGTGCAGTCAAGATGGCAGACTAGGAGGACGCAGAATTTTTGTCTCCACATAACTAGGGCACCTACCAGGCACTGGTGGGGGACCACGGACGCCTAAGGGGATGGGAGGAACCCCACCACCACCATTGACTGGGTAGGATGTGTTGTGTGGAGGGAGTGAAGGGAGAGCAGAAGTGGAGGTGAGATGGGACTGGCACTGCTGAGGGGAGGCTGGGGGAGAGGAAGGGACCTCATGCCCAAAGGGGGAAATTGGGGGACCATTGGGAGGGAAGAGGATCAGAAGTGAGCATTGCCAGGTTTCCCCTGCCCACTTGGGCCCCCAGAAGCCTGCTGAGATCACAGGCCTGATCCTCTGCCCACCTAGGCCTCCTCCAGCTGCGCAGGTCCTGAGGTAGTGGGAGGGAAGGAAGGGGGAGCAAAAATAAAGTCCAGACCTCTGGGCCCAGCACCCCTGACAGGTGGCTGGGGGAGGGGAGGAGTTCCTACATCCAGCAGGACCCATCCACGGTTAGGGGTCCAGCCAGGATGGGGGAGACCGTTGGGAAGATGTGGGGGGATGCGGAGGAACAGAGGGGAATGCAGCCTGTCCACTTAGGCACTGGGAAGCCTGTTGGGCTCCTGGGCCTAATCCTCTTCCCTTGGAGCCTCCCTCCTGCTGTGTAGAGCCCAAGCTCCGCCCCTACACCCCCACCCAGGGCCCTACCTCTACACTCGGAGACCCCCTCTGAGACCCCCTCCAACACGCTGGGCCTAAACCCCACCCACACACCCTCACTCAGGGCCCTACCTCCAAACTCCGGAACTCCACACTCCAGAGGCCCTCCTTTCCACATGCTACCTCTCCCCTTCCAGGCAGGTCCTAAGCAGAGGCCCTGCCCCACTCTTGAATGTTGCCCCACCTAAGTTCCTTCCCCAGGACCTTTTCCGGTCCTGAGTCTAGGCCCCACCCCACAGTCAAAGGTCACCCGCCCCACATGCCTAGGTTCTGCCCTGCCCTAAACCCTGCCCCTGCCTACGTTCCATCACCACCTAAACGCCGCCCCTAAAGCCAAAGCTTTTTTTTCTTTTTCTTTTCTTTTCTTTTTCCCTCTTTTAGATTGGGGTTCTGTTTTATCTTGTTGACTCATTGTTGTTCATTCATTTATATTTTTATTTTTCCTAATAAATCTTTTATTTTTCTAATTTTATTTTACTCTTTATACTTTGCTATTATTCTCTCCTTTTGGCTTGTTTCTCCCGCATCCTTTTTTTTTTTCTATTGTGGTTTTATATTAACTTGTTGCAGTTGTTTTAATTATATTTTTATTTTTCCTAATATATTTTTATCTTTCTAATTTTATTTGGTTTTTTATTCTTTGACATTGTACTGCTCCTTTTTTTCGTTCATTCTTTCTTTTGTTTTTTTTTTGATTTGCCATGCCACGCAGCTTGCAGGGTCTTGGTCCCCAGGCAGGAGGTCAGGCCCAAACTCCTGTGGTGGGAGCTCTGAGTCCAAACCGCTGGACTAACAGAGAACCTAAGAACCCAGGGAATATTAATTGGAGTGAGACCTCCTGGAAGTCCTCATCTCAGCACCAAGACCCAGCTCTATCCAACTGCCTGAAAACTCCAGTGCTGGATACCTTAATCCAAACAACCAGTAAGACAGGAATACAGCCCCACCCATCAAAAGAAAAAAAAAAAAAGAAATAACAAAAATATATGTTACAGACAAAGGAGCAAGGGAAAAACCCACAAGACCAAACAAATGAAGACAAAATCGGCAGCCTACCTGAAAAAGAATTGAGAGTAATGGTAGTAAAGATGATCCACAATCTTGGATCAGATGTAGAAAATACAAGAAACATTTAACAAGGATCTAGAAGAACTAAAGAGCAAACAAACAGTAATGAACAACACAATAACTGAAATTAACATTAAATGCACCAACATTCGAATTATAGGAGTCCCAGAAGAAGAAGAGAAAAGAAAGGTTCTGAGAAAATATTTGACAATATTACAGTTGAAAACTTCCATAACATGGGAAAGGAAACAGTCAATCAAGTCCAAGAAGCACAGAGAGTACCATACAGGATAAACCGAAAGAGAAACATGCAGAGACACATATTAATCAAACTATTGAAAATTAAATACAAAGGAAAAAATATTAAAAGCGGCAAGGGAAAAACAACAAATAACAAACAAGGGAATCCCCATAAGGTTAAGAACTGATCTTTCAGCAGAAACCCTGCAAGGAAGAAGGGAGTGGCAGGAAAGTGATGAAAAAGGGAAAAACCTACAACCAAGATTACTCTACCCAGCAAGGACCTCATTCAGATTCAACAGACAAATTGAAACCATTACAGACAAGGAAAAGTTAAGAGAATTCAAGACCACCAAACCAGCTTTACAACAAATGCTAAAGGAAATTCTCTAGGCAGGAAACACAAGAGAAGGAAAAGACAAACAAAAACAAACCAAAACAATTAAGAAAATGGTAATAGGAATATACATATTGATAATTACCTTAAATGTAAATGGATTAAATACTCCAACCAAAAGACATAGACTGGCTAAATGGATACAAAAACAAGACCCATATATATGCTGTCTACAAGGGACCCACTTCAGACCTAGGGACACATACAGACTGAAAGTGAGGGAATGGAAAAAGATATTCCATGAAAAGGAAATCAAAAGAAAGCTAGAGTAGCAATTCTGGTATCAGAAAAAAATAGACTTTAAAATAAAGACTATTACAAGAGAAAAAGAAGGACACTACATAATGATCAAGGGATCAATCCAAGAAGAAGATATAACAATGGTAAATGTTTATGCAACCAACATAGGAGCATATCAATACATAAGGCAAATGCTAACATCCATAAAATAGGAAATCGACAGTAACAAAATCATAGTAGGGGACTTTAACACCCCACTTTCACCAAAGGACAGATCATCCAGACAGAAAACTAATAAGGAAATACAAGCTTTAAATGACACATTAAACAGGATGGATTTAATTGATATTTATAGGACATTCCATCCAAAAACATCAGAATACACTTTCTTCTCAAGTGTTCAAGGAACAGTCTCCACGATAGACCATATCTTGGGTCACAAATCGAGCCTTGGTAAATTTAAGAAAATTGAAATCACATCAAGTATCTTTTCCGACCACAACGCTATGAAACTAGATACCAAGTACAGGAAAAAAAACTGTAAAAAATACAAACACATGGAGGCTAAACAATATGCTATTAAATAACCAAAAGATCACTGAAGAAATCAAAAAATACCTAGAAACAAATGACAATGAAAATGTGATGACCCAAAACCTATGGGATGCAGCAAAAGGAGTTCTATGAGGGAAGTTCATAGCAATACAATCCTACCTCAAGAAATAAGAAAAATCTCAAATAAACAACCTAAACTTATACCTAAAGCAATTAGAGAAAGAAGAACAAAACTCCCCAGAATTAGCAGAAGGAAACAAATCATAATGACTAGATCAGAAATAAATGAAAAAGAAATGAAAAAAACAATAGGAAAGATCAATAAAACTAAAAGCTGGTTCTTTGAGAAGATAAACAAAATTGATAAATCTTTAGCCAGACTCATCAAGAAAAATGGGAGAGGACTCAAACCAACAGAATTAGAAATGAAAAAGGATTGGTAACAACTGACACTGCAGAAATACAAAGGATCATGAGAGAGTAATACAAGCAACTATATGCCAGTAAAATGGACAACTTGGAAGAAATGGACAAATTCTTAGAAAAGCACAAATTTCCAAGAATGAACCAGGAAGAAACAGAAAATATGAACAGGCCAATCACAGGCATTGAAATTGCGACTGTGATTAAAAATCTTCCAACAAACAAACGTCCAGGACCAGATGGCTTCACAGGTGAATTCTATCAAACTTTTAGAGAAGCGCTAACACCTATCCTTCTCAAACTCTTCCAAAATACAGCAGAGAGAAGAACACTCCCAAACTCATTCTGTGAGGCCACAATTACCCTGATACCAAAACCAGACAAAAATGTCACAAAAAAGAAAACTACAGGCCTATATCACTGATGAACATAGATGCAAAAATCCTCAACAAAATACTAGCAAACAGAATCCAACAGCACATTAAAAGGACCAGACACCAGGACCAAGTGGAATTTATCACAGGAATGCGAATATTCTTCAATATATGCAAATCAATCAATGTGATACACCATATTAACAAATTGAAGGGTAAAAACCATATGATAATCTCAATAAATGCAGAAAAAGCTTTTGACAAATTTCAACACCAATTTATGATAAAAACGCTCCAGAAAGTTAGGCATAGAGGGAACCTACCACACATAATAAAGGCCATATATGACAAACCCACAGCCAACATCATTCTCAGTGGTGAAAAACTGAAACCATTTCCCCTAAGATCAGGAGCAAGACAAGGTTGATCACTCTCACCACTATTATTTAACATGCTTTTGGAAGTTTTAGCTACAGCAATCAGAAAAGAAAAAGAAATACAGGAATCCAGATCAGAAAAGAAGAAGTAAAACTGTCACTGTTTGCAGATGACATGATACTATACATAGAGAATCTTAAGGCTGCTACCAGAAAACTACTAGAGCTAATCAATGAATATGGTAGAGTAGCAACATACAAAATTAATGCACAGAAATCTCTTGCATTCCGATACACTAGTGATGGAAAATCTGAAAGAGAAATTAAGGAAACACTCTCATTTACCATTGCAACAAAAAGAATAAAATACCTAGGAATAAACCTACTTAAGGAGACAAAAGACCTGTATGCAGAAAATTATAAGACACTGATGAAAGAAATTAACGATGATACAAACAGATGGAGAGATATACCATGTTTTTGGATTGGAAGAATCAACTTTGTGAAAATGACTATACTACCCAAAGCAATCTACAGATTCAATGAAATCCCTTTCAAACTACCAATGGCATTTTTCACAGAAGTAGAACAAAAAGTTTCACAATTTGTATGGAAGCACAAAAGACCCCAAATAGCCAAAGCAATGTTGAGAAAGAAAAATGGAGCTGGAGGAACCAGGCTCCCTGACTTCAGACTATACTACAAAGCTGCAGTAATCAAGACAGTATGGTACTTGCACAAAAACAGAAATATAGATCAATGGAAAAGGATAGAAAGCCCAGAGATAAACCCATGCACGTTTGGTCACCTTATCTTTGAGAAAGGAGGCAAGAGTATACAATGGAGAAAAGACAGCCTCTTCAATGAGTGGTGCTCGGAAAACTGAACAGCTACATGTAAAAGAATGAAATTAGAAGACTCCCTAACACCATACACAAAAATAAACTCAAAATGGATTAAAGACCTAAATGTAGGGCTTCCCTGGTGGTTCAGTGGTTAAAAATCTGCCTGCCAATTCAGGGGACACGGGTTCGAGCCCTGGTTAGGGAAGATCCCTCATGCCACAGAGCAACTAAATCTATGTGCCACAACTACTGAGCCTGCGCTCTTGAGTCTGCAAGCTACAACTACTGAGCCCACGTGCCACAACTACTGAAGCCCACATGTCTAGAGCCCATGCTCTGCGACAAGTGAAGCTACTGCAATGGGACGCTCACACACCACAACGAAGAGTAGCCCCTGCTTGCTGCAACTAGAGAAAGCCCGCGCAAAGCAACAAAGACCTAATGCAGCCAAAAATGAATAAATAAATAAGTTAATTAATTTTTAAAAAGACTTAAATGTAAGGCCAGACCCTATAAAACTCTTAGAGGAAAACATAGGCAGAACACTCTATAACATAAATCACAGCAAGATACTTTTTGACCCACCTCCTAGAGAAATGGAAATAAAAACAAAAATAAACAAATGGGACTTAATGAAACTTAAAAGCTTTTGCACAGCAAAGGAAACCATAAACAAGATGAAAAGACAACCCTCAGAATGGGAGAAAATATTCCCAAATGAAACAACTGACAAAGGATTAATCTCCAAAATATACAAGCAGCTCATGCAGCTGAATATCAAAAAAACCAACAACCCAATCACAAAATGGGCAGAAGACCTAAATAGACATTTCTCCAAAGAAGATATACAGATTGCCAACAAACACATGAAAGGATCCTCAACATCACTAATCATTAGAGAAATGCAAATCAAAACTACAATGAGGTATCACCTCACACTGGTCAAAATGGCCATCATCAAAAATCTAGAAACAATAAATGCTGGAGAGGGTGTGGAGAAAAGGGAACCCTCTTGCACTGTTGGTGGGAATGTAAATAGATACAGCCACTATGGAGAACACTATGGAGGTTCCTTAAAAAACTAAAAATAGAACTACCATATGACCCAGCACTCCCATTACTGGGCATATACCCTGAGAAATCCATAACTGAAAAAGACGACAATGGACCACATTGGACCACAATGTTCATTGCAGCTCTATTTACAATAGCTAGGATATGTAAGCAACCTAAGTGTCCATCAACAGATGAATGGATAAAGAAGATGTGGCACATATATACAGTGGAATGTTACTCAGCCAAAAAAAGAAATAAAATTGAGTTATTTGTAAGGAGGTGGATGGACCTAGTAGAGTCTGTCATACAACGCGAAGTAAGTCAGAAAGAGAAAAACAAATACCATATGCTAACACATATATTTGGAATCCAGAAAAATATATATGGTTCTGATGAACCTAGGGGCAGGACAGGAATAAAGACACAGACGTAGAGAACAGACTTGAGGACGTGGGGAGGGGGAAGGGTAAGCTGGTATGAAGTGAGAGAGTAGCACTGACATATATACACTACCAAATGTGAAATAGATAGCTAGTGGGAAGCAGCTGCATAGCACATGGAGATCAGTTCAGTGCTTTGCGACCACCTAGAGGGGTGGGATAGGGAGGGTGGGAAGGAGACACAAAAGGGAGGGGATATGGGGATATACGTATGCATATAGCTGATTCACTTTGTTATACAGCAGAAACTAACATAACACTGTAAAGCAATTATACTCCAATAAAGATGTTAAAAAAACATTCATCTCCACCACCACTTGCTTGACTGTGAGTTGAATGGAGGAAGAAACAGTTTTTACGAAGCAAAATAATCAGAAAACAATAAGTTTTTAAAATGTTGAGGCACAATGTATCAAACAGGAAGGCATGGAAAGAAAAATCAGCTAGTCATTTAACTATCTCTCATCCTACTGCCTCATTATCCTGCCCTTATTTTCTTCATTTATTTCTCTTTTCACTGCTTCTTCCTTCCCTGCCTTCTTGAAACCCCTCTCTCACTTTCATTTGTTCTGTCATCTTTTCTTTTTGCTCCCATCTTCCATTTCCCTAATCTATTTCTGGAAAGTTGAAAACAGGAAGGGCTTTGGGGTAAAATGACTATATGTGTTTGCTAACATCCATGTCTGGGATCTTAAGTGATTATTTTAAATTAATTATATTTTTAAATGAATTCAAATCTATCTATTTTCTGTTATGCAGAGAGAGAAAAGGAAAAAAGATAATTGAATTAAAAGTTTTGATTTAATTTTAATGTTCTTGGTTTTTTTTTAGATAGAATACAACCATTTTCTTTGTTAGAACATTTGACCACTAAGCTTCCAGGTTCAGAGCATAATTCCCTGATAAATTGGCATAGCTAAGAGACAGGCTTTTTAGCAAATACCCTGTGGCAAGGCTAGACTAAACCTGGAACCCAAACATTTTGCTCACTGATAGTTACACTTACTTTGGATTGGCTGCGTTTACCAATGAACCTAAAAATGTAATTAATTAAATCACTGTTTGTCTGAGAGAGAATTTCAGGAAAAAAAGTGTAAAGAAGTCATAAACATTCAAAATTATTCAAGTGGATTTGTGGGAAAATGTAAAAATACCAAATTTCCTGAAAACTTTTCCAATGCAATTTTAATTCACCTAATCTGGCAAAATCTACATCTACTAAAGACAAATGTCTTAAATTTATGCCTTGGCAGAGCTCTATTTCTTTAATATGACAAAGTCCAGAGTTGTTTTCATTCTAATTTTCCCGACATGCTGTGTCAAAGTGTGTACATTCCTTTTAGAGCCTGATAAGTAGAGAAGTAATCTGTCATCTCTGATATCATCTATGATAGCAAAAGTCTGGCAAAAATTTAAATAAATACCCATGAGCAACACTGAGATTATGGGCTATAGAAACTATTTATAATTTTCCTTTGGAATTTTCCAAGAGAGAAAGGTGCTTTCCCACCCTTATCTCATGTAATTTTCAAAACTCTGGAGTTTGGGGACCAAAATAAAGCAAAAATTCCCAGGGGTCATTCAGAGAGTTTGCAGTGAAGCTAGGAATTGAATTGGGGCCGGCCCGGATATCCTTCTATCTAAATGATGTGTGTGTTCAGGCCCTGAGAGCTCCTTTCAGCTTCTTATTAATCACTGTGCTTTTTGCTCTGTAGCTTGTACCATCCTGGAGTTGCTCTCTCAGAAGATGTTCCTGGCATTTTAATTCTAGAAGTAGAAAGACCTTGGGGGTCATCTAGGTCATCTATACCTTTCAGTTTTTTATAGAACAGAAATTGATCCTGAGAGGTGGAAGATTCCATTACAGTTAATAAATTCTAAATCCAGGAATAGAATCTGCATTTCTTACTTCCATATCACTGCTTTATTTTCAATTCAACAGAATAATTCATGTTATTTAATTTTCCAGTAAATCTTCCTACACTCTGGTCAAAATTTAATCTATGTATTTACAGATTTTCACACTTGTCATTTTAATTGGCTAAGTGTTAGTCAATGGTATCTTTAGCTGTGTGATGGAGTTGCAATTTGTATTTAACAGTTGCCATTCCGCTGAAGTGTAGCTTTTATTTCCTTTTTTGACTCAAGAGTTTCCCCATGATTGAACTCTAGGAATTTGTGCAGGTAGCTAGTAAAATGATATAGTCAGAAAGGGCCACAGTACTGAGGCATACTGGTAGATTTTTCATAAGTATCATGTCTGAGATTTCAAAATTTAATTAAGAACACTGAACAAAATTCTTCTTTATGGGTGTTCCCCCTTTAATTAAATAAATTTCCAATAAGATGCATGACAACCGATGTTGAATATTATTTTCATATCGTTGACATAAAGAGTAATATATTAATACACTATTTCAAAGATCAAATACTATTACAAAAAAAGCATATATTTCCATGTAGAAGTTGTCATTTGCACTTATTTCCTGGCCTATGTTTTGTATAAAACTCCAATTAGTCTTCACAGAATTTTAATAAAATAGGTGATCTGTATAGATGGTGACTGGAGTATAATTCTAGTACTTTATGATTTATACAGAACTTTTAATTTGTGATCTCAGTTGAGATTCATTATAGTCTTATAATTTACAGGTCTGTTATCATTATATTATGAAAACTAGCACTTAGTGATGTCAAATTATTTACTGAGCCACAAAATGAGTTAATGGTGTGATTTGAGATTTAACCATGTTTTACAACTCCAGGCCTGAAGAGGTACCATTTAAGATTCAAGTTATGAGAAGAAATCAACTGGTAAATACTCCAGGGGAAGTCTTCCAAGCAGAGGAACTTGAGATCGGAATGTTCATGGTGTGTCCAAAGGAAATGATTAGGAGCAGTAGTAAGAGATAAGGATGGTGATAGAGGCAAAGGGGAGATTGTATAGGACCTCACATACTGTGTTGAATAGTTTGGAATGTTTGATAGTTTCAGTGTGCAGCCATTAAAGGATTTTGAGTACAGGTGTGGTGGGCTCAGATTTGTGATTTAGAAAAAACACTCAATGTAGTGTGCAGGAGGATCTCTTGGGTCAGAGGGCAAAATTGGTGGTGCGGAGAAAATGGTTAGGAGCCTACAGAAATAGCCCAGTGAGATGGTGGTATCTTGGACTGAAAGTGAAAAGCAATTAAGATAGTGAGAAATTTTAAGATGTGAGATGCATTTTGAGTTAGACTAACAGGATGGACTGTGAAGGGTGAGAGAAAGAGAAGAATTAGGTATAATTCTGGGGGCTTTCATTCTGAGCAAATGGGTACACAGTGATGCCATTTTCTGAGCAGGAAAGACTTGTGAGGGATATTAATTTCACAAATATTTTTGAGTGCACATTACTAGTCCATGATTATACTTAGCCCTGGAAATACAGCTGTGAAGGCAACAGAATAAGCCTCTATCTTTATGGGGCTACATTTCCTGTGGGGAAGACAATCAATAAATCATAGATGTCAGATGGTGATGAGTATAATAAAGAAAATTTTAATGTTACAAGGCAAACAGGAACGCTTAAGGTGGATTTGCTCTTTTAAGTAGGTTTGTTGGGGAAGTGTCAGCAGGGAGGTGATGTTTGCAGAAAGACCTAAAGATCATGAAGATACAATCTGTGCCAAACCTGACTGTTTATTGGACATCCATCACATATATGAATTGAACAACTAGATATTCAAGTCTGGAGTTTAGGAGAGAGGTTGAAGATCAAGATGTAAATTTGAAAACCTTTAGTACACAGCTGCATTTTAATGCCATAGAATTTGTGGGGAAAAGATGAGGGCTCAAGATATAGACCTTGGCCTTGGGCATCAACATAGAGACCATATGGGGGAAGAGTAGCTAGGAGAGACAGACAGACAGACACACACACACACACATGCACAGAGCAAGTATCCAATAAAGTATGAAGAACACACTTAGTTTTCTCAGTTTTCCAGCTGTGAATTTTTTACTTCCCATTATAATCAACAGAGAGAATATGATTAACTCTCGTGTCAGACCAAGTGATTAAGCATCCCATAGATAAATTGCCTCTAATCAGGGACTAGTCTTGCTTCAATTAGCTGAGGTAGGTAATGAGAGGGGTGTGATCATGTGGCTACTTGGGCAGCAGAGGTTGTGGATGGGTAGAATACCTCAGGGGGATACAAGAGCACGTGGGCGAAGATTGCCATCACTAACTACTAAGTTGTTTCAGGTCAGAGAAAAACATGAGCAAATGTCAAACTTGACATTTTTGGATTGGGGAGTGATCGTCAGCATTCTGAATTCATGTATATCTAGTCTTCTGATTGTAATTTTTATTATTGCATGTCTCATTTGAGCTCATACTCTAGAACTCTTTTTAGAAACTAGTATATGAACCACAGGAAGGGAAATGATTTAATAAGAAAGTTCTCAGATGATTGTCGTATTACTTTTTCTGGAGACTGCTGGGCATTGAGTGTGGGGATATAGAGGAAACATATTTGATAGGAAATTTACAACTTACTACTAAAATATGTTTCTGTTCCTAAAATTACACCAAGTGAATGGAACAGATTGTCCTTTACTAATATAACAAATGTAACCCTTAGTACAACTATGTCTCTGCCAGGATAAGGATGAGATAATTTGAGGAAGGGAATTTGGGGATACTCATCTTTGACTTTGTTTAAGCCTTGTTTCCCTTCAGCCAAGAAAATAGACTTTAGTGAACAACCTGGTACTTCCTACTTGTATCAACTTTTAACCCAATGTTATAGAAATCAAAAAGTTACCATAGCCTTTGTGAATAAAATTAAACTATTAAAAAATTTCAACTAGTGCTTTTCATTGCTAAAATCTTTCTTAAAATCATGCAAAACCCGGTCAGCCACCCATGTTCTTTAATCTTTGCAATAGACTGCAAGGATTCAAATGATTTCTTCCTCTTTTGTAAGTGCTACCTTATCTTCCAGCCCCTTGGACTTCCTTTCTGCCCTACAAAATAGAGCTCATAAATGAGACACCATCACCCCAGTTCCCTTGGTATTTATTGTTCTCAAGGATAATCAGGAAGGCTACTACTACTACTAAAAAGTCCCTATATGGGACTTCCCTGTGGTCCAGTGGCTAAGACTCCATGCTTCCAATGCAGGGACCCCGGGTTCTATCCCTGATCAGGGAACTAGACGTTATATGCTGCAACTAAGGGTTCGCATGCTGCAACTAAAGATCCCATGTGCCACAACTAAGACCTGGTGCAGCCAAATAAATAAATAAATATATTTTTTTAAAGTCCCTATAACAATGACAAAATTGCAAACATAAGGAATGATAAGACTTCTAAATTTCTTATAAAGGTAGTTCCTAACCTGTATCTAAATTGGTAACTGAAACTCCCATAGACTTCTTAGTTTTTTTAATCCTTTCAATAGGATTTATGAAAACGCTCATCTTTTCTCACATTCCATCCTTCCCTGATGACAGGATGAACAGATGGAATGCTAAGTCTTATCTTGGCTCAATATTTTCAAAGACCACCTGATTAATTGACAACTACTCCACTAGACACTAGCCTTGCTCGAGAAGAATCTTCTTTGGTGCATTTCTTCCTAAGGCCCACAATTACTGTTTCCTATTGATTAAGGACAAAAGGGCTCATCCTATACGAATGTCCTTATGGCCTCCCCTGTTAGGCTATGCCATGAATCCAGCTCCTTGCCCTCCCTACGGTTGAGTACCCATATTATTCGTCTCCACTGGGCTTTCATTTTTGGTCGGTCTAATGTTATTCTTCTTCAGGCATGGGGTTAGCTAGACAAGTCAACCCAATTCCATTTATCTCTATCATATATTATAGAAAGAGTCTGGGGTTAACATATACCCACTACTATATATAAAATAGATAACCAACAAGGACCAATGTATAGCACAGGGAACTATACTCAATATTTCTTTTTAACATCTTTATTGGAGTATAATTGCTTTACAATGGTGTGTTAGTTTTGGCTTTATAACAAAGTGAATCAGTTATACATATACATATGTCCCCATATCTCCTCCCGCTTGCGTCTCCCTCCCTCCCTCCCGCCCTCCCTATCCCACCCCTCTAGGTGGTCACAAAGCACCGAGCTGATCTCCCTGTGCTATGCGGCTGCCTCCCACTAGCTATCTATTTTACGTTTGGTAGTACTATACTCAATATTTTCTAATACCCTACAAAGTAAAAGAATTTGAAAAGGAATATATATAAAACTGAATCACTTTGCTGTACACCAAACTAACATAACATTGTAAATCAACTATACTTCAGTTTAAAAAAAAATACATAAAAAAGCTTGTAAAGGAGAAAAAATATGGCAATAAATCTTGTTTTCTCTCTTCCATGTCTCATCACTAGCACCGGCCACAAGGATTGCTTCAGGCATCCAAACTTCAAGTTTGCATCCCTAGGACCATGTTTACTGTTCTTTTTGTAAAGTATCTAAGTGAGAGTTGGGGTATGGGATGGGAATACAGTCACTTTTTCTTTCTTGGAGAGTCATTTGTTCCAAAAGGGGCTCACAAGTCAGATCAAGGACAGATTAAAGAGAAATAGATCCCTGCAATCTCTAGAGTCTGTACAACTGACTTTATCAGTTGTAGCTTTCAAAGAAATTAATGAAATATTGATTCTGTCTAAAAACTAAGTAAGAAACTGTGTCTTACTATTTACAACGTAAGTGGGATCATTTTTCACAACCTGACCTTTACTCCGGCTATTTTTTCTTCAGAAAACATATCAACAGAAGAGAAAGAGAGCAAGCGAGAGAGAGAAAATATGAATGAATAGTTCATTCATTAGTATGAGATTAGTATGACAAATATGAAACTATAAATGTATTTTAAGACAGAAAGCTTGGGCTTCCCTGGTGGCGCAGTGGTTGAGAGTCCGCCTGCCGATGCAGGGGACACGGGTTCATGCCTCGGTCCGGGAAGATCCCGCATGCCGCGTAGCGGCTGGGCCCGTGAGCCATGGCCGCTGAGCCTGCGAGTCCGGAGCCTGTGCTCCGCAATGGGAGAGACAGAAGGCTTGAAATCCTTGAACACTGGGTGGAGTTTCTGTTTTCCACATAAATCAAAAGGCTTATCTAAGATAACGCATCCTACTATTTGACGACATCTTACACAGAATAGAAGTACGTTTTGAATTTATGGGAAATGGGTTCCTTTTCCACTTGTAACACAGACAACTTTAGGTTCCTGATAAGAAAGCAACTGAACTTGATTTTATCTGATAGTTTGAGGACAAAATTAAAAAATGGAAAAACTAGATTACAGTAATATTACGTCAGTGAATAGCAGAATGTTTAAATTGAAAATAATCTGTGCCAAAAGATGTTGATGTTATTTCTATTATTTCAATATTTAGAGAATTTATTCAGTACAAACATAGTGCCATTCAAAGAGTAAAAATGTGTACCCTAAAGGTGCAAATACATTACTGCATTTTTTATTACATTTTTTCTCATATTACCAAAAAAAGTGAAATTCAGCCTCAACCACACTATTACACAATTATATAAAGGGTGAAAAATTTCTCCAATAACGTTTCCAACATAACCACTTTTAGGACTTTAGCATGACTCCTCCTTGATTTTCCTGTGCTTTTTCTAATTCTCTCTTTCTTGCACTTTTACCTTATATAGTCCCATACTGTTTCAATACTTACAAGTAGTTATTTTTAATCAAAAAAGGTATAAAAGGACATGGCTGATTTTGAAACTTATTCCAGTGGGTGTATTTGCATGATCTGGGACGGATGACTAAATGTGTGAGCACAGAAAAAGCTAAAACGTTTTGGGACTCATGCACCATTGCTGTGGAGTATTCCCTAACTAAGCAAAAGATATGAACATAGTAGATAGGTGGAAAATACATATTCACTTCATCACATCTAATGCTGATCCTGGGTAAATCAGGAGGCAACCTCAAAGGCAGAGATGGCAGGTGGTGGTGACACTCAAGGTCAAGGGAACTGGTGACTGCATAGGGATGCCCCTCTCAGTGCACGCCTGGGGCTGTGAGAAACTGTCTGGCCATGTTCTCATATGACAAGTGGAAAGAGCGCTGTCATTAGCTACCAGGAGATTTTAAGGCATGAACCCCTTGCTATAGGACCTTTCCCTAACTTGAGCATCATGCAAGAAGAGTGGTGATACAGTAACAGGTCAGGAGTAGGATTTCAGCTCCAAGGTGGTACCTGTGCAAAGACATCTACCAGGCTGGGGAAAAGCACCAGTGGCAGAAGGAGGCAAAAGGCCAGAATTGATGAGACAAAGCTTGTAAGCACCCATGAGAATCCTTGAAGACAAACACTTAAAGAAGTGCTCTCCATAAGTAGGCAAGTAGGGATCTGGAGCTCAAGATTTGAGTACTAATGAATATTAATGTTAATATTCCTACATTGCATTTGCTTTGTTGAGTGTATTGGTGGAGGGGATGTCTCCCATTTTACCCAAGATGAGTCTTGAACAAGTTTTGCATAGACAATAAATTGGAAATTTTGTTTCAAGTCACTGTGGCTACTTTTCATGCACATCATCAGATTAAGAATTGTGGCTTTTAAATGTTTTAGATCACTAAAACTTATGCAGTAAAGTCACAAAACTGTACTTCCAACAAGTGAAGTTATTATTAAATTAATGTTTTGTGTGTGTTTACTTGTTTTAGATTTTGCCAAGAGCAAAAAACTAATACTTGTTTGGCTTAGAAAAATTTGAAGATCAAGGAAAGCATAACAAAAAATAAGTATTATCCATAATTCTACCATAATTCTTTCAAAAACCCACACAGCCAATGATCAGGATGTATCAAACCAGGGAATTCTTTTATTCCTAGCTCTGTTTTTGACCCATCTAAGAAAGAAATTAATGCCCCAAATTCCTTTTATCTCTGATTTTTCTAATGCAGAAGTTAAATTGACTATTCATAATCTCTCAAAATAAAATGTTATGCTTGTGAGAATTATTATTCCCAGTTCTTGATCTGGTGAGTTGATAGCATGATTTCATGGTAGCGTGACAATGAACAATGGGATATCACCAAAATGTATGGAATATGGTAGCAATACTAACAGGAGCTAAAATATTTTGTACTTAGTATATTTCAGACTCTGTTCCATGAGTTTTACATGTGTTATCTTATTTGGTCTTTACAAGAGTCCTATAAGTGGATGCTATTATTATCTCTACTTTACAAATGAGGAAATGAAGGCATATAACATTCCAGTAGCTTGTCTAGGGCTACACAACTATAGTCAGTCCATGGTCACATATGCAGACCACTTTAGTTTATTTAGTATGGGAAATTAGTGGATGGGCTGGCATTTACTGGTATGTCTTCCATTTGGTATTGGGTATTGACATATAATTGGTGAGTTTCTGAATTAAAATAAGGCATATATGAAGGGTTGCATTTCAAAATGCCACTTGGCAAACATCACAAAGCAATGTAACTCTCTTTGAGAGAGGCCAATCATTGGTGCCTTTCCTGTTAGGGAGAAGTTAAATCATGGTGCTTTAATCACAGATCACATTTCCGACTTACTCTGAATAAGGGAAGGACACACTGGTGAATTTTAAGTGTTAGCGTTAAGCAATGTTAAATTGTTTGTGAAATTGGCCAATTTATTCTGGTCAAAAGAAAGAGGTATGGAATTGAATATTATTGTAAATTCATGTTGCCTCATACAGTTCCTCTTCCAGGCATCTAAATTTAATGTCATGGTTTTGGTAAATCTAATAAGTTGTACGAGAGAAGATGGATCAAGTTATTCCAGATGAACACAAGTGAACCATTTCCAGCGAATGGAAAGCATTATTATCCACACCATTCTTTTATTCATTCAAGGTACAGAAATGTTAAGCAATGAACCTTATAGTTGGGAAGCTTATTCATGTTGCCATTGTCAGAATTTGCACCTGATGTGATCTATATTTTGCCAACCTTGTTTGTCTGGGGTCATGAAATATAGAGGGTGGGAAGAAGAAGACATAATAGAGAAATTTGATCACACAGAAATCCAATTTAGATAACTTGCACGTTGTGTAAAAGAGATCTTTCTACTTAAAGCAGCACTTGCCTAGAAGATATCAAAACCAAATGCTGTTTTTCATCACAGCTCATTGAAACCATTAAGAGACCCATCCACTGACGGAGATCAACAGCAAAGAACTTGGAGTGCTATCAGTACCCGATACCCTCCCGAGATCTAAATAAAGATTCTTTCCTGAACAAGGAATAATAGGATTTGTTAATTAAGCACAGACTTAGTAACCTATTCCATCCTATCCAGAAAATGATTTGCAATGCTTAATTAACATAACTATAATGAACCCCACCTTTCTAGCACATTAAAACCCCTTGGTTTTTTCCACTAAGATCATCCCTTAGTAAATTTCTTTATTGGTCTGTGTTCCTTTGCTTGGCAAGGAAATAAACTCATTGGTCACATTCTTAATCATGGCAGTAGTCCTTGTCTTTTCTCTAACAATTGCTTCTGCTCTGCTTCCAAAAGTTAATATGCTACATCCGTTTTTCAATACTTAAATGTTGCTTTTCATTTAAAATCCAAATACAAGTTTATGCCAAAAATATAATTTTAATGCATTGAGTTCTATATAACTAAAGCATTCTAAACGTTTTTCATCTTGAAATGGGATTCTGTCACTTCTTGCTGGAGTTAAGTCGTGGAGTTACTGCACAGATTACATGGGCTGCCAACATCAAAATTATGTTACAAGGGCTTAGGCCAGTCATCCTCATTTCATTAGATTCTCTTTACATTGTAGTTCTCATCTTCATGCCTTATCTGTATCACTCTGCATTCTTACTTAGAGAACTTCTTCATCTAAAACATGAAGAATTGCCCTTTTAAACCAGAAAAATCTGATTTTAATAATATAATCAAACATCTTCCTTCAAGAGGTGATTTAAAACTCATCTCCCTCAGATTTTCCCTGATCAACTCCATCACTCTGATTTTGCCTCATCTTTGATATTAGTATACTTAGATGGATTGTTTTTGATGTTTTATTTAGTAATGGTTCTTTACCTGTGATTTTAACTTAAAAGAGTATTCCAAGTTTCCTATTTTTGTTCACAATATCCCCTACCTCTCTTATAATTTCTCTCGTCATCTGTTGGTTATGATAATTTATTATCCTTGGTACAGTTTGAGAACTGATCAGTTCAACCATTTGTTAATTGTCAGGGGGTTTTTTTGTTGTTTGTTTTTGGAAGAAATAAATGTCAGTCCCTCTAGCTTTTAGAAGCTCCTTCATAATCTCTTTATTTGGTGAAATGCTGTGGTAAAAGCAAGTTTAAACCAATATCTGTCAAACATAAAATAATTATTAGGAAGAAGGGACAAAACAGTAATAAATTCTAACCTCAGCCACATTGGACAATCACCTTTGCAGGAACAAAGTATAAGAATCCAGGGTGCATGGCATTGTCATCCCAAAGCTCTGATGTGTCCAGTGCCACCACTCCTGTCACGGAGGGATTTGTTGCCTTATCTGATGGAAAAGGTAGATCGATCCTGCTACTAAAAGCAGCTTAAGGCTCACAAGGACCCAGGGATAGAAGAATAGTCTCAACCAATGTGGGGAATCCCAACTAGTAGAAAACCATTCTGCAAGTCAGAACATCACCAAAAAGGTACTGAGGGGCACGTATAGATGTTGCAAAGCACACTTTGCATATATTTGAGAACTGGAAATGAATCAGGTGATGATATTCAGGAATAATTTTTAGTTTTAGTAGGCATTAATTTATTTTAACAATGTAAAAAGATACTTTTGTCTTTTAGGGTGGGCTATTATATTGTCTGTGTAATGGCTGGTTGTAACTCTCCCTGCACTGCCACTTACCCCTTCATTTCACAGTCATTTTGTGAACTAACTAGAAGGTTGGATAATTCTGTCAAAAGGCTGGCGTTTCACCTTCCTTGTGTGAGTCCATGAGGACAGAGTGGGGATTCTCCTGGCTTGCATGACTAGATGGGGTGACTTCTTGTTCATTAATAAATGTTTGTATATTTGGCAGAAGGTGGTTTAAAACTTGCTTCTATTGTAACAAACCACCTGTTAGCAAGAGGGTCATAGTCTTACCCTCACATAGCTGGAGGCTTTCTACTTATAACAAAACGAACTTTGTAGCTTCTAAAAACAAAATTGATTTACACTGGTTTCAACAATAGGATTATCACTGAGCATTTGAATATGTTCTCTAAACCTTCCCACAATAAGATACTAACCATCTAAGATAAACTTTACTGACCTATTAGTAATGAGATAATTTTCTTCCAGACCTTGTCTCTGAAATTGTAGCTGCTTCATGAAGATCTTGTCTGAGTTTTTTTTTTTCCAAATTACCATCTTCTCTCTTTAAGTAGTTCTAGATGTACTAGGAATTCAATCCAAAGGCTCACTTTGCAGTGAGTATTAGCATATTTTACAGGAAGAATGGCCAGTGTAGGTTATACAGCAAATCAGGTTAAGTATAGGTCAGATACTATGGTTTCTGTGATAGTTCTCTTTCCCTTGCCCTTCCATGCAGCAGAGGGCAGTAGTGAACTGTGCATATTTCCTCCAGAAACAAACAAAATACATAATTAAAAAATCATATTGAAAATGTCTCCATTCAATAGTATTTTTGGTCACCTGAATGAACAGTAACTTACCCGAGCTACAATCCAGTATACAGTAGCTAATTTCAGATCTCAGACATATGGTTCAGTTCAGACAATTTAGGATTTGAGTAATAACATTACATTGCATCTAGTCATTCACAAACAACATGTAGGCAGAAATTAAATATTTTAATTTTTTTCTAAGAAATTTCCTTAAGGAAATGTTATAGCATAAAGTTATCTTAACTACTTCTAGCTTAAGACATTGTCTTCTTCAAGGTAAATAGAATATTTTAATGAAATTCTATCTTCTTTAAAAGGCTTTTTAGTAAATTAAATTAAAATATTGTTTCTTACCAAATAACCACATTTATGAATATACAATTGACCTGAAGTATTAAATTTCAACTTCAAAAAAAAATTTTATTTTCTGGTATTTACCTACATAGTTTTATGTTTATCCGCAGTTTTCCTTATTTTGTATCTTAAATGTCATCTACTGTCTTCCTAGTAAAGAAGATGAAAAGTCAGCTCTCTTACACTCCCCTCAGATATTCTCTCACCTTCTCCCTCCAAAAATGCCATTTTAAATTACTCAGTTTTGGGCCCTGTGCCTTAATCATAGAAGGCAATTAATAATGGCAACATATTCAAACAGTTGAAAGGGATTTCCAATGAACAAAAGATTACTCACATTTACTGAGTTCTGACTCTGTGCCCAGAATTTTCACCTGGTTTTAAATCACCATCACACAGAAAACCATTTCTGATTATCTTTCCAGACTGCAACATGTAAGCAGGCCTTTTCTAAGTAGAAAAGGACATGGGTTCTTGCCAAAAGCTTGGTAAAGCAAAAACGATCTCAGACTTCAGTTGCATAGCTCACAGTTAAATCCGCTCTTTCACTTACTAGCTGCCAGATCTTCCACTTCACAACCTCTGCTTCCCATCTAAGGCTTCCCAGAGCTGGGTAGCCATGGCAGTGACCATTTTCCTGTCCCACTTACCTTGTTTGCTTACCTCTTATTGGAGGAACCTACCACTCCCTTGATGAGGGTCAGTATTTAAACACACACATATATATAATATATATATATATGTAATTATATTACATGTAAAAGGAAAAATGTTCAATTAAAATACACAGTTTGTTCTACTGGATAAAAAAAGAAAATTGAACTATATGCTATTCGTAAGAAGCATGCATTAATTACAACAACACAGAGAAGATGAAAGCAAAAGAAAGAAAATGATTTCCTATACAAACCCTAGTGAGGAGAAAAAAGCTGATGTATATTGATATCAAAGTAGACTTTAAGAGAAAAAGTATTACTAGATATGTGAGCCATTTCATATGACAACATGATCAATTCAAGAGAAAGATATAACACTTCAATATTTGTATTCACCTAATTTATTTTTTAAAATATATAAAGATGGGCTTCCCTGGTGGCACAGTGGTTGAGAGTCCGCCTGCCGATGCAGGGGGACACAGGTTCGTGCTCTGGTCCCGGAAGATTCCACATGCCGCGGAGCGGCTGGGCCCATGAGCCATGGCCGCTGAGCCTGCGTGTCCAGAGCCTGTGCTCCGCAACGGGAGAGGCCACGACAGTGAGAGGCCCGCGTACAGCAAAAAACAAAACAAAACAAAACAAAACATAAACGTTTAAGGTCGATCCTCATTCCCTGTCTTACAAACCTGTCTCTTCATGGTGAAATGTGGCCTGCCCAGCAGGGTATTTTGTCTGTTAGGATGTTTCGAATCTGGACATACGGTGATGTGGAGAGGTGGGACTAACCCATTTAACAAATTCAAATGAACAAAGTCAAAGAATGCATTGTTCTTTTTTAAAAAAAAATTTTAATTTTATTGGAGTATAGTTGATTTACAATGTTGTGTAGTTTCAGGTGTACAGCAAAGTGATTCTGCATTGCTCTTAAGAAAGGGCACTAGTACAGCAAAGATAAGGAAGCATGAGAATGAAATGCTGAGTGGAAAGAAAAAGGTGTAAAAACATATTTAAACCCAAGCAGTTATTTTCAGAAATTCTTAACACTCATCTCTAAAATGTTTTAGTTTCTCTTAAAAACAATCAGTTTCAAATTGTCAAAGCAGCATCAGTGGTAATGTTAATCCTTACAGTTAATCACTAACTAAATATTCTTTGATATTATCAAAATTTTCAATATACATTGGATAGAATCTCTGGGCAAAACTCATATATAATTTCTTTTAATTTGAGTGTACGTTAGCCAATAAAATAAATAAAACTGACTTTATCAAACCACTATTTTGACTTATCATTCCAATTTTAGTAAATGCTCACTATTTTATCTCATAAATTATTTAATATATTCTGTCTCCTTCTAAGAAAAAACATTACAGACTACATTCTGTAATTTTTATTATGTTTCATTATTACCTACTAACATTAGTACACATAAAATGTTTTATTATGATGTTTAATAAAATTATTGGCATTACAGATTTTTATTATCAACTCTTGTTTGTTTTTTCCCAAAAGCTCAACATTGGAAATTGGCATTGTACTCACACACATTAAAAGTGTATCATATCTTATATCATGCTCTATCATAAATAATAATTTTAGTTACTGATTTTGCATTGCAAATTAAGCATGAAAAAAGTACAATGATATATTATCTTGTTTTTCTAATTTATAAATATGGATAAACTGATTAAATGATTTGTACATCTTTTTAACCTTTACTGATTTTACTAGTCTATCTTTCATGTATATGCTGCAATTCATTTTTCAGCGGTTATTATGGTACTTTTTGAAATACTTTATTAACACTTGTCTGAAATTAAAAATGAAGTCTTTTTCTAAAATAAGACTAATTATACTTGAAATGACAATGAAGGTTTGATTTACCAACTTAAATAATAAGGCAAATATTTTCCATAGGCTGAATTTGCTAACTGCTGCAGCCCCAAGATTTGAAGAAAAGATATTGTATACAAATAAGAACATTTAAAACATTTTATCAGAAATACTGTATTGGTAAAGATGTAATATAGAAAAACATTTTGATTTTTCAAAGTTTTCTGAGCTAATGGAATTTAATGTAGAAATGAGTAACCAATGTAATTAATAGTTATTTGATACTTCTTGGAAATGTCATTTGGGGATCCATTCCGGAAACTGAAGAAAATGAATATCATAGTTGCCTATTGTGAACAAATATTTTTAATAATATAATATCTGAGAATTCAATTAGGCTTTCCTTCAGTGTCATCTTGACATATAATTCATAAGATGTTCAAAGAAATAAATGAAATTGCTCTAGTACAATTCTTTCAATTACCCTCTAATTATTTACATGAACAAGGTTTCTCAAAGCTTATAAATATTAAAATGAAAAATAATAGAATTGACTGAGTCTTTCTAGGACTGTATTATGTTTATGCATGGACATATAAACTAATTGGGTATTAAAAAACACTATTTGGTTCATGAAGAGGTGCATTTCCAGAAGTATATACTTGTATTGGATGCATTTAAAAAAGTGTTGTAACAATTTTATTTTAAAATGTCAATATGTACTATATTACAGAAATTACACTCTCTGTTAGTGTTTAGGCTCCTATGAAGAAATAGGTTGTCACTTTAACATATGCCTGAGGTCCATACTAGTTTAAAATTCCTTGGGGAAGTTGTGAGCAAAAAAGTTTTCAGAACAGTTATTTCTCTTAGCAACTTGTTTGTTTTCTTCACAGTAGTTAGAATTTTGCAGACGATTACATTATTGCTCAGAGAATCTCAGATGTCAATAGCAGACTACTCTGGTACCAGAAGGCTTACTAAATATTATAGACCCTTTCAGAATTTCCAAGAGTACTAAAGATATAGACCCTAAAACGATATTAAACTGGTCACAGTTCCCAAGCATGCTGTGGGGTCTTCTCTGGCAATAACACCACTGCCACCAGCACTCGGTCATGTGACACTTTGGACTGCCATCCCAGGATTTCAAGTGCCTTTGCCCACACCTGCCAGGTGACTGATTTCCCACCCTCCCCAACATTTACCTCTACTATTTGCTCATTTGCTTGGGTGCTAATGACTGGTGAAACCTAGACCATCTACCTGCACCTGACTTAAGGGAGTTGGATGTATGTTTTTTGTTCTATCTTTAGAAGCTAGAACTCAAAATACAGAAAATTACTAAGATTAAAGAAGGAAATGTAATGATTCTGGACAAGTACAAAGGAAATATGTCCACTGTAGAGATTTCTTTGTCTTCTCCAACGGAGAATAATCTCCTTGAAAGCTGTCCTTTTTCTTTTTCACTCCATCCACAGCAATGGACAGACCATACCTTCATGGAAAAAGTGTGTCACTTGCATTGCATAATTTAGGAAGTAGAATTGGGATAAGGAGAGACTTTCTCTCGCAACATCAATGAGCAGCATGTTTGTAATAGATGGTCAATTGGCTCATATTTTTGTTTTTGTTTTTGTTTTTGTTTTTGCAGTACACGGGCCTCTCACTGTTGTGGCCTCTCCCGTTGCGGAGCACAGGCTCCGGACGCGCAGGCTCAGCAGCCATGGCTCACGGGCCCAGGCGCTCTGCGGCATGTGGGATCTTCCCAGACCGGGGCACGAACCCGTGTCCCCTGCATCGGCAGGCGGACTCTCAACCACTGCACCACGAGGGAAGCTCCTGCCTCATATTTTGATTGATAAAGCCCAAGGCCTCTGAGCTATGAGACATAGAAGGAAAGAAATAAAAATACTTTCCTTATCCTTCTTTATGTGGATGTTGCTGCTTTTTCATGAGAAGCATAGGAAGGCCCAAATTGGCAATTTACACTATTAGAGACAGTGCATGGTTTGTCAGTTTCTAAATTAAACGTGATTCAGGGCTCTTCAGAATATGCTGGGATGAGTATTGTCTAAACATGTTTGTGTTATGTTTTCAGTGTATTCACTGAATCTATACTCATTTTTATATGCTGTGCATTATTAATCTATTTATCACACCATTCTATTAGCCCAGTATAAATGAAAATTGATGTTACTTCCTTCTAACTTCTGAAAACATGTATTATTACTAAAAAAAACCTGGGAACCACTAAAAAATGTTCTTCTGCTTATAGCACATTACAAAGCCAGCTTCCTATACTTATTAATGTTAAAGTTCCACTGACCTTCGTTATAGATTGAATTTTGTTCCCCCCAGATTCATATGTTAAAGTCCTAACCCCCAGTACCTTAGGATGAGAGCTTATTTGGAGAGATAGGAGGTAATCAAGTTAAAGTGAACCCTAATCCAATATGACCTGTGTCCTTATGAAAAGGGAAAATCTGACCACAGACATGTGTTCAAAATGCTATGTGAGTGTGAAGGCAGAGATAAGAGTGACGCATGGGGTGAAGCCAAGGAAAGCTATAGGTTGACAGCAAATCACCAGAAGCTAAGAGAAAGGCATGGAACAGGTTATCTTCCAGCCCTCAGAAGGAACCAACTCTCCTGGCACCTTGATCTTGGACTTCCAGACTCCAGAGCTGTGAGAACTTAAATTCTCAAGTAGCCTTGAGGAATTTTTTAATCTATAGGAGAACTTCAGAGCTTGTTTTTACATTGTACTCCAGCTCCTGGAGAGGTGTTCTTGCGCACAGGTCACATCTAACGCCATTTGTTGGATCACTGTGCTGGATGTCAGCTTTTCTGGGGAACTGAGAAAAAAGGATAAAACTCTGGAAGCCAAAGAATTATAGTCTTTCCTTTGGGTCAGCATCTATTGGGATACCCCTTCTTTTGAGTTACCTGTCTGCCATGCAGCTAGTGGAGTATAATCTTCCTACTTACTCCTGAGGGGCTCTATTCTAGGCAGCATGAAAATGAGCAGTTTAGACAAACTGAGTCAGGCCTTGGCAACAACTTTCTTTTGCCTTGTCTTTTCTTTCTGATCTTTCTTTGGATTTAGTTTTCTCATTCCATTATGATGAAATAGTCACAAATAGCTGGGATTCTGGTATGAGTTTAGAAGAAAAGGACCAAGGAAGCAGCTCACCCTGTCTTTATTACCTAAGCGTTCCTGCAGCTCCATATTGCCCAGGAGACTAGATCCAATTTACAGATGAAGTTGGGAAGAATTGAAATCTTAACAATATTGATACTCTAACAATAAATACAGTATATCTCTCCATTTATTTACATCTTTGATTTCTTTCAACAGAGTTCTTTAGCTTTCCACATGTAGATACTGTACATATTTTGTTGAATTTGTAACAAAGTATTTTTTGGTGCTTTTGTAAATGGTGTCGTGTTTCTAATTTCAAACTTCAATTGTTCATTGTTGGAACTCAGGATAGCAAAAATAACTTTCGTGTATCAAACTTTTATCCTGGAATCTTATATTTGCTCATTAGTTCCAGGAAATTTTTCGTAGATTCTTTGGAATTTTCTCCATAGGCAATCATGTCATCTGTGAACAAAGAGAGGTTTGTTCCTTCTTCCAATATGTATACATTTTATTTCATTTTATTGCCTTATTGCACTAGCTATGACTTCCAGGGTAACATTTAATAGGTGTGGTAAGAGAGGACATAAGTGTCTTGATCCTGATGTTAGGGAGAAAGCATCCAGCTTCTCACCATTAAGTATAATGATAGCTGTAGTTTTTTTTGTTTTTTTTTAAATAGTTGTTCTTCATCAAGTTGAGAAAGTTTCCCTCTATTCCTATTTTTCTGAGACATTTTATCATGTATAGGTGTTCGATTTTGTCAACTGCTTTTTCTGCATCAATTGTTACAATCATACAATTTTTCTTCTTTAGCCTACTGATGTGACTTTGTTTTTTTGTTTTGAATGCTGATTTTTTGAATGTCAAACCAGCCTTGCATACCTCGAATAAGTCTCACTTGGTAAGACATACTATTCTTTTCATTCATTGTTGCATTTAACCTGCTAATGTTTTTGTTGAGGGTTTCACATCTATCTTCATGAAAGATATTGGTCTATAGTCTCCTTTATTTTGCAATGCCCTTATCTTGTTTTGGTATAAAAGTAATGCCACTCTCATAGAATGAATTAGGAAGTGTTTACTTCAGTCTTCTGAAAGAGATTGTAGAGAGTTGGCACAAGATACACCACATCATAAATGTGTGGTAGAATTCAGCAGTGAAACTATCTGGGTCTGGTTCTTTCAGCTTTGATGGGTTATTAGTTATGGATCCAATTTCTTTAGTATATATAAGCCTATTCAGATTATCTGTTTCTCCTTGTATGAGTTTTGGGTGGATTGTGTCTTTCAGGAATTAGTTCATTTTATCTAGAAATTTATAAAACTTGTGAGCATAGACTTGTTCATAATGTTCTCTTATTATCCTTTTAATGTCCCTATGATCAGTAGTGGTAGCCCATTTTTTATTTCTGATATTAATACTTTGTGTCTCCTGTCATTTTTCTTTAATCTGGCTAGAGATTTCTCAGTTTTATTGATCTTTTAACAGAATCAACTTTTGATTTTGTTGAGTTTCTCTATTATCTTCCTGTTTTCAATTTTATTGATTTTTGCTCTGATTTTTACTATTTTCTTCTGCTTTTTTAGACTTATATTCATCCTCTGTCTCTTCTTTCATAAGATGGAAACTTAGGTTATTTATTTTAGATCTTTATTCTTTTATAATGTGTATGTAACATTATAAACTTTCCTCTAAGCACGACTTTTTTTGCCTCTCACAAATTTTGATGTTGTATTTTCATTTTTACGTAGTTCAAAATATTTTAAAAATTATTTTAAGAGCTTTTATTTTCCCTATGTGTTATTTAGGAATGTGTTGTTTAATTTCCAAATATTTGTGGATTTTTCCAGCTATCTTTCCCTTATTGACGTTTCATTTAATCCATTGAAGTCTGAGAACGTACTTCGTATGATTTCTAGTCTTTTAAATTTGTTAAGCTTCATTTTATAGTCATGAATTTGGTCTCTCATTGAATGTTCCATGTGAACTTAAGAAGGATATATATTCTGTTGTTATTGGATGGAGTATTTTATAAATGTCAGTTGCATCAAGTTGTTCAGGTCAATTCTATGCTTACTGATTTAGTGCCTGCTTGATTTATCAGTTAATAAAAGATGGATGTTGAAATCTCCAAATATAATAGTGGATTTGTCTATTTCTCCTTTTAGTTCTATCAGTTTGCATTTCTCTTATCAATTTTTACCTCATGTATTTAAGCTCTGTTGTTAGATGCATACATATTTAGGATTTTTAGGTCTTCCTGGAGATTTGATCTCCTATCATTATTTCATGTCCCTTTTGAACCCCTGGTAATTTTCCTTGTTCTGAGTTCTGCTCTGTCTGAAATTAATATAGCTACTCCAGCTGTCCTTTGATTAGTGTTAGTGCGGTATAGTTTTCTTCTTCTTTTCCTTTAACTTACTTGAATTTTGTAATTAAAGTGGGTTTCTTGTGAACAAACTAAAGTGGAATCATTTTTTTAAAAAATTTCAGTTTGGGAAGTTCCTATTGATATGTCTTCAAACTAACTGATTCTTTCCTTGGCCATGTCCAGTTGATCAAAGGCATTCTTCATTTCTGTTCTGTTGTTTTTATTTTTATCATTTCCCTTTGATTCTTTCTTAGTGTTTCCATATTTCTGCTTGCATTACCCATATGTTCATGCATGTTGTGTACTTTTTTCCTTTAGAATTCTTAACATATTAGTTATGTTATTTTAAGTTCTCAGTCTGATAATTCCAATAACTGTGTCATATCTGAATATGATTCTGGTGCTTGCCTTGTCTGTTCAGACTCAGATGTTTTTTCTTTTTGGTGTGTCTTTTAATATTTTCGAAAGCTGAACATTTGGATCAGTAATAGAAACCGTGGTAAATAGACCTGTAGTGTGAAAATGCACTAATCTGGCTAAGAGTTGGGATGTGTTTAATGCTTACCATTGTTGTTAGTGCCAAAGGCTTCAGATTCCTCTGTTGTCTTTCTTTGTGTCTCTCCTCTTGACTTTGGGCTTCCCTAAGCACTTCTTCTCAAAGAAAGTCCGTGTCTTGCAGTTTTTTTCAGCTGCAATCCATGGTTACCTTCCTGAGGCCCTGTTCCTGTGGTGATCATGTGTGGGAGAGAAGTGTTCTATAATCTCATGATTAAATCTCAGTCTTTTAGTCCATCTATCTAGGCTATGACTTTCACAGGCACTTCTTAAGTGATACAGCTTTTCTCCCCCTTACATAAGAAAGGAAGTCTAGAGGGGGCTAGAACAGGAGAAACGTCCTTTCTTGAGCTGGGATAAAGCTCTGGCAAAATCTTTTCCTTAGAAGTAAACCTTTTTTTTTTTTAATTTTTAATTTAATTTAATTTTTATTTATTTATTTATTTTTGTTGCTTTGGGTCTTTGTTGCTGCGCAAGGACTTTCTCTAGTTGCATCGAGCTGGGGCTATTCTTCGTTGTGGTGCACGAGCTTCTCGTTGCGGTGGCTTCTCTTGTAGAGCATGGGCTCTAGGTGCACAGGCTTCAGTAGTTGTGGCACATGGGCTCAGCAGTTGTGGCTCGCAGGCTGTAGAACACAGTCTCAGTAGTTGTGACACATGGGCTTAGTTGCTCCGCAGCATATGGGATCTTCCCAGACCAGGGCTTGAACCCGTGTCCCCTGCATTGGCAAGCAGATTCTTAACCACTGCACCACCAGGGAAGTCCTGAGGGCAAACCTTTTTTAGTGGTGAATTCTCTAGACATGTTTCACAATGATTACTCTTCCCTTCATCCTGCCAGACCCAGGAGGGTATCTTTCTAGGATCTTCATCATGAGAATCTGGTGAGGTTACTAGAGGTAAACCAGTGAAAATGCAGGAGATTGCCTAAGATTGCAGCCCCTACGGATTTCTTATTCTTAGGTTAGTCCATAGTCAGCCTCCAGAGATTCATCAAAATTACCATTGAAGAGTTCCTACTAGTTTATGCCTCCAGCAGCTTTTGTTTCACTTTAACACTTAAATCGTCTCTGCTATGATTATCTGGTTTACCTTTCTTTCTAGTTTTCAGGGTGTTAGCTTTCTCTAAAACCTCAGCTCTCTGTTGGACCCAAGAGAAGTCATTGGTTTTCAGTTTGTTCAGCTTTTTCATATAGTAAAGGCAGGACTGATAACTGCCAAGCTCTTTACATGTCAGTGCTGAAACTGAAAGTCTTAAGTCTCATTTCTAAAACCCAAATTAATAATGATGATGACAATAATAATAATAATTAATAGTAGCAGTAACGGTATAAATTCTAAAGGTACAATTGCATTAGATTTACATGCGTATTAAACAGTTTCTTTGCTTGCCATCCCTCTTGCATCTCAGATGTTCCTTAGTCCTTCTGGGACAATCTTTCCTCTTTCTTAAAGTATATCCTTTCATAGCTATGTTTAATTTTTTCATTTTTCTGATATATCAAAAGTAATCTTGCTTATACATTCTAATTCTAGATGCTAGTTGTTTGTGGGCCACGATTCTCGATTAACTTATATTCTGCATTAAAATGCTAACGTTTTATATTTTCTTTTGACTCCCTCAGTGTCATTGAAAATCTTTTCATCTGTCTACAAGCCATCTCTCTGGATGGCATCTCTTTCTCTTCATTTTCCTTTTCTACTTTTGTTTTGGCTGCACTGCGTGGCATGTGGGATTTTAGTTCCCCAACCAGGGATCAAACCCAGGCCCCCTGCATTGGAAGCATGGAGTGTTAACAACAGGACCACCAGGGAAGTCCCCATTCTCCTTTTCTGTTCTTCTTTCTTCTTCCCTTTCATCTTCTCCTCATCCTCTTTATCATTTTTTTCTCTGCCTTTAGATAGTTTCCTTTCTTCTTATAAGCTTAGAAATTCTTTATTGAGGCATCTCTCATCATTATACAGTATCTAATTGTGTAATAGTTAGATGGCCTCATTATTTTGTCTACAATATGTCACATTTCCTTTATAACCTTAGCTTTCTTTCACTATTCCTTTTACTAAAACATCTATTAAATTGTTCCTGTAAGCTAGCATTAAGTCCCTGCACTTAATCCTCTCAGCAACATTATAAATTTAGGGGTTGTTACTGTCCCCATTTTATGGCTAACAAGACTGGCTGAGACATACTAAGTAAGGACAGAATTGGACTCTGAGCACAGGTCTGTCTGGTCCCAGAGTCATCTCTCCTAAGTATCACCATCATGTGACCTTTCCACCTAAATTCTCAGCCTGGCTGGCCTACTGAGTTTTCCACATTTCAATTCCCCCTACTATTACTACCTATACTATTTACCTGACTGATAATAATCATTTAGTTATTTTCACTTTAACATTAATATATCTTTCTCTTCCCATGGTATTAGTCTCTTAAGAGCATAAAATGTGTCATTTGCCATGCTCCACAGCAGCTTCTAATACAGTGTTATGGAAAAACTAAGTGTTCAATAAGTACTAATTAAACCATGAAAAAATTCAATTATCTTAAAAGAAACAGGTAGTTTTTTCTCTGAATAAACATGCCAATCAGAATAATATAATAAGTATGTTGAATTAAAATGCATGTATATGGCAATTAACTGAAAATAAAAGAAGATCTACGGCCACTAAGGGGAGTGTGGTAAAAAGAAGGGTGATGTTTGGGCTCATAATGTGTCGCTAAAATCATTAAAATGACTGTGGTCTATTTTGTTCCTTGTTAACATACGTGAATATATTGGGGTTATATTCTACATTTCTGAGTTTGTGTTTTAACTGAAGTAATTTATCAATTTTTAAACATACCCAAGGTTTCCACATTTCTCCAAGGCATACTGGATGATAATTTTAAAAGCAGGCATCAGAAAAGAGCCCGTGATCAGGGCTACAGTCAGTGTGGACAAAAATGTGCTGCTAGCATTACGGTAACAGGCTGAATTCTTAGACATCAACAACATGCTTTCCTTACCGCAGTGTGTTCCCCTATACTGTTTCATCATTATGAGTACTTGTTTAAAACCCATTTACAAAGCTGATTGCCAAGTACTGTATTGTCTAGAACTACTGCAAGAGATTTAGGTGCATGAAGTTCACACTTGGTTATTAGACCTTTAACTGCTTTGTTGCTTGCCAAGCACAGTTAATACACGAAAACAGTATAATCAAGATGATGAAAGTTTAAGTTTCCCATGGCTGCCTTTACTTGCCTACCCTTCACTTCCACCTTTGATATTCGTTCCAGAAGATTTACTGCCTCCCAATAGTCTTACATTCTTGGAATCAATTCCAGTAAGGCTAGTTATGTGGTGGTCTAATCCCTTCTTGCTCTGCTCCAAGTTGGCTTTTGCTTGTTATTTCAAATAAAATAATTTTACTGCCTCCCTAATGTGTCCATGTAGTAAAAGTCTCAGGAGAGTCTTGATGCCTCTTTTTGAAATGAGCGAATGCAGCTTTGGGGAAACTGCAGGCAGACTGGGGTGGTTATCAATATCATGCAGAACTCACGACGAGTCTGTGATTCAGAAACAGCCACGCATGCAAGCATGTGTGCACACGTACCAACGAGCCCTGTGACGAGAGGCATTGGCAAGAATGGGTGGCAGTCTGGCGACAGTGAAGTGGAGATTTGGGGAACGCAGCCAGAGGGCTGCTGGCCTGCGAGCTCCCCAGACTCCTCGACCACTTACAACCACTGTGACGCAAATGTGCTGTCAAACTAAACTCAGGAACATAAAAGAACTGATGGAATGACAGACAAATATAGGGAGGAAGGCACATTAAGGAAGAATGGAAAAGAACAAAGGAAATAAGAGATCAGTGTGGGGAAGACAAAATTTCTCAACATTATCAGCACTCCAGGCAGGCATAACAAGATTCCCGAGAATCATTCTGTCTTGACATTATAGTACAAAACTAGACAGCCAATCTCTGACTTATGGTGAGAATCGCTTCATTTGTGTCATTCGTTCGTAGTGCTGAGAAAACTAATGATGTGTTCTTACTGAACACAGATTAGCTTATGAATCACAGACTTTTGACATGTTCAATGTACAGTCAAAGATGGGTTAGATTAGGCTCCCTAGAAAATGGATCCACAAGGCTGTGCAGAGCAGCTGCATTGTGCAAATGTGTTTCTAGTTTGTGCCCAGGCAGCTCTTGTCCTTCTTTCTCGCTTCTCATCCATACCACAATTACACTTGTTACATGGGAGACAGCTCCTTTGAAAGCATTTAGAGGTATAAGTAATTACATATTGTTTTTGTCCCTCAAACCCAGAAAAATTTACTTATTTCTTGATATGAGTACGTCTGGTATTTTAAAAATGATTTAAATTTTGGTTATTCTCTGGGATACTGAGATTTAGAAATTGATATGGAAATAAACACAATCCACTAATTTTTGAATTGTTTATAAACTTTCAGCAGCTATAGAACAGTTTAATTGGAATTGTTTGGACTTCCTATGAGGTAAGTTCAAAAAAGATTTGAACCAGAAATCCAGGGATATGACTCTAAACTCTGATCTTAGATAAGTCATTACCAACTAGAGATCTTAATGTGAGAGAAGCTAGTTTTCTTTTCTTTTATATACATATATTATACATTTCATATATACATATAAAGCTTTGGGTTTTTCCACCAAAACTTTTAGGGTAAAAACAATCTTATGATACTTGTTTTATTTAGTCGAATTTAAGGTAAAGAGCTACAACAGATATTTGTGGGACTGTATTTGAAGAGGTTAGGTCACCTTAGTGTAATGTGTTTAACTTTTTCCTTCCATTTATTTGCAAAATTATAAACAGGAGGATACCCATAATTAACTCTCAAAGTTAAATAAAAAACACAGCTAATTTTAAATTACTGATTTAAAATGTGACATTCTACAAATATCTTTTACTGTTAATTTTAATAGATAATTTTAATTGTTTCAGAAAAATCTTTAGTTAAGTACATAAAAATAATTTCATTAATTAGCTTTTACTTTTTTTTTTTGCTGTACGTGGGCCTCTCACTGTTGTGGACTCTCCCGTTGTGGAGCACAGGCTCCGGACGCGCAGGCTCAGCGGCCATGGCTCACGGGCCCAGCCACTCCGCCGCATGTGGGATCTTCCCGGACCCGGGCACGAACCCGTGTCCCCTGAATCGGCAGGCGGACTCTCAACCACTGCGCCACCAGGGAAGCCCTAGCTTTTACTTTCACTGTAGTTTACATTTCTAATGTAACTGTGTTCCAACGTTTTATATTCTATGTACATTCACATGGTATCTTTAATCCTTTAGATAGCTACTGACAACAGAATACAAATTATGTAAAATTTTAAAGTATAACAATATATAGTGATTGGAACTCATTTAAACATCACTGGGACATCAATAGAATGGCACATGTGCCAAAATAATTTAATATACTGTCTTTGATATTTCATTGACTTTTAGTGAAGCCTTATACGTATTTTTCATTTTATTGTTTTGAATGCGTGTTAATCAATGTAGGAGGATGGGGCATCTTTTATTAAATAGTTTGTGGTTTGATTTATACCTTTTAAATATACAGACATATGGTACACAGGCCTTCATTTGTACTCTTGACCCAGGCCCTGCAAATGTTGAGACAGTCTAACTTTTGACAGCTTAGATATAGCGTGAATCTTACCTTTTCCAGACGTATGGAAAGGGCTGTTTTTCTATGTTTGTTTCATTAATGTGAGAATCCTGAAAAAAACAACAACAACAACATACTTTCTAATTTATTTTGTATAGAAATCAACTCATACAATGTTCTAAAGTTGTGAGATAAATTATTTAAAAGTTGTTTTAAGTGCTTTTTTAAATATGAGAAGCTATTTATAATTTCAGTGAAGACCCTGGGTATTGAGTTTGGAATTATCTAGTAATATACCACCAATAAAGCAGAGCTCACGAACAATCATTTTTAAACTGATTATTCACTGATCTGATATACACTGTATGTCTTTTTTTATGAGGGAGTTCCATGTGACATATTCCTTCCATTTGAAAAATGAAGATTGAGGCTGTTCACAGAGGACCTCAGGGAAGAATCTATCTCATCAGTCATTACTTCTCTCCCCCCACCCAATTGGTTGGTCTCTTTGACTCATTCTTCATGATTCAAGATGTGAGTCTGTCTAACTCTGCCAGAGATGCTTGGTGGGGTCCCATGTTTCAGTGGACATCTCTGATATCTGACTCATTTGAAAACTCCCTCCTTTTGATATGAATTCCACAGTATATGTTGAAAGGTTCTATTGTTAGTTTTCCTTTCTCTTTTTTATATAAGCCCTCAACTTGCCTGCTTTTGAATTGTTTCAGTCTTTACTTTCAAACAAATCATAATTTGTAAATTTTTACCTACCTTCCACAGTTCCAAGTTCAAGTAGCTTCACCAGGCATGGAGCCAGGGCATTAGGGTATGATACCTTGTTATTAGATAAGAGACATGGTGACTAGGCTTGCTCAGCCTTTCTTCATAAGTTCTTTGTAAGAATCTTACTTCTCTGGGCCTCTTACAGTCTGTAAAATAGTGACTGAATGGGCCTTTATGTCTCTTAAAACGCCAACATTTTTTGAATCATTACTATTCTTTTAGGTACTTTGGTACTCATTTATCAATGAAAGAATAATTGATACATAGTTACTCCAATATGTAAGTTGATAATACAAGGAAGAAGTAAAAAAATAAACTTTCTAATTTCAAGAAGTGTTAACACAGTTTTAGAATTCTAGGATAATGTAATGTTCTTTTTTGTCTGTGTGACTGTATAAGAATAGATCTTTTCATGTCCCCTTCTTAATCATTATTCATTGAAGAGCTCTTGTATAAGACTATCCCTCTATCAATGATCCTTATTCTATTGAGATGTTATTCAGCTCCAATACACTGCCATATTTTTATTATAAGAGCTTTATTGAGATGTAATTCACATATCATACAATTCATACATTTAAAGTGTACAATTAAACAGTATTTTAGTATGACCAAAGACATGCTACATCACATAGTCAATGTGAGATTAAACCATAGTTTTATACAGGGATAGGTTGATGCAACAAATTAGAAGCATACTTTCTATTTTACTTATGTTTTGAAATAACACCCCCCCCACCTCTGCAACACACACACACACACACACACACACACACGCAACACCCTTTTTACTGGATTGGAGAAAATAGCAAGAATGACATGGATGCATAATGTTTTTTTACCCATGTATTGTGTTTCTATCTTTGAGAAAATAACATTGTATTACATCTGATGTGACATAATGAAATATAAGTCAGGTTGAGTATGGGTAGAATCCATTGACCAATTACAAAACAGAAGAGGTCTCCTGGGTGCTAAAATATCCAGGTTTTAGCTGTAATGATCAAGGGCAACTTTGTACCTCCAGGTCTGTCCCATGTTTCTATCTTTAAATACATACACACATACATGCATACATACTGCCATTTCTATACAATGTATTTTGTTCATTCTCCTCCAGATATCAAGTAGTAGTTTTATGTACTTTCATCCTGCTCTAAGTATTCATTATTATTTTCAGAGACTTTCAAAAACAACATTATTCAAACTGGGATACATGTATCCCAGGGGTATATAAAGACTTTCCATGTGGTAAGAGGGCAAGATATTAATTCTAATGGGAAAATGTTAAGATAATCAACTACTGAATCTTCAACATTTACTCCTAAATTTTATCTCCTAGAATATAACTCCCTGAGAACTCATCTGTGGTTCAAATATCCCCTTCAAAATCACTCGTTCCTCATTTTTACACAGTAAAGGCACAGCTCTCACCCATATTCAGTCTTACTTTACCCATGGGCATGTATCAAAACTTTTGTGGCACCAAACAAAGAGAGATATATTGGTGAGAGTGATGTGAAAATGAGTAACTCTAATGAATAGGTAAGAAATCATTTTTGCAAGTCTAGTGGTTTGCAATTCTTTACTTTCAAGAGCATTGAAGGAAGACATAATAAAAATGTCAGCCATTCATCATTAAAAATATTTTCGATGAAAGATTCTTAGGTGGCTTTTGGCATAAAACTTGGATGAAATGTAAAGAATTGATTGATAGTACACTAGAAAAGCTCTTTGCATTTTTATTTACTTAGTATGTGAACAGAATTTCTCAGCCCTTACATCTATAAAAGCAAAAAATAGGAATAGAATTTATGCTGTCTACTCTAGCAAAAACTAATGTTATTCATAAACACATTAACTCATTAGTGAATAAACCAACACAAATCAACAGCAGATGCACTTCCAAAAATACTTTTTATGATTAGTATTTTGTTTCAAGTTTATATTTACATCATTTTGATCAATTATGAACTAGCAATAATTGTAATGACTTTTTAATTCAGAAGAACTTTCTTTTTAACACTTAGAGATTTGTGGGTCACAGAATTTAAAAATTTTAATTCCAATATGTACATATTTTTCTTAAGTAAAAGTCTGAGTGATGAGTATAAGATTTGCAAGCATGAAATTATATTACATTAGGATAAAATGCTATATAGGAACTAGGATGAAAATTGTAGCTCATGGAAAAAAAGAGATATAAAGGTTGAAGACATTGTTTATGCATTTGTAAATGATAATGGTGAGTATGGAATCATCATGGTATTTAGACTGCAGGAGATACATTTAAGAGTATTACAGTAGCTTTATTTTAAAAGTCAATATTTACAATACGTTGGAATTCATATCTTTTGCAACTAATTAAACTTTTGTTGAAAAGTTATTGATATCGATTTGCAAATGTGTGTGGGATGTTTTCTTCAATATTCCTTTAGGAGTAAAAAAGCAAAACTTTTGGAGACTCTAATCTATTGACTAACTCATCACGTATCCTTCAGACCCTTTTAAATATAAAGAGTGAATGAGCCTGGGTAGCTAAACTACCCAGATATCCTCTAGACATCATGATTTTTTGAAATTATTAAATATTTTCTTTAGTGTAGTATAAACATCAAATATTTTCCTTTAAATGAGATATTTCATATTTGAATGAAAATTAACTTTACTATCATTCTGGAGTTACTCAGCAAAGTTGTGCTTTAAGATATGTCTGTGGTGCCTTCACATTGAATTAATGGTGTTCACTGCCCTCACACCTGCCATAATTTCTAGGTCATGGTTCTTTCATAATGTTTCTCTGGTTCTCCAGAACTCCAAATTCATCTTAGCCTTGCTGGGCAGAGATTTATACTTCTACACTTTATATTTTACTGAAATCACACCCTTGTGGGCTTTTAAAACTTATTATTAATTACTTTGTTTTTGGAAAGTTCCCGTTATTTCCCAGAAGTCCATAGTTTTAATTATTATTTGATAAACATTGCATAGAAAAGAATATTCTAACTTGCTCAAGAATCCTAAAAAGATGATATTATATATAATGATAATTATAACACGAGCAATATCACAAACAACAGATAGAAAATTTACCCAAGGCAACATGACAACTAAGTGGCAGGGTAATTTGCTACCAAAACCTAAACTCTTAACTGTTATACCAAAGTAGTAGCTGCAGTTATTACTAGGATCCACATACAATATTACACATATAACTGGCCTTCCAACTTTCTAACCTTTTAAAATCTAAATTTATTAATTTAAGTTTTAAGTGGCTAGGTCATAAAAATAATATAATTAGGAATAAATGGTCAAATCTCATCCATCGTAGATGGAAGATCACAGATTTCTCCTTTCATGTGGTCTATTTGTCTTCAAAATGATGCCACTGCTTATATTGCAGACCAGTGTGGCCGGAACTGGGCAAAGGACCACCACTCCTAAAAGGCTTAGAGGTCTAAATTCTTCTAACTGACATTATATTAGAAAGTCACCTTTATTATTAAACTGTATTACTGGAAAGGCAGAGAAATTAAACGTTCTTTACTGCTGAAGAGGTTTTTTTTCCCTCTTTGCAAGCCTGAGTTCCCAAACCAGTGTGAAATCAGATTTTGTTGTTTACATTGGTCTTAAATTTAAAATGTCATAAAATGTTTTTTAAAGCTGATTTATGCCATCTCCAACCATGCCAAGGGGAGAAAAAAGACGATCAAATTTTGTACTTGAAGTACATAATTCCTTTTACTACCACCACTCTGAAATATTTTTTTTAAATAGTCATGGGAATGGCAAAAACCACTTTATCCTCTGAAACAAACATGATGGAATCAAATAAAATGATTTTTGATAGTTTTTTCCCTTTACTGAGAAAGTGTTTAATCAAGTTGTACTTCCATTGCATAACACTACATGTTCCCCGGAAATATCTTTCACATAAAATACCATTAAGCATTATTCTGAAATTATCACAATAGAAAAATGATTCTATAGATAGGGCAACCGTAGAACAATAAGAGTTAGGAAACAGGTTTCAGGACTAGAGTGAAATATTAAATGAAAACCAGCCTACATAGGCCAAAATTGGAAGAAGAGAAAAGCTGGAAGTTGGCTAATAAAGAGAGAAGTCCCAGAAATAAAAAAAAAAATAAAAGTCATATTTTGTGCTAAGACAAAAAACAATGGACAAATAGTTTTGAAACTGAATTCTTCTTTCCTCAGTTTTAAGAAGATGGGTAGAACATTAATGATTCTGTACAAAATGGAAGACCAAAAAATCACCTTTTGTGAAATTTGTGCTGAAAATATGTTTAACTCTAGTGCTGACTTGTTCTTAATTGTAATTTGATATCTTTTTAGAAAGAAATCAATATATACATTGGGCTTCATACACAGAAATTTATGAAGGATTGTGGAGTTAAAGGGAAACTTCAAGAAGAAGTCCAGCCCTCATTCATTCATTCATGCATTTATTTAATATTCCATCATTCACTCAGCAAATATATTCTTCAATAACTGGGGACAGATCAGTGAATAAACAGATAAAAATCCTTACTTGTAGGCTGGTAGGGAGATACAAACAACAAACAAGTAAATATATAAAGCAGCGATAAGGGCTCTGTAGAAAGAAAAAAGGTAAGGAATGGTGATAAAGAGAATGGAAATAATTGCATTAGTAAATAGGATGTTGGGAGGAAGGTTTCACTGAGAAGATGACATCTGAGGAAGATCTGAAGAAGGTGAGGGATGACACCTGTAGATACCTAGTGCAAGAGTTGCTTAGAAGCAACAAATGCAAAGAGCTCAAGATAGTGGTGTGCCTGTCATCAGGGCAGGTACCAGGGGTATAGAACCTGCCAAAAGGTCAACTCTGGGCAGATACATTATTAAAAGATGTCTTATTATATGGACTGATGCAGGATTTCAGTCAGGGCCACCCTTAGGTTGTATGGGGTTCCAGGCAAATAATTTTTGTGGTCTCTGTCTTTATAAACAATTTGATTAATTGGTATTACATTTTAATTGGTCTGTGCCTGAAGATTTAGAATAATGAGTAGATAAGAGGTACTTATTTGTTTATTGGGAGCAATCATCCTGGCTACAGATGCGCAGAGATTATTATTCAGCCTCTTTGTTCCCAGCTCCTAGTACTCATATCCTTACAAGAGGCACTTTCTCCCATCCTGTTAATTCCATTGCCTGTTTCATTTGCCCTGCTGCCTAGTCATCAATTCAATCTCTAGCCCTTGGCAAGATTCTGTACAATTACTGTGCAATTTTATTAGACCAACTAGTGTACTTGAAACAGTGACACCAGTAAGAAGATTATTGTAATAATCCAGGAGATTGATGATAGTGATCAACTGTGTCAAATACTGCTGAGACATCAAAAAATATGAGGTCTGAGGAATGATCATTGGATCATCAGCCTTCCCTGAATGTTCATGTTGACTAACGTGTGAACACCACAAAAAATAGAAAATTCCTTGCTAAATTACTCATTCTATATTTCCACAGCTCTGGATGTTGCGTTTCTGCTTACGGTACGCAATGTCTAAAACTGAAAGTTTAATCGCCTGGTGAGTCCATGAACTAGTTTAGTTTTTAATCTTCTGAGAGTACCGCAAAGAACATATCAACATGGAAAACCTTCCTCCTTCGTTGAATCTGTTAGTAAAGGAGAGATTCAGCTGAGATTTTGGAGACTGGTCCAAATAAACCTTAAATTCTTGTTCACTTTCTTAGTTTCCTAAGAAACTAATCCATTGTTGTTTTTTGCCAAGGGCCAGAGATCGAATTGGTGATTTAGGCAGCAGGGCAAATTAAATAAGCAATGGAATTAGCAGGATGGTAAAAAGTGGTCCAGGTAAGGATTTGGGTAGCAGGGGCTAGAAATGAGGGGGCTCTTATAGTAGTTCCTGCCCCACATCTACAACCAGGGTGACTGTTGACACTGAGCCATGCACCTGGTTAGGCAAGTGGTACCTACATGCTTTTTGCTTTGGGTCATAGTTAATTTCAGAATGTGGGTCAATTCAACTCATAAATAGAGGTAAATAGGCACATTTGTCAGGCAGTATCTGACATTAGAAACTGGTTAGAGAGGCCATAATTGTGGAATGATGCCCAATAACAGAAACTTGGAGCTAGGCCTTCCTTATGATAGCAGAAGTATATGCTATATGTAAAACAGGGCTGTTATATGGTTTAGATGTACTAATATATGTGAACTATTTTATTATATAAATTTAAAATGGTATTATGATAGTTCAGAGAGAGTTTTCTTTTATATCTGACATATATATTATGGCATTTTCAAGCCTGACTTGAGATATTTCTGGAAAATGAGGTACAGAACACAAAATATCAATCAAAGCTGCAGATAGTAGATTTTCCTCTTTGTGTTTTATTTTCTTAAAAAATTTTTAAGAAATTACTTGAGAATTTGGTTCAGGTTATAAATAAGAAGCATCCAGGGATAAGACCCATCTATGAGTCAGCATGAGTCAGTAATTCAGTAAGCCTGGGAACTGGAAATGAGTTGGAATGTAATGGATTTCTAGTGCTTAAATGTGAATAAAGCTTTCTGAACGCCTGAAATTGCAAATGTCTGTGGTTGTCTGTTTGAAGATGATTTTGTAACACAAAGAAATTCAGGGAAAGGTCTTTCATACAGGACAAAAAGCGGCTACCCTGTCACACTAAGAGAAATATTTGACTTGGGTAACTCAAATATGATGAAGTAAGAAGTTCTATCATGTGAAATCCTGGGGCATCCACAACTAGTGAAAGCTTGGATTGCTGGAAATGAAACTTGAAATAAACCATTTCAGGGACAGATGCCAACAAATTTAATATTATAAAACAATAGGAACTTTGAAGTTTTTTAACACTGTAATATAAAGAGGGGTCCCCATGTATTGAAGGAAGTAGCTAAATTTTATTTCATCTATGTCTTTAGAGCTATAGAGGGTAGGTTCTATGGTGAGGATGGTAAAAAACCTCTAAATAAGTTTCCTGTGAGTTTCTGTTATAGGAGAGCAAACAATCAAACAGGCATATAATTACTCACTCCCAACGACTGAGCTAATTAACTTAGAGATGAAAACAGGGATATTGAGAAGTTATACATTATAAGCAGAATCACATTTAATCACATTTCAAGTAATTAAAAAACCAGAATAACATAGAGACCAATCAGAATGGGTGGCACAATCACCCAGGAAGGGTACCACCTGCAGCTAACCAGTAGAGCCTTACTGGTAATTAATTGCTGAATATTAGTCCAGGTTATGAGTAAATTCATACAGCAAATTAATGATACACATGAGATTTTAATTTCAACCTAGTTTACTAACTCTCCCTGTCATATACACAAATTTTGTTCATCTTTATATGTTGGAATTTGATTGCTATCTCACAAGCTGTTTGGAAAAGTATACGAACTGTTGAGGTTGCCGAGAAATAAATTAAAAAATTTTCAAACAATAGGCAAATTAATTTGAATAAGGGTAAATAATAATGGAGTAAATCACAATTATTTCTCAAGACCTTTGTAAAAGTATGATAGCTACTTATTTGACTCCAGTAAAAAAAAAAAATAGAAATTAGCTCAGTTTGTAGGATATATTGAGGAGCCTTAGCTAGAGTATATGCTTTCCTATGACTTTGAGTAGTATTCTGTGGTTTGCATTGAGCGCTTGGTTAGAGAGATACGATCAGCGTTGTCGGTTTCTTATTTATGGTGCTGTAATTCTAAAAGCAGCAAACTGGAACTACTGATGTGGCAGCTGATATCTTACCACACTTCTAAATCATAATGTTGGCTGTAAATTAGAGATAGATGATCCTGAATGTATTCCCAAGCTCCTTCAGAACCACTTGTGTTGTAGGCCTGTGCTAAGTTAACAAAAGCTTCACAGTAAACTATGTACCTGAATAGGGAGTTGCAAAATAAATGCTATAGAGAAATAAGTTAGAAGCAGGAGACCTTTTTTAAATAATTATTTTAAATCCGATTTATCATATTAGATAATATGAAAGGCTTTTGATTTTCATATATTTTTACATATTTACAAATTTTCCCAAGACCTATTCCATTTCTTTTCATTCTTATAGAGTACGTGGAAATACGATGGACTCAAAATAGGCAAAGTTCAGTTTTGCAAGAGGAAAAGAGTTCTGGAGATCAGTTCTGCAACCATGAGAATGTGTTTACTACTGAAATGTACACTTAAAAATGGTTAAGATGCTAAATTTATGTATATTTTATCAAAATTTTTTAAACTGCTGAAAGAAAATGGGTAAAAGACAAGCAAAAAGCAATGACATGTGCTTGGGAAACTCCTAAGTCGCTTCACCCATGAAAGGTCCCACAAATAAAATATCTTTAGTCATGTAACTTCTTAATCGGCAGCCTTTAAAGCACCCATAGTAACTTACTCCCTGTAGTTTGGATACATGAGGGCAGAGGCTTTGTCTATTTTGTTCAATGCTATATCCCCATTGCCTAGAAGAGTGCATGACATAGAGCAGACAACAAATAGGACACGTTTCTTATTTTCTATGTTACATTATCTGATAAAAGCTAAAAAAAAAAGTGAATCCATGAGGACAAGTTTTTTATGACCCTCAGTGCTAGAAGAAATGTATTTTAAAGCCCCGGTTTTGAGCATAATATACAGTCCATTTAAAAATATTGTTTATGCAGTTGCATTTTACAATACCATAAGAGTACCTCCCAATACCCCACATATTTTATGGCTTTCTGGAAATTTGGCAGATGTATTGAGCACAGAAGAATTTTGGATTCCAGCAAGACTGGAAATGTCTAAGTTATACCTTGGCATTTTTCTTTACAGCAAGAATCCATTTCAAAATGTTTATTAAGTCAATGAACATCAGGAACCCTCAAAGAGGGAAATTACAATATGCTGTGCTTCCCAAACACTTTTTTATCACAGAGCACTGTGAGAATGTGTATGTGTATAGTACTCGTGAAATATTTCCTGGAAAGAATGTTCTCCAGCCCAGCATTCATTCCACAGAACAGAGTTTGGGAAATCAACCCTCAAAGTTGATTCTAAGGAACTATCTGTTAGGTGAAACCATATTAAGTTTCTACTTAGTCAGTTAATGTGGCCCAGGTGTCCTGTTGGATGATCTAATCAGTTTTAACATTTACAAACTCTCAAAGAAATCCATAAATACCCTTTCAGTATTAATTTAGTCTCGGACACTGAGATGCTTGGAGAAACAGTGTTCTCAGTACAATTTATTTTCAGATCAGACTCAGCCTCCCAGTAGACTCTTCCTTCCTGCTACTTTTTTTCATAGCTCTCCACTATTGATGTCTAAATTTCGACACCATTATTTTTTTATAATATAAAGCCATTCACTTTAATTGCATTTTTCCAACATGAGACTAATGTTTTTCAGTTCAGGAACAGGTAGAAAAGCACTTTATTTTTGGAGTCATGTTTTTGTATTATATTTGAAATCCATCTCACTAAGATTTAGGTGTATCTTCTTTTTTTCCAGTTGATGTGTACTCCATAAATACTATTTAAACTGATGTTTCATTATGGGGTATTACTGAAACATATGATTAACACAATTTATATGGACCAACCCAAAAGCAAATTCTTTTGGTAAAGATAACAATCCTTTCTGTCTTATTTTAAAAGGATATATGTATTTGATTATTTTCATAAAGTAGGATGCAACTGCAACCATGATATTTTAGTTAAGGTGGTGTTGGTAATAACATTATCGATAATTTGGAATTGCCAAAAAGATTTTGTCTATTTATTTTTATCTAATCTTTGTAATTACCCTGTAAGGTAGATATTATTATAAAGTACAAAATGATACTGAGAATCAAAGAAGTTTAAGTGACTTGCTTAAGTATCTACAGTTAGTAAGATAAGCTGAAACTTAAATCTAAATTTACCATGTCCAGTTTTGAGTCCTCTTTCATTAGCCAACAGCTACTTGTGTTCTTGCTAAACGTACGATATAATTCAAAACAATTCAGCAAGTGTATTTGTATGATAAATTCTTAGGAAAGGAATCAATGAATCAAATGAAACATGCATTAAACATTTTGATGTACATTGTCAAAATCTTTTCAAAGGCTGAGCCAATTACATTTTTACACAGGAGTTTCTGTTTACTCGTGCTCTAGACAAATGAATTTATTGTTAAATACTAAAAAATTAACAAATTGTTTTTCCAGTAGTTTTGATTTCTTAAGTGGTGAGTTATCTTGAGGACTTTTAAATGTTTTTACAGACATGTATAGTTCTGTTTTTATAAGATACTCTTTTTTTAGAAAAACTGTTAGTTTTTTTCTTACTGATTTGTAAAAAATCATTGTACCTAAAGAAAATTAGCCTTAATCTATTGGCATATAAATTAGTGTGGAACCAAATTTATCTTTATGATAACACTATTCTCAGTCACTTGCATTCCAATATATTTTCTCTAGTGGTACAGAAGAGGTGGAATGTTAGCTAATACACTGGGAATTCAACACAATCCGTGGTCTATTTTTTTCTGTGCCTTGCTCTAAGGCACAGAAAAAAAATAAGCAAATAAGCAAAGCATTATTTGCTTTATTTCCCATCAGATTTTCTTTTATGTCAAAATATGGATATGCTCATGGGAGAGTGTCACACATGCAAAAGTCATCTGCCATGAAAGTCACAGAAGAAAGTTTGAGAAATATTTATCTAGCATATCATCCCGTTTCTAATGAGTTGGGGGGGGGTGGAAGTGAATAGGTGGGAGGGCAAGAAAACCCATTTGCAAGGACGTGGGTGACTCACTAAGAGTCATGGGATTAATGACCGTCAAGGCCAAAGACTAAGACCCTCTTAGAATCCTCGCATTTCTATCCCCACTCTCCTCTGATGCATAAATTCTACTGCCCTGGCATTCCATTTCTTCCTCAGATCCAAGCAAGGAAAAACAGCATCCTAAGAAGCTCTGCAACATTCTTGCTATGGTTTCCCATAAAAATCCCCTTGATAATTAGCTAACACGAAGCATTCACATGAGTTTATTTGGGAATTGGCCGCTGCTGTGTTTTCACTGTTGTTGCTGCTGCTGAAATAGTTTGAGTCTGAAATCATTATGGCTGTGGTTAACATTTCTTTGGCCAGAGGATATTGTGAAAGACTCCATCGCCACAGAAACAGATGAATATTCCTCCGCTCATACTGGAAAAAAGTGAGTTGGTGACAGCAGCTCCACTACTTCATGGGAGGCCTCCAGCCGTGACTCAGGCTCGTGAGTTGATGTCCCCAAACAAGATGATCCATTTCCTCTCCTGCTGGTCCATGCGGCTGCTCACAGGATCCTTGTACACTGACCAGTTTCCTTAATTTGAAAAGTTACTTTTCTACCAACTACTTTCCATGTTTCTGCCGGCTTTCTAAAGGAAGGATGCCCTGTTATGCTATCTGGCAAAAAAAACCCCAAAAAACTTCTCTCTTAAAGCTAATGATTAAAATTCCTAGTTTCCAACTCTTGAGCCATAATCTTTTCCTTTAATATTCCAAAATAATAAATGTAATTATAAAAAATTTTCAAAAAACCCAAAGAAATCACCTCCTATGCCAGCATCCCAAAATTAATTCTGTCGACATTGTAGTGGGTAGTTTCTTTCCTATGAATTTGTCTCATGGCCTTTTAAAGATTTGATTTAATTAAAGGTAACCTAAAAGAATACAAGGTCAATTAGTTTTATATATTTAGATGATATAGTATTTTCATTTGGTGAAACATTCATCTCTTAGTGGTGAATCTTTCTGTAAAAATCACTAAGCACTAAAGCTCTTTAGCTTTACTTTGCCCATCTCTAAAATGGGGTTTCATGACCCTTAAATTCTTTTAAAAATTTATACTTTTATGATTCCGCTCAAAGGCAAACAGGGAAATCCCTCAACTCAGTTGTGTGGGAAGCATCAGAACGAGTTAGAAGGTCTTAATTTACCATCTCAGAAACAGAAACAACATCAGACTAAGTGGTTATTTTTAGGTACATATATTTTGGTTTTCAGAGAAACCAAGAAAATGACTCTTCCTTTGCAAGAATGCTATCTGTTGCATAGTTTTATATTTTCTTTTACAATGTGATCACAGTTTTGAAAGGCTTCTGGCCAGTATCAAGATGGTATCTTTCTTTTTCTTGTAAACAATGGCCTCATTATTTTAATGACAGAACATTAGTTCTTTATGGAAACTCAAACAAATCCAAAAAAGTACAAAGAAGATGTAGAAATGTCTCCAAATCCCATCACCACAAAATAATTAGAATTAGCATTTGGTCAACATCATTACAAATATCATCTGTGCATTTATATAAAGAAAAAGATGAACAAACAGACGAACAAAAAGATGGAAAGGAAGTATGACAAATTTACATAGTATGTATATTCCAGCTCTCTATGTAGGATTACTTTTATAATATTGTGATCATTCTATACGCACAATTTTAATACAATTTTAAAGTTTAAATGTATTTGAACCTAATAGAAAAAATAAGGAAACTGAATTTGAAGTGAAGGAAATGCTGAACTTCACTCAGATCAATGCTTCTTCAACCCAAAGGATGGAGGAAATGATTATGAAAAATATAAGAATGTTATAATCATTTTTTCCTTTATTTTTTTAATTTTCTGAAAATTAACTTTTGATATCAAAGGTAAGGAGCTTAGGGTTCTTACATTCTCTCTACCCTTCCTTCCCCTGTCTCATTTTTATTAGTTTTATTATCACTATTATTTTTAAAGATTTTTTAAATTTCTGCAGACATAATTCTTACAGTTGTTTAATATTTGTTGTATGTTCAATTGATTCAATGCTCAACACCAGTTCTTTTCCCAAAGTTTCTCAATGTCTGAGTACTTCATTTTAATTCATCTCTTAATTAGTCTGATTTCATCCACAACATAATATTTCAAGAAGGGCTCTGGTTGTTACATTTCACATATTCTCTTATTTAAAATTCGGGCAAGAGCCCTTTATATGTGAATTATGCCTTTATTATTAGAATAAAGGCAAGAGCCCTTTATATGTGAATTATGATTCTGTTAGATAAAAATTTTGGAATAACAGTTTTTTTCCTCTATGAATTCCACCGTTAAAGAGTCACAGTTGCATCGTATTATCATATATCTCTGTGATAATGGCTGTAAAACACTTAGAACAGTGCCTGGAAAGCTCACAGAATGTCCTATGTAAATGTTTTTCAGTAAATAAAAATCTGAGATCAAACTTTTAAAAAACACTTTAAAAGTATATTGCTTAGTTTGTTCAGATGTTTGAAGGTATTTTTCTTTAGTTTTATACTTCAATACAGTGAGTAGGATATGCTACAATATTGATTACTCTGCATCAGTATTTCTTGGAATATGATGCATCATTTCAAATAGCAGATTAAATTTTCTCTTCATTTTAGGGAATTTTCTTCTTTTATATCTCTGAGTACATTTCTCTACCATATTTATTTCTGCCTCTATTTCAGCGACACCAATTTTGCTTCAATTCTGTTTCTTTCATATTGATGAACGTCTCATCTTTTAAATTCCTTTGTATTTTTCTTCCTGTGTTTATTTTGATTACCCTAAACTTTTCCATAAATGTCATTTTTAGTATGTCTTTGTTCTTCTTGTTCTTAATTAATTTATTAAATATGCAACAGTATAGTTTTTGTTAAGATGTTTCCATAGCTCTATAATCACTATTTTCTCTTATTCTATTATTTTATTACATATTCTTTGATTTCAAATTTTCCAGCTTTATTGAAATGTAATTAACACATAACATTGTATAAGTTTAAAGTGTACAACATGAATATTTGATGCATGTATATATTGTGAAATTATTACCACAATAAGATTAGTTAACACATCTATCACCTCATATAATTACCCATTTTTCATAATTAAGATCATTTAAGATCTACTCTGTTAGCAACATTCACATATACAATACTGTATTATTAACTATAGTCACCATGCTATACATTAGATTCCCAGAACTTATTAATCTTATAACTGGAAGTTTGTACCCTTTGACCAACATCTCATTAGCCTCAAACCCCAGCCCCTGCCAACCACCATTCAAGTTCAGCTTTTTTTAGATTCTACATATAAGTGAGATCATACAATATGTCTTTCTCTGTCTGACTTATTTCACTTAGCATAACACCCTCAAGTTTCATCCATGCTGTCCCAAATGGAAGGATTTTCCTCTTTTTGTGGTTAAATAATATTTCATTGAATATACATCCACATTTTCTTTATCCAATTATCTGTTAATAGACATTTAGTTTACTTCCATGTCTTGACTATTGTGAATAATGCTGCAAGAAATATGGGGGTGCAGATATCTTTTTGAGATAGTGATTTTGTTACTAAGTCCAAGCTCATACTGCTTGCTGCATGACAGACCAAATCGAGAGAGACAAGGTACTGGGGCAAGGAATAGAGACTTTATTTGGAAAGCCAGCAGACTGAGAAGATGGCAGACTAGTGTCCCAAAGAACCATCTTACCAGAGTTAGAATTCAGGCTTCTTTTATACTGAAAGGGGAGGGGGTGTGGCTAGCTGTTGCAGACTTGTTGGTGCCTGCCAGACCTCAGAGGGGATATGATAATCCTTTGTTCTTGTAGCTATCCAAGTAAGACTGGTCACAATGTTCCTGTAAACCTCTAACAAGATGAATGTTAATCTCTGTTCTGCAACTTTTTATCTCTCTGTATATAGCTTTAGAGGTCAAGCCTGGGAAGCAGAGCCTTGAGAATGGGCAATCATGCATATTTCAGGCTATAGGCAACATTATTTTACAAAGGTGCAGAGCCAGCATGACTAAGCACAGGCAACAGAGCACAAAGGTTACAGCTAAAAGGAATACATCCAATATGGGGTCAGGTTTCTTTTCTCTGTTACAATTTCATTTTCTTTTCTATCTGTGTTTTTTTATAGTTCACTGAATTTCATTAAGAGGATTATTCTGAATTCTTTGTCAAACAGTTCATAGATCTGCATTTCTTCAGGGTCAGTTATTGAAGCTTTGTTAGTTTCCTTTAGTGGTGTCAGGTCGGCTTGACTCCTTGTGATCCTTGCATTGGTTTCTGTGCATTTGAGTTTTTCTCCTCCAGCCTTTCTCAGCAGTTGAGTGGAGTTACTGACTTGTTCCCTTCCCTTGCGGGCCGTAGGATGTGCTCCACAGCTGCCGGGCATCTCTGGCCAGGCTTCCTGGTTGGATGGGGCTGGATGCTATGCTCAGCATCTGGGTGGTACTGGGAACTTGCTTCTCTGTCCAGCTGTGGCTCTAGAATTGGCTAGAATTGGCTCTGCAGTTGTGATGGCCCACTGGCCAGGGATCCAAATTGATCAGAACTATACCCCAAGCTCCCTGTGTCTTCAAACACAGGGATACAGGTATAAATTCTCAATATTTTATAGAAGAATTTTCTTTTTTAAGTGCCACTCCTAAGAAAATTTAGGAACAGAATCATATTGAAACAGAATCTTGGGTACTTTTCCTCAATAATAATTTCTCAAGCAGTATTAGGTCCTACCTATTTCTTCTGGTGAATGGTTATTGTGATTTTACAATTTCTGGTTCACTTAGGTCTTAGGAGAGACCATTTCTGTAATCTGGCTTTATCCTGACATCTGTACTTGGAAAAGCAAATGGGTTGATTTTTCTTTCCTTTTTCATTTCTTTGTCCTTTCATTCCCTTTCCTCTTTCACTTTATTATGTTTTCTTTTAATTTAATTTCTTTGTAGATGTAATACACTAACATGATTAAAAAACTAACAAGTTTATTAAAAAGATATGTCTCATTTCTATTCCCTTCCTTTAAGTTCCCATGCATCTCCCATAAATATAAGCTATTATTACTCTTATATATATACTTCCAAAGATTTTTTCTGTATATAAAACCACAAATGAATATTGCACCTAATTTTTCCCATTTTACACAAAACATGTCATATTATATACTTTGTTACACATATATTTTTTCAGTGCTTTGGATATTTTTTCATATCAGAACATAGAAAGCCCCGTCATTATTTTTTACAGCAGCCTCAAATTCCTTTGCATGATATATCACAACTTTACTTAATCAGTTTACTATTTACAGACATTTGGGTTGGTTTCAAATTTTGACGTTATAAATAACACTAAAAACTGTTACATGCAATTTTAAGTTTGATGTTCGCAGGGTTTTTTTTTTTTTTCTAAGAATTTGTCCATTTCTTCCAGGTTGTCCATTTTATTGGCATAGAGTTGCTTGTAGTAATCTCTAATGATCTTTTGTATTTCTGCAGCGTCAGTTGTTACTTCTCCTTTTTCATTTCTAATTCTACTGATTTGAGTCTTCTCCCTTTTTTTCTTGATGAGTCTGGCTAATGGTTTATCAATTTTGTTTATCTTCTCAAAGAACCAGCTTTCAGTTTTATTGACTTTGCTATCGTTTCCTTCATTTCTTTTTCATTTATTTCTGATCTGATCTTTATGATTTCTTTCCTTCTGCTAAATTTTGGGTTTTTTTGTTCCTCTTTCTCTAATTGCTTTAGGTGCAAGGTTAGGTTGTTTATTCGAGATGTTTCCTGTTTCTTAAGGTAGGACTGTATTGCTATAAACTTCCCTCTTAGAACTGCTTTTGCTGCATCCCATAGGTTTTGGGTCGTTGTGTCTCCATTGTCATTTGTTTCTAGGAATTTTTTGATTTCCTCTTTGATTTCTTCAGTGATCACTTCGTTATTAAGTAGTGTATTGTTTAACTTCCATGTGTTTGTATTTTTTACAGTTTTTTTCCTGTAATTGATATCTAGTCTCATAGCGTTGTGGTCGGAAAAGATACTTGATACAATTTCAATTTTCTTAAATTTACTAAGGCTTGATTCGTGACCCAAGATATGATCTATCCTGGAGAATGTTCCATGAGCACTTGAGAAAAATGTGTATTCTGTTGTTTTTGGATGGAATGTCCCATAAATATCAATTAAGTCCATCTTGTTTAATGTATCATTTAAAGCTTGTGTTTCCTTATTTATTTTCATTTTGGATGATCTGTCCATGGTGCAAGTGGGGTATTAAAGTCCCCTAATTTGAATGTGTTACTGTCGATTTCCCCTTTTATGGCTGTTATTATTTGCCTTATGTATTGAGGTGCTCCTACGTTGGGTGCATAAATATTTACAATTGTTTTATCTTCTTCTGGGATCGAACCCTTGGTCATTATGTAGTGTCCTTCTTTGTCTCTTGTAATTGTCTTTATTTTAAAGTCTATTTTGTCTGATATGAGAATTGATACTCCAGCTTTCTCTTGGTTTCCATTTGCATGGAATATCTTTTTCCATCCCCTCACTTTCAGTCTGTATGTGTCTCTAGGTCTGAAGTGGGTCTCTTGTAGACAGCATATATATGGGTCTTGTTTTTGTACCCATTCAGCCAGTCTGTGTCTTTTGGTGGGAGCATTTAATTCATTTACATTTAAGGTAATTATCAATATGTATGTTCCTATTCCAATTTCCTTAATTGTTTTGGGTTTGTTATTGTAGGCCTTTTCCTTCTCTTGTGTTTCTTGCCTAGAGAAGATCCTTTAGCATTTGTTGTAAAGCTGGTTTGGTGGTGCTGAACTCTCTCAGCTTTTGCTTGTCTGTAAAGGTTTTAATTTCTCCATCAAATCTGAATGAGATCCTTGCTGGGTAGAGTAATCTTGGTTGTAGGTTTCTCTCCTTCATCACTTTAAATATGTCCTGTCAGTCCCTTCTGGCTTGCAGAGTTTCTGCTGAAAGATCAGCTCTTATCCTTATGCGGCTTCCCTTGTGTGTTATTTGTTGTTTTTCCCTTGCTGCTTTTAATATGTTTTCTTTGTATTTAATTTTTGACAGTTTGATTAATATGTGTCTTGGCGTATTTCTCCTTGGATTTATCCTGTATGGGACTCTCTGTGCTTCCTGGACTTGAATAACTATTTCCTTTCCCATATTAGGGAAGTTTTCAACTAAAATCTCTTCAAATATTTTCTCAGTCCCTTTCTTTTTCTCTTCTTCTTCTGGAACCCCTATAATTCGAATGTTGGTGCGTTTAATGTTGTCCCAGAGGTCTCTGAGACTGTCCTCAGTTCTTTTCATTCTTTTTTCTTTATTCTGCTCTGCAGTAGTTATTTCCACTCTTTTATCTTCCAGGTCACTTACCCGTTCTTCTGCCTCTGTTATTCTGCTACTGACCCCTTCTAGAGTATGTTTAGTTTCATTTATTGTGTTGTTCATCGCTGCTTGTTTCATCTTTAGTTCTTCTAGGTCCTTGTTAAATGTTTCTTGCATTTTCTCTATTCTATTTCCAAGATTTTGGATCATCTTTACTATCATTATTCTGAATTCTTTTTCTGGTAGACTGCCTATTTCCTCTTCATTTGTTAGGTCTGGTGGGTTTTTATCTTGCTCCTTCACCTGCTGCGTGTTTTTCTGTCTTCTCATTTTGCTTATCTTACTGTGTTTGGGGTCTCCTTTTTGCAGGCTGCAGGTTCGTAGTTCCCATTGTTTTTGGTGTCTGTCCCCAGTGGCTGAAGTTGTTTCAGTGGCTTGTGTAGGCTTCCTGGTGGAGGGGACTAGTGCCTGTGTTCTGGTGGTTGAGGCTGGATCTTGTCTTTCTGGTGGGCAGGTCCACGTCTGGTGGTGTGTTTTAGGGTGTCTGTGGACTTATTATGATTTTAGGCAGCCTCTCTGCTAATGGGTGGGGTTGTGTTCCTGTCTTGCTAGTTGTTTGGCATAGGGTGTTCAGCACTGTAGCTTGCTGGTCGTTGTGTGAAGCTGAGTGTTGAGATGGAGATCTCTGGGAGATTTTCACCGTTTGATGTTACATGGAGCTGGGAGGTCTCTTGTGGCCCAGTGTCCTGAAGTTGGCTCTCCCACCTCAGAGGCACAGCACTGACTCCTGGCTGTAGCACCAAGAGACTTTCATTCACACAGCTCAGAATAAATGGGAGAAAAAATAGGAAGAAAGGAAAGAAGGAAAGAAGGAAAGAAAGAAAGAAAGAAAGAAAGAAAGAAAGGAGATAAAAGAAAATAAAATAAAGTAAGGTAAAATAAAGTTATTAAAATAAAAAAATAATTATTAAGAAAAAAATTTTTATAAAAAAGTAAACAAACAAAAATGGACGGATACAACCCAAGGACAAATGGTGGAAGCAAAGCTATACAGACAAAAATCTCACACAGAAGCATACACATACACACTCACACAAAGAGGAAAAGGGGAAAAAGTAATAAATCTTGCTCTCAAAGTCCACCTCCTCAATTTGGGATGATTCGTTGTCTATTCACATATTCCACAGATGCAGGGTACATCACGTTGATTGTGGGGATTTAATCTGATCTGCTGCTCCTGAGGCTGCTGGGAGAGATTTCCCTTTCTTTTCTTTGTTCGCACAGCTCCCGGGGTTCAGCTTTAGATTTGGCCCCGCCTCTGCGTGTAGGTCGCCGGAGGGCGTCTGTTCTTTGCTCAGACAGGATGGGGTTAAAGGAGCAGCTGATTCGGGGGCTCTGGCTCATTCAGGCCAGGGCGAGGGCGGGGCACGGAGTGCGGGGTGAGCCTGCGGCGGCAGAGACCGGTGTGACGTTGCACCTGCCTGAGGCATGCCGTGCGTTCTCCCGGGGAAGTTGTCCCTGGATCCCGGGACCCTGACATTGGCGGGCTGCACAGGCTCCCCGGAAGGGAGGTGTGGATAGTGACCTGTGCTCTCACACAGGCTTCTTGGTGGCGGTAGCAGCAGCCTTAGCGTCTCATGCCCGTCTCTGGGGTCCACGCTGTTAGCCACGGCTCACGCCTGTCTCTGGAGCTCCTTTAAGCAGCGCTCTTAATCCCCTCTCCTCGCGCACCAGGAAACAAAGAGGGAAGAAAAAGTCTCTTGCCTCTTCGGCAGGTCCAGACTTTTCCCTGGACTCCCTCCCGGCTAGCTGTGGTGCACTAGCCCCTTCAGGCTATGTTCACACCGCCAACCCCAGTCCTCTCCCTGCTCTCCAACCGAAGCCCGAGCCTCAGCTCGCAGCCCCGCCTGCCCCGGCGGGTGAGCAGACAAGCCTCTCGGGCTGGTGAGTGCCAGTCGGCACCGATCCTCTGTGCGGGAATCTCGCAGCTTTGCCCTCCGCACCCCTGTTGCTGTGCTCTCCTCCGCGGCTCCGAAGCGTCACCCCTCTGCCACCCTCAGTCTCTGCCCGTGAAGGGGCTTCTAGTGTGTGGGAACCTTTCCTCCTTCACAGCTCCCTCCCACTGGTGCAGGTCCCGTCCCTATCCTTTTGTCTCTATTTTTTTTCTTTTGCCCTACCCAGGTATGTGGGGAGTTTCTTGCCTTTTGGGAGGTCTGAGGTCTTCTGCCAGCATTCAGTAGGTGTTCTGTAGGAGTTGTTCCACGTGTAGATGTACTTCTGGTGTATCTGTGGGGAGGAAGGTGATCTCCGCGTCTTACTCTTCCGCCATCTGTTCATAGGGTTTTAATAGTTTATACTCCTCATTAACTACATATGTGAGTATTTCCTACAGCTTCACCAACATAGTCTGTTATCAAACTTCTGGATTTTTGCTCATATGATCTGTGAAAAGTGATACATTAGTATAGTTTTAATTCATGCATGTCTTGTTTTGAGTGTATTTGGGCATGTTTTTATATGTTTAAAGGCCATTTATACTTTCTTATTCCTTGTCCATTTATCTATTGGGTTCTTTGTATTATGTTTTAATTTCAATTAGCTTTTTATACATCATGGAGATTCCTATAGCACATTCGTAACTCATCGGTTGGGGTGCTTCGTCACTGAGGCAGATCTATGTCTGCAGTGGGCATCAAGTTTAAGAACAACTGAGTTAGAATATACATCCATGTATTTCCACTATATGTGTGTATGAGTGTGGGTTTAATGTACATACTAATATAACTACCATTTGTAATGCTGACCTTTCCATCTTGAGACAGCAAAAATGATTATAGTTTCTTTTTATTTCTTATTATAATGTGATTTCTTCCGCATTTCATTGCTAAATATTAGTTTTTCTCCCAGTGCTGTATGGCCCATTATGGAAGTGCTGATGCCATGTGCTATAGAACTAGATAATTACCTTGCCAAAGGGTATATATACCATATGGTCCTGGTAGAACAAAGGCAAGTTCTGCCCAAGGCAATTTTATTCATTATCCTAAAAGGCAGAAATTGATCCCAATCTCATAAATAACATTATTTCTATTTTCTAAAAATATATTTTGATTTTACAAAGGGAAATATGATGCTCACACAAACAAACACAAACATGCATACACACACACTCACATCTGATGGCTAGAAACTGTATGTGCGATTCTCTATCATCTATAATCTATTTTTACATTTATATATCCATTAAGATGAAGAGCAGAGTTAAATAAGGAGCTAGCAGAGGTAAAAGTAAAAATCACCTACTTTTTCTCCTTACTTTCCTTTAAAGCCAGTTGGGACTACATTTCTCTGCCCTTGACAGGATATCTTAGAAAGTTTCCTTTCTCTTCATTAATTTGTCGATAACATGTCCTATGGACTCTCACACAAATAGTCTCAATTAAGAATTAAAAGTTTTGTGCAGTTTAAAAATCACAATTTCAAATAATATTTTTAAATAAACTTTCTTCCTCTCTCAGGTTGTAACTTTTGGCTGGGGAGCCCAGAATGGGGAGGAAAGTGGTGGCGGTAGAGGAGACTGGATCACACTTCTGCTATGCTGAACTGGGGAGGTGGAAGGGAGAGGAGCAAGGATAAGAAAAATGTGCAGGAGAACAGCAAAGGAAACCATAAATGAAACGAAAAGACAATCTACGGGCTGGGAGAAAATATTTGCAAATGAAGTGACTGACAAGGGCTTAATTTTCAAAATATACAAACAGCTCATACAACTCAATAACAAAAAAAAAACAAACAGCCAAATCAGAAAATGGGCAGAAGACCTAAATAGACATTTCTCCTAAGAAGACATACAGATGGCCAAGAGGCACATGAAGATACTCATCCTTGCTAATTATTAGAGAAATGCAAATCAAAACTACAAGGTACCACCTCACACCAGTGAGAATGGCCATCATTAAAAAATTTACAAATGCTGAGAGGGTATGAAGAAAAGGGAGCCCTCCTACACTGTTGATAAGAATGTAAACTGGTGCAGCTGCTGTGGAAAACAATATGCAGGTTCCTCATTAAACTAAAAATAGAGTTACCAGATGATCCAGCAATCCTGCTCCTGGGCATATATCTGGACAAAACTATAATTGAAAGATATATGCACCCCTATGTTCATAGCAGCACTATTCACAATAGCCAAACACATGGAAACAACCTAAATGTCCATCCATTCATCTGTCCCAACAGGCGAATGGATGAAGAAAATGTGATATCTATATCTATATCTATATATCTATATCTATATATATATACACATATATAATGGAATACTACTCAGCCATTAGAAAGAATGAAATAATGCCATTTGCAGCAACATGGGTAGACCTAGAGATTATCATACTAAGTGAAGTCAGAAAGAGAAAGATAAATACCATATGATATCACTTGTATGTGCAATCTAAAACACGACATAAATGAACTTATCCACGAAACAGAAACAGACTCACAGACATAGAGAACAGACTTGTGGTTGCCAAGGGGAAGGGAGGGGTGGGCGAGGGATGGATTGATAGTTTGGGATTAACAGATGCAAACTATTATATATAAATGGGTAAACAACAAGGTCCTACTCTATAGCACAGGGAACTATATTCAATATCCTGTAATAAACCATAATGGAAAAGAATATGAAAAAGCATATACATATAACTGAATCACTTTGCTGTACAGCCAAAACGAATACAGCATTGTAAATCAACTATACTTCAAAAAAATAAATTTGGGCTTCCCTGGTGGCGCAGCGGTTGAGAGTCCGCCTGCCAATGCAGGGGACACGGGTTTGTGCCCCGGTCCGGGAAGATCCCACATGCCGTGGAGCGGGCCCGTGAGCCATGGCCGCTGAGCCTGCGCGTCTGGAGCCTGTGCTCCGCAGCGGGAGAGGCCACAACAGTGAGAGGCCCGTGTACCGCAAAAAAAAAAAAAAGAAAAAAGAAAAAAAATTTTTTTTAATGTGCAGGAGGAGGAATCTTCTTTGTCTGGTACTCTGAACCCTAGAGTTGGTGCTTTTATGTATATATATTTATATAAGTAAATAGATAGCAAATGGTAAAACTGGCATTTCTAATTATTAAGCAAACACTAGATTATTTAAGAAATAACCCTGAGAAAGCTGATTAACAATTTAGAAAAGAAAAGTAAGACCCTTACGTCACAACATACTATAAAATAAAATTACATATTTAGAAAGAAACTGTAACAAACGGAAGAAAAACACAACCACTTAAAAGGACTAGGAGAAAAGTTATGTAAATATTTACCTTACTTAAGCCTGGGAAAGGTCATTCTCTGAAAAAAAGCACAGAAAGACAGGTCGTTAAGTTTACTGCATGAATATTAATATATTCTACATTCAAAAAAGCCATAAGATTCATAGTCTATCTGAGAAACAGTATTTGCAAAGAAACAGATAGACAGATACTTCTCTGGAAAATAATTTTAAAAATAACAATCTCAATAGAAAAATTGCACTTTCAATCACGTTTAGAAAATGTTTAATGATACAGGAAATGCTAATGATTTAAAATTTAAAATTGTACAGAGAATCAATTAACAGAAATACATTATAAAATGTTCATGGTCATTAGCTTTGCATGATGGGATTATGCGAACTGTTTATGTTTTCATACTTTTCTGAATTGTCTCAATTTTCTTTTATACTCAGAAAAAATTACTACACTTTTTAAAAGGCAAAGTCTAGAATAAATAAAGACAACTATTTATCTTCAGTAAATCCTTTTCAGGGGAATGGTGTGGGGAGTTATTTGAATAATGTATGTGTTCTCCTTTTGTAGAAAGATTATTGTTAGAAATGTTCATCTTTGTCCTATTGAAAATGTGATTGAGATGACTCATTTTATTTCAGAAATATTGTTTTTGAAAAGTTTGCTTGCATGTTTAAAACTGTATATCCTATCATCATTTGGTAAGGTTACAAAAATGTCACAAGTGGGAAACATAACACAGTAGGTTAAGCGTTGCCTAAACTCCATCACTGGCTATGTGTCCTTGGGTGTGTATTTTACCTTTCTACCTTTTATTTATTCTACACTTGGGGTTTGAGTTTTAAACTTAAGTAACATCTGGGCATGTCAGGAAGCCTCTTGATGTGGGCAGCTGGATGTCTATTTGCATGGAAGGCAGGGGACCATTTAGGTCATAATATTCCAATATTAGCAGGGAGTCAGGTGGGGCAGGAGTGCCTATTAACCAAGGCATAAGCACTCTGTGCTTATTAGCCATAAGCACAGAGAATTTCCCTTATAAGGGAAACACACAATTTCCCCTATTTGAACTTGTTTCTGACTTATTCCCCATAATCTTATGACTTAAGAAAATAACATTCAAGTAAAAACCATAAAAACAATTTTAGTAAAAATTCCATATGGTAATATGGAATTTAATAATTCGTAATTCATAAACTGCCTTACTAAGGAACCCAATTGTTTATCCTATCACCAGAGATTTCCATGGAGCTCCACAAAGTCAGGACAAATGATGATGCCTGATAGAGAAGACAGAGTAGCCGTGATGCCAAAAAGATACGTACTGATTAGACTCCCTAATGGGTCCTCCCAGAAGGACTGGAGAGGAAGGACTTCTGCACAAGGTTAGAAAAATGCACTATTATTAGGGCAAGAAGAAGGAGCAAAGAGTCATAACTTTATCTGAGGCACAAATGAGATAATGTGGAAGACCTGTGGGAAATACGGACTCTTACATTGTGTATTTGCTCAGTTCAGACATAACGTGACCAACTGAAAAGAAGGAGAACAAAGCTTAGCCTTTGGATTGACTCTTCACTTTCTGTCTTGCAGGGACCACAGCTCTTCACCATTAATGCTCTGTGAGGTGGTGTCTACATAAGTGATTGTAAAAAGATTAAAAAAAAAAAACAGAAGGAATTTGAAAAATTAAAATAAGACCACATTTAAAATGTTAATGGTCTTCATAATATTTCCATATGTATAAAAAAACTCATATATAATTTACGTATATTGGGTTATATCATGCATGCTATTTGGCATCTTCATTTCTGCACCCAGTGCTATTCATTGACAGTTTCCTGGAAGACACATTCCTTTCAATTTATTTATCTATTTTTTAAATTAATTTTCCTTGGAGTATAGTTGCTTTACAATGTTATGTTAGTTTCTACTGTACAGCAAAGTGAATCAGCTATATGTATCCATACATCCCCTCTTTTTTTGCATTTCCTTCCCATTTAGGTCACCACAGAACATTGAGTAGAGTTCCCTGAGCTATACAGTTGGTTCTCATTCGTTATCTATTCTGTACATGGTATCAATAGTGTATATATGTCAATCCCAATCTCCCAGTTCATCCCCTCCCCCTTTCCCCCGTTGGTATCCATACATTTGTTCTCTATGTCTGTGTCTCTATTTCTGCTTTGCAAATAAGATCATCTATACCATTTTTCTAGATTCCACATATACGAGTTAATATTTCCATTCAATTTAGAGGCTGCATAGTATTTCATTGTATGGACAGATCATGTTTATTTAACCAGTCATGTACTGATGGTGATTCATTCATTCTACAAGTCTTTATTGAGCATCTACTAAGTGATTGACAACAGTGCTGAACACTGTGGTACTACAGTGAGCAAGGTGGAGATTTTTTCTTCTGTGAGAGCATATAGCCTGGTGCAGAGCTTCCAAACAGATGTGCAGAGACACAAAATGATGATCCAGGAGATGATGATCTCTTCTGCCCTCTCAGTAACTGGGCAGGGCCCAAGAGAGCAGGGGAGAATTTGGTTCAGTTGCCTCTGACTGTGAGCAGCCCTGTTTGGTGCTCCTCAGGGCAGGGAAGTGATTAACAAGGCAGTCCGTGGTCCCTGCAGGCTGGGAGCAGAATGAGTGTACCAAGTACGTGCTGCTGCATTATGACATGTTGAAAAGGTCAAGGAGGTGCTTTCAGAGGCCAGCTGCTGAGTTCACCACTGCTGCCCGTTGTAACCGAGGACATGTGGGGCTGTTGAAAGCGTTTGTATTCCAGGTGCCAAGGAACATGCTGAAAAGACCAAGGTGTGGCCAGATGTGGTGGAGGGGAAAGGAGGCCGGATGGGGTAACCTGGCAATGGCAGCTCCAGGTATCATCCTCCAGTTCTGTTTCCACATATCAGAAAATTCTGTCCATTTGCTCTTGATGAGACTTTTGAGTGTTGGGTCCAGGGAACTGCAGCACAACTGCTCTGACAATGCCTGCTCATTCTGAAATTAGATCAGCCTCAATATTTTGAAATGCTTGATATGAAAACAATCTCGTTGGATTAAAAATCCATTAGCATTCTTAAAGCAAGAAGTTTCAAAGTTTCATTTGTTGAGGGAATAAAAGGAAAATGTGTTCGATTCCTTAAAGTCAACTCTCATGTCTTGATACAAAGAATCACCTCCAAGAAGACAAGTTCAAATTTCTCATTTAAAAAATATTGGAAAATATTTTATTTGGTTCAACAATTAATGTCTTCCCTGTTTTGAATTATGCTTTTCTTATTATAAATATATGGTATAAAGGTAATAACATTTTCACCCAAACCCAGTTAGAAAGCAATTAAATACCCTTGATTTTACTCCAGTGTCCCATATAAATATTATCAATTTTTTTTCCATCTGTGCTGTGAAATGAGACAGGCTAGGAAGCACTGGTCCAATCACTACTTCTTAAACTATCTGTGGTGAAGGATAATTTTTTTAAAACTTCTAGTCTGTAATGCATTATTACTTTTGTGACAAATTAAAATGAATGTCTATAAAAATGAATGACTAAAAAAAGAATAAAAAGGCATAAAATACAAGCCTCTATTATTTTTTAATCATTAAGTTCAATAAATATGACATTATCTTGTCAAATTGCTATGAAAGTTTAATGCTTACTCTCAATTCCTTAACTTACCATGTCATGGACTCACTAAAAACCAGTTTGCAGACTAACACTAGAAAGTGGACCATACTTTGAGTAACTGATCTGTTAGTGTTTGATTCAAATGTGGGCTATTAGAAGTACTACTGTAATTTAAATTGTTAGGCATACAACTTAGTAAAAGTTTCCGATTATTTCCTTACAAAAAATTCTTAGAAATGGAATAATAGTCTTTTAAAATTTCTTTCTTAGGTTATATAGATCAACTTTTTAAACTGATAGTGGGATATATCTTGTTACTGTACATATGACTGTTAATCTTAGCATTTCTGTTGTTAGTTTTATGTATCAGCAGAGTATGTCTATTTTCTTCAAAAGTGATGTATTCTGGCATAACAAAAACAATTTTGAAAAAGAATAAAGGGAACGGGATCAGTCTTCCTAATGTTAAGACTACAATCATCAAGACAGTGTGGCACTGGTAAAGGGATAGAGACATCTATTGAACAGAACAGAGAAGCCAGAAATGTATCATCCACACATATATGTTCAATTAATTTTTTAAATTTATTTATTTTATTTATTTTTGGCTGCATTGGGTCTTCGTTGCCGCGCGTGGGCTTTCTCTAGTTGCAGCGAGCGGGGCTACTCTTCGTTGTGGTGTGTGGGCTTCTCACTGCAGTGGCTTCTCTTGTGGAGCACGGGCTCTAAGCACACAGGCTTCAGCAGTTGTGGAATGTGGGCTCAGTAGTTGTGGCTCACCAGCTCTAGAGCGCAGCCTCAGTAGTTGTGGCACACAGGCTTAGTTGCTCTGCAGCATGTGGGATCTTCCCAGACCGGGGCATGAACTCGTGTCCCCTGCATTGGCAGGCGGATTCTTAACCACTGCGCCACCAGGGAAGCCCCCTATTAATTTTTGACAAAGAGCAAAAGCAGTTCAATGAAGAAGGAATAGGTTTTTCAATAAAGGGTGCTGAAGCAATGGAAAAATCTATAGGGAAAATATGAATCTAACCTAAAACTCACATTTTATACAAAAATTATCTCAAAAATGGATCATGAACTTCAATATGAAACAAAACTATAAAACTTCTAAAAAACGATGAGAGAAGATTTTTAGGACCTAGGATTAAGCAAAGAATTCTTACACTTCACACTAAAATAAACAAGGTCCTACTGTGTAGCACAGGGAAGTGTATTCAATATCCTGGGATAAACCGTAATGGAAAAGAATATACAAAAGAATGTATATATGTGTATAAGAGTCACTTTGCTGTACAGCAGAAATTAACACAACATTGTAAATCAACTATACATCAATAAAAAATTTTAAAAAGGAAATTTTGATATATTGGACTTCATCAAAATTAAAATTTTGTACTGTGAAAGACTCAATAGGATGAAAAGACAAATTGTGAGCTTGGAAAAATATTTGCAAATGACACATACAAAAAAAGGACTTGTGTTTAGAATATATGAAGAACTCTGAAAACTCAGCATTAATTTAAAAAAATTAAGTAATGAGCAAAAGGTACACATAGATATTTAACTAAAGAGAATATACAGATGAAAAATAAGCATATGAACAGATGCTCAACATTATCTCAGGGTCCAAATCTGAGGGTGAAGGAAAGGCAGAGTTTACCAGCAGTTCTCAAAGAAAGAGCTATGAAAAATATTATCATCATCAACATTGTAACTATCATTGTTAGTCATTAGAAAAATGCAAATTAAAACCAAAAAGGAGATATCACAACATACCTACCGGAACAGCTATTTTTCTTTAAATAGTGTTAACCCTAAATGTTGGAGAAGGTGCAAAGAAACTGGGTCATTCATTCACTGCCTTTAAGAAGGCAGTTACCTTCAATATGAAAAATAGACTTACTACAAGACCAGGACAAATATCACAGAGAAAAAATTTTTTAAATGTATGCAGAAGTGTGTATATGAATGCTTAGAGCAGCTTTTTTTCCCCTAATGACCAAGAACTGGAAACAACCCAGAGGGTCCTTCAGTGGGTACATTAAAATCATGGAGTACTACTCAACAATAAGAAAAAAAAGAGCTGTCAATGCAGACAACAACTTGGATGAACCTCAAAAAAATTAGTCTAAGTGCAAAAGGCCAGTTTCAAAAGGATACGTCCTTTTGATTCATCCATGAATCCACTTATGTAATATTCATGAAGTGACATGATTATAGATATGGAGAACAAAATAGTGGTTGCTAGGGGTTAGGCATGGGATTGAGATGGGGTAGATATGGCTATAAAGAGGCAAGACAAAGGAATCTTGTGGCGATGATACAGTTAAGCATCTTGATAGCTGTTGACAGTTACACAGAGATACACATGTAATCAAACTGCAGAGAACTACATACACACATTAACATGCACAAACAAGTGCATGTATGACTGGTGAAATCTGAATAAGGTCTATGGATTGTATTAATGCCGATTTCCTGATTTTGATGTTGTATTATAGTTAGTCAAGACATTAATAATGGGGGAGGTGTTAAAAGTTATATATATATATATATATATATATATAATCAATTTTACAGTTTAACATTCTATTTTTTAACGACTCAACATTAAATCGTTTGGAGAAAAAAGAAGTCACACAATGATGTGAGAAGAGGAGGCTGGGAGAATTTTTAAAGCAAGAGAAAGAACATGGCATTTACCAATATAAACTATACGCACTGACATCTCACTTTTATATCCCTATTTTATGGTAAAGAAGAATTGAAGAAAATAAATAGGGGCCTACTAACAGAAATTCCAGGCAGCCTGGCAAGTTGGCACTCAGCTAGTGAAAGCACTCAGCATTCCTTGGTATAAGGGCACTGTCCAAGTTCATGGCATTATTATGTCTCTGATTCCAAAAGCCTTATTGGGTAAAAGCAAGGGGACTTTCTATAAACATCCTGTTTCTTCCAAACGATTTCCTAGAATAATAATGAAAAGTGATAGTGAAATATTAAAGGAATAAACACCAAGTAAGGAGATGCTTTTGAAATGACGCCTGGGAATATTTATACTTTACTCACTAAGACTTGAAAGAATTCTCACTGCCTATCAGTGATAGCACTACTGGTATGACAGAATCACCAGCCCACCAATTATTTCCCTTTCTGTTATACTTTTCCCTGAGTTGGTTGAAAGTCTAGGACCTTCCATCCCTGATGTGTATTGGAACCAATAGGAAAAGAGATCCCAAAGGAAACTTGACAGGAAAAGAAAAGGGATTGAAGGTGAGGGGAAAGGGAATGATTCCAGCGAGAAAAACAAAGCAACAAACAACAACAAAACCAAAAAAACCCCATGCCCTCACATGAGTTTGTCAGAGAAAGCCAGGTATCTAGGACATAACTGATGGCTACAATTTCCTGTCCTGCATATTCTCAAAGGCAGAAGACAGAGAATAGGAAGCAGGCCCTGCCATATAAAAACCCATGTGGAAGATCTCCATCTCAGGCTTCCCAAGTATGGCAACTCACCCATAACACCAAGGATGAAATGGCATGTGTAGGTTGTGAGGGAAGAGATAGGGAATGGGAATCTATCAGTATTTCCTTGGACTCCCAATTAAGTCTAACATTAGAATTTTTGCTGATTAACCTATCTATCTTAATAGATATTTAGAGTCATAACTTTTACTGAATAAAATAGACCTGTCAAAATTTTAAATTAAACTCTTCAGGGGCCAGATAAAAATTACATTTGGGCAAAAGTGTAAGTGGATACTTAGAAAATCTAGTGAGAAATTTATTTGCATTATTGGTTACCTTTGAGAGGATTATAAGGTAGGAGTCTAATCAATCCTCATCAACTGGTAAATTATAAGAGATAATTCATTTTCTTTATAATATAACAATTAGTTTTTATGCTTCTGCCAAAGGAGATGGATTTGGAAGTGTGACTAGGTGGTGAAATCAGTGAGAGAGACTGTTATGATGAAAAAAGAAAAAGAAAGAAAGAAAGGAGGGAAGGAGGGTGGGAGGGAGGAAAGAAGGAAAGAAAGGAAGAAAGGAAGGGAAGGAAAGGAAGGGAGGGAGGGAGGGAGGAAGGAAGGAAGGAAGGAAGGAAGGATGAAAGGAAGGAAGGAAGAAAATAGATGGATAGAGAGGAGGATGGAAGAAAGAAAGAAGAAAATATTTACAAGAATATTATTCTCAGCTTTTTTTTTGGATAAGATAATGAACATTGGAAGCTGTTTGCATTGGTTTAAATCCTGGCTTTACCATTTATCTGCTGTGTAAACTGGAGTAAGGTGTATCTATAGAACATTACTTATAATCTCTAACTATCTTGCATGATAGTTTGTGGTCTTATGGGATAAAATTAAAATAGACACCTAGAGTTTTCTTTGCTAAAGGGTTGATACTGAATCTGCCTTTTCTCTCTTTATGTTAAGGTTGTTTCCTTTAACATAATGTTTAAAATTGTTTTCTGCCACTGAAAATGAATTTTGCTAGAAACTACTATCTATAGTCACTGCAGAATCTGAGGGTCAAGGAAAGATAGGGTTTACCAGATATGCTTCAAACAAAGAGTACTGAAAAAATACCATCATCATCATCACACCATCAACAGCAGATATTAACACCCAATGAAAATATTATGGCTTATTAGAGCTTTCTAGAGAATATCAATAAACATGAATGTTAAAGGACCAGGTATGACATTGATAAATAACATAAAGCAATGGAAATGGTAAGTAAGAATGTAAATATAAACAAATTATATACATATATATTATATATATATATATATCACAGGAGCTATTTTGGAGCAAAATATCATATTCTATTGGAATTAGATATTACACTGAAGTAGATTGTGATGTTAGAAATGCAAATCACTAAGAAAATAACTCAAAAAATATAGCTAAAACAATCTACTGAGAAGTAAAAATGATACTCTAAAGTATTTTTAACACAAAAAGGGCAGTAAGGGAAAAGGAATATTAAAGACATGAGACAGAAAAAAAACAACAACAATAAAATCACAGGCATTAATCCAACTATGTTGATAATTGCAACATATGTAAATAAACACTCCCATCAAGAAGGCAGAGATGCAGTTATCTGTGTCTATGAGAGACAAATCTAAGGTTCAAACACACAAATTTGTTGAAGTAAAAGAATGGAAAAAGATACATAATGCAAACAATACCCATAAAAGACCTGGAACGGCTACATTAGTATCAGTCAAAAAAGACTTTAAGACAAGAAATATTACTAGATAAAAAGAGATCCATTTCTCAGTGTTAAAAGGATCAATACACCAGGAAGACATACAATTGTAACAATTATAAAGATAGAGCCACAACATACATGAAGCAAAACCTGAACATTCAAAGAAGAAATAGACAAAAATGTATAGATTGGAGATTTTGATACTTCACTTTAATAATTAGCACAATTAAAAACAAAATAAGTAAGGCCATAGATTTGTGAACCCAACTAAAATATATAGAACACACCACGAAATGACTGAAGAATACGCATTCCTTTCAAGAATGCATGAGACATTCCTCAGGGTGAAACAAATCAGTGAAAGCAAAAGCAATGAAATCATACAAAATATGCTCTATGACAACAAGACACTTAAATTACTAATAAAGAAAAGATATCTGAGAAATTCCTAAATATATAGAAATTAAAAAACAAAATTCTAAATGATCAAGAAATTTAAAAAATTAAATTAGAAAATATCTTAAAATGAACACTAAAAAGTTATGTCAAAACATATGTAATGCTGCTAATACAGTGCTTAGAGGAAAATTTTAAACTATAAATGCTTATATTAGAAAGAAATATGTAAAGTCAATAATCTAATCTTCCACTCCAAGAATTTAGAAAAAGTAGAGCAAATCAAACACATAGTAAGAAGGAAGGAAATAACAAAAAACAGAGCAGAAATTAATGACATAGAGAAAAGTAGGAAAAAGAATCAACGAACCAACAACTGGGTCTTTGTAAAAATCAACTTAATTCATATTCTAGCTAGACTGATCAAGAAAAAAGGTGAGAACACATAAATCATCAAAATCAGGAATGAAAGAGGGAAATCACTTCATATCCTAAAGAAGGTATTATAAGGGAATACTATAAATAAATTTATGCCAACAAAATAGACACCTTAGATAAAATAGAAGAACTGTTGTCATGTATAGATATACAGACTTTCTTTATTAATTGTGGGTACTGCTACAAATTTTCCAAATGTCAGAATAATGCACATCCTATTATAGACAGTGATAGCATGGTTTGCCATATTCCTCTCCCGTGTTTTATATATTGTAAATACATAGTAGAATCTATCTTGCCTAATGAGTGTATCTAAACCACCAGACATAATTCCATGCTTATTAAGTCACTGTGTCACATTTGGTAGGTTACATTGTCAACCACAATTAGCACTTTCATGTAGCTAATCCCAAATCCAGTATGGCTGATGTTCCACTGGAGGAAGGGTTCAAGTTCTTGCTCCCTGTCGAGTTGGAGAAGAGCAGTCAGTTCTTTCTATCTCCTCAACTTTTTCTTCTCCTTCTTCACCTCAAATTTAGAGACAGGGATATGGAGTAAAAGGGTCTGATATGCTTCACAAACCTGCTGAGATTCACCCTGAGTAGGAGCTGGTTCAGAGCCCACTGTGTGGCACACCAAGAGAGTATATTTTAATTTCAGTGTCACGGAGATTGCTCCAAAGATGGCAGGTAGCAGATTTGAAAGGTTTTTAGCAAATTTTTATAAGTTGCCCAAAGGAAAAGCCCGGGACTTGAAGCTAGACATACTAGGTTTAATCCTACTGCTTATTAGCTGCCTATCTGAATAAGTTATGACACCTCTCTGAGTCTGTTTTTTTAATCTGTAAAATGAGAATTTTATGTAATTAGTAATCTCTGAGAGGCCTTCCAGATCCTATATTCTATAACTTTTATGACTTTAAGCTTGGTGATGGTTCCACACATCATCCCCTCTTCATACTAATCACAAGGGGATATTTCTGCAATGTATCAAGGACTCAGAAAGGCCACCCCATGGGATTAATTATTTATTTAATTATTTGTAAAGAGATTGAATGTTCCATTCTTCATCTACTCCCACTTACTTCTCAGTTTATTTAAATGCTTGGCAGTGCTTTATCTTGGGGATCAAAGGCAGAGCAGAATGAAAAGAAGGAACAATGGAAAGAGGACAAAAAACATCTAGTTACTCAGGTCTGCTGCTGGCTTCTGTCTAGCAGTAGAAACCTGAAGTGCATCCCACAGGAAAAAAGAGATCCCTCCATCATTGTCTCTATCTACCAACAGATAGTCTTAAGAAACATGCCCATTGCATTGAGTTAGGTTGCTCCTGGATGAGAAATTTATCCCCATCTTTTCATAACCAACCACAACATCCTCTCTCTGAATAGTATCAAAGATTGATTGGGCAATGAAACTTCCTTCCCCTGCCCCTGTTTCCCCATTCTGAGACTCTCTTTCTCTTATGATACATATGACCAATTTACAAGAAAACTTTTACATGTAAAACTACTTAAAATCTATATCTACTTACAATGTTTAGGCCTACCACTGTAAATGGATACTGAGTTGAAAAGCACAACAATTTGTATGCCTTGGCAAAAAGAAAGTCCTACATTTGTCAAGAACTGAAGGTCAAAGGAGATAGGCAGAGATCACTAGAAAAACAAGTTATAAAAACAGATTTCCGTAATAGTTCTACCAGATTTTCCCTATACATGCTACATTTTCTTGTTTGAAGTTTTTGGAATGCCGTGCTGTGTTTTCAGTAACTACAAAAGAATGATAATGCATTTTCTCATAATTGGGAATTATCTTTGGAACTGATGATATGCTGAGTTTGCTATGCCCTTAAAAACTAAGCATTACGATAAAATGATTGCAGACCTTTGTCTGGGAACTGTAGTCTGGTAGAATGTGACTGTAGAGGGAAAATTGTTTCTGCCTTCCAAGAAAGTCTAGTTTCCTCAATATTCCAAGTCAGTAAGACTCTTCCTTTAGGGGAAGCAGCTGGATTCTGTGTGAGCTCATGGGGCAACACTTTCAGGAGTCGAAGGGCCTTTGCAGCTGCTTCCACCAAGCCAAGTATTTCTCTCCTGAACCCTGAAATCAGTCCTGAAATACTTCCTGTTCTTTTCTGTCACCTTCAGACAGATCTTGAACTGGGTGAAATCTTTGCCCAGAAATTCATAGCTTTGAATCTTAAGTTGTTGATGCTGGTCAGTGGGTGAATGTGAATATCATTTGGCCATGTTTTAGCCAGACAGCTGTTGAAGTTTAGCTAAACTTAGAAACTCATAAAAATGACTCCAAACATTCCATATGCATTCTTTAATTGTTTTTCCCTGAATCTGCTTGGGGGAAGTCTTTTAGCAGATGTCCTGACCATACGCAACCATCCTGGCAATTAATTTTTATAACTCATGGGTCATCCCAATAGATGACCATGGATCTGGAGATTTTGAAACCCTCAATAAATTATCTCCATTCAAGGTCCACACTGATGGGCTTACTTTCTCTAATGTGTTATGTCCTCTCCTGGCAAGTAAGTACCCCTTCTTCAGTGATTATAGGGAAGTTGTCTTTTATTTATTTATAATTTTTTTTAACCAAGTAACATGATTTATTCTTGAGGACAGAAGGGTCACCCACCATGCACCTCACTTAATATTTATATTTGCACCTTGAGTGGAGGTTTATTTTTTTAATTAGAGGAAGTCGTGGTTTTATAACTCAGGTAAATACTGCTAATCCCTTGAGGTTCAGGCTCTCTCACTGTGGCCTTTTCAATGCTCCAATCCCCTTCCAAGAGGGCTTTGAGGTGAAATAAAAACCTGTCTGGTGCCAAAGCCACCCAATCCTGGGCTGATGGGGGTGGTCGGGCTAGGTGGCTTGGACCAGCCACCTGGAACAGCCATCGCCATGATACGAAACGAGAAGTTGTCTTTTAGACGTCTATCAAAGTCATGCTAAAAATTTACAAGACAAACATTACTGAGAAGGCCAGAGCAGTGTTTTATGAGATCTTTTTGGCTTATTACAAATATAAATTGGTTATAAAAGAATTCTTATTTAATGAATTATATTACTTAATAGATTTGCATTTTTAAATTATTGTTATTTTAATCTGTATGTCCTGCTTATTCCCTTAGCACCTTTAGGAATACAGCATCTCAGCATCTGAGGGGGGTTGAGAGTGAAGTTTGTTGTGTACACTGAGGAGGTCCAGAAACACATCTTTTGTCGCCACATAAAAGCGTCCGTCCCCCGATTTAAACTGTTCCAGATCCCATATTCTCTCCCTGTTTACTCCATTAAGGAGCTTTTCTGGGAAGTGTGTAAGTTTTGTTGTTGTTTTCAATCAACTCCTCTCACCTTAAGAAGTCCTGAGAAAAGTAGTGACCAATGAAATAGGAGAAAAGCTAAGAGCTAAGAAACAAGTGGTTACCATGTCCATCTGATGACAGCCCATGTGAGGTGACCGCTGAGAAGTCGCCTTTCACCTAGGAACGAGGAAGTCTTTTTAATAGAGAGGTGGCAGCAGCGTAATTGTCGTGGATTTAAGGAAAAAGGAAGGAGAAAAACTGCAGGCAGGGAGCATAGCTAAAATCATCTAAGAAATTCTGTAGTGAGGAGAAGCAGAGAAATGGATCAGTGAATTCGGGTGTAAAAGCAGGCCAATGGTTTTTGGTTCTGGTTTTTCCTTTAATGGAAAATATTGCTGGGGGTTTTTTTTTCTTGTTTTTTTTTCTGATCGTAAAGTAATGATTCAAGAGAAAGAGAAAAATTCATTGGGGTCACATCTAGGAGGAGGTGAGAGGGGATAGGCAGCAAGGGGTGGGCTTGGCCTTTACTGGAGCACAGACCACACATCCACACCGGTGAGAGGGAGGGCAGGGTATGTGGTCACACACGCATGTAAGTGGGTACATTGTTGGTGCAAGAAGGATTTCAAAGGAATCTTCTGATTGCTTCTATTTCTTCCATGAAATAGGAAGCAATGATTTTAGCTAATTTACGTAAAGCCTCTGCAAAGAACATGAATCCCTTAATTCCATTCCAGTACTAACAACTACTGAATGAACATTTGCCCAGACGCTTTTCATGTATTTATGTATTTTACTTTCTGTTTATAAAACTTCTCATTCAACTCATTCCTTCCTGTTCTGTATAATTAGAGCTTCAAACTCAACCCAGTACTCCCAAAATAAGGAAAAGCTTGCAGAGTATACTTGAAAGTAACAACTGTGTGTGTGTGTGTGTATGTGTGTGTGTGTGTGTCTGCATTTTTTTCTCCTCAACTATTTTCCAAAGGACTCTGAGAAGTGTTGTACCAAAAGGCACACATATAATATGACTGAGCAGATGTCCCTGGGGCCCTGCATCTGTCCTCCTGGCCCACCTCTGAGTTCAGCCACAGAAGTCGTAGGGATTCAGAATAACCTGGCACTCTTAGTATCCTATGTCAAAGCTTTCCACCCAAAGGCCTCCTCTGAAGCCTCATCCAGAGCAAGAATAACCAAGGAGTCTCCATCAATGTGGGACAGGAGCTGGGGGATAATCTAAGTGATCAGTCTTCTTTATATGCAATTTGTTTCACTGGATAAAGGAGGCAATCTCATCCTTCAGTGGCATTTCAGCCACTCCCCATCGCTCGCATTACTGCCTGAGCTCAGCCTCCTGTCAGCATTATGGTGTGTTGTATAATTATTTTATTATATATCACAATGTAATAATAATAGAAGTAAAGTGCACAATAAACGTGATGCGCTTGAATCATTCTGAAACCATCTCCTCCTCCCCCACTGGTCTGTGGAAAAATTGTCTTCCATAAAACCAGTCCCTGGTGCCAAAAAGGTTGGGGGCCGTTGCTCTAAAATAAGCTAATGATGTTTCGTTCACTTTGTAATTAAGCTGGTACATCCTCTCCCCTTGGGAAATGGTACATACTTCAGATTTATAAAGCTATGAAAAGGCAAAGCATGTCACACCTGAAACAACACTGTCTTTCGGTTTAAATGAAGATGTTTGCTGAGATAAGAATGCCTAGACTAATTCAAAAAGACTGTCCTATCCTACTGCTTGGGGCCAAACCTACACAACCAGAAGCAAGCAAGCTAATGCGTGTTGTTCCTGTGGAGCTATTCAGTCTATAAGTAGAAGTTTTGTGAACCATTACTAGAGAAACTTCTAATGATGCAGCACTCCAAGAAGGTAGAGTGAGTTTTGTTTTTTTCTGAGAAGTCTAAGATCTATTCCAAATATTGGTTCAGGGCTTCCTGGGTATGTTACCCCTTGCATCAGCTGGAGTTCAACCAGAGAAGCAGAACCAGTAGGAGATGTATGTTAAGAAATTTATTGTGGGGCTGACAAGACAAGTCCAAAGTTTGAAGGAAGGCAGGCTTTGAGCATTAAGCAAAGCTGTTTCCCACAAGTAGAAATTTCATCTTCAGGGAAGCTCCTCTCTTAAGGATTCTGAATGGATTAGATCAGGTCCACCAAGATTATCTAGGATAACCTCTTTTACTAAAGTCAACTGATCACAGTTAAGTCACGTACAAAATACTTTCATAGCAACACCTATATTAGTGTTTGTTTGAATCACTGGGGACTGTAGCTTAGCCCACTTGATACATCACGCTGACCATCACACCCCTAAAGAAGAATTATAAACTTTTGTAGGCTTTAGCAACACAGAAGCAGTCTGCAAAGCTTGTCTGAATAAAAGTAAGCAAGAAAAAAGGAATCGTGAAAACCTCTCTTCTTGGCAGTATCTTTCCAATGAGTATTTTGTAATTAATATGATCAGCTCTTCAAGTACAGCACTGATCCATCTTAAGTATTAGAACGCCTGTAACTGAAGTGTCTCAAGGTCTCCGGGGATTCATGACTGAACTGGACATGCTCCCCAGAGAATCCCAGTCACAAAGTTCTGATTTTCCAGGACATCTTTTGCAAATTGACTAATGATCTTTGAGTAGTTAACATCAGAAACATCCAAAGAATCTCTAGCAGGATAATCTCAGGGATATTACCATGGTCCCAGAAGATGTTTGCATTAACCAGATTTCTAGAGCATGGACTAGAGACACCTCCCATGCTACACGACACCTGCACTAATAACATCAGGACACCTTTGACAAAGACTGGTAGCTTAGGGTGTGACACTGGCCCTTGTAAAGGCGGCCTGACACCCAGGGAGGTCACTAGCATAGATTTCTGCAGTAACGTCCTTACCTTGTTGAATCCTCATGCCTGAAATTCTTTACGTAAATTTCAAAGCCTAACCTGAATTTGTATAATTTACTTTTTTGGAAATGTTATCTGGTTTAGCAATGATAGATCCATCATGCAGAATAAAAGAATATGTCCTGCCAATCAGTCTCATTCAGAGCTGAGTTCTGAGTGGGATTTAAAATTTTACTGAATTTTCAACTATTCTCTTGCATTAACTCTAAATAAGTATGGTTATAAAGTTAGAGAAATAACAAAAATTCTAAATATAAAGTTGGAACTAACATTGTACTTTCAAATGTATTATCCCTTCAGGTAGGCATTAGAGGCAAATAACTACACATTCCATGATCAAGTTGTTAACACATTTCTGGAAATTTACTTGTTTAAATTTTCCTCAGAGACTGCATCAAATACTCACACATATTTTTGAATAGATAAATAAAATATACACCCATATAAATAAAATTTGGAGTCAAGGCAAGTTATCAAGTGAATAATTTTATCTTTGATCAATGAGTTATGAAGTTAAAGCTATATACAGGTATGTATCACTTAACTGAATCTGAAAACAATTTTCAAGAAGGATTTCCCCAAAAGTCTCTCCAGGTGTAATATACATATATACACTTACAGGAGTACAACATCAATTTGGATGCATATTATTGGATATGGTTATTTTAGAAAGTGATTTCATATGGGTAACACTTTTCTTAGGTGCAGTAAAATTGTTTATATCTAATTTAAAATTACCAATTCATTATCACTATACTAGGAAGTGTGATGGGGCGAATTATTGGTAGAATGTTTTGTTGTTCACCCATAGGCACGCACATGTCCTTCTAGACCCATGGCTGGATTTTACTTTTCCATCTTCTTGTAATTGGGCAGGGTCCTGAGACTAGTTCTGGACAATAGGTTGTGAGGGAAAGTGATATATGTAACTTACTGACAGTGATAGTACAAAGTCCACGTACAACTTCAGTCCCTGTTCTGCTGCTGTGACCAAGCAGACCATGTGTTCCATAAGATGCCAATAAAAGGTTGTACAACATACAGCACCCTGAGCTCTATGCAGCTATGTGCAGCCAAGCCCCCTCCAGCCCATTCTGGACATGTTGGGTGAACAAGAAATAACTTTTGTTTTGTTCAAGTATGGAGTGGTCTTTGTAGTTGCCTGTTAGCACATATAAGGATGAAACCAAACCAGACTCATGTTGTAAGTATTTATATATTTTCTTACCTTATAATTTAAAGAACGTTGGGCATCATTTGATCCTGTGGTGAGACCTAATTAATGCATCAGTTCCATTCTCTCTTTTACTACCAGGCATCAATTATCAGGTGATCACTGACAGGTAATAGAATTGTTGGGGTGAGTATTCAAAGGGACCTAGTTATTATTATGGTTAGGTGGTAGAAGACTGACTTCAAAGACCCATAACAGAACACAAAGACCCATAAAATATAAAACTCTTTAGTTTACTAGGTTGATGCAGAATTAGATTATGCTTTAAAAGTCTTTCTGATTAGGAACTGGTTTTCCAAGATGTTCATCATCACTAATTACTAGAGAAAGGCAAATCAAAACTACAATGAGGTACCACCTCACACCAACCAGAATGGCCACCATTAAAAAGTCTACAAATAATAAATGCTGGAGAGGGTGTGGAGAAAAGGGAACCCTTTTACACAGTCGGTGGAAATGTAAATTGGTGTAGCCACTATGGAGAATAGTATGGAGGTTCCTCAAAAAACTAAAAATAGAGTTGCCATATGATCCAGCAATCCCACTCCTGGGTGTATACCTAGGCAAAACTATAATTTGAAAGGATACATGTACCCTATGTTCATAGCAGCACTATTCACAATAGCCAAGATGTGGAAACAACCTCAATGTCCACTGACATATGAACAGGTAAAGAAGATGTGATATATATATATATATATATATACACACACATATATATATATATATATCTCACATATATATATGTGTATATATATACACATATATATATGTATATATATATATACACATATATATGTATATATATGTATATATATATGTATGTATATATGTATATATATGTGTATATATATGTATGTATATGTGTATATATGTGTGTGTGTATATATATATATATATATATATATACACACACAATGGAATATTACTCAGCCATGAAAAAGAATGAAATAATGGCATTTGCAGCAACATGGATGGACCTAGAGGTTATCATAGTAAGTGAAGAAAGTCAGAAAGAGAAGACAAATACCATACGATATCATTTATGTGTGGAATCTAAAATAGGACACAAATGAACATATCTATGAAACAACGAACTCATAGATACAGAGAACAGACTTTTGGCTGCCAAGGGAGAGGAGGGAGAGGAAGGGAAGGACTGGAAGTTTGGGATTAGCAGACGCAAACTCTTATATATAAGATGGATAAACAACAAGGTCCTATTGTATAGCACAGGGAACTATTATTCAATAGTCTGTGATAAACTATAATGGAAAAAATATGAAAAAGAACATATATACGTATAACTGAATCACTTTGCTATACAGCAGAAATTAACACAACATTGTAAATCAACTACACTTCAATAAAATTTTAAAAATTATGTCTAGGAATTGGTTTTCCAAATTTCAATTTAAATTGAATTCATAGGCAATGTCCTATCTCGTAGAAGATAATGCCAAATTTACTTAAGCCAATTTTCACTAATGTATTTTAAAAAATGAACAAACATCACCACACTGAGAGAAGGGCGCTGGCAATAAATGGAGATAATCTGTGATGGGGTGCATTGTTTAGGATACCCGAGGTCCAGAATATATTCGTCTTGTTCCAGGTGGACACTCCTGTGTGGAAACTGACACTTTGCAAACAAGATGTGTCATGAGGACGGAAGGGAAGGCATCAAAAAGAACTGAAGAAGCAAGAGAGAAAATGGGATGGCATCCACATGTGCCTATTTTATAATTTTTGAGATATAGTTCACTGTCCATACTGACTTTGATTCTATTATTCTGGTTTTCTTTATCTCCAGCCTCTAGGTCCCCATGAAGCATTCCTAAGAAACACTTAATCCAATTTACTTCAATAAGGATGCTAATGAAGATTCAACAACACAAACTAGTAATTATAGCCCCACTTTCAAATCCCTTTTCGCAGATTTTGCTCTTCAAACTGCCTCTTGATAGCCACAGTTTTTAAATGGCCAGATCAGGAACACCTTGACCCTAATAAATTTGTGAATATTTTCCATTATTTCATCAGTGGTTATGCTAACCCTCTCCCTCTAGTTGGAGAGAGATATTAGATTTCATGAGACTGTTTTAATGTATTTAAAGAGCTTTTAAAATCAAATTGCAATTATTCACTATATAATGACCTAACCAAAAGAAGCTATAGATATTAAAATTGCATCAGAAAATACATTCATAAGATAGTCAAGAAAAGCATTGCTTCTATTTTTGGAAAGACACTCTTTGAGCTAAAGTGAAAATGTTATTGTCTCAGTGGTTCTGTTTTTATTTTAACAGAAATGATCTTTATGCATTTACAACTGTTGGCTATATAAATGGAGCAATTCAAGCACATACCAAAGCATCAAAATTAAAATAATTAAATAGTCATGATCATAGTGAGAAGAAGCCAAAAACTTCAGCAGAAGTCACATCCCTAATGACACATAGGTTTGTTCAAATAAATAAATGTGAGTTCCCAGATATTGTAGGCACGGGTACTATTTTTGAGAAATGCAGACTGACCTATAATACCTTTGGCTGCCTGAAAACAATGAGAGGACAGCATTCCGAAGTCAACTGTGCCAGAAACAGAGAGAGACAGAAAACAAAGCAATTTCCAGTATTTTTATTTTTAGTCTTTGTTTCAAGACCATCTTTTGGAAATCTGTAGTGCCATGTAAGAGAAAGTTATATAGCATTCACGAGTAATCAATTCAACATATCCTTGAAAGGTTCTAATTTGTTTCAAAGTCCCTGAAAGTCACTGTCAGACTCAAGGTTATTACATAGTTATGAAATGATGAGATAACCTCCTTTTGCATTAGTCTGCCGGGGCTGCCATAACAAAGTATCACAGACCGGGTGGCTTAAACGACAGAAGTTTATTTTCTCACAGTTCTGGAGGCTGGAATTCCAAGATGAAGGCATTGGAAGGTTCTGGTTTCTCCTGAGGCCCTTCTCCTTTGTCTGCAGTTGGCCACCTTCTTACGTGTCTTCACGTGTCCTTGCTTTTTCTGTGCACTCACCTCCCTGGTGTCTCCTCCTCTTTTGATAAGGACATCAGTCACACTGTATTGGATTAGGACCCACTCATATGACCTCATTTAACTTTAATTGTTCTTTAAAGGCCCTGTCTCCAAATCCAGTCACATTGGGGTTTGTGGCTTCAACACAAATTTGGTGGGGGACACAATTTAGTCCATAACACTTTTCAAATAAAATATTAAGAAATCTGCTCTGACCTTCCAAATCAGAAAAGATGTAAAAATAAATTCCACTTCTCCACACGTTTTAACATACTTCACAAATTCGTCAGTTTCCTTTCAATTAAGGGAAGAAGCAAACATACAATCCTAAGAAGGGTGCATAAAAATATTGGGTATTTAAAAAATAGTGGTTATAGTTGTAATGATAAGGGGGCAAGGCTGTTTTGAAGGATGAAATTCCAGATTCCCAGAAAAATTTTTCCTGTGGGGTGGGGTGGGGGGTAAGTGCAGAGAGGCGGCCCTACCATGTGCAGCAGATGCTGTCCCAGCTCTGGCCGTAACCCCTGGATCTTCCCTCATGCTCCAGCGTCTGTATAAGTATTCCTGGGCGCTTTTTACAGGAAAGTGACTATCCAAGCAGATAAGCAATTCTGGGAAGTTAGCTGCCTTATTCCACGTCCCCAGCATTTCTCACATGGGCTCTCTGGAGCTGCAACAATTCTTAGATAGGTGCTTAGCAGCTTCCAGAGTTCCACATGGGATTAAGCCTCAGTTGTCCCCTGTGGTAGATGGCTTAATACTGTACCCTTTATTGGCTAGTTTCCCTTTCCTATATCTCTCTCCATCATCCCCTGTATTCCACAGGTAAAGTACTTGTACTTGAATCCTTGTAGCAGAAATCTGCTTCTGGGGAAACCCAGTGTAAGATCTTATGGTCAATGTTTATTGAAGTATTGTTCACAATACACAAGACATGGAAACAACCTAAACGTCCGCCGGGGGATGAATGGATAAAGAAGATGTGGTACATACATTGTATACAGTGGAGTGTTGTTCAGCAATGAGAAAGAAGGAAATCCTGCCATTTGCAACAACATGGATGGACCCTAAGGGCATTACAGTTAGTGAGATAAGCCAGGCAAAGACAAATACTGTATGATATCATTTACGTGCAATATAAAAAAACCGAAACTCAAAGCAACAGAGTAGAATGCTGGTTTACAGAGGCTGGGTGGGGTGGGAGAGGAATTGAAGAGATGTTGTTAAAGGGTACAAACCTGCAACGAGAAGATGAATAAGGTCTGGACATCTAATGCACAGGATGGTAATTATGGTCAACAATATTGTGTTGTATACTTCAAAATTTCTAAGAGATTGGATCTTAAATGTTCTCACCACAGAAAAAGAAATGATAATTACATGATGTGATAGAGTTGTTAGGTAGTAATTGGTATAAGATATAAATATATTAAATCAGCTCAAAACAACAGACAAAGGATTAATCTCCAAAATATACAAACCGCTCATAGAGCTCAATATCAAAAAAACAAAAAACCCAATTAAAAAATGGGTGGAAGACCTAAATAGACATTTCACCAAGGAAGACATACAGATGGCCAAGAGGCACATGAAAAGATGCTCAACATCACTAATCATTAGAGAAATGCAAATCAAAACTACAATGAGGTATCACCTCACGCCGACCAGAATGGCCATTATCAAAAAATCTAGAAACAATAAATGCTGGAAAGGGTGTGGTGAAAAAGGAACCCTCTTGCACTGTCGGTGGGAATGTAAACTGATACAACCACTATGGAAAACAGTACGGAGGTTCCTTAAAAACTAAAAATAGAACTACCATATGACCCAGCAATCCCACTACTGGGCATATACACTGAGAAAGCCGTAATTCAAAAAGAGTCATGTACCACAATGTTCATTGAAGCTCTATTTACAATAGTCAGGACATGGAAGCAACCTAAGTATCCGCTGACAGATGAATGGATAAAGAAGATGTGGCACATACATACAATGGAATATTGTATTTTTATTTATTTATTTATTTTTATTCTTCCATAAAAAGAAATGAAATTGAGTTATTTATAGTGAGGTGGATGGACCTAGAGTCTGTCATACAGAGTGAAATAAGTCAGAAAGAAAAAAACAAATACTGTATGCTAATGCATATACATGGAATCTAAAAAAAAAAAAAAATGGTACTGATGAACCTAGTTGCAGGGCAGGAATAAAGATGTAGACATAGAGAATGGACTTGAGGACACGGGGTGGGAGGGGGAAGCTGGGGCAAAGTGAGAGTAACATCGACATATATACACTATCGAATGTAAAATAGTTAGCTAGTGGGAAGCAGCAGCAGAGCACAGGGAGATCAGCTCGGTGCTTTGCGAAGACCTAGAGGGGTGGGATGGGGGGGTGGGAGGGAGGCTCAAGAGGGAGGGGATATGGGGACATATGTATGCATATGGCTGATTCACTTTGGTGTACAACAGAAACTAACACAGTATTGTGAAGCAATTATACTCCAGTAAAGATCTATTAAAAAAAAAGCACATCAAAACGTATCCACAATGTGTTTCACAGGATGATTCTAATCATAAACAACAGAGCTTAGTAGTGAACACCATGAACTTGGGATGGAAATCTTGTTCTGCCACGCACCTAACTTTATACATATTATTTAATCTCTCTTGATCTTAATTTTCTCTTCTGTAATGTAGAATAACATACATTTCTTGAAGACATTGAGAAGAATAAATAATTTGATTCATGTCAAGTGCATAGCAAAGTAGCTGGCACATAGAAAATGCTCATCATGGTTACCTGCACCGGGAAGAAAGTGACATCAATAAAATTCCATCTTTGTAGGATGCATGACTTAGAAACTCTTTGAAAGTCACTAAAAAGCAGGAGCTCTTTGAGATGTAGAAGGCACGGGTGACAAGAGGAAGCTCAAATGTTAGCATAGACACAGAACTTTGTAAAATATTGCCCATTAGTACGCTGATCTGGAAAGAAGCATTAATTCCCTTTGAGAAAGTGTTATTCCCCTCTAGCCTACACCCTACCTATATCTCTACAGGTGTAAAAAGTCTACAGGCATACTTCGCTTTATTGTGCTTCACAGATACTGCAATTTTTACAAATTGAAGACTTGTGGCGACGCTGCGTCACAAGCAAGTCTATCGGTGCCGTTTTTCCAACAGCGTTTGGGTCTCTGTGTCACATTCTGGTAATTTTCTCAATATTTCCAACTTTTTGCCTGCGTATTCCTCACCAGCCAAAGTTCTCCATAAACTTCTCCAGATAATTGCCTACGTGCCTCACCTCCACTTGCTGACATCACATCACTCCTCACATCACTCCAACCTGAGTTGCACCCACCCCCATCCACCAACCACTTCAATGAATCTGCTTCAGCCAAGATTACTAAATTGGACCCATTCAAAACTGGTGAACTTGAACTTGGAAATGGAGTTTGGACAATGCAACTTATCTTTGTATGTCTCTGTATGTCCATTTATGGGTTGTACCCATGGACCAGACCAGCCTGTTCCAGACCTTAGGCTTAGGTAAAGCTAGGCTTCCAGTTAAGGAATATTTCATGGTCCTATCAGTATCCTAAGTGCTTGTTTGTTTTTTTAGTTCATCGAAGAAGCAGATACTGAGATGGGATTACACGTGCAAAGATGGTATTACACAGGAAACGCCTGAGTAAGAGAAGATGATCCCTCATGGTCTCTCCTCCTCCAGCCACCCCATGCTGCACACAGATGCACATACACTCCAGGGTCACCCGGAGCTGGTCTTCTGTGCTTTTACTCCACCCTTCGATTCTTTAAGTGCTGACATCTCCTCTGTACAGTCTCCCTACCACCCTGAAATTAACTGGATTGTGGGAAGGGTGGGAGAGTCGACCTTAAACATTCTCTCCGAGGAGCAGAATTCCCACTCGACTGTGAGCAATTCCTCAGTGTTCTTATCCTGCCCTGCAGCCCTAGCACATGGTGCAGGGGTTGGCATAAGGTGGGGGTCAGTGATTGCTGGAACGATCTGGCAACCAAGTTCCCCAAACGTGGGTCACCTCAAAACTGCCGTTACATAAGAATTACCAGAAATTATTGAGGAAGAGGCAGAAATGGCCTAGGGGATGAATTATGTGCCCAACACAGAATCCTTCTCCGCTTTGCGCCAGGAGCTCCAGCATCAGTCTGGGGGCTCCTTCAGCTGGGCCATTTCCAGGTGTATTTCAGAAGCAGGGCCGCTCACAACCGTTGCGTGCCAATGTGTGTTTATCATTTCACTGGCTTTCAGAGCTTCCACATAGCCTGGAGTTCCTTTCACTTAGTAGAAGGCACTTGGATTGTTTCACTTTTTGGTAATTATCTAAAAAGGTGCTATAAATATTCACAAACAGGTTTTTGTGTGAACATGTTTTTGTTTATTTTGGACAAATACCTAGGAGTGGGACTAAAGGACCATATGGAGTAAGTGTATGTTTAACTTTTTTTTTGTTTTAACAAGGGTTTTCAAGTAAACCATGTGGGTTGGAAGCTGCTACAAATACTGCCTGAAATAGTCTCAGTTCTTGCTTCTTAAAAGATTGCAGATTATTCTCCTTAATATTTTAAATGCAAAGAAACCTCAATTCTTATTTTTTTTTTGCACTTCCTTTTTTTACTTTTACCTGTTGAAACCTCTTGCTTCTTTCTCCCACCACCTAACAACCTGTTTTCTGTATCTATGAACTTGGTATTTTTTTGTTTGTGTGGGTTTTTGGTTTGTTTCTTTTGCTTTTGCTTCCTCATATAAGAGAAATCATATGGTAGTAGTCTTTTTCTGTCTGACTTACTTCACTTATCATAATGCCGTCAGGGTCCCTCTATGTTGTTGCAAATAACAAACTTTCATTCTTTTTTATAGCTTAATAATATTCCACTGTATATATGTACCAGTGGACACTTAGGTTGTTTCTGTATCTTGGCTACTGTAAATACTGCGGCAATGAACATGGAGTGCATGTATCTTTTCGAGTTAGTGTTTTTGCTTTCTTTGGATAGATTCCCAGAAGTGGAATTGCTGGATCATATGGTAGTTCTATTTTTAATTTTTTGAGGGCCCTCTATACTGTTTTCCATATTGGCTGCACCAATTTACATTCCCACCATTAGAGCACAGGGGTTTCCTTTTCTCCACATCCTCGCCAAAATTTGTCGTAATGTAATGGAACAGCCATACTAACAGGTGTGAGGTGATAACTCATTGTGTTTTTCATTTGCATTACCCTAATGATTAATGATGCTGAGCATTTTTTCATGTACCTGATGGCCATCTGTATGTTTTCTTTCAAAAAATGTCTACTCAGATATTCTGCCCATTTTTTAATCAGATAGTTTGTTTCTTTGTTTGTTTTTGTGCTATTGAGTTGTATGTGTTCTTTATATTATATATTTTCGATATTAGCGCCTTATCAGATACATGATTTGCAAATATTTTCTCCCACTCAGTAGGATGCCTTTTCATTTTGTTGATGATTTCCTTTGCTGTGCAGGAGCTTTTTAGTTTGATGTCGTCCCGCTTGTTTATTTTTGCTTTTGTTGCTTTTGGTGTCAAATTGAAAAATTTATTGCCAAGATCAATGTCAAGGAGCTTACTGCCTACCTTTTCTTCTAGGAGTTTTATGGTTTCAGGTCTCATGTTCAAGTCTTTAATTCATTTTGAGTTAAGTTTTGTGTTTTGTGTAAGATAGTGGTTGAGTTTCATTCTTTTACTTGTGGCTGCCCAGTTTTCCCACACCATTTATTGAAGAGAATGTCCTTTTCCCACTGTATATTCTTGGCTCCCTTGATGTAAATTAACTGACCATATATACATGGGTTTATTTATGGGCTTTCCATTCTCTTCCATTGATCTATGTGTCTGTTCTTAATGCCAATAGCATACTGTTTCAATTACTGTAGCTTTGTAATATGCAGTTGAACCTTGAACAATGTGGGGGTTAGGGGCACCAACTCCCCATCCCCAACAGTGGAAAATTCAAGTATGACTTTGTAGTCAGCTCTCTGTATCCAAGGTTCCATATCTGTGGATTCAACCAACTGCAGGTCCTGTGGTACCATAATACTTATTTACTGAAAAGAATCTGTGTGTAAGTTGATCTGCACAGTTCACACCCATGTTGTTCAAGAGTCAAGTATAGTTTGAAATGATGCTTCCAGCTTTGTTCCTCTTTCTCAAGATAACTTTGGCTGTTCGAATTTTTTTGTGATTCCATACAAATTTTGGAATTATTTGTTCTATTTCTTTAAAAACTGCCATTGAAATTTTGATAGGGATGGTAATCCCTATCAATCTGTAGATTGCTTTGGGTAGAATGGACCTTTTAACAACACTGATTCTTCCAATCCATGAGCAAAGGATATCTTTTCATTTATTTGTGGCTTCTTCAATTTCTTTTGTTAATGTCTTATAGCTTTTAACATACAGGTCTTTCACCTCCTTGGTTAAGTTTATTTCTAGGTATTTTATTCTTTTTGATATGTTTGACTTGTTAAGAAGAGATGGCCCCTTTATATTCAGCATCCTTCCTAAGGATGTGTCAATCCAAGAAAGTATAGTGGAACTCCAGGCCTTTCTGGGCTAACATTTATATATAAAGGAATTCTAATCTAGACTATCTGAATGATAACAAAGCCACTGGAGTAAAAAAAATGTTGCACATATATAATGGATGAACAATGGATAATTCTTTTGCAGGTGGGATTGAGAACAGAAATGGATGGGGTTCAATGTAAATGGAAAGAAGTTTAACTTTTCTTATCTCTTGGGTTATGGAAGTAAGGGTGGCTAACTATAGCTATTTTGGGAGGTGGAAGAGGGAAGAAGGAGGCTTTTTGATACTGCCTCTCACTCTCTCTGCATCCACTAGAGATGAATGAGGCAACTGAGATTGAGAAAGTACTTTGCATAGAATACTAGAGATGTAGAATATTTCTTGCTGTGGGGAATAAGGACATGGATTGCTTACAGATAAATCAAAGACTAGAAATGTGTTCTAAGATCTTAAAATATTTAGACATCAAACATTTTTAATGGTGAAAATCAGCAGAGGTTTAGAGAAAAGCAGAGCACAATGGACAGCGAGAGTCCAGGTAAGTAATCAGTGGTCAAGAGATCTTCAGGAGTTGAAGGGTTGCACAAGACACAAAGGAGAATGGACACATCACATGGGAGCCTACTAATTTAGATATCAATTAGGATTCATGCCACCTTTCTCAGACCTAGAGTATATTTTCTGACTGCTATTAAGGTTTAACCTAACTCAAACATTGGCACCAAAGAGATGCAGCAACTAGTGACAGTGAATATGGACATTTTCATGTGTGTCAATGAAAGAATAGGAGCTGTTTTACATACAGAGATGAGCAAGCTTCAAATCTTAGTCCTGCCACTTGTTAGGTCTATACCTTAGATCCTGTTACTTAAATCATCTCATTCTATGTTTCCTTATCTGTAGAATTAAAATGCCAATATCTACCTCAAAGTGTTGATGTAATAGGTGAAACAACACAAACAGAATAGATTTTTAAAAATAAATATCACTTCCTTTAATAACCTTAAAATATTAAAATGATTGAAGTACTAACTAATAATGGTTCCAGAATTTCCATTTTGAGTGCCTGTAGACATTAACCTGGATGGGAGGCTGGAGGCTAAGAAACTTCTCCTGGAAAGTCACTTGTAGCAGGCATGCTGTTTCTTCATAGATGTTTTATTTATTTGCATCGTCTCTGGATGGCTGAATGGCCAGAGATAACAGGAAGTGCTAAAGCATCCCTAAGTTTGCAAGCCTCCCCTTGGCACTGCTATTGGTGCTAAAGTTTGTTGCTTTGTGAAATGGACTGTATCTCACCATTTTTATAGACCCTAGTTGGTAGTAAATGAATGTACCAGTCAAAGGTCAAGGCTATAGTTACACTGCATGCTTGCTGAAAGCCCAAGCTGGTGACAACTATTAAATCATCCTGTAGACAAAGATTCCAAGAGGGAAATGAAAGGTTAGAAGTGCTGCTTATTAAATTCCTGAAATCATGGCTTCCTGTGACTTGTGGTCATAAGCCTCAATGACTACAGCTGAAAGTTCTGAATTTTCTCAACAGACCTTTCTAGGAGGCATTCGGGAGAGTGACTGAGTAACTCCTGACTGTGGATTCTGACTATTTTTATGAGCAGTCCTTGGGCTGCTGTAAATAAACTCATAAAGTAAGAAATTCTTCTCTGAAAGCAAATCAAAAGCTCTAAAGTATATGGTCAAAGTTTAACTCTGAAATGAGATTAAAAACTGTCTCCTAAAACCTATTCGTAGAGTTTGAGTGAATCAGACATTTGGAAAAATCTGAGTATCAGAGAACAATCCACCAATCCTTCCCAGGAAGAAAACAATTGTAATAACACAGAATCTGAATTTTACCACTTATCTACAAGGTTAGCTTTTAAGTAAGGATTGCACAGTATTAAAGAAAAGGAAGTACTTACATACACACACATTTATGCAATTTAAGGCCTTATAATAAGGGCATCACAGTGTAATTGAGAAGGACCTCTAGAGGGTTTATGCCTAAAATCTAGTTGCCAATAGCAAGTAAAAGAGAACATTTACTGTTTCAGGGATTTTGCTCTACTTTTATTGCTGGCTGGGGGCAAACTGATCAACTCTGATGTCTGCATAAATAGATTGTAAAAGGTTTTGACATTTCCTCTTCATCCCTTTTTCTCTCACTCATCTTTCTGGTATGAAAAATTCTTTACGATACTACCTGATATCTCCAGTTTTCCCAAGCAGGATTTACGAAATCCTCGAAGTGAATTTGAGTATTAACTAAATATGATTCTGAAATTTGTCATTGTTATGTTTGCCAGGCTGTTTGCGTTTATTTAACAAGCTGAGCAGATATTTACTTTCTCCCTCACTGTTTCATAAATCTCTGAGCTTAGTTATGATGATGAATGATCCCAGGTGGAGTATGGTCAGATGTCTATAATGAGCTCCAAAGGAACACTCAAAATTAATTTCATTCCTTTGTACTCCTATTTGTATTAGTAATAACTATTATCTCTGGGTAATTTTTCCTAACTTGAGTACATATAGTCTTTCTCTGTTTGTCGATAGTTTTGTACTGGTTCTAATTGAATTTCCCTTCTTCATTTATTGTATCATATTTTTACAGACTATTTCACAATACACCTTTTTTTTCCTATTCCACAACTAGATTTTGAATTTCTTCCATGTAGCCACAAGATCTCACTTATCTTGAATTCTAAGAACTTAGCTCCTAGCCCAAAAAAGATACTCAACTGATTTTTGATTAGTAATTAAATGAATTAACAAAATAAGTTGATATTATATTCAAAGTAAATGCAGATTTCAAAGTAATAATAATTAACTTTTCAATGTTTCATTCAAAGTAATGTCCAATTATATTTTGGTCAATTACTTCTTAATTAAGTTGAGACACTGAACCTTGTTAATCAATGACAGCTCACTGAGAGGAAAGTGTTTGGTGTTGAGAGGAAAGGTTTGAATTGGTGGGAAATTAGAATATTATCTTTTGCGTACTATAGCGATAAGCAGTTAATGAAGAAGAGGGCTATTTTCAGGAGTACAAATAGAAATCTGACTCAGGTACTTGCTGATTTTCTTTCTTTTTAGTTATGTCCAGCACCAAGATGTTGCTCACTGTGTACTATCAACGTCACAGTTGCTGCATGTTGGTGTTATTGTTATTTTTTAGTAATAGTAACAATGGATTCAAACCAATTCAACTATATGCTCTCCCTCAGTACTGCTGGTGACCAGGAGAGATGGAGATGGTGTCTGAGATTAACTATATAGACTTTGCCCATAGACAGAGCAAAACTAAGTGTAATCTAATGCAGAAGAGCATTTAAGTAGGGAATTCACTATTATCTTGTTCTAAAACCTAGACAATGGTTTTAACAATGTATCAATCCTCTTCAAAAATAATGCTCAAAACATTATGGTTTAGAAGAAAATAAGCAAATGAATGATAAATTTGAGTACATATGAGTGGCACAGTTCTTAAAAATGCCACAAGAAACACCAAAGACATGATCTATCAGGAAAATATTTGAAATACACATATGAGAAATGGGTAAATTGTATGAATTCACAGAGTTTATATAAACCAATAAGAAAACAAACCTAGTATAAATATAATATGAATATTATATAGAGAGAAATACAACAGAAAAAATAAAAAATTACGGACAAGAGATATGGATAAATGAATCTCAGAAAATATACAAATGGACAAGCAAATGAATAAGTGGTAAATTTTACCTAAAACTAAAGGAACACAAAACAAATCACAAAAGTGATGTTTTAAATCTATAAATATATTGCCGAAAATAATATGTTTGGTATTATTTCTTATAGAAAAGACCGAGGGATAATAGGGCTCTCATACTTTGGTAGGAGAGTAAATTGGTGTCATGTATTATATTTAGAGACTAAGTTGATATTTAACAAAACCAAAAATCCACACAGATTTTGACATATTTTTAGTGATTCATTCTTACAAAATAACACCAAGATAGAATATACCTATGTCAGCATTTTTAGTTATCGGAAAAACCTGAAAATATTTTCCACCAATTAACCTAGTTAGATCCTGATTTTCAAATGCCCCCTTCCTAGTTTTCTGTCAATTTAGCATTTGTCAGTCTTAAAAATATCTTGTTTTAGGTGATAAATTATATGGTCACCCCTCTGATATGGAAATGGTTAAATAAATTATGAAAGACAATTGGCACACATGAGTCTAATTTTACATTTTATACCTTTCTATACTATTTGAATTTCTGCCATGTGTATGCACTACTTTTATTCTTAAATATTTTTTGTAAAATATATGAAACTTATTATCTGAAATTCCATGAATGGGAATGATCTTTTATATATTCCTGCACAAACTATTGGAAGTCACTTTTTTATGGTTACTTTCAGTGGAGGTAATACTTCCTACTGAACCCTAAGTTTATAATCCTCTGATTTTGATGCCAACAGAATTCTAGTGAGTTAGCTTTTAATTATTTTATTGAGGACATGTGATTCATTCTATATAAGGCAATATCAAATCTCTTAGTTTGGTATTGGTGTAATCCTTGCTAATTTCATGAGCAGGATGTTAATGATATCTAAATGAAGAAGTTTTATGCCTGAAATAACGTTCTCAATTTAAGCTTAGGTCATTTGGTGCTAAGCATTATGCTGAAAATCAGAAGACGTAGTTAGAAGGAAAAGCTCAGCAACCCCTTAACATGGACTTGAAAGAGACTAGAATCGAAAGGATAAAATAGCCGAGAGGCTCCTTCACAACACTCAAGCCATATTCATTGTTAATAGTGAAGGTGTCAGAGTCAAGCTGCAAGGGTTCAAATCCTGACTCTTATCACTTAGAAATTATGTGACTCTGGGCAAGATAGTTAACTTCTCTGTATCTGAGATTCTTTATCTATAAAATCAGAATAGTAACTGTTATAGACTTCATGTTTGTGCCTTCCTGAAAATTCATACGTTAAAACCTTAATCCTCAGTCTGATGGTGTTTGGAGATGAGGCATTAGCAGGTCATTAGGTCGTGAGGGTGGGGCTCCCATGATAGAATTAATGTCCTTAAAGGAAGATACAGGAGAGAGCTGGCTAGCTTGTGCTCTCTCTCCATCCTCAGCCACCTGCAAACCAGGAAGAGGGCTCTCGCCACGAACCTAATCATCTGGCACCTTGATTTTGGACATTTCAGGCTCTAGAACTGTAAGAAATAAGTGTTTGTTGTTTAAGCCATTCAGTCTATGTTTTCTGTATAGCAGCACATGCTAAGACAGTAACTATATCTAATTCATAGATGTATTCATTTCCTATGGCTGCTGTTTTAACAAATTACCACAAATTCAGTGATTTAGAACATCACAAGTCTATTCCCTTTTAGTCTAGGGGTCAGAAGTCAGAAATGGGTTTCACTGAGACCAAAATCAAGGTATTAGCAGGGCTATGTTTCCTCTTTAGGCTCTACGGGAGAATCTGATTCCTTGCTTTTTCCCACTTCTACAGTTACATTCCTTGGCTCATGGCCCCTTTATCCATCTTAAAGTTAGCAGTGTAGCATCTCTCTTTCTGACTCTGCTTCCATCTGTTTCCATCACACAGCCTTCTCTTCTGTGTAGTCATATTTCCCTTTATCTCCCTCTCATAAAGACACTTATAGTGCATTCAGGGCCTCCCACCAGATAATCCAGGGTAATCTCATCACAACATCCCTAATTTAATCACACCTGCAAAGTCTCTTTTGCCATATAAGGTAACATTCACAGGTTCCAGAGATTAGGAACTGGGTACCTTTGCGGACCATTATTGAGCCTACCACAATAGTGTTACTATGGGAATTAAAGGAGATAATAAATGTAAATTTCTTGACCCACAAACTGTTGTTCAACAAATACTAAATAGTATTATTTTTGTTACAGAGTTCTAAGTGGAAAAACAAAAGTATAACCTCCACATTTTATATCCAGTCAAATTGCCCTTCAAGTTTAAGGGTAACTGGTAACACGGAAGCAAACAAGAATTCAGGGCATAGCACCCAGGAAGACCTCCTTTAATCAAACAAACAAGCAAATAAATGAAATTACTGTGAAACTTAAGTAATCAAGATATACATTTCTTTTAAAGAAGAGAAAAAAGTAATAATGGTAACAGACCACTGGTGAGTATTGAATGTTTAAAATACAAATTTTAGCTAAAAATTGTGCTCATTATGGTTAAAGAACAGCATATAATGTAATAAATCTCAACAACATAAAAATATATATCATTAAAAAATTGGAAGGAGGTGAAGTAGGAGGAAATGAGCATGCTAATTTTTACATTTCTCTCCTTAAAGATTCAATAAATGTGACCTAATGTTGCTATATGCATCTAACAAGAAATAGTGACTTTTCCTTTAAAATTTCCTATAATCTTATTAACTGTGTAGATACATTTGAAGGAAATAACCCATTTTTCTGTGGTTTAATGTTTATCTGAAAATATTGGAGATCTTAATTTTTTAATTTACTGATAAATTCAATGTTAATATTTAAATTATAATATAGTGTTAAAGTTATGATCTTATACTGATAAAATTAGTTCATATACTTAGCTATGATTCTATCGCCTATCTAAACATAAAAAATGACCATTCTGAATGAAATGGAAAAAATCTTGATGCTAGTTATTTTATAGCAAAATTTGAGTTTTTATATACTTTTCTACTTCACATTCCCCTCTATTATTAAGATTAATTCATAATCATTCTCATAAGTAATGAAGCTATTATTTTTTTTAATAATAAAAATAATAACTGTCCTGGGACCCCAAATAAAATGTCTTAAGATCACTATCAGCCTCCCAGTCACTAAATCTAATGTCATGTACTCTGGCTTCATGTTTTTTTAAAACCTCTAGAGTGTTTAATAATAGTAGTTACCTTTTATTCGCTCTTCTGCTTTGACTTGTACCCTCTTCCGATTTAACTTACTATAAAAACCTATCCTGTTGTCCTCTCATCTTTCTAGTGGCTCTTTTTCCTCATGGTCTTACTTTTCCCTTTTATACACCCATCTAAATGACTGTTTTTTCTCTTTCAAATTACCACTTTGACATCAGTTCTCAAACCTTGTGGCACATTAGAATTGTCTTGGGGGATAAATCGCTGTTCCCAGGCTGCACTTTAAACCAAAAATGTAATTAGACTTTCTGGGGGTGAGAACAAGGCATTGTTTTTGTTTGTTTTTAATTTCTAAGATATTCCAATGAGTAATCACATTTGAGAACAAATGATATATTTACTATCCAAAGCATGGTCATTAGACCAATAACTTGAGTATGACCTAGAAGCTTATCAGACACACAGAATCTCATGCCCCAGCTCAGACCTTTAGGCCAAAAAATGTATTTTTGAAATCCCAGATGATTCATATCCACATTAAAATTGAAAAGTACTGATGTAGATTACTAAATTTAGCACTTGTCCTAATTTATCTCCTACACTCTGCCCTTATATGTTTCCAATGTCATTTGCTTGTGGAATATCTTCACCTATATATTCCAGTAAGGACTTCAAACTCAATTTAAGCCTACAGTTCAACTAATATTTTGTTCTCTCAATCATGAATCAGCATTTTTCTTTGAGTCTTTCTCCACTAACACTATCTCTGTTCACTGTATACCTTATAAAATTTTGTTTTTAAAAAAGAATTGGTCCACACACAGTCTCAATATCCTTTTATATTATCCTCTCCCTTATCTCTCAAGCTTTATTCCTTTCCATGTGCAGGAGTAACTCAGACATAATTACCTCACTTGAATTTTGAGATGGTTTCATAACTGACCTTACTGCCTTCAGACATCCCTTATTTCAATGTACTATGCACAGTTACATTGGATTAATTTTCCTAACACACATCAGGATTACCTAGCAGAGGTTAGCCTAATGTTAATGATCTCTAGAAGAGACTTTACATGAACAACTCCCTCATAAACTTCACTCTAATAGAAATATAATGTACCATTTTAATGACCAGATGAAAACAATTTTCACATTTTCTGACTTCTTCGGAGATGAATAATTGGTGATTATAAAACATGGAGAGGTACAGATTGGCAAAATCTAAAACAGTCAAATCAAGAAAGCCACAGTGCCCTTTGAGAGCAAATATAACAGTAATAAATTATTTTCACTTTTTAATTTAGAAAGAGCCCTGTATGTTTGCCATTTGATTTAGTTCTTTCCATCATTTATAATTCAAATAAAAAAGAAGTTAACATTTCTAATTACAGCTGAAAGTACTTCATGTATTTCCTCAGCAACATAAGGTAACACAATTAGCTGTTTAGGTTCTATCATTTTAATAAGTTTGAAATTTTTCTTCAACCAGTAACCATGCCATACAAGAATAATTAAATTGTATCTGAACTGAGATACTAGTGCTAATATAGTTCTCTACTTAGCCTTTACTTTTAAAAAATAAAATAAAATAAACTCAACCTCAAAAAGATGATACTTTTACTTCTTTATAATGTTTAAACTCAATTTAAAAAATGAAGCGGGCTTCCCTGGTGGCGCAGTGGTTGAGAGTCCGCCTGCCAATGCAGGGGACGTGGGTTCGTGCCCTGGTCCGGGAGGATCCCACATGCCATGGAGCGGCTGGGCCCGCGAGCCATGGCCGCTGAGCCTGCGTGTCTGGAGCCTGTGCTCCGCAATGGGAGAGGCCACAACAGTGAGAGGCTCGCATACCGCAAAAAAATTTTTAAAAATTAAAAAAGAAAATAAAAAATGAAGGAAGGAAGTCTTAAGAAAAAAGGATCTTTACATTTTTTAAATGGGAAATATTTAAAGTTTTTAAAGGACAGTGTTTGTAGAATTCCAGAAACTCAATTTGTAGGTGTGTTTACCTAGAGGAGGGATTGTTTGGAGGGTATGTGGAAAGATAGAGGTTGGCTAACACTAAAATAATTTCATTTAAATTGATTTTCATCTACACAGTGCTCTTGCATGTTTAGTAGCTATATAATTTATTAATCAGAGAATTGCAATATAAAACTCATGGGTCCTAGGAACTGCTTTTCAGTCCATGAAGAAACTTGAAAAAGTTTATTGTCCATTTAATTCTGTTTCCTGATGGGTAAGCATGCTTCCTGAATGCTCAGGAGTACTATGAGAAGATACAATTAGATAGCCTTAGGAAGGAAAACAATGAAAATCAAGGCACAAACATTTTCTACATCATTTTTTTAACTTAGGAAAAAATAATTGGCTCCAAAAAATGTTCATTAGTTATGTATTTTTACTCATTATTTAAATTATAGGATGAATTCATTTCCACTACCACTGGTTATTAAATATAGACAGATCCTGCTGATTTAACTGACTAGCAAATAATAAAATATCATAAGCCTTTGATTGCTACAGACACAGTAGGCAGCACATGTTAAAAAAAAAAGGTAAAAGCACAAATTCTAACCAACAAAAATTTAAAGGTTGAATCCTCCTCTGGGCAGAAATTGAGACAGCATTTTGGAATCTCCCTCGCCCCAAACCCTGCAAAAAATTTTTAAATGTGAATCTCATAGACACCAAAACAAACAATCGGTCTCTTCTCAATTCCATGGGAATTGGAGCCAAATTTTTGAAGTGAGCAAAGTAATAAGCTTATGCCCAATTAGTGGGATCAGGTGAACAGTGGTGGGGTCCAAACAATACTAATTTTTCTAACTGTTGTGCACAGACCACATTGGGTGAATATGAAGTTCAAGTAAAAGGGTGAGGAGGGCTGGAGCCATTGGTATGGAAGTGGGGGATGGCTGTCCCGGATGCCATGTTGACAGCAAAGAAGAAAGTGTTACATTCTGTCTTATTAGGTTGTTGAGTTTTATTTGTAACCTGCCATGCTGATGCTCTAGGAGAGGAGAAGCCTGGGTTTAGATGCTTCTGGACAATAGGATAAAGTTTTCCTTCCCAAACAAATATATAAATTGATATGACTGGTGGTTGATTGCTTATTACAGAGCTAGGTTCATTGAGTTCAGAGGCCCTAGGTAAGAGCCAGATAATGAAGGAAAGGTGACAACATCCATATTCTGTTTATCCCCACAGGTTCAGAAGTTTTAAAGATCTGAAGCTGAAGGAAGTGTTTTCTTGTCTTCTTTGTGCTGCTTTTGGCCCCCTGTGGTGGGAGACCACCCAGCACACAGAGGAGGATAAAGCTGAACTCATCACACCTCAGATGTAGAAAAAGGTATCAATTCCTCCTGGAAATGTGGAGGAGCAAATAGAACAATGGCAATACTTATTTGGCCTAGAAAATGGCAAGGAGGCAGTGACTGCCCAGCTGGTATGAGCAGCCGTGACCTGAAAGTGGTTTAAGAGCACTGTTGAGTTGTACTAAGAGGCCAGACAGAGGAGCATTCCGCAGACCTGTTCTGGACACATATGTGGCCTTACTCTGAAGATTCACTGAAATATTTGGGGGTCTGGGCTCCTTAGTGGATAAGATAACCCATGCTCAAGTATCTAGATACTTACACCCATGAGTTTTGAGTAAAAGTAAAAAGAAAAGTTTCTCTATTCCCCAATGAAACCCAAAACACTCAGATTTATATGTTCTTTGGAGTTAACAGTTCCCTATCCCCACCTTCTTCCTGTACTGCAAGTATCTAGGCAAATTAGTTGCTGCTCCCCTCCATAGCCACCATCTACCACGCCTTGTGTAGAATTCTGACCAAGTGCTTGCAAATTTATCTGAGGAGAGCAGGTAAGTGACATTTTCCAAATTTAATTCAAATCGTTTTTCTTCAACACATACTTCCTTGACAAAAATAGAAGGACCGAAAAGAAAACATTTCTTCCAATGTTCAGTTTGACTAGAATTGTTACTTTTCCAAACGGGAAATTCAGAGCATTGTATCCCTCTCTTTACTTGATGTAAACATCTATTCATTCAGCATATCCTTTACTCTACTTCCTAAGTATTATTTGATTCTGCCCCTTCTCTACACCCACTGTAACTGCCTCAACTCAGGCCCTTACATTTTCCTCTCTTGATTCCTCCATTGGCTTTCAACTGGGCACCATGTTTTCAGTTTTTCTTTCCTATGAATCATATACTTCGTCTTATAAAAATCCAGAATGGATTTTTCTCTGATTAAACCAAAACCAAACCATACTAAAACAAATACAAACCTTCCAAAGCTTCATAATGTCTGCAGAATAAAATCTAAACCTGTCTTTTAAGCTAAAGCCATCTCACAATCAGCATTTTGTTCTTCAAGCTCCCAGGTTTAGAGTTTGAAACATGATAAAATTTTGTAATTATTTATTGACAGTATTTATAAATGAACTCAAAAGATCTGGTGTCCTACAAAGTCTACCATAATATTTCTTACTGCTTCTACTTAGTATTTTTGCTACCTATTTCTCTTTATCACACTGCAACTGTCTTCATCTCATATGAAGCCATGTAATTTAGGTATCTTTTCTTATAAAATAGCTAATACAGAGCTAAAAAATAATGATGTCACAGAACCTCCACAATCTGCTTCATATATCTTCCTGGTGCCTATTTCTCATGTGGAATTGTCTGGAAACAAAAAGTACAGGGTAAATGCAACCACTCAACATGCCATCAGGAAATAAAGTCCTACTTGTTTTCTGGCATCACAATGATAACTTTCAGGATAGAGTCAGGAACACAAGGTCACTAGATAGATTATACGAAGATGTTCACTACACAAATCAGACCCAACACAAATACGGTAAGAACTGGAGAAAAGAGAGAATGTCACAGAAGGTCATCAATCCAAGAAAGTATAAAATCAATGGTGTGGGTGGACATGTTGGAGCTTGCAGGAAGATCCAAAATATAGACTGCCCTTAAGTGATCCATATTTGTTGTTTGCTTTTAATCGTTTTGCAACTTTGGTTAAATGAATAAGTATTGTTTCACAGTGACCTATGATCCTGTTGTGTTTTTAAACCTTTTTGATATTTTTAACAAATTTCTCAAAATCTAACTAAAGCTCTTCTAGCCTCCAGCTGACTCTGGGATGCTTCGAAGGAACATCCTAAGACATCTCAGAGATGAATTTTAAACTAAGTTTATTTGGTATGTTTAATTACTTCAGAAACATTGTCAAGTGATTGGAGAGGAACCTTAGGTTACAGTGTATGGATACATATTATCAATATAGATATTCCAAAATTTATATGAAATCCCTAACATCTCATATGTCTTGATACAATGTCATAATTCTATTATTCTCAAACATTATATGTCACAGAAATATCCAAGTTTCCTACTAATTGCATTATACTCAGATCTTTAACCATGCTATTTTCAGTTTTGTCATGACACTTACAAAATGAAGATTTTCAAGAAGACTCCTAAAAAGAACTTTTTAAACAAACATAAGTTTCTGATGGCCTTTAGATAATACCACTGTACTATGTAACAAATGACAGAAAACCTGATTACTTCATCCAAATCAACAGGAATCAATTACATGGGACTGAATGAACTGATGAATAAGATTTATAACTCTATGACTCTGGGAAATATACTAGCTTTAATCTTTGTTTTTCAGAAAAACCTTTTATCTTATGCTATGACCTACAAGTGGATAAAGTATGCACTTGTAAACAAAGATAAAGTGGTTCTCTTTTTCACTCTACCTGATCCTACCAGAATTTGGCTTCTCCAGCTGGCTCTCCTATGGACTTGATGGTTTATTGCAACTGGATTACAACTAGTTATACTAATTATTTTAATTTGTTCTTTGTTTCCAAATTGTTTATGATTGTGTCTCCCTGCTGCATTATGACTTTGTCAATATTACTAGCTACATTACTTACCCTATTTCATAAGATCATCGTCTCTTACAGTACTCAATGATAGTAACCAGGCTTAGCCTACTGAATTCTTAGGTCTCTATGATGAGAAAAGCAGTGCTGCAAAACTGCGTGGCCCTTGACATCCTTACAGCATCTCTGGGAGGTACCTGTGCCACAATTCAAACTGAATGTTGTGTTTTCACACCTGATGAATCCTCTAATATAACACGTTTAATTAACCATATGAAAAATCCTAATTCTGCCTTAAGTGATGCACTCCCAAGTCTGACAACCTCTTAGAAAACTGGTTTGGCCTGGGAAGCTCTTGGCTTAAATATTTACTTATAACTCTATTAACGTTATTAGCGATATTATTTGTATTTTGCCTGTCTTACAGATTATTGTTCTTTGTATTACTAAATGTGTGACTGAGGCTCCAACAAAAATAATGATGACCTGGCGACTTGCAGCAGTTGATCAAATATACACTTCTGTATGCGATCACTGATTGTAATAGTGCAACTCTAAATATGGGAAGATGCAACAGGGAAAACATTTCCTGTATCATAATAGACTAGTAAGACAGAGGATCCAGAGAATTTTTAATCTGATTATTAAACAAGGGCCTAATCTGAAAATTAACACCTGAAGTGGCGTATCAACAAGAAATTTTCGCCTGATCTGGGATGAGCCTCCCAGTGCCGTGGGACAAAATTTGGTCATGAAGTGTCTCCCTAACATTGGTCGAATTTCCGACCAAGAGGAGGGGCTGATAAATGGAATATTTAGAAATGGAATGGAATATTTATAAATGGAATATTTCCTGCCATATCAATAAACAAAGGATGCCACAGTCACCAATGATTGCAGCCCTCCAACATGAACTGGTGAGCCCTGAGGAAACTCAGGATGTGAAAATACAGGGCCCAGATAGCTAAGGTGCATATCAGAAGAATGATTTCAGTGAGCCCAGACCCTTGCATCTTCCCATATATAGAAATGTGCTAAATTCCTTAACTTGAGATATCTGGTTTTCTTTATTTAACAATAATCTTTGACGTTCCCAATTACCTGCTCTTTGTTGCAAAACTCCTATATATCCTGGCCCCTCCCCTCCCCTCCTCGGAGCAGTTTCTCAGAGTTATCTGAAACGCTGTCTTCCAGGCTGCTGTCCTCATTTTGCCCCAAATGAAACTTAACTCACAAAAAAATAAATAAATAAAATAATGATGTCCCAACATGGAAAGAACTAAAGAGAGATTATTAAATCGTTAATGGTACAGTTGTCCCTTGGTATCCATGGGGTGATTGGTTCCTTGACCCTCCATGGATACTAAAATCTGTAGATGCTGAAGTCGCATGCTGGGCCCTCCATATCCATGGTTCCACATTCACAGATTCAGCCAACTATGGATTGTGTACTGTTGTTTGCATTTATTGAAAAACAATCCACCTATAAGTGGACCCGCACAGTTCAAACTTGTGTAGTTCGAGTCAACTGTATATTCTGTTGTATATGTAAGTATCAATAGGTAGGTAGGTAAATAGATTGATAGATAAATATTGATAGAAGAAATGAAGGGAGAAAGAAAGAAAGAGCAAGAAAGACAAGTTGGGTTTACCATTTAATTCTTCTTACCACTAAGCTGAGTGGATTGAATTGTTGGGCCCTGTGCTAGAGTCCTAGGTTTATCTGCCATTGTGTCCAACATATTAGGAAAATGTAGAAATAGATTTGTGATGCTTTGCTAGAAATAATCAGTCTTTTAAAAATTAGAAAAATTATATGATGTAAGGGATAAATTTAGATAGCAAGTTCAGTGGAAGTAGCACTAGCTTGAAAACCAGAAAACATAAGTTTCAGTCATGTCTTTGATGCTTATTTACTCTAAGAACTTGGCAGATTACATGTTTTTTATTATTTAGTTTTGTTAATAATAAGCTGTATTTCTGAGACTATTACTTGAGCCACAGTTGCTTAATAGATGAAATAAGGATATTAATACCTGCTCCATCTTTTGATACTCCATAGTTTGATACCATGAAGATCAAATCAGATAAAGAAAACAAAATACCCCGACAACTGTAAAATACTATGGAAGCTTATTTTCTCCACTCATTTAGCTGTTTAATAGATAAATTTAAAAGTACTTATTTAATAAATTAACAAATAGTATTCCACAGAGCTTAGAAGTTTCAGATATATCCATGGCAATCTAGAAATTTGCTTTTTATAATGCTCTTCTGGGAATTTTATTATAAGGAAACTAATTGTCAAACATTTATTCCTTCTCAGCCTTCTCTCTAGGGGAGAGATGTGATAAAGGTGATGTTGAAGTATATTGAAATTTACCATTTAAAAAGTGGAATACTTTGAATCCACATGAAATAAAAATCATTCAAAAACTTTTTTTGGTTAAATGTTTTATTGCTAGGTTCCTATCAAACAATACCTCTCTTCAGATTTAATGTTTTACTTTGAGAACAGATTACACTTATGCATTTGATTACATTTGTTTTATTCTGAATATCTTTGAAGAGTGTATATAAAAATAAAACTTGTAAATTCTCCTTCACTTGGAGAATGTAATACATGGTGAAGAGTGGTGAACTACGTATCTTCCTAAATGTGTTCTAGCCCCTACTGCTCTACTTTAATATGTATTTCTCTCTCATAGTCACTTAGATTATTGCATTCTGACCTACGTATATTTTACGGGAAATAATGGGTTAAATCACAGCTGTTAACTGAGTCCCCTTTTGAAATCCACAGACCTGAGATGTGTATCTCCTTGATTTATTACACACAAATTGAAAATAACAAGTGGTTTTTCAGTTTCTCACAGTTTTATGAACAATCCAAAGTGCGCTGGTATTTCCTGTAAGGTCCTAAGTAGCAGAACAGGAGTTATTATTCCCATTTCACAGATGGCTGTTCCTGGAGAGTTTAATACCCTTGTCTGACTGATTCTCACAACAGCTCAAGGAACCTTCAAAAGGAAATGGACCAGATTTCCCAAAGTCTTTTTGGTAAACAACATTGGTATTTACCGGCTGTGTGACCTTGAGTTACCCGCCAGTCCCTGTGGACATTAGCATTCACATCTTTAAAACTAGAGGATTAGAAGATGATTGCTAAGGTCTCATCCGACTTTAAAATTTTACCAACTTAATTTAAGTGTAAATCCGAATTTATATAGTGAATTGAATATGCTCGCATGGTTAAAAGTGTTTAACTGAAAATTTTGGGTAAAGAAACTCAATTTCACGGCAGTCAATATTTTTATAGCACTTTAAAATGCTTTCTTCATTCATGGCTCTCTTTTCTGCTTGCCATTTGAAAATTTATCTTCTCATACTACAGAGAATATATTGAGTGAAGAGAATTTCAAATTAGACGGTCATTTACTACAACCACCATTAAATTTTTTAATTTTTTTTTTTGCGGTACGCGGGCCTCTCACTGCTGTGGCCTCTCCCGTTGCGGAGCACAGGCTCCGGACGCGCAGGCTCAGCGGCCATGGCTCACGGGCCTAGCCGCTCAGCAGCATGTGGGATCTTCCCGGACCGAGGCACGAACCCGTGTCCCCTGCATCGGCAGGTGGACTCTCAACCACTGCGCCACCAGGGAAGCCCAACCACCATTAAATTTTAAAGTCACCTTTCGTATTTATTTGTTGGTTTTATTTTACATTTTATTATGAAAATTTTCAAAGATATAAGAAGGTTGACTTAAACACAACCTAGATTCTAAAGTAAACATTTTGCCCTATTTGTTTTATCACATATCTATCCAACCATCCTTTTCTCTGTCCATCCATCAATCTATCTCATTTTTGATACATTTTAAAGTAAGTCACAGATATCTGTACTCTTCACCCGTGAACACTTAAGGATGAATATTTTTAATTAGAATCAATATTAGTTTGTAGATCTCTTTTTTTGTTTTTAAAGTTTAAATTGACATACAGTGAATTGCCCAAATCTTAAGTACACAATGTGATGAACTTTGGTAAATATAAATATCTATGTAACCCAAAGCTTTGTCAAGATAAAGATATTGCCATCTCCCCAGAAAGTTTTCTTGTGTTCCTTCCCATTCAATCACTATATTTTCCCCCAGAGGCAACTACTGTTTTGATTTTTTTCATACCAGGGATTAATTTTACCTATTATGGAATTTCATATAAATAGAATCATACAGTATGTATATTTCTAGATAACATTTCTTATGGACAAAAATTTTCAGATTCAGTTATGTTGTGTTTATCAGTGGTTAATTCCTTTTTTTGTTGTTGAATAGTATTCCACTGTCTGAATACACCATATATATATATTTTTTTTTTCATGGACTCTGAGCTGCTTCCAGTTTTCCAGTTTTCATCTAATATAAATAAACTGCAATGAACATTTGTTTTAGGTCTTTATGTGGACATATATTTTAACTTCTATTTGGTGACTACCTAGGAGCTGGATTGCAGGGTTATAGGGTAAGGTATATGTCTAGTTTTATGAGAATCTACCAGAACTTTTTCTAAGATGTTTGTAACATTTTACACTCCAACCAACAGGGCCTGACATTCCAGTTGCTTAATATACTCACAGACATTTTAGAATTTTAGAATCAGATAATCAGTTTCTACCAAAACATCCTAATGAGATTATGATTGGGATTTTATCAAATCTATAGATTAGTTTGAGGAAAATTGATATCTTAAAAATATTGTTTTCTGGTCTATGGACATAGTATATTTATTTCAGGATTTTTGAGGAAAGTGATTGGAAGCTACATCTATTTTTAGAAACTAATGAGTAATGCAAATGAAAGCATAGTAGAAAGTTGGGAAAAGAGGAAGCAAGAGGGAAGGTTGGAAAATGTGGGTGTGGCTTATATTCAGACCATATACTTATAATATGAGTACTTTGGATACACTATAAAGCCAAACCTGCAAAGCAGTAAACATCTCATTGTGCAAATGGCATAGCAACTTTATGCAGTTATTTTGTAAGAAAAAGTAATGAGGAGTAAAATACAATTTCTGGAAACTAATTTTAATCTTATCCTAAAAAAAGTTAAGAGACATATGCACCCCAATGTTCATTGCTGCACTATTTACAATAGTCAGGACATGGAAGCAACCTAAATGCCCATCGACAGACGAATGGATAAAGATGTGGTACATATATACAATGGAATATTAACCATAAAAAGGAACGAAATTGGGTCATTTGTAGAGACGTGGATGGACATAGAGACTGTCATACAGAGTGAAGTATGTCAGAAGGAGAAAAACAAATATCATATATTAAAGCATATATGTGGGGCTTCCCTGGTGGCGCAGTGGTTGAGAGTCCGCCTGCTGATGCAGGGGACTCGGGTTCGTGCCCCGGTCCGGGAAGATCCCACATGCCGCGGAGCAGCTGGGCCCGTGAGCCATGGCTGCTGAGCCGGTGCGTCCGGAGCCTGTCCTCCGCAACGGGAGAGGCCACAACAGTGAGAGGCCCGCGTACCAAAAAAAAAAAAAGAAAAGAAAAGAAAAGAAAAAAGCATATATGTGGAATCTAGAAAAATGGTATAGATGAACCGGTTTGCAAGGCAGAAATAGCGACACAGATGTAGAGAACAAACGTATGGACACCAAGCGGGGGAAGCGTGACGGGGGTGGGGGTGGGATGAACTGGGAGATTGGGATTGGCATATATACACTAATATGTATCAAATAGATAACTAATAAGAACCTGCTGTATAAACAAAATAAATAAAAATTTAAAAAACCCCAAATGATAAGATTATGCATATAATTAGGTTTCCATTTTGAAGTTAATATGATTATCTCATACTCACAGCGATTATGGCAAAACCAGATCTATTGCTGGCTTGACTAATGAGAAACAATGGATAGTCAGTTAAGGTTCTGAGCTGGATTCCCCTCCTGATGTTTCCGTTCCATAAACATACTAAGTCATGAAGATACATAGAGTTATTAATGTTATGTATCAGATGAAATTTTTATCAGCTCCAATAAGCTTGATAATAATAGTTTATTAAGGAAACTCTTTAAAGAAAATTAAAATTTTTGAAGTGGAAAAATGACTTCATAGTGGTTTCAAATTTTCTACAAGATAGTCTATGACTAATAAACTAAAATGAGGTAAAGAAGTAACAACTGACATATCAGTAATGGCTACTGTTCTCTGAGTTCCACCATGACGCACACAAATACACACACACACACACATACACACACACACACACACACAAAATCTCTATTTTTTAACAAACGAATTTAACAGAATACTCGTTCAGCAAGTTAAGTAGCTTTCCAGACTTACAAAGCAAATGTAATTGGTATGAGGACTTTCTGGCTCTGATAAGGCATATTTCCATATGCCCCTCAGCTTCCTGAGTAACCTCAGAAGGTGGCTGAAAGGAGCTGTGTGAATGACGTATCAACCATCCTCTTCAGTATTGGTATATCAACTGGATTTACAAAATTTTACTACTACAGAGACCATCTCTCAGCCAGACCCAGAAAAACTCTATTAGATTTTATTGGCTTAAGATTTTTTTAACTGAGCATTCTAAAATTATAGCTGAACAGTAGAATGCTAAAATATTAAAACTTTTTGTAAATTGCTTTGAAGCAGATTCCATAAATCAAATGGAACTTCCATCCTTCGCATGAATGCTTCATTTCAATTCTAAAGCATAAGTTCTTTCTGTTTCTATCAATGTTCCTTTTTAATCCATTTCGTCTCTATAATAGAAGCACAACACACTTTAAATTGTAGAGGTATCCCAAATGGTATCGGTCTTAATATGCTCTTTTGCTTCTATTTGGTGAATTTGTCTTTTATTGATCATTCCTCACATCCCATAATAGGTGAGCAGTGAGTTGTTCCCTTTACCATACTCCAAGAGTGAAAGACATAAGGTTTTATGTTTTCTTCTCTAGACTGCAGTTGGCGCTCCATATCTGCAGGTTCTCATCTGTGGATTCAACCAACAGCAGATGGTAAACGTAGTACATGATCCACAGTTGGTTGAATCCGTGGATGCAAAACCAGGGAGTACGGAGGGCCAACCCAGAGACGTGAACTTCCACGGATTTTGGTATGGGGGGATCCTGGCACCAACTCCCCGCTGATACCAAGGGACAACTGTATGAATGAAATGCTACATTTTTTATAAGTGTGAAACCTGTGGCTTCTTTTAAGTGTCATGTTTATAATATCTGTTCTTTTTTTTTCCTTTTATAATAGTAATGCTGAAAAAGAACTTAGATATCAACTGTTTGGCCTCCTCATTTCATACGTAGGAAACTGAGAACCAGAGATATGTCGTAATCCATACAGATAATAAATGCTGAGCTCAAATTAGAATTCACCTGGGTCTTCTGGCTTCTAAAGCAATGCTGTTTCCATGATAAGAGAGGGAACAACAATGCACTTGTCCATTTACTGTCAAAATGGGGTGAGCAACAATCAAGAAGATCCCAAGCATAGCATCTGGTCCCAGACATATTCCTCCCTGGCCCCACTGTATGACCACAGCCTTACCAGTATCAATTACCCAAGGCAAAATGGTAAATTTCTTCTGCCTGCTGGTCCAGCACATCGATCAAATTTAGCAAGAGTCGCCTAATTCCACAGTCCTCATAAGATACTATTTCCTGTATATTTCTCAAGAGCCTGATATATTACACCATCTAATGAATTCTCTTCCACCGCTATTTCATCCCAGTTCACCAGTGGAAGTTTTAACTATTACACCACCACCTTCTCCCAGGGACCATCTGTGTTTCACATACCACCAGCGATTGTGATCTCACTGCCAGCCAAGTAGCAAATTCCATCCCACTGTCTGCTTTCTCAGACCACTTGTGGTGTGAAATTCTACCGAGTTGGTTCCTCAGAAGCAGATACTAACACAGTAATTAACATATAGATATAAGGGAGTATTCTTGAGGTTAACAACTGTGGAAGGAAAAATAAAAAAGCAGGAGGGAGAAGCAGCAGAAATTGACCTGCAGTAGTCTCAATGAGGGCCTCAGACTAACTTTATGGGGAAATCTGAAGTCAGGATAAGTGAACTGTCATTTATACCCTGACATCAATTAGTCAGTAGGTGTGGCGACCCTGGCACGGCAGCATGTCCTTGAGTGATGTGTCTCTCTTCAGCTGAGTCTCTCCTGTAGGGGCTGCCGCCCGAAGTTTTTCTTTCAGCAGTGGGGGAATAGATCTTTCATTCCTAAAGGGGATACACATGGTACATCACAGTGTCCACCATACTTCCTTGGACGATTCACAATTTATTGTTTGCTTTTCTTCTCATATCATGGTAATCTATTTATTTATATCATCTTGCTTACTAGATGGAAGACACCTTGAAGATAGGATGGTGACTTTTTCAAGTTTGATCTGCCTGGTAATGTCAGCTACTCAACTTATATTTGCATTATTATGCTTCGTGAATGCATGCCCTTTTTTCTTTCATAAAATCACTATACTAAATTATTTTTGCTTAGCTAAAGTCAAACCTGCCCAATAATTGCTCCATGTGACCCTTTCTTTCTTCTCCTTTTGCTGGTACCTTTTACTCTGTCTTAAAGATACAATTATGTTGTATATTTCTTCTTCCATCTTTACTTAGCTCTGGCTTTATCCAGAATCCCTCCCTTGTCTTCTATTCTGCTTCCAATTTTTCCGTACCGAGTATCTTGCAAGAAGCTAGTCTTGCTGTTCATCACATTACTCAAAATATTATACATAGCATAGAGTCTTCCAGATAGAACATAGTTAATAAATCTATGTTGAATTTGAATGAATCCTATCAGAGGCAGTTTATAAATTCTTAAATATTTGACTTTTAATAGATGTTTATAGTTTCTGTTAATTTATTTTATTATGACGTTGTGTGTGTGTGTGTGTGTGTGTGTGTGTGTTGCGATCATGGAAAAGATAAAATCCAAATGAACATGAGATCATTGGGAATTTATCGTTAATTACTTCTTCTCAGCATAAAGCTTGTTGCTATTGGATATTCAGAATTTCTCTCTATTGACTCCACATGTCAGAATGCCCAATGCTTTGGAGACTGTATTCAACACTGATGGATTAAGTACTCAGCTCACTAAGTGACGAGCTTCCTAGCAATGAGAAGTACAAACTAACCTCATATGTACCTATAGTTCCCTCAGGACAATCTGCTCAAAGTATGAGAACAATGGAAGGAAAGGGAAGCATTTGCAATGTCAAGCTTATATTTGTAAACAATTCTAGTTGAACCAGAACTAACTGAACATTTGTCTAAGACTTCAAGGAGAAGAAAGTTTGAAAGAAAACTCTACATATAGACATGCCATAAGGAGTTCTAGCACCTTTTCAGCTTTGGCAAAGTAGTAGACAGGTTCCCATAAGAATTCCCTTTCTGTTGAGGCAGAGATATTATCTGCTCTACACTGCTTCTTTAAAAGGGTGTTCTTTTGGGGCTTCCCTGGTGGCGCACTGGTTGAGAGTCCGCCTGCCGATGCAGGAGACACGGGTTCGTGCCCCGGTCCGGGAAGATCCCACATGCCGCGGAGCGGCTGGTCCCGTGAGCCATGGCCGCTGACCCTGCGTGTCTGGAGCCTGTGCTCCGCAACGGGAGAGGCCACGAGAGTGAGAGGCCCGCGTACCGCAAAAAAAAAAAACAAAAACCTAAAAACCAAACAAAAAAACTGTTCTTTTGCATTTGTGTATTCTGCTAGGGGTTATCAGTCACAGCTTGGTAAGACCACAGGTCCTTAGCAACGTGCTTGCTCTCCCTCTAGAAGCCAGCTATTAGTTGATGGGATTACACTCTTGGTTAGCTGGAGGCTGACAATATTTCATTATGACATAATAGCAACATTTACAAAAATAAGGTTGAAATAAGTTCAGGAAGCAATTTTTCCCCTAGGGAAACTGAGAATAAGTATTCTTTTTCCTGTGTGGAATCAATAACCAAAAATATTTAATACTGTGCTATGACAGCATGTCTATATGCATGAGTTCCTAAGTTAATAAACAGCCAGATAATATTCTTCAAAATTCAAAGTTTATAAAGCTATGGAACTAAACAGGGGGATGTGAATCTAATCTGATTGTTGAAATGAATAAGGACATAGAAATGGTTGATGGCATCTGTTCTCTTTTTAGCTGTCTGCTTTCCTATGCAAACGGCCATTTCTATTATTTGGAAAACAGACTTGTTATTGCTTTAATGTTACATATTTAAAGAAGAAACTGCAGCAATACAGAACAATAAAGATTAGAAAATTCTCCACATTTTTCCACCTAGAACTAATCATGGTAGATATTAGGTGCACAATATTCCATGCATCTACATATTTATGGAGAGAGAGATAGAGATATGAAGAAAGCACTTCTATAAAAATAAAATTACATCTTACATGCTGTTTTTAATAAAATCATTAAACTTTATTTTTGTATTATACTTAATAGAGAGAAAAGGGAAATGAACTGAAAATGAAGGAATGGTGAAGCTCAGATTCATTTTTTTAATCTGAGAAGATAGTACTTATCCAAATTTCCCTAAAATAAGGGGAAAAATTGAAATTTTAGAAACACTATTTTTTTCTTATTTCTTTTTTCTATTTGTATGTTAAGGTTTATAACATTTACATTATTATGTGACTATAGGACCCATGGTTATTTATTCTTAATTCTGTATTCAAATGCTCAACACTGATATTTTAGCAAAGAATATCTTATTAGTTAATTTATTTTTTATTTATCTTTTCTGTCTACATGTGGTCATCAAGCAATTTTTAAAAGAAAGGATCCTGGGTGCTATATTTCCTCAATTCTTTCATGCTTGAGGAAATCTGTGATTTGAATAAGTCTGGGAATTAATAAAGAATAATGTGGCTAGGTATAAATTTCTTGTTATACTTTCTATTTCTGAGGGCTTTATAAATGTAGATGTTGCTCTACTGTTCTCTGGCATGGTACAATGGTAAAAAGATATCTAAGGCCACCCTGATATTCCTCCTTATAAGCAACTCAATTTTTTCATCTATACATCTAAGTAAACTATTATTTTCTCAGCTATGACTTAGCAGCAACATATATTTATCTCTTTTCCTATAACTATGCATGCCCTATGACCTACAGATCCATTTCAGTAAAAGTTTCAGCTATTATATCTTTGAATGGTTTTAAAAGACAACAATTATGCCTATGTTGGATGGTCTTTGTCTTCTATTTTTCTATTTTTCTGTTAATTACTTTCATCTCTTTCTATCTATTTCCTACTTCTTTACATTTATTGCAGTGATCTTTTTCCCCAAATCAGTAATAAAAATTGAGCTCTCCTAGTCCTTTAGATGCTATTTCTATTCAATTTATTGGTTTGAATAGATTTTAACTCTTTATTTTTTCTTCTATTTCTTTTAATGTTACTATGCTATTTTTAATAAGCTTATCTATGAGTACTTTTTCCTCAAAATTCATGTCTTCAGAGAGACCTTCAAGATGGCAGAGGAGTAAGACATGGAGATCACCTTCCTCCCCACAAATACATCAGAAATACATCTATATGTGGAACAACTCCTACAGAACACCTACTGAACGCTGGCAGAAGACCTCAGACTTCCCAAAAGGCAAGAAACTCCCCACGTACCTGGGTAGGGCGAAAGAAAAAAGGAAAAAAGAGACAAAAGAATAGGGACAGGACCTGCACCTTGGGTAGGGAGCTGTGAAGGAGGAAAAGTTTCCACACACTAGGAAGCACCTTCACTGGCGGAGACAGGGTGGGAGGGGCTTGGCACCAGGGAAGCATCAGAGACACAGAGGGGAGGCACAGCATTGGGGTGCAGAGGGCGAAGTGGAAAGATTCCCACACAGAGAATTGGTGCCGACCAGCACTCACCAGCCTGAGAGGCTTCGGTGCTCACCTGCCAGGGGCAGGTGGGGGCTGGGAGCTGAGCCCAGCTCAGCTATATATATATTTATTTATTTCCTTTTTCTCACTTTGTGAGTGTGTATGTGTATGCTTCTTTGTGTGATTTTGTCTGTATAGCTTTGCTTTTACCATTTGTCCTAGGGTTCTGTCTGTCCGTTTTTTTGGGGTGTGTTTTTTAGTATAGTTTTTAGCGCTTGTTATCATTGGTGGATTTGTTCTTTGGTTTCGTTGCTCTCTTCTTTAATTCTTTTTTTTTCTTTTATTTAAATTACTTTATAATTTTATAATTTTTTATTTTAATAACCCTTCCTTTCTTTCTTTCTTTCTTCCTCCATCTCTCTCTCCCTCCCTCCCTCCCTCCCTCCTCCCTCCCTCTCTCTCTCCCTTTCTTTCTTTCTTTCTTTCTTTCTTTCCCCATTTTCTTCTGAGCTGTGTGACTGACAGGGTCTTGGTGCACCAGCCAGGTGTCAGGCCTGTGCCTCTAAGGTGGGAGAGCCGAGTTCAGGACATTGGTCCACCAGAGACCTCCCGGCCCCATGCAATATCAAATGGCGAACGCCCTCCCAGAGATCTCCATCTCAATGCTAAGACCCAGCTCCACTCAACAACCAGCAAGCTGGACACCCTATACCAAACAACTAGAAAGACAGGAACATAACCCCACTCATTAGCAGAGAGGCTGCCTAAAATCATTATAACATCACAGGCACCCCAAAACACACCACCGAATGCAGTCCTGCCCACCAGAAAGCCAAGATCCAGCCTCATCCACCAGAACACAGGCACTAGTCCCCTCTACCAGGAAGCCTACACAACACACTGAAACAAACGTAGCCACTGGGGGCAGACACCAAAAATCAATGGGAACTTCGAACCTGCAGCCTGTGAAAAGAAGACCCCAAACACAGTAAGTTAAGCAAAATGACAAGATAGAGAAACACACAGCAGATGAAGGAGCAAGGTAAGACCAAACAAATGAAGAGGAAATAGGCAGACTACCTGAAAAAGACTTCAGAGTAATGATAGTAAAGATGATCCATAATCATGGAAATAGAATGGAGAAAATACAAGAAACGTTTAACAAGGACCTAGAAGAACTAAAGACCAGACAAACAATGATGAACAACACAATAAATGAAACTAAAAATTCTCTAAAAGGAATCAATAGCAGAATAACTGAGGAAGAAGAACGGATAAGTGACCTGGAAGATAAATCAGTGGAAATAACTACCACAGAGCAGAATGAAGAAAAAAGAATGAAAATAATTGAGGACTGTCTCAGAGACCTCTGGGACAACATTATACACACCAACATTCGAATTATAGAGATCCAAGAAGAAGAAGAGAAAAAGAAAGGGACTGAGAAAATATTTGAAGAGATTATAGTTGAAAAAATCCCTCATATTGCAAGGAAATAGTCAACCAAGTCCAGGAAGCGCAGAGAGTCCCACACAGGATAAATACAAGGAGAAACACGCCAAGACACATATTAATCAAACTAACAAAAATTAAATACAAAGAAAAAATATTAAAAGCAGGAAGGGAAAAACAACAAATAACATAAAAAGGAATCCCCATAAGGTTAACAGCTGATATTTCAGCAGAAACTTTGCAAGCCAGAAGGGTGTGGCAGGACATATTTAAAGTGATGAAAGGGAAAAATCTAAAACCAAGATTACTCTACCCAACAAGGATCTCATTCAGATTCAACGGAGAAATTAAAAGCTTTACAGACAAACAAAAGTTAAGAGAATTCAGCACCACCAAACTAGCTTTACAACAAATGCTGAAGTAACTTCCTTAGGCAGGGAACACAAGAGAAGGAAAAGACCTATAATAACAAAACAAAAATAATTAAGAAAATGGTAACAGGAACATACATATTGATAATTACCTTAAATATAAAGGGATTAAATGCTCCAACCAAAAGACATAGACTGGCTGAATGGATACAAAAACAAGAACCGCATATATGCTGTCTACAAGAGACTCACTTCAGACCTAGGGACACATACAGACTGAAAGTGAGGGGATGGAAAAAGATATTCCATGCACAGGGAAACCAAAAGAAAGCTGGAGTAGCAATTCTCATATCAGACAAAATAGACTTTAAAATAAAGACTATTAGAAGAGACAAAGACGGACACTACATAATGATCAAGGGATCAATCCAAGAAGAAGATACAACAATGGTTAATATTTATTCACCCAGCATAGGAGTACCTCAATACATAAGGTAAAGGCTAACAGCCATAAAAAGGGAAATCGACAGTAACAAAATAAGAGTATTGTGGATTTATACTGTGTTAAACTCAGGATTTTAACACCCCACTTACACCAATAGACAGATCATCCGAAATGAAAATCAACAAGGAAACACAAGCTTTAAATGATACATTAAAAAAGATGGACTTAATTGATATTTATAGGACATTCCATCCAAAAACAAAATAATACACTTTCCTCTCAAGTGCTCATGGAATTTTCTACAGGATAGATCATATTTTGGTTCACAAATCAAGCCTTAGTAAATTTAAGAAAATTGAAGTTGTATCAAGTATTTTTTTGACCACAATGCTATAAGCCTAGATATCAATTATAGGAAAAAATCTGTTAAAAATACAAACACATTGAGGCTAAACAGCAGCTACTAAATAACCAAGAGATCACTGAAGAAATCAAAGAAGAAACCAAAAATACCTAGAAACAAATGACAATGAAAACACAATGACCCAAAACCTATGGGACCAGGAAAAACAGTTCTAAGAGAGAAGTTTATAGCAATAAAATCCTATCTCAAGAAACAAGAAACATCTCAAATAAACAACCTAACCTTACACCTAAAGCAATTAGAGAAAGAAGAACAAAGAAACACCAAAGTTAGCATATGGAAAGAAATCATAAAGATCAGATCAGAAATAAATTAAAAAGAAATGAAGGAAACAATAGCAAAGATTAATAAAACTAAAAGCTGGTTATTTGAGAAGATAAACAAAATTGATAAACCATTAGCCAAACACATCAAGAAAAAAAGGGAGAAGACTCTAATCAATAGAATTAGAAATGAATAAGGAGAAGTAACAACAGACACTGTAGAAATACAAAGGAGCCTGAGAGATAACTACAATGGACGACCTGGAAGAAATGGATAAATTCTTAGGAAAGCACAACCTTCTGAGACTGAACCAGGAAGAAACAGAAAATATAAACAGACCCATCACAAGCACTGAAATTGAAATGATTAAAAATCTTCCAACAAACCAAAGCCCAGGACCAAATGACTTCAAGACAAATTCTATCAAACATTTAGAGAAGAGCTAGCACCTATCCTTCTCAAAGTCTTCCAAAATACAGCAGAGGGAGGAACACTCCCAAACTCAGTCCATGAGTCCACCATCACCCTGATACCAAAACCAGACAAAGATGTCACAAAAATAGAAAACTACAGGCCAATATCACTGATGAACATAGACACAAAAATCCTCAACAAAATACTAGCAAACAGAATCCAAAAGCACATGAAAACACTCATACACCATGATCAAGTGGGATTTATCCCAGGAATGCAAGGATTCTTCAATATATGCAAACCAATCAATGGGATACACCATATTAGCAAAGTGAAGGAGAAGAACCATATGATCATCTCAATAGATGCAGAAAAAGCTTTTGACAAAATTCCACATCATTTATGATAAAAACCCTCCAGAAAGTAGTCATAGAGGGAACTTAGCTCAACATAATAAAGGCCATATATGAAAAACCCACACGCAACATTGTTCTCAATGATGAAAAAGTGAAACCATTTCCATTAGGATCAGGAACAAGACAAGGTTTTCCATTCTCACCACTATTATTCAACATAGTTTTGGAAGTTTTAGCCACAGGAATCAGAGAAGAAAAAGAAATAAAAGGAATCCAATTCAGAAAAGAAGAAGTAAAGCTGTCACTGCCGATGATATGATACTGTACATAGAGAATCCTAACGATGCTACCAAAAAAACCAGAGGTAATCAATGAATTTGGTAAAGTTGCAGGATACAAAATTAATGCACAGAAATCTCTTGCATTCCTATACACTAATGATGAAAAATCTGAAAGAGAAATTAAGGAAACACTCCCATTTACCATTGCAACAAAAAGAATAAAATACCTAGGAATAAAGCTACGTAAGGAAACAAAAGACCTGTAATGCAGAAAACTATAAGATACTGATGAGAGAAATTAAAGATGATACAAACAGATGGAGAGATATGCCATGTTCTTGGGTTGGAAGAATCAACATTGTGAAAATAACTATACTACTCAAAGCAATCTACAGATTCAATGCAATCCCTATCAAACTACCACTGGCATTTTTCACAGGACTAGAACCAAATATTTCACAATTAATATGGAAACACAAAAGATCCCGAATAGCCAAAGTAATCTTGAGAAAGAAACACGGAGCTGGAGGAATCAGTCTCCTGGATTTCAGACTATAGTACATATCTACAGTAGTCAACACAGTATGGTACTGGCACAAAAAAAGAAATATAGATCAATGTAACAGGATAGAAAGCCCAGAGATAAACCCACGCACCTATGGCCACCTTATTTTTGATAAAGAAGGCAAGAATATAGAGTGGAGAAAAGACAGCCCCTTCAATAAGTGGTGCTAGGAAAACTGGACAGCTACATGTAAAAGAATGACATTAGAGCACTCCCTAACGCCATACACAAAAATGAACTCAAAATGGATTAAAGACCTAAATGTAAAGCCAGACCCTATAAAACCCTTAGAGGAAAACATAGGCAGAACACTCTGTAACATAAATCACAGCAAGATCCTTTTTGACCCACCTCCTAGAGGAATGGAAATAAAAACAAAAGTAAACAAATGGGAACTAAGGAAACTTAAAAGCTTTTGCACAGCAAAGGAAAACCTAAACAAGATGAAAAGACAATCCTCAGAATGGGAGAAAATATTTGCAAATGAAGCAACTGACAAACGATTAATCTCCAAAATTTACAAGCAGCTCATGCAGCTCATTATCAAAAAAAAAAAAAACAATCCAATCCAAAAATGGGCAGAAGACCTAAATAGACATTTCTCCAAAGAAGATACACAGATTGCCAACAAACACATGAAAGGATGCTCAACATCACTAATCATTAGAGAAATGCAAATCAAAACTACAGTGAGGTATCACCTCATACCAGTCAGAATGGGCATCTTCAAAAAAATCTACAAACAATAAATGCTGGAGATGGTGTGGAGGAAAGGTAACCCTCTTGCACTGTTGGTGGGAATGTAATTGATACAGCCACTATGGAGAACAGTATGGAGGTTCTTTAAAAAACTAAAAATAGAACTATCATACTACCCAGCAATCCCACTACTAGGCATATACATTGAGAAAACCATAATTCAAAAAGAGTCATGTACCACAATGTTCATTGCAGCTCTATTTACAATAGCCAGGACATGGAAGCAACCTAAGTGTCCATTGACAGATGAATGGATAAAGAAGATATGGCACATATATACAATGGAATATTACTCAGTCATTAAAAGAAAGGAAATTGAGTTATTTTAGTAAGGTGGATGGACCTAGTAGAGTCTGTCATACAGAGTTAAGTAAGTCAGAAAGATAAAAGCAAATACCGTATGCTAACACATATATATGGAATCTAAAAAACAAACAAACAAAAATGGTTCTAAAGAACCTAGGGGCAGGACAGGAATAAAGATGCAGACGTACAGAATGGACTTGAGGAAAAGGGGAGTGTGAAGTGTAAACTGGGATGAAGTGAGAGAGTGGCATGGACATATATACACTACCAAATGTAAAATAGATAGCTAGTGGGAAGCAGTCACATAGCACAGGGAGATCAGCTGGGTGCTTTCCGACCACCTAGAGGGGTGGGATAGGGAGGGTGGGAGGGAGACGCAAGAGGGAGTGGATAAGGGGATATATGTGTATGTGTAGCTGATTCACTTTGTTATAAAGCAGAAACTAACACACCATTGTAAAGCAATTATACTGCAATAAAGATGTCAAATAAATAAATCATGTCTTCACTTAATTCTCCTTTAATATGGAGCAGTCATGAAGGTTTTCTTTTGATGTTTAATTTGTTCATCTATCTTTTGCTTAATATATTACCTATTTTTGCTGTAGAACGTTTTCATGTTTTCAGTGACAATTTTTCACTCACCCAGACTTTTTATTTACTTTTATTTAACTTTGATGATCTCTTCTTGACTCTTTTAATCCCTTTTAAGTTCTTGAACATGGAATCTGTGGAATAAATCGTTGCCTTCTAAACACACCCCACTCAAGTGTGAAGGCACAGGATTGGGAGTAGATTATCTAGAACTTTGTGCAGTTGGAGGATTGAGCTTTACTGGTTCTTTTCAGATTTTGTTGAAATCTTTCAGTTACATTCAGTCTATATAATGTTATGAGTTGAATTGTGTCTTCCAAAAGATGTTGCAATCCTTACCCCCAGTACCTGTGAATGTGACCTTATTTAGAAAAAGAATATTTCCACATGATCAAGTTAAGATAAGGTTATAAGGATGGACCCTAACCCAATGTGATTGTATCTTTACAAAAAGGGAAATTTGGACATAGTGACAGACACATATAAAGGGAGAATGCAATGGAATGATGAAAGCCGAGAGTGGGGTGATATATCTACAAGTAAAGGAATACCAAAGATTGCCACAAAACTACAGGAAACTATGGGAGAATCATCGAACAGATTCTCCCTCACAGCTCTCGGAAAGAACCAAGTCTGCCGACACTTTGATCTCAGACTTCTACTCTCCAGAACTGTAACATAATACCTTTTTGTTGTTTAAGCCATCCAGTTTGTGGTACTTTGTTATGGCAGCCCTAGGAAACTAATATATCGACTTAGGAGTGTTTCATTTTCTCCTGGGAAAAAAGAAAATTCAGCTTTGGCTCAGTTTTCCAATTTAACCTAGAGTTCTGAAAGTTTAGGAAAAAGTTATTTTTAATTTATTCTCAAAAGCTCGTTAGACTTAGAAATTTTTCTAAATGTAGATTTTTACCTAAATCCTTTATCTGGATTCATGGTTTGATTTAGAATGCTCTTGAAAGAAAAGTTGTCTATGTGGTGCTGAATGTATTGTAGTAATAAGTCTTATGCCAAGGATCCTCTGAGCCCTGAAGTGGATCCCTAGTATGGGCCCTATGCAGATGTACCTTCTCAATTTCTTTGGTCTCTAGGTTAGTATAATTAAAGGGTGAGTAGACAAAGCATCCAATAAATTGGAAAGGAGAGAAATTGAGAAGACATTGGAATACAATAAGAACTGGAGTCCCCAAGCTTCTCAATTAGTGTCCTGATTTAAATTTATAATGTTAACATCTTTTATGCTAACTGCCGGTAAAATTAAGGATAATTATTTTTCTTAGCATTCCCCCAAAATCAAAGAAGGACTACACTCAAGCTTAGGAGAACTGCATTGTAGCAAAAACAAACAAACAGACAAACAGAAGGCTTAATCATTAATGAATAAAATCTCTGTGCTGCTTCATTGTAATTAATACACAACTAATTAATGCCATTGGAATAAAGTAACATTCATTCAGTACAGAACACTTTGTTAGAAGGGTATTTCTATGCCACTGTTAGGCAGAGCTGTAGTTGTCTATAGCTTCCTTTTGCATGCTGTTCTATGGAGAACAGTGATCCTCAGTGGCTTACACTGGTCCTGGAAGTTTGTATTTTGAATATGAAGGTGTAGCAGTTTGGATATGCACACAGTAAATGAAATCCAATCGATAATGGGTTAGACAAATAGAACTTAATTTTTTCCTTAATTACAGAATCTTTAATGAAGGAAGATTTCATTATATTTTTGATAGGCTGAAGGACAGAGCAGTGGTGCCAATCAGCATGGTCCCCTTTATTAAGGAAGCAAAGGAGATGGAGAAACAAGTATTTGGCTAATTCTATAAAGAAAAGCAGGAAGACAGGATTTGGGAACGCTTATTGAATCAACCATCATCAGGAAATAATATGAAAATAACATGTTCTACATGCTCTTTGTTTTCCTTTTAGCATATTTCCCACATTTGTCAGCAAGCTTCAATTGAGTAATAAATATTCATTTGTTTGATTAAATTCTTCAGATTTAAGGTATTCAAAGATCTGAAATTTTCTATTTAGAAAATAATCAAAACTGACTTGCCGGTCAACTCATTTTAGATTCTTCTAACATTTCCATTTGCAAAGGACTTTTGTAAAATATTTGCTGACTGAAAGCTGGAGTTTTACTTGCTTTAGTTAAAATAGATTTAGCAATCAAATGAAAAATATGATGGTTATAAATACTCAAATTTCTATACTGATACATTTCACATACATATTTGTGAGATGAAAAAAAAACAAAACAACAACAGCAAAACCAGGATCAGTAAGCCAAACAAATGGAGAGTTTAAGAAATAATTCCAGAACTCTGAACTGATTTTAAAACTGCACAGTGCTCCTGAGGATTTGCCTCAGGGAGCCAAGTTATTGGGCTCTGTGGGTTAAACTAACAATGGGAAGCCCTAGATGTAAGGGATTAAAGTTAATATTTATGTGAGCTTTGAACTGTTGGGGCCCCTTAGGTTAACTAGTTATGTAATATTAATGGGAAAATTTGGTTCTATCTCTGTTTCCCATAGAATAGGAGTATATTAAATTTGCTTATAAATATTGAACAAAAATATTTTAAAATATCAGATTTACCTAGGAAAATGTGCATTGTGGGAGGCACTCAAGGTGCTCAGAACATCAAGCTGTTTTCAAAAATAATAATAATAAAAAGAAAGAAAAAATGTTTCAACAATATCCAAAAAGCAATTAGATTACCTTGAGTGGCAGAAACGAGCCTCTGAAAATCTCAAGACCTACTGAGCCCAGTAGAGGGTTCTCTTAACATTAAATCATAATGGAATCTATGGCTTGTGGGTGGTTGGGATAAGAAAATAAACTAAGTGCTGACGTTTTAAGATGTTTTTGGAAGCCTTAGAGCTTGGGAGTAAAGCGTTTGCTAAAGATAACAGAACACAAACACTTTGGGTGATTATGTACATATGCGTGTAAAAATATAAAAACCTTTCATTGTCAGTAAGTAGGAGCAGGAAATAGAGGAAACAACAGACGTGTGAAGGAAACAAAAAGCAAAGCCTTTTATAAAAGAAGGAAAACAACAAATTCTCCCAGATAGGATATATTATTGTGATCTAGATCTGCCCTTGCTACCCACCCCAAGCTTACTCATTTTTCCCTTTGAGAAGGTACACAAATCAGAGAAAACGTACAGTCTGATTTGTAAGTCAGAAGACCTTGCTTCCTGCCCTAAATGTGGTCACCATCCTACCAGAGCGCCGTTTCTTTATGTACGAAGTTCCTCAGTGCAATCTTGATCTACGGGTCTGTGCAGGCTGAGCAGGGCATGGCAGAGAGTTAAAGTACTCTGGTCAATCAGCCTAGATTTACCCTTTTCTATAAGTAAAATGGGCAGTGTTTTACTAAAATGACCTCAATAATTCATGTCCTGTTGCCCTTAAAGAATGATTTTAACCACTTGTGAAATTATTGAGGTATGTTTAAATTGTAAAAAGGCCACATGCCTTTGACCAGTAGCAAGCTGGACAAAGAGAAGGGGCAGCAGAGTGCCAGCCCTTACAGTTCCACATCTTGTGCAACCCCCAGGCAACACTGAGTCACGTATAAAGATTGTGTTCAGGGCTTCCCTGGTGGCGCAGTGGTTGAGAGTCCGCCTGCCGATGCAGGGGACACGGGTTCGTGCCCCAGTCCGGGAAGATCCCACATGCCGCGGAGCGGCTGGGCCCGTGAGCCATGGCCACTGAGCCTGTGCGTCCGGAGCCTGTGCTCCGCAACGGGAGAGGCCATAACAGTGAGAGGCCCGCGTACCGCAAAAAAAAAAAAAAAAAAAAAAAGATCGTGTTCAGCATCAGATCATCTCTCTTCTCAGTGTTTCTCTTAGCACTCCACCCTGTAGGCCTCAAGATATCCCCTGATTAAAGAACTCCATCTTGCCTGTTCTTTCTTCGGGTTACTCAGCTCTTGTCTGACCAACCTAACCCCAGTTTCTCATCCCAATAACCACCACAAAAGGTATTTATTTCTGCAACAAAGACTAGTATTTACAATGGTGATATGTTGAACTGTGAATTTCTTGCATCAGTGCTATTTTGGGTTACAGGCCTTTTTAAGAACTCTTGACATTTTGCCATTTGAGTAATTCTTGCTTTGTTTTAATGGATGTTTTAGCTTTGGGTGTGCCCCCCCTCCGAAAGAGCCTGGGACAAAGGCTTGTTTATGGGTAATTCATCAGGGAAGGAAAGAGGTAAGACAGAAAGTAGAAGAAAGAAGGAAAAAGGCCAATAGAAGAATGTGTTACCTAATTACCCATGGTAGGTGGCTGGAGCTTGATCCAAAGTGACTTTAAGAAGAGTCATACGAAATATGCCTCAGAACTGTCCACCATGGGACAAAGGAGAAAACATTCATCTATCAGCTTCCAGTTCCATTGGTTAGGAGTGGGCTCCTGGGTGTTAACTCCCCAACCTCCCTGTGTGCCTGGATGAGCGCCCAGAACACCCTTGCAGCACAAGAGAAGCCCCACGGCAGAAGCAGAGCTCTGAGATGAGTCTGAGCAAGTTGTCAGGATGCACTTGAATGAAACTTAAGCAAAGGTTCACTGAACTGGTTTTTGTAGCAGTGGCTGGAGAAGAGGTGGGACAAACAGAATGTAAAGTAGTACATAAGAGGTGTCAGATCCACTGGAGAAGGCCAGTTCTGATAACCCTAGCTTCCAGGGTAGTCTCTTCTCAAGACGCACAGTGTGGGGCTGGATAAAATACTCTCCCTAAGGGCGGTTAACCAAATAACCAAGTCACACATCTTTTTGTTCCCATTTGGCTTCATTAACAAGAGAGCCCTGGGTGACAAATGGGCCTCCCTGGCCATGAGTTACTCTCAGATGTAGGCAAGTTCTGAAATGTCACCAACTGTTCAGTAAAATGAATAAGGGTAAAAGCATTAGATGGTCTATAATAAAATCTAAATCTCGAGAGGGATTACAGAGTAAAACATTCTGATTTCTTCATTTCTCATGTTTTCTTTTTCTTTTCCAAAGGAAGCCAAGCTCTAAGAAACACTAAGAAAAGCAAAGAACTGCTTTGAAATAAACCAAGGTATTTAAGTGGGTGAACAGAGGATTCAGAAACCTAATTCCATGGAGGATTGTGTCTAAAAGTCAGGAAGTCAGGATTTCTTAGTGCCCCCATGAAGCTATATAATTCCAGGTTTCCTGCCTCTGTAGCTTTGCATGGTTACTCATCATTTCTTCTTAACCCTTCCATGCTAACCCAGTTCCACATTTCTTTCAACTTACCTCAAGACCTTTCTTCTACATTAACCTGTCCCTGAATCTGTCAGCCTGTGCAAGCCTCTACTTTTCTTCAACTTTGTTAATAGCCAGTGTTTCCAAACTGCTGCTTCACACACTGAGCAGATAGAATATTTAACAACATACCTCCATTTGGTTCATGTTTCCTTCACTGATGATAGAATTCATGGCCCAATTCTTCTCATCTCTACTTCATTACCTGATGTATATTTATATGAAGCATTATATAGTTTGGAAAACACCAGGCTACCTTTTAAAAAGTAATCGTGCATTTATTCAGGTATTCATTCAACAAAAATATATTAAGCACTTACTCCAAAGCAGGTGCTTGGGCTGTGAGACATATGGAGAAGACAAACAGTGTTCCTGCTTCAAAGAACTTAAGTGGGGCAAGGAATGGGGTACACACAAAGCATGCAACCTGGTTTTAAAAATTCAAAACTTGAAAGCTGAATAATGTTCTAAGAATGAAACAGTGCTGAGGTGGAGAATGACAGAGTGGACTTCAAACCCAGTGTTCAAGGAAGTGCTCTCTGGGAAGGTGACACTTAAGCTGATCTAGCTCCAAGGAGGGCTTGGGAGGAGAGTATATTAGGAGAGGGTATAGCATAGGAAAATCCCCTGAGTTGAGTGGGCATATGAAGGAGGACAGTGCCCAAGAGAAGCCTAGAGGGATGGGCAGGGCTGTCTCATGCTGGGCCTTGTGGCATGGTAAGGATTGTGGCTTTTTTCATATGTGCAATGGCAATCTCTTGAAGGATTTTATGAAGAAGAATGGCATAATTGGATTTGCTTCAAAATGATTACTTTACGGTGTGGAAATTGGTTTGGAAAGGGCAAAGACAGAAATGCAGGAATCGGTTGAAGAAGGTGGTTCAGGCAAAAGATGACTGGTGACCTTCACTAAGAAAGAAAATGAAAGAGTCAACATGTATTTTTGAAAATAAATTGTCAGGTATTGAAGAAAAGTAACAAAAAATCCTTTCCTTATTGTGTACTGTCTTGGGTGTAATTAAATTTTTTGGTATGCTTATCTTCTCTCATCCACCAAATTAATGGCTCTTCAGAGTAGGGTCAATTTTTTATATGTATTGTATATTTTTCTTAAATTTCTGAGAACAAGACAGATGTTCAATAAATACTTTTTTCCTTGTCCATCTTATATTAACTAGGCTACAAGATACTTTGTTGAAATTATATTAGATGCCAGAATATCTTGAGTGCTTTCAAGTCCTTCCAATGTTGTTTTTATTACTCTGTTACTTGGTGAATGGATGCTAAAAACCAGAAGGTTGACTTTTTTGTGGGTGTTTCATAAAAATGGGAAATCTCTCTGTTGGTTTAGCATTGATACTATCAAACTATTAAGCGTGGTTTCCAAAAGAACACAAACTTGGCACCTAAAATAGGGCATGGTGTGTCCTTGAAGTTGGAAAAGATCAAAGGATACTTAATCCGTGTAGACTCTGGATAACTTTTATAATACAAAGTCAAAATCTACTCAAGATAGTTGCAAGCTGAGCCTTCTTAGAGTAGGAACACTTTCTCCAGGCACATTCTAAAGGGAAAACTCATCTACACACTTCCCTGTCGTAGACCTTGCCTCTTAGGGACATCCGTTTTCTTCCCAGGTACCAACATTCACTCGCAAGTAAAAGCCCAATAAATTTACTCACAATTCTTGAAGGTTATATTTCCCAGGAATATTTGGTGCCAAAAGTACTTCCACAGGTTAATTTTCAGATGTGGAAGAGCTAAAGGGATAGTGCTCTTCCTAAGGAAATCCTAGGGCAAAGATGACTCTGTCTGCTGCTCTGACTTAAATGAAGTTTGGGAGTGTCTGAATCCAAAACTCCTAAGTAGACCTGGCTGAGGACAAGTTGGGAGGATCTTGGCAGCCCACATATCCAGGAACTTTCCTTCAAATTCAGAGGCCCCCTGTTTTCTCTACAGCATCCCTCTATCTATAGCTTTTAAAGAATTCCAGAAAAACTATACTGCCTTCAACCATAGAGGCTCTCAGCCTCTTCTGCTTAGAACTGGAAGATCTAGATGCAGAGGGAGGTTCTTCTCTCTTGTGTTGATAAGGTTTATCATTTATGCTGTCTAACATTTGAAGAGACTAGTCAAATATTTGGAAGTATCAGATAACAGCCAACATACTCAGACTTAAAAGCTCAGCTTGGGAATCAGAGTCGTCACATTTATTAATAGTCCCACAAGAGTAAGAGTGTCTACTGGACCCAAGTTGACCTGCATGATTCTCTCCTTACTGATTAGCACGCTGCTACTATGTCCAGTGGTTCCCTGATTCTAACACTGACTCTGAATTAGAAATTTTCATGTTATGCTCTTGACATCACCTCTATGGAACATCAGTACATGACTGTAGCTTCACACCTTTTGTCACCTCTTGCACACTGACAGGCTTTCATATGTGAACAGTGATCACCTATCATGAGCCTTTCCTACACCCTCTCATGTTTCAACCATTAGTAGTCCTCTATGCTTTGCTTGTTTAACTTTAATGACATGGTAATGACCTCTAAAAGCTCTTTGCAGAGCTCTAGGTCATATGAAATTTCTCTCTATGATGAGAAATGTTCCATCTCCATGCAGACCCATTCATACTAGTTTTAACATCTGAGCCACATGAGGGAAATATCCCTTTCTTTTATGAGAGTCTTTCAAATATTTTGAGTCAGCCATATTTCAGCCAAATATTTTGGAGTCAGTCAGTGTTCAACTATATGTCTTCTTTACACTAACAGGCCCCAATTATTTCAACCATTCCTGTTAAGAAAGGTTTTAAGATGCTTTACTGTCCTGTGTGCTCCCCAATCACTATAGCTTTTCAAACATTTCTTTCACTGACTGAAGCATAGCACAGAATACCATAACGCAAATAAGGAACAGGGAAATGACAAAACTTCCTCCTCCTTCATACTAGGTCCTATTCAGATCAAGGTGACACTTTCTTATCACCGGATCACTTCTCAGATGTTGATATTTATTTGCCATAACTCCAACTAAAAACCCTAAACAGGCTTCAAGGTATTCCTGTCATGTTCTTCTCGTGCTCTTAAACTATTGTTATTTGTTTCATGAATGTATAACTTAATTTTATTTATCCTTGTTTGATAAATATTCCTTTTTTATATTGACTTGTTTCTTACAAAAAATTTTTTTGGAGTACCTGCTATATGATATTCACTATGCTACTCAATGGGAAGATAACTTTGAACTAGATATCATAGTCCCTACTTTTCAGAGTTTATAATCTAAGGGAAACAAAAGAAGTAACTATTTTATTACAAATGACTATAATGAGCGCTTGAACTAAAGGAGTAACTAAGGGTGTTATTGGAGTATATAGGAGGCAGGTCAGGGAGGTATTTCTGGAATAAGTGGCACCTGACTTAAGAAGTTAGCAATATGAAGCAGGAAAGGAGGAACAGTTCAAGCAAAGGAACTTCTTAGCAAATGTCCAGATATGAGACTGAGCGTGGTGTTTGTTGAGACTGATAGATCAGTAGGTAGAGCTGATACTGATATATAGGCTAAGCGGAGGATACTACTGGGAGATGACTCCAGGAATAGAAGTAGGTTCCAGGTTTCAGGTATAACCTGAAAGAAATTGGTAGCCATTAAAGCCTTTGATAGAAGGAAGTGATAGGATCACTCTCATATTTTAGAAAAATTACTTTGGCTATTGTGTTAAAAATAAACTCATGTCAGGGAAATAAGATAGGAAATTATGGCAGCTATCTGGGCAAAAGATTATGGGGACCTAAACTAGGGAGTTGGTAGAGGGTAGGCTTTAAGGACATGAAGGATATAAGGACATATGCTATCAGGGTGTATTTCTTATATTAGATGACATTTGGCTGATAGAATTAATAGGTTTAGGTGTTTGTGTATTGGAAGATTGCTGAGGATGAGACAAGTAAGGACTAATAGCTAGCTCTCTGGCTTGGAGAAGTGTATTGGTTGTATTATCCATTGAAAAAAGAATCAGGTTTGGAAATCAATAAGAATAAGAAAAATTTGGATATACTGGGTTAAAATAAATGTATTGTTAAATTAAAAAAAAAATAAGAGTAAGAGATTAGTTTTGGACATGTTGTATCTGGGTTCCTGTGGGTCATTCAAATGTAGATGTTCAAAAAGCACATATATATATGGGTTTGGAGCTTAGTTACCTAACCTGGGATATAAAAAATAATAATAAATCTGTGAGTCAGTATACATGCACTGATTGGAATGAGAGACTGAGTGAGTCAAGACGGAGAATTGTAGAATGAGAAAAAAATAAGCTCTGGACAGAATGCAGATAAATTTCACCACTGTGAAAAGATGAGGGAAAGAATGGAAAATCCAAAAGGAGGATGAAAGGTATGGTCATAGAGATAATGTTAAAAAACAAACAAACAGCAGAATGTGTTATTATGGAAGCCGAAGGAAGAGAGTGTTTCAATGGAAGCAGTAAAGAGTGTCATATGGTGCAGAGACTCATGACCATTAGATTTAAAAACAGGAATTTGTTAGAGACCATGATGAGAGTAGCTTCAGTGGAGTGGTGAGGAAAAAAGCATTGGGTTAAAGAGTAGAGGGGATGATGAAATAGAATAATAATATAATATAATAATATGAGAGTGATATTACAGACAACAGGCTACAAAAGGAAGATGAGATATAGGATAGTAGCAAAAATAGGACTTTTTAAAGGCAGAAAAGATGAGAGCAAATTTAAATAATAATGGGGAAAAGCCTCTAGTAGAGAAAGGAGAATGAGAGGATGCAAAATAAAACAAGGTGCCTGTGAAAGCCAGGATTTTCTTTTCTGATGCTTCTGAAAATAGTAACGTAGATTTTGCTTAAATCACTCCAGTGACTACATTGTCATCATTTCCATTTTTTTAGACAGGTTTTGTTTCTTTTGGGTTTTTTGTTTGTTTTTAACTTAAAATCATTTTATTCTGGTATAAAGTTGCACATATGTAGGACCAAGAAGTCTAACGATCTAATGTACAGCATGATGACTACAGTCAAGACTGTACTGGAACCTGGAAATGTGCCAAAAGGGTAGGTCAGGTGCTCTCACCGCACACACCCAAAGGTAACCATGTGAGAAGGTGAATATGTCAATCAGCTTGACTGTAGTAATCATTTCACTGAGTATATGTGCATCAAATCATCACCTTAAATATACACAATTTTTAAAAATAAAAGATGAAAAGACAAAATACTCCTTATGGGATCAAAATATTCCTAGTGAACAATTTTGTTAAAAATAATGCCTTATATTTAGGAAATTCTGTGTTTCTCTATTCATTTATTCATTACACCAACATTCACAAAGGCTAACTAAATATTACAGACACTGGGCCAAGTGCAGGAAATTGAAGAATAAGGCATATCCAAGCCTTCAAAGAAACAAGAGCATATATAGAAAAGAGACATTAATAATCACTCTCTTTAGTGCTCATGTTGCCATCTGATGCCTCATTGAATGAAGTTAATTCACTTTAAAAAGCTCTTCACAGCAGCTCTTCAACACTTGAAGACATATATTATGCCTCCACTTGATTACTCTGGCAACCATGCAAAATTCTAAGATATTCAATGTGGAAAACAAATCTTTCATTATTTAGATAGTCTTTTGTGTAATGAATGAGCTGTTAAAATGTGACAAGGATGGAAAACAATACTAATCATAATTAAATATGAACAGATTGTTAATCTAGATACAATTGATCCTGAATCATATTAAAATGGCATTAGCTTAGGACTTCCCTGGTGGCACAGTGGTTAAGAATCCACCTCCCAAAATCAGGAACACATGTTCAAGCCCTGGTCTGCGAAGATCCCACATGACGCGGAGCAACTAAGCCTGTGAGCCACGACTACTAAGCCCGTGCTGTAGAGCCCACGAGCCACAACTACTGAAGCCCACGTGCCTAGAGCCCGTGCTCCACAACAAAGGAAGCCACTGCAATGAGAAGCCTGTGCACCACAATGAAGAGGAGCCCCCTCTCACTGCAACTAGAGAAAGCCTGCGCGCAGCAAAGCAGACCCAAAGAAGCCAAAAATAAAATAAATAAATTTATTTTAAAAAAATGGCATTAGCTTATTTTGGCAACTGAACCTTGATCTTGGCAAATAATGAGATTTTAGTCACCTGTTCTTGAATTTTATGCACAACATTTAAGCCAATACCCTCCTGTCTTGCTCATATTCAGTTGATATTGACAGTGAAAATATATGACTTCTCAACTTTTTTTTTTGTTTTGCGGTATGCGGGCGCCTCACTGTTGTGGCCTCTCCCGTTGCGGAGCACAGGCTCCGGACGCACAGGCTCAGCGGCCATGGCTCACGGGCCCAGCCGCTCCGCGGCATGTGGGATCTTCCCAGACCGGGGCACGAAGCCGTGTCCCCTGCATCAGCAGGCGGACTCTCAACCACTGCGCCACCAGGGAAGCCCTCAACTATTTTTTAATACATTTCATTTCAGTTCATAACATTGTTACAAATTATGTTAACCTTTAAATTTTTCATTCTATTAAATGCACTGCTTTCTTTAGAAAATTTAACTTATCTTGATATCGATTAAAATGATCTATTAAGACATCAAATAGCACAGGACTGAATATAAATTTGAGAACTATTTAGCCTGATGTCAGTAGATAATATTCTTTAGGGCTTTTGGTTTAATTATTCAGAAAGTGGTCCAACAGAACTCATCTAAATTGCATTTTTCACCACTTATACTAAAGACTATTATGAGAGACTTTTAAAGTTTCTGATAGAAATTCCAGAAATCTGAGTCTTAGAGGAAATATGTTAACCACAGGGGAAAAATCCACCATTTTTTAGTCAAAGGTTAATTTAATGGTAGAAGGTCAGTGGGTCATAGAACTTCCATTACTTTAACCAAAGAAACCAAAACCAAAACTAAAGCAAAAGAAACAAAAACACAAAAACCATCAACATAGCAAAACAAAATATAAACAATTTTCTCCAGGCATAGCAAGGCTTGTCCTACTCAAACAGTGATTTTCCTCCTGTCTTCACTTTGAGGTTTTAAATGTCAGCTAACAACCTTCTTGGCTTCTTTTTCTGGTACCAGCTATTTCTAAAACCTCATGGAGACTGCTTCCCCATATACATATAATCAGGAGTTTTATAGCTAAAAATATTGTTTCCGTTTAATATTCTGATTACATCTGTAAAGTTCTAAGCCATATCTACCTCTACATTTTAGTCTTATTTCTGCTATAATAGAGAAATATTGCTTATCTTGATGTGTAATTTTAAATAACTATGGTAAAATTCTTTAAAAATCACAAGTCCGTTCTTATTAACATTATATATTAATGTTAATATAATATTAATATATTATTATAGAAAATGTGAAAATAGAGAAAATATAAAGATGAAAATAATGTAATTGTTTAATAATGTAATTGTTAACATTTTTATTGTTAATAATTGTTAACATTCTGGTAAAATATCTAGTGACATTTTAAATACTAAATATGTTTACAAAATATGGATCATATATTACAAATTTACTTTTTTGCACTTAGAAATATATCTTGAATTTTCAGCGTTGCTTAAATTTTTTCCTACAGAATTATATGGAGGATAATAGAATTTAACCACATGGATGTACTATAATATATTTAATCCATGGGCTTATTTATAGATTTTATGTTTATTTTTCACTATCTTTAAATATTATGTAATAAATTGCTGTATGTATCTCTGATTATTTTACAAGACATATTTCTAGAAGTAGAACACTGTACCTAGGTCAAAAAATCTGCATTTTTTAATGCTTTTAATACATATTTCCAAACACCTCTACAAAGTTACCATTATCATAAACTGTATGGCTTTTAGCAATATTATTGATATTTACCTGGCTTATTTTATCATGTATCTATTCATTCATGAATCCATCTTATTTTTTGAAGTATTTCAAAGTAAACTGAAGATATCAGTACACTTTCCCCTAAATACTTCAGCATACAGAATTAGTGTTCAATGTCTGTTTACAGGTTTTTCTTTTAATATAACAATGCTCAAATCATAGGCCATTTTCGGTGAGTTTTGCCTAATGCATATGCCTGTGTAGCCCAAACTACTATCAAGATGTACAACACTACAGTATAAGTTCTGCCCTCCTATACTTTGACTGATCCTTTTTTTTTTTGGCTGCCTGGTATGTGGGATCTTAGTTCCCCGACCAGGGATCGAACCCGTGCCCCCTTCAGTGGGGGGCGTGAAGCCTTAACCACTGGACCACCAGGGAAGTCCCCATGACTGATCCTTTTTAAAACTTCTCTTTTTCTCACCTCTCACATGTACTGATAACATGATAACAAGTCTGACCAAGACTATCTCAAATTGGCTTTCATTTTCTTCTGCTGCTCCTCTCATTATCCCCTTTGCTTTGCCAGACTTCTACAAAAGCGCTCCAAACAATTTCTTTACTTCTGATCAGGTTCCACTTCAGTCCATTTTTCATATGGCAGATTGAAAGATCTTTCACAAATATAAATTGAGTTTTGTCGCTCTCCTGATTTTAGTTCGTTCAGACTTCTTACTATGGTTTCCAACTCCTGCGTGACCTATTCACAGCTTCCTTTCCACCTGCGTTCCTCGTCTAGCTCCCACTTGGTCTTTACACTTTAGCCTTACTGGTCTGCTCCCAGTACTTTCTTTTCTCAGGACTTTTCACACCTGTTTATTCCCCCGTCACCCCCCTCCTGGAACGCTGTAGCTCCCTCTCATTAAACTAACTGTTGTCTTTATCCATCTCTTTCCAATGGAGTCCTCCCTGACAACTTACTCTATCCTCCCAACGCCTCCCCTCCATTGCTGATCTCTCAGATCACCCCTTGTGTTCTGTTCTTCAAGCACTTATTGTTGTGTACAATTAGAAAATGCACTTTCTTATTTCCTGTGTTTCTCAGCCACTAGACTGTACACTCTACAAAGGTAATGCAGGTTCGTGTACCACTTTCTCATGCTTTTCTCCTCACACCACAGTGGGTGCTTAACGTATTATCAGCAAATTGTGCAACAAATGAATGAACTGAAAAATCCTTAAGTTTTGCCTTCTTAGCCACAAGCTGCTAAGGAAATCTCTAGTGAAATTTCTTTCACATGTTTATTATATATATATGTGTGTATATATACATATTATTATATATATATATGTAATCCATGTATTCTAAACATGACTGAAAATGTACAAATGCTTCATAAGATATATGATGAAGAAAAATAATAATCTAATTTGGGGCTGACAGACAGAAGGAAGGAGTGGTTAGTCCTGATCTACACTCAGTAACATGATTTTTTCCCATTACACTGTAAAGAATCTTTCTGTATCAGCCCCTGTTTCTTTTTCTTTCATCTGAAATCTATAGCTCTAACATACCCTAGCACCAATATTAACACACAATATTACTTTATCAACACTTTGCAAGTGTACAAAGGCAACAGGATACACAATTATAAAGAATCTATCATGAAACAGAAACTGTTGATGGGGAAGGTGTTAATTTTTCTTCCTGCTTCATACCAATAGCTCAAAAATCATACCACGGCTTTAGCAACTTGTTAATTTTTTATGACATGTGGATAAAAATATGACACGTGGACAAAAATTACGTATGAAGTAGCAACAGCATTTTTAAGTAGGGAAATTCTTTCTGACAACTTTTCTTGTAAACTGTGACCATATAATTGTCAAAGTGAATATGTTGAGATTTCAAGCACGTCATTGTGAATTACCTCCCCATGCCTAATATTCTGGCCACTGGAAAAGAAGGTGCAAGAAATGCTAAACTGCAATGTGGCAAAGGTGAGTAAAGAAATATCCATTTGCCTGCTCTATTCTGCTACAAAGAAAGGAGTAGAGAATTGAGTTCTGATTCATTTCCTTACTTTTTAGTCTCTAATGTGAGCTCCAAACTATTCTTATTTTCTAGCAACACAGCATGGTGGCAGGGAAATGGATGCAAAGCCGACATCTAACAGCTTTGTCATGTCTCCATTTCTTGAGTTTCATTCAATTTGTGAAGAAATCCCATTCATTCATTGAAGGAACTAAAAATCTGCTTTAATGCCCTCACAGGATGATATAATTAAGAAGATCTGGGGACTAGAGAGACTCAAAATACTCTTCCAACTCTACTTCTAAGAACTTTATGACTAGGAAAATTATGACTTTGCTAAATCTCAACTTTATTAGCTTTAAAACAGGGTAAAATTAGTACTCAACTCTCAGAAGTGGGTTTTGAATATTAAAAGATATGATATATGTACACTGCTTTCCAATTTACCCAAATGTTAATTACTATTATTTTTGGTGATATTATTTTTATTCCCATTGCTTTGGACTCAATGAGTTATAGGAATGAACTTTACATTCTTGCCTAGGATCATACCAAAGTTATAAAATTTCTCTGAATCAAAGAAGAAAACAATAAAAAGAGAAAAGAGTAGTTTGTATATTTAAATTCAAATTAATGTTGCTCCTTGGTTAGACAGAATATTAAACAGCCATATAATATAGTTAGTCATGTCATCATAGCTGGTCTATGGTGAACAGCACAAGATTAAAGAAAATAGAAGTACTGATAGGCTAAAGATATTGTGTTTTCTAAGTCTTGTTCAGCATTATGACGTTCGGTACTAATTTGACAGCCAAAGTGGAATTCATAAAAACAGAGTTTTCAAGGTTTCAGAAATCACCCAAGCCATTTGTCTTATTTTACAGATGAGAAAACTGGGGGATTAAGAGGTACAAACAACTATATATAAAATACATAAACTACAAGGATATATTGTACAGCACAGGGAGTATAGCCAATATTTATAATAACTGTAAATGGAGTATAACCTTTTAAAATTGTGAATCACTACGTTATACAACTGAAACTTATATAATACTGTAAGTCAACTATACCTCAATTAAAAAAAAGAAAACTGATTGTTTAGTTAACCAAATAAAGTTACTTGAGGAGGTCATACACTTGGTTAGTCAAAAAGACAGGACTTCAACTTAATAAACTTATCTCACATTTCGGCACTGGTAACATTCACACCAACTACTGCTCTAGTCTCCCAGTTTGGAAGTCATCTTTAAACTTTCTTTTTATGCTATTTCTTATATATAGCCTAGCACCAGCCCTGGTTGTTTATTTCTTTGAAATGTCTATCAGGTTGATCTTCTCCTCTCTGTTCATACCTGAATTGCAACAAAAGCTTCCTTGCTGGGTTCTTTTCCATTGTTTTTCTTCCTCCTCAAATGTATCCTAACTATAATTACCAGTCTCTCTATAATGTAACTTCCATCATGGCTCTCCAGTGTTCAAGAATTTCCAAAGGCTTTATACCAATCATTTTAACAAGTGTAAAGTTCTCGACCCAAATTTCCATGTCTTTAGAACATGGCTCTTCCCAGCCAGTCTTATTTCTGACATTGCTCATGCAGGCACAAATCTTGCACCCAGTTGTGCTGGTTTCCTCACTATCCCCTAAATATGCCATTTTTCATTTCCATTCCTGAGTCTTTATTCACACTATTACCATAAACCATGCCTCTGCCCCCATCCCATTCAATTTATCTAAATCTTTCTCATTCTTCGAGGCTCAGATACCTTTTTTCCTCGATGATGTTTCTAACACACAGGTTTTGTAACTCTCTAAGCATTTATTGCCTGTGTATTGGCTGCATACCTCTAAGTTCTTTGTGTTTCTGTTATTTTATTATTGGTAGTGTGCCCCTTAATAGTGACAGGGAAGGTTTCTACAACCGTTTTCAAACAGCTTTATGGTTAGATAGTAATATCTAATTCAGAAAAATGTTCAAGATCTTTGCCTCCCTCATAGATCCCAATCCATAGAGAGAAATGGAGGCCTATTCTAGTCAATATAGCTCCAGGTGTGAATGTTTCAAACTGGGATTTGGTGTCATCTTCACGACAATTACTCTGTGGTCATTAACAACTGTCTGCCTTTGAGAGTTTCTCTCTTTTCTCTTTTCCCTCCATGGTTTTTGAGTAACTAGGATCTCTCTGTTTGACCCAGAAGGTGCCACTTCACCTCCTTCAGCTGTGAATTAGTTACCTCCATCTTGCTTCATCTGAGATTGGAGGTAGGAAAGCACCTGGATTTCGTATGTAGAGAGTATAAGAAATACAAAAACTTCATACTACTTCTCTTTATATGGCTCCTGGTTCTTATTCTAAAAGAGTATTTTTCCCTTCCTTTGTCCTAAATATCATCATCATCTCATGTTTGCTCCCAAGTGTAACCTTGATTCAGAGAAAGGGGACGAGCATGTGACAGACTGAAGGAAGGAAGGGGAGAGAGGAGAAAAATAATCTGACTCACCACATGCTGTAGTGTTTTCTCTTTTTAACTTGACTGTAAGCTACTTGGATGCAAAAACTTGCCTCTGAATTCTTCTGCCTAACATACTGCTCTACATAGTAAAATTTCAATGAACACCTTCTTATCAAAAACTAATATTCGAGGACTGGTTCAAGATGGTGGAGTAGAAGGACGTGTGCTTACTCCCTCTTGTGAGAGCCCTGGAATCACAGCTAACTGCTGAACAATCATTGACAGGAAGACACTGGAACTCATCGAAGAAGATAGCCCACATCCAAAGACAAAGGAGAAGCCACAATGAGATGGTAGGAGTGCAATCACAATAAAATCAAATCCCATAACCGTTGGGTGAGTGACTCACAAACTGGAGAACAATTATACCACAAAAGTCCACCCACTGGAGTGAAGGTTCTAGGCCTCATGTCAGGTTTCCAAACGTGGGGGTCTGGGAGAAGGAATTTCCAGAGAATCAGACTTTGAAGGCTAGCGAGATTTGATTGCAGGACTTGGACAGGACTGGGGGAAACAGAGATTCCACTCTTGGAGGGCACACACAAAGTAGTGTGTGCATCAGGACCCAGGGGGAAGGAGCAGTGACCCCACAGGAGACTACCAGACCTACCTGCTAGTGTTGGAGGGTCTCCTGCAGAGCTGGGGAGTGGCTGTGGCTTACTGCGGGGACAAAGACACTGGCAGCAGAAGTTCTGGGAAGTACTCCTCCCATAGCCCTCCCAGAGCCCACCATTAGCCCCACCAAAGAGGCTACAGCCTCCAGTGCTGGCTCACCTCAGGGCACCACACCCATCAGCAGACAAGCAGATTAAAGTTTTACTGAGCTCTGCCCACCAGAGCAACACCCAGCTCTACCCACCACCAGTCCCTCCAATCAGGAAGCTTGCACAAGCCTCTTAGATAGCCTCATCCACCAGAGGACAGACAGCACAAGCAAGAAGAACTATGATCCTGTAGCCTCTGGAAGGAAAACCACATTCACAGGAAGATAGACAAAATGAAGAGCAGAGGACTATGTACCAGATGAAGGAACAAGATAAAACCACAGAAAAACAATTAAATGAAGGGGAGATAGGCAACCTTCCAGAAAAAGAATTCAGAATAATGATAGTGAAGATGATCAAGGACTCAGAAAAAAATGGGGGCAAAGACCGAGAAGACACAAGAAATGTTTACCAAAGACCTAGAAGAATTAGAGGACAAACAAACAGAGATAAGCAATGCAATAACTGAAATGAAAAATACACTAGAAGGAATCAATAGCAGAATAACAGGCAGAAGAACGGATAAGTGATCTGGAAGACAGAATGGTGGAATTCACTGCTGCGGAACAGAAAAAAGAAAAAAAGAATGAAAAGAAATGTAGATAGCATAAGAGACCTCTGGGACAACATTAAACACACCAACATTTGCATTATAGGGGTCCCAGAAGGAGAAGAGAGAGAGAAAGGACCCAAGAAAATATGTGAAGAGATTATAGTTCAAAACTTCCCTAATATGGGAAAGGAAATAGTTAATAAAGTCCAGGCAGCACAGAGAGATTCATACAGGATAAATCCAAGGAGAAACATGCCAAAACACATATTAATCAAACTATCAAAAATTAAATACGAAGAAAAATTATTAAAAGCAACAAGGGAAAAATGACAAATAACATACAAGGGAACTCCCATAAGATTAACAGCTGATTTCTCAGCAGAAATTCTACAAGCCAGAAGCAGGTAGCACAGTATATTTCAAATGATGAAAGGGAAGAACCTACAACCAAGATTACTCTACCCAGCAACGATCTCATTCAGATTCGGTAGAGAAATCAATAGCTTTACAGACAACCAGAAGCTGAGAGAATTCAGCACGACCAAACCAGCTCTACAACAAATGCTAAAGGAACTTCTCTAAGTGGGAAACACAAGAGAAGAAAAGGACATACAAATACAAACCCAAAACAATTAACAAAATGGTCATAGGAACATACATATCGATAATTACCTTAAATGTGAATGGATTAAATGCTCCAACCAAAAGAAACAGGCTCACTGAATGGATAAAAAAACAAGAACCATATATATGCTGTCTACAAGATGCAGACTTCAGAACTAGGAACACAAATAGACTGAAAGTGAGGGGATGGAAAAATATTCTCCATGGAAATGGAAATCAAAAGAAAGCTGGAATAGCAATACTCATAGCAGATAAAATAACTTTAAAATAAAGAATGTTATAAGAGACAAGGAAGGACACTACATAATGATCAAGGGGTCAATCCAAGAAGAAGATATAACAATTATAAATATATATGCATCCAACATAGGAGCACCTCAATACATAAGGCAAATGCTAACAGCTATAAAAGAGGAAATCGACAGTAACACAATAATAGTGGGGGACGTTAACACCTCACTTACACCAAAAGACAGATCATCCAGACAGAATATTAATAAGAAAACACAAGCTTTAAATGACACAATAGACCAGATAGATTTAATTGATATTTATGGGACATTCCATCTGAAAACAGCAAATTACACATTCTTTTCAAGTGCACATGGAACATTCTCCAGGACAGATCACATCTTGAGTCACAAATCAAGCCTCAGTAAATTTAAGAAAATTGAAATCTTATCAAATATCTTTTCCGACCACAATGATATGAGATTAGAAATCAATTACAGGGAAAAAAACGTAAAAAACACAAACATGTGGAGACTAAACAATACGTTACTAAGTAACCAAGAGATCACTGAAGAAATCAAGAGCAAATCAAAAAATACCTAGAGACAAATGACAATGAAAACACGACGATCCAAAACCTATGGGATGCAGCAAAAGCAGTTCTAAGAGGGAAGTTTCTAGCAATACAATCCTACCTCAAGAAACAAGAAAAATCTCAAATAAACAATCTAACCTTACACCTAAAGGAACTAGAGAAAGAAGAACAAACAAAACTCAAAGTTCGTAGAAGGAAAGAAATCATAAAGATCAGAGCATAAATAAATGAAATAGAAACAAAGGAAACAATAGCAAAGATCAATAAAACTAAAAGCTGGTTCTGAGAAGATAAACAAAGTTGATAAACCTTTAACCAGACTCATCAAGAAAAAGAGGGAGAGGAGTGAAGTCAATAAAATTAGAAATGAAAGAGGAGTAATTACAATAGACACCACAGAAATACAAAGCATCATAAGAGACTATTACAAGCAACTGTATGCCAATAAAATGGACAACCTGGAAGAAATGAACAAATTCTTAGTAAGGTATAAGGTATAAGCTTTCAAGACGAAACCAGGAAGAAATAGAAAATATGACAGACAAATCACAAGTAATGTAATTGAAACTGTAATTAAAAATCTTCCAACAAACAAAAGTCCAGGACCAGATAGCTTCACAGGTGAATTCTATCAAACATTTAGAGAAGAGATAACACCCATCCTTCTCAAGCTCTTTAAAAAAACTGCAGAGGAAGGAACACTTCCAAACTCATTCTAAGAGGTCATCATTACCCTGATACCAAAACCAGACAAAGATACTACAAAAAAAGAAAATTACTCACCAATATCACTGATGAATATAGATGCAAAAATCCTCAACAAAATACTAGCCAACAGAATCCAACAACACATTAAAGGATGATATGCCAAAATCAAGTGGGGTTTATCCCAGGGATTCAAGGATTCTTCAATATATGCAAATCAATCAATGTAATACACCATAAAACAAATTGATGCACCATGTGATCAACTCAATAGATGCAGAAAAAGCTTTGGACAAAATTCAACACCGATTTACGATAAAAACTCTCCAGAAAGTGGGCGTAGAGGGAAACTACTTCAACATAATTAAGGCCATATACAACAAACCCAAAGCAAACATCATTCTCAATGGCGAAAAACTGAAAGCATTTCCTCTAAGATCAGGAACAAGACAAGGATGTCCCCTCTCATCACTGTTATTCAACATAGTTTTGGATGTCCTAGCCACGGCAATCAGAGAAGAAAAAGAAATAAAAGGAATACAAATTGGAAAAGAAGAAGTAAAACTGTCACCATTTGCAGATGACATGATACTATACATAGAGAATCCTAAAGATGCCACCAGAAAATTACTAGAGCTAATCAATGAATTTGTTAAAGTTGCAGGATACAAAATTAATGCACAGAAATCTCTTGCATTCCTATAAACTAACAACGAAAGATCAGAAAGAGAAGTTAAGGAAACAATCCCATTCACCATTGCAACAAAAAGAATAAAATACCTAGGAATAAACCTACCAAAGGAGGTAAAAGACCTGTACTCAGAAAACTATAAGACACTGATGAAAGAAATCAAAGATGACACAAGCAGATATGCCATGTTCTTGGACTGGAAGAATCAATATTGTGAAAATGACTGTGCACCCAAAGCAATCTACATATTCAATGCAATCCCTATCAAATTACCAATGGCATTTTTTACAGAACTAGAACAAGAAATCTTAAAATTTGTATGGAGACACAAAAGACCCCAAATAGCCAAAGCAATCTTGAGGGGAAAAAAGCAGAGCTGGGGAAACAGACTCCCTGACTTCAGACTATACTACAAAGCTACAGTAATCAAGACAACACGGTACTCACAAAAACAGAAATATAGATCAATGGAACAGGATAGAAAGCCCAGAGATAAACCCACGCACCTATGGTCAACTAATCTATGATAAAGGAGGCAAGGGTATACAATGGAGAAAAGACAGTCTCTTCAATAAGTGGTGCTGGGAAAACTGGACAGCTACATGTAAAAGAATGAAATTAGAACACTCCCTAACACCATACACAAAAATAAACTCAAAATGGATTAACGGCCTAAATGTAAGACTGGACACTATAAAACTCTTAGAGGAAAGAATAGGAACAACATTCTTTGACATGAATCACAAGATCTTTTTGACACACCTTATAGAGTAATAGAAATAAAAACAAAAATAAATAAATGGGACCTAATGAAACTTAAAAGCTTGTGCACAGCAAAGGAAACTATAAATAAGACGAAAAGACAACCCTCCGAATGGGAGAGGATATTTGCAAACAGATCAATGGACAAAGGATTAATCTCCAAAATATATAAACAGCTTATGCAGCTCAATATTAAAAAAACAAACAACCCAATCAAAAAAATGGTCAGAATACCTAAATAGACATTTCTCCAACGAAGACATACAGATGGCCAAGAGGCACATGAAAAGCTGCTCAACATCACTAACTATTATAGATATGCAAGTCAAAACTACAATGAGGTATCACCTCACACTGGTTAGAATAGGCATCATCAGAAAATCTACAAACAACAAATGCTGGAGAGCGTGTGGAGAAAAGGGAACCCTCTTGCCCTGTTGGTGGGAATGTAAATTGATAAAGCCACTATGGAGAACAGTATGGAGGTTCCTTAAAAAACTAAAAATAGAACTACCATATGACCCAGCAATCCCACTACTGGGCATATACCCTGAGAAAACCATAATTCAAAAAGAGTCATGTAGCACAATGTTCATTGCAGCTCTATTTACAGGACATGGAAGCAACCTAAATTCCCATCGACAGACAAATGGATAAAGAAGAAGTGGTACATATATACAATGGAATATCACTCAGACATAGAAAGGAACGAAATTGGGTCATTTGTATAAACATGGATGGACCTAGAGACTGTCACACAGAGGGAAGTAAGTCAGAAAGAAAATCTAATATCACATATTAACAATATATGTGGAATCTAGAAAAATGGTACAGATGAACCGGTTTGCAAGGCAGAAAGAGAGATAAAGATGTAGAGAACAAACGTATAGACACCAAGGGGGGAAAGCGGAAGGGAGGGGGTGGAGGTGGTGGGATGAATTGGGAGATTGGGATTGACAAGTATACACTAATATGTGTAAAGTAGATAATTAATAAGAAACTGCTGTATAAAAAGAATAAATTAAATTAAATTAAAAAAAACTTATATTCATGACTCTTTCTTAAAAAGGGAACATTGATATATCATTATCCATGAGGATTTTTTGATTTTTTCATAGAAAATTGTTGATTAAACACACACACACACACACACACACACACACACACACAGTTACCAAAAATAATAGATCATGCAAGCCTTGGCCCACAGAATAGGAAGAAATGTTTTAAGATCTCTTTCAGTGTTTAAAATGCCTTACCAATATTTCTTTGCTGTTTGTACTATCACTTCCTACATTTGTGGCTCTAATTTTATTGTGGTATAAAGATAATGGAAAAAATTTTGAGAATTTTATTAAATATCAAATCTTGGGGAGAAAAACATTTTCACACGCACCCAGAAACTATACAGTTCAAAAATAGCATGTAATTGTCACTACAATGGCCATGTTCTCAGCCTGGCAAATATGGAACTAGTTAAAGCTGAGGTGGTGCCTGGAGTATGCTAAATTAACTTAGTCCCTCTCTTAATTGAAATGTTGTCTCTGTTTATGGGCTGCGTACCTAACCTCTTGCTTGCATTTATGATACAGATTGCCCAGTTGCTAAGATATTTTCTAATTGCTTCATTTATTCCTGAAATAGAGCATTTCACTGTGGATGCAAAGTACCCAGAACACCCCTCTTTGCCATTTTATCTAATTATATCTCTGGAACTAAGCAGCAATAAATTGAGACATCTCCCACCTTAGAGCCAATGCCAAGCTCAGTGGATCAGGGCAAAAATGCAGCTTTAGAAGCTAGTCTAAACCCAGTATTGACAACTGCTCATGGTCTGCCTGGTTCTTGAAAGTCTAAGATGGGCTGGAATGATGACTTGATAGTCAGCAGGAGTGATACTCTACTCTGAGTAGAAAATTCTTCTGATTATTACTAATATTTATTAAAAACATACAAAGTCCCAGTAAGAGTTTAACATTCATTACAATTAAACCTCATAATAATCTTTGAGGCAGGTGCTATTATTATGCCCACTTTATAGGTGAAGAAATGAGACTTTGCCCAAAGTCACACAGTCATTAAGCACTGATAATAGAACTTGATTCCTGATGTGTCTGGCTGTAGAGTTCCTGTTCCTCCCCCTTGTACTCCACTCCCTCCACCTGTATGGAAAGGAGGAGGTTCTGGCTCATTTCTCCTAGTGGCTCTGCTTTTCCCAAAGAGGGGGAGGAGAGACACCTTGGCATTGCCTGAGCTTTGCTGGGTTACCCTTCATTTAATGATGGTAAAGAAAAATTTTACACCAGTCACTTGTTAAAAATGTCAAGGAAAACACTGTTCAAACCATTGGCAATAGGGTTCAAGACTACTGTAATAGAGAATAAAGATTGAATTAAATTCTATGGATGCTCAAGTCCCTTATATAAAATTATGTAGCATTTGCATGTAACCTACACATATCCTCCCATATACCTTAAATCATCTCTAGATTACTTATAATACCTAATATTATGTAAATGCTATGTAAATAGTTGGTGCGCAGCAAATTCAAATTCTGCTTTTTGGAACTTTCTGGAATTTTTTTTTTCTTATATTTTTGATCCATGGTTGGTTGAATCCATGGATGTAGTATGGAAGGTCGACCGTACTGACTTAAAAAGAGAAGAGACATCATGATGAAATTTCATATAATACCAATCTGGACTTGAATACAAGATCTGAACCATATTCACTGTGGTTAAACTGTCTGAGCTTTACTTTCCTTCAAAGGAAACACCCATGTAGAAGATAACACCTTCCCCCTTCAATTCCTTTCTTAAACGTAGAAATAGAAATTCCCAGGGGGAAAGAATCCCAAAGGTTATCTATTCCAACCTTCTTGTTTCATAGATAATGAAACAAGGACCTGGAGAAGTGAATAATTTAAATTTAAAAAGCTAATAAAGAGGTGTTTTGACTCCCTCCGTCTTTCCTAGATATTCCTTTGTCTCAGAGCCATTCACAGTGCATTATTTCTTCTCTAAAAGGAAATATTTGAAGACAGACGATTTTTCCCTTTGCCATGTTGTATTCTGAACATTATTTTTAAAACATTAATTACCTTTATAAGCACTTTCTTGGAAAATAATCAGAATCATTATTATTTTTATTGTTACTTTTTAATACCAGCACATTTCTGTTTCCCCAAACTTGAGTTTAATCCTGATTCTCACTATTAGTACTGCTAAGGGCTCCTTTTGCTGCCTTACACAATACAAATCTAAAATAATTTTGTGTCTCCAAGTCTTCAGTGTAACTCTACTTTGAAGCATCTGAATTTGAGAAAAACAAAAGGAAATAAACATCTTAAGAGTAATTTTAGTTTACCTTAACCTAATTTTCCAAGGTTTATCTAAGGTTTAATTAGATTTCATTAGTTTTTAGATTTTTCATTTTGTTACTAAATGAGAAAGGAAAGCTGAAGATGTAATTAAATTTTATTATCTCAGTGCTATAATCCATAACTTGAGGGTTAATGCCCAATCTACAATAAAAAAAGGAAAACAAATCTCATCAGATACACAAATGAATACAATAACATTTTCGTCAATTCAAAAAGATGTATTAATTCAGAGGAAAACATCTTATCTAAATTTCACTTGAGTTTTTTCCAATGTCCAAATCTGAGAAAACATTTGAATATTTGACTTTGGCCCTATTATTGCATATCCACAACCTCAACCTGTATGTCTTTGTCACTTTTTATTTCTGTATATTCTTCGTGACTCTCCTTTCCGAACCCTGGTAAACTGCTTATGATTAGCCAGAGAACAAGGAACAACCTTGAAGTGGTAGGTAAGTCTTTTCTAAACAAATACTTGGCAAATAGATGTCTATATTCATATGGTTACCAGTTTCCATTAGGCTGAAATGGTAGCCTCCGCAGGACTGTGATGGATGGAGTGACTAGAAGAGGTGGGCTGGTTCTTTCTGGAAAATTTTAACTCACTTCTGTGCAGAGAATACACGTTTATCATTTCTGCACTTTTCCCCCATCCTATTTTATCCTGCTTCTCCTTTTCAACTTTCTGCCCTACCTCATACCTGGCTTCTTTGATAAAACACCTGTGGAGAGGTTGAACCTTTCAGCTGTGAGCTTCCATAATTACAAATTGCACTAAAGAGGTCTCCAAGGACAGTTGAGACTTCAATAAAGCACCATTATGGAAAGTTAGTCTATCAGCTGCTTTGTTCATTGCCAACACTCAGGGCTGGGCTGGTTCCTTTGCTTAAAAGAGAGAAGAAAGCTCAGGTTCTGGCTCAGGGCTTGGGCATGGCTCCGAAATTCATGGTTAAAAATTGAGTCAAGTGTTAGAAAGAATTCAATTCCTTTCAAAGTTCTACTTCAGTTTGTATCTAAAACCACCACCGTTATAGTAAGATCTATGGTCTCAAATCTCTAGGCCAAAGTTTCTAAAGGTAGAAAAGTATGTTGTCTTATTGAACCTTTTTATTTTTTTTTCTGGAGCATCTTTCTTCATTGGTATGTCAACCGTAAATATTTCATGTAACTTTAAGACCTAACCCAACTACATAACTATAGGGAATAAGACATGCAGCTTCTGCAAATATCAAAATGTAAGACAAATTTGATTTCAAAATAGCGTTTTAGTATTGTTCTTTTTATTCTTTGTCATATTGCCCAAACTATCCAGGAGGGAGGGATTAAGAAGTTCAATTTTTTTATGGAATTTGATATTTTTCACTATACTCTTTTCTACAGTGTATCACATATTTTCTAATTTATCATTTTTAATTTTATACATATATTAACAGACTAAGAGAAGGGTGACTTTTATTTAAGGCTATTATTTTCCTAGTTGCATTTCTTTCGTATGAGATTTATCAGGTGGTGATATATTGGTATGTCTTACCTGCACTTGCCACCCCAAAGCATAGTGTAGTAGATGAACAAAATTATATAAATTATAATAAAAATCATTGTAAAAATTATATTAAAAATTATATAAATTCTTTCCTCTAAGGCAGCAGTCCCCAACCTTTTTGGCACCAGCGACCCATTTCGTGGAAGACAATTTTTCCACAGACAGTGCGGGGGGGTGGTTCAGGCTGTAATGCGAGCGATGATTCAGGAGGTAATGGGAGCGATGGGGAGCAATGGGGAGCGGCAGGTGAAGCTTTGCTCCCTCGCCCGCCGCTCACCTCCTGCTGTGCGGCCTGGTTCCTAACAGGCTGCGGACCACTAATGGTCCGCGGCCTGGGGGCTGGGGACCCTTGCTCTAAGGTAAGTATGCTTGTGGCCAGTTCTACAACAGAACAATTTAGTTGAAGAACAAGATATTCATCCAGAGGAGTTAAGTTAAAGAAATATCCTCTCTCAGGCTTGTCTACGTATTTATGGAAACGAAAGAAGTTCTTCACTAAAATTAAGTATTATGTTTATGAGTGTGTGTGTGTATGAAATCTTGCATATAATTTATATTTTCCAACTTAGATGGCTAATTAAATACTTTTAAATATTTCCATTAAATATATATAGAAATTTAATATTGAAATCCATTCATAAATGCTAATATCAAATCTTTATAAATAATCATTTATCCAATCTATATGAGAGTCCACTTGGAGCCAGCACAATACCCTTAGCACTTGAAATTTATCTGTGAAGAAAACTATAGGACTGCTGCCCTATGGAACTTATATTTTGGTGGACAGAAAGTATCAATAAGAAATAAGCATAATAAATAGATTAAATAGTGTGTTAGAATTCAATGAATGCCATAAAGCTATAGCAAGTTAAGTATGTTATGAATACTAAGGGAAAAGGGTATGTTGTAATTTGAATAAGGTGGTCAAGGAAGGCCTTACTGAGAAAACGACTTTTGTAAAAGACTTGAAAAAGGTGAGAGAGTGAGCCATGTGGATATAGGCAGACCTTGGAAACATTGTGGGTTGGGTTTCAGACCACCACAATAAAGTGAATATCATGATAAAGTAAGTCACACACATTTTTTTGTTTCCCAGTGCACATAAAAGTCATGTTTACACTATACTAGTCTCTTAAGTATGCAATAGCATTATGTCTAAAAAAAAATGTACATACTCTAATTTTATAAAACGTTATTGCTAAAAAATGCTATCACCTGTGCTTTCAGCGACTCATAATCTTTTTGCAACAGTAACGTCGTAAATCACTGATATAGATCACCATAACAAATATAATAATAATGAAAAAGTTTGAAACATTATGAGGATAGCCAAAATGTGACACAGACACAAAGTGAGCAAATGCTGTTGGAAAAATGGTGCTGATAGACTTGGGGTAGGGTTTCCACAAACCTTCAATTTGTAAAACACAGTGACTGCGAAGTACAATAAAGCAAAGCATAATAAAACAAGGTATGCCCATATATGAAGGAAGATTGGTCTGGGCAGACAAAGGGAAAAGCAAATGCAAAATCCTAACATTATAGTGTTCCTAGTGTGTTCCAGTGACAAAAAGGAAGAAAGAGGGCTGGAAAGGAGTGAATGAAGTGGAAAGATAATAGGGTGACAGATAACAGGAGTTCAGTGAATATAATGGCTTGCAGGCTGTTACAATGTTGTTGGCTTTACTCTAAGTAAGATGGGGAGCTACTGATAAGATTTGAGCAGGGGAGTTCCGTGATCTGACTTACGAACTGAAAGAATCACTTTGTAATGAGACTAGATAAGGGAGATACACAAGGGTAAAAGCAGGGAGATCAGCTAGGTTAGGCTGGAATCCTGATGATGATGATGGCTCAGACAAGGGTGGCAGCATTAAAGATGGTGAGAAGTAGCATTAGATAGGCTTATGGGTAGTTTATCAATGGGGAGGCTGAGCCTGTGGGTATGGATGGCAATTAGAGGGTAAATGTAGTTTATCTGATTGCTTCAAAATTCTCAAGTAAGAAGTAAGATCAGCTGAGAGTGAGAATTGGGGATGAGGTCTTGGGAGTGTCTAGAGAAATGAGAAGATATGAAAGAGTCATCAAAGAGAATAAGAGACGGAAAGGATTGGGGAATATAAAAATGATTTCCTGAGGATATTAAGGGCCCACTGTGAGTTTCATGCTCATAAATATGAAGTAAAACAAACTCATCATGGCTGTGTATTTCTCCACAAGATGAAACCATACAGGGGCTGGCAAAAGGGGGCAGAGAGTTGGATTTAACCAGGGTTGAGGTTTTGCCAAGTGTGTAAGACAAAGGGAGTTATGAACAAGAGACTGATTATGATTGACTCTGGAACTTAAGCTTGCTAAGGAGAGCCAGAGAATATCAAGTGGATGAAGAACATTGAAACAGTGATCATATCAGTGGATCAAGTGGAGGGGTTGAAAAGTTTGAGGGAGTGAGCTGAAAATTTAGGAGATGGTCATCAGAGTGTGAGATGCATAAAACTGGAATTATGATGTGTTGCCCTTATTGGCTATGACTAGGCATAGAATATGACCATGGAAGGGAATGGCTAAAATAGGTTGAAAGTCAAGATAATAGAATTGAGAGGAGTTCAATCTGATGACGTGATATTCAAGTTGCATTTCTGGTCGGTGGGTTTCATGGTTTTTTGTTTTCCATGGATATGGTGAGAAAGAAAGGAGACATGAGAAAATGGTTCTGAGGAGCAAGGGGGATCCTGAGCACCCGTCTGTGTGCAGTGCGATGCCCTGGGGAAGGCACGCTCTAAGTCCCTAGTGTGCTTCACTTTCAACCCCTGTTGGTTGAGAGATGAACTTAATTCAGTGAGTGGACACTCTTTTGACTTCTGTTGATAGAGCCAAGATTTATGGGGAAACAAGACCTGAATCTCTTCTGCCAAGCCCAGTGCTCTTTCCCCTACAAACTCCTATCAAACTGGTTTTAGTTTTCTATGGAAAATGATAATACATTGTTTCAAATAGTCCTTTGGATCTTTAAAAAAATTAAAACCCCCCCAAAATTGTCAAACATTATTTTAAGAGCCTTAATTTATTACTAAATTAATGTTTTTCATCTGTTGCACTGGCATTATTACAGCCAAAAATATGCTTTTTGTTTAACTAATATTATTGGATATCAATGTTGATAAAATATGTTTTTCTCAAGATTCTGGTTTAAACTCTCTCTCCTTACTTAAAAAAAACTTTCTATGGTATAGTGCAGTAGTTAGGGCTAAAGGGTAAATGAATAATTAATAGCAAGAGTGAGAGAGAGAGATAAGAAAAGAAAAAATAAGAAAAATAGGACACAGCAGCAAGTATAGTTTGCTCACAGATTTATAGGCACAGTGCTTCATCTTTTTATTATTAGAAATCAGGTGAGAATAAAAGTCACTAAAGAGAAAGACAAGATTGGAACTAGGGGAAAATAAATATAGCACAGTCTATTTTTCTTTTTTAATTCTAATTCTTTCACCATATTCTACTTCCCCACTAACACATGGGGCCATCAAATTCCCTCCTAATTAATCCGTTTCTTGGGAAAGTATATGTAAATTATTGAAGTAGCATTTCTCTTAGACATTTTTTTTTTGTGGTACGCAGGCCTCCCACCGCTGTGGCCTCTCCCGTTGCGAAGCACAGGCTCCGGACACGGAGGCTCAGTGGCCACAGCCCACGGGCCCAGCCGCTCCGTGGCACGTGGGATCCTCCCGGACCAGGGCACGAACCCGTGTCCCCTGCATCGGCAGGCGGACTGTCAACCACTGCACCACCAGGGAAGCCCTCTCTTAGACTTTTTTAGGTCATTATTTCTAATAGTAAAGATATAGTCCCTCCAATATCGTACAATTCAATGCTATATTTTTTTGGTTTATTACCTAATTCACATAATGACTCTTTAAATAATTGAAACCAGTGTAAGAATATAACGCTTTTAAAAATAGGAAAGTCCATTATTAGGCAGCTAATAATTTTAATAGATACTTCAGTGGCTCCACTAGACTTGAGCAGTTGGAAATTTGGGTGAAGAGGGATCAAAGTGATGACCTATTATATTTGAGCCCTTGAACTCAAGAAGAAAAATATCTGATAAATTAATTTACTATAAGTTTATTTAAGTAATAATTATGCAGCATTTACCATGTAGCAAGCATTGTTTTAGAAACAATTAAACTAATAAATTTAACCTTTATAAGGACCCTATAAGATAAGGTCTAGTATGTTTATCCTTATTTAAAAGAAGACAATCCTGAGGCACCTAAGGGTTAAGAAACTTACTCAAGATCACAAAGACTGTGTATTGGACATCTTTACTCCAGAAGCCAGGGTCTTGAGTAGTGTGCTATGCTTTCTTGAGATAAGTTTAAAATAGGGTTTCATAGGCTTTGAAAAATCTTGAAATCCCCTTTATACAAAGAATTTGTACAGCTACACCTATAAATATTTGATGGGTATGAGGTTAAAGTTTTGTAGTGGTGAGCCATAACTTTGATCAGTTTTATAGAAAAATCTAGAACAATAAAATGTACAAACCCTAGCAAGAAAGATTTCACTTCAAGCAAGGAGAAAATATAATAACCAACCCAACTTTGTGTTCCACCTCAGAAAATGGAAGCCTAAACTATTTTGTAAGTGTTGTTTTCTCAATTTATTTATTTTAACTCAGAGAATGGGTCAGCTTTGAGACTGACCACCCACATGAATTTTAGCAATTACATGCAACAAGTCATTGACCAAAAGAATTATCATGCAGGAAATAGTTGAGAAATCAGGCTTGACCACATAGAAGCCCAGGGAAATATTCCAAAATCTCTTGCCAGAGGCAATCATTGAACATTTATGTGTTTATTCAAATTGGCTGCTCTGCATGGGAAAGAAAGGTAAGGTCTTAATGAAATGCTTTTACTATAATACAACTTATCAGAGTGGATGAATTGATATTAGATACACAATATAAGGTAATATAAAAAAATAAGAGGCATGAGAGTTTGAAGACTCTGGAGAAGACTGAACCCCATGTCAAGGTGAGAAAACGATAGGAGAAAAGAAAAGAGGGAAGGAAGGGCAGCTCTGTTGGAGCTACAAGATAAGTATGAAAGTCTTCTTGCAACTGAGGAGTCCAGGCTTCTGAATTTAAAGAACACAAAAATCTAATATTCTATGAGACAGTACTGGGGAGAAAGATGAGAATTAAAACTACAGTCATATTCGAAGGATTAATCTCCAAAATTTACAAGCAGCTCATGCAGCTCAATATCAAAAAAACAAACAACCCAATCCAAAAATGGGCAGAAGACCTAAATAGACATTTCCCCAAAGAAGATATACAGACTGCCAACAAACACATGAAAGAATGCTCAACATCATTAATCATTAGAGAAATGCAAATCAAAACTACAATGAGGTATCACCTCACACTGGTCAGAATGGCCATCATCAAAAAATCTACAAACAATAAATGCTGGAGAGGGTGTGGAGAAAAGGGAACCCTCTTGCACTGTTGGTGGGAATGTAAATAGATACAGCCACTATGGAGAACAGTATGGAGGTTCCTTAGAAAGCTAAAAATAGAATTACCATGCGACACAGCAATCCCACTACTGGGCATATACCCTGAGAAAACCATAATTCAAAAAGAGTCATGTACCACAATGTTCATTGCAGCTCTATTTACAATAGCCAGGACATGGAAGCAACCTAAGTGTCCATCAACAGATGAATGGATAAAGAAAATGTGGTACATATATACAATGGAATATCACTCAGCCATGAAAAGAAACTAAATTGATTTATTTGTAGTGAGGTGGATGGACCTAGAGTCTGTCATACAGAGTGAAGTAAGTCAGAAAGAGAAAAACAAAACCATACGCTAACACATATATACGGAATCTAAAAAACAAAAAGGAAAATGGTCATGAAGAACCTAGGAGTAAGATGGGAATAAAAACGCAGACCTACTAGAGAATGGATTTGAGGACACGGGGAGGGGGAAGGGTAAGCTGGGACAAAGTGAGAGAGTGGCATGGACATATATACACTACCAAATGTAAAACAGATAGCTAGTGGGAAGCAGCTGCATAGCACAGGGAGTCAGCTTGGTGCTTTGTGACCACCTGGAGGGGTGGGATAGGGAGGGTGGGAGGGAGGGAGATGCAAGAGGGAAGAGATATGGGGATAGATGTATATGTATAGCTGATTCACTTTGTTATAAAGCAGAAACTAACACACCATTGTAAAGCAATTATACTGCAATAAAGATGTTAAAAAAATAAAATAAAATGCAAATTTAAATTAATTAAATAATTAATTAAAACAAAGCTATAGTCATATTGTAGTATGCATTAATGAATATGTCATAGAGGAGGATACATATAGTCCACATGTCCAAAACCATCCCATGTACATGAGCCTTTCTCTGTTCCTATGAGAAGAGTGCAGAATTTCCAGTGAAGCATCATGGAGGACTGAGGAAGATCCTGATGGTGGTGGAGGGTACGGAGGGCAAGGTATGGGGAAGAGCCGGGCAAGGTATGGGGAAGATCCAGCCAAGAAGCGTGCTGTGGTTGAGATGGATAGAGACCCACCCATGTTGATGCTCTCCCTTCTGCAGTGTAGAGCTGTCACTGGCAAGCAGCTGTCCACCCATGAACTGTGTTTCCAAGTCCTCTATCTGTGGCCATAAGACTAGTTCATACGAATAAACTCTGAGTGGAATTTATGCATGTCACTCCTAGGTAGTTCATAAAAACTTCCAGGCATTATATCCCCAGTTTCCCCTCCAAGGCCTTACAGACTGACAGAGCTCCAAGGAAGAAGGAATCTGAGTCCCTGAATTACCACATAGAGAAGTTACTTGCCAATCAGATATACAATCACATTGGACTATTTGCTAGTGAGATACAAAATTCTCACATAATATGTTGAGACACTAAAACTTTGAGGATTATTTATTACGGAAGCTAGTATTATCCTGACACAAACACACAGACACAAATCCACCGGGAATGAAAAAATAGAATGCGAGTGTAAGCAGATTGTCAGTTAACTAAAACTTCTGTCTGCTACTCTTTAATTCTTGTTCATAGATTCATGACTGACATCTACAAAAATAAGTGATTAAGACTATAAAGGTTATTAAGAGCTCCTGAACTCTTGAAAAAGAAACAGAACAGTGGCAAGGAATGATGAAAATATCATTTTTATTCTTCACTAAACATTAGTACTTTAACAAGAAAGGAGAATGAATGGCACGAGAAATACATGGGTGGCTAATGAAAGACTGAAGCCCAAGGTCTTTCTTAAAACTTCAATCTCTGGAAGCAAGTCATTTGCTCAAAGGAAGCTTTAAAGTAAATGCAAAGAGGAGAGAAGATGTCCAAACAAAATTGGGAAGCAAGTGACTATGGGGAAAGTGTCATGACAGGAACAAAGGGCTACCAATAAAAGAGATGCCCAGAGTTTCCAACAAAAATGTCGTTAGGTAGAAACAAGTAAACAAACAAAGAAACAAATAAATTAATACCAGTATGGCAGGCAGAATAATTGCTTCCGAAAGATATCCATGTTCTAATTCCCAGAATCTGTGAATATGTTACTTACATGGAAAGAAAAAATTAAGGTTGCCAATGGAATTAAAATTGCTAATCAGCCGGCCTTAAGACAAAGAGATTATTCTGGAGTAGCCAGTGGGTCCAATGTAATCAGAGTCCTTTAAAAGTGGATAAAGGAGGCAGAAGAGCAGAGTCAAAGAGAGACGTGAAGATGCCACCATGCTGGCTGCAAAGATGGAGGAAGAGACCATAAACCAATGAATACAGGTGGCTGTAGGAGCAGGAGAAGACAAGGAGATGGATTCTCCTCTAAAGACTGAAGAAAGGAATGCAGTCCTGACAAAACCTTGATTTTAGCCCAGTGAGACTCATTTCAGACTTTTAACCTCCAGAACTAAAAGATTATAAGTTTGTGTTGTTTTAAGCCACTAAGTTTGTGGTGATTTATTACAACAGCAATAGGGAAATCATACAACTGATTTTTTGCATATCTCCATGCTAATTAACAGAGCATAAATAATAAACGATGTGAATTTGAGATTAGAACACATTTTGGTAAATATAACTCCATGCATATGATGCAAACCTGGAGAGATGAGATTAAAAAATGGGAATAAGGTGATGGAAGAGAGTTCTGGACCAAAGAGACATATCAAGAGACAGTTGTGCAATATTTCGTGAAGATATACACTTGTGTGGACCAAGACATTGAACATGAAGTGTTTTGAAGAGCACTGAGAAAAGTTTCAAAAAAATCAAAAAGGGTATACGTTATCCTTACTGAAACTATACCTTCACAATGTCTTACTTTTGCTTAGATTTTAAGGAAGCGTGCCACCATGCCTTTTTCCCCCATGATATTGGGAAGTAGTCAGGAACACAAATTAGGAAATGAGGATTTTGAAAATCATAGCCCAAGAGACAGAGATGGGGCTAGAATGAGTGCCTTTTGCTCAGTTCACTTTCCACAAAATTGATTGCAGAGGAAAAAAAACTAATATGTTCACAAAACTATAAAAACAAGAAATAACAGTAATGAAGAATTTAAACCACCATAATATCTTCTAAAAGTCCTATACAAAAAATTAAGTGCAATCATCTCCTCTTCAAAGATTTTCATGACTCTTCTCCCATTCCATCAAGTAAATTTTACCCTTCCTTCCTCTTGCCCTCCCTATGCCATATATAAGCAACCAAAATAGTATTATAAAATGTACACATAGCTATTCACACATCTGTCTCTTGTTAAGACAATTTAGGACAGGAATTATGACATTTATCTATTTAACCATCAACCTTAAAAATTTTTCTAGACCTTATTAGGTACTCACAAATGCCTGTTGAATTACTAATGAAATGAAATGCCCCTAGGCAGAGTTCAAAACTAACTTAAAATTTAGATACAATACAAAGAACATTTATTAAGAGGAATTACTTTTAAATGTTATATTTAGAGGAAGAGGAACAAATATCTTTGGATATTAGGCTTGGGAATTTTATTTTCTATTTTTCTGCAACTTCTCGAGTGAAAGGAATGGTGTTTAACTAAATGGGTTGACATAAACACAAAACACAGCATAGTTTAAAGACCTGTGAAAACCACAGTGAGATACCACTTTGGAAAACGTCTGGAAGTTTATTGTAAAAGTAAACTTACATGTTCCTATGTTCCAGTAACTCTACTCCCAGATATTTACCTAAAAGAAATGAAAACATATGTCCACAAAAAGACTTGAACAAGAATATTTATAGCAGCTTTGTTAATAATAGTCAAAAATTAAAACAGTGCACGCCTATCAATAAAAGAATGGTTAAATAAATGGTATATTCATACAATGGAAGACATCAATAAAAAGGAACAGACTACTAATGCAAAACAACATGGATGAATCTCAAACCATCCAAAGTGAAAAAAATACTTGGGATGACAGAATCAAAATTAAACAATTCTTAAGCAGCAATAATGAGCTAAATTCAACATTTTTTAAGCCCCTAATCAGTACCTGGCAATGGGGGTAAAAAGTCACATTTTACCTAAATTCCTTTACATTTATCATATTAAAGACTTATATTTGGTTCCAAAAATTCAAATAAATGTCCAAGAACAGACTGTATAAATGTGATTTATAGGTACTAAGTACGTTAGTGCCTTAGTTAAGTGTAAGCTCAGGATGGGTCACGTGAAGCTAGAGCTACCAAAATTCTACAGTGAACTACAGATGCATTAACAGAATAGGAAATTTAGCAGAGGAAACGATAGACCTGTTGTCACTGCTTTGGCCAGACTACCTCTGGAATATTGTAATCAATTTTTAAAGTATTTCTTGCCTTCTTAAACAAAAAAACCTACACAAAAAGTTTCAATCAGATAACTCAAATCATGATGAGAAAAACTAATATTTCCTAAAAGTAATTTTCCTTTAAAAGATACCGTTATTTTTTCTCTCTTTAAAAAATTTAAAAGTCCTATTGTGGGTCTAAAAATTATTTACAGATTAAGTTTGGAATAACTGCCTGATGAAAGGTTCTGATATTGTCAAGTAATTCACAGCTAAATGTGTATGTGTGTGTGTGTGTGTGTGTGTGTGTGGCTGAGTAGGGAGGAAACCCAAAGGAATAAGCCTGCCTACTAATTCCAGACTAATTTTATTTCAATTAGAGTAACAGAAAATTAGTTTTATTTCTCTACTCAAAACAGTTACAGCAATTAAACTTACATAGAATGAGTGATATTAATCATATCAACACATATGCTTTATTTCAAAATCCTATTCCATTCTCTTTGTAAGCTAATTTAGGGTTAAAACCAGAGGGAAGTCTTTACAAAGTACAACCACAATAGAAGCTTAAAAAGAAAAGGATATTTATCTTCATGCCGGTTTTAAATATAGGTCAAAATGCACACATTTACACAGATGTCAGCTGCCTCTCTATTGTGTGCCCTGTTATATGTCCATGGGAATTGACTCTGTAAGGCTTTCTAGCAGAAATAATGAACGTATGGCTTAGGACATTTCTTTTACACAATTGCCCCACTGGTCACTGTTGTATATGAAAATCTTGAAGAATTTCTGCCCCAGATCTCTGCTGTTGCTGACCTTGTGAAGGTCATAGAATTAAAAGTACAGATTTTGCTCAGACATCTCAACCATGGAATGTGTCTTCGGCTCTGGTTCCCTTATTCATATGTGTGGTGCATTTGGAAAAGTCCTGATGACTTAGAAATAAAGAAACAAACCAATTAAAACTTCTTCAGGAAAACACCTACTATTGCACAACTAGAAGCCATCTTTTCAACTTAGAGCCCAGATATCTAGTTAGTGGTAATTTCACCTTCTCTTGGGAGACATGAAAATATTCAACAACTGTATTATTAGTCAATTATACTTTAGCATGAATTAAGACTTTAAAAGCGATTTTAGGAAGGGAGGTAGATACAAGGCATCCATGCTTCTTAGATTGTCCATCCTCCTCCCCCACTAACTCAGGCACCCATCATCTCTCACCTGTACTCCTTGAATAGCCTCCCAAGTTAGTCTAGTTTCCTCTCTACTTTCTTTTTATAATGTTATCTTCTTGTTATCTATTTTGCAGTGTCAAAGACCCCAAATATAAATATGTTCATATCGTTCCTTTTGCAAAGAGCTCCCATGTCCCCCCTCACCTACAGGATGAAAGTCAATCTTCTTCATATGGCTTTCAGGGCGGTCCATGTTCTGACCCCATTAAATTCTCCAGGCACTCCTTTTATCCCACTGTTTTCCCCATTTTTCTGTCTATTCATAATACCTATCTGCTTATAATTTTTACAGATGTTTCCTCTGTTCATATTATTCTTTCAATTGAAAATTTAGTTCTGTCCCCCACATTACCCATCACTCCCTCTAATTCTTTGCAGAAACTGTACCTTCTCCAGGAAGCTTTCTATGACTTTCTGGGTTGGAAGAGGTACACCTCCACTCACTCCCATAAACACTATTGCCTGCTATTGTACACTATGTTTGTGAGATTCATTCATGCTGTTGCATTTGTACTTTTTTCATTCTCATTTCTGAATTCAGTTATAAGAATATACCACAGTTTATTCTATTGTTGTTGAATAATTTCTCCAGATTTTTGCTAATATGAGTACTCCCACTATTAGCATTCTTGTGCATGTATTTTGGTGAACATATGCATGCATTTCTGTTGGGTATATGTCTAGGACTGGAACTGCCCAGTCATAGGAGGAGGTAGGCAGAATACTAAAACTGTCCTCTACGATTCCATGCCCCAGTGAAAGGGAGATTATCCACATGGGCTTTAGGGTTAGGGAGATGCCCAGGTGGGCCTAATCTAATCACAACAGTTGCTTTAAAAGCAGAGAATTTTCTCCAGAAGCAGAAGAGGAAGTCAGGGAGATTTGAAGCCTGTGGGATAGTTGCTGCCTCACTGCTGGCTTAATGATTCAGGGGTCCTCCTATAAGGACTAGAGCCACACTGTGTTGGACTTCTGACCTACAGAACTGTGAGCTAATAGCAGGTGTACTTTCAGCCACTGTTTGTGGTAATTTGGTGCACGGCAAGAGAAAACTAATACCTAGAGCTTGCATGTATTTCATAGATGCTGCCAACAGTTTTTCAAAGTACCACTTTATATTCTCACCAGAAGTGTATGAGAGTTTCAGTTGCTCTATAAAATTTACATACGCTGCCTTTAGTGCAGTCACAGAATATGAAGCATCTAGTAGAAATTTGCCTGCTCAATGTGTAAGTTTAAATCATTAATGAAATAAAACTAAAAATAAAATGTAGCATTCGATTTCCCATGTAAAACAAAGAAAATTTTAATAAATTATAATATTCACTTCTCAAATTTAGTCAAACACACACACACACACCAAATTTTAGCAGTTGATCATTCAAGGGAAATAGTAATGAGTATTTAGTATTATTTAATGTGACTGGTGGATATTAAAATTATATCATTGTCTTTTTCATAAATCAAATAGCTGTAATAATAGGAAAGTTTAAAAAAATCCTATAGCTATTTTATTCAACTTGTTTCACTGCTCTTTGGTGAACTTATCCCTAAAGAGATATTGGATAATGCCTTTTAAATATCAAGGATATATTACGTAAAACTTCCACAGGGACTCTGAAGAAAGACTATATTTTTTCTAAATTTAACATCATTTGGACATTGGTGTTTTCATCTTTTCTATCGATACTTTTCTTACTAACTGTTCTAAATGTTACTCTTGTCATTTTGAATATGTATACTTGTATAATTTTTTAGAGCTTACTCTAGGAATTAAAAAATTCATACTTATTACTTACAGTCTATTTAGAATCAATATTTGACCACCTAACTGGAATATAGAAACTATAACGTCTCTCCTTTTTGCTACAGCCATCTAACATAGTACCGCTACATACATGGAAACTTCCATCTGAGAATGTTATATTTTATACTTTCAATCATCAAACATATTCTGCAAAATTCAAGAGGAGAAAAATAATGTATTGTGTGTATATATATATATATAGTATGTATTGTATATTGTGTATATATATATATAGTATGTATTGTATATTGTGTATATATATATATATATATATACCTAGACATTTTCCCTCTGTGTTTCTCTTTCTTTGTTCCTGATGTTCCATGTTTCCTTCTGGTATCATTTCCCTTCTGTCTGAAGAATTTCCTTTAGCAAGTCTTTTAAAGCAGGTTTGCTGCCAACAACTACTAAGTGTCCTTTCATCTGAGAATGTCTTTATTTCACCTTAAGTCCTGAGGGACATTTTCACTGATATAAAATTCTGAGTTGTCAGTACTCTTCTTTCAGCACTTTAAAGATGTCATGCCATGTCCTTCTGGTACAACACACAGTGGGCGTGAGCCCAGGAGTTCATAAACAACTTTGCAGAGTGACCATCCTGAGCTCTTCTTTCTTATTATTCCCCAGGCACGTCCCCATTCCACAGACTGCCCTTTCCAGACTTCCAACCAGAAACTGCCCACTTCCACCCTGTTTAGGATTACGCATAGCAGGACAGAGAGAGAAGGAAAAAATCATCACAGTGGGTCTGGTGACAACTTCTTGGAGCCACACTTCAACTTCATATAATCTATCAAGTATTATACTTGGTATTATATTCTAGAAAAATAAAAGGCATTCTCAGCCTTCAGAGTTTTCTTATCCTGTTAAAAATCCTAAAAATATGCCCCCTCCCAAATAATTGTGCCCCTATAGAACAATAAACTAATTAATGCAACAGATGACACAACTAATAATGTATTCCCACATCATAAGCATATTTCTCATGTGTATTTTTCCATAAGCATAATTTTTTTTATTAAATTTCATCTGCCCACTGACTTTTATTATGTAAGTAGTACTGTGTTATTTTAAGAAAATAAACTTGGCTCCCAAATATGCTAATATAAAAGTTAGAAATTTAGACTATTCTCTCTTGAGAAAATATAACAGAAAAATAATTTTCTATTAAAATATAAATTATACCATTTTAATTATCACCAAATATAAATGTGTATTAGCTAATTTTTTTCTTTAGGCCTTTAACCTGTATTACCAAACAGAAAATAAATAAATAGGAATTTCGGGGCTTCCCTGGTGGCGCAGTGGTTGAGAGTCCGTCTGCCGATGCAGAGGACACGGGTTCGTGCCCCGGTCCGGGAAGATCCCACGTGCTGCGGAGCGGCTGGGCCCGTGAGCCATGGCCGCTGAGCCTGCACGTCCGGAGCCTGTGCTCCGCAACGGGAGAGGCCACAACAGTGAGAGGCCCGCGTACCGCAAAAAAAAATAAAAATAAAAAAAATAAATAGGAATTTCAAGAAAATAGTCTGAGAACTAATAATTGATGAGTTTCTCATGTGAGAACAATTATATAGCTATGATTAAGAGAAAAATACAAAGTAAAATCATTATAAGCATTCCCCCAAATTCATATTAAAACCTAAATGAAAAATTTCTGGGAGCTTAATAAAATCTTTAGTGTTTTTACAAAAGGTAACTTAACATTTTTCTCCTGTGTGTTCTTTTCATGAACCTTTTAGATTTCTTCCTAGAAATTAATGAATTTCTCAAACAGACAGAGAAAAATAGAGCACTTTATTTATATCCTAACAAGTAGAAACAAATTAACTAAATTGAGTCAGTGACACAGATGTTAATTTTAAACTATAAGCTCCAGTAACAGCTATGAAAAGTACCAAAAAGTGCATAAATGCACTGTTCCTTCTCTAATCTCTCAATTTTCTTTTAAAACAGAGATGACCAGGTGTGGCAGAAGCATATTGCCTTAATGTCGTTCTCAGTATAACTTCTTTTAGAGGTATGTTGTAAAAAGAATGGTGTACTACTAAGTATAAAATAAATAAGCTACAAGGATATATTGTACGGCACAGGGAATATAGACAATATTTTATAATAAGTTTAAATAGAGTATAATCTATAAAAATATTGAATCATTATTATGTTGTATACCTGAAACTAATGTAATATGTAAGTCAACTATACTTCAATTAAAAAGAATAATGGTGTACCATCGATGCTGCTGAAATTAAGTTGAACAAATCCTCTGATAAACAACTGTTAATTGAGATAATTGAGACAGAATCATACAGCTACCCAGCTGCCAAGGCCCCAAGGTCCTCAGGGAGAAATAAATACCAGAAACTTCAGAGCGGGGATGATGGAAATGATTATTCACGAGCCTACCTTGGAAACAGCAGGTAGTAAGTGGTCTGGTCAAAGCACCATTATTGCTTACAAGTCTCTGGCTTTCTCTGCTTTAGGAGAATGAATTATCTTTGACATTGGGCAAAGGTACAGGTTGTAGATATTCCTCTGCTCTCCCCTGAAATAATTATTCCCCAGGAAGAAATGGGTAAGGTTAGAGATGCAACTCTGGCAGCAACTAAAGTTAAAAGATCATTGTTTTAAGCTTGTTCTGGCCTTCATAGTTCTAGCAGTTGATGCCCCTCTTACCCACCAAGGAGTATTATGGGAATATCTGAAGTTGTTCAATCTCATATCACACAGCTGGTCCTGAGAGGTTCACCTTAGCCCTTCCTCTCTTTATTTTTTTTAATGGTATTTCTAGAAAAATTTAGCTGAAAGTGCTACTGAGCAACTTGGCAAAATTGTGCTTAGTTCTAAATGTACACCCCAGATACAGCATCTGCTAGAGATGGTTCTGGTTCTAACAAGAATACTATGCCGCATACTTGATCCTTAATTTGCACAGTGTCTTGTGACGACTCTTATATTTTTGTCTTAAATTAAATTTATGAAAGGGCCATTTTGGAGAATGCAGTCTTTGAGATTAATAAAGATTTAACTAAATAAATCTTAATAATGAAAATAATCTATTTTGAATTGAAAACCTTTCAAATAAATTCACACACAGAGGATGCATTAAACCTCTTACTGCTAACTGGGGATCATTGTTATACATTTCTGGACTATGCTCTAAAACACTGATTCGGCATGGCCTATGGGAGGCTGTGGGAGTGTTCTGGATGTGATTCCTGTGAGCATTTAAATCTTGCATTATTCTGCTTACTGCCTGACTGTTAAGTAGTCTACTTTTATTCCTTAATATTCTTAAAGTTCTTGCACATAGATGGTCCTCCACTTTCTAACTTGTTACTTTGAATCAGCTGAGGGTTGGAATAAGATATGATCAAATTCATTAAGAGTGTATGTAAGCTAAGAACAACTAGGTTCTGAGTGAAAATCTGGGGAGGTATCCAGGAACAAAATATGTGTGTTTAAGTACTTAATAGTTGGCATCTAATTCAGCTGCTTTTTTTTTCTTGTTTATTCTTAGCAACCCAGCAATTTTATATCTACCTAGATAAGAAAAGTTCCAGGAACTGTGATGCATCACTGAATTGGATTATTCTATTTGTATTTGACTTTTCATTCACATTTTTCTAATCCACCTATTATATTTCACTTCCTTAGAGCTAGAAATTTTCCTGGCATCTTTTTCTTTTTTTTTTTTTTTTCCTGTACGCGGGCCTCTCACTGTTGTGACCTCTCCCGATGCGGAGCACAGGCTCCGGACGTGCAGGCTCAGCGGCCATGGCTCACGGGCCCAGCCGCTCCGCGGCACATGGGATCCTCCCGGACCGGGGGATGAACCCGTGTCCCCTGCATCGGCAGGCGGACTCTCAACCACTGCGCCACCAGGGAAGCCCTTCCTGGCATCTTTGACAGTTTATTCCCAATAGTTCAACTCCTAATAAGCTCTGTAAGTTCAGTGACTATGTGAAAAGAAAAGAGAAAACTCTATGAGTTCCATCACTAGAAAATAAAGCTTTCTTTCAAACATTTACGATGCAGAGTGACTATTTAAATGTCATCATAGTGATTAATTGGCACTGTGTTCAGATGCAAACTCATCCGCATTTCATCCTTGTCTCAGGCAAAAGTGAAAACGTCTTGCACCAATGGTGAGTCAGCCTGATGTATCCCTCTTCCCTCTATTAGCAGACATGAGCTCACACATTCACATTGGAGCAGGTGCTGATTAACTCATTCTCTAAAGCTTCTAACTTCATAAATTTGAGTTTATAAATTGTAACTTAGTTTTATAAGTCCTTTGCTAGTTGCCTGCTTAAAATTCAACTTCAAACCATTTTTAAGAGTTTTGTCACTCTACTAAAAGACCAATTTCAAATGTGCTATTCTTGAAATAGCGAAGCTCTACGCCTCTAGAATTCAGTGTAAAATCTTCAGGTCTCTTCCTCTATACACCCAATTCATTTTTTCTTTTCCTTCTAAGACAAACCAGTTGTCTTAGGCTACCTCTTTTTCTTTAGGTTGTGCTTCCTTATACCCTAAATAGTCAGGAGAAGAGTGAGAAATTCAGTTCATCTTGTGAGTTAGTTGAGTGAAAGACAAAAATTTATACATGAGGAATCCAATCATAACTTACATTTTTTGCAAGCAGACATTACCTTTTGAACTGTTTCTGTGAGTTTTCAGAAAAACAAGATGGTACTTAGAACTTGTCACTTTTTCTCTGACTTCTTGACCCATCACCCTTGATGACACAGGCCTAAATAACTGGCCCCAAATATTCCCTCATTTTTATCATCTAGGGAACTCTAGAGCTGGAAGTAAAACTCAAGATTGAAATCTTAGTGTGGAGAAACCACAGAAATTCAAGTGGCTGATAACTGAATTACACATAGGACCCTATAATTGAAGTTATATAGGTGTATACAAGGACAATAAGTATTAAGGTAATATACTTCCCCAACTCTGCTCTAAGAATTCTGCAAGCTCTTTCTTGGGCGCTCTTCACACTGACCTGTGTTTAGTACAGGTAGACATGTTGTATTGGACAAGCTAGAGGAGATAAGCCAACTCAAAAGAGAAAGACATATGGCCTCCAGGGGAGAATGAAATATATTTGGGAGGTGGCAAAAGGACAGGTGGGGAAGATATGAAAAGGCCATTCAGCTGACATCTAGGGAAGGAAAGAGAGAAAAAGAGAATAAGAGTGAGCAGATTGATAAGCCGCTTTTATTCTGTGTGACTTTTTTTTAGAGGAAGATGGTAAGCAAGAGAATAAGATGTTTTCATTTTGTGTTATAAATATAAACCTTATTGGCCTTTTCAAGAGACTCTACTTCAATACACTCCACTCAAGGACTTTGCCCAAATTGGTCGAGAAGGGCAGAAGAGTGAGATGCTTACAAGCACAGGATCTGAAGCCAGACTGCCTGGTATAAATCCTGGCTCTTCTACTCTGTTTAATCTTGAAAAGTTACTTAACCTCTCTTCCTAGTTATTTCATCTGTAAAACAGAAATAACATTTGTGTTGACCTTATAGTATTTGAGAAATAAATCAATTAATACAAGAAACATATTTAGAATAGTCCTTGGCATATATTAGGGGATCCAAAAAACTAGTAATTTGCATTTATATATCTTTTTGGAATCTGATACTATGTGACATGAATAGTTAGGAAGAATCAAGTCTTACTTATGTTACAAATAATGACAAAATATATTCTTTGAAGTATTTAGAAGCTGCTGAAATAGCCATCTATTAAAATATATTTTTTTCTTTTTAAAAACAGTACCCTAGAAGTACTTTCTAAAACAAACTTATCAGAAAAAAGACAACAACAAAAAGATTATTTAAATTTCAGTTATTCACTTACCGATATTCATTTATCTGAAAGTCGCTATAACCATGGCCCAAACTGGTGAATGTGTACATCAGTGTTAGCAACTAAGTTCTATTGACACATCAAAAGGAAAGGCTCCGAGTACCACTGAGCTTCTTATGTTTTAGTGAGAAAATTGAGAACAAAGAGATTGAGAGACTTGTTCAAGTTCAGACAGCTAACTGTTGTCACATCGGAACAGCCTGTGGCGTCGATTTTGGAGACGGGCCAGGAACCTATTTTCGCAGAACAAAGATTAGGAAATTAGAGGGTACTTAGATAAGGTAAGCACTCAAAATTCAGAACTATTCAAGTATAAGAGAATGGGGGAAAACAATGGGTTGGAAAGAGGCAAGAAGTCCCAATAGGAAACACAGGACATGAGCAACAAGGAAAACTTGAAATTGGAGCAATGCTGCTTCAGCTCCGAGCTCTTAAGGTGGCTGGAGTGAGAGAGGTGGTGTCCACAGAAAGAGAAAATCCTGACAGAGGAAGGCACTAGGGGAAATGGGGATGGGCTCAAGGTAGGATGGGTGGCTGAATAACTGAGTGATAGCCTAAAACTAGGTAATTGTATGGAAAATTCTTGGTGATAAATCAATATTTGGAAATTTGGGGGAAATTGTTTTGCCTGAAGATTACTCCTCACAACTGAACCAGTTGCTTCTCTTCTCCACCTATCACACGACAAATGTAACCCATATGAATGCACCCAAGTTTATCAGGGACATGGCAATAATTTCCATCTAATATAGGTCAGTGTGAGAAGACAGGTGTCAACTCGAATATAACAGAAAATAGTTTGTTGAAATTTCTCTCTTTACATCATCTTTCCAGAAAGGATCAGAAATCATAAGACTTAAAAGACATAACCAGAATCTCTAACAGCTCTACTACATGCCCAAATAAGAGAATTAGACAGATTATTCTTCGTTGGGTTTTTAGAGACGATGAACTCTTGAACTCTCAGTAATTATTTTTGACGGGAATTTTTAACTGATGCTCAGATCACCCTAGAGTGCAATGGGAAAGAGAAAAACCACAAGAACTTTTCTCATAAGGCACATGTTGTACACTTCTGGCTACTGCAGGGCAGTGGGCTATCCCTGACACTTAAGATTTGGATAAGAATTGCACTAACCCTAACCTCTCCAATTTTAGTGAACTTGAATGGCTTATTTGTAGAATAGTTTACTGCTGCAGATAATTCACAGCCCATACAATTCTACTTAAAGCCCATCCTTCAGTGCCTGAGAATTATGACTTTGTCATTTCACTGTAATCTGCTGACAGGGAAGGAGGGTAAGTGACATTGGTGCACATTCTTTGCAAGTGTAAGTCTTTTGTCCTGACAGATGTACAGAAAGAGAGCTCATCAGATCTCAGCTAAAACACGACTGGCCGAAAGCACTGTGCACATATTCTCTGAATGTTAGATAGGTTGAATATTAGATTAAAATAGTTAATGCAATTACCCTTAATCTTTTGCTGTAGTTTTCTGAGAGTCTGTGATGAATTTGTCTAATTCCTTAAAATTATAACCATAATAGTAATAATCCCAGTTTTCCTATCCATGAGTAGAATGTTTATGCATACATCTGAACCTCTGTGACTACCTTTGCAGGATGGACAGTTTGAATATTCTCTACTCTTGCATGACTGGTACAGCATGATGCAAGGTCCCTACTCTTATATTCTTCACCTAGCACTTCCTAGGCCAAGACCTAGGAGCATTTAGATTTTCTTCAAAGGACTAGTCCTATAAATTGCCTATCCCTACAAAAAAGAGAATCTGCAGCAGATTGAAATGTGCCAGAATCTACAGCCACGGAAAGGAATGCAGAAACTGGCGCGGAAGACTTTCTTTCTTTCTGCACTTGGAGACAGTGTGTCCTCTGTACATAAAGAAGAGAGAAGTATGGGATGGTACCATGAAATACATTTTGTTTTAGCATTCTGGAATCATGGAAGCCAATCCATTAAACTGTTGCCAAATTGGAGGCTTACTGAGCCTTTTTTTGCAACTGTTTATAGTAGTAAGTATGCAGTTTTGATAAGACTAGCATTATGAAAATTATGTCAAAATTGTCATACTATACATTACATGCAAAAGAGATCACATCTGTCTTTTTGACTTCTGTATCCCTAATCTTTAGCAGAGTATCTGGAACATAATCAGTACTCAATTTATATACCTACTTCCTTATTGAAGTTATAGCTGTCTTATTTATTTACAACATTCAAAATAGATGATTGGCACAGTAGTTTACATTTTACAAACTGCTTTTCACTTATTACATGCTCATTTAATTTTATTTCATTGGAAAATGGTTATAGGGCATGCCTGTTCCCTGCAACTCAAGTGAATCAATGACACAGTAAGAAATAGAACCTGGAAGCATGTAATTGTGGTTCAGCAAGAATTTTCTTATTGGAAATAGAGTGGAGACTTGAATACTGAAGTTCCACACCTCCATCATCCTCATCCATGTCCACCATCTTCAGTTTCAAAGATTGTACATAAGCTATGGTTGGGAATCCTCTGAACTGATAAGAGTTTCAGTCTCCCTGGTGAGCCCACCAGCCTCTGGACATGCTTCTGGGAAGAAGAAAGGGAGGTGACAGAGAGCCATGTCCACTCATTTGTATCTTGATCTGGTGTGTGTGTGTGTGTGTGTGTGTGTGTGTGTGTGTGTGTGTGTGTGTGTGTGTGTGTATATATATATATATATATATATATATAATTTTTTTTTTTTTTGCTGTAATCGGGCCTCTCACTGCTGTGGCCTCTCCCGTTGTGGAGCACAGGCTCTGGACACGCAGGCTCAGTGGCCATGGCTCACGGGCCCAGCAGCTCCGCGGCATGTGGGATCCTCCCAGACCGGGGCACAAACCCGTGTCCCCTGCATCGGCAGGCGGACTCTCAACCACTGCGCCACCAGGGAAGCCCTGTTGTATATTTTTGATTGTATGTTTCTGGTTTGGCTGTAAAGCAAAGAGGAAATGACCTTGTATCTAAGTGATCATTCTATCTAGTCCTCAAACCTAAATTAACTTTTGTGGTCTGGCCTGGTTCAAACGCCCAGAGTATTCCAGTGTGGATGGTTTCTGTTTTGACTTAACATAGAATGCTATTTCTTTATGGGATCTTCAGGACAAGAAAGTTTTACTTCATATATGTGATGCAAAGAGTTCTTGAATTATCATGATCGAATATGTGTGGAGCATCTCATGAACAAGTCAATTTCTGCTAGGGATTGTGAAGAAGAGAAATGAGGAAAACAGTTGTTATGGTCTGAATGGAGTCCCTCACCTCCAGAATTATATATTGAAGTCCTAACTGAGCCCTAGTACCTCAGAATATGACTCTGGTTTGGAGATAGGGTCTTTGCAGAGGTAATTAAATTAAAATGAGATCACTAGAGTGGGCTCCAATGCAACATGGTGTCCTTATAAGATTTGGACACAGAGGGAAGACAATGTGAAGACACAGGGGGAAATTATCCATCTACAAGTCAAGAAGAGAAGCCTAGAACAGATCCTTCCCTCATGACCCTCAGAAGAAACCAACCCTGCCAACATCTTGATCTTGAACTTCAAGCTTCCAGAACTGTGAGAAAATAAATTTCTGTTGTTTAAGTCACCCAGTCTGTGTGGGGTACTTTGTTATGGCAGCCGCAGCAAACTAACACCACTTCATTTATGATTCTCCTTCACTGAGATCTTACACTTATTTCTATATCCATGGAAATGGGATAAAAATGAATAAAATTTAGACTACTTAGCATTTAAATACACATATAATGAAATAACATATTTCCAATAGCAGTCTTATGGTAGCATAAGAGAATTGGTTTTTTCTGTTACCAATCAGAAGAGGATTTATAGAATGATTGCATTCTTATGTGCAAGAAGCACTTAACACAATTTCTAGAACATATAATTCAATAAGTGTTAGTCCCTTTCTGCTCTGCTTCTCTACCACAGTATACTGGTAGAACCTGAAAAAAAAAATCAAGTATAGCTAATATAATTTATCTTAAAGCACTTGTTAACTTTTCCTTTCAGTTACCCTGCCCTTAATTTTGGTAAGCTCTTTCCAAATAACCAATACTCTTAGATTTAGTAACCAAGCCATAGATCTAACCACAGAGATGCTATCAGTTCCAAGTCATATTATTCTTGACCTTTCACTTCTCTACCAAAAGTTACATGTCCTAGTGCCCATTTATTCAGGGCTGTGCTCTGCTATCTTATATGATAAATGTTCCATCCTATATAAGGTATGTTTGCTCCTGCATGTTTGTTACTTCATTCCCTAGGTAATTATAACTTAATGCATATTGTAAATTTCACATCATGCCAAAAACAATGACTTACTCTAGTTCTATCTATAATGGTGAAAAAAGATATCTTGGAGTGAACTGATCTTTTGTTATTTATAAAATCACATTCATTTTCAGTTAACATTTTTCTAAATAGCCATTATGTATTAGATATAGAATTTTAATAACCACTTCACATATGTATTACCATCTGTATGTTACAAGGAAAAAAAGCTTTAAAGAGATGTAGTAATCTGTTCTATACCACACAGTTGGTAAATAGTGAAATTGAAATTCAAACTTAAATTCTGACCTAGTTTTATTTTTTTAATTATTATTATTATGCTCTACTGTTTCCCATTTTTGTTGTCCCAATATGTTCATAAATATTAGTAGAAATCAGGGGAAAGAGAAGAGAAAATATTGAAACCAAGTATTTATTTTTCTATCTCCCATTCCCTGTTCTGTATTTGCATCCCCAGGGAGAAACACAAAAATTGTTTGGAAGCCTAAGAATGTGGTAAGAAATAGCAGGCATCACAGTGGCTCTTGTTATAAACAAGAGGTCCTGGGTGCTCCCCTAGGATAAATGCTGTTTAAAATACACATCAATGAAATATCTGGAAAGCATTCTAAAAACAGAGACACCTATTTAAATTCCTTCAGTCAAACAAACTGCATAGATATTTCATCTCAACACTTTGCTTACTTGGAAGAATAAGCAAACTTGAAAAGGCTATGTGTTCTACAAAAATAAAACAAAACTTGTCCACAGAATTTTCCTTGGAGCAAAACATTATTGATTTATTGATTTTTCTAGAAGTCATCCTGAAGGAAGCAAAAATTATTTGAGCTCGAGAGCAAAAGCATACTTGACAGATGTAAGCTTCTGGTTTTAGGGTGGGGAAACTAACTATGTCTGAGCTGCATAAAAAACAAGTAAGCAAATGCTTAACCCTGCAGTTTTCTTTTTTTTTTAATTTCTAGAAAACCTCCTATAGGAAAAATAAAAAGACTATTCAGAAATTCTCTGAAAGGATTTTGATTTTATAACTTAAACTTTGAAGCACAATTCTAAAGAGAAGGATGTGTTCAAAAGGGGAAAAAAAGAGGACTTTGCAGTCAAAAATCAATTATATTAAAAAAATCAATTATAAATATTTAAAAAATAATAAACTTTTATAATAATAAACTTCTCAACCTTGATCTCTCCTTGCTATTTACTAGGTATGGAAATTACCTTTGCCTTCCTCAAATGTGCAGCCCAGCCAGCCTATTAACAAATAAACAAACTTCAGTTAAGATAGACTGCAGCGTACATCAGGCAAGACAAATATACTTAATTTTGAGTGCTAATTGTGTTACTAGTTACTAATTGATATCAGTGGATTAAGAATAATGAGAACACTGTGATTGATTTGCTGAATTCACCTAAGCATCTACAAGTTTGAGTTTCTGCATCTGTGCACACATTTGTGATCCCCACCCTAGTCACCTGCATATATTATATCCAACTACTTTCATAGATAGAAAATGTGATGACAATAACGTTGCAAAATTATAACTGGATATTTTTCTGTTCTGTTCCATTAGTAAAAGTGTAACTATGAAAACTCATGACCTTGGATGGTTAAGTTCAAATTGTTCTAGTTTTTCCTGGAAGTAGAAAATAGCTCTGCCTAAAGAAAACTCATTAATGTAAGAGAAGGGAGTCCAATTTAAGAAACCAAAGGGTGCAGCCAAAAGAGAGAGAGAAAAAAAAGGAGGGGTCTAGAGCATCAACTGAGTAATTCAGTCCCAGTCCCTGGATAATTCACTGATGACTGCATCTCTCACAGTAGGAGAGTATTTTCAATGATATCCCTTGAAAAAGATAGCAAATTATAGAAAGGGGACAAACTTTGGGATTAAATTCTCCTGGTGAGATATCAACTCAGGTATTTACTAGAAATGTACTCGATCAGTACCCAATTTCTCCATAATAAAATAGTGAGCATATCAATTATCTAGTTAGGTTGCTGAGAGTATTAACAGTAATGCAAGAACAAAGCCTGCCATATGGTAGATGAATGGTAGTTAATATCATTGGCCTTTCTTTACACAGTCTTGGAAAATGTTAAGCAGAAATTTATTTCAGTTGAGAAATGGTAATTTAAAAATGAGCATGAAAGTATGCATCTTCACATGAAAAAAGGGTTATTATCTGTAAGGATGTAAACATATTCTATGTAATATTCATAGGCAACTTATTTCATTTCCTATGTTAGCATCTAATCCTGTGTCTCTCTCGATACCTGTCACTGATCTAAACCTCCCCATCCCCAGACATGAAAAGACCCTGGGAAAAAAGAGCGATCAGTAAACAAAACAGAGATTTTTGGGTTTTGTTTTTAATTAAGCCAAGCCTTGCAAATTGAACTGCTGAGAAACACAGACCTTATGCTCCACCCCATTTCTTACCCCATGCTTTAAAAAGTGGTATATTGTTTATTGGAAAATTTGCTTCTTGGCTTGAAGAGAATGATCTCTGCCCTCAATGTGCATAAACTTAGAATTGGGAACTAGATGTGAAATCTTTAATCTCCTGGTGAAATAATTCTTCGTGACACTTTGATAATTAAAAGGCTACCTCAGGTCACTGGGAGAGAAAAAAGACAACGCAATTCCTGTCCTCAGTTTTCAGTGCTACTATAGTTCCTTATTAGTCCCACCTTTAGACAGTTGATTTGAGTCCAACTTCTCAGATGTGTAATTTAGAGTCATTCCTGGAATCTCACATGGAGTGAAGGGAGGGTGATAAATGGACGTTTATGGACAAAAATAAAATTGAAACTGGGCTTTAACTGACTGTCCTGAACAGACCTGAGAAATGTAACATACACTGAGGCTTGCAGAATAATGCTTCTCCCCAAGGAAGTGCTTCTGCTCTCCTAGGAAGTTTCCCCATAGAATCCCCAGGACTCACTTCACACATCATAAGACCCAAACAGAAGGAAGGCATAGTGAAGGCCTTCCTTCACTGAGGCCACAGGGAACAGGCATCCGGTTCGCTCTCCTGTTTCTGCTTAGAAACATTCCTCTAATTCCTTTCTCTTTCGATCACATTCTATCTCCATAAATTCTACCTTTCTGCTCAAAATCTTCAGTGGAAAACTGGGAAGAGTCCCTTGGAATGTATCAATCAGTAGTCTAGAACTATCCTTTCACATGGGGTTTTCATGCCTGTGCCATTGTCCTTGGAGTATATGAAGAAGCACTACTAATGGCTGCCAGCGTGGACAGAATGTCCCAGAGTGTGTGGGTCCAGCCACTGCCGGAAGATCCCATAGCTGTTTACTACTCCGCCCTCATTTCACACAGAGCATGCACCTATTTCCAGTTGCTCGTTAGAGACTGTTACCATCATTCATTACTACCCACTTGCTTGCTGCTATAGGTCACCTAAACTGTAATTTCATAGAAATCCTCCTAAAAAATGAAAATAAAAAAATGCATGCTGCAAAAATGTTCTCAGGTAAAAGTTTTCCATTATCTTTCTAGGAACTGAATGGTTTCTTCAGTTCTGCTAAGGGTCTCACTGCCTCTCTGATTTTGAAAAACTCTTTCCTAAAAAGAGTGGTGTTGGGAAATAATGCAAATTTACCTACTGACTGTAAGTTTGGGGTTTACCTGTTGCTCTTAGCATCTCCTCTGCAAAGTTTGATTGTGACGGCTCCAGTTCTTCACAGGGTATGTCAGGGATACGGTAGGCAGAATAATGAACACCGCCCACCCCCCAAGTGGCCACATTCTAATCCTTGAAACCTGTGAATATGTTCTCTTACAAGGCCGGAGACTTTACAGATGTGACTAAGTTAAGGATTTGGGGATGAGGAGATATCCTGGATGATCCGAGTGGGTCCCATGTAATCATAAGGGTCCTTATAAGTAAAGAGTAGAGGGGAGAGTCAGAGTCAGAGAAGCAGAGGTCTTGGAGTGATGTGATTACTGGATTTGAAGATGGAAGGGGGTTACAAGCCAAGGTATGCAGGCAGCTTCTAGAAGCTGGAATAGACAAGGAATGGATTCTCCCCTAAAACTTCCAGAAGGAATGCAGCCCTGCCTGCATCTTGTATGTTTCTATCTTGCCTCATGCCTCATCGTAGTGCTTGACAAAGATCCTGGCACTTGGTTATAGCTTATAATTGTCTATAAATTAATAAAGAAAGAAATGATATCTCCAAGCTTTGTCAAATTGGAGACCCCAACACTCCTCATCATATCTTCATTCTACAAGACCCATATCGTGGGCTATGTGCGAAGGCAGAGCCCCGATATACAATATATGTCAAACTTTGTGCCTTCCACTCTTACTATTTCCACTACATGGACTTAGTTTTATCCCTCATTCCATCTGCACCATTGAACACTGTGCCCTGCAGACAGCAATACACGTTTCACTCTCCGTGATGGTTACAATAACAAAAGGGGTTGTGTGATAAGTAAGAGTACTGTGTGATCTTACCAACTGTCAGGTGAAGACAGAGGAAATGGAGTGAGTCAGTCAGGATCGAAACAGGAAAAGATAACCATTGCCAAGTAGTTAAGACAGTAGTGGCATCGATTTAATAGATAGAGTTGAGACTCCAGTGGGACAAAGGGAATAGATGGGGTTTTGGGAACGCAGAAGCTTGGCTTCCCTGGGGAAAAGCAAGGTGGGCATGTTGGGTAGAAGCTGGAGTCAGGTGGAGCCACAGGTATGGGTGAACATGCTGTTTGAGGCAAAGGGGAAGGAGAAAATGCCTTGAATTCTCCTTTCTACCACCTGCCAATCTCCTGAGAGTGCCTACCACTAGCCAAACCCATCCAGAGGCTATCTGACACGTGGATATGGAAGATCACCCTGGGCCCTCTAACATACAGAGCAGAGCAGGGGACGCAAGGGGGGTAAGTCTGAGTACAAACACACCAAGAAACAGCATGCAGAAGGAAAAGATTTCAACGTCTTCTTAAGTGAAAGCATATAGCAAATACATAAAACCTAATTACCTCTTAATCGGTCTGCAATTTACTTTTAGTAAAATTAAAATCTTAATTACTGTCATCTATAACAGAGTCTCGAAATACTGTAATAAATGAATGTGAAAACCTGAGTTTAAGAGGCATACCTCTCAAACTGTTCAAAGCAATAAAAAATAATGTTATTTTAAAATGTCAAATGGAAACTAGTTTAGAACTCTTTGTACTTCTAATTTGCATTTTTGTGCTAGGACATATATCTCCTAAGATAAACATGAGAGAAATGTAAACCATGCCAAGTCAAAGAAAAAAAGAAATGCAGCCAACATCAACGGATAGATACGTATTTCCCAAGAGATCTACCTGAAGTGTGGGCTGAGTCTTCTGTTGAAGAAAATATAAACTGACATTCAGGCCGTGAAGAGTTGGAAACAGCACCTAGAGTTAAAAAGATTTTTCAAAAAATTAAGTAATGTCATGGAATGTGTATATGATAAAGTGACATAGAGTACTTGCCAACTGTCAGGTTTTCAGCTAATGGGAATTTTCCTATAAGCTTAGAACAGTAGATCCCTGGCATCAAAATATCCTAAGTATTGCTCTATAGTTACCATTTTTCTTCCCTGCTTATTATCTGGGGGAGGAAAAAATACCCTATCAACACCTGATGATTCATGACCTAAGTCTCAGAACTTTAACTCCAATGCCAGCTAGACAAAAGGATAAGTCATTTTGTTATGACTAATTAGCTACTTATCCATTGAAAACATTGGGCTTATGCTGGGTAGACTTAATTTATGTTATCATTGAAATGTTTATGACAGTTCATTTTTCAGAGTTGAAAGAACATTTTTTAAAACGCAATATGTTAGTCAATAGAATAATTACAAGTTTTGTGCTGTGAAAGCTATGTGGGTTTTTCTTTTTCAACTGTCTCCTGATAATTTCACCATCACTGATTTCCACACACTGGAACCAACAATTTTAACTGTGCCACTTTATCCCCTTTATTCTTAAAGGCCCAATTCTAACCTAGCATCCTTGCTAAAGTCATGACTTTTTGTCACCCAAACCAGGCACTTTTTAAACCACAGTGGAATTTGGTCTGTTAATCCTTGTGGCACTTGCTACCACCTTCCCATCGATACATATCTTGTCCATATTTTTTTCCTAAGGATTCCCAAACATTTGAATATATTTGTTCCTAAGTTAGTTATGAGCTCTTTGAAGGTACAATGGCTTATTTTATCTGACATAGAAACCAATGTATGTTCAATTACAGCCTCTCCTAATATATATTTATTCTTACATGTCCTCTCATGATTTCTTTCCTTATGTTATTTTTAAATAGAAAAGTATATTCCTCACTATCCCTGAATATATAACAAGATCAGGAGTTTCTTTATGAGAGTAATTTAGTTGAAGTTAAGTCCCTTGGACACCCATTATTCCCAACCAAACGCATCAGGACTAGATAAAACTTCTTTAAAAGCGACAAAACATCATAGTTATATTCTTAAGCTTGTTGAATTCCATAAATATGTCTTTAGAATCAAAGTGATGTATATAGGGAACACAAAGGTAAGTATGACGTGATTCCTGCCTTCAAGTAGTTCATTTTAGTTCAAGTAGAGAGTGATCAAATGAGCAAATGCAATATATTTGGTGTTATGAGCTAAATTTGCCCCTCCCTCCAATTCATATGTTGAAGACCTCACCCACAATACCTCAGAGTGTGACTTAATTTGGAGATAGAGTCTTTAAAAGATGAATAAGTTAAAATGAGGTTGTTAGGGTGGGCCTTAATCCAACCTGATTAGTGCCATTATAAGAAGAGAAAATTTGGACATATAAGGAGACACCAGGGAGGTAAGGGCACAGAGAAAGATCCATGTGAAGACACAAAGAGAAAATGGCCATCTGCACACCAAGGAGAGAAGCCTCAGTAGAAACCCAAACTGCCCACACCTTAATCTTGGTCTTCCAGAACAGTGAGCAGTGAATTCCTGTGGTTTAAGCACCCAGTCTGGGGTGTTTTGTTATGGCAGCCTTAGCAAACTAATTCTTACCACTGTAAGTTCCGCAGTGGAACTTACAGCATACAATCCTGTAAGAGCAAATATAAGGAGATCATAATGTAGTGTGTAGTTTTTGAAAAAAAAACTTCCTCTACGTTGTACTACATGTTATCTGGGTACTCCCTGAGGAATATTACTGGTTTTCAGTAGACATTTATCTCTATGGGTATGTGTACATATATAGAAATATACTATAATTCAAACTGGTGATTTCCAAGATAATATGCTAAAGATAGCCAGGAGGCAGAAAGCCCAAATAACTATTAGGTTTGGCTAATGGCATTAAAAATCTGAATGTATGACCAGACTGCACAAATGGAAATTTAGAGAACAGATTAGTGATTGTAAGGTCTTATGTAAAGTTATACCAAAAAATGATGAAAGACTCGTTTTAGAATTCTTTTTGTTGATTAGCTTTGCAATAAACAGGGCTACCTGTTTAAACAGCTACCATAGAATGATATTGTTCAGGCTGTTGCCTGACTTGCATACTAATGCCTTTAATACTTAACACAATTTGTGCCCACTGAAACAAGGGGCAACTCTACTGGTGCAGAAGGTAACCGAGGAATTCCTTCAAGCTCAAGGTAATTTGCCTTAGCCCTAGAACTGAATTTTAGAGAGACTCCAAGGCCCACAAGTATGTATACCTTCATGGGAAAAGGGCAGGGAGATGACATAGGCCTGATGCTGTCCAGTAGTGGAGCAAGGCTTTAAGGTAAATGTCCAGCACAATTAGAAAGAAAGTGAAATCCGCCATCAGCACCCTCTGTGCTCCCTTTGTCTGCCTCCCAAACTCTCTTTGGCATCTGTTCTCCAGGTGCCCATGGCTCTTTGCTGCTGTCTAACTTTGCAGAACTCCTGTGTCTGCCCCCTACTCACTCCCCAGAGTGCTCAAAAGTGTTTGCTAAAAAGTACTTTGCTTTGCCAGAAAATACTTAATCTGATAAAACTAATGTGTAATAAAGTGTTTATGGTAGATATTCATAAGGCACCATTGTAATATAGATATTGCTTTTTAATCCAAAGATGTGACAATTCAGTGATGGTGTAACAGCACCATGAGAGTTTAGATCAGGGGTCACTAACTCGGGGAATAGGTAAAGAGTACGAATGAGTAAGGCAGCGACGTGGGGACTAGTGAACTGGCAACAATGCTCCACCTAAAGGGACACAGTAGCTATTCATCTGTGCATTATTATTGCCAGGCTTGATTGTGGACGACTTTTTCCAAGTGTTGCGGTCTGTTTTGTTGTTTTTGTTTATTTTAAATCTCTCATTTTTAGTAGTAGAAACCATGTAAAACTATTAACTGTAAGTGGGCCAAATAAGTTTATGTACTGTCCAGATCAACCTTATGGGCCACAACTAATCTACAATTGAAGATATTTTGAGACAACTTTTTCTGTCAATGAGAATAACAACAGTCTTTGTTTTCAGCAGAATTTAGTGAACATTTTGTACAAGGATCAAGCAAGTGTAGTAGACAAAAGAGAAGTAAAAAAATTGGATTGTAGTTTTCTATATTCCACTCACCAAATGTGTGACACCATATACGTTACTTGTCCTTTCTGTTTTGTTTTGTTTTGGTTTCGTTTTTCGCGGTATGCAGGCCTCTCACTGTTGTGGCCTCTCCCGTTGTGGAGCACAGGCTCTGGACGCGCAGGCTCAGCGGCCATGGCTCACGGGCCCAGCCGCTCCGCGGCATGTGGGATCTTCCCAGACCGGGGCATGAACCCGTGTCCCCTGCATCGGCAGACAGACTCTCAACCACTGCGCCACCAGGGAAGCCTGTCCTTTCTGAATTTAAACTTTATTTTTTATAAAAGCAAAGTGTTTCCTGTGACTTCGTGTGCTTCTATGATTCTCATTAATATGTCACTGTAAAATTTCTGTTCAAGATGGTTTGTGACCTTTTCTTCATTTATAAAAAATAATCTTATTGAATAGGTTAAATCTTTAAAAATATTAAATATGTCTTTATCTTATTTAGATATTTAAAATATATAATCAGACTCAAAACCAAAATCACTGTCCCAGTGGACCAGTGTCAGAATAAAAGCTGGAGAGAGGATCTAGTGGGGAGGTTACGAAGATTCCCAGGCAAACCACCAACCTAAGACCTGCATCAAAATTTGGGTGTGTAGAAACAACTGAAAAAGCAGTAGATATGGAAAACTAGGTGTTGGAAAAGGATTTAAGAAGAAAGACTTGGAACAATCTTGTAAACTAAAATTTCATACTTCTTGATGAAAATTAAGGTCATGAAAGATAACTTACACATTTTACAAATAGGAAACTTATTTCCTGAGAAATTAGAAATATCATGGCAGTCTGAAATTTAAACATACTTTATATATTAACAGAGATAGAAATAAACCTTATTCATTAAAAAATAACAATTTTGAGTGGATAAAAGCATGTGGCTATGAATCAAAAACAAAAAAGAATCAATTTGAAATCCTGGGAATAAAAAATATTTTGATATTGAAATAAAAACGTCAATAAACAAAAGAATAAATTAGAGGGATGAAGAGATAATTAATAAACCGAATGATATTACTGAAGGCAATGCACAGAGATAAAAAATGTGTTAAACTCTTGAGCGTAGAGTTAAGAGACATGGAAACCAGAATGAGAAGTGCCCACATATGCATAAAAGGGGTTCTAGATTTTGGAAAAGATGAGTTGATAAGAAGGCAATATTAAAAGGAACATGTTTTTGGCATTTTTCAGAATTTTAAAAAGATGTTTCCTCAGATAGAAAGCGAATATCAAATGCCAAGAAGAATAAATAAAATAAATCTACATCTAAACACACTGCAATAACATTTCAGAACATCAAAGAGGAAAACAAAAAAACTAGTAAAAGTTATCTCTCAAATAGTATTTCCCAACAAAGAAATTTTACCTATATGAAAAGGGCAATTAGATTGACAGCAGACTTCTCAATAGTAACAACAAATGTTGAGGGGAAATAGCAGTCAATCTAGAATTTCATAGGCAGTTCAAATTTCTCATGACAAAATCAAGACATTTCAGACATAGAGGGAATAATGGATTTTAATACCCAGAGAACACCACTAAAAAGAATCATTAGAGAAGTACTTCATTGAGAATCATGATCCCAAACGGAGAAATGCAAGGAGCAAAGGTAAATGAAATTATTTATTTTAAAAAATATAAATAGTTACTATGGACAATTACTTTTTTTTTTTTGCTTTTAAAAAATTATAATTAACATTCTAGATGTGGAAGATGGCATGGGGGAGAGTTCAGATGGTAGTTGCTAAGTTCCATGTCTTTCTCTGGTAGAGGATAGGAATACTGAATATTTTAGACTTAGAAATGTAAAATATTGAAAGAATAAGAAAACTTTTTTTGTATTATGTTAAACTATTTTTTAAAGATTCTTCTAAATTCAATTTTTAAGTATCTATAAATAAAGACAAAGTTTAACATACTTTAGTTGAATTATAAATTTTTCACGAAAAGAGGCCAGTGATGTAACTGAAAGTAGTATTTTATTACTTAGTAGTAAAAGTGGCACAAGGACATGATCATTATTAGAGCAAGATTCTTCTATCACCTATTCAGAAAATATTCAAGAACAGATAGGCCTTATATTCAGATAAAACTATGCTCCCCCAAACCCAAACACCTGGGTAAACATAGGCAGATTTCTTAATCTTTCTGATGCTCAGTTAACTTATCTGTTATAAGGAGTAATAACATCCACCTGCATGGTTGTGCGGTGAAGATTTGAGCTAAGGTTTGTAAAGAGCTTGGCACATGGTAAGCATTCAATAAGGGGAGACAAGTTCTATTTTTTACTTAACAACAAATAGGAATCAAATAACACTGGTGAATGAATGGGACATGAGTGTAATCTCAACATTCATGTACTCACTGGACTGCAGAAAGAAAAAGGATGAGAATTAAATGCAAAGTGAACCATCAATATACAAACAATTCCTAAATTGTGTCTCAAGTATAGAATGAGCACATGATTTACAGAAAAAGTAATGTAGAAAGAATAAATATGTTCCAGAGTAAAATGCTTTTTACTTTTGTCCTTTTTCTTAAGTCTTCAGGCCAAATGGATTGGCAAATGTGACCTCAGATCACTATTTTTTAAAAAGTTAAATTGGGACCCATGGGAACTGAGTCAGCAGAGCTGTAAACCTTAGAAATGGGTTTTTTAATGAAATTTTTGACAGACTTTTGCTTATGGTCATAGAACCAGATGTCCTTGCAGCTGGCTTTCAGACATTCTTCTACCTCATAAACAATCTCTAATTCCTGTCACAGTGACTGTTTTCTCAATTATGTTTTGCTGATATTCTTGTTTCCCAAAGGATTATTGAGAGAATTTTAGCAAAGCCTCTGAAGGAGTAATTGGAAGGCAGACATTTTCCAATAGCTTCATTATGGACAAGAAAAATAAAATAACTTGATAAAAATACTCTCTTGGGCAAAGATGAGGACCAATGGAAGGGTTAAAAACAAACTGAATCTATAATGAAAAGCAGGATTTCACAGTGTAGAGCTGTTCATTTTTTTTTTTTTTTTTTGATGCTCTTCAGAAATATTTATTGAGTATTAGGAACCATTCTGGGTTCTGGGATTCAAATTCAGTCCAACTGATTCCAGAGGCATGCTTTTAACCATATAAGGTAATAGTGCACATACGTTTTAAAATTCATGGCCAAATGATTTCTTCAGCTAAATGTGGAATGTATTTTGTGGAAGATAACCCTTCTGATACAGTTGAAAGTTCAGTGAGTAGAGGATTAAGTTTGCCTTTATATGAATCTAGACAAATTCCCAGAATGTATAATACAACCAGAGAGCAGGTAGAACTGTTAGAGTTCATTAATTGCCACACTCTGTGTAAATTTGTCTGAATTCCACTTTTTTTAAACATATTTATTGGAGTATAATTGCTTTACAATGGTGTTAGTTTCTGCTTTATGACAAAGTGAATCACCTATACATACACATATATCCCGATATCTCTCATGTCTCCCTCCCTCCCACCCTCCCTATCCCAACACTTTAGGTGGTCACAAAGCACCGAGCTGATCTCCCTGTGCAAAGTGGCTGCTTCCACTAGCTATCTATTTTACATTTGGTAGCATATATACGTGCATGCCACTCTCTCACTTCGTCCCAGCTTCCCCTTCCCCCTCCCAGTGTCCTCAAGTCCATTCTCTAATAGGTGTGTGTCTTTATTCCCATCTTGCCCCTAGGTTCTCCAAAACCATTTTTTTTTTTTTGGTTCCATATATATATGTTAGCATATTTATTTTTCTCTTTCTAACTTACTTCACTCTGTATGACAGACTCTAAGTCCATACACCTCACTACAAATAACTAAATTTCGTTTCTTTTTCTGGCTGAGTAATATTCCATTGTATATATGTGCCATATCTTCTTGATCCATTCATCTGCTGATGGACACTTAGGTTGCTTCCATGTCCTGGCTATTGTAAATAGAGCTTCAATGAACATTGTGGTACATGACTCTTTTTGAATTATGGTATTCTCAGGGTATATGCCCAGTAGTGGGATTGCTGGGTCGTATGGTAGCTCTATTTTTAGTTTTTTTTGTTTTTTGGGTTTTTTTTTTTTTGTGGTACGCAGGCCTCTCACTGTTGTGGCCTCTCCCGCTGTGGAGCACAGCCTCCAGACATGCAGGCTCAGTGGCCATGGCTCACGGGCCCAGCCACTCCGCGGCATGTGGGATCTTCCCAGAACGGGGCACAAACCCATGTCCCCTGCATCGGGAGGCGGACTCTCAACCACTGCGCCACCAGGGAAGCCCCTATTTTTAGTTTTTTAAGGAACCTCCATACTGTTCTCCATAGTGGCTGTATCAATTTACATTCCTACCAAAAGTGCAAGAGGGTTCCCGTTTCTCCACACCCTCTCCAGCATTTGTTGTTTGTAGATTTTTTAATGATGGCCATTCTGACTGGTGTGAGATGGTATCTCACTGTACTTTTGATTTGCGTTTCTCTAATGATTAATGATGCTGAGCATTCTTTCATGTGTTTGTTGGCAATCTGTATATCTTCTTTGGAGAAAGGTCTGTTTAGGTGTTCTGCCCATTTTTGGATTGGGTTGTTTGTTTTTTTGATATTGAGCTGCATGTCCTGCTTGTACATTTTGGAGATTAATTCTTTGTCAGTTGCTTCATTTGCAATATTTTCTCCCATTCTGAGGGTTGTCTTTTCGTCTTGTTTATGGTTTCCTTTGCTGCACAAAAGCTTTTAAGTATCATTAGGTCCCATTTGTTTATTTTTGTTTTTATTGCTATTTCTGTAGGAGGTGGGTCAAAAAGGATCTGGCTGTGATTTATGTCATAGAGTGTTCTGCCTATGTTTTCCTCTAAGAGTTTATAGTGTCTGGGCTTACATTTACGTCTTTAATCCATTTTGTGTTTATTTTTGTGTATGGTGTTAGGGAGTATACTAATTTCATTCTTTTACATGTAGCTATCCAGTTTTCACAACACCATTTATTGAAGAAGCTGTCTTTTCTCCATTGTATATTCTTGCCTCCTGTATCAAAAATAAGATGACCATATGTGCATGGGTTTATCTCCGGGCTTTCTATCCTGTTCCATTGATCTATATTTCTTTTTTTGTGCCAGTACCAGGGTATCTTGATTACTGTAGCTTTGTAGTATAGTCTGAAGTCAGGGAGCCTGATTCCTCAAGCTATGGTTTTATTTCTCAAGATTGCTTTGGCCATTCGGGGTCTTTTGTGTTTCCATACATATTGTGAAATTTTTTGTTCTAGTTCTGTGAAAAATGCCAGTGGTAGTTTGATAGGGATTGCATTGAATCTGTAGATTGCTTTGGGTAGTATAGTGATTTTCACAACGTTGATTCTTCTAATCAAATAACATGGTATATCTCTCCATCTGTTTGTATCATCTTTAATTTCCTTCATCAGTGTCTTACAGTTTTCTGCGTACAGGTCTTTTTTCTCCTTAGGTAGGTTTATTCCAAGGTATTTTATTGTTTTTGTTGCAATGGTAGATGGGAGTGTTTCCTTAATTTCTCTTTCAGATTTTTCATTAGTGTATAGGAATGCCAGAGATTTCTGTGCATTAGTTTTGTATGCTGCTACTCTACCAAATTCATTGATTAGCTCTAGTCATTTTCTGGTAGCATCTTTAGAATTTTCTATAAATAGTATCATGTCATCTGGAAACGGTGACAGATTTACTTCTTCTTTTCTGAATTGGATTCCTTTTATGTCTTTTTCTTCTCTGATTGCTGTGGCTAAAATTTCCAAAACTATGTTGAATAATAATGGTGAGAGTGGGCAACTGCGTCTTGTTGTTAATCTTAGTGGAAATGATTTCAGCTTTTCACCATTGAGGACCATATTGGCTGTGGGTTTGTCATATATGGCCTTTAGTATGTTGAGGTAAGTTCCTCTATGCCTAATTTCTGGAGGGTTTTTATCATAAATGGGTATTGAATTTTGTCAAAAGCTTTTGCTGCATCTATTGAGATGATGATATGGTTTTTCTCCTGCAATCTGTTAATATGGTGTATCACATTGATTGATTTGCATATATTGAAGAATCCTTGCATTCCTGGGATAAACCCCACTTGATCATGGTGTATGATCCTTTTTATATGCTGTTGGATTCTGTCTGCTAGTATTTTGTTGAGGATGTTTTCATCTATATTCCTCAGTGATATTGACCTGTACTTTTCTTTCTTTGTGACATCTTTGTCTGGTTTTGGTATCAGGGTGATGGTGGCCTCGTAGAATGAGTTTGGGAGTGTTCCTCCCTCTGCTATATTTTGGAAGAGTTTGAGAAGGATGGGCATTAGCTCTTCTCTAAATGTTTCACAGAATTCGCCTATGAAGCCATCTGGTCCTGGGCTTTTGGTGTTGGAAAATTTTTAATCACTGTGTCAATTTCAGTGCTTGTGAATTGTCTTTTTATGTTTTTTATTTCTTTCTGGTTCAGTCTCGGAAGGTTGTGCTTTTCTAAGAATTTGTCCATCTCTTCCAGGTTGTCCATTGTTTTGGCATATAGTTGCTTGTAGTAATCTCTCATGATCCTTTGTATTTCTGCAGTGTCAGTTGTTACTTCTCTTTTTCATTTCTATTTTTCTGAGTCTTCTCCCTTTTTTTCTTGATGAGTCTGGCTAATGGTTTATCAATTTTTTTATCTTCTCAAAGAACCAGCTTTTAGTTTTATTGATCTTTGCACTGTTTCCTTCATTTTTCATTTATTTCTGATCTCATCTTTATGATTTCTATCCTTCTGCTAACATTGGGGGTTTTTTTCCTCTTCTTTCTCTAATTGCTTTAGGTGTAAGGTTAGGTTGTTTATTTGAGATGTTTCTTAAGGTAGGATTGTATTGCTATAAACTTCCCTCTTAGAACTGCCTTTGCTGCATCCCATCGGTTTTGGGTAATCGTGTTTCATTGTCATTTGTTTCTAGGTATTTTTTTATTTCCTCTTTGATTTCTTCAGTGATCTATTGGTTATTAAGTAGTGTACTGTTTAGCCTCCATGTGTTTGTATATTTTACAGATTTTTTTTTCCTGTAATTGATATCTAGTCTCATAGCATTGTGGTCGGAAAAGATACTTGATACGATTTCAATTTTCTTAAATTTACCAAGGTTTGATTTGTGACCGAAGATATGATCTATCCTGGAGCATGTTCCATGAGCACTTGACCAGAAATTGTATTCTTTTGTTTTGGGATGGAATGTCCTATAAATATCAATTAAGTCCATCTTGTTTAATGTATCATTTAAAGCTTGTTTTTCCTTATTTATTTTCATTTTGGATGATTTGTCCATTGGTGAAAGTGGGGTGTTAAAGTCCCCTACTATGAATGTGTTACTGTCAATTTCCCCTTCTATGGATGTTAGCATTTGCATTATATTGAGGTGCTCCTATGTTGCGTGCATAAATATTTGCAACTGTTATACCTTCTTCTTGGATTGATCCCTTGATCATTACGTAGTGTCTGTCTTTGCCTCTTGTAATAGTCTTTATTTTAAAGTCTGTTTTGTCTGATATGAGAATTGCTACTCCAGCTTTCTTTTGATTTCCCTGTGCATGGAATATCTTTTCCCATCCCCTCACTTTCAGCCTGTATGTGTCCCTAGATCTGAATTGGGTCTCTTGTAGACAGCATATATACAGGTCTTGTTTATGTATCCATTCAGCCAGTCTATGCCTTTTGGTGGGAGCATTTAATCCATTTACATTTAAGGTAATTATTGATATGTATGTTCCTACTACCATTTTGTTAATTGTTTTCATTTGTTATTGTAGGTCTTTTCCTTCTCTTTTGTTTCCTGCCTATATAAGTCCCCTTAGCATTTGTTGTAAAGTTGGTTTGGAGGTGCTGAATTCTCTTAGCTTTTGTCTGTCTCTAAAGGTTTTAATTTCTCCGTCGAATCTGAATGAGATCCCTGCTGGGTAGAGTGATGCTGGTTGTAGCTTTCTTCCTTCCATCACTTTAAATATGTCCTGCCACCCGCTTCTGGCTTGCAGAGTTTCTGCTGAAAGATCTGCTGTTAAACTTATGGGGATTTTCTTGTATGTTATTTGTTGTTTTTCCCTTGGTGCTTTTAATATTTTTTCTTTGTATTTAATTTTTTGATAGTTTAATATGTGTCTTGGCATGTTTCTCCTTGGATTTATCCTGCATGTGACTCTCTGAGGCTCCTAGACTTGACTATTTCCTTTCCCATATTAGGGAAGTTTTCAATTATAATCGCTTCAAATATTTTCTCAATCCCTTTCTTTATTTCTTCTTCTTCTGGTACCCCCTATAATTCGAATGTTGGTGCGTTTAATGTTGTCCCAGAGGTCTCTGAGACTGTCCTCAATTCTTTTTTTTATTCTGCTCTGTGTTAGTTTACTTCCACTATTTTATCTTCCAGGTAACTTATCTGTTCTCCTGCCTCATTAATTCTGCTATTGTCCTTCTAGAGAATTTTTAATTTTATTTATTGTGTTGTTCATCATTGTTTGTTTGCACTTTAGTTCTTTTAGGTCCTTGTTAAACGTATCTTATATTTTCTCCATTCTATTTCCAAGATTTTGGATCATCTTTACTCTCATTGCTCTGAATTCTTTTTCAGGTAGACTGCCTATTTCATTTTTTTGGTCTGGTGTGTTTTTAGCTGGCTCCCTCATCTCCTGTGTGTTTCTCTGTCTTCTCATTTTGCTTAACATACTGCGTTAGTGGCCTCCTTTTCATAGGCTACAGGTTCGTAGTTCTTGTTGTTTTTGGTGTTTGCCCCCAGTGGCTAAGGTTGTTTCAGTGGGTTTTCAGTAGGCTTCCTGGTGGAGGGGACTAGTGCCTGTGTTCTGGTGGATGAGGCTGGATCTTGGCCTTCTGGTGGGCAGGTCTGCTTCTGGTGGTGTGTTTTGTGGTGTCTGTAACCTTATTATGATTTCAGGCAGCCTTTCTGCCAATGGGTGGGGTTGTGTTCCTGTCTTGCTAGTTGTTTGGCATAGGGTGTCCAGCACTGTAGCTTGCTGGTTGTTGAGTGGTGTTGGGTCTTGGTGGTGAGATGGAGACCTCTGGGAGATTTTCGCCATTTGATATTACAAGGAGCCGGGAGGTCTCTGGTGGACGAGTGTCCTGAACTCGGCTCTCCCACCTCACAGGCACAGGCCTGACACCTGGCTGAAGCACCAAGACCCTGTCATCCACACCGCTCAGAATAAAAGAGAAAAAAAGAAAAAAGGAAAGAAACATAAAATAAATTACAGTTATTAAAATTTAAAAAATTATTAAAAATTAAAAATAAATAAGAAAGAGGAGAGCAACCAAACCAAAAAATAAATCCACCAATGATAACAAGATAACAAGTGCTAAAAAACTATACAAAAAAAAGAAAAAACAACGAACAGAGAGAACCCTAGGACAAATGGTGAAATCAAAGCTATACAGAGAAAATCACATACAGAAGCATATACATACACACTCACAAAAAGAGAAAAAGGAAAAAATATATACATCATTCCTCCAAAGACCACCTCCTCAATTTGGGATGATTCGTTGTCTATTCAGGCATTCCACAGATGCAGGGTACATCAAGTTGATTTTGGAGACTTAATCCGCTGCTCCTGAGGCTGCTGGGAGAGATTTCCCTTTGTCTTCTTTGTTCGCACAGCTCCTGGGGTTCAGCTTTGGATCTGGCCCCGCCTCTGTGTGTAGGTCGCCTGAGGGCATCTATTCCCACTCTGACAGGATGGTGTTAAAGGAGCAGCTGATTCGGGGGTTCTGGCTCACTCAGGCCGGGAGGAGGGAGGGGTACGGATGCGGGGCAAGCCTGCAGTGGCAGAGGCCGGCGTGACGTTGCACCAGCCTGAGGCACGTTGTGTGTTCTTCCGGGGAAGTTGTCCCTGGATCACGCGACCCTGGCACTGGCGGGCTGCACAGGCTCTTGGGAGGGGAGGTGTGGAGAGTGACCTGTGCTTGCACACAGGCTTCTTGCTGGCAGCAGCAGCAGCCTGAGCGTCTCATGCCCGTCTCTGTGGTCCGCAATGATGGCCGTGGCTCGCGGCCATCTCTGGAGCTCATTTAGGCAGTGCTCTGAATCCCCTCTCCTGGCGCACTTCTGGGAGGTTTGAGGTTTTCTGCCAGCATTCAGTAGGTGTTCTGTAGTAGTTGTTCCACATGTAGATGTATTTCTGATGTATTTGTGGGGAGGAAGGTGATCTCCACGTCTTACTCTTCTGCCATCTTGAAGGTCTCTCTCTAGAGCTGTTAATATTTTAAGATAAACAGTGTGTTCACTTTCTGATGCTTGCATCAGAACTCTCAAATGTGTCTTTATCTCTGTAATTTATTGTGTTTTCAAAATTACCAGTTGCGGATTTTATGGTTTCAAAGTGATTAATACCAGAGATTTGCTTTTTCATTAATCTGATGATATATTTTGTATGTCAATGTGTCATGTAAATATAGAGAATCTTGTTGAGGATTCAGCAGCATAAAATTAGAGGAAGCCTCATATGGCACAGATGTTCCTGTGAGAGCACTGTTACTTTTTTCTTCTTAACATAATCATAGAAGAGTGTGGATGTTCTGGTCAGGAACACGGTGATAAGATTCCAATTATAACCAGATTTTTTATATAAGCAAAATATGGTTCATGATAAGACTGAAAACATTCAAATACTGAAAGTAATATTTAGATGAAATGATATAGTGATTGGAGCTGAGGGAAGTAGAAATAGTCTCACATGAAATATTAGCCACTTTAATGCTATGTAATGAGTACATGGGGTGTACTATACTATTCTATTTTTGTGTCTGTTTGAAATGTTCCTTACTATAGAAGTCTTAATATGATGTTCAGAATGTTTTCAATAACAGTAGAATAAAAAAAAATACAAAGCGGGTCACAAAATGATAAATGCAATGTAAACTTGATGTATAAAATATAGAGAGGAAAGAATTAAAACAGTTCAAGATATAAATAATAATTGACTATTGAATGTGAAATAATATTTTTTCTATATATTTCTAAGTTTTATGAAATTAATCTTAAGCACGAGATATAATTGGAAGCATTGAAAAAATTTAGTTTGCCTATTACTCATAAGAAAGAACTGGAAGAAAGTACGTATTGATACTAAAGTCAATATTAAAAAAAAAAACATATGAAGCAGAAACTTCCTTAATCATGTTACTACCATACAGTAGAGTGTAAAAGACAATCTTTGTTCAAAACAGAGCTGTGGGGATTCAGGTTTAGCCTTGTGGTTTAGCCTTTGAACCCTGGATTGAGTTTAGCCACTTTCAGTCTTTGTGACTATGGACAATTTACTTAATCCAAGTTTTCATTTCCTCACAATTGCAAACATACAATAGTACAATTATGCAACTGGACAAACAATAATATGACATACTTCATTGGGCTTTATGAGGAAGAAATGAGATAATCTGGCAAAGCACTTATTCCAGGGTCTCAAAAATGTTAACTAACAGTCACAGCACGGCCTTGTCAGTGGCTCTCTAGTATTTCATTCATACAATTTAATGTCCTCTTATTTTACTTTCTTTTGATGTAAAGTTAATCAGTATAACTGTTGGTAAGATTCTTTAATGCCTATGACACTTTGATGTGGTGAAGAAGGAATGCTAACCATTGTTTGCAATGTAATTAATGATCAGTCTATTAAAGTTTGCTATATAAAATCAGTTTGATGTAGAAAAATAATTTATTAAGATATTGAGAAAATTTTAGAAAGAATCTCTGGGGAAAAAGTCTCATGTAGTTAATGTGGTAGATTAAAGATAGTTGCAAATTCCTTGTACTTATTCCACTGAGATGTGGAGTCTAATCCCTTCCCCTTGAATGTCAACTTGCCTTAGTGTCTTGATGACCAGTGATACTGTGGGGCTTCCAAAGCTGGATGATAAGAAGCCTTGACACTTCTGTCCAAGTCTCTTGGAATATTCACTCTTGGAACCCAGACACCATGCAGTGAGAAACCTAAGCTATATGGAGAGGCCACATATAGATGCTCCAGTTTCAGTATCAACTCTAATTGAGTTCCTGGCTACTACTACTAGTCATGTGAGTAAGCCTTCTTGGATGTCCAAACCAGTTGAGCCTTCAGAAAACACTAACATCTGCATCCATTTGATGGCAATATAAGAGATCCCATGGAAGAACTAACCAGCCTGAGCTAAGTCAACCCACAGAACTCCAAGAGATAATAAGAAATTTTTGTTTTAAGCCACTAAATTTGGGGGTTGTTTTGCCATGCAACAATAAAATACTTATTTAATTAAATTCTATTTTTAAGGATAAAAGCAAAGATGTTATAACAAAGAGACCTGAAAATGCAATGGCTTAAATTAAGACACATGTGTATTTCTTTCTTATATAAAATTCCACCCTTTCTAGCTGGTAGGGCAGCTCTTCCATAAGGCCATTCAGGAAGGGAAGTTCCTGCTATCTTGCCCTAGGCCTAGAGTATTGTCCATTCCTCTATAACAGAACTTGGGTCACTGCACATCTGTGTCCCCACCTGCAGGGAGAAAGAGGAAGTCCATAGTAAGCAGCTTGTCCTTAAGCTGAACATGATCCATAAATTGCAAACACAAATGTGTTCATATGCTTTTGACCCAAATTTAATCACATGGCCCCATTTAGCTGCAAGGAAGATTGAAAATGTTTGTATTTTACATCTGGGAAGCCATGTGCCAGCTTAAAATCTGAGGATTCTTTTATTAAAAAAAAAAGAAGAAAGTGAGAATAGATACTGAGGAAGGCTAGCAGTTTCCACTAACTATGTCTGAAAAAAAAAAAAGTGGAAATTTAACCAGTTTAAAAGTGGAAATGACCAGCTTTCTTAAACACTTAAAAGAGGAGGCAAAACATATACAAATATGAAAGCTACAAAATGCATTACTTTTTAAAACTATCAGTGCTGTGGGTTTTCTCCTCATTATTTCTACCCTTATAATTTTCAGTCTGTTTACAATAATAAGTATTTCAATACTGTTCTGGATTATAACAATTTTACAAGACTTCTCCCAGTCCCCAACACGCACACAATTATATTGTCTATAACCCACTAAGGGTATATGACTTGTGTTACCAAGCAGTCAATTCGTGGTCACCTCATAGGATCACAGTGATGCAAACCTGAGTGACTAATGATGAGTCTGAGTACTGGTGCTTTTCTTTGAAATCATGTTTTTAAAGTTTCATTTGGCCTATGTTACAAAATCCATTCTCTTGCTATTCCCTATATTACCCCAATGCACTAGCATTATGAGAAACATTTGTCTCTAATAGGATAGTAACATAATATTGTGTTGACCCAAAGGCAACAGATTTCAGATATCAAAATGAGGTGGAAAACAGATTGCCATACAGATATTTCAAAAAAGATGGTCCAAGGAGAACAAGTTAGAGACCTTGCCCAGATGGGGAACATAAAAATTGTTCAGAAACTGAGGACCGAAAAGAGTTGTGAGCTGTGTAAGGAGAAGTTCTTGAGCGACGCGGCCAAGAGTGGGGCTTGAGGGCTCTTCTCCCTTCACCGCAAGGCGAGAGAGAGGGGTTTCACTGGGATTTCTCAGAGAAGTTGCTGCGTGCTATCTGTAGCTAGGGGGTGTTGAAGTTTACTGTTAAACCTGTCAGAAAATGTACAAGAAAGCAGAGGCCTACACGACCTACTGCCAAACCAGAGTGGAATATGAGAAAAGGATTCGAGCATAAGCCAAGAAGTTTGCTCCCTCATAAGTAGCGACCTGTGGCATCGTAAAAAGGAAGGGATTGGTGTGGCAAGAACTTGTTTACAAAATTTTTGCAAATCTAACGTTGCTCTCTACAATTACTGGTCACCTGGGGAGGGCTGGGCAGGCACCATTTTCCATTTCCGCCACTGGTACAGTCTTGGTTCACTGAATCGCCCAGTTTTTCATACAGGGTCTCTTCCTTCACTCTTTTGTATTTCTGATTGTTAGGTAAAACTTGCATAGAAGCTCTAGAAGAAGAAGCAAAGGAGAAAGCAAAGGTGGCTGCATTGGGCAGTCCTTACTCCCTACGTTTTCAAGGCAAGGATGGATAACTACTTCCCATGAACCAGATGTGGAGCCACATAGGTAAGGATAAACAGATCTGGAGCCATTTTAAATGCTGCCTAAGAGGTCACCTTGGAGTGACAATGGGACCCTGAAGGAGAGAATCTCTGTTTATTGGGCCACCAGAAAAGCAGGGTTAAGGGTAGGGGAAGTAGCCAGCTGGAGGAACATGGGTAGCCAACATCATACACCATGATTCTCACCATAAGCCTTGGAGGAACTCACAAAAGCATTCAATACCAATGAGGAAAAAAACCACCCACAACCTGCTTTAAGGATCTGACATGCCTAGGAATTGTATAGCCATTTTATAGAGTACCCGCAGATAAAACCTTTCACAACCCTATTTATACAGCTAGAAATTCAATCTACATTTTATAAATTAGTATGTACTTAATAAAAGATACAAGATACTCACATCTGTTAAAACTCTTCTGCTCACTAAAAATAAGTTTTAGATTAAGTATATCCTAATATGGTCACTCTTCTTTTATAGTATAACAACCCTGCAACATGTTCTACCTATTAATTTTTATCTTTTAGGCATCATTATGATTCATATCACAACCTCAACTTTCCATTTAACTATAATTATGATTCTGCTAGAGGTGTTTGATCATCACAAACTGAACTAGAAGCACTTTAAGCTAACTCTATTACCTTTTTGTATGCTGAGATTTTTTTGAAAGCACACTTGATTTCTAGCAAAACCAAGATTTTCAAACCCATATTGACTTTTCCCTACCCCAAGACATGGAATCAGCTACTTTTCGAAGATACTTAATGCCTACAAATGGAGAATAGTATTAGAGGTCAGATATATGAAGAATCCATATGTGGTTGCTCCCACTGAACATTAGTGATGGTCAGGATGATACTATTAGTGGACCACATGGGTCACAACACTGAAAAGAGATATTTTAAAATCATGAATTAAAACTAATATATGCAAATGTAATACTAACATTATTACATCCTTTTCAAATTTTTTCCAATATAAAAACTTCCAATTTATTTTCTTTAAAACATACTCATATAATTTTTTAGTCTCTCCCTTGAACTGTATTTCTCAGTTATAATCCATTTATATCTCACTGATCACCATCCTGTGGTCACTTTATTGACACGTTAACATGGGAATATTGTAACTGCTGTACTGGAATCTGATTCTCAGACTCTGGAGCCTGACCTCTGATGTTATACCTGGTAGAGACTAAAGTCTTCCCCCACGAGAAGTTTAAAATAAATGAGGGAAACAAGACAAATATTTCAAAACAAATCACCCAGTAACAAAATGCTAAAAAATGTGCAGTATGATGTAACACAATATGTGAGTTGGCTCTCCCCACTGCTGAGCACAAATGTGTCACATTTCCAGTAAGACCTCATACTCAATCTATTTTGCCCCCAACTATGAGTAGGAGTCATTTCAGTTGTTTTCTGAAAATCCTCTCTTCCAAGTCCTCTCCTTTAGCAGTTTGGCAGAACTTTATATATATGATCAGAATTGCTGCCCAAAGGTCTTCTATCTACTACTCTTAGGATCTTCTATTGGGAAAGCAGACAAGGAATCCTGTAGATATAATGAAATAACAAGGAGACTCACAAAGTATTATGGGTGCAGAGAGGACGGCCAACCAATGCATTTACAGGTTACTGCTCAAGGTTACTTGCCAGAAGGTAGGACTCTGAAACTGAATCTACACAACAAGTGGAGATTATTCCAGAGAATAGGGATAGAGAGTGTATTTTAAGCAAGGGAAAGTATGGACAAAGGCCTGGAGGAAGTGGTAGTGAAGAACAATTTTGACTGTAGCTTTGACAGGAAAGAGAGAGATTCTGGATGGAGAGAAGAGATAAGTCTAAGAAATGGGAAGAGAAAGGTTTGAGAAGGCCTCCATGAAGGGCCTTCAGAAGCATTACTCTGGGTGTAGTGTGGAAATGTGTTTGGAGAGTGACAAGATCCAAGGCAGGGAGACTGGAGTTAGAGAGCTGTTCTAGAATTGGAGAAACAATGGAGGTAAAACTAAGGTGGTGGTGTGGTAATTGCAAAAAGCAGAGCAATTTGAGACCTTATTAAGGAGCACAATGAACAGAATTTGATGGAATAATTAAGGAACAGAATTCAGGACAGCCTTCAGGCTGTTGTTTTGGGAAAGTGGGCATATGAATTTTTCTGTTTACAAAAATGGAAAAACTCAGAGGAGGAGCACGATGGGATTGAATGAGGGTGTGCATAGCACATCCAAGGGGAGATTTCTGTATGCAATAGATGGATCTAAGGGGAGGGTTCTGAGCTAGAGATATGGACTAGGTAGTCAGAAGCATGTAGCCTATGAGAGCAGGATTGCCAAAAGATAGTATATAGAGTGAGGAAATCAGAGGAGTAAGGAAAGGAGAGAAGAGGAGAGTCTAAGACAAAATTCTGAGCAACATTTATTTAAGGGAAGGTCATACAGAAAATAAACCACCAAGTTTAACCAAGGAAGTCAAGGGGAAACCAATAGTATGAAGTAACTGGAGGCAATGAAAAAATGTCCTTGTTGAAGGAAGAAGTGACCAACAACGTCTAATAGTTTTACAAATTAAATTTCGGAAAGACACTACCATAAATTAGGAAACTCTAGGAGTCTTTAAAGTCAGTAGAGATGAGAGAGACAAAGAAGGTTAAGGTGTGGATAAATATTCTAAATATAACGTGCAATGTCTAGGAACAATTATTACATTGTTTATTGTTAAAGGAGGTAAAGTTTTCAACACAAGTGTTTTTTAAAATTTATTTATTTTATTTATTTATTTTTGGCTGCTTTGGGTCTTCTTTGGTGTGCATGGGCCTTCCCTATTGTGGCGAGGGGGGTTACTCTTCATTACAGTGCACGGACTTCTCATTGCGGTGGCTTCTCTTGTTGCAGAGCACAGGCTCTAGGCGTGCAGGCTTCAGTAGTTGTGGCTCTCAGGCTCTAGAGCACAGGCTCAGTAGTTGTGGCACATGGGCTTAGTTGCTCCGTGGCATGTGGTATCTTCCCAGACCAGGGCTCGAACCCGTGTCCCCTGCATTGGCAGGCAGATTCTTAACCACTGCAGCACCAGGGAAGCCCAACATAAGTGGTTTAAAATGCAACAATGTGTTTCGCAATCACTGGCAATCCCACTGTTTGGCATGTTGGCTGGTTAGTGATGCAGTACATCCCAAAGGAAGACAGAGTTCATTTTATTGACAAGACTTTCCACAGTGTCTTAATCCATTTAATTAAACAGAAACTAGGTTTCCTTAACTGTGTTTAAGGTTAACCACCATTTTAAACCCTTCTTATAAATTCTCAAAAGCCCACTGACCCACATTGCTCCTGTAAATTTGAAATTGAAATTAAAAGAATTATTTTGAGTTAAAATTTCTAACTTTTAACATTATCCCCCATTTAAGCATGTCTTTTCCTAATTTCTGTGAAAAATGACACGTTTGAATCACATTGCTTACCTGTGTATAGAGTGAGTTTTTGGTGGTGGCAGGTGATATTAATCAATGTTAAAAAGGAATAAAAGGGCCTCAGATGCAACATAAATAGGAAATGATCAAATGCATCTACCCACATTTTTGCACTACCTCACCTCCTTACCAATTGTTCCAAAGGCAATTAGTCTAACAGAAAAGCCACTTCAAGGCTAAAATATCAAAGAACAAGTAACTAGTACAATAAAAGTTATTAAAGGTATTGAAATGATAGTGCTTTATTACTTCACAGATTATTAAACAGCTATTCAATATTTTTTTTCTAAAATCACCATTAAAATTAGTCATTAGAACCCTCAAGAAGCAAAGCCATCAAACTTCAGAAAGAACGATTTTCCATGGTTAGGTTTCCAAGTGAAAAGAATCAGTGATTCTTTGTGAAATGTGTATTTCCATGGAAATAAACCGCCATGTTTGGTTGGCATGTATGATATACAGGGCCCACTGTAAATTCTTCTCAATAAGAAGATACTCAGAATTTTCTAAAAAAGTGTTTTGCTTATCTGGTAAACTTTCTGGATACTATTAATAGCAGTTAGAATAAAGAAACCCCAAGATCAATCATAAACACCATTTAGCTGATAGTGCTATGAACTAGGCAATTTTCCAAAATTTAATGAACAAAGCAGGGATCACAAATTCAGATACCTGCAGGAAACAGGAGGTTAGTCATCAACTGAGGAGAGGACCAAGTACTTCAATGCAAGCAGGATGATCAACAAAAGAACTCAGTACTGGGGATCTATATAATAAGGAGTGGCAGAGATTAAGTAAAGTAACATTATCTCAGTTTTCAATACAAATAATATTTTAATGCAATATATTTTTTTAAAAATCCAAATGAATGCAAAACAAGCCAGGATGAACAAAATATCAAAAGGCTAAATACAGAATTAGTAATAATGCCCTGCAGAGCCATGCTGAAACCTGAGGCAAAGGGAAAAATCGGTAAAACTGATTCTGTCATCAAAAATATTTGCTCCATATGAATGATTATAGCAGAATCAATTGTGCATGCATATATATATATATTTACAAAGCTATACTAATTTTATGATAGTCATTTATCTTGCAATTCAATGCCATTTTTTGGTACTTCATGAGAACTGATATTTTCAAAGGATAGCTAAAATGATGCTTTCGTTACTATCAAGGTTAGGGAGTCCAAAAGGAGAATCAATTCAACAACTTGTCTTTGAAGTTGTTTAATTATGTAGTATGATTCCTGCTTATTAGATACATCACCTGGGATTCATTTAGAGGTTTGCATCAAGAAATAATTCAGTAAGTTTATTGTTTTGCCCTATGAAATTACATGATATTTCTTCCCAAACAGGCAAAAAAAAAGAGGTGGTCATTAAACTTAATCTTCTAATATATACCCATTAAAACGCAGCTTTCTTTTCAGTTCAAGAGCATATCTGTTCTGTCATTGATCAAATAAAGTTAAGGACTGTGATAAATAATGGTGTTTAGAAAAGTTTGAAAATTTTCTATATCTAGCCATTTCACTTAAAATCAATGTTTACTAAGCCAGTCAAACTTTTAGCCTAAATTCTGAAATTTCTGATTCATTAAATTGTACCATCCAAGTTCAAATTCAACTGCAATCAAAAATCTCTTTCAAGTGTCTCTAGTTATACCCCAATAATACCAAAATATGAATTAGTTGAAATTCATTTGGTAACCACATACTTTTAGTTCACATGACCAAATATTTAATTCACTTAAATAATTTTTCAATTAGCACTGCATGAGTGTTACAAAGATTATAAATTCTTAGTTCAAAAACTCAATATCTCATGATTTGAGTTCATGACTCTTCCCATGAACTAATCTTAGACCCCAAGTGCTTTCAGGCACTTATTATATAAGGGGGTAGATAAACTAATACACATTAAACATTTAAATCATTATAAACAGTAATATAAGGAAGTACTAAATTTGATATAACAAACTGACAGATTATAAATCTTGTGTAGATAAAAATGATTAATATTTTTGTTGATGTGTTGTCTTCATATGATAACTAATTTAACTTTATAATTACCTAATAACAAAGGTAGTGTCATTTTCCCATTGTTCAATGAGGAAAATTAAGTTCTGGAAGTGTAAATGACTTGCCCAAGGCTGCTTGACTGCTAAGTCCAGTGGGTAGGAAAACAAGGATGTAGTGTGTGTGTGTGTGTGTGTGTGTGTGTGTGTGTGTGTGTGTCTCCGTATGTATACATGTGTGACTGTGTTTAGCATTTATGGGTGATGGGGAGACAATCACAAGTATATTAAATATAAAAAATCACAGGAAGATGGCAATGTGCATTTCTTTTTTTATTTAATACCACCCTAATAATTCCACCCACCTCCTTTTTGAAGCTCTTGGATCTCTCTCCTTAACTCACATTAATTTCACAATTTGATCCTAGAGAACTGAGTGGAGATAGCTTTAGGACTTGTCGATTTAAAAGAAGAATCTTGGAACAGTAAAGTGAAAGTTGAAGCACAACTTTTAAGTCCAGCTCAGCTTAACATTAAGACTTTTTTTTTTTTTTTTTTTGCGGTACGCGGGCCTCTCACTGTTGTGGCCTCTCCCGTTGCGGAGCACAGGCCCCGGACGCGCAGGCTCAGTAGCCATGGCTCACGGGCCCAGCGGCTCCGCGGCATGTGGGATCTTCCCGGACTGGGGCACGAACCCGCGTCCCCTGCATCGGCAGACGGACTCTCAACCACTGCGCCACCAGGGAAGCCCAACATTAAGACTTTTAAAAGAAAGTATCAGACACCTATCAAACACCATCACTGACACTAACACAGGATCTGTGACAAATATAGTGAAACACATAAAGGCCTTATTGAAAAAATGAAAATGTTTACAACTCTTGACCATGTAGGACTATAAAATCAAACTACATTTTCACATTTACTATTGCAACCTTTAATGAAAAGTCATCATTTCTTGAGATCTGGAAACTATTAAAGAAAAAAAGGGGATTTTATTAATATAAAATTAGAAAATTAAATAACTTCTGAGTGAATTTCTGTTATGTCCCTATAACATCGTATCTTGTTTTCAGCCAGTTTCCTCATTGGAGAAATCTTACATGCAAACTCAAGTAGAAATATAGTTACTAATTTGGTTTGGCTTAACATTCATGAAGCACTACAAACCTTCTTGCATTATCACAAGAAGCTTGTTGGGGGAGGAAAATGATGTCTTAGAAAGTTGAAGAAGAGACTAAGTCATGCTAGAGTCTTACAGGGGGCCACCATATTGCAGACCTCAGGAACTGCCATTTATATTGTTTTCTCTGTTTGCCCAGGTAATGTCTATTATAGAACACAAAGATCAGGCAAGTTTCTTAATTTCTCTTTTAATTTGCTGTTATTTGAGATGAATGATAACTATCTTTTGGGGTTGTCTGAGATGTAAATGAAATAACATACAAAATAGTTCTCATGGTGCTTACATAAAGTACGTACCCCAAAACTTGCTCCTTTCCTCTCCACTCATTCCTACAGGATGCCTGCATCTCGTGGAGCAAATCTTATCACTTTTGCTACCAGATACAATGCAAATATCTTGGAATCTTTGGTTTGTTACAGCCACTGGAGCTCAGCCAGTCACTGGTCTATTTTTGCCTAAGATGAGTAAGAAATTCTATCACTCATAGCAGAGGAAGCCAACAAAGGTTTTCTTTCCATTAAAAAGATAATATGCTTTTAGGTAATCATGTCACTCCTATTTAAAGCAGCATATCTCTTCAAACATCCTTTATTTTCTTTAATTTATTGCATTAGAGTTCTGCTTTATTTTTAGGTATCTGTGCTAGACAAAGGAGAACTGTCTAGATTGGAGTGTCTCTGTTACTTCTGACATGAATAAATATTGGACTGACTGGAACATGTGCTAATATCAGAATCCCAAATACTTCCTTAAACATCATATTATGAAACTTCGTGGTTTCACATATATATTTTTCCACTGTAATTATATAATGACTAAGCTTGGTTAGTCAAAAAGCATCCTTAGGAATATTGCTTGCCTTAGAAAACTACCTTTGTGTTGTATGAATGAATGAATCTGAACATTTTAAAAAGATAAAAGCTGATAATGCCAAATAAAAGATGACTTTAGTTAATCCAGTGGGGATGAAAGTCACATTTTCATTAAAATCATACTTACTGGTTGCTGGGCTAAGTTTTCTTTTTCTACTTTTAAAGTATTTTGCTTGCAAAACAATACAAAAAATCCTTAAAAAATGAATAAAATAATGATACATATCGATTCCTGTAGAGTTTTATTTCTAAATAAGAGTATACAAATTAGAGTTCATCATGCTGAGCCAATAATTTCTTACACTGGTATGAACTAAAATATTATTTATTAAGCAACTTGTGTCAATTTTCATCTGTGCAATGACTCTCATGTAAGAATACATAATAGAGAAGCTACAGCTGAGATCATTGGTGGCGTCACTGGGATAAAAGTCCCAAAGTAAATTGGAAGTGATTCTTTGGACAGAAAAAGAAAACTCATAGAAAGAGGAATATTTGGTGACTATAAGCAAATTTGGTAACTCCTCCTCTTTCCTTCCTGAGTAATTTGGTCCTAATGCCCTGAAGTCACACAGGACAAACTAGGCATCTAGGTGGAGGCAGGGCTCGGTGTGGAGTCTTGAGGACCAAGCAGGGTGAGGAAAGCAGCTATGTGCCAGCAGTGACCAGTGTAGGATGTCAAAGTCCAACAGAAGGAGAAAGGCAGAAAGCCTAAAATGGGGAGTCAGAGTCTGAGTAGGATGAGGAGTGTACATTTGCAAAGGGATGTCTTGTCAGAGTCTAGGTGGAGCGATGAGGCTAGCCACACATGGAAAATATTTTGATGTGGGTAACAGAGCCCAAATAGTAAAGGATGCATCTGCTTGAAGAGGAAGCCAGCTGTGGGTGTCAGAGGGACAACGGTACGGAGGAGACCTCCAGCAGTGCAGACGTTCCAGTGTGAAGAGGGTGCCTATACAGAGGTGTCCTGAAGTGGGGAGCAGTCAGAGTCTGAGCCCAGTGAGATGGGAGTTGATGAGGGTGGTGGGGAGGGGACAGCGTGAGAAATCAGAACCTGAGCAGTGAGAGTGGGGACGGGGTACAAGCAGCAGTGGGAAACTGGTTACATACAGGGGTATCGAACAAATTAAAGATATTAAGGTTAATGGAAGGTAGATTGGTATTGCCAGAGAAGGGAGCTGCAAATACAGAACTGAAGAAAAGTGGAATGAACTCTGTGGTTTGGAGTTAGAATTGAAGATATTGACATGAAATGTGTGCTTTTCAATACATGTTGATAGATTTACTTATAGACATAAATATGTGTGTATACGAAATATGTATGAATGTGTATACATATACTCTAAGTTCTGTCCACCGAGACAGTCTGCAAATAATGATAGCCCGATAGCAATGAGTACATCTTCCACTCAAATGTCAAACCTGGCTTCTAATTATTATTCTCCACTTGGAGGAACTAGGGTTCCTTGGAGAAATGGCTGAGTTCAGCTTGGGCAAGGAGAATGCAAAAGGAACCTGGAACATCATTTTATGCCAGAAAACAAGTACATACTCAAGAATGATAGGAATATGTCAAGAGTTCACAGAAGCTAGCTTGAAGGGTCTTCACTGGACAAATCTGAAACAAGTTGAGCATCAAAGTAAATAATGATAGTAATGTCCTGTGACCCACTGAATAAAATTGGAAATCATGAGTTCATATTAATATTCCCAAAATAACAAATGAAAACTTTAATGAGGAATTGGATACTTACATATTTTAAAATACATCCCCACCATACACTTATGAATTAAAAAGAGAAAAATAGTAAGTTTTTGGTGGAGAAGACTGGCAGATACCACCCCTTAATCAAGGGATCAAAGTATATGTTAATAATATTTAAAATATTAAGATCTGTACCACATAATATAAGAAGTAGAATACAATATCACTTCTGTGATATTCCTCTCAAAGATGTACAACTTAAATCATGAGTAAACATCAGACAAACTCAAATTGATGGATAGTTTGTAAAGTAATAGGACTGTAATCTTTGAAAATATCAGAGATTAAAGAGACATGAAAACAAAGTACAGCACCTGATTATGAACTGGAAACTTTGCTGTAAAGGACAATATTGAAATTGGCAAAACTGGAATGGATCTAAGGTTTAAAAGGTAGAAATGTATCGGCTCTAACTTCCTAATGTTGATGGTTGTATTATGATTATGCAGGAGAAGGTCTTTGTATGAATAACATAGTGGAATATTTGGAGGTGACTGGGCATCAGGTTGGCTACTTTTCCTCAAATAGTTCAGGAAAAAAATTCTTACATTGTACATGTAGCTCTTCTGTAACCTTGATATTGCTTCAAATTTAGCATTTATTTTTAAAAGAAGAGCAAAAATCTACTAACCTAATTTATGAAGCAAGGGTCTCAGAATGTACTGACAGGTGTAATACAACAGTCAGTCAATTAACATTTATCTGCTGAGTTTTCACATGGGTTCCAGCAGTCTACATGACAAGACGTGGCTGCTAATTAATCAAAACTAAGACAGAAATATATGGAAATAGTGGATCTCTTGATATATGTATACTGGCATTAGATGAAATCAGCAGTCAAGAAGAAAGTGACCCATGTGACCTGGAAAGGACTCCAGGTGAGATAATCAGTACAGGCAGGATTTCAGGGTGCAGAATGAGCATGGGTTCAGCAAAGGATGGTCAGGACACCAATATGACAAAGAGCAGAAGGTTTGCAATGGAAAGTAGTACAAGATAAAGCAAAGGCAGACAGAACATGGAGATCCTTAAAAGTGATATTAAGGTGTGATGGTGAGATGGGTAGCTTGCTACTCCAAGCAAAAGACCCACCTTAGCAGGTAAAATTAATTAGAACAAAAATCTATAATCACCTTTCTCTTGATTAGCTGGCAACTAAAGCGATAATTTTCAAGTGTCTTTCCTCAAAGGTAATCCTATTTAGAAGCCCAATGTATACAGTAGATAAAAATGAAGTTGCTATCATTGAATATAGAGTGGGAAACCCAGAGCCTGGCCTCTTGACCTGTCTTTGCAACTATGACCACTGACATTCTGCTGAGGAAGGCCTAGGACTCAAGGATCTCAGATGGAAGATCACTACAGTAGAGCAGTCTGAAGAGGATCTCAGAGGTATTTATACTTTGAAAGGTGCATCTTCAAGTGGAAGGGTCCACAATAGCAAGCATATATGCTGTTTCTCTTTATCTCTATGCACTAATGTATCAGTTTGCACACAAACCACCCATTCTTACTTCTGCCTGAACTTTCTAGGCCAAATGGAGTTGTTTTAAATAAGAAACTTTAAAATCTTTTCTTTCTCCATAAAATGATCATTTGGCACCTCTCTGTAGAAATATATATGGAGATAATACATTTAGCATTCAGTTAAATACTTTTGAATCAAATATATCAAATTATTTTCTCTATCAGGTAGACATAGTTTATAAAAATCTGGTTATATAGTCATTACCTTCAGGGATCTTCTTGAAAATATATGAGACTCTGGTCCTGGAAGAGATCCCTTAACTGATTCCAGATTTCAGCACCCCAGAGTAATTACAAATTATAGACTAAGGTTTCTTCAAACTTGATATAATTAAAATAATTTCAGAATATTAAAATAACAGAATATTGGGAAAAATATACTCAGAAATAAAATAATATTTAACTGTAATTTCCTCTGAATAAAGTAATTTTCATTTTTAATAGGTATTGATAAAATATAATAGAGTTATCAAATATAGACTATTATGTTTAAATTTTCATTTATTTGATAAGATCTTAAAATTGAGTCTGAACTTTTAATTTATCTAAGCCATAGTTGGGAAATGTAAAAATACCTGTAGCTAAAATTGAAACAATGCACTGTATTAAAACCATCACAAAATGTTAATAATCTTGAGGTATCTTGAAGTTTGGATGTCTCTGTTTATACTTCCAAAATCACAACTATTAATAATTATGTTGACCACTGAGTTTCTTGCCAATCCATGTTACCCAGATTTTACACTTTCTTTGGTGTGCAATTCTTCTTCCCTAATAGATGCAACATTTCCATTGTCAGATCATCCTAAGATTTAATCCTAATGATGGGCCGTGGTGGTCAAGGAAATGTATGAAAGCAGGTGCTGAAGAAGGAGAGCATTGTCTTGTAAGACACTTACCTCACTAGAGGTAAGCAAGGGAGGTTTTATCTTCCAACAAGGGGAGCAGGTCAATTTTGCAGACCCAGAGGGTTCAGGAACTCAAGGAATTGAAGGATTTTCAGTGCATCTAGCCTAATATGCCCCGTTTCAGGTCTCAGGATCATACTTTCTCCCTATCAAAGCCATTACCGGTGATGGATACTTTCCTAAGCTGAGAACAGTTTTCTCTCTTTCATAGTCAAGTACCATGCCTGGTTTTCAGATCTGTCTTTTCTCTGGCTTCAAGAGATGAGAGTCTCTTTAAATACTGCCAACTAGACTCTCTACCTTTCATACTTTGCTTTAAATTCATAACGAATAGATCTGAGCTTGTCATTTTCTCTTTTCTACACACAAATAGTGTTTAGCAATAGCTACTCAATTCCAGTAATACTTACATTTAACCAGTTTCCTCATAGTTCTCAAACGTCATAGACATTGACCAGTTAATCTATGCCCTTCCACCTGCATCTTATCTAAGTTCACCATCGGTGAAAGTTTTAGCAATCACAAAACCAAAGCAAGCCACAGACTATCAACTCTTCGCCTACCAAGTGATCGGGCTCTCACTGCCATCCAGCTAGTGAATTATCTAACCCTAGAGTCCCACCTTTAAAGCCTGCTTCCTGGCACCAATTTCAGCACTATCTCTGTTAGGTTCTGTGTAGATAATTTATTGATTAAGGATTCTCAGGAGAAAGGGAGTAAGTGAAACAGTGTAAGGTAGAAAACAACAACAAAAAAACAAACCAAAACAAAACAAACCAGAATGTGGCCTCAGCTAGAGACTAGCTTTAGTCTGATTCCATGGCGAGTCTGAAGCACAAATTGCATCTTAGAGTTGGTTCTACGTTGGGCAAGGGAATCAATCTGGCCCATTTGTCAGTTTTCAGCCTCTGGCTGCCAGGGATGGAAGGTAGGGAAGTGGAGCTACAACCTCCTAGGTAATGTTGTATCTGATTCAGCTGAGGTTAACCCTCCTGGGAAGGACCAGCTGTGAGTTTTCAGCAACCAGTCCTTGGGACTACTGTGGGGTAAGAGCTCCAGCCTGGTAAAGGAGATCTGGGCCACTCCACGGTTCAAACCAGGATACTCTTGAGAGTAAAAGGGACAGCTACTGATAAGCATGCAAAAAAAAAAAAAAAAAAAAAAAAATCAAGCATAAACCAGATGAAGACCATCCCAGGCAAACAGGAACGTATGCTCATCCTACCTCCATCCCATTACTCCCTTGCTACATGGAATACAGCACTGCGTATGCAAAGGCCAGGTTTCCCTAAAGGACATGCAGCCTTCTCCACTGAGGTCTAGGGGCGAAAGACCCCACATCTCCTCTATAAATCTTCCCCCATGGGCTTGGGCTTGATGTAAGGGTGGAGATGATTGAGGGACTGATTTCCTTTCTTTTACTCCTCATTACAGTCCCTCAAGACCAAGAAGAGAATTGTTTACTTTATACTGGACTACTGAAAAGTTTTAATCAGAGAAATAAGGATTATTCTTCATTTAAACATAAAATAAATTCAAGCCCATAGTGCAAAATACACTTTGCCAATTGAATGTTTTTAAATGATATGTCCAGAATCAAAAGGAAAAAGTGCAATAAATCTTTTAAAAATGGTATTAGACGTGCTAAGGTTACAACAAATGTTAAAAAATAAAGAAAATTGAGATGGGGTATCTTTTAAAAAGACTACATTCAAGAAACCAAAGGACTTGAAAGAATTGTGAAATGTTAAAACATGTTTTAGAAGTTGCAGATGTGAAGTCAGTTTTTAGTGTTTCCAATATATAATTTTAAGACATCTGTTTCTGGGAAAATTTTATGAGAAAACAAAACATAGTAAGAAAAAAATCGATTTTCCAAATCCACGAAAAACAGATTCTTGCAAAGAAAAAGAAAAAACATATATGTATTTAATACTGTTTCCTGGAAGTTTACTAAGAAACTAGGGAGAAGTATTTTCTGTTGAAAGGCAGCGATTCCAACTTAGGTGTGAGAGTTTAAGGCAGAAGGGTACACATTTTGCAACTTGTCACCACATTCGCAAGGCTTCATTGTTAATTCTCAGAGTTCTCTCATCCTCAGTGAAAAATTACTAGACAAATCTATGAAACTAGTGCTGTTCTGATTTTGAGTGAATTATCTGATCAAATCACAAGAATGAGCAGTATGTTGTTTTTTTCGGTTTTTTTAGTTGAACTGGTATTTTGGGATGTTTAAGTGTAGAAATAATATTTAACAGCTTTGCTGAGATTCGATTTGACAAACAGCAAGCTGCACATGTACAATTTTTGACCTCTAAGTATATACCCATGAAAACGCACCGCAATCAAAATAATAAACACATTCAATCATCCCCCCAAAGTTCTTCCTACCTCTTTGTAATCATCCTCCTTGTCCCTCTCTGGCCCTACCCTGTGCCCCCCCAAAACCTCTTATCTTTCTTCTGTTACTATAGGTTAATTTACATGTTATAGAATTTTATATAAATGAGATCAGACAATATACACTCATTTTTCATCTGGCTTCTCTCATGCCATATAATTATTTTAAAGTCATCCAGTTGGTACATATGTCAACAATATGTTTCTCTAATATGCAATTCCATTGCATGGATATACCACAATTTGTTTATCCATTCAACTATTGATGGATATTTGGGCTATTTCCTTTTTTTGGCTATTACAAATAAAGTTGCTGTGAATATTTATGTGCAAGTCTTTGTGTGCACATATGCTCTCATTTCTCCTGGGTAAATACCTACGAATAGAATGGCTGGATCACACAGTAGATGGATGCTTAAGTTTTAAAGACACTGTCATACTGGTTTTCCAAATTCACTGCATATTTAACATTACCACGAACAAATTAGGCAAAGATTTCTTAACTACAACAACAAAACCACGATCCAGAAAGTTTTAAAAAATAATAAATTGGATTCCATTGAAATGTAAAACTCTATTCCTCAAAAGACATTGTTAAGAGAATAAAAAGATAATCCACAGATTGAAAGAAGATATTTGTAAATTCTATATCTGATAAATGGTTTATATACTGAATATAAAAAGAACTCTCAAAATTTAATAAGAAGAAATAAACAACCCAATAAGTAAAACAGGTGAAATATTTAAACAGACACTTCACCAGAGAAGATATGTGGGTGGTAAATATGCATGTGAAAAGATGGCCAATATTATTAGTCACTAGGGAAAAGCAAATTAAAACCACAATGAGATACTATTACACATCTATTAGAATGGCTTAAATTAGAGAGAGGGACCATATCAAGTGTTAACAAGAAAGAACGAGTACCCTCATACATTGCTGTCTATTAAATGTCTATTGAGCAGATAATGTGTTAGGTTGTATGAACACTTGCTATACTCCTGACGCGGAATAGTGTTAATCTCACTTCGTTAACAGTGCTTTCTCCCTAAGGAAGAGGAAAAGAATTGATTTATCTCATGGAGTACTTTTAGGTCTTACTCTACTACAACATATGGTATTATTCATGCCTTCATTTTTGAAACGATTTATTCCTTCTCTTCATTGGGACTTTTGTTCTCCCTTCTTGAGTGCCCAGTCCCCAATTATCTTTAGTTTAGTATTTCTCCTCTTTCTGTCCATTAAATATTGCTGTTCCTTGGGGTTCTGTCCTAAACATTGTTTCCCTCTTACTCTACAAACCCCATGAGGCATCTCACATCATGCAGTCTCTATACTGCAATGGCAAGTGCATTGTCAATTTGTAAATGTACATCCTTAACACTGAGATGTCTCTGGAGATTCTGATCCACCAGCTCCACTAAAGTGTCCCACTGGCAACCAAAATGCAATATTACCAAGTTGGTGTTCACACATTTCTATGTCCTACAAGTAGGCTGCCTCATTGTTCTCTATGACAGTTAATAAATTTCCCATTCCTTCAGCTCCCTGAGACAAAAATCCAACTATTATCTTTGACTTCTTCCTCTTTCTTGCCCATTTATTTTGTTGATGCTACTCCTTAAATATTTAAATATTACCTCTACTCTCCCCTCCTTTCCATTTCCACTGGCCTAACTACAGCCTCCATCATTTTTTGCCTGGACTTTTTTGATAGTCTGATCACCTTAATTCTGGTAATGGGACCTCCAATCACTTTACACATTGTGGTCTGATTATTAATTCTAAAAATCAAATAACTTTTTAAAAATTTATTTATTATTTTTGGCTGCTCTGGGTCTTCATTGATGTGCATGGGCTTTCTCTAGTTGTGGTGAGCGGGGGTTACTCTTCATTGCAGTGCATGGGCTTCTCATTGCAGTGGCTTCTCTTGTTGCGGAGCACAGGCTCAGTAGGTGTAGCTCGCAGGCTCTAGAGCACAGGCTCGGTAGTTGTGGCGCATGGGCTTAGCTGCTCCACAGCATGTGGGATCTTCCTGGATCAGGGCTCGAACCCATGTCCCCTGCATTAGCAGGCGGATTCTTAACCACTTGCACCACCAGGGAAGTCCAAAAACATTAAATAATTTCTATCAGTCTACTGCTTCAAATATTTCAATGACGTCTCCTAGCCCTTAGGATATGGTCCCTTTAAAATGATAAACTCTTTATAAATGGTAAAAAAAAATAAAAACAAAAACAAGTAAATTAGCCTTAGACCTAGCTTTACCTTACCTATTTTTCTTAATATCTTCTCTCATGCACTGTATTCTCAGTCCTACCAAATTCCTTCCTCAAACCTTCTATATTCTCTTTTATTTCACAGCCTTCCGTAATTTGTTCCAACTACTTGGAACACTTTCTTAGTTTTTCTTGACCTATTTGCCTTCTGAACTTATATATAACTTCTACTTATCCTTCTACATAATTATCTTGGTGGTCATTTCCAACAGGAAGCCTTCACAGATCTTAACAATATTTGGGCAAGTTAGTTGTTTGCACTGTGTGCATTCACATCACCTCAGACATGATATCTAAAAATTATAGCTATATTGAGCCATCTGAATCAGAAAGTACTGTGGGGACAAGTATCATATCTGCCTTTCCCACAACTATATCCTTATGCTTAGAACATAATATGCATTTAATTGATATTAGTTTGCTTGAATGGATGAATGTATTAATAAATGAATACAGAAATGAGAATCCCTGTGCTCACAGAAGGGAGGCTCACAGAGAAGTGGAAAGACAAAAAGAAGTTAAAGGTAGGAACGAATGTGAGCAGAAACAAAGATGAATAAGCATTTGGTAGATGGCAAAAGGTTTGTCTAATCAGCTCTCACAAATAAATACAAAAGCCTTTGCTACCCCTACTTCAAGGCAGTCTAATATGACTCTGTTCACATTTGAGGATGTACACTAAGCTTTAGGAGTAACAAATTAAATGCAGCCAGGAAGCAAAACATAGACAAAGAAATTCTAAATAATTGCCCCTAATGACATTGGTACACACCACAGAAAGAAGAGAGGTTGGCTGGAGGTAAGAGAAAGAGGGAAGCTGTCTGATTGAAATATAGCAATCCTAAGTGAACAAAAGCATGGCATGTATTTCTGAGCCAAAAGAAGCTCACCAACACTAAGTAAATGTGCCTTCTTGAAGGCTTTATTTTAAAAAAGAAGAAAAATACACAAGATATCATTTTCAATGGTAAGTTTTTTTTTTAAAGAAAAAACTTACCATTATCTTATTAAAATTTGACTCAGGATATCAAACTATTCAATGTATTATTGTCCTTTCCCAAACCTTTTGTTTATTTTACTCAATCTTTTTACTTCTATTGAACTTAAAGTTCTGCCAATATTTTCAAAGATTCCAGTGGACCATATGTTCTTCAGACAAACCTGTAGCACTCAGTTTTATTAAATATTCTTTGTATATGAAACCATACATTTGATACCTGACTTTTATTGTTTATTGGGGATAATTTAAAAGTGCATTACCTGTAGGATAATTCATAATAATATGAAGAATTCTATAGATTTGGAAAACAGGAAATGGAGGACTGATGCCTTTTCCTAGGAATTAATCAATGATGAGTGAATGAGTTCAAAGATTATGTGGCAAAGGGGCAGACTAAAGGTGCTTAGCAGGAAGAAGACTTATTTACTAATCTTTGTTTAGTTGAATTGGTAAATACTGTTGAACTTCTCTTCAGGGAAAGAATAAGTCCTAGAAATGTTTACCTACAGATATTGGCAAAGCTAATCCAAAACTCTGCCTTTTTTATACAGACACAAGTCCTTGCCTAGACTTGATTTCAGGCTGATAGAAATATTTTTTAAACACTTGTTTGTTCAATACAAAACTATCTATGATTATTTCTTCCAAATCTACTTTGCTCATTGCCATAGTTTTCCTTTGATAGGGTAACCTAAATACAATATATAGAGATATTTTCTTAGTATCCATATATAGATCTGTGCTCTAATATATGTCAATGTCATGTTGAATTTGTCTATGAAAAAATACTAGTGATTCAGCTGAAATAATGAGCCAAATCAATTTTATAGTGTTTTATATAGAAAGAATAGCCATCTGATTCAGCATTTTATTTTTTTACTGGTATTGCGGAATGTTGAGGGTTAGGGGAGGGAAAGGAAGATGAGGTCTCCATGCAGGAGATTAAAGGTCCAGCCTGGAGTCCATCAGCAATGAAATCAGTGAAATCATATTAATAAAGCTAATGATAAAATATCCATTTAACAAATTCATAAATTTTAAGTCATATTTGAGACCTAGTAGTATTAATGCTACTGTTCAGAGTCACTCTCCAACCTTCTCTGAACTGTTGTTTTATAGCCTACATTTCCTCAGACCATGATAGCTGGGGTTTTACATAAACACATGTTAATGGTAACTGATCAGCCACTGACTTTCACTCCTACCTGCTACTGTGAGACCATAACTTTCCTGCAAATGCCACCCTCCATATTTACTTCCAGACATTCATTAAAGAATATTTCAAGTTTGCTTGTGTACAAAGTTTATGAGATACCACATGGCACCACCATCATCTTACTATTTAGCTCTAGACCCCTCTCTGGTGATGCAGGAAGTCAGGGACTGTGTTTTTATTGCTCACAAGCTGTCCTCCTCTGTCCACTGTTCCACCACTACCACCCCCATACTCTGAAGCTCTTTCAGGCACAAACCAGTGCTGAGTTTGGGGTTCCTCAAAGTCTAAACACTGTACTAGTTTCTTTTCTTCATTTTTATGCTATCCTATAAATGACCAGGTTTAAAAAGAAACAAGATAAAGATTCTAATTCTAAAATGATAATATAATAATTTTAATGTGAAAGGTACTAGATAGGTTAAATGGCAGATAAGACATAGCTAGAGAAGGAAAAATAAGTTCAGAGAGAACAGAAAAGAGAAATTACACTTAGTGCAGCATAAACAGTTAAAAACATGGAAAGTATTAAATTGAAGGTAAGGGAAGACTTAACAGAGAGAACAGGAAAAATGTAATATTCAAAGAGATTAATGACTGAGAATGATCCAAAATGGCTGCAAGACAAAAAATCAGACTCTTAAAGCATAATAAATTCCAAGCAGTATATATACAATAAAATCTATTTCTAAGCACATTTCTGTGAATACTAAGGACATGCAAATTCTAAAAATAGCAAAAGAGAAAGAAAAACTTAAAGACAGACATATTTGTCACCTTATCATAAAATTAAAGCTGTAAAAGAGTAGAATAATATCTCTAAGAGCTAACAGAAAATAGTTGATTGACTAGAACACCCTTTGAAATTATTTTTAAGGAATAAGGATAAAATAAACTTTTGAAACAATCAAAAAGTAGCCTTGAGGAAGAAGAGAATGAAAGCTAGAAGAAAGGACTAATATATAAAAATAAAAGATAAGGCATATATTTGTAAAATCATGGGAAATACAGAGAAACAACTTTTTAATAAAATAATAATAGCAATAAATAGTAATCATTAATCATGGATGATAAAATACAAGATAAAACTAATATAGTGTACTCCCTTCTTAACATTTATGAACAGGATATTCTAGTAAGCTTATAATAGTAGGAGGGGAAAAATGAATTAAATTTAGACTTTGTAAATTATGCTAAATGTCTAGATAATCAACAAAACAAAAATAGTTTTATTTCTTCACACCAACAGAAGGGGAAAATTGAATTTTTAAAACTTAGTCATTCCAAAAGAAGTCAGGAAAAGATAAAAAAAGAAAACATGGGAAAAGCTGGAAACAAAAATTACCAAGTAAGATGTAAAAATAAAACTGAATAAAAAATCACAATAAATATAAATGGACTGCATCTGCCAACATCAGAAGTTATCATATAGAAATCACACATAGATTATGACAGCTTAGTATAATTGCTATTATGTAGGCATACACAACTGGCTGAGAAGAAAGACAACTAATATTAACAAGACAAAAAAGAACGCTTTTTAGAGAAGGTGATGTATGAGCTGAGTATCTGAGTATGCATGGGAGTTTGCCAAGGACACAAAATGGACAAGAACATTCCAGAAATAAAAAAGGCATTTGTGAAGAATAATTGTGGTGTATTTTTATCTTTCTCCCTCATTCAATGGAAAAATGAAAGGGTAGGAGAAAAAAGGAAAAAAAATGTTAAAATCCTTTTCTCATTTATAAAAGATTTACCTATTCTTGAAAATTTTCCCTGATGATCTTTTAAAATTAAAGATATTTTCATTATCTGGGTTAGTTCTATAGAACTTTAGATAAGTGATTATAAACATTGGCATTAGCTGTCATAATAAAGTTTGCATGGTATATTGAATGTTTCATACATTCAATACTCTTGGAATTTTGGTATTAAGTAGAACTTTACATTGTGATAAAGGTGGTAATAGGCAATAGATTTTTGTTTGCTTCTTTGTTAGTTTTTAATGTCCTTTCTGGCAAAATAAGGAGTTGGCAATAAAATCAAATCTCTTTTTCTTTTGTATTAAATTGCATTTTATTGTCCACAAAATCCAAAAGTCTGGAAACCACTAGACTAAATGACTCTCAAAACTTTTTTTGCAAAGAACTACGCAACTTGAAATATAATGTTTTCCAAGGACTACAGACAAAATTTGAAGACTTGGCTTTAAGTAGAACCAATCTGAAAACTATACAAGTAGTTTTCTCCCCAGTTTCATAAATGTACTTTTTTAGTAATGAATATACTGTGTCTCTTGTGTTCAGAATGGTAAACCAAAAACCAGGTATAAAAACTTCATATCCTGTTGCTTTCCTCCTGGGGGAAAAAAATCTCATTTAATAATTCAGTTGCTATGCATGTGCGTATGCTTTTAAAAATAATTCAATATTTGCAGATAAGCTTATCAATAAAAGTCCATAATGATCAACTAGTTTCCTGAATGATTAAATTACTTAACATTATGTGCCCACTGATACTTAGCAAATACACTATGCTTGGCTAAGAATTAAATATGATATTAGACAATGGAAACTTATCATACCCTATTCAATATGGAGCTCGTGTTTAGTTTCCAAAAACAAAGAGATAAAAAGTGGAATTAGGAGGACCTTCCAGATGGCGGAGGAGTAAGACATGGAGATCACCTTCCTCCCCACAAATACATCAAAAATACATCTACATGTGGAACAACTCCTACAGAACACCTACTGAATGCTGACAGAAGACCTGAGACTTAACAAAAGGCAAGAAACTCCCAACATAGCTGGCCATGTGGCTCACAGGGTCTTGGTGCTCCAGCCAGGTGTCAGGCCTGAGACCCTGAGGTGGGAGAGTCAAATTCAAGACATTGGACCACCAGAGACCTCCTGGCCCCACGTAATATCAATTGTCAAGAGCTGTTCCAGAGATTTCGGTCTCAACGCTAAGACCCAGCTCCACTCAACAATGAGCAAGCTCCATTGCTGGACACCCCATGCCAAACAACTAGCAAGACAGGAACACAACCCCACCCATTAGCAGACAGGCTGCCTAAAATCATAATAAGTTCACAGACAACTCAAAATACATTACCAGATGCAGTCCCGCCCACCAGGAAGACAAGATCCAGCCTCATCCACCAGAACAAAGGCACTAGTCCCCTCCACCAGGAAGCCTACACAAACCACTGAACCAACCTCACCAACTGGGGGCAGACACCAAAAACAACAGGAACTACAAACCTGTAGCCTGCAAAAAGGAGACCCCAAACACAGAAATTTAAGCAAAAGGAGAAGACAGAGAAATATGCAGCAGATGAAGGAGCAAGGTAAAAACCCATCAGACAAAACAAATGAAGAGGAAATAGGCAGCCTACCTGAAAAAGAATTCAGAGTAATGATAGTAGAGATGATCCAAAATTTTGGATATAGAATGGAGAAAATACAAGAAACATATAACAAAGACCTAGAAGAACTAAAGAGAAAACAAACAATGATGAGCAACACAATAAATGAAATTAAAATTCTCTAGAAGGAATCAATAGCAGAACAACTGAGGCAGAAGAACAGATAAGTTACCTGGAAGATAAAATAGTGGAAATAACCACTGCAGAGCAGAATAAAGAAAAAAGAATGAAAAGACTTGAGGACAGTCTCAGAGACCTCTGGGACAACATTAAACAAACCAACATTCAAATTATAGGGGTCCCAGAAGAAGAAGAGAAAAAGAAAGGGACTGAGAAAATATTTGAAGAGATTATAGTTGAAAACTTCCCTAATATGGGAAAGGAAATAGTCAATCAAGTCCAGAAAATGCAGAGAGTCCCATATTGGATAAATCCAAGGAGGAACACACCAAGACACATGTTAATCAACCTACCAAAAATTAAATACAAAGAAAAAATATTAAAAGCAGCAAGGGAAAAGCAACAAATAACATACAAGGGAATCCCCATAAGGTTAACAGCTGATCTTTCAGCAGAAACTCTGCAAGCCAGAAAGGAGTGGCAGGACATATTTAAAGCGATGAAGGAGAAAAACCTACGACCAAGATCACTCTACCCAGCAAGGATCTCATTCAGATTTGACGGGGAAATTAAAACCTTTACAGACAAACAAAAGCTAAGAGAATTCAGCACCATCAAGCCAGCTTTACAACAAATGCTAAAGGAACTTCTCTAGGCAAGAAACACAAAAGAAGGAAAAGACCTACAAAAACAAACCCAAACAATTAAGACAATGACATAGCGATAATTACCTTAAATGTATATGGATTAATTGCTCCCACCAAAAGACATAGACTGGCTGCATGGATACAAAAACAAGATCCATACATATGCTGTCTACAAGAGACCCACTTCAGACCTAGGGACACATACAGACTGAAAGTGAGGGGATGGAAAAAGATATTCCATGCAAATGGAAATCAAAAGAAAGCTGGAGTAGCAATTCCCATATCAGACAAAATAAACTTTAAAATAAGGACTATTATAAGAGACAAAGAAGGACACTATATAATGATCAAGGGATCTATCCAAGAAGAAGATAAAACAATTGTAAATATTTATGCACCCAACATAGGAGCACCTCAATACATAAGGCAAATACTAACAGCCATAAAAGGGAATATCAAGAGTAAAACAGTAATAGTAGGGGACTTTAACACCCCACTTTCACCAATGGACAAATCATCCGAAAGGAAAATAAATAAGGAAACACAAGCTTTAAATGACAAATTAAACAAGATGGATTTAATTGAAATTTATAGGACATTCCATGCATAAACAGCAGAATACAATTTCTTCTCGAGTGCACATTGAACTTTCTCCAGTATAGATCATAGGTTGGGTCACAATCAAGCCTCGGTAAATTTAAGAAAATTGAAATCGTATCAAGTATCTTTTCTAACCACAATGCTATGAGACATCAATACAGGAAAAAAAAACTGTAAAAAATACAAACAAATACAGGCTAAACAATACACTACTAAATAACCAAGAGACCACTGAAGAAATCAAAGAGGAAATAAAAAAATACCTAGAAACAAATGACAATGAAAACATGATGACCCAAAACCTATGGGTTGCAGCAAAAGCAGTTCTAAGATGGAAGGTTACAGCAATACAATCCTTCCTCAAGAAACAAGAAAAATGTCAAATAAACAACCTAACTTTATACCTAAAGCAATTAGAGAAAGAGAAACAAAAAAACCTCACAAAGTTAGCAGAAGGAAGAAATCATAAAGATCAGATCAGAAATAAAGGAAAAAGAAATAAAGGAAATGATAGCAAAGATCAGTAAAACTAAAAGCTGGTTCTTTGAGAAGATAAACAAAATTGATATACCATGAGCCAGACTCAATGAGAAAAAAAGGGAAAAGACTCAAATCAACAGAATTAGAAATAAAAAAGGAGAAGTAACAACTGACACTGCAGAAACACAAAGGATCATGAGAGATTACTATAGGCAATAATATGTCAGTACAATGGACAACCTGGAAGAAATGGACAAATTCTTAGAAAAGCACAACCTTCCGAGACTGAACCAGGAAGAAATACAAAATATAAACAGACCAATCACAAGTATTGAAATTGAAACTTTCACTAAAATTCTTCCAAAAATGTTTAGCTGATTCACTTTGTTATAAATTAGAAACTAACACACCATTGTAAAGAAATTATACTCCAATAAAGATAAAAAAAAAATCTTCCAACAAACAAAAGCCCAGGACCAGATGGCTTCACATGCGAATTCTGTCAAACATTTATTGAAGAGCTAACACCCATCCTTCTCAAACTTTTCCAAAATACAGCAGAGGAAGGAACACTCCCAAACTCAATCTACAAGGCCACCATCACCCTGATACCAAAACAAGACAAAGATGCCACAAAAAATGAAAACTACAGGCCAATATCACTGATGATCATAGATGCAAAAATTCTCAACAAAATACTACCAAACAGAATCCAATAGCACATTAAAAGGATCATACACCATGATTAAGTGGGGTATATCCCAGGAATGCAAGGATTCTTCAATATATGCAAATCAATCAATGTGATACACCATATTAACAAATTGAAAGATAAAAACCATATGATAGGAGCTTCCCTGGTGGCGCAGTGGTTGAGAGTCCGCCTGCCGATGCAGGGGACACGGGTTCGTGCCCCGGTCCGGGAAGATCCCACATGCTGCAGAGCGTCTGGGCCCGTGAGCCATGACTGCTGGGCCTGCGCGCCCAGAGCCTGTGCTCCGTGATGGGAGAGGCCACAACAGTGAGAGGCCCGTGTACCACAAAAAAAAAAAAAGACAAATAAAACCCCATATGTTAATCTCAATAGATGCAGAAAAAGCTTTCAACAAAATTCAACACCCATTTATGATAACACCCCTCCCAAATGCAGGCATATAGGGAACTCACCTCAACATAATAAAGGCTATATATGAAAACCCACAGCCAACATCATCCTCAATGGTGAAAAACTGAAACCATTTCCACTAAGATCAGGAACAAGACAAGGCCCACTCTCACCATTATGATTCAACATAGTTTTGGAAATTTTAGTCACAGCAATCAGAGAAGAAAAGGAAATAAAAGGGATCCAAATCAGAAATGAAGGAAACCTGTCACTGTCTGCAGATGACCTGACACTATACACAGAGAGTCCTAAAGATGCTACCAGAAAACTACTAGAGCTAATCAATGAATTTGGTAAAGTAGTGGGATAGAAATTTAATGCACAGAAATCTCTTGCATTCCTATACACTAATGATGAAAAATCTGAAAGAGAAATTTAGGAAACACTCCCATTTACCATTGCAACAAAAAGAATAAAATACCTAGGAATAAACGTACCTAAGTAGACAGAAGACCTATATGCAGAAAACTATAAGACACTGATGAAAGAAATAAAGATGATACAAACAGATGGAGAGATATACCATGTTCTTAGATTGGAAGAATCAACATTGTGAAAATGACTCTACTACCCAAAGCAATCTACCGATTCATTGCAATCCCTATCAAAGTACCAATGGCATTTTTCACAGAACTAGAACAAAAAATTTCATAATTTGTATGGAAACACAAAAGACCCCGATAGCCACAGCAATCTTGAGAATGAAAAGCGGAGCTGGAGGCATCAGGCTCCCTGACTTCAGACTATACTACAAAGCTACAGTAATAAAGACAGTTTGGTACTGGCAGAAAACCAGAAATACAGATCAATGGAACAGGATAGAAAGCCCAGAGATAAACCCACGCACATATGGTCACCTTATCTTTGATAAAGGAGGTAAGAATATACAATGGAGAAAGGACAGCGTCTTCAATAAGTGGTGCTGGGAAAACTGGATGGCTACATGTAAAAGAATGAAATTAGAACAGTCTCTAACACCATACACAAAAATAAACTCAAAATGGATTAAAGGCCTAAATGTAAGGCCAGACACTATAAAACTCTTAGAGGAAAACACAGGCAGAACACTCTGTGACATAAATCACAGCAAGATCTTTTTTGACCCCCCTTCCTAGAGAAACGGAAATAAAAACAAAAATAAACAAATGGGACCTAATGAAACTTAAAAGCTTTTGCACAGCAAAAGAAACCATAAACAAGATTAAATGTCAACCCTCAGAATGGGAGAAAATATTTGCAAACAAAGCAACTGACAAAGGATTAATCTCCAAAATGTACAAGCAACTCATGCAGCTCAATATCTAAGAAACAAACAACGCAATCCAATATCAAAGAAACAAACAACCCAATCCAAAAATGGTCAGAAAACCTAAATAGACATTTCTCCAAAGAAGATACACAGATTGCAAACAAACACATGAAAGGACGCTCAACATCACCAATCATTAGAGAAATGAAAATCAAAACTACAGTGAGGTATCACCTCACACCAGTCAGAATGGCCATCATCAAAAAATCTACAAACAATAAATGCTGGAGAGGGTGTGGAGAAAAGGGAACCCTCTTGCACTGTTGGTGGGAATGTAAATTGATACAGCCATTGTGGAGAATAATACAGAGAATCCTTAAAAAACTAAAAATAGAACTACCATAATACCCAGCAATTCCACTACTGGGCATATATTGAGAAAACCATAATTCAAAAAGAGTCATGTACCACAATGTTCATTGCAGCACTATTTACAATAGCCAGGACATGGAAGCAACCTAAGTGTTCATTGTCAGATGAATGGATAAAGAAGATGTGGCACATGTATACAATCGAATATTAGCCATAAAAAGAAATGAGACTGAGTTATTTGTAGTGAGGTGGATGGACCTACAGTGTGTCATACAGAGTGAAGTAAGTCAGAAAGAGAAAAACAAATACCTTATGCTAACACATATATATGGAATCTGACAACAAAAAATTGTTATGAAGAACCTTGTGGCAGGACAGGAATAAAGATGCAGACCTACGAAAGAATGGACTTGAGGACATGGGGAGGGGGAAGGGTAAGCTGGGACAAAGTGAGAGAGTGGCATGGACATATATACACTACCAAATGTAAAACAGATAGCTAGTGGGAAGCAGCCACATAGCACAGAGAGATCAGCTCCGTGCTTCGCAACCAGCTGGAGGGGTGGGATACGGAAGGTGGAAGGGAGACGCAAGAGGGAGGGAACATAGGGATATATGTATATGTATAGCTGATTCACTTTGCTTTCCAGCAGAAACTAACACACCACTGTAAAGCAATTATACTCCAATAAAGATGTTAAAAAATTTTTTCTAAATAAAGTGAAATTTAACTAAGTCCATGCCCATTATATCTAAGTTAGCTTACAGATTAAAGTACTAAAAGATTTAATGGAGTCATAATTGTACATTTTATCCTAGTTCTTTCATACTTATTCTCTGCATAGAGCATATTGAATTCTCTGTATTTCCCTCATTCTTCGAGAAAAACATTTTCTTACCCAGTAGATCTCTCATACGTTATGGCTAGAATACTTGAATAGTAATACCTATTAGGCTTGCCGTGATGAAATGAGAGTGTACATAATGTCATGTGATTCATTCATGAAAGAATCATGATGTGCTTGTTCATAAGGAATGGAATGTAAGCACGGGTGTCTGTACACAATTTTCACAGACATCGTTCTATGATGTCAATGATCCTTGTTAGGATCCCTAAGTCTACTAACACCTATTATTTTCACTTTATTAGTAAATTAAGAAAAAAAGAAATGAGAGAACATAGATGAGCCAAAGATAAAACTTTGCTTACAGTTTTGTTTTCTTTTTAAAAGGAAGCAAATTTTCATAGAATATTAATTTTCAAAGTGTGGTCCACAAACCCCTAAAGGGTTGCTCCTATCATGATCAAGGCATTATTTGCCTTTTTCATACACCCTCTCACACAAGTGTACAGTGAAGTTTTCTAGAAGCTATGTTAGGTACAATTCAGTTTTTGATGGTAATTATCAATTTCTTCTGTCTCTGTTCCCCTCTCCCTTAAACATGGCATCAGTTAGGCATCTCACATAGATAACTCATATGCAAAACAAATTTAACGTGTCCAATGCCATGTGTTTACTCATGTTCCCCTTCATTCTCCACCCTGTTTGCCCCCCTATGTAAATGATTACCCGAACCAAAAATCTGAGGGTCTTCTCTACCATTTTTCAAAAGCAAACCATTGAACAAATCTATTGATTTGATTTTCTAGAGATATCTATTCTTCATTTCCTCCTTCCTTTCTATCCCCCTACTCTGCCCTCGGTCCCAACTTAATAATTACTACTTGGCTATTGAAAGAGCCAAGAGCTTCTCATCCTGCCACCTTCAAATATACCCTCCATGCCACACCTGGGTTGCTCTAATTAAAATGCAAATCTAATTGTGTATCACTCACTAGTTTGCTTAAAATGCTTACTCGCAATGGAATAATTCCAAGATACTTAGCTCAGCATAGAATGTGATATGATTACCATCTTTTCAGTCACATTGCCACTATTCCCTATCTCACAATTAATGCTCTCAATGTGGAAATGCCTGTAATGTCCCCTCACCCTTATGCCTCTTATATCCTTTTGCCTGTGGTCATGGTATTCCCTCTTTCCAGAGTTTCTTCTTCACCTTTATTTATCTGGCTAACCTCTACTAATTTTCAAGTACTTAAAACCTATAACATTATCCTACTTTGTGCATGTACTGCCCCTAAAACTTATCAAGACTCTTCAGGACTGGATTTGTGCCTGGGTAGAAAACTGCATTCATTAATCTCAAGTGACCTTCCAATTCTAAAATTTTAAACTGCATGATTTCCCTTACTACTCAAACCCTCCCCAATCCTCTCAAATCGGGCTCCTCCTCTCTTTCCAAGCTTCATGCAAGTCTTTGCCAACTCAGAAAGAAAATGAATTCAAAGAAACATGTCTCTCAGTTATCTGAATTCTGATAACTCATGTATAAGGTGCCAAATTTAGATAAGCATCTACATAAACAAGATCCACTTCCTTCTTGAAACTTCCTGGCAGGAGATCTGGCTGATATTCATTATTCTGCCAATTCCAAAATTTCCCAGTCTTTCTTCCAAAACACTTTTATATACAAGTAAAATTGGCTGAGTACACAGACTCATAGAAATGTAGGTCTATAGGAGACATTACATTTAAGTAGCCTAAACCTCTTCTTTCTACAGGAAATGGAATAAGCCCAAAGATTTTCTGGAGGACACATTGCTCATGAGTTTATATGTTTCTGCTACATGTGTGTTATGTGTGTATCACCATACTCCCATATATATTTACACACACATCTGTATCCCCATCCTATCACAGGTTTTAGAAGGATAGAAATAATAGCTTCTCCTTTTTCACCCCTTCCTTTAAAAAAAATCAACTCTCTGATTTTGTTCTTACTCTACAGGTGAAGGAAAATGTTGACTGACTGAGTAACTGACATCCCTACCACATCTCTCCTAACTGCTGTTAAGGGCATCTCCCTGACCCTGACTTTGTTTCTACTGGCATGAATCTCAATCACTCACGTCAATGGCAGCCATATCCAGGGACCTGTGGTCAGAATGGAGTCTAGTGTGTTGTTTTTCTCTAATGATTCTACTTGACATTGTTCTGGCTTTTCTTCCTCCAGTGTGTGACTGGAAGTTTAACAGTTGAAATACTGGTTATATATGCACATTGGGCAGATGGACAGTATTCAGTGTGATCTGTCATGCAGACCACTGCTCTGTCCTTTCCTAGCTTCAATAAATGCTTCACAATCAATGTTAACTTCTGCGATGACTCTAAAGACAATAAAAGTTAACACTTTCCTCAAGAGGGGCAGGGCCAGAATGGATTCTCCTTCTCTGTGATCTTTAATGAAAGATATCTGAGTTACATATGATTTGTCCCTGTAATAAGTAAAAGGACCAACATCTTATCTCCTGTAAAAAACTGGAGTTCAGAAGCCTTGCCACAAGCTTCCTGAAAGGAAATCAGGGAGATTCATAAAGAATGGATTCCAGGTATAGGTATCAGGTGTATGGCGGCTTCTACCCGAAGCCTACAGTTTGAGCAATTTGCTATTCACATACAACCTCCAAATGGGTCCAATGCCCAAACCACTTCTGACTGAGGAAGTAGGCATTGAAGAAGCTCTTCTTTATGCTATGATAGGCTTTGTTCAACCTGTCTCAGCTCCTCAGTCTGGTTTCCTGGGCCTTTGCTTTATCTCCATGTAAGAAGTGAGTTATGATAATGTATGTGAAGAACTAGGATTTTTTCCAATAGAGGTATTTCAAAACTATACATTCAAATTAATGTAAGTATTTAACATGATTACAATAATAATTTTAAAATGTTAAATGCCCCTATGAGAAGTGGGTATTTAAAATTCGCCATTATATTTTTATATTCAAATAATTAATTTTTATCTTATTTGTTTAGAAAGTTGTATTTCCACATAACAAACTCTTAAAACTATGCTGTAAATCTTTACATAGCCAAGGTCATGTGGTAAACTGAATTGTGTCTCACAAGTAAAAGACCCCTGGTCCCTTTGATACTATAATTTAGACTAGAAAGATAAGTTAAATACCCAGTATAGAATTAAACTCTTATTTTAGAGCAGTGAGGATAATTTTTTTCAACTTCTTTTTCCTTAGAAGATTCTTGAGTCACGTGTTTAGTGACCAGTGGAGGGCACCACATACACAGCTGTGGATCTAAGTCCTTAATGACTAGCCGTTTCCATTCCCATCCCCACCCACAGGCACTCACAGCACGACCACCACTATAAGGTACAACCCAGACTCAACAAATGGAAAGAAACATATCTGTGCTTGCTTGCTTGTTCCATCACACCAAAAGTTAATCTTTAGCCGGAGAATAAATTACATCAATATAATTGTTCTGATATAAATATAGCTTTAAGCTGGAACTTCTTATATATTCAGGGAAAATAGGTAGATCCCTCTGTACTTTGTTTTAACTATCAACTGCAATTAAAAATTCAAATTACATTTTGCAAAAACCATTTCTTCCTATTATACATAAATTCTCACATATATAAAGTAAAATTTAATTGATATGTTTCTGGTATTACATTATTGAAAATGTAACTTTTTATAGCTCTTTTGCTTCTAGAAAAACTTGGAAGGCTTTTTATAGCCGATGCCCAAGATGGCAAAATAGGAAGACTCTGAGCTCATCTCCTCCATGGGCACACCAAAATTACACTCTACAGATCAACTATGTAGGAGAAGACCTAAAGACTAACAGAAAATACTTTCAATAACTAAGATATAAAGAAGGAACCACAACAAGATGGGTAGCGGGGTGGAGACATGGTATACTTAAGACCACATGCCCAGGCAAACGACTCATAAGCAGGAGGATAATCACAATTGCAGAAGTTCTCCCCAAGGAGTAAGGGGTCTCCAGTCCAAGGATCCTGCATCAGGAAGACAAGCCTTCAGAACAACCGGCTTTAAAAACCAGCAGGACTTGAATACGGGAGAGCCAGAGGGCTATAGGAAACAGACTCCACTCTTAAAGGCCATGCATGAAATCTCACACATTCCAAGTCCCAGACCAGATGCTGGCTGCAGCCATTTTGGGGAACTTGTTCTATCACAAAGACACTTAGCCTATTAGCACCAGGAGGTTACTTGCCCACCAAGCTCTACCTGGCAGGGCTCCCCTTCAGATTTGAAGGAGAGATAAAGAGTTTTATAGACAAGCAAAAGCTAAAAGAGTTCAGTATCACTAAACCAAATTTATAAGAAATGTTAAAGGGACTTCCCTAAGTGGAAAAGAAAGGAACACAACTAGAAAAATAAAATTATGAAAGGAAAAATCTCATTGGTAAAGGCAAACATAGAGTAAAGGTAGTAGATCAACCACTTTTAAAGTTAGTAGGAAGGTTAAAAGATAAAAGTAGTAAAACCATCTATATCCACAATAAGTAGTTAAGTTATATACAAGACAGAAAGATATAAAATATGATAACAAAACCAGTAAACATGGAGGGAGGAGTAGAAATGCAAGATTGTTAAAAGGCATTTGAGCTTAAGAGAGCAGCAATATAACATAATCATGCATATACATAGGTTGTTAAATATAAAACACATGGTAACTGCAAACCAAAAACCTATAACAGATATGAACAAACAAAGAGAAAGGAAACCAAACATAACAATAAAGATAGTCATCAAATCACAAGTAAAGAGAGCAAAAGAAGAAGGAAGGAACAAAAAAAAAAGACTACAAAAATAACCTGGAGACAATGAATATGACTGCAACAAGTACATACCTATTAATTATTACTTTAAACATAAATAGACTAAATGCTCCAATCAAAAGACATAGGGTGGCTGAATGGATTTAAAAAAAACAAAACCCATATAATGCTGCCTAAAAGAGACTCATTTCAGATCTAAAGACAGAGAGAGAGACAGTGAGGGGATAGAAAAAGGTATTCTATGCAAATAGAAATAAAAGAAAGCTGAGGTAGCAATACTTATACCAGACAAAATAGACTTTAAAACAGACTGTAACAAGAGACAAAGAAGACCATTACATAATGATTAAGGAATCAATCCAACAAGAAGATATAACACTTATAAATATATATGTACCTAATATAAGAGAAATTGACAGTAACACAATGATAGTAGGGGACTTTAACACCCCACTTACATCAATGGATAGATTATCCAGACAGAAAATAAGTATGGAAACACTGGCCTTAAAAGACACTTTACACCAGGTCAACTTAGTAAATATACATATAGAACATTCCAGCCCCGAACAGCAGGATACACATTCTTTTTGAGTATACATGGAACATTCTTCAGGATAGGCCACAAACAAGCTTCAGTAAATTTAAGAAGATTGAAATCATATTAAACATCTTTTCTGACCACAACACCATGAGACTAAAATCAACCACAAGAAAAAAACTGCAAAAAACACAAATATGTGGAGGCTAAACAATGTGATACTAAAAGATAATGGGACATTGAAGAACTCAAAGTGAAAATTAAAAATACCCGAGACAAATGAAAATGAAAACACAACAATCCAAAATTTATAGGATTCAGCAAAAGCAGGTCTAAGAGGGAGTTTACAGCAATACAAGCCTATCTCAGGAAACAAGAGAAGTCTCAAACAAACAATCTAACCTTAAACCTAACAGAACTAGAAAAAGAAGAACAAACAAAACCCAAAGTTAGTAGAAGGAAAGAAATAATAAAAAGCAGAGCAGAAATACATGAAATAGACACTAATAAAACAATAGAAAATATCAAATAAACTAAGAGCTCATTCTTTGAAAAGATAAACAAAATTGATAAACCTTTAGCCAGATTCATCAAGAAAAAAAAGGCCTGTACTCAGAAAACTTTAAGACACTGATGAACATAATTTATGATGAAACAAACAGAAAGATATACCAGGCTCGTGAATTGGAAGAATTAATATTGTTGAAATGACAATACTACCCAAGGCACTCTATAGATTCAATGCAATCTCTATCAAAATACCAATGGCATTTTTCACAGAACTAGAACAAATAATTCTAAGATTTGTATAGAAACACTAAAGACTTCAAATAGCCAAAACAATCTTGAGGAAAACAAAGCTGGAGGGATCATGTTTCCTGATTTCAAGCTATACTACAAATTATAATAATCAAAACAGTATGGTACTGGCACAAAAACAGACACATAGAACAATGGAACAGAATGAGAGCCCAGAAATAAACCCATACTTATACGTCCAATTAGGCTACAGCAAAGAAGGCAAGAATACACAATGGTGAAAAGACAGCCCTTTCAATAAATGGCATCAGGAAGACTGGACAGCTACATGCAAAAGAATCAAACTGGACCACTTTCTCACACCATTTGCGAAAATAAACTCAAAATGGATTAAAGACAATGTAAGACATAAAACTCCTAGAAGAAAACACAGGCAGTATGTACTTTGACATTGGTCTTGGCAATATTTTTTCACTATGTCTCCTCAGGTGGGGGAAGCAAGAGCAAAAATAATCATCAAACTAAAAAGCTTTTGCATAGTGTGGGAGACTATCAACAAAAAGGCCACCTACTGAATGGAAAAAGATATTTGCAAATGATATATCCAATAAGGCATTAATATGCAAAATTGCGAAGAACTTATACAATTCAGCATCAGAAAAACAAACAACCCAATTAAAAAATGAGCAGAGGACCTGAACAGACATTTTTCCAAGTAAGACATATAGATGGCCAACAGGCATATGAAAAGATGCTCAACATCGTTAATCATCAGAGAAATGCAAATTAAAACCACAGTGAGATACCTGTCAGAATGGCTATCATAAAAAAGGCCACAAATGAATGTTGGCAAGGATGTGAAGAAAAGGGAACCCTCGTACACTGTTGATGGGAATGTAAATTAGTGCAAACACTATGAAAAACAGCATGAAGACTTCTTTAAAATTAAAAATAGAACAACCAAACCATCTAGCAATGCCACATCTGGGTATGAAAAACAGTAAAACACTAATTCAAAAAGATATATTGTACTCCTATATTCATTGCAGCATTATTTACAGTAGCCAGGATATGGAAGCCACCTAAGTGCCCACTGATTGATGAATGGATAAAAAAGATGTGATATATATATATACACACACACACACACACACACACTTGCATATATATATATGTTGTGTTATCGGCCTTAAAAAAAGAATAAAATCTTGCCATCTGTGACAGTATGGATGGACCTAGAGGGTGTTTTGCTAAATGAAATAAGTCAGACAAAGACACATACCATGTGATTTTACTTATATGTGGAATCTAAAAAACAAAACAAGTGAACAAATGTAACAAAACAGAAACAAACTTATAGATACAGAGAACAAATGGGTAGTTGCCAGAGGAGATGCAGGAAGAAGGATCAGTGAAATAGGTGAGGGATATTAAGAGGTACAAACCACCAACTATAAAATAAATGTCATGGGGATGTAATGTACATCATAGGGAAGATAGTCAATAATATTATAATAACTTTGTATGGTGACAGATGGTAATTAGACTTACTGTGGTGATTTCTTTGTAATGTATAAAAATATCGAATCACTATGTTTTACACCTGAAACTAATATAATATTCTAAGTCAATTATACTTCAAATTTTAAAAGGTTTTTAATAGCTTTCTTATGCTATCTCCTTTCAACAGGAGACTGATTTTTTGTAAATCTTTAAATGTTTTTATTTAAGAAACTCAAAGGGCAAATTCATAGTTCTATTTCATGTGAGAAAGATTTATTTTCCTAGATATAGCCTTGCTGAAAAATTATGCACTGAAAAACGTCATAATATTGGAGGAAAATTAGAAATGAATAATGGATAGTGGACCTGACCTAGGTTATCAAACAAAACTATTCTAAAACTGATAGACCCTCCCTTTCCTCAACCTTGGGAGTGGGAATCTTCTGAAAGAACCCCAAAGGAGAGAATAAGTGGAAAAAGTGAATCTTAGAAGAAGCAAATCACACGTTGATTAATTCTCATAGCTTCCATCTTTTGTATGCATAATCATTCTGCTTACATACTTATCCCACTACCAGCCCTGAAACAGGAATGCGCACACTTCCCTGTCCAAACTTAGCGACAGCCTTAGGAAGAACCCAGGGTTCTTAGAAACCTCTGGGTTCCTGATCATGTCCATGAGGAAAATGATCCTAGCTTCCTCCCTCCCCCACTCCAGGTCTCCCTGCTGTCCCACATGGAGGAAATGGAGGGAAGAGTGGCTTTTTTCAAACTCTCCTTCCCCCCCAAAACACAGATTACACCCACCAACACACCCATTCATGCTCTGCCCTTTGGGATTTCCATAGAATAAAATAAATTAGAACTGTCATTGTTTGATTTACCATATGCTGTCATCATCAGATCATATGAAATCACTGATATTTGGTCATTTTTTAACCTACATCACCTTCCTGTGGTTCATATTTCTTCAGCTTTATATGAATTCATAGGCTTAAACACAAACCATTACATACTTTACATGAACAAATATAAAGGAAAACAGAAAATCAATTTGACCAATTTTTTCCGTATGTTTAATAGGCAGATTGCTTAGCTGCCCAATCCTTCTACAGAGGTTTGGTAAAGGCCAATAGATGATCATTTCTATTCATTTTACTTGAATTCTCAGGGACATTGGATGCTATAGACCACTCCTTTTTCTTAGATTGCTAACTACTTCCAATTCATCCTATTTTCTGTCATACATTCAATTCTATCACAGCTTTATGTTTTTTCCTTCATCTCTGACATCTTTTCATCTCTGAAAAGGGGAGCTTTCTCAGTCCTGTTCATAAAAAAACTGCTGATTCTATCCTCTCCTTGAGTGATGCCCTCCCCTTTTATGACTTCAAGTGAGATATCTAGTTGAGAACTCTTTACTGAGAATTAAACCCACTTGTGGTCCTCTCATTAACCTCTCTTGTCCATCACCGAGTTCTCCAAGTTCTCCTGATCAGTAGATTTTTTTTTTTGCTTTTTTATTGTTGCTTATAATAAAAATTATAGCTGGCATTTACATAGCACTTAGTATGTGCAAGACATTGCTCCAAGGGCTTTACGAATATTAACATGCTGAATTTTTATAAAACTTTACAAAATAGACATTGTTATCCCCATTTAACAGACAAAGAATTTGAGGCAAATAAGGTAATTTTCTCAGTGTCATACAGCTAGTAAATATAGAAGTCAGAATTCAAACCTAGAAAAATTCTTTCCAGAGCCCATGCTTTTAACTTAGCCTTTACAATATTCTCCATGAAACACATTTTCTGTCATGACCTAGTAAGCACACACACACACAAATACACAAACACCACATATATAAATAAAACAAAGTTTCATAAAAGAACGTGTGTCCTTATTATGTATGATATAGTAAAAGCATAAATATTAAATATAATTTAATTAGTATTCAAATAAATACAAAAGATCCCAAAGTGAATACAAAAAAAAAAAGTACTAGGTAAGGCACACTAAATTGATTTTACCAACAACTAGTAGGTAGCATCTGTAGTTTGAAACACAACATTAGATTTGATATCTTCAGCAGTTCTCAATTCCATCATCTCTTTCCACTGTCACCATCACTGTCATATTTCTGGCTCTTGGCAATTTTCACATGAATAATTATTGGCTCCTAATTGACCTACTTACCTTAAGCCTGCTTACTCATTTTTCCATCCCTCACAAAATACATACTTGCACATGTGATTTGCTGGTTTAGAATTCTTGCCTCCCAATACCTTTCATGCACAAGAAGTCAAGACCAAAGGGTGAAGTTTATACTCAGAAACAAGGCTACACAATACCTTAGGTTCTGGCCTCCACTTCAACTCTCAGGCTCTCCAAACACTCATGCCTCCCTTCCCCACCTTTCTACATCCTCCTTCCCTTCATTCCAGCCATATATGGAGGTCTTAGGTAAAGGGAAGCAGTAGAAATTAGATATAAGATAATAAGACATGCACCTGCTTTCAAAGAACACCAAGTCTCACTGGAATGTTGAAAAAACATACATAGTTCATATAATAAAAGTGAAACCTAAGAAATCAAAGAAATGATACATAGATGTAAAGGTAACAGAATTTCTTCAAGCCCAAAGGGTGACAAACATGGGAAATTTGAAAAGTCACTGGGACATTGTATCAAAGGTTTTAAAGTGGAGCCTGATGAGTCTAAGAGATATTTTTATAGATACTTTTAGTCTGAGTCAGACTTAATAACAGACAGGGTAAAACAGTAACAAAATTATTAGGTATTTCACCAAAGGGATGAGAATTATGATAGTTTTCAAGCTGCTAGGAAAAGGAAAGACAGCTATATAGTATGTATATATTATAGATATTATATATTATAGAAAACAATAATTTACAGGAAAAGATTAGGGGGTATGATGAAAGTTGGAATGATATGGAGAAAATTCAAAATTTCCCCTTTAGCTTTAAATAGTAAAAATTTTAAATTAGCAAGAGAAGGAGAGAGCAAAGTTTAGAAAGGAAATGAGAAGAGGGGAATTGTTTCTCAAGCTTATTGATCTGAATGTATACATTGCTAGTAATGCAGTTTCTGGCTCATCTTCAAAAAGATACTTTTATCCTGATTCTTGGAAGGTTGTGTTATTGATGAAACGTGGTTTCGACTGGCATAATATTTAGATAAACTGATTATGTCACTGAGCAACTTTTCTTGCAGTGAATGAATATATCCTCAGTTGGCAATTAGATGAAGTCATAATTGCATATTCTGGATGAATCCAAACACACTCTACTATACATAGGTTATTGTAAGGCCACCGCAGATTTTAGCATCACATGAGTGGGCTGAGCAAAAACGTCAAAGCATTCTGCTTTTGATACATAGATTGTTAGAGATGAAAGAAGTGTGAAGATCATTCAGTCTAATTTCTCAATTTACGGATGAAAAACTGAGGCCAACCATGATTCGGAAACTTTCTAAGTGAGATATATTTTACTATAACAGCTAAGAATAGAACACAGAGCTCCTGGATTCTCATCAAATGTTAATTCTACGTGTTTTCCTACATTCTTGTCTAAATACAATCAGTATTTCTTTTTTTTTTAAAATAAATTTATTTATTTATTTTTGGCTGCGCTGGGTCTTCGTTGCTGCATGTGGGCTTTCTCTGGTTGAGGTGAGCAGGGGCTACTCTTTGTTGCGGTGCGCAGGCTTCTCATTTGGTGGCTTCTCTTGTTGCAGAGCATGGGCTCTAAGCACGCGGGCTTCAGTAGTTGCAGCTCGTGGGCTCAGTAGTTGTGGCTTGCAGGCTCTAGAGCACAGGCTCAGTAGTTGTGGCGCACGGGCTTAGTTGCTCCGCGGCATGTGGTATCTTCCTGGACCAGGGATCAAACCCATGTCCCCTGCATTGGCAGGCGGATTCTTAAACACTGAACCACCAAGGAAGTCCCTACAATAAGTATTTTTAACAAGGATAACAGTATCTAAATTTAGTTCTCTGGAAATATTTAATTTACTTCTACTTTATTTAAATGACTAGGTAAGCAACCATGAATAAGCCAGATTTTCCTCTTCAAAAATAACTTATTTTGATCTAGAGAAAAAGGTAACATTAAGTAATGATTTAACATTTACCATATTTCATTTGAGTCCAAAATGAATGCCCATGCAAAACTCTTTACATGTTTAGCAATGATGGTGCTATCCTAGAAAGTTAACGTATCTTTAGAAAGGGATATATTTTAGAAAAGGATATAAATTATTTCCCAATTCAAATTGCTTTGTTAAAAAAAAGTTACTATAATTAAATTTATTGCAAAGATATTTTTATACTGAGAAGAGACCACTGTAAGGCAAAATGGAAACAGAGTTTATTTGTATTCAATTACAGGGCTTCACTGAGAATATATATGCTTGGCTCCCAAAAATCTCAAATATGGGATTGGGCCAGGGAAAACTGTATAAAAATTTAAGATAATAACTATCGTGGATAAAAACAGTTCAATATTTGCAACATATTTTGAAAATATACTTTAGTATTATCATCTGGTTTAAGAGATGATATTCAACTCAGATATACAACCAAAACTATTCTATTATTTTCAAGAGGGCTTCCTATGTGTTATATTAATATTCCTGTCTATTATATTATTCCAAAAGGAAGGCCATCAAAAGACATGGAGGAGGGCTTCCCTGGTGGCGCAGTGGTTGAGAGTCCGCCTGCCGATGCAGGGGACACGAGTTCGTGCCCCGGTCTGGGAAGATCCCACGTGCCGCGGAGCGGCTGGGCCCGTGAGCCATGGCCGCTGGGCCTGCGCGTCTGGAGCCTGTGCTCTGCAACGGGAGAGGCCACAACAGTGAGAGGCCCGCGTACCGCAAAAAAAAGAAAAAAAAAAAAAAAAAGACATGGAGAAAAGCAACAAAATAAACATTTTCCACCATAACATTTACTTGTTTCCATCTGGGCCTGGGCAATATGTGAAGATCTCAATCATATTAACTATATGGCTACAGTTATGTCCTATATCCTCCATGCCACTGATCTGTAGATATAGATATTTGTTTCTATTCACCCCCAATTCTACCCTAGCCCAACCCAACTTGTGTTGAACATCCTCCTAATTTGTCTCCCTGGTGCTTTCATATTCCTACAATCCATTGTTCACAGTGAACCGGTATAATCTTTTAAAAACAAAAATCAGACTTTATATTTCTCTCAGTGAATATGTACTTATATATACCCTATACAAGCTAAGCTCTGTTCTAAATGCTTTACAAATATTAACTCATTTGATTTTCACAACAACCCTATGTGAAAAACCCTATGTGAAAAACCCTATTTTCACAACAACAACTTATGAGGTTGATGCCACTGACATCTACATTTTACAGTGAGGAAATCGAGACCCAGAGAAGTAATATAACTTACCCATATCACATAGCTAGGAAATGGAGCTGGGATCTGCTCCCAGGCAGGCTGGTTCCAGAGGCCATGCCTTTTACACCAGCTCTATACTGCCACATTCCCGGTGAAAGCCCTCAGTAGTTTCCCCTCGTGCTCAGAACGAATTCCTTACTCTGGCCCCACAGTAAGGATCTTTTCAAGCTCATTTCCTCTGCTTCCCTCTTGCCTACAGTGTTGCAATCACACAGGTCTTTCTTTTCCTGTGACAAGCCAACTATCCAGTCTCAGGCCGTTTTCACAGCTGTTCTCTCTGTCATAATACCCAACCTTTGATCATCAGGTGGCTGGCTTCTCTTTGGTCTTCAGACCCAACTTTAAATGTTACCTCCTAACAGAGATCTTCATGATCACAAATTGAAAGAAGCCACCCCATTACTGCCTAATAGAACAACCTATTTTATATTTCTTTGTAGAAAGTACAACTCTGTTATTTTTCTTGTTTGTACATTTATCTGCTATTATTTTTTTCTTCCCATGAGAGTGAGAGCTTCATGAGAACAGGGACTTTGCCTTCTCATTCATTTCTGTAGTCCCAATAACATTGCTTTTCAGCCTTTGACATCATAGGAGAGACAGAAATAATAAAATTTGCTTGCCACATGTAGGTAAATTAGAGGGCATGTGGTATATCTACATGGGGCTTAATGAAAAATTATTATGTTTGTTATGTAATTATGATAGGACACATAGGATACAAATACTAGGGATCACATTAAGTATTAAACATGTATAAAATTTTCAAATAAAACCTTTATAAAATTTTAATATGGAATATGAGCTGGCTTTCATGAATATACTATCTTACAGTAGGCTTTATAACAGCAAAACTGATGACTTTAATAATAGTATCTTCAAATTCTTCACAGCATCAATAAAAAATTTTCACAAAAACATAAAAAATTTGCAACAGAAGAAATATATTTATAGTAACTAGCAGATCTTTCTCATTTTCAGTAATAAACATAATGTTGGAATATCTTGTTATAATGCAAACGTTCAAACGTTTCATACCCAGTATTTCAGAATAACAAAGAAGGTCTAATTTGCAGAATGTGTATTCATCATCAGAAAAGTCAGCCTTCAGCTAACCAGGCTGCTATTGCAAGGACACCTGCCTCAAGTGAGCATAAGTGTCTACCATATGTCAGGACAATATTCAACGATGCCATCTGGTGCTCTACTCATCTGGAGGCTTCACCTGGTTTTTTGCTTCCGCCTCTGTGATGGGCTGCAGGTTGAGCTGCATATTTTCTCCATGGGTATCAGGAACACATATTCTTCATCAGTTCAATGGGTACCATGTTCATGATAGGAGAGAAGAGCTCTTAGCTAATTGTCCTAATAGTAGATTTTCTCTTTGGCCAGGCTCAGTGAATTGGGGCAAATTCATAAGCACTGGATGTTGCTTCTTATGCAATGAGAGGACCACAGGGTGCTCTCTGAGGACCTCCTGATGAGGGCACTCAGGTAGTGGCTACTGACTCCAGTGAGCTCTGACCTCTCAGAGGGCCAAGGGAAGTAATACTTTGAGGCAGACCAATGGTGACCTGAGAAGCTTTACTTAGACACTTGCTTCTCAAAGCATGGCCTATACCAGCTTTATTGACATCACTTTGGAGTTTGTTAGAAATGCAGAATCTTGGTCTCCACCCCATTGTATATTAACATGCATTTTAACAAGATCTCCTCATAATTATGGTGTACATTAAAAATTGAAGAACTGATTTAGAACACTACTTAAACAGAGGACGGTGGCAATTAATATTTGTGGAGTCATATTGTATGAATTATATAATGAAAGTCCAAAGAACTGAAAATATATTTCATTGTTTCATATTATTTTTAAGGACTTCACCAGGACTTACCCTACATAAACACACATGGTTTATTTGAAAATGACATGCAAAATGTAGATGACTGCAAGCAAGACAAAACTTGTCATGATGGTGTTACTTATAGTTTTTGTATGCTATCTAAGTAAACAAGTCATTACTTTTTTGTGTCCAGTTATCTTTCTGAAAGTAGTTACTTCCATAAAATACATGCCAGCCTGCCTCCTTTGCTTTTTGTCATGTTTCTGTATATAATATGTACATGTATTAAATGCATAAATACATATAAATATAATGTGTGAGCACATTTCAGACTGTCTCAAAGTAAGACCAATAATTTTTTTTAAATCACCGTTCAATTTGTTCAGTCACACAATTTGACAACTCTATAAAACATCCGGCTTTCCAGTGTTTCCTTTCTTACCTCCTCCCCATTTCCTAACTGGGCTTTGAAATGAATATTCCAGGAATTGAGACATCAAGTATTTGCAACTTCAGGCTGTCCCAGACTCATTCAGTACTTCCAAGGTCAATCGGAGTTAAGGGAAATTATTAAGCTTTATTTTGTATGTCAGTACAAAATCATCTTTTTGTTGTTGTTGTTGTTGCTGTTTTCACTTTCTCACTGATATCCTTGATTATCCTTGCTAGTTATCACTGGGACTTTTCCAAAATGAATTATAAGTTGTAATTTCTAGTTAATTTTTTTAACTCTTCACTCTGCAAATATTTACTGAATATCCACTATAGGTATGACATTTATCTAGGTTGTTTAATCAGATAGGATATCATAGGTTATGCTGCAGAAACCAAGAACACCCAAATCTTAGTGGTGTATCAAAGGGACTATTTCTTTCTCACTCAAGAGTACATACCCCTCACAGTTCAACAATAAGCTCTAACACTGTTGCCATGCAAGGATCCAAGCTGATGAGATTCTATCTTCATATTTGTTTCCATGGTATCATGGCAGGGGATGGGAATGAGGTAAACCACACACTGGCTCTTACAGTGTATGCCTAGATGTGACATATATCCCTTATCTCACATTTCATTGTCCAAAGCAAGTCATAAGGCTGTACCTAACTTTAAAGGGATTGAAAAACTACAATCCAACCATGTGTGCAAAAGAAGAACCATGTCTGAATAGTCCTAACACCACAGCCCTATCTCAGGAAAAACCAAATGATACAAAGGCACCAGCCTGTTTTCAAAGACCTGAGAAACTAGTTATAGAATACAGATTACCTAAACAGAGTTAGGTATCAGGTGCAAGTCTCAGATATTCTCACTGTAAGAGAGAGTGCAGTGCCAAAAAAAAAAAGTGTTCAAGAATTTCAAAGATAGAAGAGATAAATGTGGATGAGGGAGTCAGGAAAGTATACAGACAAGGTGAGACTATGTATAAATTGTTGGATTCAGAATGGGAAATGGAAGGAGTGAGGACATTCACGGTGGTAACCATGAAGCAGGGATGAGGAGCAGGTTACTGGAAAGTGGGTATGAATTAACCTTAAAAAATATTGAAAGGGCTTCCCTGGTGGCGCAGTGGTTGGGAGTCCGCCTGTTGATGCAGGGGACACGGGTTCGTGCCCCGGTCTGGGAGGATCCCCCATGCCGCGGAGCAGCTGGGCCCGTGAGCCATGGCCGCTGAGCCTGAGCGTCCGGGGCCTGTGCTCTGCAGCGGGAGAGGCCACAACGGTGAGAGGCTCGTGTACGGCAAAAAAAAAAAAAAAAAAAAATTGAAAATATTTGTTTCAATAGAAGCAAAAAGTTTCTTATATCTGATATAAGGTAAACCTGGATAGGTCAAGCAGAGAAAAAAGGTTATTAAGTGCCTTGAATGCCAAGATTCAATGTTTGTACATAACCTTTGATGGTCTCCCTTGGAGATGCTCATCTTGGTTCCTCTTTAGCATATGAAGAAGGTCCACGACACTACAATGTATTGATGATTGACCACTACATTGCAGACTGATTGAGAAAATAAAGACCAGGGAAACATGTGGAGCATTGTTAGAGAATAGGGTTACATAGACATTTGCACCACTCTTCATGGAATGTAGGTACATTAACAGTTTAGTAAGAAAGAATGGCCATGAAACCAACCTGGCCCTGAGCCCTTCGGGGTCATTAGAAACAAGAGAAAGGCCAAAAAAGCAAAAACTCTAGTTTCAAAGCAACATAGCTGGTAATGTTTCATCAGAGCTGAAAGAAACAGGCTTCTTGCATCAGATAAAGAGGAAGAACGGGAGAGGAATGGGAAAAGCAGAGGTCTGGACTTCAGGAGTCCTGTAGTCCTACAGCCCTCTTACTAGCAGTAGGATTTTGGGGTGTCAATTTTGCAGCATCGTTCTGGATATCGGTTTTCCCATTTGTGAAAATAAAGATACTGAATTTATAATCCTCGAGGCTATAATTTTAAATATTTTCCTTCTTGGTTCTTCAATAGATAAATATTAAGGACAAAATATAAGGCATTGAATCAACAGAGATACACTAAAGATTGCCATCTTTTTGATTGGGAAACATTTAGCAGATGAGAAAATATGTAACAAGATAACAATTAATGAAGCATAACTAACAACATCAACTCTTCCCAATCAATTTCCAAAGCAGTATTAATGATAGTTTAGTGGTAATGATGGTTCAGTGGGTAGAACCTTATTGTGGGACTTAGAACAATCTGTTCCCATCAGCACCACAATCTTGCTTTATGACTTGTGCAAGTTGCCAAAGGCAAACCACCCATCTCATGTACAACTGGATGGGAGTCAGCTTTTAATCAGCTGCCTGATAGAAAGATGAAATAATATACATGCACATTTAAAGGGAAATTTGAATTTTCTCTCCTGCTATGTTATCTTTGCCAACTTCATCTTATTGTCACATACATCCTATGACTTTGTCTTAAATTCCTCATTAGATTTTTTTGTGTAACTCTTACACTTCTGTTAAATTCTGACTAAAGCATAGTGTTCTGTAGTTTTTTTGTCTGTGTGAGAATAGGATACTAATGTCCATTTTGGAGGCAAAAGCAAACTCAAACAAGATAAAGAATATGGGAGGCTTCCTCTGTCGTTTAAAAATAAATTTGGTGATCTTTCATTCACCCTGCTGCTTTGATAAATGGATTAAGAGAAAGAATTTTACCAAGTCATGGATTAAAATCTGCCCAGAATAGACCAAAAAATTCCCTGGCAAGATGTACTGATCACAGATGTTCTGTCAGTTGTTGCTAATTCAAATTTTGACCCTTTATTATCTCAGGGAAAACTGAAGTCTCCTTTGTGAAGGTCCTCACATTATTTTATTCTTTATACCTGGAATTCTAGGTAAGACCAGATAGAAAAGCTTTGATAAGGATTTTATTGTTATGCAAATCATTTGATCAACAATATTTTTTTGCAATAGAAATTCTGATCTTCAAAGCAAGGAAAGACATCCTTCCACTGGACTTTTCATAATTAGCTAAAGACTATTTTTAAAATAACTTAGTTTCACCCTTTACTTAGCTTTGTTACCATCATGCTCTGAATATGATTCATCTTCCTGGGATTTTTTATTAACACATATACAAAACTGGATCAGTTTAAAATACTGTATTAGTTTAATTCATCCTAATTAGGACTCTATAAGGAACCAGAAGCCATTACCAAGCTCAACATTCTCGGAGCCATTGTTGGGAACCATAATGAATAAAACAGGTGGATTTTGGAGTCATATTGCGCATGGCAAACTAAGGTCACCTTGCTTCTCTCTAGTCTGCTTGTCAACTTCCCCACCCCATGCCCCAGTCACCAAGGACTTCTCAATAGAAAAGTCCTTTCCATTCTCTTCTCCTGTTCAGTCCCTATTCACTTCTCTCCTAGATTATTGCAACAACCTCCTAACTATTCTCCCTCTCTCCCAATTTGCTTTTCTCCCCACTCATAGTCCTTCCCTCCCACCACCATTCCTCCAAGTTCGCTTGAGGTTATACTCACGTCCTCTGAAACATCTTTCTTGATTCCCCCCGTCTGAATTATGTGTTAACTCCTGAGTATAACCCCTGGGTACCCTGTGCTTTCCACAGTCCTAGCCCTTTTCATATCATACAGTAACTGTGCATTTCTCTGCTCCCTACCAGACTGGAAGCTATTAGAGGTCAAGGATACTATCTTCTTTGGCTCTTTAAAGTCTGGCACAATACTGGTACAGAACAGTGCCTAAATATATATTTGTTGGGCGAATATATGACTAAATAAGTTATTGATAAGTTAATAAATAGTCAAACAAACAAAAGAAATAGAAATACAAGAAATTAGTTATACAAGTAAAATTCCAAATCAAGGAACTTTGATCTGATTTCTGTCTACCGCTTGCCCAGTTTCCCAACAACTTAAGATGCAGCTCCACACCATGGCTGGATAACAGTAAATATACTATTATGAAGCATGCTAAGCACTTCATCCCAGTTATTTTGTACAATAGCTGTCAACAGTGCATTAATCAATATAAAAACTTTGCAGTAAGCATTGTGTGGAAGTTTATTTCAAGAGTGCAGAAGCTGGGAAATGGGAGACATAAAGCTCCCATACTCTATTATCAAACTGTAGATCACTTCTTAGAATAGAAAAAAAATCATATAAATTTCCTTCTTTTCTGCACCAAAATAGCAAGGTTTTCACTGTTTGTTCTTTTCCTTAGCCATGAAATTTTGATTGATCTGATAACCCTGAAATAGATGACCCAGGAAACTGATCAAACTTTCCCATGGTGACCAGTCAGGTGAAATTTTTCTTCATCTTTTCCCTTGGAAACAAAAGGAAAAAATCTCTTTTTCTTAAATTGCAAATGCTTGATTGCAGCTTCACTGTTAGAAGGTCTCTTTAATGCATAAGCATATTTACAGGGTATAAAATAGCAGTGATGTTTGTTACCCTCAAGGTTGGTGACCATATTAATTAATATCATCATAATTACGTGTATGACCTTGCATATGAAAAAAGATGACATCTGTTATTGGTATCATCATTGCAAATGTGAAACACACCTTGATATTTTCCTTATTTACACTTGAATAGTACTCAGAGTATATCTTTGTCCATTCAGGCTGCAATAACAGAATACCATAGACCGGGGAGACTTATAAACTAAATAAATTTGTTTCTCATAGTTGTGGAGTCTGGGAAGTCCAAAATCAGGATGCCAGCAGATCCCATATTTGGTGGGGAACCACTTTCTGGTTCATAGACGGCCATTTTCTAGCTGGGTCCTCACATGGCAAAAGGGGCAAAATTGCTCTCTCTGGGGTTTATTTCATAAGAGTGCTAATCCCATTCTTAAGGGTTTTGCCCTTATGACCTAATTAATTACCTCCCCAAAGCCCCACCTCCTAATACCATCACATTGGGGGTTAAGATTTCAACATACAAATTTTAGGGTGATTCATTCAGTCCATAATAGAATCCTTCAGGGAAAAGGGTTTACACATAATATAGTTTGTGTACAAAATGATTCCTGTCTTGGTCTTTTCTGACGTTTTTCGTTTGTGCGTTTTTATTTTGTTTTGTTTTCTGATGTGTTAGAGATAGGTGTAATGTTCAGTTCCATTTAAGACATTCTCAACGAGGGGAAGATGGCGGAAGAGTCAGACGCGGAGATCACCTTTCCCCCCACAGATACATCAGAAATATATCTACACGTGGAACAACTCCAACAGAACACCTACTGAACGTTGGCAGAAGACCACAGACCTCGCAAAAGGAGAGGGGATTAAGAGCGCTGCTTAAAGGAGCTCCAGAGACGGGCGCGAGCCACGGCTAAAAGGGCAGACCCCAGAGACGGGCATGAGATGCTAAGGCTGCTGCTGCCGCCACCAAGAAGCCTGTGTGCGAGCACAGGTCACTATCCACACCCGCCTTCCAGGGAGCCTGTGCAACCCACCACTGCCAGGGTCCTGGGATCCAGGGACAACTCCCCCGGGAGAAGGCACAGCATGCCTCACACTGGTACAACGTCACGCCGGCCTCTGCCGCCGCAGGCTCTCCCCGCACTCCATGCCCCTCCCTCCCCCTGGCCTGTGTGAGCCAGAGCCCCCGAATCAGCGGCTCCTTTAACCCTGTCCTGTCTGAGTGAAGAACAGACACCCTCTGGCGACCTACACGCAGAGGCGGGGCCAAATCCAAAGCTGAGCCCCGGGAGCTGTGAGAACAAAGAAGAGAAAGGGAAATCTCTCCCAGCAGCCTCAGAAGCAGCGGATTAAAGCTCCACAATCAACTTGATGTACCCTGCATCTGTGGAATACCTGAATAGACAACGAATCATCACAAATTGAGGAAGTGGACTTTGAGAGCAAGATTTATGATTTTTTCCCCTTTTCCTCTTTTTGTGAGTGTGTATGTGTATGCTTCTGTGTGAGATTTTGTCTGTATAGCTTTGCTTCCACAATTTGTCCTAGGGTTCTATCCGTCCGTTTTTATTTGTTTCTTTGTTTTAAATTTTTTTCTTAATAATTGTTTTTTATTTTCATAACTTTATTTTATTTTACTTTATCTTCTTTCTTTTTTTTCCTTCCTCCCCTCCTTCCTTCCTCCCTCCCTCCCTCCTTTCTTTTTTCTTTCTTTCTTTCTACTCCTACTAATTCTTTCTTTCTACATTTTCTCCCTTTCATTCTGAGCCGTGTGGATGAAAGGCTCTTGGTGCTGCAGCCAGAAGTCAGTGCTGTGCCTCTGAGGTGGGAGAGCCAACATCAGAAAACTGGTCCACAAGAGACCTCCCAGCTCCACATACATCAAACGGCAAAGATCTCCCAGAGACCTCCATCTCAACACCAGCACGCAGCTTCACTAAACGACCAGCAAGCTACAGTGCTGGACACCCTATGCCAAACAACTAGCAAGATGGGAACACAACCCCACCCATTAGCAGAGAGGCTGCCTAAAATCATAATAAGTCCACAGACACCCCAAAACACACCACCAGACATGGATCTGCCCACCAGCAAGACAAGATCCAGCCTCATCCACCAGAACACAGGCACTAGTCCCCTCCACCAGGAAGCCTACACAACTCACTGAACCAACTTTATCCACTGGGGACAGACACCAGAACAATGGGAACTACGAACCTGCAGCCTGCAAAAAGGAGACCCCAAACACAGTAAGATAAGCAAAATGAGAAGACAGAAAAACACACAGCAGGTGAAGGAGCAAGATAAAAACCCACCAGACAGAACAAAGGAAGAGGAAATAGGCAGTCTACCTGAAAAAGAATTCAGAATAATGATAGTAAAGATGATCCAAAATCTTGGAAATAGAATACAGAAAATGCAAGAAACATTTAACAAGGACCTAGAAGAACTAAAGATGAAACAAGCAACGATGAACAACACAATAAATGAAATTAAAAATACTCTAGATGGGATAAATAGCAGAATAACTGAGGCAGAAGAACGGATAAGTGACCTGGAAGATATAATAGTGGAAATAACTACTGCAAAACAGAATAAAGAAAAAAGAATGAAAAGAACTGAGGACAGCCTCAGAGACCTCTGGGACAATAAACACACCAACATTCAAATTATAGGGGTTCCAGAAGATGAAGAGAAAAAGAAAGGGACTGAGAAAATATTTGAAGAGATTATAGTTGAAAACTTCCCTAATATGGGAAAGGAAATAGTTAATCAAGTCCAGGAAGCACAGAGAGTCCAATACAGAATACATCCAAGGAGAAACACGCCAAGACACATATTAATCAAACTGTCAAAAATTAAATACAAAGAAAAAATATTAAAAGCAGCAAGGGAAAAACAACAAATAAAACACAAGGGAATCCCCATAAGGTTAACAGCTGATCTTTCAGCCGAAACTCTGCAAGCCAGAAGGGACTGGCAGGACATATATAAAGTGATGGAGAAAAACCTGTAACCAAGATTACTCTACCCAGCAAGGATCTCATTCAGATTTGATGGAGAAATTAAAACCTTCACAGACAAGCAAAAGCTGAGAGAGTTCAGCACCACCAATCCAGCTTTACAACAAATGCTAAAGGAACTTCTCTAGGCAAGAAACACAAGAGAAGGAAAAGACCTACAAAAACGAACCCAAAACAATTAAGAAAATGGGAATAGAAACATATATATTGATGTATTATAAATGTGTTTTATTATATTTTATCTTTTATCTTAAGTGTAAAGGGAATAAATGCTCCCACCAAAAGACACAGATTGGCTGAATGGATACAAAAAGAAGACCCATATATATGCTGTCTACAAGAGACTCACTTCAGACCTAGAGACACATACAAACTGAAAGTAAGGGAATGGAAAAAGATATTCTATGCAAATGGAAACCAAAAGAAAGCTGGAGTAGCAATTCTCGTATCAGACAAAACAGACTTTAAAATAAAGACTATTAGAAGAGACAAAGAAGGACACTACATAATGATCAAGGGAATGATCCAAGAAGAAGATTTAACAATTTAAATATTTATGCACCCAACATAGGAGCACCTCAATACATAAGGTAAATACTAACAGCCATAAAAGGGGAAATCGACAGTAACATATTCATAGTAGGGGACTTTCACACCCCATTTTCACCAATGGACAAATCATCCAAAATGGAACTAAATAAGGAAACACAAGCTCTAAATGATACATTAAACAAGATGTACCTAATTGATATTTATAGGACATTCCATCCAAAAACAACAGAATACACATTTTTCTCAAGTGCTCACGGAACATTCTCCAGGATAGATCATATGTTGGGTCACAAATCAAGCCTTGGTAAATTTAAGAAAATTGAAATTGTATCTAGTATCTTTTCCGACCACAACGCTGTAAGACTAGATATCAATTACAGGAAAAGATCTGTAAAAAATACAAACACATGGAGGCCAAACAATACACTATTTAATAACGAAGTGATCACTGAAAAAAAATCAAAGAGGAAATAAAAAAATATCTAGAAACAAATGACAATAGAGACACGAAGACCCAAAACCTACGGGATGCAGCAAAAGCAGTTCTAAGAGGGAACTTAATAGCAATACGATCCTACCTTAAGAAACAGGAAACATCTTGAATAAACAACCTAACCTTGCACCTAAAGTAATTACAGAAAGAAGAACAAAAAACACCCCAAAGTTAGCAGAAGGAAAGAAATCATAAAAATCAGATCAGAAATAAATGAAAAAGAAATGAAGGAAACGATAGCAAAGATCAATAAAACTAAAAGCTGGTTCTTTGAGAAGATAAAATTGATAAACCATTAGCCATACACATCAAGAAAAAAAGGGAGAAGACTCAAATCAATAGAATTAGAAATGAAAAAGGAGAAGTAACAACAGACACTGCAAAAATACAAAAGATCATGAGAGATTACTACAAGCAACTCTATGCCAATAAAATGGACAACCTGGAAGAAATGGACAAATTCTTAGAAATGCACAACCTGCCAAGATTGAATCAGGAAGAAATAGAAAATATGAACAGAACAAGCACTAAAATTGAAACTGTGATTAAAAATTTTCCCACAAACAAAAGCCCAGGACCAGATGGCTTTACAGGTGAATTCTGTCAAAAATTTAGAGAAGAGCTAACACCTATCCTTCTCAAACTCTTCCAAAATGTAGCAGAAGGAGGAACATTCCCAAACTCATTCTACGAGGCCACCATCACCTTGATTGCAAAACCAGACAAGGATGTCACAAAGAAAGAAAACTACAGGCCAATATCACTGATGAACATAGATGCAAAAATCCTCAACAAAATACTAGCAAACAGATTCCAACAGCACATTAAAAGGATCATACACAATGATCAAGTGGGGTTTATTCCAGGAATGCAAGGATTCTTTAATATACATAAATCAATCAACGTGACAACCATATTAACAAACTGAAGGAGAAAAACCACATGATCATCTCAATAGATGCAGAGAAAGCTTTCGAGAAAATTCAACACCCATTTATGATAAAAACCCTGCAGAAAGTAGGCATAAAGGGAACTTTCCTCAACATAATAAAGGTCATATATGACAAACCCACAGCCAACATCATCCTCAACGGTGAAAAACTGAAAGCATTTCCACTAAGATCAGGACAAGACAAGGTTGCCCACTCTCACCACTCTTATTCAACATAGTTTTGGAAGTTTTAGCCACAGCAATCAGAGAAGAAAAGGAAATAAAAGGAATCCAGATCAGAAAAGAAGAAATAAAGCTGTCACTGTTTGCAGATGACATGATACTATACATAGAGAATCCTAAAGATGCTACCAGAAAACTACTAGAGCTAATCAATGAATTTGGTAAAGTAGCAGGATACAAAATTAATGCACAGAAATCTCTGGCATTCCTATATACTAATGATGAAAAATCTGAAAGTGAAATCAAGAAAACACTCCCATTTACCACTGCAACAAAAAGAATAAAATACCTAGGAATAAACCTACCTAAGGGGACAAAAGACCTGTATGCAGAAAATTATAAGACACTGATGAAAGAAATTAAAGATAATACAAATAGATGGAGAGATATACCATGTTCCTGGAGTGGAAGAATCAACATTGTGAAAATGACTCTACTACCCAAAGCAATCTACAGATTCAATGGAATCCCTATCAAACTACCACTGGCATTTTTCACAGAACTAGAACAAAAACTTTCACAATCTGTATGGAAACACAAAAGACCCCGAATAGTCAAAGCAATTTTGAAAACGAAAAACGGAGCTGGAGGAATCAGGCTCCTTGACTTCAGACTATACTACAAAGCTACAGTAATCAAGACAGTATGGTACTGGCACAAAAACAGAAAGATAGATCAATGGAACAGGATAGAAAGCCCAGAGATAAATCCACGCACATATGGTCACCTTATGTTTGATAAAGGGGGCAGGAAAGTACAGTGGAGAAAGGACAGCCTCTTCAATAAGTGGTGCTGGGAAAACTGGACAGGTACATGTAAAAGTATGCGATTAGATCACTCCCTAACACCATACACAAAAATAAGATCAAAATGGATTAAAGACTGAAATGTAAGGCCAGAAACTATCAAACTCTTAGAGGAAAACATAGGCAGAACACTCTATGACATAAATCACAGCAAGATCCTTTTTGACCCACCTCCTACACAAGTGGAAATAAAAACGAAAATAAACAAATGGGACCTAATGAAACTTCAAAGCGTTTGCACAGCAAAGGAAACCATAAACAAGACCAAAAGACAACCCTCAGAATGGGAGAAAATAGAGGCAAATTAAGCAACTGACAAAAGATTAACCTCCAAAATTTATAAGCAGCTCATGCAGCTCAATAAAAAACAAACAAACAACCCAATCCAAAAATGGGCAGAAGACCTAAATAGACATTTCTACAAAGAAGATATACAGACTGCCAACAAACACATGAAAGAATGCTCAACGTCATTAATCATTAGAAAAATGCAAATCAAAAGTACAATGAGATAGCATCTCACACCAGTCAGAATGGCCATCATCAAAAAATCTAGAAACAATAAATTCTGGAGAGGGTGTGGAGAAAAGGGAACACTCTTGCACTGCTGGTGGGAATGTGAATTGGTATAGCCACCATGGAGAACAGTATGGAAGTTCCTTAAAAAACTACAAATAGAACTATCATATGACCCAGCAATCCCACTACTGGGCATATACCCTGAGAAAACCATAATTCAAAAAGAGTCATGTACCAAAATGTTCATTGCAGCTGTCTTTACAATAGCCTGGAGATGGAAACAACCTAAGTGTCCATCATCGGATGAATGGATAAAGAAGATGTGGCACATATATACAATGAAATATTACTCAGCCATAAAAAGATATGAAATTGAGCTATTTGTAATGAGGTGGACAGACCTAGAGTCTGTCATACAGAGTGAAGTAAGTCAGAAAGAGAAAGAGAAATACTGTATTCTAACACATATATATGGAATTTAAGAAAAAAAAATGTCATGAAGAACCTGGGGGTAAGACAGGAATAAAGACACAGACCTGCTAGAGAAAGGACTTGAGGATATGGGGAGGGGGAAGGGTAAGCTGTGACAAAGCAAGAGAGAGGCATGGACCTATATATACTACCAAACGTAAGGTAGATAGCTAGTGGGAAGCAGCCGCATAGCACAGGGAGATCAGCTCGGTGCTTTGTGACCACCTGGACGGGTGGGATAGGGAGAGTGGGAGGGAGGGAGAGGCAAGAGGGAAGAGATATGGGAACATATGTATATGTATAACTGATTTACTTTGTTATAAAGCAGAAACTAACTCACCATTGTAAAGCGATTATACTCCAATAAAGATGTAAAAAAAAAAAAAAAAAGACATTCTCATCACCTCCCTTCGATATTGTATATTGAAGTTGGATTGACTTAATGACCAAATCAGCTTCCCCTTATTCATACCCAGGATGTGGGCATCTACATTGAGTAACTCAGTTTTATTCCTTTAAAGCCACATCAAAATTACAGTGAAAAATTCAGAGTATGTCAAAAGACACATGCCCCCTACTATATTAATGAATATTTGAATCCTAATGTATCTTTCTTGAAACTACTATCCTGAACACAATGGCTGAGTCAAATGATACTTCCTATGATTAAAAAAAAAAGGATTTTTGCAAAAGAACATTATGAACAGTTCATTTTGAACAAATGAGTGGTAGGTAGGCTTCTCATGTGTTTTGCATGAGCTCAAGTTCTCTTTCATATTGAAGACCACCACCTGGGTCCTTAGTGATAAGTGCCATAAATGTGAAAATTCAGGGAGTCAGTTACTCTGTGATGCCAGTGAAACAAGATATCGACTTTCCAGTGTGACATTCCTACCCTGCTATTTGAGCATTAGGCTTGGATTGGATCACTTCCATGTGACAGTTCAGAAAATACAGCAGTACAATGAGTTTTAAACAAATTGAGTCATACTAAGTGATAGAAGGGTGATGGAAACCAAGAACATATTGATTCTATTTCCACACTAATCACGCACTGCAACAGCTGGTTCATTACCGCATACCTCTCACCTATGAGGACCGAAAGCCAATGGAGAATGAGTCTGCCAGTGATTTCCAATTCACCACTTACACACATACTTCATGGCACATAGCAGAGCATCATCTGAAAGCTGTGTTCTGAGAAATGTTAATAGATATAACTAAACCAAAAAAGAAAAACTGTGTTTGTTAGATTACATAAAATTAAATGTGACTCTTTTACCAAAGGAGCTTTTTACTATTTCTTGAATATGGAAATGTGCATAAATAGAATATGCACTGTGACTCACACTTGATCCAAAGCTTTCTTTTTGCAAAGAAACCTACTTACATTTCAGAAAACACTGGAATGGAATTAGAAAACACTGAAACAAATGGAGCCATGAATTAAGAATAAGGGCCCATGTTTTCCTTCCTGCCTCTGAAACCGATTTATCAAGCTGTCAGAAGCTGGGCTCTGATTTCTCTTCACACTTAGTCCAGATCTTAAAATTTTGCAACTTTTTTCAGCGGGAAAAAGAAAAAGCTGAGTAAAACAATCTAGATATAATCATTAAGATGGGCAATATAATTATATTTTGATTTTTTAAGACAGTCCTTCTCTTTAGGAGAGTACCATTTTAAATCTGTATGTCTTTCCCAATTACAGATTGCTGGTAATACACTTACAAGCCCTCTTACTGGCTTGTTCCTCAGTTTCCCTCATAATTTGGAGTAGATTATGAAAAATCACTTCATTCAGGAAGGATAGCATACATACAACAATCAGTACCCCTGACTCCCACAGTATTGGTCTGCTTTTCTGCTCGAAATAGTCAGTTGACCTGTTACAGTGATGACATAAGTTGACTCAATAAAGTTAATGGTGTCCCAATTCCCTCTTTTATTTTGAAATTACTGCTGCTACCAGTAGACAATTTCTTTGAATTATAACCAGTGGAGAGCTAAGAAACAGAAAGAATATTTATCAACGTCTTTGACAACTGCTACTTCTAATCTGCATCATTCTTTTAAACTTGGTACATTGTGCTGTTATTGACCAACAGATTAATCAGTAAGATGTGGGTGAAACTTAAACACAATGACTGCACCTGCCTAAGCTCCCAGGAATGGTTATATTTTAACAGGCAAGGAGTTAAATTTGTTTTATTTAAAATTAGTTTTGGTAACTAAAGAGCCCCAGCTCCTCAAATATCTATAAAAGTAAACTACTGAATATATTGTTAAGCTATAAGGGAGATGACCATTAGTCAATGGTATATTTTGAGGAAATAGATCCCAAGTTTGTAGAAAGTTGTTTCTATTGGTATTGGCCTTTCCCAGCATACTACACCTAAGAATTAACAAGGCCACCGACACGTGAAAGAACACTAAGATCCTCCTATTGGTGGATTGGAAGTGCTTGGCATATACTTCATATTTCATCATGTAATGATATACAAATTAAACACACAAAATAGAACCAGTATACTTCACTTGAATAAAAACTAAATGATATAGAAATGATTAAAAGCTGGCTGGCAGATTTTAATAATCCAATCAGTTTTAAATAAAGAAGTAACCAGAGAGATTATGAAGTACACTATTTTTACTCCTCTGACCATCCTTCACAGAAGAAATAATTTAAAAGGGTTTCAAACTGAGACTGTTCTGATTCATTGGTTGCCGAGTTTTCTATTTACTGTGCCATGTATGTAAACATATGTAAGCAGTCAATCTCAAGAAAGAAGGCTCCAGATATATTTGTGGGCCCAACCTGAGAGATGTTAAATCCCTCACATAAGGTCCTGTGGCAGAGACATTTATTTACTTTTCATCAAATGTCCATGTTCTCCCCACATCCCTGTCCTTGAAAGGTTACGGAGCTTGTGTGACAAGTTGTGTCTTCTAGATTATGAAAAAAGTGGCATGGGTCATGCCATACTAAAACATTCAAGAGGAGCTCCCTATTTAACCTTGATGCCTTAAGTTGAGATGTCAGAGCATGTGTCTGCCTGGCTTTTGAGTAGCTGCATGTGGCAAAGCCCTGAACCAACCTGTGTTGTCTATGTAATATAAGCAAAAAAAATCTTTCATTGTGATAAGCCACTGAGATTGGAAGTTAAATAATTACCTCAGCATCATCCAGCCTTAGACCATGATCAGTATTCCTTTGAGATAAATTCTCTAAGCATATAGGGATATAAGGCAAAAGGGCCCCTTTTTAACCTACTCTTACATTTTTTTTTCAATTTCACTTGATTTATTTAGCACTTAGTAGTTGTCAGGCTATATACTAGATGCTACAGATGTAAACACTCAATAAACAATCCATAATGCCCAGGAGTTCACAGACTAGTATAAAAGGCAGAGACTTAGGCCACATATTTTAAGATCAGTAGAGGTACGCATTGGATGCTACTGAAGGAAAGGTAACTAACCCAGACTAGAGAAAATCAGTAAAGACACCAGGTAGGAGTACCACTTGATATGCACCATGAAGGAAGAGAAGGTGCTGACCAAGTTAAGAATATGTGAAACAAGAAGAAGCATGGTCTGTACTGGGAAACTAGGGTGAGATATAGGCAAGGTCTGGAGCACAGAGAGCCTTGAATACCACTTTAAGAAGATAGATTTTTATTCTGAATGCAATGAATTATTTTAAGCCACAAGAATTAAACAGGTGTTCCTGAAAAAAAATAGTTCTAGCTACTCTTCAGACAAGGAATTCTGCAGTTTCTCAAAGGATGGGTCAAAATTACCCAGGAAGCTTCTTAAAAGATGAACAAGCCAACAGATTCCCAAACCGCACCCAAAATGAACTGAATCACAGCCTAACTGGTACATGACTGGTACACGGAGCCTAGAAATCCATGTTTGTAAAAAACACACCATGTGTTATCTGTACATATTAAAGTGTGAAAACTACTAGAGCAGAAGGGAATTGAGACTGGAAACCTAGAGTCCAGCCCAGAGTTAAGAAAAATGAAGACCTACATGAAAGGAGGACCAGAGAGAATGAAAGGAAGGCACTGATTGTATTCTGGGGGGTCAGGAGAGAATGTTTAGATTGATGAAAGGAGAGTGTGACCTGAGTCTTCTGGCCTGGAACCCAGATTTCTGGGTGTTATGTTGCTATGTATTGAATAAGATACAATAGAAAGATACAAAGAATCTGTAGAAGAATTTCATATGTTCAGCCATACACAAAAATAAAAGCCTAATCCTACATTACTGTTTTAAAAAGCATTTAAATACATGTGGAAAATAGAGTAGAGAAAAAAAAAATAACAGTGGGATTCAGCACTACCAGGGTATAGCATTAAAAAGAAAATAATAGATAAATTAGACTATGCATATGTGAATTGAATAAAACAATAGTATCTCTAATGTAGAGAGAATAGCCTAAAAAGAAAGAGGGTTCATGAGTAAACAAAATGATTTTTTTCCAATAGAAAAAAAACATAACTCAGATTGAATGGCTTTTCAAAATGTGTTTTCTTCTTTTCCTCAGAAAAAAAAAAAAGGCACAATTATGTTAGCTTTTACTCCCTTGGTTTTTAGCCTACTTAGATTTCTGCCAAGTTTATTGGTATAGTCAATACAGTAATAAGTAATCGTTAATTTTAGTAACAAACAGCATATTTGATTTAGAAAAACAAAGCCAAATAGCTAAAGAGAGTTCTTTAGATTCACTGACCAAGGAAAAACCTCTCTTGTTTTTTTCCAAGGAAAAGAAGTGATTTGTGCTTATTTCGATCCAAAGAGAGAGGGAGTGCAATTCCTTCAGATTGCCAAGATGATTTCTCCTGAATTTAAATAAAAATCTAAATCAGAAAAGGGTGTTGAATGAGTGTTTTGTTTTCCAGACATGCCAGGATTTTTGAAAATGCTGGAACATTCAGTTCACCTAATAAAATGATTAAAAAAATTCACCGGTGGAGATCTTTCTTTTTCTGGGTTATAGTTAAGAACTTAGAAGTGTGTGTCTGAGGCTTGTTTTAAACTCCTTCAAGTCCATTGGGCACAAAAGGTAAATTGCATTTCAATTCAGAAAGACCACTGTTGCCTTGGAAAGTAAACTGCGGCTCTACACCATTCCTATCTTCAAGAAACCATATGCAACGGGAAAATGCATTTCAGTACTATCATCATCAAGGTAAGAGGGTTTGATTTGAGTGAACATTTCTCTCCTTGAGTTTTGACGATTCGACCTACATATTCTGATGGTTTTACATGTCTACTTTCAAAAACACTTATGCCACCTTTTGATAAATCCAGAATATTCAGAACTCACGGGCAAGTCACTTGATGTCAAATATTTCAGTTCTCTGGCTTTGGCCTCATACTTTCATGCTCCTTTGGTTACACTGCATTAAGTTTATTGCTTTAGAAAGAATGCATATGACCACCATGACCATAAAAGAAGTAACTTATCTAGAATACTCCCCTTTAGGAAATGCATCAAACACAGCAGATACTTTTGTTCCTTACCTTAAAATATTAAAACTCAAAGTGACCACCAGAATTTCTTCTTTCCTCCACAGCTGACATACTCTTGAGGGATCCTCAGATTCCTTATCAATTTGTCCCAAATTCCATGTCCTGCCCTCAAAATAAGAAGCTAACCATTTTCTAACCTCTTTCTCTTCCTGTTTCAGGTACTTCCTGTGTTTCCTAAACAGGCACTTAATCTTCTCATAAAACTATACGGCTTATGTTTCCCTTCAAGTGTGTGCTGCTTGATTTGCCTTTTTTCCTTCTCATACTTTCCAAGTTCTGTATGTTTTTAAAGACCAAGTTCAAATATAATCACCTGTCTGAAACCTTCCCTGGTCATCCCCAGCAAGAATCAATTCACTTTGGTAGCATAGAACCAAGTTTCTTAGGGGTAGGAGATGGGGAGGATGGCAGATGTGCAGTATTTTACTTTTTACACTATTTAGCTCATGTCCAAAAATCTTAACTGTGATAGCACAGTTTACTGCGCTCAAAGACCGAAGTGATAGATTTCCCTTATCTATTGGCTTTTTAGTTTGGGTTTGCTCAAGTTTGTAGGAACAATGTAACCACTATGGAAGGTTTTAATGATCTCAGTGGCTGTTCCTCAGTGATTTATTTTAAAGTATCCAATGAGGTTATACTTATTTAATTGTACTTGCACTTCCTGACACTTTTTCTTGCTACTTATACAAGTAAGGCTATTTTTTTATCAATTGGTCCTCACTTCATGTCATTATTTTTACAGTTCTGACTTTTAGGGCTCAAAAGTTTTTGTTCCAAGTACAATGTTTGGGAATTCAGAAGCATTTGTGTTTAGAAATCCCTCATCTTTAAAGATTCTCATGAACTTGGATAGAATTCCAGAACGTCTTTTCAAATACATCCCTTTGGAGATATGTTGTCATGCCTGCTATTTTTAGATGGTTCTGTGAAAAGAGTAGACAAGTAGGTTCCAGCTTCAGTAACTCCTGTTTTTTATGCTTTTCCCAAAACTTGCCTGCAAATAGCATTTTGTTATGATTTCCCCTATTCTCACTTGTCCAGCAGAAATAGAAAGATACATGCAAATTTTTAAGGTTAGGAAACAGTAGAGGAAATGAAAATCACACTCAAGGATTAATTTTAGAACTTGCCCCACCTTTGTGTACAAGACCCCTACTAAATGCGATAGGAAGGGATTTGGTGCATACAAACTTAATTGGAATTAGATTTTTAAAATAGTCTAAAGTAGAGCCCTGGATTATTCAAAAATAGGGACAATCATTTATTAATTTCATTCCTGATCTTCAGTGTCTCTGGAGGGAGGTAATTCACAAATCTTTGATTCTTGTCTTGAAATGGTGCATTTTTTGTGGTCAAGTTTTGAAACCTATTTTTTAATGCCCAATTCATTATAACGCCCAGACTTCAGTTTCACAAAATAACATTATTAAGCCTAGAGATCTAACTTAGTAAGAGTTTAAAAGCCTTCTAAACATTTTAATCATCACTGTATCCAAAAACCATATTTTATGAAATAGAAAATAAGCATTCTGTGAAAGATATTTCATTTGAATTTTTTAAAACTCAACCTCATACTGTAAGAATTAACACCAACCTTGCATCAAATATTTGACTGACATTTGGTTTGGGATATACATACACAGTATACATGGCTTCTTAGTTCCTAAAAATTCACCATATTTAAAGAGTAAAGAGATACTGAGAAGGTCACATCCACAAAGCACTCTCTAGTTTCTAGTTTTGCACCCAAATCTCTATTCTCATTTGCAGACAGATGGCCTCACCTCTCAGACCTGGGCAAAGTGGTGTTGCAAGAGCCTCAGCCTAACTGGAACAGAAAATGCCAGTGGCAGTGTACGAGCCTGGGTAAGGAAAATGAAAACACGCTAAGTAGTTCCAAAACATGAATTTAACACAGGGAATTGGCTATGTAGGTTTTGGAAGAGCAAGAACAAAAGGAAGTATGTGCGGGTGGAGGGAGCTATAGAAGCAGAAAAGAAGGGGTGACACCGTGATGTGAAGCTGCTGAAACCACTGGGCTGGAGCCTGATAGCCTGTACCTGCTTCTGTGCTCTTGGAGACATTTGTCACAGTCACTCCTGGATTGCTGAAGAGGTGTTGTATCCATCAAAGCTGGGACCTACCAAAGGTGCGACCCCTACCAGGTTCCTGTAGTCAAGAATCACTCAACTCCCAACTGCATCCACCATAATGTAATCCGAAGTAGGAAGTTTCACTTCTTCCTCTACCTTTTCTCACTAGTACCTCTTATTGTCAGAACCTAATAGGAATCGAATTTCCATAGGAGTCTGGTAAATGCAATCTGCAGACTCCTGTTCCCCAAAAATACATAGCAGAGTCCAGAGGGAGATGGGACCTGAGAGTATCCAGATGCTCGTCCAGCACAGGAGGCAATCTGCTATTCTGCCCACGATGAGTTGTTTTCCTAGAATTAGAAGTAGCTGCCTGCACATCCATCATACTTTTTCAACTGGTGCTTTTTGTTTCCTGCAGCACATAGTGATGGGTCAAGTGAACAATTTATCCCATCAAACTGACCTGATCTGGTTGGCCCATAGGGAAGAGAAAGACATTTTGGGGCTTACCACTTCCATCCTATTATCACTTGTGTAACAGAAACGTAAAGCAGAGATTAATATGAGGGAGCAAGCATGTGCTACTGGACAGCTCTTTGAAATCTAGACATCTCAGTGGAAGACAATCCAATCCCCATTCTCCTGATCTCTGGTTGATGTTCCTGGAATAGCAGAACATCACCCTAGAGGACAGAAGAACAGAAAGGGTAGAAGACCAAATCATCCAGTAGGGAAATGTTTATTTATCCTTGACAATATTTAGCTTAGATTGGAACCCCTAAATGAAGAAACTTGTTTAATTCATTTTTCTTAAATACAAAACGGCCACAAAGTAATATTTACAAATTATATACAAGGTATAAAGCAAAAATACAGTAAACACCTGAATGCTTTTGTTCCATTCTCCCTCCCTTCTTCCACTATTATCAATTCTGTATTTATTTTCCTCTTGCTTATTGTTAGAATATTAACATGTATGTTTGTATCCCCAAACAAGACACTTCTTTATTTTGCATATTTTAATATTCATGTAAATGGATCATAATCTATATAATCTCATAAAATTAGCACTTTTACTCTAAACTATGTTCTGTTATTAATGTTTAATCTTGCATGTAGCTATGTTTCATTCATATCCATTGCTAATATTTCTATTTCAGTTTTAAATGTAAGGGGTCAAAATTTCATGCTTCACTTATTCTTTCAACTCCTTATGGACTTCGTTTTTCATTTCTATTTCTTTTAATATTCAGATAGTACTACTACAGAATCTTTGTCATCATATCCTAGTGCAAATAGGCAATTGTGGGTGTACCCTTAGAGATAGAATTTCTGAATATGAAGAAGTAATGCATGGGCTTCCCTGGTGGCGCAGTGATTGAGAGTCCGCCTGCTGATGCAGGGGACACGGGTTCGTGCCCCGGTCCGGGAGGATCCCACATGCCGCGGAGCAGCTGGGCCCATGAGCCATGGCCGCTGAGCCTGCACGTCCGGAGCCTGTGCTCCACAACAGGAGAGGCCACAACAGTGAGAGGCCCGCGTACAGCAAAAAAAAAAAAAAAAAAAAGAAGTAATGCATGTATTTAATTTCGTTTAAAAACCATTTTTCAAAGTGGATGAACACCTTTAAAATCCTTCCAGTTGTTTCAACTTCTCAGTAATACTGAAATTTTTCACACTTTAGAAATTTTTTTCCAGTGTGGTTCATGTATCAGTTGTCTTCAGAACTATAAAACATTCACCAGAATATTGGCCAGTATAGGTTTATGACCAGATTACCTATTGAAAAATGCATGCTGTTACTAATTGTCATTACTTCACAACTTGAACATATGTCTTTCTGAGAGTGCTTTGGCAGTCGAATACAGTCAATGCATAGAAAATGTACAGTGTGTCTCAAAAAGAAATTTTTAAAAATTATAAATTGTTGAAATAAATATTATCATTTATTAAACATCTTCCAAGGCTGGATTTTTGTACAAGGATTTTTTATTTATAAAGATGATGAAATGGTGATGTTTAATTTGTTTTTAGTGGTTTTTTTGCATGTTAATTTACCTTTATTTATAGTAGCAAAAAGGTTGTTCTCAGTTGTGTCCAAGTTACCTGGTCAAGGAAGTAAACTGTCAGATGTCTTAGGTGTAAAAAACAGATCAAAAGCTCCACAGATGCTACCATCAGCTTTCAGTTTGCTAAGCGAAGCTTCATTTGTTACTGGGTTAATGACTTACAAGATTATTGAAAAATTCATCAAACACACTAAAAGGGCCCGTTTTATCTGTGGATTGATAGAGTTCTGAATTTTGTGTTGAAGCACACTGAAATAAAATATTAGTTTGGTAAGCTAATTGTGACTTTTGTACTTAGCTTCTTGAGGAATTATAATATCAAAAATACTCATAGGTACATTAGCATTTGTGCTACTAGATGGAGGATGAATTATTTATTCTCGTTCAAAAAATAATTTATAAATTTCTAAATCCATTTAGTTAGGGAATATGTTGAACAATGCAGATAGATATGGGTCTGAACATATGCAGGTACTTTTTCTTGAGTTTGTGCTATTATTTTCAGAAATGTAGAGAAGAAAATGAAGACAAATTCTGTACTCTTAGTTTGCGGTCTTATTTCCTTCAAGTATCATAGTATAATCACAAATAGAATAAAATTTCAAGTAAATCAAGGAATTTTACTGTGAATCCTTCCTAATTTTAGTTTAATTCCTACTAAAAACTTTTTAAGTCCAATTTAAGATCACAGAGCTTCTGTCACACTATGAGATAAACGGTTTTCATTAACCCTTTCAATAAAGAAAGAATATGATGGAAACAAGCCTTTTTGGTGAGAATATACACTAGTATAATTTTTATGGAAGATATAAAGGCATTTTTTTTCTGAGTCACATCTTTATTTGGCAAAGTGTCTTCTTCATAATGCAGCCACAAGAAAGAAGAAACCATGGACCATCACCCAGCCTCCAAAAGCATCCTCTCCAGAAAATGAGGAACGAAGAGTCTTTCTCCTCCACTGTCATTTCATGTCATGATGGAGACAGTACAGAGGACAGAACAGCAGCCAAGTCCCTCTGAGATGTTCACTCCTCCCCAGTCACAGAGCAGCGGTGGGAACTGGACCCAGGGGCTGGGAACCTCATACCCTTGGTTCACTGGGCTGTAGGGAGCTGGGCAGGTAGGAGGGACTGCCTATCATATGCAAAATTTATTAAAAGTTTAACATTTATATAAATTTGATTCAGTCCTCTCACTTTCAAATTGGAGCCATGGAAGGTGGAAAATACAAAAGCTTCTGAAGACAGCTCTCCCAAGACATTTTCTGTTAAGAGTTGCATAGAAATTGGCTTTAGTTAGAGAATCCGTGAGAATAAGGAAGAAGAAATGGTTGAAAGTTATTTGTCCATAGGACTGATTCAGCAGAGAAGGAGAAAGTGGCTGTGCAGAAGAGACTGGGGGTGGCAGGAAGACAACTGCAGGAACACCACCAATGAGCAGGTGAGAGGGGTTAGGATCAGATGCAGGGTGGATGCAAGGTCTCTGTGGGAAGCAGGGACTCTTTGTCCATTACATGCATGTAGAGTGCAGAAGCGGTATGCATGCAAGTGGGTTATAGATTTCGTGGAAGGAAGATGAGTGGTCCCCATGTGTATGTCACAATGACCGAGTCACCAGCTGAGATAACCAGCCAGGAATGAGAAGAGAGGAGATGCTGAAGATAGACAAAAGATTGAGAAGGATAAAACAATGATCTGGGTAGGTGGGGAAAATATAAATGCAGCAGGTTTGCCAGAAATTGCTGAATGGCCACTTGACATTTGAGGTCATCTGATTAAAGTAGGACTGCTCAGCATGGTAGTGAGATTATCTCCAGAAATGGCAGCTGCTCAGGTGCAGAGCTTGGGCATGGAGCAGATGACTACTGGGTTGAACTAAGGTTGACATTTTTTTTTCTGTAAGTATCATAGAGGCAGGAGGGCAAGGGAGTAAAGATAACTTGAGAGGAGGAGATTTGGGGCTGTTCCATGAAATCGAATCTGGGTGGGGAGGGGTGTGAGAAGAAAAGGTAGGGATGATAAGTGAAGAAAAACTGGAAATACCAACGGACAGGAGATTCCTGTGGGGTGGGAGAATCATTTCCAAAGTGGTTTCATAAGTGAGCTCAGAGATGGAAACCACCTCTTATTTATGCCAATGAAACAAGGAATATACAGCAAATTATGGAGTGACAAAAGACTGTAAACACTCAGTGAATTGTGGACTTTTTAAAAAATTCTTTGCCAAGATGCAAAGGATGAAAATGACTTAGTGGTACAGTTGGTTAAGGAAGGTGTTTTCCAAAAGAGTGTTGCTCCTGTGGTTAACTAGGAAAAAACAAAACAAAACACATATTCTCCAGTCAGGCAAACAGAGGAATGAGAAAGATCCGTTGTTGCGTATCAGTGTACATCTGCTGTGGTAGCTGGAAATCTTTAGCTTTGAATATAAGCAGTACTAAGTATATTTCTCTTTCACTGAGCAACTCCAGAAATAAGAATGCCAATTACTCAGCATGGCTCATTTTTCATCTTGTTCTGAACTTGGCATAACTTTGCAAAATTCAGAGCCCCTGTTGAATTCTCAAGGGCACTTCAGCCTTGGCTCAGATGCATGAGCAAAATGGGAAACGGCCTCTTTGTCCTTTGATCACAGAAATCCAAACCAAATAAGGGCCAGCATGCAACAGGCCGGATGAGCAAACTTCAAAAGAGAGACAACATGCATATAGCAAAGTTACTTCAGCATTTCCCCCATTCCTCAAAAGTAGGAAGCCTGATGAATCAGTGGTAATTCTACTCAGCAGAGGTTATGTTCCTTCCATGCAACCATTATTATTCTCTAACAAAAATAAAAAGTTTGGGGGTTTAGCTTTTGGAGTAAAACTTTAGGAATGGTGAGATCATTGTAAAGTATCAAACCAAAACGGCATGGCTTTTAATCTGGGGCTATTTATTTCAGCATGAAGACTATTGAAACTCACTTTTATTTATCTAAAGTTGTATGAAAACAGATATAAGTAATTATTCCTCCCTCTAATGAGCCTTACCTCAGCTCCCAACCATGTATTTAGTATGTCATTAGATTTCTACTTCTTCATATCTTATTTCACTATCACCACTCTCTACCCCTCCTCACACTTAAAAACTTTCACTAGCTCTCATTGATACAAAAAATAATACAAAATCCTTTTAGCCTGGTATTAAAGGCTAATCCATTGATTCAAAATCTAGAAAAATATTTACAATGTGTATGTAATGTTCTGAGAAATGCATGGTGAATGAGATAGGTAAAGTCTCTATGTGCGTGGAGTTTACATTGTAAGAGGAACGAACAGAACGAGCAGAGGAGACCATTTCAATAGCATTCAAGTCACATAACACCATTAAAATGTGGTGATGCACATCATCTCATTTACTCCTTAAAACAACCTTATATGGGGCTTCCCTTGTGGCGCAGTGGTTGAGAGTCCGCCTGCCGATGCAGGGGACACAGGTTCGTGCCCCAGTCTGGGAAGATCCCACATGCCGCAGAGCGGCTGGGCCCGTGAGCCATGGCCGCTGAGCCTGCGCGTCCGGAGCCTGTGCTCCGCAGCGGGGACAGGCCACAACAGTGAGAGGCTCGCGTACCGCAAAAACAAAAAAAATCTCATAAAGAAGAGGCAATATTATCTCCATTTTACAGTTAAGAAAATTGAGGTTCAGATTAAGTAACTTGCCCACTTTCACTCGACCAGCAAGAGATGGGGCCAAAAAAAAAAAAAAAGAGAGATGGGGCTAAGATGTGAATCTATCTCTACTTGACTCCACAGCTCTTAACCACCAAGTTTTTCCTTCCAGTACTGATTGTACTCAGGTGTGTACAAAATTTTACCTTTACTATTCTGTAGCTCCAAACACATACGTGTCCAGAATAAAGAAATGTTAATGTTTTAAATGGCTTACTTTTGAACTGAACTTAGAGTAACTGAATATAAAGAATTGTTGAGAAATATTTTTCCTTTTCTTGGTGATTTTTTTGTATTCTTATATATATTGTGTATTCCTCATAAATGTGATTTTGTTCTTGCTTTGTTTTGTTGATTCACTGACTTGTAAATCCTGGGAATCCTGAGAAACCAACTACATTTTCCATTTTAAACTAAAAACCACAATATGTTAGACTTACTAAAACGGTGGAAACCTCATACTAAATATAACTTTTGAAATTCATACATAATTCTGTCACTGTATTTGTTTACAACATTTATTCAAGAGTTAAATATCACATCAGAGTTGCAACTAACTTTAGATTTATAGAGAGGATGAAAACTTTAGTCTGCCGAAGAAATAACCAAATAAGAACTTGATACGGGTTGTTTAAAAGTGGTTCAACTTTGAAAATTCCCAAGTTGGAAAATGATTCATAGCTAGATGCTTTGAAGAAAAAAATGAATGCACATCGTTATTTTGTTAAGCAATAATGAAAACACAAGCATACATGTAGGGCATATTTTTAAACTTCTCCATCTTCTCTTCAAAAAAACTGTCTCAAAGTTCTCCAGCATTACATTCTCAAAAGCTGACTATCTCTCCAACCTGACAGTTACAATTATTATTTGTAACTAAAATAATAATGCATAAGGACAAATTAACCAAGTGAAAAAACAAAATATAAAAGCACCTTTCAATATCTTTCTTTACAAATATACTTCTGGCCCACCCTAAATGAACATCTTCACCAGTACAACCTGCCACAAGTATTTCTGGATGCTTTTGTTAGAGATGTTAAGATAACATGCAGACATGCAGATTCAAGGGGAGAAAAGGAATCTTCTCTGGTCTTGGACAGGAAAGAATTGTTTGGTTTGGTTTGCTTAGGTTTTAATTTAGGCACATGAAATAGATTTTACCTTAAGACATAAGTTAAAAAAAGAAAGTGTGCACACACTTGCACATGAAATAGATTTTACCTTAAGACATAAGTTAAAAAAAGAGGCACATTAAGCAATTGGCTGAGACACCAATACTTAGGTTAACCTGACAGTACTCTGTGCATTAGAATTTATTGCATTAAATCAAGGCAAGAACGAGGAAGAAGTAAAGATGGCAAAGTAGGAGGATGTAGAACTCTCCTCCTGCCACAAACACATCAAAAATACATCTACATGTGGGGCAGTTCTCACTGAGAACAAACTGGAGACTGGCAGAAAAAGTCTTATACAACCAAGGCTGTAACAGAGATCCACAGTTAGGTCAGAAAGGAAGAGAAGCAACCAGGTAGGGACCCGTGTTCCTAGGAGGGGACACAGGGGAGAAAGGGGATTACCTGGATTGGGAGATCCTCCCTGGCGAGTGAGCAGTTCAAACAACATATTGGGTGCGCCAGCCCTGGGGTCTGAAACTGGGAGGATAAGTCCCCTTAGCTGGTTTGTTCATCAGTGGGACTGACTGACAGCAGGGCTATAAGAAACCTAGACTCTGCTTTTGAAGAGTGTGCACACACTTGCTTACCCCCAAAACAAAGTGGAGGAAGCAGATTGAAACTGCCTAGGACCCTGGGCGATTTCCTGTGACAGTGCCAGCACACGCCCCAGCCCAAGCCCCATGCCCACTCAGGCCCCTCTTGCTCCAGCACTTCTTCCCTCTGGGGTGAAGGTGCCATTGCTGGGAGTGGGGAGAGCACACACTTAGGCAGAACAGAACCAGCTTGGACCCAAGCCTCAGGGCTTCTTCTCCAGCAACTTGGTACCTGACACACCCCCAATAGGGTAGTACTGGCCACTGAGCAGAGGAGAGCCTTGGCTCACACCTGGCTCTGGCTTTAGCCCCTCCATCTCCAGCCCCACCTCCTAGCAAGGTGACAGCTGCCAGCACACGCTGGGGGAAGACTTGACTTGTGCTCACTTAAGATCAAGCTCTCCCACCAAAGCCACTGGGCACATGCAGACTGTATAGGGACACTCCCATACAAGGACACCCCTTCAAGACCAACATAGGTAACTCTTCCACCTAATTTCACAGAAACAGAGAAAGTTAAGCAAAATGAGAAGACAGAGGAATTTGTTTCAAACCAAAGAATAAAGGAAAAAACAAGTAATGAAAGACAGATAAACAATTTACCAGATAAAGAGTTCAAAGCATTAGTAATAAGAATGCTAGCTGAACCAGGAAAAAGAATAGATGAACACAGTGAGAATTTTAACAAGGAACTAGAAAATATAAAAAAGAACCAGTCAGAACCAAAGAATACAATAACTGAAATGAAAAACACACTAAAAGGAATTAACAGCAGACTAGGTGAAACAGAAGAAAACATAAGCGACCTGAAAGATAGAATAATGGAAATCACCCAATCAGAACAACCAGAAGAAAAACAAACTATAAAATGAAAACAGTTCGTGATTCTCATGCCATGACCCCAAGAACACTAAACTTCTTCATACAATGATTACACCCTACTCGTCTTCCTAACCCTGAAGCACAGTGTTAAGCAAAATAAATGAATAAAATTGATAAATGTTCAATTTAAATATTTATCAGTTTTCTTTACCTTTGAACCCAAGCCATAAGGCTGATTATACACTTTATTCAGTTGGCCCAATCAGCGTGTTTTTGAAAGCTTCAGGGAATACAGTCTTCTAAATAATAGCCAGTATTAATAGCTAACATCTATAGTGTGCTTTCTATGGGGCCAGGAACAGTATCAAATATTGTACATGCATTATGTCTTTTTAACCTCAAAACATAGACCCATCACACCCCTCCAAACCCCGATCCCAGCTCTCACTCCCTTCTCCCCAACCCAGAGTCTCAGGAGTTCATTCCTTAAACTGCATATGTGAAGCTTCAGAAAGCTAAATGGCTAGAACACAGAGTGTCCAATGTGGCACACTAATATTTTCAAGTTCAACCAGATGTATTTGAAACCTGGCTCATGTTTATAAATCCAGCTGGCATCTGGCATTTGTTAGGAAAATAACTCAGCTTTAAAAATGTCTGCCAGCCCCGTGGCAAATCAAGTTGCACCCACTTAATGAGAAATATAGCTGTTAGCTTCTCTCCAAGCTAGCCAGATGCCACGTGCTACCAACTCGTTTACCGCCGGAATATTAACAAAGTGCTGACACTTCCATGATTTGCATTTGGATCCAGATTACAAAATTGAGTTGTGATACCAGCAAGCTGAATGATGACCCTTAAATCAGAAACATCTGTTTATGTGGGACCCCTGACATTTCGAGTAACTTTTTTTTTTTTTTGCATTGTACTATATCCCATACTCATGCTTTTATGAGGTGCAAAGGATCCTGTTTCAACGCCCCATGGAGACCTGACTCACAGGGCACATTATATGGGCTCTGAAACAAACCTCTACATGCTTGAATGTTAAAGCATAAGAAATGAAATAAATGTTATATAAATGGAAATTAAACAAATATTCCAGAAACTAACTCAGGTTGGCAGAGAAGGTATGTGTACTTCAATTTTTCCCAATAATGGGATTTCTGCACATGTTGAGATCTCAATCTCTTACCAAGGTGTTTTCAAAACTGGTAAGTACCTTCATATCTCTTACTGTCCCCTCAGATATGAACTCTCTGGCAGCTGGCAGATGTAATTTTTCCTCAGAAGAAGCATGATACATCGTTGGGGTGGTGGGTATGATGAAACAGTCAAGAATTTTTATAGTAGAGATAAAAAGCTAACAAAACACAGAAGTCACATTTTCATTTTCAATTATGTTTTTGACAGAGCAGAAGCTTCCCAAGGGGTGGAAGTTTAATCCTAATCTGACATGTTTTGACCAATAGTATGGGGTTTGGAGGGAAAACTGAGAAATGATGGTTAGAACTGAGGAAATTCTCTCTCTAGGATTATATGTGATTTGCTCTCTTCTCTATAGAGATGTCTTAATTTTGTGATATTTTATAAATACCCTATTCCAAAATTGGGTAAGATTCAAGAAAATTTAAGATTGAGCAAATTTACATTCTCAGAGAATTATATTTTTAACTCTTTGGAAATGAATATATCCTCTTTCAAAGTATCCAGTATTTACTTAACACAACAATTTATTTTATTTTATTTATAAGTGTGGTACACAGATGAGGCCAGACCTTAGCCTAATACAGAGACAATATAAATGAGTTGTGTGAAAACTGCCTCCTTCATTATTCTGCAAAAGCAGCAGATTTTCCAAAAAGACTGCCTTAGTCTGGTAGTCCCAATTCTCTTACCTGAACCTGGTAGGTAGGATCTGTTTTCATCCCTCCTCACCTGGCCACAGAATTATTTTTGTACTATATGATGCTTGTCTATATTTAATTCAGCATTTTGTCATTTACCTGTGGCTCTTGTGTCATATGCATAAATCTTGACTCCCCCAAACTATTGTTAAAGGACCACATCACATATTGCTTTTGCTTCCCCGAAAAGGGAGACCCAAGGGAATATTAGAGATCCTGACGTTTAATAAATTATGGTTAAATCAAAATTTCCCTTAGTGCTTAAACAGTATATATGGTTCTTTTATGTATAGAAGGGTTGCTTCTTCCTCAAGAAGGGAGGGAAAGAGAAGAGGGAGGGGGAAAGGCAAAGAAGGTAATTAGCAGGAAAGGAAGAAGTGACAGAGAAAAGGAAAGATCATATGTAAAGCCACTAGGCTGGGTACTTACTAATTTAGCTATCTCAACAAATCTCATTATTATTATCTGTGTTTTAGAGATGAGGCAACTGAGTTTACAAGAGGTTAAGTAACCAGTTGAGCCAGAATTTTATTTCAAAGGCCATAAACTCTCTTGTGAGAACACAGGGCTCTGGCCTTTCCTGAAAAACATAAAACCAAAAAGTAACTTAATATTTCTTTGCCTTTTCATATTGGTGGAGAGTTCATGCAAAGAACAGAAAAATTTTGGTATGAAAAATGGGGGATATATATATTTTTTTAGATTCTACAGATAAGCAATATCATATTTTATTTGTCTTTGTCTAGCTTACTTCACTTAGTATGATAATTTCTAGGTCCATCTATGTTGCTGCAAATGGCATTATTTCATTTTTTATGGCTGAGTAATATTCCATTGTATAAATATACTACATCTTATTTATTCATTCATCTGTTGATGGACATTTAGGTTGCTTCCATGTCTTGGCTATTATAAATAGTGATGCAATGAACATTGGGGTGCATGTATCTTTTCAAATTATGGTTTTCTCCAGGTATATGCCCAAGAGGGGGATTGCAGGATTATAATGGTAGCTCTGTTTTTAGTTTTTTAAGGAACCTCCATACTGTTCTCCATAGTGGCTGCACCAATTTACATTCCCACCAACAGTGTAGGAGGGATCCTTTTTCTCCACACCCTCTCCAGCATTTATTATCTGTAGACTTTTTGATGCTGGCCATTTTGACTGGTGTGAAGTGATACCTCTGAACTTATATTCAAAACAGAAATAGACCCAAAGACACAGAAAACAAACTAATGGATACCAAAGGGGTAAGCGGGGGGTGGATAAATTAGGAGTGCGAGATTAACATATACACGTTACTCTATATAAAACAGATAACCAAAAAGGACCTACTGTATAGCACAGAGAACTATACTCAGTATTTTTTAATAACCTATAAAAGAAAAGAATCTGATAAAGAATAGATATATGTATGTATAACTGAATCACTTTGCTGTACACCTGAAACTAACATAATGTAAATCAACTACAGTTCAATTTTTTTTAATTTGAAAAAAAATGGGGGGAACTCTTCTTTTTAAGACTCTGCCCATGTTCCTCTCTAGGCCTTCATTATATCTTTAGTCCTTATGTTTTCTTTGTTTAAACACCTTGTGTCAGAAATTATCTCCTGTAATTTTTCCTATTACCTATTTTATTTTCTGTCCCCATATGTTCTACCTCCTCCAGAATCCTTTGATGCCTGAGTTTGACAGAGTAAAGTTTTGCTCCTTTTCTCTACAAAACCTGAATTCTCATTGTTCCATTTCTCTCCCCTCTCCATCTACCACCTGCCTGGACACCAACAAAGGAAACCCTAAGAAAGGTTTTTCTACATATCTCCTGGTATCATTTCTAAAATTCTTGATACACAGTGTATTTTAATCTATCAACCACATCAAATATACATAAATGACTTTCAGTTGTAGTAACTTGTTTGGGTTCTCCTTATAAAAGCCAGACTTCATTTATTCAACAATATCTGTTGAACCCTATTATATGCTAGGTAGTGTTCTAAGTACTGTAGATTTAACAGTAAAGGAGTTGAGAGAGATCTTCCTCTCTTAAACGAAGTGAACAACAACAACAAAACCTCTTAAAGATTACATAAAGTCATAACAATGGCATCTCCCATATTTTATCAAGAACTGACATGACTTTGCTATTTTTAAGGACCCTAGGGAATTAGTAGGTTTATGCCTACAACTAAAAATCACATATGCCCCTTAAAATTCCTTGCTCTTGTAGCTGCAAGTGGAAAACTAGGAGCAATGAAAGACATACTTAAACACTGTAAAAACGATAGATCTTTTACTTACTTTTAACATAAACAGAGGAGCCTGGTGTAGGTGAGAGGATATACAATCTGCAGTGGAGAACACTCAGAGGGCTCAGTAGGGTGCTTCTGAAATATTATATTAAAAATATCTATTTATGAAAATTGTTTATTTGACTTTGGATGAGAAATAAACCAGGACTTTGGTTTCCTCATCTGTAAAAGGACAGCTTTGGAGCAGATAGTAACAACCCAAATCTATAGAGTGCTTCACTAATCACAGAGCACCTTCACATTCATTATCTTCTTGGATTCCCACAATAATGTGTGAGGTTAGAAAAACAGTGACTGAATTTCCATTGTATATATGCAGAAAATGAAGCTCTAAAACATACACTAAAGGTCACATTGATAGAAACTGGTGAAACCAGAACCCAAATCCAGGTTTTCTGACTCTTCATCCAGTGCTCATTTCACTACCATTATGAGCTCCAAATTACCTTGGAGCTACAAAACATAAGAATTTGGAGGTTTTATGCATTCAACGTGTTCTATAAATACACTCTTTTTTTTTAACTTAAAAATCAATGAAAGATCTATCAAATATAAGACTCAGATAATCCTCCTAATTGTCACATTTTATTCATACTTGTATGAAGATCATCAAAGATTATAATTTGAGGAACCTCAATCTGGAAAGACTTTAAGGAGTACTTTGGAGAGTAATTTATGTGAAGGGATAGAGGGACAGGGAATGATGGAGAGCAAAAGCTACCTTTCCTACTCACAAACATTGCAGATAACATTTATAGTGAAAGACAGAAAAGGAATACATCAAACAGAAGTTAAAATTTGGACCTCTTTCAGTAACGAATTTCATAGTGGCTTTGAAACCTAAACTATTAGTATAGTTTTCCCTATTTATAATAGAGCATTTAATTGCTCACTTGCAATCCCTAATTCTACTCATGTAGGAAGGTAGCTATAGGAGGTAGAAGCCTTAGGGAAAACGCTGTCTATGGCATCCCTTTGGGAATTTTACAAGTGTTTACTTAGCTCTTTTTGCTGTTTGACAAGGTTTTTCAAAACCAAGAAAGAAGCATCTCAAAATAGTAACAAACAGAAACTATCTCTGTTGATTAGCAGACTTGGCTTCTGTGGAGATTAGGTTCTGGACTGAGTATCTGAAACATTCTCTCCTGCCTAGACCTTACATTCCTTTGCCAAAAACAAAAGCAGTATTTCCAACTGCCTGTCACTTGAACCAGAGAAGTTTTCATACTTATAAAGGAAATGATACCTATTATAACAGGGATACTCTACACATCACCAAAATTAGATCTGGGCAAACTGTCTCACCTTCAACACCCTAATCTATTCATCTGTACCATTGTGATGGTCACACATTAATTCTCAGACTTCTATCCATTGAGAAGAATGGATATACAATCCCTCACTTTGTTGGCATCAAGGGTTTCTTTTATTGTTTTATCATTTCTGTAGAACTGTAAGACTTTCACTCAAAATGGACATTGACCACTTACTCATTGGTCAGTCCAAGTACATGAAACAATTCTGGCAATTTAGAAGACATAAACTGTAAACTCATATATTCAAGAAATTCATATCTTTGTACTTTCCTTAAATCAATTTAAATCTGATGCATAGTTATTACTTTAGGCCAGTGGAAGTTGCAATTATGAAAAAAAGACTGCCTGGTACCCTTTTCACATTGATCCAAGCATTCACAGTCCATCTGAGCCAATGGCCGCTGCTTCCATGTCACACTAAGACAGTATAGGACAGAATATTTTCTAAGGTTGGCAATAAGACTAAGTTTCAAAGTCCCTAGATGAACTTCAAAGCCATATGCCCTGTAGTCAGTATCTCTCTTTCAACCGCTGCTGTCCTTCAAACAATTCCATCCTCCAAGACCCTTTCTCACTATCTTCAACTGCATGGTTCAGGCTTTCACAAAAAATAAGGACGTAGTGTGACTTCTAACAACTTTTGTTTTCAGCCCTGCAATATTCCTGAGAATATTTATATTATTTATTCCAGAAAATAAAAACCAGAGGAGAGAGATTACAGACAGGAAAAATACAAATGTATAACCTTATATGTTATCCTATCACACAAGCAAAGAGAAGACAATAAAATTAATCACCAACTATATTTTTTGTTTTGATTGCCTCCTTTTTACCCCATTAGTGAGGGAGGGGTTCCTACCCTAGGGTTATGGGAGGACTAAACACACAACATCTGACATTAGGACAATGAGACATACAGCAGTTCATTAGCGTATATACTCAAAGCACAGGGGAGGACATAGCAACCCATGCAGGACTACATGGGGGTTGCACTCAGGAACTGAGTGAACAAGCAAGATCTGTGGGAGGCAAACTTTGTAGTAACACGAGAATGGAGTAACCTCTGTTTACCATGGAAAGATGTGATTGGCTTAGATGTGATTGGCTTGTTTGAATAATTTGACAGCCTGGCACGGTGGAGCCTTAATGCAATAGAACTGGTGTCTTACAAGAAGAGGAAGAGAAAATGGAGCACTCTCTCACCCTCACGCTCTCTTTTTCTTTCCCCTAGCTTTCCCCCCAAACATTTGCACAAAGGAAAGGCCATTGTGAGGACACAGCAGGAAGGTGAGTCGCTGTAAACCAAGCGGAGACATAACTTATTTACAAAACAGAAACTGATTCACAGATTTAGAGAACAAACTTATGGTTACTGGGGGGAGGGTGGGGGGGAGGGATAGACTGGGTGTTTGGGACTGACATCCACACACTGCTATATTTAAAACAGGTGACCAAAAAGGACCTACTGTATAGCACAGGGAACACTGCTCAATATTTTGTAATAACCTAAATGGGAAAAGAATTTGAAAAAGAATATACATGTATATGTATAACTGAATCACTTTGATATACACCTGAAACTAACACAAAATTGTTAATCAACTATACTCCAATATAAAATTAAAATTTTTTAAAAACCAAAGTTTTACTGAAAAAAATGAAGAGAGGTATCACCAAAAACCAAATCTGCTGGCATCTTGATATTGGTCTTTGGACCTCCAGAACTGGGTGAAAATAAGTTATCTGTTGTTTAAGCCACCAGTCTGTGGTGTTCTGTTTGGCAGCCTGAGCTAATACAGTCATGTTTATGAACAGAATGATTCAATAGTGTTAAGATGTCAATTTTCCCCAAATTGATCTAAAGATTCAACATAATCCCAATCAACATCTCAAAAGGTCTTTTTGTAGAAATTGATTAGCTAATTCTAAATTTATATACAAAAGATCTAGAATTACCAAAGTGATTTGAATAGAAGAGCAAAACTAGAAGACTCACATTAAATGATGACATGGGGAGACCCCTGAGATGGCAGAGGAGTAAGATGTGGAGATCACCTTCCTCTCCACAAATACATCAGAAATACATCTACGTGTGGAAGAACTCCTACAGAGCAGCTACTGAACGCTGGAGAAGACCTCAGACTTCCCAAAAGGAAAAGACGCCCTCAGGTGACCTACATGCAGAGGTGGGGCCAAATCCAAAGCTGAACCCCAGGAGCTCTGGGAACAAAGAAGAGAAAGGGAAATCTCTCCCAGCAGCATCAGGAACAGTGGATTAAATCTCCACAATCAACTTGATGTACCTACATCTGTGGAAAACCTGAAGAGTCAACGAACCATCCCAAAATTGAGGCAGTGGACTGTGGGAGAAACTGTAGACTTGGGGCTTGCTGTATCTGACTGACTAGTTTCTGGTTTTATGTTTATCTTAGTTTAATATTTAGAGTTTATTAGCATTGGTAGATTTGTTTATTGATATGGTTGCTCTCTTCCTTTTTATATATATATATTTTTTTCCTTCTCTTTTTGTGAATGTGTATGTGTATGCTTCTTTCTGTGATTTTGTTTGTATAGCTTTGCTTTTCCCATGGTTCTGCTGATTTTTTCTTTTTTAAATACAGTTTTTTGCACTTATCATTTGTGGATTTGTTTTTTGGTTTAGTTGATCTCTTCTTTCTTTCATTCTTTGTTCTTTTCTTTTATTACTTAAAAATATTCTTTTTAATAATTATTTTTATTTTAATACCTCTATTTCTTTAACTATATTTTTTCTTTCTCTCTTTCTTTTTTTCTTGCTTTTCTTCTGAGCCATGTGGCTGACAGGGTTTTGGTGCTCCAGCCAGGTGTCAGACCTGCACCACTGAGGTGGGAGAGTCGAGTTCAGGACATTGGTCCACCAGAGACCTCCCAGCTCCATGTAATATGAAACAGTGAAAGCTCTCCCAGAGACTTCCATCTCAGTGCTAAGACCCAGCTCCACTCAACAACCAGCAAGCTGCAGTGCTGGTCACCCTGTGCCAAGCAACTACAAAGACAGGAACACAACCACACCCATATCAGAGAGGCTGCCTAAAATCATTAAAAAGTCACAGATACCCAAAAACACACCACCAGATGCAGTCCTGCCAACAGTAAGACAAGATACAGACTCATCCACCAGAACACAGGCACTACTCAACTCCACCAGGAAACCTACACAAACCACTGAACCACCTTAGCCACTAGGGGCAGACACCAAAAACAATGGGAACTACGAACCTTCAGCCTGCGAAAAGGAGACCCCAAACGTGGGAAGTTAAGCAAAATGAGAAGACAGAGAAACACACAGCAGATGAAGGAGAAAGATAAAAACCCACCAAATCAAACAAATGAAGAGGAAATAGGCAGTCTACCTGAAAAAGAATTCAGAGTAATAACAGTAAAGATGAAGCAAAATCTTGGAAATAGAACGAAGAAAATACAAGAAACGTTTCACAAGGACCTAGAAGAACTAAAGAGCAAACAAACAATGATGAACAACACTATAAAAGAAATGAAAAATTCTCTAGAGGGAATCAAGAGCAGAATAACTGAGGAAGAAGAACACATCAGTGAACTGGAAGATAAAATAGTGGAAATAACTACTGCAGAACAGAATAAAGAAAAAAGAATGCAAAGAATTGAGGACAGTCTTAGAGACTTCTGGGACAGCATTAAATGCACCAACATTCGAATTACAGGGGTCCCAGAAGAAGAAGAGAAAAAGAAAGGGACTAAGGATATATTTGAAGAGATTATAGTTGAAAACTTCCCTAACATGGGAAAGGAAATAGTTAATCAAGTCCAGGAAGCACAGAGAGTTCCATACAGGATAAATCCAAGGAGAAACACACCAAGACACATATTAATCAAACTATCAAAAATGAAATACAAAGAAAAAATATTGAAAGCAGCAAGGGAAAAACAACAAATAACATACAGGGGAATCCCCATAAGGTTAACAGCTGTTCTTTCAGCAGAAACTCTGCAAGCCAGAAAAGGGTGGCAAGACATATCTAAAGCGATGAAACGGAAAAACCTACAACCAAGATTACTCCACCCAGCAAGGATCTCATTCAGATTCGATGGAGAAATTAAAACCTTACAGACAAGCAAAAGCTAAGAGAATTCAGCACCACCAAACCAGCTTTACAACAAATGCTAAAGGATCTTCTCTAGTCAGGAAACACAAGAGAAGGAGAAGACGTACAATAACAAACCGAAAACAATTAAGAAAATGGTAATAGGAACATACATATCAATAATTACCTTAAATGTAAATGGATTAAATGCTCCCACCAAAAGACACAGATTGGCTGAATGGATACAAAAACAAGACCCATATATATGCTGTCTACAAGAGACCCACTTCAGACCTAGGGACAAATACAGACTGAAAGTGAAGGGATAGAAAAAGATATTCCATGCAAATGGAAATCAAAACAAAGCTGGAGTAGCAATTCTCATATCAGACAAAATAGACTTTAAAATAAAGACTATTACAAGAGACAAGGAAGGACACTACATAATGATCAAGGGATCAATCCAAGAAGATATAACAATTGTAAATATTTATGCACCCAACATAGGAGCACATCAATACATAATGCAAATGCTAACACCCATAAAGTGGAAAATGACAGTAACACAAACATAGTAGGGGACTTTAACACCCCACTTTCACCAATGGACATATAATCCAAAATGAAAATAAATAAGGAAACACACGCTTTAAATGATACATTAAACAAGATGGACTTAATTGATATTTATAGGACATTCCATCCAAAAAGAACAGAATACACTTTCTTCCCAAGTGCTCAAGGCACATTCTCCAGATAGATCATATCTTGGGTCACAAATCAAGCTTAATAAATTCAAGAATATTGAAATCATATTAAGTATCGTTTATGACCACAACGCTATGAGACTAGATATCAATTACAGGAAAAAATCAATAAAAATATAAACACATGGAGTCTAAACAATACACTACTTAATAACCAAGAGATCACTGAAGAAATCAAAGAGGAAATCAAAAAATACCTAGAAACAAATGACAATGAAAATATGATGACCCAAAACCTATGGGATGCAGCAAAAGCAGTTCTACAAGGGAAGTTTATAGCAATACAAGCCTACCTCAAAAAACAAGAAACATCTGAAATGAACAACATAACATTAAACCTAAAGCAATTAAAGAAGAATAAAAACCCCAAAGTTAGCAGAAGGCAAGAAATCATAAAGATCAGATCAGAAAAAAAATGAAAAAGAAATGAAGGAAACGATAGCAAAGATCAATAAAACTAAAGGCTGGTTCTTTGAGAAGATAAAAAAAAATTGATAAACCATTAGCCAGACTCATCAAGAATAAAGGAAGAAGACTCAAATCAGTAGAATTAGAAATAAAAAAGAAGTAACAACTAACATTGCAGAAATACAAAGAATCATGAGATATTACTACAAGCAACAATATGCCAGTAAAATGGACACCCTGGAAGAAATGGACAAATTCTTAGAAAAGCACAACCTTCTGAGACTCAACCAGGAAGAAATAGAAAATATAAACAGACCAATCACAAGCACTGAAATTGAGACATTGATTTAAAATCTCCCAACAAATAAAAGCCCAGCACCAGATGGCTTCACAGGATAATTCTATCAAACATTTAGAGAAGAGCTAACACGTATCCTTCTAAAACTCTTCCAAAATATAGAAGAGGGAGGAACACTCCCAAATTCATTCTACGAGGCCACCATCACCCTGTGTCAAAAATAGAAAACTACAGGCAAATATCACTGATGAACATAGCTGCAGAAATCCTCAACAAAACACTAGCAAACAGAATCCAACAGCACATTAAAGTATCACACACCATGATCAATTGGAGTTTATCCCAGGAATGCAAGGATTCTTCAGTATAAGCAAATCAATCAATGTGATAAACCATATTAACAAATTGAAGGAGAAAAACCATATGATCATCTCAATAGATGCAGAAAAGCTTTCGAAAAAATTCAACACCTATGTATGATAAAAACCCTCCAGAGGGCTTCACTGGTGGTGCAGTGGTTGAGAGTCCACCTGCCGATGCAGGGGACATGGGTTCGTGCCTCGGTCCAGGGAGATTCCACATGCTGCGGAGTGGTTGGGCCCATGAGCCATGGCCGTTGAGCCTGCGCGTCCAGAGCCAGTGCTGCTCAATGGGAGAGGTGCACATACCGCAAAAAAACAAAAACAAAAACAAAAACAAAAAAAACCCTCCAGAAAGTAGGCATAGAGGGAATGTACCTCAACATAATAAAGGCCATATATGACAAACCCACAGGCAACATCATTCTCAATGGTGAAAAACTGAAACCATTTCCTCTAAGATCAGGAACAAGACAAGGTTGTCCACATTCACCACTATTATTCAACATAGTTTTGGAAGTTTTAGCCACAGCAATCAGAGAAGAAAAAGAAATACAAGGAATCCAAATCGGAAAAGAAGTAGAGCTGTCACTGTTTGCAGATGACATGATACTATACATAAAGAATCTTAACGATGCTACCAGAAAAGTACTAGAGCTAATCAATGAACTTGGTAAAGTAGCAGGATACAAAATTAATTCACAGAACTCTCTTGCAGTCCTATACACTAATGATGAAAAATCTGAAAGAGAAATTAAGGAAACCCTCCCATTTACCATTTCAACAAAGAGAATAAAATACCTGGGAATAAACCTACCTAAGGAGACAAAAAATCTGCATGCAGAAAACTATAACACTGATGAAAGAAATTAAAGATGATACCAACAGATGGAGAGATATACCATGTTTTTGGATTGGAAGAATCAAAATTGTAAAAATGACTCTACTACCCAAAGCAATCTACAGATTCAATGCAATCCCTATCAAACTACAAATGGCATTTTTCACAGAACTAGAACAAAAAATTTCATAATCTGTATGGAAAAACAAAAGACCCTGAATAGCCAAAGCAATCTTGAGAAAGAAAAACGGAACTGGAGGAATCAGGCTGCTGGACTTCAGACTATACTACAAAGCTACAGTAATCAAGACAGTATGGTACTGGCATAAGAACAGAAATATAGATCAATGGAACAGGACAAAAAGCCCAGAGATAAACCCACGCACATATGGTCACCTTATTTTTGATAAACGAGGCAAGAATACACAATGGATAAAAGACAGCATCTTCTATAAATGGTGGTGGGAAAACTGGACAGCTCCATGTAAAAGAATGAAATTAGAACACTCCCTAACACCCTATACAAAAATAAACTCAAAATGGATTAAAGACCTAAATGTAAGGCCAGACACTATTAGACTCTTAGAGGAAAACATAGGCAGGAAACTGTACAACAGAAATCACAGCAAGATCCTTTTTGACCCACTTCCTAGAGAAATGGAAATAAAAACAAAAATAAACAAATGGGACCTAATGAAACTTAAAAGCTTTTGCACAGCAAAGGAAACCATAAACAAGACGAAAAGACAACCCTCAGAATGGGAAAAAAATATTTCCAAATGAAGCAACTGACAAAGGATTAATCTCCAAAATTTAAAAGCAGCTCATGAAGCTGAATATCAAAATAACAAACAAACCAATCCAAAAACGGACAGAAGACCTAAATAGACATTCCTCCAAAGAAGACATACAGATTGCCAACAAACAAATGACAGTATGCTCAACATTACTAATCATTAGAGAAATGCAAATCAAAACTACAATGAGGTATCCCCCGACACCAGTCAGAATGGCCATCAACAAAAAATCTACAAACGATAAGTGCGGGAGAGGGTGTGGACAAGAGGGAACCCTCTTGCACTGTTGGAGGGAATGTAAATTGGTACAGCCCTTGTAGAGAACAGTATGGAGGTTCATTAAAAAACTAAAAATAGAACTACCACATGAACCAGGAATCCCACTACTGGGCATATACCCTGAGAAAACCATAACTCAAAAGGAGTCATGTACCACAATGTTCACTGCAGCTCTACTTACAATAGCCATGACATGGAAGCACCCTAAGTGTCCAACGACAGATGAATGGATAAAGAAGATGTGGTACAATTATACAATGGTATATTACTCAGCCATAGAAAGAAATGAAATTGAGTTATTTGTAGTGAGGTGGATGGACCTAGAGTCTGTCATAGAGAGTAAAGTAAGTCAGAAAGAGAAAAACAAATACCGTATGCTAACACATATATATGGAATTAAAAAAAAAAGGTATGAAGAACCTAGGGGCAGGACAGGAATAAAGATGCAGACATAGAGAATGGACTTGAGGACATGGGGATGGGGAAGGGTATGCTGGGATGAAGTGGGTGAGTGGTATGGACTTATATATACTACCAAATGTAAAACAGATAGTCAGTGGGAAGCAGCCGCATAGCACAGGGAGATCAGCTTGGTGCTTTGTGAGCACCTAGAGGGGTGGGATAGGGAGGGTGGGAGGGAGATGCAAGAGGGAAGAGATATGGGGATATATGTATATGTAGAACTGATTCACTTTGTTATAAAGCAGAAACTAACACACCATTGTAAAGCAATTATACTCCAATAAAGATATTAAAAACATTAAATTATAAAAAATGATGACAGGATTTTAAAACTTAATCTATAGTAGTTAAGTCTAGATCAAGATGGTGAAGTAGAAAGATCCTGAGCTCACCTCCTCCCACATACATACCAAAACTACAGATACATATAGAACAACTATTTCTGAGAATGACATGAGACTAGAACAAATTTTCTACCACTAAGGATATTAAAAATGGCCAATCAAGATGGGTGGGAGTGTGAAAGGCATGGTCCAGTCAGAACCCAAACCCCCAGTGTGGCAACCCACAAGCAGAAGGGATATCACCACTCTGCAGGTCCCCCGTGAGGAGCGAGGGTTCCTGGCCCCATGTATGGCTCCCCAGCCCAGTGGACCCACAAATGGGAAGATAAGCCCCTATAACATCTGGCTTTGAAAACCAGTGGGGCCTATGTTCAGGAGAGCTGGAGGGCTTTGGAAAATGAGACTCCACCCTTGAAGGGCTCTTGTACAAACACACTTGTTCTGAGTTCCAAGTTAGAGGTAACAGCTTGAAAAGAACCTGAGTCATATAAAAAGGAAATTCATTGAGAAATATTAGGGCATGTGCCAGAGGGGCAGGAATCGGTGGAATTCCTTCAGGGATGAAAGCACTGGCAATCACCACTTTCTTTTTTACTCTCCTTCCAACTAGCTGGCTGGTTCAGGGCTGGTAGGCACCATTTCTTCCACTCTCAATCAACCTACCACCATGCACCCTGCCCTGGCATTCCCTTGAGGATCCAATCCTCTCAACTCATGCCAGCCCAGTCAACTCTGGTGTTCTTGAAAGCGGCTCTGGCTCTGTCCCACACAGAGAGCTGCCCTGGCTTGCCTGCACCTTTCCAAAGTGGCTCCCACCCCAGGGGCCAGCCCTACATACCAGCACTCCCACAGCAATCACAGCCAGGGATTATAGACAGCGTGGCCAGAGGCCAGCCCTACCCACCAGCATTCCCACAGCAATTGCAGCTTAACCACAACATGGAGACACACACAGCTCACAAGGGGCACACTGCTGGAGCACCTGGCTCTGGAAACCAGGAGGGAGTGTGCCACTAGGCTCCACAGGACACCTAAATAAGGCCACTCTTTTAAAACTGGGAGATGTAGCTGATATACCTAATGCATAGAAACAAACACAGAAAATTAGGCAAGTTGAGGAGACAAAAGAATGCCTTCCAAATGAAAGAACCAAGACAAAACCTTAGAGAAAGAACTAAATGAAATGGAGATAATCAACTTACTAGATAAAGAGTTCAAAGTAATAGTATACAGATCTTACCAAACTTGGACAAGAATGGATAAACCCAGTGAAAACTTCAACAAAGAGATAGAAAATGTAAAAAAACAACTAATCAGAACTGAAGAATACAATAACCGAAATGAAAAACACACTAGAAGCAATCAAAAGCAAACTAGAGGATGCAGAAGTACAGACCAGTAATCTGGAAGATAGGGTAGTGAAAAATCACTCAATTGGAACAGCAAAAAGGAAAAATGAATCCAAAATAAAATTGGATAGTTTAACGGATTTCTGAGGCAACATCAAGTATATTAACATATGTTTTATAGGAGTCCCAGAAGGAAAAGAGAGAGGAAAAAGGGACATAAAACCTATTTGAAGAAATAATGGTTGAAAATGTCCCTAATCTGGTGATGGAAATAGATATCCAAAGTCAGGAAGCACAGCAAGTCCCAAACAAGATGAACCCAAAGAGACCAACACCAAGACACCTCATAATTAAAATGTCAAAAGTTAAAGATAAAAAGAAAATTTTTAAAGCAGCAAGAGAAGAATAGCTACTAACATACAAAGGAACCTCTATTAGACTACTAGCTGATTTTCAACAGAAATTTTATAAGCCAGAAGGAATAGGCACGATATACTCAAAGTACTGACAGGAAAACATTTACAAGCAAGAATACTCTACCCAGCAAAGTTATCATTCAGAATTGAAGGAAAGATAAAGAGTTTTCCAGACAAGCAAAAGCCAAAGGAATTATTACCACTAAACCAGGCTTACAAGAAATGTTAAAGGGACTTCTTTAAATGGAAAAGAAAAGGCCGTAATTAGAAATAGGAAAATTAAGAAAGAAAAAAAAATTTCACTGGTAAAGGCAAACATATAGTAAGGGTAGTGGATTAACCACCTGTAAAGTTAATATGAAGGTTAAAAGACAAAAGTGGTAAAATCATATACATATAATTAGTTAAGCAATATACAAAATAAAAAGATATAAAATATAATGTAAAATACATAAAATGTGTGTTGGGGGAGTAAAAATATAGTTCTTTTAGAAGGTACTTGTACTTAAGGGACCATCAACTTAAAATAAACTGATACATACATAGGTTGTTATGTATAAACCTCATGGTAACCACAAACCAATAACCTATTACATTAAATCAGAAGGGAGAACAAGAGAAGAAAGAAACAAAGAGGGACTGCAAAACAACTAGAAAACAATTAACAAAATAGCAATAAGAACATACCTATTAATAATTACTTTAAATGTAAATGGACCAAATGCTCCAATCAAAAGACAAAGGGTGCAGAATGGATTAAAAAAATAAGACCCATAAAATGCTGCTTACAAAAGACTCACTTCAGGGCTTCCCTGGTGGCGCAGTGGTTGAGAGTCCACCTGCCGATGCAGGGGACATGGGTTCGTGCTCCGGTCCAGGAAGATCCCACATGCCGTGGAGCAGCTGGGCCCGTGAGCCATGGCCGCTGAGCCTGCACGTCCAGAGCCCGTGCTCCACAATGGGAGAGGCCACAACAGTGAGAGGCCCGCGTAACGTGAAAAAAAAAAGACTCACTTCAGCTCTCAAGAGACATACAGACTGAAAATATAGGGGTGAAAAGATATTCCATACAAATAAAAATAAAAAGGAAGCTGAGACAGCAATACTTATATCAGATAAAATAGACTTTAAAACAAAACCTGTAAGAAGAGGCAAAGAAGGGTGTTACATAATGATAAAGGGATCAATCCAACAAGACAATTTAACACTTCTAAATATCTATACACTCAACATAGGAACACCTAAATACATAAAGCAAATATTAAGATATAAAAAGGGAGATATTTACAGTAATACAATAATTGCATGGAATTATACATCAACAGATAGCTAATCAGACAGAAAATCAATAAGGAATCATTAGCCTTAAATGACACTGTAGACCAGACTGAATTAATAGATATATATAGAGAGAACATTTCACCTACAAAAATGGCATAATATGCATTTCTTTCAAGTGCACATGGAATATTCTCCAGGATAGATTATGTTACACCACAAAACAAGTTTCAATAAACTGAAGAAGACTGAAATCATATTAAGTATCTTTTCCAACCACAATAGTATGAAACTAAAAATTACAAGAAGCAAATGGAAAAAAAACACAAACACATGAAGGTTAAACAATGTCCTACTAAATAACCAAGCATCAATGACGAAATCAAAGAGGAAATCAAAAATACCTTGAGACATGAAAATAGAAACAAACATTCCAAAGTTGATGGGACACAGCAAAAGCGGTTATAAGAGGAAAGTTTGTAGCTGTACATGCCTACCTCAGGAAACAAGAAAAATGTCAAAAAAAAAATTTAACCTTAATATGAAGGAACTAGCAAAAGAAGAATAAACAAAATCCAAAGTCAGTAGAAGGAAGGAAACAATAAAGATCATAATGGGAATAAATAAAATACAGAGTAAGAAAACAGTAGAAAAGATCAATTAAACTAAGAACTTGATCTTTGAAAAGATAAACACAATTAACAAACCTTTACCTAGACTCATCAAGAAAAAAAAGAGAGAGGGCCCAATTCAATAAAATAAGAAATGAAAGTGGAGAATTTACAACCAAGCCCACATAAACACCATGGATCATTAGAGATTAATATAAACAATTATATGCCAACAAATTAGACAACCTAGAAGAAATGGATGAATTCCTAGAAACATACAAACTTCCAAGACTGAATCAGAAAGAAATAGAAAGTCCAAACACACAAACCACTAGTAACAAAATTGAATAATAAAAAATTCTCAACAAGCAAAAGTCCCAGACCTGACAGCTTCACAGGTGGATTCGACCAAAGTTTTAAAGAAGAGCTAATACATATCCTTCTCAAATTATTCCAAAAATCGAAAAGGAAGAAACACTTCCAAACTAATTCTATTAGACCAGCATTACCCTGACACCAAAACCAAATAAGAACACTACAAATAAAGGAAATTACAGGCCAATATCCCTGATGAACATACATTCAGAAATCCTCAACAAAATATTAGCAAGCTGAATTCAACAATACATTAAAGGATTTACACACCATGAGTAAGTGGGATTTATTCCAGGAATGCAAGGATTGTTCAGTATCTGCAAATCAATCAACATGATACACAGAATTAACAAAACAAAGGATAAAAATAATATGAGTATCTTAACAGATGCAGAAAAAGTATTTGTCAAAATTCAAATCCATTTATGTTAAAAACTCTCAACGAAGTGGGTATAGAGGAAACATACCTCAACATAATAAAGGAATGGAAATAAATAATAATAATAATAATAATAAATAAATAAATAAATAAATGGAAAGATATAAATAAATGGAAATAAATGGAAAGATAATAAATAAATGGAAAGATATACCATCCCCATGGATTGGAAGAATTAATATTATTAAAATGTCCCTAATACCCAAAGCAATATACAGGTTCAATGCAATCCCTATTAAAATATCAATGCCATTTTTCACAGAACTGGAACAAATAATGCTAAAATTTGTATGGAACCACAAAAGACCCTGAATAGACAAAACAATCTTAAAAAGGAAGAACCAAGCTAAAGGTATCACACTCCCTGATTTCAAGCTATATTACAAAGCTATAGTAATCAAAAACTGTATGGTACTGGCACACATAGATCAACGGAACAGAACAGAGAGCCCAGATTTTAACTCATGCTTAAACAGTCAAGAAATTTATAACAAAGAAGGCAAGAATATACAGTAGGGAAAAGACAGTCACTTCAACAAGTAGTATTAGAAAAACTGGACAGCTACATCCAAAAGAACGAGACTGGGCCATTTTCTTACACCATATACAAAAATAAACTCAACATGGTTTAAAGACTTAAATGTAAGACCTGAAACTATAAAACTCCTAGAAGAAAACACAGGCAGTATACTATTGGACATCAGCCTTAGCATTATTTTTTTTGATATGTCCCCTCAGGCAAGGGGAACAAAAAACATAAACAAATAGGACTACATCAAACTAAAAAGCTTCTATGCAGTGTAGGAAACAACCAACAAAACAAAAAGGCAGCCTACTGTATGCAAGAAGATATCTGCAAATGGTATATCCAATGAGGGGTTAATATCCGAAATATATAAAGAACTCACATAGCTCAGTATTTTAAGAAAAACAAACAATCCTATTTAAAAATGGGCAGAGGACCTGAATAGACATTTTTCCAAGTAAGACATACAGATGGCACATGAAAATATGCTCAACACCACTAATCATCAGAGAAATGCAAATCAGAATAACGAGATAGCACCTCAACACCTGTCAGAATGGCTACCATCAAAAAGACAAGAAATAACAATTTCGCTTCTGGGTATTTAACCAAAGAAAATGAAAACACTAATTTGAAAATATATATGCACACTATATTCACTGAAGCATATTTACAATGCCAAGATATGGAAGCAACTTAAATGTCTATCGATAAATGAATGGATAAAGGTGTGGTGTGCATATATATATATATATATATATATATAAAATATATATATATACATGCAAATATACACACAGTAGAATATTGTTCAGCCATAAAAAGGAATGAATTCTTGCATTTGTGACAACCTGAATGAATCTAGACAGTATTATGCTAAGTGAAATAAGTCAGACAAAGACAAACACCAGATGATTTCACTTATATGTGGAATCTAAAAAAAACAAAAGAACAAACAAAACAAAACAGATACAGACTCATAGATATAGAGAAGTAATGGGTGGTCCTCAGAGAGGAGAGTGGTTGGGGGTGTGGTGAAATAGGTGAAGAAGATCACGAGGTGCACACTTCCAGCTATTAAATAAATAATTCACAGGGATGCAGTGTAATTCACAGGGACGTAACGTATGTAATATACAGCATAGGGAATGTAGTCTAATAACCACAGATGGTTATTAGACATATTTTGGTGATCAATTTGGAATGTATATAAATGTTGAATCACTATGTTGTACTCTGAAAGTAATACAATATTGTATTCCAACTATACTTCAAGAAAAAAATAAAAAGGAAAAAAGAATCTATAGTAGTCCAGACAAGTATAATACTGGTATAATGATAACCATATATAATAGATCGATAAATGATGGATCAGAACAGGAAATCCAGAAATAGATCTACATATATATAGACATTTGATTTTCAAGAAAGACACCAAGGTAATTTTGTGGTGAAAGAATTGTCTTTTCAACAAATGCAAAAACATTTAGATATGCATGTGAAAAAAGCAAAACAGAGCAAACAAACAAAAATTCAACCTTAACTCTATATATAAAAAAGTTAACTCATAATAGGTTATATACCTAATTCTATGAGCCAAACTTACATATCACCACTAGATGAAAAGTTGAAGAATATTCTTTTGATTCTGGGTTTGACAAAGATTTCTTAGTACACACACCAAAACTTGTGTAATAAAAAAATGACAAATTAGACTTCATCAAAGTAAAAGAAAAAAAAATGATTGCCTTATAAGGCAATATTAAGAAAAATGAAAAAGAAAGACAGATTTGGAGAAGACATTTTTCAAGACACATATCCAGTAAATGACCTGTACTCAAAATATGTGTAGAACACTTACAGTGCAATTTAAAGAAGACAAAGGACTCAATAAAAGATAGACAAAAGATTTGAACAGATCTTCTTATAAAGAATATATTACAAATAACAAATACTGTATATGAAAAGATGGTTAAAATGATCAGTCATCAGTCACAATGAGATACCCTCTACAATGGCTTAAATTAAAATGACTGAAAATATCAAGTGTTAGCATGGATAGAGAGTAACTGGGACTCTTGTATATTATTTGTGGGAATTTAAAAGAGGCTTGAAGTCTTGGTATTACTGAAAAAGTAAATGGGGTTATCTAGATTTCATGTAGTACCGTCAACTATCAGGGTGCAGGTCTGATTGACTTGAATATGCAGGTAGACAGATCCAGGCTACAATATAGGGGAGATATACTACACTAGCCTAGGGAAGAAATGGAAAAGATGGAGTGGAGGAGAAAGCAAGAAAGGCAGTTAGAGACTCTGGAACATTATGAAGAGTTAGGGCAAGGAGGACAAATACATCCTTACTTTTCCCCTTTTGGAATCTGTAGGGGTCTTGGGGCACATTGTGGAGAGTTCTCAAGTGGCACAGAGGCACCTGAAAACACTGGGCCCACACTGTGAGGGAGTAGTTCCCATATAGCTTTGTAAAACGTGCTTTGTATAATGTGGTACAGTGCCATAAGTACAGAATTTGAAGAGGGAAATGATTAGATAATTAAGGATCTAGCAACACTTTCATTTCCCCAAGACCTGTACAAGAAATACAGGAGATCTAAAAGATGTCAAGTGCCCTGGTTTGGGGGACCCAGAGACTCAGAGAAGAATGAAGGATCTGCAGAGGCCCAGGGCTGAGACAACAAGGATGCGGGATGCAAGAACTTTAACACTAGAGGAAACAACATCATAAAGTTACAGTCCCTATTGTAAGAATGAGGAAACTCTGGGTTAAAGAGATAAAATTACTTGCCTGAAGTCACAGTTAGTAGATGGTGGAATCAAGACTCTGAGGTGAATTATCCCCAAGCCCACAACCCTTAGTGTACCCCCCTTAGTGTGTATTTACAGCCATTTCTCGGTGCATAATCAATTGTGAAGATAGCAAAAATACCAGAAAAATCCATTTTATCTCACACAACTAGGTGTTTTTGCAATCACCCACCATAACAAGGGAATGAATTCAGAGACGAATTCTGGCCTGTATCTAACAATGAAACTAAATACTCAGCAGCAGAAAGGATGGGTCCATCATGCTAATTAAAGCTTTCCATCAAGTTCATATGGTTACCAGGGGGTAAGGGTGGGGAAGAGGGATAGATTGGGAGTTTGGGATTGACATGTACACCTTTTATATTTAAAACAGATAACCAACATGGACCTACTCTATAGCACAGGGAACTCTGCTCAATATTCGGTAATAACCTAAATGGGAAAAGAATTTGAAAAAGAGTAAATAAATTATAACTGAATCACTTTGCTGTACATCTGAAACTAATACAACACTGTTAATCAACTAAACTCCAATATAAAATAAAATAAAAAAGCTTCCCATCAAGTTCAGAAGAGTAGCCTGTTTATAAGGAAATATAACCATTGGAGACAAAACTTTCATCTCTTTCAGATATAGTACAAGGTAGGAGAGACTGCAAACCTATTCACTTCACCAAGAAGTCTATTGGTTACACCATCACTTTGCCTAATCTACTCAGGAGGTACAATTATTAAAGTATTGCTCAGCCTCAAAAGCCACTGACTCCTCTTCCTGCTTCTGTGTTATATGAAGAAACAAGACTATGCCAGGAAGTTTTAACAGTACATAGAAAAGGGCCAAAGGCATAGGCTTTTGTTATGGCTAAGGACATGATCTACTAAAGTTTATCTCAGTCTGGCAACCATTTGGGCTCAAAGCATAGAATCAGAAGGATATCTAATTTTTACTTAACTGTGAATTACAGAAATGCTTTATCCTCATTGAAGAATAGAAATTCATTGCTACATCTTGACTGGAGAAGAGACAGATGAAAGACATATCCTAGGCAGGATTTAGAAGCAATCAGACAACAAATATTTATTAAGTGCCTACCATATTCTAGGTAATCCACAGGCACTATTCATCCTTGGCATCCTCCAATTTTTTAAAATGTTCCCATCCTCCATAACATACTTGAAATGCCTGATGGTCCCTTGCTGACCCACGGATCCCCTAAGCCTCCTATTATTTCACTTCTTTAATGAATATTTTAATCATAATAAAGAATTCCATAAAATCAGCATATTGAAACATGAATCTCTTTAACAACAAACTGAGGGAAATGTATTTGCCAAAAAAAAAAATAATGTGAAAGCAGAAATCCTTGATATATGTAAAAAACTTATAATTGATTAAAAAATACAGTCTCAATAGCCAAAATAAATAAATAATTTTACACATACATGTGCACACACACACACACGCATAAAACCCAGAGTATTTGAATAGATATAAAAATAACTAAAAAGTAAAGCAACAATGTGATGCTGGTGTTTTGTTTTTCACCCTATTAAATTAGCAAGATTTATTTTCTTGCTTATCTGTTTTCACGGGAGTATTCAACGTAGAAGGTATGGTAAACAGGGATTCTGACACACTGCTTGAGAATGTACACATTGGCATAATTCTTCTGAGAAATAGAAGCCACATAACAGTTGGCTTAAAACAAACATAATTGTTGCAATAATAACATTTTTGAGACTATATTCTAGGTAATAATCAGAAATTTAATTAAAGATTATACACAAAGATATTTCAGATTATGCTTATTTTAAAATAATAATAATGGCAAATGAAAATGAATCACATTGTCCAAAAGTGAGGAAATGGTATATTTATGTAAGACTATTCTGCACATATTTAAATAACTATTAATTTTAAAAGTTTATTAACATGAAGAGGTACTCATATTAAGTATAAAATGGTTTTTAAAACTGTACTTAAAATAATATCTCAACTCTTAAAATAATACCTCAAGATCTTGAGTAGTCTAAAATAATATACTTTAAACTGTTAGTATCAGTTGCCCTCTAGGGTTATGGGAATTTTGTCTGCTTCTTAATACTTTTTAAATCTCCCATGGGACCATATCCTCCAGAAAACTGTTCTTTGTCCCAACTCCCATTTTCCTATTTGGCAGTACCTTCCTCCTAGGCAATAGACACAGTAATTTACAATCAACATTGGTAACATCTCCTCTTATGGGCAATAAATTAACTGCCAAACCTACATTTTTGAAAAACACTTAGTTGGAGCTTCTAGTATCTCTGCTCTTCTCTTTTACATTTCACTACTTCTTATAGGTTAATGCAAAAACTTGCTAAATTGTCTAAGCACCCAATTTTACTTTTTCTTCCAACTGACTTCAAAACTGCTTCCTTATTAATATTCTTAAATTAAATATCCCATCATGGTCATTATAAAGTGAAGATTAAATACACACACACACACACACACACACACACTATATATATCTATATCTATATCTATATATATATCTATATATATATAGATATATATAGTGTGTGTGTGTGTGTATATATATGTATTATATATGAAATTACATCTAAAATAAAATATACTAGTCTATTTTTGCAATGAAATATTAAAAATTAAGTTTATAAAAAAAGCTCATAAAATATAAAAGAATATAAACAGAGATATAAGGAGAGATGCAATGGACTTGATGGGAAATTTATAATTAAACATAGACACATATGTACAGGTATATCCATTCCAAGGTTCACAAACATTTATAAAGTAAAAAGTTTGTCCTTATAGGTTCCACAAAAAGTTCAGATTAAAGTAAGATAGTATTTTTCCCACTCACAGACAAAACTGAAAAAAAAAATCTCTAATAATAAAATAGGCAGTGATCATGGAGTCAGTGTTTTCCCATAGGACCACTATTTAGATTAGTTCATCCAGGGCCTCACCTGGATTCAGGGAGAGATCAGAGGATCTTGGAAAAAAGGAAAATGTAGAAAAAAATCCAATTTTTTGAAATGAGTTGTTTTTCATGGGAAAATTATAATTCAAAAGTTTGGTGAAACTAAAACAAAAATATATAACATCTCAGTATTAATTTTTAGTTCTTTCTACTTGAGGAGAATTAGTAATAAAGGTTATACAGGTTAGAAACAATAGAAATTTAAAACTCTAAGTGGGTGGCTTTATTTAAAGAATATTGGATAAGTTTTTCTAGGACAAAATTTTCTCCCAGTTTTAAGTATTTATATGGGTATATGTTTATACTGGGAGATGAGGTAAAGTACACTTTTTATACTGAGTTTTAAAAAGTGCAGGAGAGACCTTCAAGATGGTGGAAGAGTAAGACGTAGAGATCACCTTCCTCCCAACAAATACATCAAAAATACATCTACATGAGGAAAAAGTCCTACAGAACACCTACTGAATGCTGGAGACGACTTCAGACTTCCCAAAAGGCAAGAAACTCCCCAAGTACCTGGGTAGGGCAAAAGAAAAAAGAAAAAAACAGAGACAAAAGAATAGGGATGGGACCTGCACCAGTGGGAGGGAGCTGTGAAGGAGAAAAGGTTTCCACACACTAGGAAGCCCCTTCGTGGGCAGAGACTGCGGGTAGCAGAGCGGGGAGCTTCAGAGCCGCGGAGGAGAGCGCAGCAACAGGGGTGCGGAGGGCAAAGCGGAGGATTCCTGCACAGAGGATCGGTGCTGTACAGCACTCACCAGCCTGAGAGGCCTCTCTGCTCACCCACCAGGGCGGGTGGGGGCTGGGAGCTGAGGCTCGGGCCTCAGAGGTCGGATCCCAGGGAGAGGACAGGGGTTGTCTGCGTGAACACAGCCTGAAGGGGGCTAGTGTGCCATGGCTAGCCTGGAGGCAGTCTGGGGAAAAGTCTGGACCTACACAAGAGACAAGAGACACTGTTTCGGGGTGCACAAGGAGAGGGTATTCAGGGCACCACCTAAACGAGCTGCAGAGACGGGCGCGAGCAGCAGCTATCAGCACGGACACCAGAGACAGGCATGAAATGCTAAGGCTGCTGCTGCTGGCACCAAGAAGCCTGTGTGCAAGCACAGGTCACTATCCACACCACCCCTCCCCAGAGCCTGTGTAGCCCGCCACTACCAGGGTCCCATGATACAGTGACAACTTCCCCAGGAAAACACAAGGCACGCCTCAAGCTGGTGCAACGTCATGCCAGCCTCTGCCGCTGCAGGCTCACCCCACATTATGTACCCCTCCCTCCCCACGGCCTGAGTGAGCCAGAGACCCATAATCAGCTGCTCTTTTAACCCTGTCCTCTCTGAGCAAAGAACAGATGCCCTCAGGCGACCTACACGCAGAGGCGGGGCCAGATCCAAAGCTGAACCCAGGAGCTGTGCGAACAAAGAAGACAAAGGGAAATCTCTCCCAGCAACCTCAGGAGCAGCGGATTAAATCTCCACAATCAACTTGATGTACCCTGCATCTGCGGAATACCTGAATAGACAAAAGCTCATCCTAAGATTGAGGCAGTGGACTTTCGGAAAAGCTATATACATATATTTTTCCTTTTTCTCTTTTTGTGAGTATGTATGTGTATGCTTCTTTGTGTGATTTTGTCTGTATAGCTTTGCTTTTACCATTTGTCCTGGGGTTCTGTATGTCTGTTTTCTTGTTTGTTTGTTAGTTTAGTTTTTAGTGCTTATCATTGGCGGATTTGTTTCTTGGTTTGGTTGCTCTCTTCTTTCTTTCTTTTTTACTTCTTATTACTTTTTAATTTTTTTATTTTCAATAATTTTTTATTTTAATAACTTTATTTTATTTTCCTCTTTGTTTATTTTTTTCTCCCTTTTCTTCTGAGCCGAGTGGCTGACAGGGTCTTGGTGCTCCAGCCAGGTGTCAGGACTGTGCCTAGGAGGTAGGAGAGCCAAGTTCAGGACATTGATCTACCAGAGACCTCCCAGCTCCACGTAATATCAAACGGCGAAAGCTCTCCCAGATTTCTCCATTTCAACACTAAGACCCAGATCCACTCAAAGACCAGCAAGCTACAGTGCTGGAAACATTATGCCAAACAACTAGAAAGACAGGAACACAATGCCACCAATTAGCAGAGAGGCTGCCTAAAATCATAATAAGGTCACAGACAGCCCAAAACACACCACCAAACACGGTCCTACCCACCAGAAAGACAAGATCCAGCCTCACCCAAGAGAACACAGGCATCAGTCTGCTCCACCAGGAAGCCTACACAACCCAATGAACCAGAGAAACACACAGGAGGTGAAGGAGCAAGATAAAAACTCACCAGACCAACCAAACGAAGAGGAAATAGGCAGTCTACCTCAAAAAGAATTCAAAGTAATGATGGTAAAGATGATCTAAAATCTAGGAAATAAAATGGAGAAAATACAAGAAATGTTTAACAAGGAGCTAGAAGAACTAAAGAGCAAACAAACAATATGAACAACACAATAAAAGAAATGAAAATTTCTCTAGAAGGAATCAATAGCACAATAACTGAGGCAGAAGAACGGATAAGCGACCTGGAAGATAAAATAGTGGAAATAACTACTACAGAGCAGAATAAAGAAAAAAGAATGAAAAGAATTGAGGACAGACTCAGACACCTATGGGACAACATTAGACCCACCAACATTCGAATTATCGGGGACAAAGAAGAAGAAGAGAAAAGAAAGGGACTGAGAAAATATTTGAAGAGATTATAGTTGAAAACTGCCCTAATATGGGAAAGGAAATAGTCAATCAAGTCCAGGAAGCACAGAGAGTTCCATACAGGATAAATCCAAGGAGAAACACGCCAAGACACATATTAATCAAACTATCAAAAATTAAATACAAAGAAAAAATATTAAAAGCAGCAAGGGAAAAACAACAAATAAAATAAAAGGGAATCCCCATAAGGGTAAAAGCTGCTCTTTTAGCAGGAACCCTGCAAGCCAGAAGCAGGTGGCAGGACATATTTTAAGTGATAAAAGGGAAAAATCTACAACCAAGATTACTCTACCCAGCAAGGATCTCATTCAGATTCAACGGAGAAATTAAAACCTTTACAGACAAGAAAAAGCTAATAGAATTCAGCACCACCACGCCAGCTTTACAACAAATGCTAAAGGAACTTCTCTAGGCAGGAAACACAAGAGAAGGAAAAGACCTACAATAAAAAACCCAAAACAATTAAGAAAATGGTAATAGGAACATACATATCGATAATTACCTTAAATGTAAATGGATTAAATGCTCCCACCAAAAGACACAGACTGGCTGAATGGATACAAAAACAAGACCCAAATATATGCTGTCTACAAGAGACCCACTTCAGACCTAGGGACACATACAGACTGAAAGTGAGGGGATGGAAAAAGATATTCCATGCAAACGGAAATCAAAAGAAAGCTGGAGTAGCAATACTCATATCAGACAAAATAGACTTTACAACAATGACTATTACAAGGGACAAAGAAGGACACTAAATAATGATCAAGGGAACAATCCAAGAAGAAGATATAACAGTTGTAAATATTTATGCATCCAACATAGGAGCACCTCAATACATAAGGCAAATGCTAACAGCCATAAAAGGGGAAATCAACAGTAACACAATAATAGTAGGGGACTTTAACACCCCACTTTCACCAATGGACAGATCATCCAAAATGAAAACAAATAAGGAAACACAAGCTTTAAATGATACATTAAACAAGATGGACTTAATTGATAATTATAGGACATTCCACCCAAAAACAACAAAATACACTTTCCTCTCAAGTGCTCATGGAACATTCTCCAGGACAGATCATATCTTGCATCACAAATCAAGCCTTGATAAATTTAAGAAAATTGAAATCGTATCAAGTATCTTTTCCGACCACAACGCTATGAGACTAGATATCAATTACAGGAAAAATCTGTCAAAAATACAAACACCTGGAGGCTAAACAATACACTACTTAATAACCAAGAGATGACTGAAGAAATCAAAGAGAAAATCAAGAAATACCTAAAAACAAATGACAATGAAAACACGATGACCCAAAAACTGTGGGATGTAGCAAAAACAGTGCTAGGAGGAAAGTTGATACGAATACAATCCTACCTCAAGAAACAAGAAACATCATAAATAAACAACCTAAACTTAACACCTAAAGCAATTAGAGAAAGAAGAACAAAAAAAAACCAACATTAGCAGAAGGACAGAAACCATAAAGATCAGATCAGAAATAAATGAAAAAGAAATGAAGGAAACAAGAGCAAAGATCAATAAAACTAAAGCTGGTTCTTTGAGATGATAAACAAAATTGATAAAACATTAGCCAGACTCATCCAGAAAAAAAGTGAGAAGACTCAAATCAATAGAATTAGAAATGAAAAAGGAGAAGTAACAACTGACACTGCAGAAAAACAAAGGATCCTGAGAGACTACTACAAGCAACTATATGCCAATAAAATAGACAACGTAGAAGAAATGGACAAACTCTTAGAAAAGCATAACCTTCTGAGACTGAACCAGGAAGAAATAGAAAATATAAACAGACCAATCACAAGCACTGAAATTGAGACTTCGATTAAAAATTTCCAACAAACAAAAGCCCAGCACCAGACGGCTTCACATAATAATTCTATAAAACATTTAGAGAAGAGCTAACAGCTATGGTTCTGAAACTCTTCCCAAATATAGCAGAGGAAGGAACACTCCCAAAGTCATTCTATAAGGCCACCTTCAACCTGATACCAAAACCAGACAAAGATGTTTCAGAGAAAGAAAACTGCAGGCCAATATCACTGATGAACATAGATGCAAAAATCCTCAACAAAATGCTAGCAAACAGAATCCAACAGCACATTAAAAGGATCATACACCATGATCAAGTGGGGTTTATTCTAGGAATGCTAGGATTCTTCAATATATGGAAATAAATCAATGTGATAAAACATATTAACAAATTGAAGGAGAAAAATCATACGATCATCTCAATAGATGCAGAAAAAGCTTTCAACAAAATTCAACACCCATTGATGATGAAAACCCTGCAGAAAGTAGGCATAGAGGGAACTTTTCTCAACATAATAAAGGCCATATGACAACCCACAGCCAACATCGTTCTCAATGGTGAAAAACTGAAACCATTTCCACTAAGATCAGGAACAAGGCAAGGTTGCCCACTCCCACCACTGTTATTCAACAGAGTTTTGGAAGTTTTAGCCACAGCAATCAGAGATGAAAAAGAAATACAAGGAATCCAAATGGTAAAAGAAGAAGTAAAGTTGTCACTGTTTGCAAATGACATGATACTGTACATACAGAATCCTAAAGACACTACCAGAAAGCCATTAGAGCTAATCAATGAATTTCATAAAGTTGCAGGATACAAAATTAATGCACAGAAATCTCTTGCATTCCTATACATTAAGGATGAAAAATCTGAAAGAGAAATTAAGGAAACACTCCCATTTACCACTGCAGCAAAACGAATAGAATACCTCGGAATAAACCTACCTAAGGAGACAAAAGACCTGTATGCAGAAAACTGTAAGACACTGATGAAAGAAAGATGATACAAACAGATGGAGAGATATACCATGTTCTTGGATTGGAAGAATCAACATTGTGAAAATGACTATATTACCCAAAGCAATCTACAGATTCAATGCAATCCCTATCAAACTACCAATGGCATTTTTCACAGAATAGGAACAAAAAATTTCACAATTTGTATGGAAACACAAAGGACCCCAAATAGCCAAAACAATCTTGAGAAAGAAAAACGGAGCTGGAGGAATCAGGCTCCCTGACTCAGACCATACTACAAAGCTACACTAATCAATACAATATGGTACTGGAAGAAAAACAGAAATATAGATCAATGGAACTGGATAGAAAGCCCAGAGATAAACGCACACACATATGGTCACCTTATTTTTGATAAAGGAGGCAAGAATATACAATGGAGAAAAGGCAGCTTCTTCAATAGGTGGTTCGGGGAAAACTGGACAGCTCCATGTAAAAGAATGAAATTAGAACATTCCCTAACACCATACACAAAAATAAACTCAAAATGGATTAAAGATCTAAATGTAAGGCCAGACAGTATAAAAGTCTTAGAGGAAAACATAGGCAGAACTCTCTATGACATAAATCCCAACAAGATCCTTTTTGACCCACCTCCTAGAGAAATGGAAATAAAAACAAAAATAAACAAATGGGACTTAATGAAACTTAAAAGCTTTTGCACAGGAGAGGAAACCATAAAGAAGATGAAAGGACAACCCTTAGAATGGGAGAAAATATTTGCAAATGAAGCAACTGACGAAGGATTAATCTCCAAAATATACAAGCAGATCATGCAGCTCAATATCCAAAAAACAAACAATCCAATCCAAAAATGGGCAGAAGACCTAAATAGACATTTCTCCAAAGAAGATATACAGATTGCCAACAAACACATGAAAGAATGCTCAACATTGCTAATTATTGGAGAAAAGCAAATCAAAACTACAGTGAGGTATCACCTCACACTGGTCAGAATGGACATCATCAGAAAATCTACAAACAATAAATGCTGGAGAGGGTGTGTTTTAAAAAGGGAACCTTCTTGCACTGTTGTTGGCAATGCAAATTGATACAGCCCCTATGGAGAACAGTTGGAGGTTCCTTAAAAAAACAAAAATGAACTACCACATGACCCAGCAAATCCACTACCTGGCATATACCCTGAGAAAACCATAATTCAAAAAGAGTCATGTACCACAATGTTCATTGCAGCTCTATTTACAATAGTCAGGACATGGAAAAGCAACCTAAGTGTCCACCAACAGACGAATGGATAAAGAAGATGTGGCACATATATACAATGGAATATTACTAAGCCATAAAAAGAAACGAAATTGAGTTATTTGTAGTGAGGTGGATGGACCTAGAGTCTGTCATACAGAGTGAAGTAAGTTAGAAAGAGAGAAACAAATACAGTATGCTAACACAAATATATGGACTCTTAAATAAATAAATAATATAAAACGTTATGAAGAATCTAGCAGCATGACAGGAATAAAGACGCAGATGTAGAGAATGGACTTGAGGACACGGGGAGAGAGAAGGGTAAGCTGGAACGATGTGAGAGAGTGGTATGGACTTACATATACTACCAAATGTAAAATAGTTAGTGGGAAGCAGCCGCATAGCACAGGGACATCAGCTCAGTGCTTTGTGACCACCTAGAAGGGTGGATTGGGAGGGTGGGAGGGAGAAGCAAAAGGGAGGAGATATGGGGATATATGTGTATGTATAGCTGATTCACTTTGTTATAAAGCAGAAACTAACACACCATTGTAAAGCCATTATACTCCAATAAAGATATTTAAAAAAAAAGGCAATCAGAAAAAAAAATAAAGTGCAAAACTTGTATATAAGAGAAATTCATGAACATGGACATTGAGAAAAATAAAAGAATATCTAGAGCAGCTCAATTATAACAAAGGAAAACAATTTAAATGTTAATCATAGTATTATGGTATAGCAGAGAGTATGTCATGTGTTTTCCAAACTACTTTATTTTCATACTGGGCACATAAAAACACTATATTTTCCAGCCTTTCTGCCATCTAGGCGGGACCATGTAATTAAGTTCCATCTAAAATGTGGGAAAAACTGTACACCAGTTTTAGTAATGGTCATAAATGCCTCTGTTCTGTTCTTGCAGTAATCTTTTCTTCCTCTCTCTCTCTTCTCTATTTTTGTCTTTCTATTGTTTTCTCTAACTCTCTCTCAATCTCATGCGGGCACAACATTTAGGATGGCAGCTACCTTTCAGTGGTAGTAATGGAATAAGTTAGGATGCCAAGGCACACCCACAGGGAATTTTGATTTAATAATAATGTTTTTTTAAAAATGGGTAGTGGATGTATGGGCATTTTTTTGTATCTCCCATCTTTATAGCTTATATGTATTTTATTTAAAAAAATTTTATATCTACTTAGTTTTTCATATTTTTAGAGAAGTGTAATTGAAAATCAGTCCAATTATTGCAAAATAGAAGAAAAAGAGTTTCCAGTTAGCAATTCCTCTGAAAGGATTTGGCAAGAAGAAATATTACCAGGCAGACATTCTGAAGAACTCTACTATACAGCCAATAGAAATTGCAACACAGTTATTCTGGAAAAACAAAAACATGTTAATCAAAAGTGAATTGAAATAATTAATTTAACTCATAATTTGCCCAAAGTGGAGGAATCCACAATCATCTGCTTCACTGAGATATGGTTCTCAAATGGAGGAATATAAGCAGAAGTTCACTGAGTTTGAAGGTTCTTATAAAATCCCATCTGGCAGAAGATGATTGGAGAATATTTTTCCCCAGAAATTTAAAAAATAGCAGATAGAATAGTAATATTTTAAAACCGAATGAGCCCTTAGGGAAGTTCTAGACTAAGATTTTCAATCTTGCCTACATATTAGAATCACCTAGGCAGTTATTTTAAAAACCCCAGTGCTCAAGTTGCATTAGAGACAAATTAAATCAGAATATCTGGGGGGTGGGACCTAGGCATTTGTGCTTTTAAAGATCACCAGATGATTCCACTGTTCAGTTAACATTAATCCCTTCATTCACAGCTGAAGGGTCTAAGGTTGCAAGAAGTGAATTGGATTATGTGAGGTCACACTGTTTATTTGTTCGCTGTCTCGTTCTCTGTCTTCCATTTTTTTTTTTTTTCTTTTTAATGCTGCTTTCCCTGTATTTTAAACATTTATTTACACCACTTCAGGTTCTCTTGGCCTCACCTGTCTCTTAGTCTGGCCACCTGGCTTCATGCCAGCGCAACCTGATGGTAACTCACCTCAGATTTGGACCACATACCACTGACTTTCTGCCTAGGAGCACTTTAACGACACTGCAGTAGTAGATCCCATGGAAAAGCTCTTGGTGTTCAAAAATGTTCAATTTTAAAATGCTGAAGAGTTATCATTCCATGGGGTGAACCTATGACTAATGGGGAATGCAAATTGATGGATTTGCTTTCCTTTTTTATTCCCTTATACTGGTAATCTTGAGATGCATTTCATATGCCTCTTTAGGCAAATGTAGGAGTTCCAACAACTAGTCACCTGTCGCAGTGGCCAACCTCATAATGAATCTTTGCTCTGCTCTCCCTCCTTCCCTGCTGACCCAGCCCTCTCTTCATCTCCTTGAATCCCACTCCTTAATAATAATAAAGCACTAGGTCTTAAGCCTTTGTTTCAAGTTCTACTTTTTAAAGAATCCAAGTGAAGATATCACCTTTCTTCTGTTATCTATAATCTTAATTTCATGGTCAATACCCAATTTTCATACTCCAGAGGCTTTAATGGTCTCATCACCATCATCATTAAAACATCAGCATCACAACGTCATCTACCTATGCCCTTCATGTATTTGTTCTTCTCAAAAGTCTCAGCAGACTCAATGAGTGCAATGCATTTGTTGCTCTGACATCCTTCCATTCTCATTCTCTGGAGAAGGTGAAGATAGTAGAGAAATGTCAATGAAAAGTAAGAAGAGCCTAGAAACAATGGGAGACCACAGCGAAAAATGAACTGATTAATAGATGAAAGGAGACTGAGGAAGAGAAAAAGACGAAGAAAACTTGGAATGGGAGAAAGAGTGGTGCTCTTGCTATCCAAACTACTCTCAAAACATTTCTTTTCCCCATGTTATTTCAACTATCATCAATATATCCAGTCATTTTCTTTATCTATCCCTCTATCTTTCTAGTAACTATATTCACATACAAGGTACTTAACTCATTCTATACTGATCCAGCATTAATTGGGTACAAATGATATTCTAAAAATCCATAAAGTTACTACATTAATGAGATTAGGAAGGAGTAATTATTGAATTTCTACCTAAGTCCCAAGACAACAAGAGTCTGGAAACTACATTAAATATATCTAACTGACAAGTAGAAAAAAGATGGATTGGCGACTCTTCCAAAGATTGTCACAACTATATCTGGGCACTATATCCTTACTTGCTCTTACTCCTGAATATATCCACACCTACACCTGGCCCACTGGTCATGATGGAACACACCACCTTTCTTGTTAACATCTGTCTAGAATCTGCCACTTGATAGAGCCTCTATTTTCTCAACCATCTGTCCCCAGAACGCTCCCTTTGAAATTCAAGAACTTTTTCCTCCCCTGGTACTTCCTGGCCCATATTTTTCATTTATTCAACAAATACTCTCCATTACATGAAATCAATCTGGTAAGAAGGCAGATAATATGACCCCATATTTTATCCTTTCATTGACTTTTCTTTCTAGTGGAGGTGTCAAATAGGGATGAGATACAGGAATAAGCAAGCTCAATATGGATTACAATAAATAGGACAGAATATACTGTAAATGCAGGAGCCAATTTTACAAAAATAGTCAGGGAAAGTGTATCTGAGGAGGGAAATAAGACCTAAAGAATGAGACTGAGTCAGCCAGGCAAATGTCTAGGGTTTTTTTTAAGTGTTCAAGGTAGAGATAGGCAAGTGAAAAGGTCCCAAGGTGGGAAAAGGGTTGATAAATTTCAGGAACAGAAACTGGGCTGGAAGAGCCGAAGTATGGTAAAAAAAAAATCAGGAGAAATGCATAAGATTAAGTTGGAGAGATTATAGGTACCAGATCCTTTAGGGGCTTGGAAACCATAATATGGAGTTCAGATTTCATTATAAGAACAATTAGAAGGCTTTGGAAATTTTTCAGTCAAGAGGCAAGATGGTTTGCTTTTCACCCAAGTTGCTCTATGGAGAAAGTTTTGGAGGAGGGCAGAAGAGGCTGATATAGTACTGGAAAGAACTGCAAATAGTGTTAAAGAATAATTTTTTTTACAGGATATTTTCTGAGGGCAGCTGTTATTTTTTTCTTTTTTTCGATCTTAAAGAATAATTTTTAAGCCAAATCATGACTGTTGTAGAAACATAAAATAAACATGTGTCAAAGATGGTGCTTAATTAATTAATGAGGAAGCCAGTAAGATGTTACAACTAGTTCACAGGAGAAATCAAAAAGCTCACACGTATTAGCACTCAGAAATGGAGAAATGAATTTCAAATACTGTATATGCAAAACTTGCTAATATCCACATGGCAATAATCAACTGCAGTTGTATGAATAAGAATGATTTGCATTACTATCAGTTTTCTACAATTTAAAAGAGTTGTAAAATAGCTCAAAGACTATAAATGTCACAGATAACCAGGAAAATTATGCTAGACAACACATCTGCTTTTTGGGGGTTTTTTTGCTTTTTTTTTTTTGCTTATTTCAAAGTTTTTCACAATGTTTCCCATCAGGAGCTTGGACAAGGACAGTGACAGTAAGCACAGAAAACTGTGCTGAATTATAGAGATGTTTTCAAATCTTAACTGATTGGACTTGCTGATGGGTTAGCAGGGGTGTGTGTGTGTGTGTGTGTGTGTGTGTGTGTGTGTCTGTGTGTGAGCATGCGTGTGCATGCATGTGAGGTGGGTAGGTGAGAGAAAGGAATCAAGGATGACCCCGAATTTGTTCATTAAACCTTGTTCTTGCGGAACAGTCTCACTTGATGCTTGATCCCAGCTAAATTCCTTCACTGGAATGGGGCATTTAGAGACCCAGGTAGAAGATAAGATGATGTTTATAGAAGAGAAACAAGAGAAAACTGGCAGATTCTTAGATAGAAATAAGATGATAGAAATAAGATATCTTCATAAGCAAGTTATACATTTAAAGCTAAAAGAGAAAGAGAAAGGGGGTCCCTCCTCTGAAGCACCAATACTGTGAATATTTTCTAATCAGTTCTTATGTAGTTTCAACTAAGGACCCTAAATACAATATGGTGGGATTTGGGGACCTCTCAATCCATCAGTCATCGGTAGGTCATACGTGCAAGTTTTGTCATCAATGGGTTCTCGGTATTTGAAAAATCCCTATTTGAATATGTATATGTTACTGAATTTGGGGTAGGAGTGTGGAATGGGGGTGAGGGAATATCTACCAAGGAAGACAGGGGGGCGCAGTAGCTTACAAGATGAAATGGGGAGGGTGGACTGAAGCAACACCAAGTGAAGCCCTCGGAGCGGGAAAGTCAGGAGGGCAAAGCTGAAAATATAAGAGACAGCAGAGACAAGTTTGGTCTACTTAAAACATCACTGAGAATCAGTACTGGCTTATTACGTCCTCTTTAATAAGGAGAAATAAGAATCATGTCCGATTTTTAAATTAAAAAAATTTTGCTAACAATGTGTTCTGTGATTTACAGAGCCAACAAAAACCACAAAAAAGTGTTTCCAAATGTTAACAGAAGTGGCATCTGGTGGTGAAACTATTGGTAATATAATTTTTACATCATATTTGTACTTTTTAAGATCTCTATAATGAGCATGGTTACAAGAAAAATAATGACAAAATATGATTGTGGATAACATGGCAAAATAATTCAAGAATACACCTACTCAGTTTACTTTTGCATCTCCTCTCTAAACTGCATGATACAAGACTGAACACATAAACCAAATCCAAACAAGGCCTATCCTTGAAATGATTAGTCCCCAAGCAATCATACCAGATTAATTACATATTGTTCCTTAGCATCATGAAGATAAAGAGATGAAGGAAACGTAATATTATTGCCTATTTTTACTCTCCTCCGTGGTTTTCAATTATTTAATTAAGAGTTTTGTCTGTAGATATGACCTAATCCAGCATTTATCAAGATACCACGTAATGTGTCACACCAGAGGAACTCATGAGATCTTACTATAGTGAAACGCAGTATAAACCTCCCAGGTGTCTGTCCTAAGCAATTTAGTATATAAGATTGGCTTCCATTGAGAGCTCCTTTCTTGGAGTCTCTAACTGAAGAAGATATAATTATGATAGCATCTTCACCCTGTTGGCCCTACCAGCCTCCTGGCCCTACCCCACCAGCATGAAAGGCAGTCTGTCTCTGGACTGGGGCTTCTGATTCCCAGACTTCACATGAGCTGACTTTTACATATTCTGGCAAGGACAGTCAATAGGCGGCCTCCTGATTTGATACCACACACCCTGGCCCCAGACACTTTCCAGCCATGACAGAGAAGCCCTCATTTGCCAGCTCATCTCTGCATCACAGCTTCTGCACACCCCTACCTTTTCCACACCATCCCAATTCCATTCACTTATTCTTATTGGCAAGCTGTGCACTGGTACCTTTTTTTCTAATGGAATTACTGACCTGTTGTAAAAGACATGCCCCAAATTCTCCATATTTGAATAAAACTTCATCTTTGTGTTTTGAAAGCCCCCCAAATGTTGGACCAATCTGCTAGTAATTTAGAGGCAAGAAACATGTGCTTATTACAAAAAGAAAATCTGTGGGTTCTTACAGAAGGCATTAAAATTGTTTCTGTCACACATTATCAAAACTCAAGTAGACTTGGAGACAACCCAACATAATCACTTCATGTTGAAGATGAAGAAACACAAGCCCAGTTGATATACCTATTAAGGGGCGGTCAAAACTGAAATCATGCGGTCTTTATTTATTTTCTTCTCTCTTGCCTCAGGGAGACCCACACTACAGAGAAGATCACAGAAAATCTGAAAAGTCTCATGAAGCCCATTGTTCTGAATGCTCCAGTTTTACTTATCAAGGATGCCTGGAAAGAGGGAGGCTCAAGAGGGAGGGGATATATGTATACATATAGCTGATTCACTTTGTTGTACAGCAGAAACTAACACAACATTGTAAAGCAATTATAATCCAATAAAAATGTAAAAAAAGAAAAAGAGAGAGATGCTAAAGAGAACAGCAATGAACATGGAAACCCTAGAGAAGAGAGAACAACTTCATTGCTAAGATCAAAATCATCCTAGTTTGGATATAACCACCACAAACAAGGTGAAAAAAAGGTATTGAATCAACATGAGAGAAATGTCTGAGGAACTAAGTGGTGTCAATCCTTCTAGAGGACAGGTGGTTGTTTTTTTTTTTTTTTCCTCCCGTTTGATGTCAGCTTTCTGGGATGGGGTAGCGAGACTTACAGTAGTGTTTGCTCAGACTTGACGAGTCAGTCGGGCCTGAGTCCTGTGATGGCTGTGTCCCTGAGGGCAGTTTGGACTCCTCTGGGTTTTGCATAGCTGGCCATCAGATCCTGAATGCTGAATGAGGTGACAGCACATGAGCTGTCCAGCTGTGCTTCCCCAGGGCCAAAGAGCTGAATGAAACACAGGTGGGCCTTCATCGGGGTTCCAAACCCTGCAAGGCTTGAAGCTTGCTTTCAGGCCACAGTTCACACGGACTAGTAAGTAAAAGCAGGCTGCAGAGCTGTCCTTTTCTGAAACCTTTGTACTAGCTTTTCCCAAACATTCTTAACTAAGTTTGGAGTCTAGACTGTGAAATATCAGTGGTCTCCAAGCTGCTGCATCTCTTTTCAAGATGCCTAAAAGCATTTACAGAAAACAACCGTCACTGGTTGATTAGATTAGAGATAAGGTACCAGGTTCCCTCAGTTAACTGCCATTCTCTATGCTTCTTACTTTTTCACTAGTCCCTACCCACAGGCACTATTTTCCCTATATAATCCTCTCTATATTCTCTATTCTTTCCTATTCACTCTCTCCACATTTCTTCCTAATTGTGGTCACCGACTCTTACTCTCATTCATTCTGAGACAATGTACGCAAAAGCACTCTGTAAATTCTAAAACTCTGTAACAATGACAGACATCAGTGTTATCATTTTAGCTCATCCTTTTCCAATTGTGGGTAGGTATGTGTGTGCGTTGTGGATGAGTTTATGTGACCATGAGAGAAAAGCTTAGCTGTCATGAACCGTTCTCCAACCTGAAGTTAGGTCTCCATTACCCCTTCCTGCCCAGAGAGAGCCTGAACTCACATAGATAGCAAGATATCTCTAACTAATGACAAACTCAGATGTGAGATTTTTTTGAAGGTACACAGCGGCAGAAGGTCTGTCCTAGTTAAGCTAAGAAGCAAAGAAAATGTGTTGGAATTCTCCCATCTTGCCTGTCTCCTGACATTTCTTTTTCTCCACTCAAGTATGCCACTGCTCTCTGCTGTTCTCCAGCAAGTCCAAATCTTCACTATTGGTTAATGCCTCCAGCATTAACCAAGGAGGTGTACCCTCCTTCCAAACCCAAATTCCCATGCATTTAGGCTACAGAAGAAAAATATCCTGTTAATCTGGTCCACATGGGAGTGTGACAAAAGAATAAGAAAATCCACATGGGAAATGTTATGTTTAATAATTTGTTAGCCATAGAAATAGACAGTGATTTTAAAAGGTCTCTAGAAAACATTTTGGAAAAGAATACTTTCAAGAGATCCCTTAATTTTGGAGGTGGCTATCTGCTCTGACATGCATGAGGCAATCTTTAACCTGGAAAATGCAAAACAGCAAAATAAAGTGATAAATACCCTTTAAAAACCAGCTGGAGTACTGGTCAAATGCTGCATGGTGGCAGAGGTGATGCATGGCAGCTGTCAGAGCTGCTTGAAGGCATCCATTCAAGCTGGGCATCAAATATTTTAATATTGATTAGACTATTTCTAACCAGGCTATTTACTTCTAGAAAACATTAACGTAGGGCCATTCAACTTTTCTTTTAAAGTTTATTTTTTCCAGAAAGAAATCTAAATTGCCTTGTAGTCTATTTGAACATTAAGAATAGAGATCATAAAAATATATTCCCTGAATGGACTAAAAAATTATAAAAAGCAATTTAGTCTCTTGGTCGTAAAATAGGAAGACAGTAGGGCAGACAAGCAAGAGACCAAGAGATGAGGACACAGGAAGTGAAAGACAGAAAGTCAGAGAAAAAAATGGGCCCCAAAGAAACAGCAACAAAGAGATACACTAAGCAGACAAATGCAAACGTGTTCAAAACCTGCACAAAGAGGAGAAGAGAAAGACAAGAAAGGCTATACCTATGTACTCAATGACACTATGCACAGCGGATGGATTGAAAAGCATTTTTAAGAAGACACACATGAAAAGACACTGCAGCAGCTTTGTATTGTGTCCACTTGGCTAGGATGAACTACATTCCCAGATTTCCTATCCCTGTATGTTTCCACTGATGGCGACCACAGAGAGACTCAGGTTTGGAGGATGAAAAGTAAAGCAGCAGCCACTATCCTAGGTCACACAAGTCATCACTTATCCTCTGGCTCACCTTGTTGGTGTGAGACAGGGGCTGGGCCTGAAACAGCCACCCCTTCCACTGATTTCTCTTCTGCTTTTCCAACGTGTGTGTGTGCGTGTGTGTGTGTGTGTAGCTCCAGGATGAAGAAGGGCCCCAGCTTCTGCAGGAAACCCAGGCCATGGACGTGAAAGGCAATAAGAATGTATGCTTGTGGCTTCCAGCTTCTTCCGGCTCACCTCCACTTTACACGCACCTCCCTTATCATTGTGGACTTCCAGCTGTAGGATCAGACCCAACAGCCTCACTGTGCCTGTTCATCAGCTCCCACAACTGTGTAAGGTCAAACCCCTGTAATAAAACCCTTAATATAAATACATGAATGAATGAATGAATGAATGAATGAATGAATATAGCTCCCAGTGGTTCTGCTTTTCTGACTGTATCCTGACTGATATGGACATATAAACCAAAAATTTGGTTTCCAAAAGTTGATGGAATAACACCCCTACTGTTTAACCTTTAAGAACTGTAGGCCTGCTAGTGTAAACCTCTCTTTATCTAATGGAGTTCAGTTCAGAACCAGATTCCTGTGCATGTGAATTCCCCTACCCCTAATCTGACAGAGTAGCTGTTTTATCAATCAGAATATAAAGAGAATAACCAGAAAGATATATCCACAGGGAATCAGAATCTTCCTAAGATTTACTTAGACACTGTCACTATTGACATCACTTCTGATTAAACATTAAGAGTAAGTATAGGACAAGAGTATTTCAAAGATACATGTTCTGACAGTTAATACTGAAATTATCTCATCATTGCTGCCTCGAAGGGTTACCGAGTCACAAATCATCTTCTTATTTGAATCATTCTTATGTAAATACTGATGCTATTTGAAATGCACATAATTTAACTACAACTTACACAGTCCCAGGTACTATCGACCATAAATGTTTCTTCTTTATGATTTTGATCAACAATAATAAAGCTCCTAGAGTCAGCTAGCGGTAGTCGAGAGTCTATGTAATTCATCTTGCTTTGGCAAATTATATTTCTACTACATGCTTCTATGAAGAAAGCATCTGCCTATTTCTTGAATTGGTCTTCAACTTCACTGGGACCTGGAAAGAGTTGAAATTTGTATCCCCACATGGCTTGGGTCCCTAGAATCTATTGCAGTTCTGTCCAATGGAAATACGTGCCACATATGTAATTTTTAATTTCCTAGTAGCTGCATTTTAAAAAAAGTAAAAATGAAAAACGGAATTAATTTTAACCATGTATTTTATTTAATTCAGTATTTCCAAAATCCTTTGACATCATCAATATAAAAAACTGTCTAGTGATATTTAAATTTTTTTCATATTAAGCGTATCTTTGAGACTTAGCAGGTATTCAAAATTTCAGTACATCTCCATTAAGATTAGCCACATTTAAAGAGCTCAGTAGCCACATGTAGTCGAATACTATATTGGGCAATGCAGTTCTAGCGAGCTTCTTGGGTGAAGGGAGAGATAAGCTTGAATATGCTTACTAGACTCAGGCAGCGAAAGCACAAGATAATCTCCACCTGCCAGAGATTGCGAAATGATACAGGCCAGGAAACTTTCAGTGAAAAGTTCAGGTTCTTCTTCACTGAGGATGGCAGTTCCCTGAACAAGCTAGATGAAATCCATTCTACCTCCTTTGAGAGCAGGCAAGGTAGAGGGCGAGTTTGGAGCCAAAAAGCGTTTGTGAGTCCCTGTCTAGGCTCATCGTAAAGTTGTCCACACAGGCCTGCTTTGGGATGCCTGAGACCACAGAACTCTACGGGGTGCTCAGGGGCTGAACAAGCCAACCTGCTAGAGCTCTGCAAGAAGAGATCTTCTTCTGTCACGAGCACTCTCAACTGCACACCTGACGGACAATTACAGGGCTTGCACTAGGCAGCTTTAGTACCACTGCGGGGGGCGTGCTGGGGAGCAGGGAGGAGCAACACTGGTAGAAGTCAGGCTGCAAGAACAAGTGAGGTCCAAGGAGGCTCGAGGCGACCAAATCCAGTATGTGACACAGCAAGCGTGCTTGGGGCACCGGGGCATGGTCTGAGGAGCGACAAGGAAGAGGTGTGGGAAAGTGAGAGTTCCTTCTTAGGATCTTATTCAAGTGGGAATCTAGATCTCAGGTTCACTCCAACAATAACAACAGCCTGAATATTACCTGCCATTCAATGCTTGTCCCCTGCCATTATGATACAAAACCTAGGCAAGGACTACAATTGCAATTGGATATGCTGACCAGGTGCTTAGCAGGCGCCAGGCAGTGTTTCAAGTGCTTACACAAACATTTCATTGTATCTTATAACCCTCCAAGGTGAGTATTTTAGTTTTCACTTTAAAGATAAGGCAACTGAGACTCCAGAGTTACTCGTCTGATGTCACACTACTAAAAAGTGATAAACTGAAGTAGCAACACTACACGTGATTTCTTCAAGTTGACGTTAGTGATTAGAAGCAATATAGAAGTTGCAATAGCGTGAGAGTGAAAGGGGTTGCTCTTTAGGTAGAGAAGAGGTTGAGAGAGACCTTTTCTTTCCAATACATTGTAGGTGCTGTAGATTTTCACAGTTGAAGCTGAGGACTTGGCTGCCCAGCTAGAGACTACATTTCCCAGGCCCCCTTGCAGTTAGCTATGGCCCTGTGACTAAGTTCTCAATAATGATATGTGAACAGAAGTGATAGGAGTCACTTTCTGGCTGGATCCTTAAAACTGTAGGGATGACTGTGCTTTCTCATCTCTCTTCCACTGGCTGAGACCTGAGTACGTCACGCATTTAGTTTTAACCATAGGACACGATAGCAGAGTTCTAATTGATGGCAGAGTTATGTCCCAGAAGAAACTTGATTACACCAGTGGCCATGAGGATCAGAGTTGTGGTCCCTTCCAGAATGCCTCATTCAAAACTATTACTACTATTAAACTATGACAGAGAAATAAGCAACTATGTTCTTTCATCTTCTATTTTGTGGGTTTTTTTTTTTTTTACTTCAGCTTATCTCAACCCTACATACACAGAATAAGCTGAAACTGTCAAGTTAAGGTTATGCATATTAGCACTGCGGAAGATGCAGAGCTCTATGCACCACCCCATCCCCATATTTCAGCAACATAACTAAACCAGTACTCTAGATCTCTTCCAATGAAGAGAGACCTCAAGGACTTTGAGTACCCAGAATTTTCTGAAAATCTTCTATTGCCTGATGTCAGTAGGTGTGGCTTAAGAGGAGGACTATGCCTGTCATAAGCAAATTTCATAAATGGCATCACAGAGATAAAGTATATGTAAAATTAGTCTATTTGTATTCTATATTTTTAAATAAATATAATGAATCATACCAAGCTTCATGAAAAAATATACAAAATTATGTTAAGGCACATGATCTAATGTTAAAAGATATTTTGTTTCTGGGCTTCCCTGGTGGCGCAGTGGTAGAGAGTCTGCCTGCCGATGCAGGGGACACGGGTTCGTGCCCCGGTCCGGGAAGATCCCACATGCCGCGGAGCGGCTAAGCCCGTGAGCCATGGCCGCTGAGCCTGCGTGTCTGGAGCCTGTGCTCCGCAACAGGAGAGGCCACAACAGTGAGAGGCCCGCGTACCGCAAAAAGAAAAAAAAAAAAGTTATTTTGTTTCCTAGTCCACGGATTTCCATAAATGTACAGAGAGAATATTATAGCCATGACCTTCCAGACATGTGAAGAAATTAGATTTAAAACCATCTGAACAGCTTTGGGAAAAATGAATTCTGCATTCACGATAATTGAGTGGGACTATATAGTAGTCAACTAGTGCTAAGATAATGCTAGGTAACAACTCTAAAGTTCGCACTAGCCAATGACAACTAGCACTCATTTATTGTTTACTGGCCTAAAGAGAAACTGTGGCTCATACACTTGGCTCTGATTTGCAGTTTGGGTTAAGTTTACTCTACATGCCTCCTCATCCTTTTTGAAGCAGCAGATTAACTTGGACATGCTCTCCTCATGCCAACGCAAAAGCATAAGAGAGAGAGTGGGAACACATGCTACTTCCCAAAGGCTTGACACTTCCACTAACACTCCATTGGTCAAAGCGATTCCCATGGTCAAATACAACATCAAGGGGAAAGGAAATTTATTCCAGCCATAGCAGGAAATACTTCCAAGTCACATGGTAACCAATCATAACCCAGTTTCTCACTGGTCAAGTGTAAATTTGTGCCTGTCTAGTTCTAAGACTCATGCACTTTTCCCTGAGTCTTGTTTTCCTGAAATATTATTTTGTTTTTTCACTATATGTCCTCACTTAATCTTAACAATATTTTTATGAAGTAAGTACCATGATTCCATTATAGAGACGAAGAGCTCACTAAGGTTCAATAATTCAGCCAGTAACAAACAGTTAAGCAACAGCAGAACTGAAGTTCAAATCAGTCTCTTTGAATGAGTGCTCTTTTAAAATGTAAAGGAATTGAATGATTTTACAGCATGTGTCCCCCATTCATTGCATGGATAACTCAGAAAGCCTTTATCTAGCACTTACTGTGTGAGGGGCACCACACACAGCACTAGCACCACAACAAGACCTCAGGATAAACAAATCAGTGAATACATAACCTTTAACTTGAGCTCCGTGTCCAGGTCAAGTAAACAACATCCTCAGTCAATCCAAATCACTTGTGTCTTGCTTGATAAACAATGAGCTATTTTACAGCGTTATAGTAATTCCCAGTCACACACAGCCCACCTCCTTTTAGTCACTGGTATTTGTTTTGGTTTTGCTTGCATGGCCACTTCAAGACCTATTCTTTCTCCAAGAATCAAGTATTCATTTATTTTTGCCCATAAGGATACATACATATAATGTCAGAAAGGTATCCTTGTTACAAATACGTACTAGTTATCTTGCCCTTTAAGACACATTTTCCCTCTTTTGGTGATTCTGAATTCTAGATTTGATCTAGCATACTCTATTTGGTCATAATTGTGATTAAAAAAAAAACAGCCACAATCTTCTGTTGTATATATTTTAAAGAAATCTTAGCTGAATTTATGCAATTCATGCAATGATAAATAAAACTGAATATTCTCTGCAAATAGCTATCATAATCCTGGTGAACAGAGAAAAGAGGAGAGACTTTGGTATTAATAAAAATGTTGGACAGATGAGACATTTTGGATAAGACAGATAAAGAAGGCAGATTAAGACTCATTTGAATTAAGGAAAAAATATTAGAAATCAATAAACGTATTCTTTTGACAAGCATAAGACTGAGCTGAACCATTTTTAATCATTTCCAAATGGAATACAAGGTGAGAAGTTCCTATGTGTGCTTTGTGAATGTAAGCACTTCAAATCTCATTTTATGTGTCCTACTAATGAAATGGATGCCACCAGTTGACATAACATATTTTGTTTCTCCCAAATTAATTTTCCCTTATTTTTTAAATTTTGTTTTAAAAGAATTCCTATAGTATGTTTCCCTCTCATTAAAAACAACTTATAGAGAACCTACTCTGTACCAGCTACTCTGCTAGGTCCTCTCCATTGTTAGAGTCACACAAATCTAGTCAATGGTTCCCACTTTTAATAAAGTAACTGCCTTTGAGTGCTCACAAATTTCTATTGACATCACAATAATCAGATAAGAAAAACTGATTATTTTATGTATAACTCAATATTTTAAGCTTCCTTTCCTTCTTTCTTTTTTTCCTTCTTTCTTCATTCAGTCATTCATTTTCTTGTAATTTATTTATTTATTTAATTTATTTACTTGTTATAATTTGTTTAGCTACTGGCATCCTTGACTGACAACAAATAAATGTATATATTCTAACAGCAGTAGCTGCTTTATCAAAAATCCAAGTAACTTGTTTGCCTGTGAATATCACCTACTTGGTTATTTTCTTCTAAATAAGATTAAAGTATGATATTTTGCTACCAAAAGAAAATGGTCTATAGAATGTGCTTAGATTTTCAAAGGACATTACCACTTAATAAGTCAGTAAAAGTATGAAGTTTTGCTAAAATTTGACAAGGGAAAGTCAATTATTTGTGAGTGATTATACCCTCCAGATATAACAAATACATTCCCCACTTCAGCATTAAAAAGCTATTTGGATATGATACTCTTCCAACAGAGGCTAATCCTAATTCTTGTTTCTTGTCAGCACCATTAGCACTTAGCAGCTGTTAAATTCTAAGGACAATCTAACAAAAGATTTCTGTCATAGCAGGAAAGGAAAAAAAAAAAACTGATTTCTGGGATGAGTCACTCAAGGCAGAGAAGTAGAGAGCAGCTTTTACAAAAGCACCTCCTTTCATTTCATTTTATAGGTTGAGATCTATTGATAAGGATATTGACTCAAACAGCTTTCGGCTTTAAAACCACGCCAGACATGTTTATCTTGGGCAATGTGGTGCCACCGCTAAAAAGGAATATGTTAATAGAAAAACCCAGCAGCTCATGCAGCTCAGTAACAGAAAAACAAACAAGGGGGCTTCCCTGGTGGCGCAGTGGTTGGGAGTCCGCCTGCCGATGCAGGGGATATGGGTTCGTGCCCCGGTCCGGGGAGATCCCACATGCCGCGGAGCGGCTGGGCCCGTGAGCCATGGCCACTGAGCCTGCTCGTCTGGAGCCTGTGCTCCGCAATGGGAGAGGCCACGACAGTGAGAGGCCCTAGTACCGCAAAAAAAAAAAAAAAAAAAAAACCCGATCAAAAAATAGGTGGAAGACCTAAATAGGCATTTCTCCAAAGAAGACATACAGATGGCCAACAAACACATGAAAAGATGCTCTTATCAAAAAAGTATTTGTAGAATCCTCATCCTGGTAAATTAAAGAGGCAAAATTGTCCCCCTCTGAGAAAGTTTAAGTAGATTAAGGCTTCACAGGAGACAGAGATATATACAATTGAATTTGAGGAGTCTTTCAGAACTCCAAATCCAAATATTTGGATTTGACTTCTGTTGAATATATCTGAATTTCTAACTAAAAATATAAAATATGAACTTCAGTGAATGCTTGCAAGAATGTCTCACCTGAACAACTTGGGGTGGAGAGGTGGCACTCGGTTAACCCCTCCGGTGGAGGTCTCCCACTCCCACTCCCCTCAGGGTCTGAGCAGAGCAGGGCTCCGCCAGAACACTGGGGGTCTCTCTAGGTTTCCTCCAGCTGTACTAGGGGACCTTTGACCATGGCATCCAGCCTTGGATGACTGTCTTCCAAGCTTCTGAAAATCTCAGAAGTCTACAAATCATAATGCACAACTAGTAACAATTCTTGTCAATTCCCCCCTGTTCTACCCCTCTCCTCTGTTGCCTAGGTTCTTTTCCTATTTTCCAAAAGCTGGCTACACAATTCATTCCTGAGTTCAGGACCCAATTATATATCCTTCAAGAATTATTACCTATTTGGTACTCTGATTTCTAAAGACCAGATCCCTTCCTTATCTTTTTCCAACATGAGTTTTTACTCCTGAGATCTTTCTGATCTGGCCCTCTGCTAGACTTGCCCTTCAATGTGACAATTTGATTGCTGGAACTTTATGTCTCCTTAGTTTGGTGTACACAGCTAGAGCCACTAATTAATATATCATATGGGTCCTTTGATTTCACTTCTATGGCTATATTTATAAACCATACCATTCATTATTTTAAATCATTAAAATTGCTAAAAGTTTGCTAAGCCATATGCAGAAATTTTTAGGGTAGAACTAACCTCATGTGAGTGTCATGGTTCCCAATTCTTAGTATGTCGAGAGAGGGGGAAATTATAAATGTTGAAGAAGCCATTCAGCACAGCACTAGGTGTCAACCATAGAAGCAGAGCAGGTCCCAGAGGCCTTTGCTCCACCAGGTGTCAAGCCTCTCCAGCAGGAATAGGGCAAAGGTCTGTTCAGCGCAGCTCTTTTACCAGCTGGAGAGGAGTATTTCAATGTTAGCAATCAGTATAGCCATACTCTCACTTCAAGACAGCATAATAGACATATTATTTTAATTAGCAACAACAAATACTTGTCAGACAAAGGCAGAGAAGTCAAAATATAAATACATATATATTATTTCTAGGAAAGAGTGAAATAGAATACATAATTTCCACTAGGAGTGACAGTTTTTTAAATGGTCATAGGCAGATACATTCTGGAAACTAAAATGATTCGGGGTTTTATCCCACATACTATTTTAGGGCAATGTTTAGCAAATACTTACTGAATTATGATACTTACAGAAAAAACTGTGAAAAAAATGTAAGGAATCAGAGGAATGGCATATGACCAATTCAGTTTTTGCTAAACTTCGTGGATGAGTTTTAAAATTAAAACTTGGATTAAGCCCAAAAAATTGAGTCTGAAAATTATTTAATCTAAAAATTGTATATGAATAGGATCCAGATAACATATAACTATAGGTTACATATAGATATGCAATGTATATGTATGTGAGGAAACTCCGTACAGCCCACATGCCTTTTTAAATCTAATTTCATTCCAGAAAGCATGTTTAAACATTTCACAGAATTTTAGCAATATATATTATTGCTCTTAATCTATCCTAGCATAGAAAGAGAGTAATGTTAAATGGAAAAGCAGGAATTACATATTATATGGACGTAATTGGTGAAGTTTTTGCACATGGGTATGTGTGTACAGAGAAATAGAGAAAGGATGGAGGTATGGGAAAATACTAATAGAAACAGTCAAATATTTACAACTGTGATTATGGGTAGAATTTTTCCATTTTTCCTTTTTTTTTTTCTTTACTAAGTAACTAACATATTTTTATGATCAGGATTTTAATTATTCCACATATTTTCAAAATTTTCTGCTCAAGTACGAAGCAAATTAAGAAAACACAATTAAGTAATTCCCTAATTCCTCTATTCTATACTAAACAAAGTAAAGCAAGCAGAATTCATTCATGGAATTAAAGTCACATTTTGTTAAACTATCTATACTTGTGCATGTGTGCAGGCAACTGTGTACATAAATTAGGGAAACTTCAACTTGTTTCAAAGCCAATGAATAACATTGTCTATCTATTTTAGACCCACTTTTGATAAAATGACTCAGAAAGGAAAATAATAATCAAACTTCCTTCAGCTGTGTTTAGGGGCCAGCAAGTTTGGAGTTAAATAAGGCCAAGTAAATTCATTTGTAGTTGTCTCATACTTGCACAATCCAAAATCCCCATACAGAATTCTCTTCAAAAATGTAGAAATGTAACCAGTGTTCAGAATTCTGACCTCAAAACATGTGGCTGGCCTAATTTTAAAACCAAAGCATATTCTCTTGATATGTTTCAGGGGTTGAAATTAATTTTGGAAGCACAAGCTGCAAAGTGACAAGAACTATCTCCATATTGGTTGTTGTTGATGATGTTCTATAATGTTTCAGTGGGAGTTGGCTATAATTGGCCTTGTTTTGTAGAATAAAATTGTTCATCTGACACATGCTTTTGAAATCGACTGTACTTTCAGGCCAACATAGACGTTTTTGCTACAGACTATCAGTAACCATATGTTTTGCTTCAGAAGATAAGATCTAAGAATAAGATAAGAAAATTATTACTGAAAAACATCATTATACAAGAGAGTATAGAACTAGATGCTAAAATTGTTTCATAATTTATAGGTTAAGGTGTTTCAAAAAGAGGTAAATATTTATGAACTGGAAAAGTCAGGTAAGACTTCATGAAGAAGATAGGATTTATGTGGTCCTGAAAAGATGATAATGTTGTTGTTTATGCTGCTGATGATGGTGATATTAGTATGAATTGAGCATATACTTATGCCACGCACTGTGCTTTACATAATTATTTCATTTAGTCTTAATAGTACCTTATGAAGTTGAAATATGATTGTCTTTATGTTACAGATGAGGAAACTGAGGTATAAAGATTAAGTTACTTGCCAAGTGGGGGTAGAATTCCAACCCTGCCAGCCTGTTTTCAAATTTCTATTCTGATATCCTGTCCTCGTTCAAATAATCAGATAAGTTAGGCAAGTACCATCCAAGATGATTATCGCACACAAGCTTGCCTAGATTTCTCAGAATCCCCTTTCCTGCTGGCCTACGCTGTTCTCAACTGACTTGTCGGGACCTGGCTAGCTCATCCTGGGCACTCTAATACTAAACTTGTGTTGAGTCACTAGTAAACTGCCAAGAGCTTTAGAACTGCCAAAGAAAAATCTGACTGCACATGAGAATAACCTAGGGAGCTTGTTAAAACTAGATTCACAGTTCCCCATTTCTTGAAAGCTGTAGTTTAAAAAGTAATTCTCATATGCATCTAGGGTTGCTAAAAGGGCATTTGAGATCAGTAGCTTGTGGCTTATCCATGGATCAGTTGCCCCAAGACTTAACTAACTCTGGTGACAAAATCTCTCTCAGGTCAGTGTCTCTGAGGCCATTCTATTATTCGTTTAACAAACGAACATTTAATCAAGACTAACTATGAGTCAGCCACTGTGCCAAATTCTGAAATAAAAATGAAAAAGAAAAAAAAAGACAGTGCCTTCCTTTAAGAAGTTCATCGTTTACTGACATAGAGAGATAAGCCGAAAAGCACGGTCCAGTAGGTTAGTTTCAGAATCGATACTTGCATGGGGTTCAGTGAGAGCACATAATAAGGACATTACAATCTCCTGGCTCATTACAATCTCACTTTCTCTGGCTCTTCCTTCTCACGCAGTCTACTGGAGGCTTTATTTGCGTCATTTCATTTAATCTTCACAACAACCCTAAGAAGACAGACATTAGTGATTTCAAAGATAAGGAAATTGGGACTCAGAGGGATTTAAAAAATTGTCCAAGGATATACACCTAAGCATCAGAAAGAGAATTTAAAACCACAGCTATGTATCCCCAAATCCAAAAGTACACTCTTCACATTTTGCAAATTGCCAACAATTTTAAGGATGTTTATCTCAGAAAATGAATAGTACAGTCAATCCTTCACACAAGGAAATAGCTAGGATTTTAAGCCGTTTGCCTAGTTCCAATAAGTAACACATCCAGTCAATCTGAACAGTTTACGTCTGGCTTGGTGAACAATGAGTTATGTTACAATGACTATAACAACAATTCAAAGTCAGACACAGCCTTCTTCCTTCTGTGGGCTCCTATTTGCTTTGGCCCCTGATATGAGTCAAGCCACAACTCACGTTCCGTTCCCAGGGAGCCATTTTGTTTTCTCTCAGCAGAACCTGTGCCCATATGTTTTGCAAGCTGCTGTTTATAAAGCATTTTGTGGTGGTTCAAGAAAATAAGATTGTAGATTAAAAGACTAGACTGAAATTATCCCATATTCAAACTAATCCTTCCTCTAGAAGGTAACATGTTTCATGTGATACTAGCAAAGCTTGTTAACCAATGTTCAGGTTAGAGCTATTATGATCTTTCTAATCTTTTGGCAGGGTCTACTTTAAAAGGAGTTACGAGTTCAATGAATTGAACAGAGGAACACGTTCTAATACAGCATGAGAGTAAGAGTATATGGCGTTATCAGAACACAGTCAAAATAAAGTATCATCTAGAACCATCACTTCCTCAACAGGATTTGGGTGAATGTCATACATTGAGGGAGATGATGTTGAGGATGAGATTTGGAATTCAAATATTTACCACCCTACTTGATGAGGAACAGAGAGAAGATGGCTCTAAGAGTTGAAATGTAAGTATTGAGTTATATGGGAACAATGGATTTTATGTGTGCCTATGTGTGGATTTCAATTCTCCACCTGTCACCTTTCATATTTGTCTCCCTATATTAATTTTTTCCTTCTTATCATATTTCTCCTAGGAATCTAGGAGTAAAAATATACATTCCTGGCATTTAACAATTGAACCACATAATAAGAAACATACATAACATGTAAACAATTAAAAAATATTTAAATTTTTAAAATCTGTATTACAATGTATGCTTTCTTTTTTAAAAAAAATCTAGTCTCAACATAGAAAAATTTCCTAAATGTTTGAAGCATTTTGAAGTCTTACCAAATATCCCAAAAGAAATTCTAAAATATCTTTAAAAATTCTAAAGGTACCTACAATATTTTTACTTAAATTAATTCTAACAATTTCTCAGAATTAATGTAATAGGTTATATTAAAAGAGTTTTAATAATGCAAATATCAAACAATGAGGTTTTTTTAATTTCATTTCCCAGTAGATTAATTCAGTCTGACTTCACTACTAAGAAATTCTGCTTCAAATAGTTTTTGTTTTCCTTTGTTCCAGAAGCTTAGGCATGAATTTTCTCCACTAGTTGTATTCAGTTTCTCCAGTAGTTTTATTCATCTTATCTGATGATAAAGTAATGAAATCCATTTCTTATCTTGAACAACCACACCAAAAATTTATTTCAAGGATTTTGAAAGAAAAATACTTTGAGTATAAAGAACCATGGTTAGAGCTGTTAGCGGTTAAAATATGACCAAATATAGATCGAAAGCCTGTTCTAAAGACTTTAAGGTTTGGGATGGAGGGAAGCCAAAATCATGAAAAATAACCATAAGACACAAAATAATTCACATAAAATGTCCAAATTGCTATGGTAAGGTTTCTACAATATCAGGTTGTGAGAAATCAAGAAGGCTTCTTAGAGAAACTGGCATTTAATAAAAAATTGTTTAATAGAAGGATAGGGTTTAGAAGAACAGATTAGAGGTGGGGATTGTGGTCCGGTAGGAAACAGTATCAACAAACTATCACAGGAAGAAAAAAAAGTGCATTTAGGGGAATCAAGGCATTCATTTCCTCCGCGGTGTTCTGCACCTACCACCACTTGGTATTTGTCACAATGTATGGTGGTCTTTTTTAATGTGTCCCCACAAAAACATTACATGTGTTACTCAAAAAGAGAGACTTGATTTTATCATCTTTTATCTCTATAATCTAGCATAATTCTTTGTATACCAAAAGTTACTGGTTTTCATAAATTTTTAATTCATTTGAGAAATGTTCCTAAGGCATTTGCTAAGAAGGGTATCAAGAAAAAAAAAAAAAGGTAGACCATCTCAACTCAGTTTTTAGTTGGTAAGAGATGTACATAGTTCAGGATAACATGCAATCAAGCTAAGAGAACTACAATTTGCTAAATGCTTTTCATTGCCAGCCTAGAAACATAACCCTCTCACCCCCTGCAAAGAAGGCATTACTTTTATAGATGAAGAAACTGAGGTTCAAAAAGAAGTAATTTGTTCAAACTTTATTTGGCTGGAAAGTGGCTAAACTCAAGTTTGACTCTCTAACTACTCTACACTGCTGATGTAGTACAGATGTATCTTGAAGAGTTAGAGGAAACTATCTAAGATATTTTATTCTACGTGGGAGTTAGCTTGGTAAGGTTTCATGAAAGAAAAAGAGCCAAAGTATTCCTGTAAATATCCTTCCATCCTCCCTAAGGCACTCTCTCTCTAAATAGCTTTTGATTTTTTACTTTAGGTAATTCACACCCGGACACCAATCCCCGCCCTTGTGGAAATGTGATGATTCCCAATGCAAACAATTCTCCCTCACAGCTGCAATTCCAAGCACCTTATCACACAGAATAACTCTTTGGACTCCTGATTATTCTGCCTCATCTTACTATTAGCTCCCCAGATGTATTCTTCCACCATTGCGCTAACCACAAAGACCTTGCTCTGTAAACAGCACTCACCTCTGCTGCTGTGTGTATAGGTGCCCCATCTTATCTAATTCAGTTGCTACAAGGACCATGTCTTCATGGCAATAAATAAGGCATGGGGAATGGGAGGGAAACAACAATAACAACCTCAAAAACTGGTTGTGAAATTTGACAACCTGCATTTAAATTCCAGCTCTGGCCCTTGGTAGCTATGTGACCACAAAAAAGTTACTTATCTCTCGGGACTTCCCTGGTGGTCTGGTGGTAAAGAATCCGCCTTCCAATGCAGGGGACGCAGGTTCGATCCCTGGTAGTGAAACTAAGATCCCACACGCCGTGGGGCAACTAAGCCCGCGTGCCACAACTATTGGGCTCGCCCGCCTCAACTAGGGGGCCCACGTGCCGCAAACTACAGAGCCCACATGTCCCGGAGCCCGTGTGCCACAACTAGAGAGTGAAAACTCATGTGCCACAACTAGAGAGAAGCCAGCACACCACAACTAGAGAAACCCGAACAGACAGCACACTGAAACGAAAAGATGCTGCATGCCTCAACAAAGATCCCATGTGCTGCAACTAAAGACCTGACGCAGCCAAAAAAAAAAAAAAAGTTACTTAGCTCTCTATATCTTCAGGATTGTGTGGATTAAAAAGAAACGACATCATCATGTACACAAAGCACAACGTTTCTATGAGGAGGGACTGGGAATAAGGTTTCTTTCACTGCAGAGACCCCTTAAACATGTGAAACACCATCTTAGCTCCTATTAAAACCCCACACCTTGGTAAGGGAAAGAAAAATGGGCAATCCTTATTTGTTCCTACGAATTTACCTTGAATTTCTGATATTTTACCCTCTGCTATAGATTTAATCTGTTTTGGTTTCTATCTGTCCTGAATCTCTTAACCCTGATCTGCCCTACTCACTTGCTATCTTCACCCTCCGATTCAGCACACATCTAGGTTGCGTCATCTCATGATATATGGTGTTCACACACTCCTTTCCAGACCACTTCCTTCTTGTGACTTCTTGTCTGAGTGTCACGTGGTCCATTTTGTTCCTTTAGCCAAGTCAAACCTCCAGTCCTGGATCCTCCTGTTCTACCCTGCACGTGACCTGCACATGACTTGGTGCCCACGTTGATAACACGACTTTTGCTGTGACACTTAGGATTCCTGACTTTCTTCCCAACCCTATTCATGGTAATCCAAGATTCCTTGACTTTGGTAGAGGAGCTCTCAGTGCTGGATTCCCTGCCATCCCCTGTAGCCTATAACATTATTCTGGGCATCTAACGCAGAATATACACATTCTTTGCATTGCATGGTCTTCCAATATCCTTAACTTTCCCTCCGCCAAACATAAAAGCCTTCTTTTGGTCTGGAAATCACCAAAACCATCTCTGTTTGACTATCCACTAGGTCACAGGTTTTGGCAAGGTAGTAATAACAAGAAAGGCTCCTCTTCGAAATGGAATAAAAATGTGTGTGTGGTCAATTTATCATAAACTCTTCGGATAATTTATTTTCTTTAGATCACCTAATTATTATGCTATACTGTTTAATGAGCTTGACTAAAAGAATGGAGTGAGCACAGGTCTTAGAATCAGGTAATGTTTTATAATTTGTTCAAAAAAGACAGTGACACTTTCCTTTAAGTGTTTATATGACTTGTATTAGTTACCTAAAACAGAAGAAATTACCACAAACTGGCGGCTTAAAAAAAACCTAAAATTTATTTTCTCACAGTCATGGAGACCAGAAGTCTGAAATCAAGGTACTAGCAGGGTTGGTTCTTCTAAAGGCTATGAGGGAGAAACTATCTTATGCCCTTCTCCTAGCTTCTGGAGGTTGTTGGCAATCTTGGTGTACCTTGGCTTTTAGATGTCATCACTCCAATCTCTGCCTCTGTGGCCACCTGCCATTCTTCTATGTGCCTCTGTTTTCTCTTCATATAAAGACATCAGTCATTGGATTAGGGCCCATCCTAATCCAGTATGACCTCATCTTAACCAATTACATCTGCAAAGACCTTATTTCCAAATAAGGTCACATTCCAAGGTTCTGGCGTGGACATGAATTTCGGGGGGGGGGGTCCCTATTCAACCCAATGCAGGAATATTAGTGGTAAGGATTGTAAAGCACCTAGCATAATGCCTGGCACATAATTAGGGCTCAATAAAGAGTAATTATTGGCATTTGTGGTACACTAAATTAGCTAGTTAGCCTTGAGTAATGTTTGAGACTGCTGAGCATGTAGCAGAGGTCCATAGCAAATTACCACAACCATGTCAGCAGATCTTTTCCAGTGCTCTTTCTTCCAAACCCAGATAATTTAAGATCAGTGCTCAAGGCAAGTAAATTCAACCCTGAAATCAATCAGTTTGCTCTGCTTTCCTGAAAGCCACATTAGTGCCCCTGAAATATAAGCAGGGAATTAGCAAAGACCTCTAATGCCTTGAATTAAATTTTGTGCCAAACAGCTCTGAGCACTAACAATGGATTGTCCATTGTTCATTAATAAAGGGAGGGTCCATAAGTGCTTCACATTAAGCTGTGGGTTTTTTATTTGTTTGCTTTAATTGTATGCTTTTCTTTGCTCAGTTTTTGTGGAGCCAATGGCCGCTACTTCTATGTTCCTTTCATACATTTTTTTCTGAGTGCTGAAATTAAAATTGTGGCATTCTTAGATACAGGGATTTTAAGGAAAAAATACTATTTTTTCCCCAGAAAGTTAACTGTGAGTACACTGAGAAATAGGAAACTGCACTCCAGGAACCTGGAGAATCCTTCTTTCAAGGTTTTTCTGTGTCTCCTCTCTTAGACTTGCTGCCATTCTCTTTTCCAAGACAATTCTTAATTTGTTCTCCACTTCTTTCAAATCAGCTGTTATCTTTTCTTCAAACTTTCAAAATCTTCTTACTGTACATTACAGTCCAAAATCTAACCTCTACTATTTCAGTGTCCAACGAATATTATTTAGCCTTAAAAAAGAAGGAAATCCTGCCATACACAACAATATGGATTGAACTTGAAGGACATTTTGCTAAGTGAATAAGCCAGATGGAGAAAGATAAATACTGCTTGATTCCACTTACATGCAGTATCTAAAAGAGTCAATCTCATAGAGGCAGAGAATAGAGTGTTGGTTGCCAGAGGCTGAGGGGAGAGGAAATGGAGAGTCATTGCTCAATGGGTATAAAGTTATGAAGTTTTAGTTATGCAAGTTGAATAAGCTCTAAAGATCTGCTGTACAACACTGTGTCTATAGTTCACAAAACTATATTGTGCACTTACAAATTTGTTAAAGTGGTAGAACTCATATGAAGTATTCTTACCAAAAAATCTAGCTTCCATTATTTCAGTGTCCAATTAAATATAAAATATAAAACTGACTAAATAAAAACTGTCTAATATAAAACTGATTAGATAAAAATTATAGTATATTCCCAAAGCAGTCAGTAAAAAGAATAAGCTGTATAGCAATAATAACAACGTTTTGGATGGTGTATAGTGCCAGCCATTGTTATAAATGTCTCATAAGTATTACCTCATTTAATCATTATAACACTCCTATGAGCTAAATATTATTACTATTTCCATTTTTCAAATGAGGAAATAAAATGCAGAGTGATTAAGTAACTTGCCCAAGTCACACAGCTATCAAATTGTACAGCTTTAGGAAAGGTATGGTGAATCCAGGAAGGCAAAGAAGTCCAGAATGTAGTGCTAGCTTTAAAAAATAAATTACAAAACAAAAAAATGTATATTAGTATTCCATCTTATTAAAAATTAAATAGTAATAAATAGATTATATTTTTTTTGGTCTAAATGAGTAAACATTTTTTTGCATATACGTAATTTATTTTTGTATACAGCAGGTTCTTATTAGTTATCTATTTTACACATAATAGTGTATATATGCCAACCCCAATCTCCCAATTCATCCCACCACCACCACCCGCCCCCCGGCTTTCCCCCCTTGGTGTCCATACATTTGTTCTCTACATCTGTGTCTCTATTTCTGCCTTGCAAACTGGTTCATCTGTACCATTAGTGATAAATAGATTATACTTTTAAAAAATGCTCTGAAAAGATAGAACTAAAATAGCTAATAAAGTTAACTCTGGGAAGTAATGCTAAGAGGTGGAGAGATTTCAACTTTTTACTTTATACAGTCCTGTATTGTTTTTAATTGTTCAAAATGAGTATACTTTAGAGTAAACAGATAATTCAAAATTGTACTCACTACTTCTTTAATCTGATATCAAATTTTTTATATGTGTAGAGCATTGTATGATGTGCCATAAGACACTGTGAGGTCAGGTGGTAACTATACAGATAAATTTCTCTATCTACACTATTTTTTCCATGAGTAAGGCAGACTATGAGAAAAACTTCATATTGTTTTACCACCTTGTACAACCTTTTTGCTTTTTCTTTTTGCCCCTGAATTCTTCCATGATCCAATGTCTTTAATCCACTTTGAGGGACATTATTAAAAAATAGGTTCTGAAACATATTTTTGCATTTATTAAAAGAATGCTGTGGATAGCACTGTTTAACACATTGTTAAAAAACCACAGTTTTTTTTCTGAGAATGTACTGCAAAAATATTTCTTTAGATTGAATTTAGAGAATTGTTTTATTCTTCTGAGTAACTGCTTTGTTCTTATTGTATGGACACTTTGAGATAGTTAACCAACCAGGATCCTGTGTTTTCATGATCTGCCAGAAAGTTTAAGATGTATCTGTTTCTTATCACTGGAAACTGTCCTCTCAGCATATGCTTTGTTTCTAATCACACCCTTAATTTCATCTTATTTTTCTCACCTTCATTCTGCCAGATTTGTTAGTCTACTTTTTAATCCCTCCCTCCCCCATTTTCTTGGTCTTATTTATATGCATTTTGGTAAATGCCTTAAACCATCCTAGAACAAGGCAAACTAAAAGAAAAAAAATATTTAAATTAATAAATGTAATTCACACATTTATTAGTTTCAAGAAAACCCAGTTGAGTTAGGCCTAGTCGAATTTAAAATACCCATTATTTCTAGGAGAGTTTATGCACTTTTCCAATACACTTACGAAAGTCTACTCAAAGTGTAGCAAGAACATCTCATAATTTGAAAGAAAAACTGAGACTGCAATTCTAAATCATTAATTGTCATTAAAAAAGTTATTAGGACCTAATTTTGCAAGGCCTTGCAGGCATTCTGTAGGGAGAACAGACCTAGCATCTGTCCCTAGGAATTTAATATGAATCATGGATACACCATATCCAAATCTAGCAATTTGGGATCCAAAATGATTCAAACTATATTTATATCACTCTAAGAACATGAAGGGCGTATTTATTCAGTTCTAGCTGGAAGTAGGTGCTGCAAAACATTTTCATAAAAGGGCTTATCTTGAGGTAAACATAGCACAGTTCCCATGAGCTACCAGGGTTTAAACAATTTCTGAATTAATTCAAATGATATAACTGGAACATTTCAAGAATTATCTTACAAACAGTTTTCTATCTGCCTATTAACTTCTTCAGACATCAGTTCACTAAGAGAAAGTAATAACCTCTAAAGAGTGATGCCAAATCTGTAATAAGTTTGCAGTTTTAATTTAAATATTTCAAATAAACATCCAAGTTATAAAAGCATTAAAATATTTCCAGTGCTTGGTTTATTAGAAATGAAATTTTCCAGGCTAAAGTCCAGTGGGAGAGGAATGATTGCTCCATAATTCATCTCTTCCCCATCCCTAAAGCCAAAGATCCTTCTCCCTTTTATAATGAAAATATGGTAATCATCTCAAGTTGTCAGCATATGTAATACCATGTAATTGCCATGACATGCCAAAAATGTAGGCAAATATGCCTTTGGATTATTATTTTCCAGCTGCCAGGCCCATTACAACTTGATCACACTAGATGTTGGTACCATATTGCCATTCTGGCTGTTATGTCATTATAACTAATCATCATGGCAAAACCAAGAGGCTTTGCTCACTATCACCATCATTTTCTGAAGACGTTACAGCAGGACCAAGGCAAAGAGATAATGTTGCGTAGAATTGGCTATGACAGACATTATAATCAACTTCAAATTTAGAAATGCTGGGGAAAACTCGATTATATGTTAACACATAAACAGTTCCACAAAGGAGGCAACTAAACATTCAAACAGTGCAAATGCAATTTGGTTGACAAGTATAATAACTAAAACTCATTAAATCTCATTTCCATTAACTTTTACATGATTTTAGGATCAAGCAGATCTATTCTGAAATCGTTACTTCACCCTTTCAAAGGATTCCAGCTATTGAAATAACTCAATAACATCCTTGCAAAAATGAATTTGACATCCAAGTCTTCAGTAATTCACACAAGTGTTAAAAGAGCATTTGTTCTTATTTGGGGGAATTGAATTTCCTATCTGGATGAGAGTTCCTACTTCAAAATATTTTTTTAGCTGGTAAATATTTAAAACATGATGCTGTTGTTTCTAAATAAGATGCTCTCTCCTCAAAGTAAATGAAAAATATCCCCTAAACTGCAAACTTCCCCAAGTAGAGATACCCAGCCAGAATATTATACTGAGGAAAAAAGATTTTAATCAAATGTCCAATTACTCTTTTATAGGATATAACTCTAAGCTAACACTGCTTACACTTGAAGTCACCTGAAGATTTTCATATTGGAAAATTGTACTTGAAATGTGTTCTTGACTGACTTGCTTTTATTTATTTAGAGATGCCTAGAACTAAAGCTGACAATTGCATGATCTTCATTCAAAAATAAACACTTGCTATTGTAAGATTATCTAAGCATTTTAAAATAAGTTAATTTTTTTGCCAAAATGTATTGTCAAACTGTCCACTAGACCACACTATTGAAATAGTTAACCGAACATTGGATGATAATAATCATATATTCTCACTTGGGTGGTTCCAGATTTCAGTAGTCTATGGATCAGTTTTTAACTCAACAGAAATTCTCCCCCTTTATTTATTGCTGTAGATTGGTATTGACTTTCAAATGCCTCATGACAGTTGTGAGTAATTATGTTCCTTAAATAAAGATTTTTCAAACTGGAACTTAAAGGAGCCAGAAGCTCAGGGCTTCCATGTGTTCTACAAATTCTTTCAGCAGCTTTTCATTAGCGGGTCCTGGTTTTCGTAACACAGAGAAAGGCTTATCGTTTCAACATGCTGACTTTGTTTTTAAATACCTAGTATTGTATTAATTTTTATTGCTATTCCATAATTTAAAATATAGCCATGAATGTGAAGAAATAATTTTGAAAAAAGAATATATTGTTTTAAATATGTATCTCTAAAGTTGGAATACATATATTTCCATTCTATCTTTTTCATGTCCTCTAAATAATATTTAATCATTTGTAGGTACTCAATAGGCATTTACTCCTAAGAAATATACTATAGGTTAGTCCTTTGTTTCCATCTGAAAGGAGAAAGTGTAAATCAATATAAAAAAGGGTAATCAGAAAATTGAAGTTTTCTTATGCTTTCTTAAGGAAAATGCAACTGGGGAGATCCAAAATAAAGCCTGTTTTATTCAAAGATATTTAAACTTTAAAAATCTTCCATCTGAGTCTACTGAGTTCAAATCAATTTTGTAACTATTGCACCACATTAACTACACCTATTTTTTTTAACTTAAAAAGTTTAAGAACATGTTCTCCAGTGTAGAGAGATTCAGTTCAGTACAGCAAGCATTTGTTCTCATATGAACTAGGCATGATAGGTAATGGTGAAATAAAGTCACGGTAGAAAATGTTCTGTCTTCTAAGAACTTCCACATGTGGAACCACAAGACCACACATCTCAGGAGGGTATCAATACTGGCTAGAGGCAGGCCTAAGAAAATCAGAAGCATTCCAGAGATCAGAGTAATCAAGATGAAGCAGTATTGTTGAGCCCCTCTGCGTTCTAGACACCAAGCTGTCTAGACACCCTCTGCGTTCTAGACACCAACATGGAGAAGACATAGATTTTTGTCACCAGGAGGAACACAGGAAGGAGTTTGATAACAGATGTGTACACAAGAAACCATGGAAACCCTGGGGAAAGTGTGTCTCATGACTGAAGGTATGAGTGTTGGAGAGTTTGGGAATCCAACAGATGGGAGAGCAGATCTATACCCCTCATTCTCCAGATGACAAATCTGAACTAATATGAATAAACCCAACATTCTTGAAATGGGCATTTAGAAAGACATGTAGAATGGAACTAATTCCTTTTAGACCTGACTTTCATTAGGCCCAAAACTTAAATTTCAATAAGTACCAGCTGATTTTATTTTATCTTAGGAAGTCAATGCTTATTTTTATGGGCAAATTGATATAGGTATATACTGGTATATTTTAGGTTTTTGGATTATTTTCTGCATTTCAGTAATGCCAGTATGAAAATATCAAATATCTTGAGGGTTGATCAACTTCCCAAACAAAAATGATAGTTAAGTCCATGTTGAAGAGGTAGAGGAAGAATATTTTGAGATAAACCTTCAAATATACTGAAAATGTTTAAAAAATTGTTTCTGGTAAGTTCTAAATTAGTTGTTTCCAAACTTATGCATCTAAATCAATTGGGAAGCTTTTAAAAATACAGATTTTTAAGCACACCCCAGACTTCTTGTATCTGAATCTTCATAGGTAGAACTGGGAATTTATATGTTTTACAAACTCTTTAAATGAGTCTGGTGCACAGCCAGGTGTGGAAGCTCCAATCTAAATAATGCTACCTGTTAGTGGAAAATATGTGTCAAGAAGAGATTGTTTTATAAGATCTATTTCTTAGTAAAGATGTAGTGAATGACAAAAGATGATTTAGCTATAAAGTAATATATGGACTATGTAAATTAAAATAAAGATTTGGCTGAACTGGAACTTTGGATATAACAGTTGCTATTAAAGATATAATTAATATCTGATTATGGGTTAACACACAGAATATATAAAGAACTTATACAACTCAACAAAAAAAAAATAATCTGATTCCAACCACTATGGAAAAAAATATAGAGGTTCCTCAAAAAAATTAAAACAGAACTGCCATATGATTCAGCAATTCCACTTCTGGTTATTTACCTGAAGAAAACTAAAACACTAATATGAAAAGATATAGGCAGCCCTGTGTTTATCACAGCATTATTTACAATAGCCAAGATATGAAAGCAAACAAAGTGTCCACAGATAGGTGAATGGATAAAGATGTGATATGTGTGTCTATACACATACGGAATATTACTCAGTCATTAAAAAAAGAATAAAATCCTGCCATTTGTAACATGATGAATGGGCCTAGAGGGTATCACACTGAGTGAAATAACTCAGGCAGAGAAGGACAAATGCTGTATGATTTCACTTATATGTGGAATCTAAAAAAACAAAATAAACAAAACAGAATCAGATTCATAGATACTGGTGTTGCCAGAATGCAGGGGGTGGGGGGATGGGCAAAATAGGTGAGGAGCACTAAGAGACACAAACTTCCAGTTATAAAATAAATAAGTCACAGAGATGTAATATACAGAATAGGTGATATAGTCAATAATATTTAATAACTTTGTGTGGTACAGATGGTAACTAGATTATCATGGTGATTATCTCATGTATATAAATGTTGAATCATTATGTTGTACACCTGAATTAATGCAATATTATATGTCAATTATACTTCAATTTTTTTAAAAGTTAAAAAATATATAATTAGATGCAGATGAAATTGAAGAAATATTAGAAAAAGAATTGATATAGAAGAAAGTTCAAGTTGTAAAAGATAGGAGTTAGGAGAGAAAATGCCATTTCAATAGTGGATGTTCATACTACCTATTTCTATTATCCAAATGAAAAAATGAAATCATACTTTACATACCAATTTGCATCATTTTTACTAAAAAATATAGTATAATAATATTTCTATTTTATTCATGTTATTACCCCATTCTCCTTAATGTTGGAATACTATTTCATTATACTGAAGTACTGTACGTCAAGTAATTCTAATAGTCAACAGAAAAACATCAAAAGCATAAAAGCAAGTAAATCATCCATTATGGCCGATAACTTCATGAAAATGATTCAGCCTCCTTTAAGAATTTCTAATAAATATGAAAACAATAAAGTATCATTTCTCATCAAGCAGATTGGTCAAATATCAAAATTACTTATAATACTCAGTTTGGGCCAGGGTTTGGGAAATTGGGTGGGAATACTCAAATGATATTGGCTGAAATGTAATGAAATAATTCCCCCTTTTTTTTTAAAAGGGAATTGTGGAGTTGTAAGTATTAAAAATTTCAGTTCAGGGAATTCATCGTATTTGCACACATGTATAAAGATTTCCACAGATATTCACTGTATCAGTGAAATCGAGCTATACATAGATGTACAACTGCTGGTGGGACAAAGAAAGCTGGTCTGCAATCAGGAAAAAAACAAATTCGGCTTTAAATTCAAATCCTCTGCTCATCTTGACCTCATGTAAATAGACACCATAATCTCAAGCCAGACCTCAAGTACCACACTCTTTACCCAATTTACAGTTACAACTAATAAAATAGCACAAGTTCATATTGTAAACACAGCATAGTACTTACTTATGTATCATCTGCTTAAATTTTTCTTACGGCTTTTTGTTTCCTGGTGCGCGGAGGGGATTAAGAGCGCTGCTTAAAGGAGCTCCAGAGACGGGAGCGAGCCGCGGCTAACAGCACGAACCCCAGAGACGGGCATGAGACGCTAAGGCCACTGCTGCCGCCACCAAGAAGCCTGTGTGCGAGCACAGGTCACTATCCACACCTCCCTTCCGCGGAGCCTGTGCAGCCCGCCACTGTCAGGGTCTCAAGATACAGGGACAACTTCCCCGGGAGAACGCACGGCGTGCCTCAGGCTGGTGCAATGTCACGACGGCCTCTGCCATGCAGATTCGCCCCGCATCGTGCCCCTCCCTCCCCCAGGCTTCAGTGAGCCAGAGACCCCGAAACAGCGGCTCCTTTAACCCCGTCCTGTCTGAGCGAAGAACAGACGCCCTCCGGCGACCTACACGCAGAGGCGGGGCCAAATCCAAAGCTAAACCCCGGCAGCTGTGAGAACAAAGAAGAGAAAGGGAAATCTCTCCCAGCAGCCTCAGAATCAGCAGATTAAAGCTCCACAATCAACTTGACGTACCTGCATCTGTGGAATACCTGAATAGACAACCAATCATCCCAAATTGAGAAGGTGGACTTTGAGAGCAAGATTTATTATCTTTTCCTCTTTTTGTCAGTGTCTATGTGTATGCTTCTGTGTGAGATTTTGTCTGTATAGCTTTGCTTTCACCATTTCTCTTAGGGTTCTAGCTGTCCGTTTTGGGTTTTTTTTTTTGGTTTTTTTTACTTAAAAAAATTCTTTTTCTTAATAATTATTTTTTATTCTAATAACTTTATTTTATTTTATCTTACTTTATTTTCTTTTATCATCTTTCTTTCTTCCTTTCTACTTTTTCTCCCTTTTATTTTGAGCCATGTGGATGAAAGGCTCTTGGTGCGGCAGCCAGAAGTCAGTACTGTGCCTCTGAGGTGGGAGAGCCAACTTCAGGACACTGGTCCACAAGAGACCTCCCAGCTCCACATAACATCAAACGGCAAAAATCTCCCAGAGATCTCCATCTCAACACCAACACCCAGCTTCACTCAATGACCAGCAAGCTACAGTGCTGGACACCCTATGCCAAACAACTAGCAAGACAGGAACACAACCCCACCCATTAGCAGAGAGGCTGCCTAAAATCATAATAGGTCCACAGACACCCCAAAACACACCACCAGACGTAGACCTGCCCACCAGAAAGACAAGATCCAGCCTCATCCACCAGAACTAAGGCACTAGTCCCCTCCACCAGGAAGCCTACACAACTCACTGAACCAACTTTAGCCACTGGGGACAGACACCAAAAACAACAGGAACTATGAACCTGCAGCCTGAAAAAAGGAGACCCCAAACACAGTAAGATAAGCAAAATGAGAGGACAGGAAAACACACAACAGATGAAGGAGCAAGATAAAAACCCACCAGACTTAACAAATGAAGAGGAAATAGGCAGTCTACCTGAAAAAGAATTCAGAATAATGATAGTAAAGATGATCCAAAATCTTGGAAATAGAATACAGAAAATGCAAGAAACATTTAACAAGGACTTAGAAGAACTAAAGATGAAATAAGCAATGATGAACAACACAATAAATGAAATAAAAAATACTCTAGAAGGGATCAATAGCAGAATAACTGAGGCAGAAGAACAGATCAGTGACACAGAAGATAAAATAGTGGAAATAACTACTGCAAAGCAGAATAAAGAAAAAAGAATGAAAAGAACTGAGGACAGTCTCAGAGACCTCTGGGACAACATTAAATACACCAACATTCGAATTATAGGGGTTCCAGAAGCAGAAGAGAAAAAGAAAGGGACTAAGAAAATATTCAAAGAGATTATAGTTGAAAACTTCGCTAATATGGGGAAGGAAATATTTAATCAAGTCCAGGAAGCACAGAGAGTCCCATGCACGATAAATCCAAGGAGAAACACGCCAAGACACATATTAATCGAATTGTCAAAAAATTAAATACAAAGAAAACATATTAAAAGCAGCAAGGGAAAAACAACAAATAACGCACAAGAGAATCCCCATAAGGTTAATAGCTGATCTTTCAGCAGAAACTCTGCAAGCCAGAAGGGAGTGGCAGGACATATTTAAAGTGATGTAGGAGAAAAACCTACAACCAAGATTACTCTACCCAGCAAGGATCTCATTCAGATTTGATGGAGAAATTAAAACCTTTACAGACAAGCAAAAGCTGAGAGAGTTCAGCACCACCAAACCAGCTTTACAACAAATGCTAAAGGATCTTCTCTAGGCAAGAAACACAAGAGAAGGATAAGACGTACAATAACAAACCCAAAACAATTAAGAAAATGGGAATAGGAACATACATATCAATAATTACCTTAAATGTGAATGGATTAAATGCTCCCACCAAAAGACACAGACTGGCTGAATGGATACGAAAACAAGAGCCATAGGTATGCTGTCTACAAGGGACCCACTTCAGACCTAGAGACACATACAGAATGAAAGTGAGGGGATGGAAAAAGATATTCCATGCAAATGGAAACCAAAAGAAAGCTGGAGTAGCAATTCTCATATCAGACAAAATAGACTTTAAAATAAAGACTATTAGAAGAATCAAAGAAGGACACTACATACTGATCAAGGGATCGATCCAAGAAGAAGATATAACAATTGTAAATATTTATGCACCCAACACAGGAGCACGTCAATACATAAGGCAAATACTAACAGCCATAAAAGGGGAAAGTGACAATAACCCATTCATAGTAGGGGAATTTAACACCCCACTTTCACCAATGGACAGATCATCCAAAATGAAAATAAATAAGGAAACAAGCTTTAAATGATACATTAAACAAGATGGGCTTAACTGATATTTATAGGACATTCCATCCAAAAACAACAGAATACACATTTTTCTCAAGTGCTCATGGAACATTCTCCAGGATAGATCATATCTTGGGTCACAAATCAAGCCTTGGTAAATTTAAGAAAATTGAAATTGTACCTAGTATCTTTTCCGACCACAACGCTATGAGACTAGATATCAATTACAGGAAAAGATCTGTAAAGAATACAAACACATGGAGGCCAAACAATACACTACTTAATAACGAAGTGATCACTGAAAAAATCAAAGAGGAAATAAAAAAATATCTAGAAACAAATGACAATGGAGACAAGATGACCCAAAAACTACGGGATGCAGCAAAAGCAGTTCTAAGAGGGAACTTTATAGCAATACAATCCTACCTTAAGAAACAGGAAACATCTCGAATAAACAACCTAACTTTGCACCTAAAGCAATTAGAGAAAGAAGAACAAAAAAACCCCCAAAGTTAGCAGAAGGAAAGAATCCATAAAACTCAGATCAGAAATAAATGAAAAAGAACTGAAGGAAACGACAGCAAAGATCAATAAAACTAAAAGCTGGTTCTTTGACAAGATAAACAAAATGGATAAACCATTAGCCAGACTCATCAAGAAAAAGAGGGAGAAGACTCAAATCAATAGAATTAGAAATGAAAAAGGAGAAGTAACAACTGACACTGCAGAAATACAAAAGATCATGAGAGATTACTACAAGCAACTCTATGCCAATAAAATGGACAACCTGGAAGAAATGGACAAATTCTTAGAAATGCACAACCTGCCAAGATTGAATCAGGAAGAAATAGAAAATATAAACAGACCAATTACAAGCACTGCAATTGAAACTGTGATTAAAATTTTCCAACAAACAAAAGCCCAGGACTAGATGGCTTCACAGGAGAATTTTATAAAACATTTAGAGAAGAGCTAACACCTATCCTTCTCAAACTCTTCAAAAATATAGCAGAGGGAGGAACACTCCCAAATTCATTCTACGAGGCCACCATCACCCTGATTCCAAAACCAGACAAGGATGTCACAAAGAAAGAAAACTACAGGCCAGTATCACTGATGAACATAGATGCAAAAATCCTCAACAAAATACTAGCAAACAGATTCCAACAGCACATTAAAAGGATCATACACCATGATCAAGTGGGGTTTATTCCACGAATGCAAGCATTCTTCAATATATGCAAATCAATCAGTGTGATACACCATATTAACAAATTGAAGGAGAAAAACTATATGGTTATCTCAATAGATGCAGAAGAAGCTTTCAACAAAATTCAACACCCATTTATGATAAAAACCCTCCAGAAAGTAGGCATAGAGAGAACTTTCCTCAACATAATAAAGAGCATATATGACAAACACACAGCGAACATCATCCTCAATGGTGAAAAACTGAAAGCATTTCCACTAAGATCAGGAAGAAGATAAGGTTGCCTACTCTCACCACTCTTATTCAACATAGTTTTGGAAGTTTTAGCCACAGCAAGCAGAGAAGAAAAGGAAATAAAAGGAATCCAAATCGGAAAAGAAGAAATGAAGCTGTCACTGTTTGCAGATGACATGCTACTATATACAGAGAATCCTAAAGATGCTACCAGAACACTACTAGAGCTAATCAATGAATTTGGTAAAGTAGCAGGATACAAAATTAATGCACAGAAATCTCTGGCATTCCTATAAACTAATGATAAAAATCTGAAAGTGAAATCAAGAAAACATTCCCATTTACCACTGCAACAAAAAGAATAAAATATCTAGGAATAAACCTACCTAAGGAGACAAAAGACCTGTATGCAGAAAATTATAAGACACTGATGAAAGAAATTAAAGATGATACCAACAGATGGAGAGATATACCATGATCCTGGATTGGAAGAATCAACATTGTGAAAATGACTGTAGTATCCAAAGCAATCTACAGATTCAATGTAATCCCTATCAAACTACCGCTGGCATATTTCACAGAACTAGAACAAAAATTTCACAATTGTATGGAATCACAAAAGACCCCGAATAGCCAAAGCAATCTTGAGAACGAAAAATGGAGCTGGAGGAAACAGGATCCCTGACTTCAGACTATACTACAAACCTACAGTAATCAAGACAGTATGGTACTGGCACAGAAACAGAAATATAGATCAATGGAACAGGATAGAAAGCCCAGAGGTTAACCCACACATATATGGTCACCGTATCTTTGATAAACGAGGCAGGAATGTACAGTGGAGAAAGGACAGCCTCTTCAGTAAGTGGTGCTGGGAAAACTGGACAGGTACATGTAAAAGTATGAGATTAGAACACTCCCTAACACCATACAGAAAAATAAGCTCAAAATGGATTAAAGACCTAAAAGTAAGGCCAGAGACTATCAAACTCTTAGAAGAAAACATAGGCAGAACACTCTATGACATAAATCACAGCAATATCCTTTTTGACCCACCTCCTACACAAGTGGAAATAAAAACAAAAATAAACAAATGGGACCTAATGAAACTTCAAAGCTTCTGCACTGCAAAGGAAACCATAAACAAGACCAAAAGACAACCCTCAGAATGGGAGAAAATATTTGCAAATGAAGCAAATGAGAAAGGATTAATCTCCAAAATTTACCAGCAGCTCATGCAGCTCAATAACAAAAAAACAACCCAATGCAAAAATGGGCAGAAGATCTAAATAGACATTTCTCCAAGGAAGATATACAGACTGCCAACAAACACATGAAAGAATGCTCAACATCATTAATCATTAGAGAAATGCAAATCAAAACTACAATGAGATATCATCTCACACCAGTCAGAATGGCCATCATCAAAATATCTAGAAACAGTAAATGCTGGAGAGGGTGTGGAGAAAAGGGAACACTCTTGCAATGCTGGTTTGAATGTGAATTGGTACAGCCACTATGGAGAACAGTATGGAGGTTTCTTAAAAAACTACAAATAGAACCACGATTTGACCCAGCAATCCCATTACTGGGCATATACCGTAAGAAAACCATAATTCAAAAAGAGTCATGTACCAAAATGTTCATTGCAGCTCTATTTACAATAGCCAGGAGATGGAAACAACCTAAGTGTCCATCATTGCATGAATGGATAAAGAAGATGTGGCATATATATACAATGGAATATTACTCAGCCATAAAAAGAAACTAAATTGAGTTATTTGTAGTGAGGTGGATGGACCTAGAGTCTGTCATACAGAGTGAAGTAAGTCAGAAAGAGATATCAAATACCGTATGCTAACACATATTTATGGAATCTAAGGAAAAAAGGATGTCCTGAAGAACCTAGGAGTGAGGATGCAGACTTACTAGAGAATGGACCTGGGGATATGGGGAGGGGGAAGGGTAAGCTGTGATAAAGTGAGAGAGTGGCATGGACATATATACACTACGAAACGTAAAATGGATAGCTGGTGGGAAGCGGCCGCATAGCAGGGAGATCATCTCGGTGCTTTGTGACCGCCTGGGGGGATGGGATAGGGAGGGTGGGAGGGAGGGAGACGCAAGAAGGAAGAGATATGGGAACATATGTATATGTATAGCTGATTCACTTTGTTATAAAGCAGAAACTAACACACCATTGTAAAGCAATTATACTCCAATAAAGATGTAAAAAAAATTTTTTTTAATTGTTTTCCTTATGGTTCCCCATTATATACTGCTCTGCAAGTTCCTTATCCTAGTTTACAGAGTAGTACATAATCTGCCCCTCCCTTTTTTTTTTTATGTTAGCCTCCTCTCTCACACTCTCCACGTCACCCTCTCTGTTCCAGCCACATTGGCCTTCTTTGCTTCCTCCAAGCCACAAACTTTGTTCCTTCCTAAGAGCCGTTGCTCTAACCACACTCTCTGATGTCAATGCCATGTCCCCAGTTTTTGCCTGGCTTCGCCTTGTTGGGTCGCAAGTAACCATCACCTTTACTGCATGATTCCCCCAACCAGCCAAACAGCGTAGATATGCTGGCACTCATTATCGCATTGCCTAGTTTAAATATTTGCAATGTACACATCACTACCTGATGTTTATGTTGCTTGGTTATTTTTTAGAAATTTACTTATTTTTTAAACATATTTATTGGAGTATAATCGCTTTACAGTGTTGTGTTAGTTGCTGCTGTATAACAAAGTGAATCAGCTATATGTATACATATATCCCCATATCTCCTCCCTCTTGTATCTCCCTCCCACCCTCCCTATCCCGCCCCTTCAGGTGGACACAAAGCACCGAGCCGATCTCCCTGTGCTATGTGGCTGCTTCCCACCAGCTGTTTATTTTACATTTGGTAGTGTATATATGTCCACGCCACTCTCTCACTTCATCCCAGCTTACCCTTCCCCCTCCCTGTGTCCTCAAGTCCATTCTCTACGTCGCATTTTTATTCCTGTCCTGCCCCTAGGTTGTTTAGAACCTTCTTTTCTTTTCTTTTTTTTTATTCCACATATATGTGTTAGCATTACAGTATTTATTTTTCTCTTTCTGACTTACTTCACTCTGTATGACAGTCTCTAGGTCCATCCACCTCACTACAAGTAACTCAATTTCGTTTCTTTTTATGGCTGAGTGATATTCCATTGTATATATGTGCCACATCTTCTTTATCCATTCATCTGTTGATGGGCACTTAGGTTGCCTCCATGTCCTGGATATTGTAAATAGAGCTTCAATGAACATTGTGGTACATGACTCTTTTTGAATTATGGTTAAGAAATTTAATTATTATTATTATCTACCTGTCAGTGATTCCCCCACAAAAAAAATAATGCAAATTCTGTGAAAGCAAAGACCTATCATGGTCACTAGTATAAGCCCATTTCTTACTTAGCAGGTAATAAATAGTTGTTTGTTGAATAAAGGAATGACTACATAAAAGAATAAATATTCTAGCCCATCCCTCCTGACAACACGACCTAAGAAGTCAGCACACCTTATCTTCTACTCACCATATCCATGTTGGTCTTTACTTCACCATTCCCACTACCCTCCACTATGGCTTTTACAACTTCAAGTTCAAGTTGATCTTGGGAGTCCTACCAGTCTACTCCAGGTCTCTTGTGTCCTTCTTTTCTCCAAAGAGTCCATGATATAGAAAAATAATTCAATTCAGCTCCAATGATAAAGACTCCAAACACCATGTTCTCACTCTAAATATCTCTGAAAAGAGGTAGCTTGAAATCCAGAGAGGAAATGGTAGGTTTTGCTCTGGAATACTCCCCTCTGTCTGAGGCCTTACTTTAGATCACTGTAAAAAGAGAGGACTCGGTTATTGGGGACCCCACACATTGCATCCTGCAGGAGAAGAAACTGAAGAGCCACCTATTCCATCATCAAAATAATCCAAGAGCTTAATCTAAATTAATCGAAATCCAGGAGCTTCTGTGTTGGCGAACATGTGGTACGCTCAGAGAGGGCGTGGATGTTCCATGCCCTTTTCCACATCGTGCCCTATTCATCTCTTCCATCCGGCTGTTTTCGAGTTATATCCTTTCACAACAAACCAGCAATCTAAAAAATCTTCCGAGCCCTGGCCTGGCTTAGAACATCACCAGTTCTACTGATGTCCTACATTCCTCCCAGATCACATACCAGCCTCCCACTGCTTCTCAAGAGGCTGAGCAACCACCCAGGAGGATTTAGGGTTCAGTAACAATGATGCCATTATAGAATAAGATGAAGTATAGTTTCAACTGAATAAAGTGAATCTCTTTTAAATGAAATTTCAGGCTGTTTCTTCCCTTTATCATAGTTCATGGCAATAGCTAAGAAAGAGAGTCACAGGGTACTATGGGAGCACATGATCAAGAGACCTTACTTAATCTGGGGAAGTTGAGAAGGTTGTCCCCAGGAAGTGACACTGAAGGCAAGATTTGAGACCTGAATACACATTAGCCAGGAGTCTCACATGAGAACCTTGTCTTAACATTTTAAAATCTGCAAAACTGGTTGGGCCTTCAAGATGGCGGAGGAGTAAGATGTGGAGATCACCTTCCTCCCCATTAATATATCAAAAATACATCTACATGTGGAACAACTCCTACAGAACACCTACTGAACGCTGGCAGAAGACCTCAGACTTCCCAAAAGGCAAGAAAATCCCCACATACCTGGGTAGGGCAAAAGAGAAAAAACAGAGACAAAAGCATAGGGACGGGACCTGCACCTCTAGGAGGGAGCTGTGAAGGAGGAAAAGTTTCCACACACTAGGAAGCCCCTTCACTGGTGGAGACGGGGGGAGGGGGACGGCGGGGGGGAGAGGGATGGTGGGAGGGGGAAGCTTTGGAGCCGCAGAGGAGAGCGCAGCAACAGGGGTGCGGAGGGCAAAGCAGAGAGATTCCTGCACAAAGGATTGGTGCCGACCAGCACTCACCAGCCTGAGAGGCTTGTCTGCTCATCCGCTGGGATGGGTGGGGGCTGGGAGCTGAGGCTCGGGCTTCAGTCGGATCCCAGGGAGAGGACTGGGGTTGGCTGCGTGAACACAGCCTGAAGGGGGCTAGTGTGCCACAGCCAGCCAAGAGAGACTCCAGGAAAAAGTCTCGACCTGCTGGAGAGGCAAGAGACCTTTGTTTCAGGGTGCACGAGGAAAGGGGATTCCTCCCCACTGTGCCCACAGAAAGCAGAGCACTGCCTAAGTGAGCTCCAGAGATGGGCATGAGCTCTGCCTATCAGCGCAGACCCCAGAGACGGGCATGAAATGCTAAGGCTGCTTCCACTGCCACCAAGAATCCTGTGTGCAAGCGCGGGTCATTATCCACACCCCCCTGGGAGCCTGTGCAGCCCGCCACTGCCAGGGTCCCAAGCTCCAGGGACAACTTCCCCGGGAGAACACACGGCACACCTCAGGCTGTTGCAATGTCATGCCAGCCTCTGTAGCCTCAGGCTCGCCCCATATTCCAATTATGACTACCTTACCCCTCCCTTCCCCCAGCCTGAGAGAGCAAGAACACCCTAATAAGTTGCTGCTTTAACCCCCTCCTGTCTGGGCAGGGAACAGATGTCTGAGGGTGACCTACACGCAGAGGCAGGGACAAAACCAAAGCTGAACCCCAGGAGCGGTGTGAACAAAGAAGAGAAAGAGAAATTTCACTGTGCAGCCTCAGGAGCAGTGGATTAAAACCCCACAATCAACTTGATAAACGCTGCATCTGAAGAATACCTGAATAGACACTGACTGTTCCCAAAACTGAGGCGGTGGACTTTGGGAGCAACTGTAGACTTGGGGTTTGCCTTCTGCGTCTAATTTTTTTCTACTTTTACTTTTATGTTTATCTTATGTTTATCTTTTCTACTTTTATGTTTATCTTAATATAGTATTTAGTGCTGATGATATTATCATCAGTGGCTTTGTTTATTGGTTTGGTTGTTCTCTTCCTTTTATATATATATATCTTTTTTTTATTCTTCTCTTTTTGTGAGTGTGTATGTGTATGCTTCTTTGTGTGATTTTCTCTGTATAGGTTTGCTTTTACCATTTGTCCGATGGTTCTGGCTGTTCGTTTTTGTTTTTTTATTTTTTTCTCTCATCCTTTTCTTCTGAGCCATGTGGCTGGCAGGGTCACGGTGTTCCTGCCAGGTGTTGGGCCTAAGCCTTCAAGGTGGGAAGGCCAAGACCAGGACATTAGACCACCAGAAACCTACCGGCCACACGTAATATCAATTGGTGAGAGCTCTCCCAGAGATCTTCATCTCAACACTAAGACCCAGCTCCACCCAACGGCCAGCAAGCTCCAGTGCTAGACACCCTATGCCAAACAACAAGCAAGGCAGGAACACAACCCCACCCATTAGCAGAGAGGCTGCCTAAAATCATACGAAGTTCACAGACACTCCAAAACACACCACTGGATGTGGTCCTGCCCTCCAAAAGGACAAGATCAGCCCCAACCACCAGAACAGAGGCACCAGTTCCCTCCACCAGGAAGCCTACACAACCCACTGAACCAACCTCACCCACTGAGGGCAAACACCAAAAATAACAGGAACTACAAACCTGCAGCCTGTGAAAAGGAGATTCCAAACACAGTAAGTTAAACAAAATGAGAAGACACAGAAATATGCAGCAGAAAAAGGAGCAAGGTAAAAACACACCACACCAAACAAATGAAGCGGAAATGGGCAGTCTACCTGAAAAACAATTCAGAGTAAACACAGCAGGGGTGATCCAAAATCTCAGAAATAGAATGGAGAAAATACAAGAAACATTTAACAAGGAGTTAGAAGAACTAAAGAGCAAGCGAACAGTGATGAACAACACAATAAATGAAATTAAAAATACTCTAGATGGAATCAATAGCAGAATAACTGAGGCAGAGGAACGGATAAGGGAACTGGAAGATAAAATAGTGGAAATAACTACTGCAGAGCAGAATAAAGGAAAAAGAATGAAAAGAATTGAGAACAGTCTCAGAGACCTCTGGGACAGCATTAAACGCACCAACATTCAAATTAAAGGGGTCCCAGAAGAAGAAGAGAAAAAGAAAGGGTCTGAGAAAATATTTGAAAAGATTATCATTGAAAACTTACTAACAAGGGAAAGGAAATAGTCAATCAAGTCCAGGAAGCACAGAGAGTCCCATACAGGATAACCACAAGGAGAAAAACGCCAAGATGCATATTAATCAAACTATCAAAAATTAAATTCAAAGAAAAAATATTAAAAGCAGCAAGGGAAAAGCAACAAATAACATACAAGGGAAACTCCATAAGGTTAACAGCTGATCTTACAGCAGAAACTCTGCAAGTCAGAAGGGAGTGGCAAGACATATTTAAAGTGAGGAAAGGGGACTTCCCTTGTGGCACAGTGGTTAGGAATCCGCCTGCCAATGCAGGGGACAAAAGTTCGATCCCTGGTCCAGGAAGATCCCACATGCCATGGAGCAACTAAGCCTGTGTGCCACAGCTACTGAGCCTGCACTCTAGAGCCTGCAAGCCACAACTACTGAGCCTGCATGCCACAACTACTGAAGGGTGCGCATCTAGAGCCCATGCTCCGCAACAAGAGAAGCCACGCAATGAGAAGCCCACGCACCACAATGAAGAGTAGCCCTGGCTCACTGCAACTAGAGAAAAGCCCACTTGCAGCTACGAAGACCCAACACAGCCAAAAATTAAATTAAATAAATAAATAAATTTATAAATAAATAAATAAATGAAGTGATGAAAGGGAAAAACCTACAACCAGGATTACTCTACCCAGCAAGGGTCTCATTGAGATTTGATGGAGAAATTAAAACCTTTACAGACAAGCAAAAGCTGAGAGAGTTCAGCACCACCAAACCAGCTTCACAACCAATGCTAAAGGAACTTCTCTAGGCAGGAAACAAAAGAGAAAAAGACCTACAATAACAAACCCAAAACAATTAAGAAAATGGTCATAGGAACATACATATCGATAATTACCTTAAATGTAAATGGAACGCTCCAACCAAAAGACATAGACTGGCTGAATGGATACAAAAACAACACCCATATATATGCTGTCTACAAGAGACCCACTTCAGACCTAGGGACACATACAGACTGAAAGTGAGGGGATGGAAAAAGATATTCCATGCAAATGGAAATCAAAAGAAAGCTGCTGTAGCAATTCTCATATCAGACAAAATAGACTTTAAAACAAAGACTATTACAAGAGACAAAGAAGGACACTACATAATGATCAACGGGTCAATCCAAGAATAAGATATAACAATTGTAAATATTTATGCATCCAACATAGGAGCACCACAATACATAATGCAAATGCTAACAGCCATAAAATGGGAAATCGACATTAACACGATCATAGTAGGAGACTTTCAAACCCCATTTAAACCAATGGACAGAACATCCAAAATGAAAATAAATAAGGACACATAAGCTTTAAATGACACAGTAAACAAGATAGACCTCATTTATATTTGTAAGACATTCCATCTAAAAAGAACAGAATACACTTTCTTCTCAAGTGCTCATGGAACATTCTCCAAGATAAATCATATGCTGGGTCACAAATAAAGCCTTAGTAAATTTAAGAAAATTGAAATCATATCAGTATCTCTTCTGACTACAACGTTATGAGACTAGATATCAATTACAGGAAAAAAAACTGTAAAAAATACAAACACATGGAGGCTAAACAGTATGCTATAAAATAACGAAGAGACCACTGAAGAGATCAAAGAGGAAACCAAAACATACCTAAAAACAAATGACAATGAAAACATGATGACCCAAAACCTATGAATGCAGCAAAAGCAGTTCTAAGATGAAAGTTTATAGCAATACAGTCCTACCTCAAGAAACAAGAAAATCTCGAATAAACGACCTAACTTTACACCTAAAGCAATTAGAGAAAGAACAAAATAACCCAAAGTTAGCAGAAGGAAAGAAATCATAAAGATCAGATCGGAAATAAATGAAAAAAAATGAAGGAAACAATAGCAAAGGCCAAGAAATTTAAAATCTGCTTCTTTGAGAAGAGAAACAAAATTGATAAATCATTAGCCAGACTCCCCAAGAAAAAGAGGGAGAAGACTCAAATCAACAGAATTAGAAATGAAAAAGGAGAAGTAACAACTGACACTGCAGAAATACAAAGGATGATGAAAGATTACTACATGGAACTATATGCCAATAAAATGGACAACCTAGAAGAAATGGACAAATTCTTAGAAAAGTACAAACTTCCAAGACTGAACCAGGAAGAAATAGAAAATATAAACAGACCAATGACAAGCACTGAAATTGAAGCTGTGTTTTAAAATCTTCCAACAAACAAAAGCCCAACTACATATGTCTTCACATGATAGTGCCACCAAACATTTAGAGAAGAGCTAACACCTATCCTTCTCAAATTCTTCCAAAATATAGCAGAGGGAAGAACACTCCCAAACTCATTCTACAAGGCCACCATCACCCTGATTCCAAAACCAGAGAAAGATGTCACAATGAAAGAAAACTACAGGCCAATATCACTGATGAACACAGATGCAAAAATCCTCAATAAAATACTAGCAAACAGAATCCAACAGCATATTAAAAGGATCATACACCAGGATCAAGTGGGGTTTAACGCAGGAATGCAAGGATTCTTTAATACACACAAATCAAATAATGTGATAGACCATATTAACAAATTGAAGGATAAAAAACCATATGATAATCTCAATAGATGCAGAAAAAGCTTTTAACAAAATTCAATACACATTTATGATAAACACTCTCCAGAAAGTGGGCGTAGAGGGAAACTACCTCAACATAATAAAGGCCATATATGAGAAACCCACAGCCAACATCATTCTCAATGGTGAAAAACTGAAACTATTTCCTCTAAGATCAGGAACAAGACAAGGTTGCTCACTCCCACCACTATTATTCAACATGGTTTTGGAATTTTAGCCACAGCAATCAGAGAAGAAAAAGAAATTAAAGGAATCCAAGTTGGAAAAGAAGTGAAATTGTCACTGTTTGCAGATGACATGATAGTACACATGGAGAATCTTAAAGATGCTACAAGAAAACTACTAGAGCTAATCAATGAATCTGGCAAAGTAGCAGGATACAAAATTAAGGCACAGAAATCTCTTGCATTCCTTAACACTAATGATGAAGAATCTGAAAGAGAAGTTAAGGAAACATTCCCATTTACCATTACAACAAAAAGAATAAAATACCTAGGAATAAATGTACCTAAGGAGACAAAAGACCTGTATGCAGAAAACTATAAGACACTGATGAAAAAATTAAAGATGATACAAACAGATGGAGAGATATACCATGTTCTTGGATTGTATGAAACAACATTGTGAAAATGACTATACTACCCAAAGCAATCTACAGATTCAATGCAATCCCTATCAAACTACCACTGACATTTTTCACAGAACTAGAACAAAAAATTTTACAATTTATTTGGAAACACAAAAGACCCCAAACAGCCAGAGCAATCTTGCGAAAGAAAAACGGAGCTAGAGGAATGAGGCTCCCCAACTTCTGACTATACTACAAAGCTACAGTAGTCAAGACAGTATGGTACTGGCAGAAAAACAGAAATATAGATCAATGGAACCGGATAGAAAGCCCAGAGATAAACCCATGCACATACGGCCACCTTATCTTTGAGGAGGCAAGAATTTACAATGGAGTAAAGACAGCCTCTTCAATAAATGGTGGTGGGAAAACTGGACAGCTATATGTAAAAGAATGAAATTAGAACAGTCTCTAACACCATACACAAAAATAAACTCAAAAGGGATTAAACACCTAAATGTAAGGCCAGACACTGTAAACCTCTTAGAGGAAAATATAGGCAGAACACTCTATGACATAAATCACAGCAAGATCCTTGTTGACCCACCTCCTAGAGAAATGGAAATAAAAACAAAAATAAACAAATGGGATCTAATGAAACGTAAAAGCTTTTGCACAGCAAAGGAAACCATAAACAAGACAAAAAGGCAACCTTCAGAATAGGAGAAAATATTTGCAAATGAAACAACAGACAAATGCTTAATCTCCAAAATATACAAATAGCTCATAGAGCTTAATATCAAAAAAAGCAAACAATCCAGTTAAAAAATGGGCAGAAGTCCTAAATAGACATTTCACCAAGGAAGACATACAGATGGCCAAGAGGCACATGAAAAGATGCTCAACATCACTAATCATTAGAGATATGCAAATTAAAACTACAATGTGGTATCACATCACACCGGTCAGAATGGCCATCATCAAAAAACCTACAAACAATAAATGCTGGAGAGGGTGTGGAGAAAAGGGAGCCCTCTTGCACTGTTGGTGGGAATGTAAATTGATGCAGCCACTATGGAGAAGAGTATGGAGTTTCCTTAAAAAACTAAAAATAGAACTACCATACGACCCAGCAATCTCACTACTGTGCATATACCCTGAGAAAACCATAATTCAAAAGGAGACACTATTTACAATAGCCATGACATGTAAGCGACCTAACTGTACATCAACAGATGAATGGATAAGGAAGACATAGCACATATATACAATGGAATATTGCTCGGCCATAGAAAGAAACGAAATTGAGTTATTTGTAGTGAGGTGGATGGACCTAGAGTCTGGCATACAAAGTGAAGTAAGTCAGAGCAAAACAAATACCATACACTAACACATATATATATATATACATGAAATCTAAATAATAAAAGAAAAAGGTTCTGATTAACCTAGGGGCAGGACAGGAATAAAGACATAGAGAATGGAATTGAGGACACCGGGAGTGGGAAGGGTAAGCTGCTACGAAATGAGAGAGTAGCACTGACATATATACACTACCAGATGTAAAATAGATAGCTAGTGGGAAGCAGCCGCATAGCACAGGGAGATCAGCTCGGTGCTTTGTGTCCACCTAGAGGGGTGGGATAGGGAGGGTGGGAGGGAGACGCAAGAGAGAGGGGATATGGTGATATATGTATACGTATAGCTGATTCACTTTGTTATACAGCAGAAACTAACACACGATTGTAAAGCAATTATACTCCAATGAAGATGTGAAAATAAATAAATAAAATGCAATCTGCAAATTAATTAATTAATTAATCCAAATCCAGAGGCAAAGACTATCTTCCATATTGATCAAGCTGCTCTGAATTCTTGATGGATTTTCAGAACCAAGGATTAATTTAGTGGGAATTTCCATAGGAACAGAGTACCTGTGATGGGCCACCAAAATCAAGCCCTGGATGTGACAGCATTTGAAGAACACTTTCTAATCAGGAATAAGTTGAAGAGACAACTGTGAATCATGTTGCAATAAAGACCTAATTCCTTTTGCAATAAATACATAATTTATTGAGGTTTCATTGGTTTACCAACTATTGCACAGCATTAATATAGATGACCTTAGGGAACTCCCTGGTGGTCCAGTGTTTAGGACTCCGTGCTCTCACTGCGGAGGGCCCAAGTTTAATTCCCTGGTCGGGGAACTAAGATCCCACAAGCTTCGCGGTGCAGCCAAAAACAAAACAAAACACACATAGATGACCTTTGAGCAAAGTCTTTCAGGAAATAAACTAGACTGAACTTAAACGCAACTACTTTTCTTATTATATTTGGATATGATGATATTAATTTATAAGTGGCTATATCCATGTCAAGGAGAGTCTGTTTCACATTGTCCTGTGGTCATTTAGGATAGGATAGGATAAATGACATAAACTCTTGGATAGAAGCACAAATTTAATATTCAAAGATCAAATCAAGAATCCAGGAGTAATGACAGACTGAAAGACAAATTGTAAGATTAAAGTTATTAAATATTAATATCAATTCTTTCTCAAATTTTAATTTTACTATACTTTATAGTTTACAAAAGTAACATTTTTCATGTTTTTTTAATTTAAGTATTACTAAACTCTATGAGGCTTAAATGAAGCTTTTATTATGTACACTTTATAGATCAGCAAAAATCCGACTCTCATAAGGGTTGAACTGTGCAAGTTTAAGCTCCATATTTCAGTTTATTATATACTTCCTAGGTGTCTCCAGTATGCCAGTCAGCATGCTAGATGCTACAGAATCAAAGATGAGCACGACTGGATTCCTGATAAGATCTGATGAGGGAAATAGATGGTTAAACAGTTCAATTAAATATATAAGTGCTGGCGTGGAGGTTATCACAGTTAACTGATCACATATCTCTGTATAAAAGTTCTATGTCATTATGTAGGCATGTGAACTGTATTACGTACTATTTAGCCATGTGATTTGGTTGAAAGTCTGATATAATCCATATTCTGAAAAACAAACGGACTCATATGGAAGGGATATTCTTTCCAAAGAACGATCTCATATTAATAAGAGAGGATTAAAAACTATTTCTGAGAAGGATTCTTAGAATCAGAAAGTCAAGGTAGAGTCACCAGCCATCCTGTTTTCCCAGAACTGAGGGGTTTACCAGGACATTGGACTTTCATTGCTCAAATTCAGAAAATCCTGGACAAATTAGGGTAGTTGGTCAACTTAAGTCAAGGTTAAGAAATCATTAAACAAGTTTGTTATCCCAAGAACCAAATTCATTTAGGCTCAAGCCCATGGTTGAGATCCATTTATTTTTGGATTAGGTTGGCTTATAAAAACCAACAAGGAAGAGGAAGTCAAATAATTTATATTTGTAGAACATTTAAGTTTATAAAAATTGTCACAATCTTTATAAATTACCCATGTGCGTTTCATGACACTGATAAGAACAAGTATCCTTATCTCCATTTTACAGATAAAGAAACAGACTCAAAGAGATAAGAAATTTGGCCAAGGGCATAAAACTCTAAGGGTCAGGAAAAAACCTAGAAGCCAAGACTATGTAAGGATCCTAGATTACTTCAATGCCTGGCGGTAAAAAGTCCAATTATATAATAGCTTAGCTCACCCAATCAAAAATGTTATTCATGAGTATTAGTATATTAGGGTTGCACTTAAAGTGCAATCCATCAACAGGAGAACAAGGAGTGACATAAACTCAAAGTCAAGTGGAAGTTTATAAATACTAGGAACACTGAACTCCTGGGGCAATTTAACCAAAAGATTTGTGCATACGTAACTTCTCTGAAGTGCTCGTCTTTATAACTGTCTATCTTTATTGCTGTGTTGCAACGGTGATAAATATCAACCCCAGATGGTTCTTTGGAAATCACAAAGCACTACACAGATATAATATTTTACCATTGTTTTTTAATTTATGTACCTCAGGTCAGGATCTCAGCACCTGGTGCTTTATCGCTCTTAGGCTAAAGTAATAATTCTGGTTAGTTTTTCACCCTTGAATAGATGAGTCAGATATTGTTCCTGCTCTCAATGTTTCTGGGGCTAAAGCCACTTATTCCAGAGCTAGGGTGGCACTATGTGCAGTAATTTCTCTGCTTCAGTAGTCTTCTCACCTACTTATCTGATCTCTAAAGCTCCTTTTGGGCGGACCAAACACACACACACTTTTGTGGTATTTCCCATTATAAATTTTGACCATAAAAAACTTTCACATTATAAATTTTACCGTAAAAAAAGGTCAGATGAACCAATGAGTTTTTAAGAATGATAAAAATAAAATACCTCAAACTGAACCTTTCACACATGCAAATTCTGTTTAGTTTCCTGTTATAACTGAAGAGGTTTACAGTTAGAAAGGAAATTGCAACTGCTTATTCAAAAATGTCCTCTGTACTCACTTGCATTCGATTTAGGATCCATCCATATAATTAGTTGCTCAAGGCTTGAGAAAAATTATTAAAGACCATGTTTCTAAACAAGATAAACAATTCTAACTAATTTCTCTCCTTCTGCTAGGGAGTGATTTTTCCTCTTATAAATATATCATAAAAATATCTATGATCATAAAGATCTGTATACCTCATTCCAAAATGCCAAATAGCACATGTGTTTATTTTTCACATTGAAAAATCAATATGTTGTTTTGAAAGTTTCACAGAATTGCCCAGAGAGTTATGCAATTCAAGGTCGGGGGTATAATGACATAACCAATCAGTAGTTTGCAGTCATTAAGTAAGTATGGCAAAGATGCTGGCTGTTCATGAAAAAATTTATGTTCCACCTTCTAGAATATGGTAGGTGTTTCTCAGAGACATCTTCCCAGGCAGTGAGTATATTCCCCAGCACCCCCTTGCATAAAGGTACAGTCACATGACTAGTTCACAACAATAAAATATGAGCAAAATGATGTGTGTTACTTCAGAGCCTGGATTTTTAAAAGAAGTGGTTGTGCCCTCTTCACTCTGTCTCCCTCCACCTTTTGGAGGCTAGTGGATGGTGGAGCCGCAAGATGGAAGGATACTGAGTCTCTGAAACACTACGTGGAAGGCCACCACCAAGCAGTAACATCCTCAATAGACTGTTCCAGGAATGAGAAAGAAAATTCTATCATGTTAAGCCACTGGAATTTTAAGGTTCATTTTTTTTCAATATCCTAATTGAATACTCTAGGCAAATATATTCCCACCACTAGCATCCACTTGTTGTTCTGTCCAGGAAAATATGATGCTTGAAAAAGCCAGTTCTTAACTGGGTGTAGACATAATAGGCCTTATCTACCCCTGATGTTTAACCACACTGCCTGCTGCAAGGTGCCATTCACCTGAGCTATTTTCTCAGGCTGGAAAACCTCTTACCTATCTCTACCCTTCTGATTTTAGCTATTACTACTTGTCTTTCAGATTTCTGTTTGAATATTACTTCCAACGAGAGGAGTCTTTTCTGCTTCCCACCTAAGTCACATCCCTTCTTCATGGCCTCCACAGTACCATGCATCTGTTCTTAGCACTTATTACCAATGCAATTTTACATTGACTTTTTGGAATTATTTTATTGACGTCTGCTTTCCTTACTCGACTATAAACTTTTTAACTTCAGAAATAATGTCTTTTTGTTTTGCTCAGTATTGTGTCCACCATATCTAACACAGATCCCAAAACAGAGAAGTCCCCGAATAGACATTTGTTAACTGGATATAATGAATAATTAGCTCAGTGTGGTATTGTGACAGATGAAGACCAAAGAATGCAAAGAACTTGATAAAGGTATTTTTATGGAGTTCACACTTTTCTCTTTTCCTTCAGGTTAATTACTGGTCTTTTAGTATCTCAATGGAGAAAATAGTGAATTGCCCACAGATAAATTGGCATTAAGTAGAAGAGAAGTTGACTACTTACAGCAACAAATTTAAGATTTTATTCCTGACAAAAGACCATGTCTATAACCTTACTCATCGAAAGCTTCACTTTTTTTTGCCCTGCTAAGAATCATAAATCACAGTCAAAGAATCTGTGCACCTATTTTATGATATTTTGGGTGTCCAAAATACCATAGTAACAGTTACTGATTTTATAACCTGTAAAATTTCCCAGACTGTTGATCACTGTAACAAAATGTGGAAAATACAACTTCACTAAGACCCTATTTTGGTCCATTTGTGGAGTGGTTTTCCCTTAACTGCCCTCTCTGGGGAAGAGGTATGACTCTCCTAAGGGTGAAATTGAGAAAAGAACTTGAACATATACAATTCAGCCTTTTCCCCTCTCTGCACTGTGCACTCCCTGCTTCCAAGAAGTAGGCACACCAGGGTCACTGCCTATAGGGTCAGCATTCTGGAGATATTTTTGGCTCATCTTGCTTTTTCTCTCTACTTACCTTACGAAGCTTCATAGTTGTAAGGCTGGAATTCTGGGTAAACGCATGTTACTCCTTAGGGTGAGACACCTCTTACCTATTCACAAGTTTCCTATTTCATCTAGTTAGTCCTAAGTATCATTTAGATCTGAGCTCAATTATTAGTTCCTTACAGTAGCCTTCCTAACACCCTCCTAAGTGAATTCAAGATTTCCTCCTCCTCCCCGTAATAAGGAGACCTCAGGAGAGGCACCTGGAGTTGACCTCTGCCTAAGGCCTCAGATAAAGGGAGCTTGAATGCAGGTGCCCACCGAAACCAAGAATGCAAATATATGAAGGACGTGACTGGCCAGGGGGCCTGAGTCCTTGGCTGCAACTCCCTTCACAGACCATAATGCACTGGCTGTACACAGATCTGGCCTGGAGAGGACAGCTTTCTCTCATCAGGTCTGCCAGGCAAAGCCTTGGAAATTACCTGTGATCAGGTCTGAAAATTACTCACGGGCTTTTAGGCAGGAGCCAGATTTCTCAGTGTTTGCTTCCAAGGGGCTCCCTCACATAGCTGTGGGCAGGAAGTCCAGTTCCTTACCATGTGGATCTTGCCATGGACTGGCTGAGTGTCCTCATGACATGGCAGCAGCTGTCTTTCCTCAAAGTGAATGGTCTAAAAGAAAGAACAAGGAGGGAATAAGGGTGCCTTTTATTGACTGAGTGTCAAAAGTCAGTCATCATGTCTGCCATATTTTCCTTTTTAGAAGCAAGTCACTGAATCTATCTACACTCAAGGGGAGAGGAAGTAGATTCCACTTTTTGAAGGGAGAAATGTCGAAGAATCTGTGCACCTATTTTTAAACAACAATGCTTGAGTAGATCATCGTAAGGTTTAGATTTAAACAAGATAAGAGAAATTCTGCTCGTGGTCATACATTTAAGTCACACAGCTTAGCTGCTACTTTGACCTCCATTTTCTCAACTCCAGTTCCAAACTTAGGATAGGGAAGAAGATTTAATTAAATATCAACCTTAAGCCCAATAAGTCAGGTTTTAAATACAGTGTTTTACACTATTAACTGATTTCATTTCATCTGTAAGTTTACACAATCTATCAGTTCAATGGTAAAAAGATGATCAAATTATTCATGTATCAGTTGACTGATTAAGATTATGGCAGATGCAGAAGTTTGTTTAATGGTCTAAAGTGGGGTCATTTTCCTTTTAACCAACCAATACAAAATACCCACCATAGTTAACATAGCAATTCCAACAAAGATAGAAAGGCTACATCTAAAATATTAACCTCAGAAAACATAGTGATCATCAGCATCTTTTTCAACCACATTTTCAGATGTCAAGACCAAAAACTGTAATGTTAGAATTTATTCTTCTTACTGGAATGCTAGCAAACAAGTGAACCGAGTTTAATGTATTTATTACTGAAGGAAAGATGGCAACAATCTTGGAGGATTTGGAGTTTTGTTTTATTTAATGTTAGGAAATGCTAGGGAACTGTCGTTTCCTCTCTACTTACTACTGTTGCTGTGTATTTACTGGAACAAAAATTCAGTTTATAAACTCTGCTGAGGAAATAAAAGCAACTTTACATTGGTGGTGGCATTACTTTTAACACGAGATTTCCAGAATAACATTGTGCAACACATTGTTACTTGAGATCCTCTTCCTGTATTAGTAAGTAATCCAAACAGAATGCACCAAATCCCCTACAGATTTAGGGAAAATTACTGGCCTATGGAGTGCTCCACATTTTTCTTCCAAAATGCTGATTTTTTTCTTAATTCTGTGGTTCATTGTTCGAGAAATAATTTTTCTCTGTTTCTTTTAGTTGAGTAAAAATTAGAAATATTAGAAACTGACACCAATTCTCAAGTAAGAAACACAATAGCTGTGGATCTTCACAGTTTCTCCCTGAAGATCATCTCTGTGTTTTCCAACTGCAAGTTTCGTCAAAGAAAAACTGGCCTGTCTTGTCCACCATTGTCTCACCAGGATCCTGCCCCATGCCTGGCTGACTGGAGTAAATAATTGTGGAAGAAATTAGGGAAAGCTACACTTTAGAACTAAACTACTGACCTGCCATGTAAAGAAAAAAAGGTGTCTTTACTATAAACTCGCCCTTGTAGGTGGGAGGAATTTTCTCAAACTGAGCTTTGAGAAGAGGACAACTGTTTCCTAACTACTGTGTGACTTTTAATTCCTTAAACTTTCAGGACTGTTTAGACATTTATCTACTTAATGACTGCAAAGCTTTCTGAAAATGGAAAATCCCAGACACATACTGAATTTTTTAAATTTAGGTAATGAAAATTTTTATGTAGTCAGATACTTGGTGAGTACCGGGAGGGAGGTGGGGAGATCAGTGATGAACAAGATCGACCCAGACCTTAAGAAGCTTGCATTCTAGCAATGGATAGAGATTGTTTAGTATTAAACAATTAACTACACAACCATTAGCTTAATTATAAATGTGATGGCTGAACATCAAGGAGAACAGAGGGAGTACAACAGTGTATAGGGTCTGATCTGGTATGGGGAGTCAGAGAGGACTTCCTTGACTAAATATTTGAGCTGAGTTCTAAAAGATAAATAGGAATTCATGGATAGGCAAGGGGTTCTAGAGAATAGAAGATGGGAGATTGTGAAGGGAGAAAAAAAATGGTCCTGGGCTGAAAGAAGAGCAGTAGAAAAGTATCTGAGTAGAAATGGAATATGGTGTATGTATAAATTTGAAAGAAGACCATGTGACTGGAATTCAGAAAGCCTATTGATGATTTTTAATGATGCTGATAAAGGGTAAAGCAATCCAAACACACTTACTTTCTTAAAAGATTATTTTGGCTCCTGTTCTACAGCAAGATGGTATAGAATCCTTTATTCTGTGCTCCTCTATAAATACAACAAAATACCTAGGAAATTGTCCATTAGACAATGAAGAAAGAACTCTGAAAGTAAGCTGAAAAGAGTGGCAACAGCACTGGCTAGGAAGGAAGAAAGAAGGCAGACTGCTGAGAACAGAACTTGAGGACATGGAGACTCACTACGTGGTGAAATTTCCTAGATTTTCCTTTTATCTCCTGTATGCTCCTAGACTGGGCACAGGAGAGGTCTAAAGCCCAGAACCACCCACAGGCATAGGCAAAACAAAAACGACCCCAAAGAAAAGCTTGTCCTTTCTGGCCGAGGACTGGAGAAGGAAAGCATGACAGACACAGTGGAGAGTCGTAATCCTCATTCTACAATCTGGACCTGGCAGTGGTCCAATCCACTGGCAGCATCAATAGCAAGAAGGTCCAACCACCCCAGTCCTCACTGCCCCACCCAGCTTCCAGTGGCAGTCCTGTCCATGGCAGGGGCAGCATCAGCAGCTGCCTGTGTCTCCCTGCCATTCACTCAGGATCATAGGAGGGCCAGACCCAGTGGCTTCCACTCTCCTATCCCAATGCAAAAGCTGGTCCAGTGACATCAGGTGAACAAGGGGAGGGCCTTCTATAACTGTAGAAGGCACCAGCAAGGACTAAGTTGGGGTGGCTTAAACAACAGATATTTTTTCTTACAGTGCTGGATGCTAAAAATCCAAGATCGAAGCACCAGCAGTATTCTGTGAAGAACACATGAGTGGTTGCTAGGGATTCAATACAGGGGAGGGGACGGGTATGGTTATAAAGGGGTAACATGAGGGAGTCTTGTGCTGGTACAGTCTAGTATTTTGACCGTGGTGGTGGTTACACAAAGCTTACACATGTGATAAAATTGCGTAGAACTACACACACACACACACACACACACACACACACACACAACTGCGTGAATAACTGGTGAAGTCTGAATTAATTCTATGGACTGTATCAAAGTCAACTTCTTGTTTTTGATATTATACTCTAGTTGTGTAAGGAGTTAGCATTGAGGGAGGATGAAGGAAGGATGCACAGGACTTCTCTCTGTACATTTCTCTATAAGCGCCTATGAATCTATAATCACTTCAAAATAAAAAGTTGAAAAAAAAAGATGTTTGGCTTTTATGGGAAAATTGGAACAAAAAAGGCAAGAACAAGTAGAGGAAGACCTGTAGCAGGTTGTTAAGGAAAGATGATGTGTGATGGCAGTAGAGAAGGAAGTAAGTGAATTGATAAAATATTTAAGAAGTGTCTGTATAATATCAATAAGGCATAATAATGATTTAGGTATGAAGGTGATGGAGAAGGAAACACTGAGGTTTCTGACCTGTAAAGCTTGTAGAATTTGCTACCACTCGCTGAGACAAGAAATAATGAATGAAAACCCACTTAGAGTAGGTGAATATAACGAATACTATTTGAGACATGTTCATTTTGAAATACCTAGAAAGTATAGTAATGTAAATGTTATTGGTTGAATGTATGGGCCAGTGCTCGGAAGTCAGGGTTAAAATACATAAGCTTGAGTTGTCAGTGGAGAGATGACTAAGGGTGTGGCTATCCCAGATTGCCCAAGAAAAAGTGTGGAGTGACAAGTGAAGAAGACCTAGGATAGAACTTTAGGAAACTACATTGTTTTGAGTTCAAAAAGTAAAGAAAAGAAGGATGAAATTACAAAAGAAATGAGGAAAAGAGATGTCAGTAGGATAAGATATCAGAATACATGAATTTAAGTCAGATTGAACTCAGCAAATATAAGGTCTTAGGATGGTTGCATTACTCTTCAAATCAGGTAGAATTTGAGGAGGATTAAGGAGAAGGTGGGAAATATATCCTCAGTTGGAAAGGGATTGCCCATTCTCTTCTGTTTTACTATAAGGCAGTTAGAAAAGAGGCTCTTCGTCACTCAACGTGGTTGTCCTGCATTGTATTACACCCAGAAGAATGCTGCAACTAGACAGGGGAATGTCTGTGCTGCATCTCAAGGTTAGTTTGAACATTTTAAGTAGCACTGCACTGACTCTTTATTGTTTTCCAGGTCCTTCAATAGATTCCTACTTGACTTAAGAAAAACAAGAGAAAACAGGACCTTATTTGGCTGTAACTCTTTTTCTTTTCTGGAAGGTCCTAAGTATTCTTTGGACCTTATTCTATAAACAAGACACATATATAAAAACTCATATATAGAAATATGCTCATAATTATGTGCCAGTTCTGCAAAGAATTTAAAATATACCAGGCCATACCTAATAGAAATATATTAATCAGTCTTCTCATTAGATTCTGTTATACAGAATTTTGATATTTATTTGATATTTATTGCAATAACATCTTTGAAATTTTTAAAAAATTACTATAAATGAAATCTCATTTTCCCTTATTACACATGATTGCAGCATATCATATTTCAAACTAAACAATCAATAACTAACTTTTTATGTCAGATTGCAAACAGAGAAACAGAAGCTGACTTTACTCATAACCAAGGGTATTTAATGCAGGAGATTGGTTACACAGGTAATGGAAGTCCAAAGCCACCAAAGATTCCTAGGCTGGAGGTTCAACTCGAGAAGATAATGTTATTTGAATCCTAGAGCCAGAGTCACTCCATGGAATCTGGAACCCAGTGACCTTGATCAAAAGATGCTGGAGTCACAGAGCTATATAGCAAAATACTGCACAGGCAAAATAGGAGGAAAGGAACATCTGGCTTTTTCATTTGTTCACCCTCAAATATCTGTGGGTGCCTCCTCTTGGCCAATCCCAGTGAGAAACTAGCTGTTATGGGAGCCAGTGAATTGCAGCCTATAGGGGTCAGCTTTCCTGTGATACAGAAATCCAAAGAAGGAAGCAGCTGAAGGCCAAGGATAGGCAAAAGTCATGGGAGCAAGCGCTACATTCAACCAACCATATTGTTCCACGTCATGGTATATGTGATCAAAAATTAAGTCATAGAATTCAGAAGTACATGCTTGAGAAGATTTTGGCAAGTATAAAGCAAGAGATATAAGCTTTAGAAAAAGTCAGATCAGTACTTCATCCAACAACTGTTTTGAGTAACTTTAGTGATTCTAATTTTAGAACCTGTAAATACAACAAATAAGAATAAATAGTAAACAGTAAACAATAAAGAGGAAACAAGACAGAGAATTTTGCTGTTTTGCAAATAGTAAAGCCTTTATGGGTATTTATTTTGATATACTCTGATTTAAATCATACATTACCCTGGAGCTGATTTCAGCTTCAACATTCAATTTATTGATCGTTAGGCTCATGTTCACAGATGCATTCCAACCAAATTACATCCGTGGCTTGCATTTACAAAGGCAGTGAGTAGGAGAGGAAGAGAGAGCATTGACAGCTAACATCATGGTCCTTCTGTGCCTTCTCTACGTTATTCAAAAGGTAAAGCTGTTAGCACAGCATTTCTCTTATTCTACTCTCGCCTGTAAGCCTTCTCCTCACAATTTTATGACTTCTCGTTTTGGTCTGTCTTCAATGTTTATTATAATGATTCTACTCCTATAAATATTTTTTGGTACTCAGTGTATATTCTTTTGATGAATATATCATTTTGCTAAAATAGAGTCATTCGTACTGTACCACTTTTTACTTACCAATATATTTTGGATATCCTTGCATGATACTTTTAAACAGATAAAGATATAGATATGTATATATAATTATATAAAAGCATATATATGTAAATATATACCATAACAATCTTGATGACTGCATAGTTTTCCATTGTATAGATGTGTTGTCATTTAATGAAATCACTGTTAAGTTTTGGTTCTAATTTTCCGAAATTTTTGGAACAATGTGATGAGTGTCTCTAATCCTGTATGTTTTCTCACTTGTTAAGTTATTGCTGAGAATAAATTCCCAGAGTTGTAACTGTTAAGTCAACAGTTTTTATTAGTCAATTTAGTCTACATTTTTCCATAATAACAAACAACCTGAAAGATGTCAGTGACTTACAACATTTTTCTCTCTTGTTTTCGCAGACTGAGGGTAGCCTCTATCTGGGATTTGTAGGGAGAAAAGAGATTGATAACTACAAGCTGATTTGGAAAACTTCTGGTCAGAAATATCCCACATTATTACAACTCACAATTCACTATCCAGAGCCTGTGCCAGAATAAATTGAAAAGGACAGAAAAGCAAACTCCTCCTGCAGAAATGAGCTCTACAGTATAATCCCAGGGGAAGAGAAGCAAGAATTCTGAACAACAATATACCAGAGGTGCCTATAACAATACATACTGCTATGACTGCTACTATTATTGTAAAAAAAAAAGGGGGGGGAGAGCATGGATAAATAGAAAACAAAGATTCTGAAAGAGAAAGAATATCAAACGTCCCAATCAATTCCTAGCAGATAATTTAAAGCCACGTTATGGAGAAGTAATATGGATGAAAGACCCTGTAGATACAAATAACACAGGATAATCATGTCCATTTCCACTTGGCAAACAAACTCTCTCCAAAATATGACCACCACATATTTCCATCCCCACCATTGGATGACCGCAAGCCATAGTCACTGGCTTCTCATCCAAATTTGTTCAGAAGAGATTTGTGTGCAATAGAATTTAACCATGAAATGAGAGGCTTTGTATCAAATAAACCAAACTAACAACCTACTGATATGTTTGGATTTATAGCTTCAAGTTACGTTTTTACTCTTGAAAAGATATGGCAGTAACGTCAGAGTAAACTAGGTAAGATTGTTAAAATAACTGACAATTGACAGCCACACCTAAATGTAGGTAGAGACATCTGATCAGTAGAGGATAATTAAATTGGCTACGGTTTAACAAGCTAACCACTCTGGAGAAAGAAATTTTCCTATTGACATTTCAAAGGCTAACACAGAGATGCACAGAGAAAGAAATAGTGAAAAAGAGAGATGCGGGAGTTTTAGACTTATGTTAACAACTTGGCTGTTAATCCAGTATGGACACAGTTGTCGCTGTAATAGAAGGCAGCATAAATTTTGATTAATAGGAGACGACGTATTTTCACATTAAAGTAACCAACAGGAAAGCTCTCTTCAAGTCTGTGAAGCGTTATGTTGAGAAAGAGGTGCTTAACCAAGAACAGGTGTGTGGATGACATACTCAAGGACATCCTTTTGATTGACTGATTGGTTTTTGCTTATAAACCATATCTAAACCCTCTGAGAGCAGATTAATACACAGCTCCCAAATCATTCTCTAGGCAGCCACTTCCAAGTATATTGCTTCCTACAGGTCAGAGGTTAGAGAAGCCTAATTTTTCACTCCTTATCCCCTTTGAGTTCCAACTACTAAAGGACACATGCAAGGGTCTAAGTGAGGATTGTCTAGGTATCAACTGTCTAAAGCTGTAGCAGAAACCATGTTTTCTTGTATTGCTAGAGTGGAAAATACAGTAGGAGTTCTATTTCCCCCCCTAAATACAACTAACTCCCCAGTTGCAGTCATAGACGCCTGAGGCAGCCATAGATCTTCCAAACAGAAGGATTTAGATGGGTCAGACATCTAAATATACCACTGTAGTTTTGTATTTGATAATTGGAAATAGAGAAAAACAGTTGATTCTGCTTGAGAGCAAGCTGGTATGTGTGTGTGTGTGAGAGAGAGAGAGAGAGACAGGAAAGGATAAGGAGAGGAAGACACAACAGTGAAGACAGAAAGGAAGCTGGAGATAATAACAAAGGGAGGAAAAGTTTTCTATTCCTGATTGAGTGATGAGGGTGAAGAGGAAGATAAGAATTTTACCCAGTACGGTTCTTCATGAGGTTGGAGAGGAAGTTTCCTTGTTAACATAGGGGAACAGGATTTTCCATAGTAGAAGTTTCAATATCCAGAATCACTTTATTCTTGAAAGAGGGAAGACGTTGTTCTAGAAAAATATTCAGTGAGAACTTAGTAGTGTCACTTGTGGAAGAGTCACTTGTATCACAGTAATATATACTAATGGCACCAGATCACAATTTCATTTCCATATCTAGGTCCAAAGAGAGCTGTTTCCACAAATGTAGGAAATTAGTATTCCAGCCAGCCCTCTCTTTCAGACCACATTCAACAGCATGTTGAAAGCTCTTTGGGAGAAGCAGAGACTGAAAATCTGACAACATAATTTGAATAAGGGAATAGTAACTGAATTATTTACTTCTTCCAATTACAATTAAAGTTTGTGAAGTAAAAGTGACACTCCATGTTCCTTGATGATTAACCACCTTGCACACCTGTTAGTTCTTTGACATCTTTATTAGGAGATCCACAAACTATTGTTACCCTGAACATAACAACACTGGGCAGAACCAGCTGAGATATCAAAAAGTCACCACCACAGCATCATTCAGGTTGATGCTTCCAATGTGCAAGCTGTCACTAGAGGCCGGAATGAGTTAGGAATGGGGGGCCACCACTAATCGTGTCCCTCCTAAAATGCATACTTTGCCCAGGCTTGAGAAAAACCACAGTGACAGTTAAAAGTTGCTGCTAACGCTATTGAACCATTTTTTTGGTTACTTACAATGTACCCCTTAGCGACATTATAGGTCCATTTGGAGCTATATTGGGAAATTTATTTGTACCATATCCACCATCTTTTCTTTCATCATCTGATACTTGCTAAAACTACTAGATAAAGAATCGATACAATTTGACATGACTTTATTGAATGTTACTGAATACCTATTACTGTGTCAGGTTTTTTGGTGATTAGAAAGCGATATAAGGATTATTCCTGCAGAAGAAAAGACCTCTCATGGTATCAGTTATTTAAAGAAAATTTAGCTATTATTTAGGCAGATGGATCAAGACTGTAAAAATGAGAATTGATTAGTCAGCTCCTTAGATGCCAAATAAGACCACTCTTATATGTTCTCACAAAAGCTGCAGAACAAGCTATATGGAAATCCATTACCAAATGTGCAGGAGTTTCCCTATCATTGGTGAATCTGTAAGCTACTTTACAAAAGAACAATTTCTCACCATCTCTAATCATCAATTTTCACATCTAAGTTAAAGGGAGATGCAGAGAGGTGTTTCTAATAGGATGTCATGCCTCCAAACTCTTGTTTGTCTTAGTTCCTAGAGGAGGACGAACCCATATAACTCAAGTCACAAGAGAACTTTCACAAACCCTAACACCCAAGAGGCAAGCATCAGAAGAGACAAAGCCACAAAGAAAAGTTTGAGTATACCTAGAAGAAAATAATTGAACCGCAGTTAGAAAAGGAGTATACTCATTCTTAGAAACTCCATTATAGAATGTTCTATCAAATAATCAATGTAGTATATGCAGTGCTTGATAGTTGAGCTCTGGAATCAGACTGCAATAGTTTAAATCTAAGCTTTATCTCCTACCATGTGTATAGTCTTAAACTAAGATTTTCTTTTGGTTCTCTTCTCTCTAAAATCAGAATAAACAATATCAAACTAGAAGATTGGCGGATTAAAAGAGTGAATCCATAGCCTGGCTATAGGAGTATAATAGCACTTAGAAATTGAATGAAATGCTGATACAAATATCTTCTTGTCTAGATTACGAGCTGCTTAATTGAAGAAACTATACCTTTTTAAATTTTTGCATTCCAGGGCCAAGCATCACATCTATAGAGCACAGCTGGTGCTCTATAGATGTTTTTTTAAATGAATGAATGATGTATTTATACAATTATATGCAATATAGGTGACAAAATACAGTGAATTCAGTGAAAATGTAAAGAAACCCAACTTACTTTATTTTTTCCATTATTAATTAACGTCCTAGGACCAATCCAGGTTTTTACTTTTTATGAAGTATGGTTAATTTGACATACACAGAAATTTGAAGAGAAATATAGTCAGTCAAACTCTCTGGGTAGGACACCTGATCATAAGAGTGACTGTGGTAGGATGAAAAAAAAAATGGCTTCTTAAAGATATATCCACTTCCTGATCCCTGAAACCTATGAATAGTATGTGACAAGAGAGTGAATATTACCTTATATGGTAGACAATGTGATTAAATTAAAGATCTTGAGATAAGGAACTTATCCTGGATTACCCAGGTGGGTTCTAAATGCCAGCGCAATTATCCTTATAAGAGAGGCACAGAGTAAAGTTAAATACAAACAAAGGAGAGGCAACATGAGATGAAGGAGGGGTTGGAGTGATACAACCACAAACCAGGAAATGCTGAGCATCTACTAGAAGCTAGAAGAAGCAGGACTGGGTTCTTTCCCAGAGACTCTGTAGAGGGTACAGCTTTGATAACACCCTGATTTCAGACTTCTGGCTTCCAGAACTAAGAGAGAATACCCCAGCCCTAGTAAACACACACACACACACATGCACACACACACACACACGCACACATGCACACACAAAGTCCGGGGGCTCATGTCTGAAAATACTTCCTTTATATCTGATATAGGGATAAAGAGGGATTCTCTAGGACTCATGTGTTCCTGAAATGCTGCTAAGAGCTGAGAAATTCTGGATATAAAGACTGTCTATAATTTATCTCCATCCTGTTCAACCCTGGGAAGGCAGTATGGAGACTCGTCCATGGTGAACACACAGGGTTTGAGAATAATGGGAAGAAAAAAACACAAACTTACATGGAATTTTTAAAATGTACTTAGGATTTTACAGAGGCATGTATAAAAAATCTGGAACTGATTTTCTTAGACAGTGGTTCTTGACACTTAACCAAGTCACGAGTAGAGATTTTCTAAATTACACACTTAATGAATTAGAATCTCTGGGAAATGGGGCCTAGTCCTTTGTGTTTCCAGAGGTAGGAGTTGGGTAAAAGAACAGTAGCTATTCCTTTGATTGTTGGAAATAATTATCTTTATATATCCTTAGCTATAGAAAGTCAACTCTAAAAGTGGGTGCCCTAGAGAAATAGGATGGAAAAGAACAAATTGTATCATGAAATTTCAGTGCCATGCCATCTACCTTTACTTGGAAACCAAGTACAGGTTCAAGTACAGAATATTCCATTAGTCATCTCAAACAAAGCTGTGAGTCTCATTAACTTCCCATTTTAGTCCTTCAAAATATAGTATAACTTTCTTTCTAACCAGAGAATATGAGAAGTTACAGTTAATTGAGAAAAGAAAAATAGAAGTACTCTTAACTCATAACAAGAGCCTCTTATCTTTGACCAGCCTGGATAAAAACTTCACGTTCCTTTTATTCATGATTACAAATGTAGGGGAAAAATTCTTTTGTTCATCTGCCATGTTCTATTTCAAATCAACAGATACACCATTGAGACACTTTTTGTTTTTGCTGGTATTAAACAAACTGACAAAATGTATCTTCACTGTTCAGCTCTAACAATGAATTGAACAATTTAATCAGTATCTTGAGAAAATTTTCATTTACTAAGCATCTGCCTTGTACACAATCTTGTATCAAAGCTTGGGCTTTGAAATCAAACAGAACTGGGTTCAAATCCTGGCCCATCCATTTGATAGATTTGTGACTTTGAGCAAGTTGCTAAGATATCTAAACTTTTATTTCTTTTCCATAAAGTGAGATTATTAAATCTCCTTTATTAAAGAAATTATGGGTATAAAGCACCTAGTGCATAATAAGCACTGAGTCAGTCTAAGCTCTTGTTCTTGTTATGAGCTCAATGAACAGAAATCTAGTCACTCTCCCAAGATGATAGTGGTGAAAACTGACAGTCACTGGAAGATAATTAGATAAGCTCAGAGAGAACCTATTCAGGCTAAGGATATTATTATTCTTAGTGTCCATTGCCAGCCTGTTGGAAGAACTGAAGTCATAAAAGTACTTAGAATGCAAGTTAAATTAAGAATCAGACTCCATAGGACACAGAATTAATATTCAGTTCTGTTGTCTTCTTGGACACCCAACAAGACTGTCACAAAATGAGACAGTGGTTTTTGACCCTAGCTGGCTACTTGAGACATATAAACCAATTTTGTTTATAGAATGAATCACCCTCTGGAACTAGTTGATCTTTTAATCTGTAAGCATGAATCATAAAGTCATCTGTAACAACAGTGAAATCAAGACAAAATTAAAACTCAAGAAGTTCTCTCATACATATATACAAGTCTTCTCTCTAAATAATAGCAAACCTGAAAACCACCATTCCTAACTTGAAAATATCCATTTCCTTACTGGAGAGAAAAATATCGTTATCCATCAGGTAGTAACATGAATATATCTTTCCCTTTCCCTGTAAATCTTTCCCTGTGACTTCCTGTTCCCTGTAACTTCCCTTTCCCTGTAAATGTTTTCTCAGCATGATCTCCCCTTTAACCAAAAACTAAAACTGTGTTAGCTAATGCAATGAAGTTAGAAAGTACACAGTTCAAACCCCAGATGCATGCTCTTCTCCAAACTATAAAAAGAAGGAAATATGTTGGTGCTGAATTATGTACTATCTGTGCCATGAAGAATTTAGTTCTATGGGTAGATGTCCATTCTTTTATAATTTGTTGGAAATCGCAAAGATCAATGAAGAAGGCCAAGAAGGAAAGTGAACACGGATGTAGGATTTTGAGAAAGAGCCCAATGATTTAGAGACAAACAAAACTCATAACAAGAGAAGGCATTTTATAACATGAAATAGGAAATATTATACTTATATCTTTTTATTAATATAGGTAACATAGTAAGGATTGTTTGACAAAACTAGCTGGTAGGTTTGGCATTAATTTTATATCTCTACATCTTTAGACTTTAAAAAACACAATTTGCTGTATATACATAGAAGTTAAGAAATCACAGCATCTCCTAGATTTTTATCATAAGATCAGTAATTCGTCTGTGGATACGTCTCCAATAAAAGCTAAGCTATGTTATTCCATTACCCTCGCCAGAGACAAATAAATCTGTCATGATTAAGCATGAGAACTTTTCATAATAAGCAAGCAGACAAAAGTCAAAGTCTTTACAAATTGGGATCTGACACCATGGCTCCCACCCTTACCTCCTCACCTCTCTGCCATCATCTCCTACTGTCCTCCTCACTCACTCTGCTCACTTTACTCCATGCACACTGGTTTCTTGGTTGCTGCTCAGACATTTGGAACACTCTACTACTTCCCAGTGCTACCGCACTTGCCGTTGTTTTCCCCTGGGCCACTTTCCTCCCAAATATCTGTATGCCTTGCTTCCTTACCTCCCTGAGGTCCTGACCCAAACATTGTATTCTTGATGTCCTGATCACCCTACGTAAAACAGCAATGCACCTTCCCAATAGTTCCCGTTCCTTCTTCTCGGCTCAATTTATCCCTCTGATCCTTATTGTCTGTAAGTTCCATGACATCAGGGATTTTAATCTGTTTTGCTTACTAGTGTATCCTCAGTGTTCAAAAAGATTCTGGCACATGGAAGTCATCAAAAATATCTGTTAGGGCTTCCCTGGTGGCACAGCGGTTGAGAGTCCGCCTGACGATGCAGGGGACACGGGTTCGTGCCCGGGTCTGGGAAGATCCCACATGTCGCGGAGCGGCTGGGCCCGTGAGCCATGGCCGCTGAGCCTGCGCGTCCGGAGCCTGTGCTCCGCAACGGGAGAGGCCACAACAGTGAGAGGCCCGCATACCGCCAAAAAAAAAAAAAAAAAAAAAATTTGTTGAATGAAACAGGTTGCCTAGTTGTGCTTCCAAGTTCAATTGTCTGCATAAAATATTTGAGCTACTCTTACCCTAAACAACATGTGGATACAGTGCTGAAACTCGAGGAGGCCTTCAAAGAATGCAGGACAGAGCATGTGTCAGGTACTTGCAAGCAGAGGCTGGGACTAAGAACAAATTCCATGAGCCTCTGCTGTTGCAGTAAAGATGGGCGTTAGGAGCATCCGCAGCAAGCCCAGAATGGCCTGCAGAGTGTCAGCCCAGGCTCTGAAGAGCCAAATATAACACATTTGCACTGGGTTTCTGTAGGGCAGCAATTATGGGGTGGCGGAGAGCAGGGTGGACTGGGAGTTTGGAGACCTGGGCTTTTTCTCTGATAAGATGTGAGATTAAGGGCCAATTTCTTAAACTCCCCAGGCCTCAGTTTCCTCTGTTAAACACAGAAGTCAACCAGATGAGTGATTTTAAAACTTTTTTTAAAAGATAGGTAACCAACCGGTACTCCTCTTCCCTGCGCCCCCCCAATGAAATATACAGAAGACTGAAAGCAAAGAGAAATGAAGCTGTCTAAGGGGATTGTGGGGAGCAGTGAACTGATGAGCTGACTTTCCCCCCTCACCTCCCTTTATCACCACAACACTGAGCCACTTCCATGCAACCCCTGGAGAACACGGGAATGGAGTCTGGAAACCCTGGTTTGGAAGTCACCTCAGACCACATCATTTCAATTGTCTTCTTCTAAAGTAAAGATAGTATTAGCTGGATGGGAAAAGAAGACAAAGAATTTATTACAAAAGCAGGCTTAGGCAAAGGTCAGAAATGTCCTTTTTAAGCTGCATTACCTCCTACAAGGTATAGCTAGTAAGTTACTGCATCAGTACATTTTCTCATGACCTAGAAGTCGAATGAGCTAGGGTTGGTAAAAGATGGCATGATGAACTTGAATATCAAAACTCTCTTTTAGGGTGCTACCGCTTACTATGTGTCATGCAAGTTTCTTAATATTCTTCATTTGCACAGCCAGACAATGTCTACCTTATACAGTTGTTTTGAAAATCCAATGAGATGATTTAAGAGAGTTTAGAATAGGACCTGACACACAGTCAGTGCTCAATAAATTGTTCTTATTGGTGTTATTCCTTCTAAAAATATGCTGTGCTATTGTTGGAAATACCACAATAGCCATTACTCCAACACGGCATTGAAGAGGATAGAAAAAGTTACTTACTGAACTAAAAGTTTGGTTAAATTGTGGCTCCAAAATAAGGTAAAACTTTTACTAAGATAGCAAAGAAGACCAAGAGTTAAACAAGGATTTCCACTATCAATATGTAATTCTGCTAATGTCCCTTCCTAAAATATATTTTTATTAATATACTACAGATAGACAGTTGGTTATTTTCAGATTTATTAATATATATTAGATACTTTTGAAATACAGAGCCATATGTTTTCATATGGCAGCTCACAAAATCCTCCCATATTTGCTCTCTAGGTAACACACACCATAAAGCTAAGAATGTCATACAGAGAAATTTTTGACTTGTTTATCTAAATCCGAAGCTTTGAAATCAAGTTATACGAAATCATTCTGCATACCTAATGCTACTTCAATTCTCTCAAGTTATTTTAATAAATAAACCTATAAGCATTTATTGCATCACTTTAGATCACTTCTGAGTATTAAAACACAGAATAAATTTGTCAGGTATACAACCTAAAAAACTACTTGAAGGTGAACGCCTATAGGGTAGATTCTCTATCACATTCACCGTTGTAATCCCTCAAGATCCAGTTTTCCAACTGACTTGAAATTTGAAGAGACTCCGAAGGGAGACTGGTGGTTTCCAGGAAGGGCCTCTAAGTAGCCTCGTAATGTGGTATTTGTTCTGTCATTTCCCATATGCTAAGTCCTTGGCTTCATGGTTCAGAACTCTGACTTTGTCAGTATAATGGGAGAGGTTCATTGCTTAAACACTGTCTTAGATGAACTAGGCTCACAAGAGATGAATGAACAAAATTAGGTTACTTAAGTATTAATCCACAGTAAGTACTATAGCAATCATGGATCCAGACAACCAGGTTAGCAGGACCAGTATATTCTTTCCTTCCAGGCAAACTGGAATATTAGATAGAAAGTTAAATTCTAATCAAAGGGTTGCTTTGAATGCATGGAAATCAGTTGTACATTTCAAACACACAGCATGTAGAGGTTACTCTGCATGCAGACATTGAGTAGTTGTGTAAGTTTACCCAGCCTTTGGGTGATAGAACCTTAAGTAGAGTCCACATCTGTTTAACTCCAAAGACTATGCTCTTTTTTAATGAATGTGACACTATATTTGATGTCATGAGAGATAAAAGAGAAGTATGTTGCCTGCAGAGAGCTTGTAATCTCACTGGGTAGCCAACACTAATATTCTTGTACTATCAGAAAATAATATAAGGCAATATGTAATTGATGCCCAAGGTTTAGATGATAATGATGGTAAGAGAAAGTACAATGAAATCCAGAAGAGTCAAGCAAATGCTTCAAAAAGAAGGCAGAACATATTTTGATGAGAACACTAAAGGTATTAAAAATTCTGGCTAGAGATCTGACTATCAAAACCCTTTACTTTTGCTCATGTTTGAGTTCACGACCACTCACGTGAAGTCAGAGCAGGAATCAGTTTGGGAATGAGAATTCTTAAACTGTAGGTTTGTTTTTACAAAGGCTCATCTGTATACAGTAAACATTAGTAAAAATGCTATATTGGGATACTGTGGTCTTCCCCAAAATGCATGGCATCTATTATCTTTAATGATTAATGAGCAGCAATCAACTTTAGTTGTCTGTATTCTGTTTTTCAATCACAAACCCAGCTGGAAAGCAAAAGGTATGTGTAGTTTTCATTGCAGCAAAGTTATCCTAAAGTAAGAGGTTCTCAGTCTGGGAGATTTTGCCCTTCAGGAGCCCTTTGGCATTATATCTGAAGATATTTTTGTTAGTCTCTACTGGGGTGGCAGAAGATGCCACTGGAAAATAGTAGGTCCTGACACCAGGTGAATGATTTTAATTACAAGTCAGGGGGTTCGAGTCCCAGCTCATGGGCTCAAGTCCTAATCTGAGTTTTGGCTGGGTTCAAATCCCATCTGAGGTGCCAATCCGAGACCAGGTGTGCAGTTTCAATTATATTTAAAATTCACATTAAAAGAAAATGTTACCTACATTTTACAGATTTTTTAAAAATAAGGCTCAAAAAAGACATGCAGTCTGTTCAAAGTCATGAAATTAGTAACAGGCAGAGTTAGGGTTTGAACTTAGGTCTGTCTGAACCAATAATGTACAGCCTCTCCAAAGGATAATTTAGAGGGTGATGGGGGTACAGATGGCAGAGGAGATGACCACAGAGACATCATAATTGAAATGTGATCTGATAGAGGCCTTGAGGAAAGTGTCAAGAGGTCATGAAAAAGGATAACTGCAAGAGTACCATCAGCAAGGCAAGTTCTGAATCACTCTTATCTCAAACCATGATTAAAATCTTGATTTTAATGGGAAAAGCCATGAGTTCATTTCACTTGTTGAGTAGCTCAATAGTAAGAGAAGAGATCAGAAAATTAAGCTCTGGCTAAACTGTACTTTATCAGCCTAAGAAGTTGTTACTATTGTTTTTAATGCAAGGCATATAATGGGGTGACAGGGTTAGAAATGATCTGTCAGGTTTTGTAATATCATCCTGTTACTGAAACAACACTAGGCTGGTATAGACGTAAGTATTTTATTAGGATCAACAGAATAATCTCAGGTAGCTAAAATAACTTAGGCCTCTTTTTTTTAATTAATTAATTAATTTATTTTTGGCTGTGTTGGGTCTTCTTATTGCTGGTGCGCAGGCTTTCTCTAGTTGTGGTAAATGGGAGCTACTCTTTGTTGCAGTGGGCGGGCTTCTCACTGTGGTGGCTTCTCTTGTTGTGGAGCACGGGCTCTAGGTGCACGGGCTTCAGTAGTTGTGGCAGGTGGGCTCAGTAGTTGTGGCATGTGGGCTCACTAGTTGTGGCTCATGGGCTCTAGAGCACACGCTCAGCAGTTGTGGTGCACAGGCCTAGTTGCTCTGCAGCATGTGGGATCTTCCTGGACCAGGGCTGGAACCTGTGTCCCCTGCATTGGCAGGCGGATTCTTAATTACTGCGCCAGGGAAATCTCTAGGCCTCTTAAAAGCTGAAATTATTTTATAGTCAAAAATACCTACAGAGACATATACTGCAAGTACTTAAGTAATTTATGAGCAAGTCGTTTTATTCAGGTTAAAAAAAAACAGAACCAGAAGATCACTGGGAAATTGCCATCAGCCTTTCTGGTTCCACTGATGTTGGAGATTGTAATTAGGTATTTCTCCTGAAGAAATTGTCTTGATAAGTAGATACCTCTCAGAGATAATGTCCACGAATTTAACTTTTGAAGATGGAAAAAGAGTAAGGAAGGAAACGGCTAAGACACCTAAATATCAACAGAAGGAGAACTAAATTTACCTAAATTGTTATTTGGGAAACAAGGGCACAATCAGTGTGGACAGTGAGGAAAACCAACAGTGGGATATCACCGAAATGTCCAAAGAAAATTTCTCCCAATAAACCCGTGACTCAGCTATTCCTTAAGCCTGTTGCCAGCACTATAAATAGTTTTTTTTTTTTTAAATGGAGATGCTTAGTTGTAATTATTTCTGTTTCTGGAAATAAGGGAATACTGTTGGCAATGAAATTCCATGATAATGGACAACGGCAGGTGAGGAGAGACTAAAGAGAAGAAAAGACCCATCAGATCATGCCTGGGGGAAGGAATTAAAATGACATGTTCATGTCATTATCTGCACTGTATATGGAAAAGAAAGGAAAGCTTATTTGAGAGCTGAGATGCATTTTAAACTATTTTTATGTTGTTTGGAGGATATAAGTTTGAAGTCCATGTAGTAAAAAAAAAATCACTCAAGAGGTTAAACACTAAATTAAAATTTACAAATGGAAAAAAGTGAATTTTCAGTTGGATTTTGGGGTTTTTTCTTTCTTTTCATTAAATAGAAATTAACTGGAGCATATACTAATGTCTATAAGTCCAAATCAAGGCCAGCCTTAGAAATATGTGGTACAAATTAAGGAGCTTTGTAAAAATCGTCCTCAAAAGAAAATCCTCTATCTGCTTGCCACTGATACAGGAATTCTGTAATTACAGATGTCATCATTTATCTTCACAGAATCTCTAAAAGATTTCTTTTTGAAATGGGAATTTTCCTGAAAGTGACTCACATTATTACCTTTTTATCAGTCATTCACGTTACAGAGAGAAAAAGATCCTAAGGAACAGCTACACGAAGGGAATGAAGCTTAGCAAAGGGACAGTATACTGCTTGGGGACAGTATAAATGGAAAAGGGGAAGAGTTGTGGGTTCAACAAGACGAGGAAAATCCTGCAGACTCTGATCAGAACACATGATTTCGTGATCATTTCTTTAAAGTTAATCCTCACTTTTTTTTGTTTGTTTTGTTTTGTTTTTTCTGGAGTCTTCTGGGATTTGTTTGCCTATTCTTCTTCTTTTCCACAAAACTTTCTTCCCCGGGATTCCATGTACTTGAGAAATGAGGTTCCAAAGCATAAATTTTCCCTAGATTCTCACGTCCTACAATGAACCTGTAAATCCTGTCTGTGTTTGCTAGGGTTTTTTTACCTCAAATACCTACTGGGGAAAAGACAGGTTCAGACAATATACCGTGAGGAAGTTACAGAACATAAGAGCTCTATTATTTAATCAGGAGCCTTATCTTCACTGGAATATGACGGGCTGAGCCACAGAGTATTTTAAGATTGAGACTCAGTCCTGCCCAGACCTTCAACTAATCTAGATAAACCACAAGCAACTATTTCTCAACTTCGTACCAGTAACCCACCACCTTCAATACTTTCCAAAAAGATAACTCATTGTCAACTGTAGAATCAAGGGGAAATTCCAGACCAGTACCAGGCCTCTGCTTTTCCAAACAGAATTTCACATTTAGCCACTTCCTGCCACCTTCTACTTTGTATAAAATAAATGAGAAACAGAATCTACATTCTTAGAATTAAAATGATTGCAAACTTTCTACACAGAATTGTTCTCATTCTTTTTTCTACCTTATAAACTGCATGTTAGAATAATGTAAGTTTTTTTGGTCTGTTTTTCAAGTAAAAATTAGCACACCTTGACTAGTACTGGGGACCTGGAATTTTGGAGTGGGATATGATTCCCGTGCTCTTTGGGCTTAGTTCACGATGATCTTATAAAACAATTAAAAAGCACCCCTGCTGTTTCAAGCAAGCAGGTCTGAAGGATTTATCAAGCATTTAACAAGCCCCCCATCATTCGGCATAGGCCGGCTTTCTACTCCCTAATCAGCTCCTCTGCAGAGACCAGCCTGAACCGTGGACACATAGTAGAGAAAGAGAATGGTCACCACTGTCAATCCTCAATGTCTGTAGCTTTCCTTATTTCCCTGTTTCTTGGAGACTTGAGGAGAACTTTTAGGTGAAAAAAATACAAAAATACATCTGGAAAGTTTATAAATCAGAAGTTTTGGTAATGAGAGTGTCATTATCCATGTAATTTCTGGGCTTAGACAAAGGTGGGATTGAAATAGAAGGTCCTGGAACCTCCACAGTGTACTGGTGTCTGCCCCCCATCCCCATCTCCAGTCTTTTCAACCGAACCCTTCTATTTTGGACCCTAGATTGAGAAATTTTTATAAGTTATGGGCTATTAGCCTCCTCCAAGTGACGATCTATACATACATACATAATTTTTGGCATTGAACGGAAAGTCCTCTTAGGGGTTTCCAGAACAAAGATCAATGGAGGGAGGAGGAGAAAAAAGATAGACAATAGATAAAGAAGGGAAATTTCACAGGCGAAGTGAGACTAGCTGAGTTTCACCTCTGTCCGTCATAGTTTCTCTGTCAATAGAAGATGTCTACATTTACATGTAGTGGTATGCTGGATCAGTGGTATGCAGGATCTGGCTCAAACCCGCTTCCAAGAGACATGAAAGTGTGCACCTATTCCCAGTTTCCAGTTCTCTAATGTCACATTTGCAGTTTGAAATAAGGCATGGTGGGAGTATTCATACCATGGAAATCGGCAAATGTTTCAAATCAGGCTGTTTTACTTTTGGACAGCCAAATTACCAGCACACTGCAAAGTGTAATTCATTATAGAGAAAAGGAAATGCAAAAGAATTCCTATCCAATACACATACAGAGCTCTTCCTGAAAGGAAGTCTGATGAGTATTATTTTTCTGATTTCCAGCAATGTCTACGTGTGCCTTATTTCCTGGTGAATCCTTGATTAGAAGGATTAACATCACCTACAAATTCATGAATCAGAAACTCTGGATTGGAAAGCAACAGCAAAACCCTCCAGGGGATTCTGAAGCTTGCTAAAGTTTGAGAACCTCAACCTTGTACATTGCATCTGGAGAATCCCTTTAATCTAGTGGTGTGTGTGTGTGTGTGTGTGTGTGTGTGTGTGTGTGTGTGTGTGTGTGTGTGTGTGTGTGTGTGCGCGCGCGCGCGCGCGCGCGTGGAGAGGGAACAGCACGTGTCAAGATGTATTATTGAAGGTTTGATTTTAAGGTAGAAAGGACATGAGCAGATATCAAGGCTTATTTGTGGTCTGTTTTTAAGACAGAAAAGATGCGAGCTAATGAGAAAGAAACAGTATTGCGGAAAATACAAAATATATAAGAAAGGACAAGAGTAATTCAACCAACTTCCTTGAAAGGCAGAAGATGGGACCTAAAATATAGATAATGAAATTAACCATGGACATAAAACAAGGGCACATTTTTCACCAAGACATTAAGTCTCATCCTTTAGAGACTTGCCCCACTCGCACCCCCTATCTTTTTAAGGGTAGGATGCCTACATCACCTAAAGAAAAATAGCTTTTTTTAAGCAGATACAAACCTATTCAGGTCTATGAACAACTTGTCTATTGAATGCTGAGATAACACAAAAAGTTAGTTGGATTCACCTGAAAGCTAGATGAAAGCTTCTTGTCATAGTCAATATTAAGCAAATTAATTTCATGAGTCATTTCTTTGATATTTGAAGTAGAACAAAATTTATAGAGGGCAAACATGAACCTTGTTTAAGAGCTGTCATTTAGTAAATACTTAGTAATTGTGAGCTAGGCATATTATGTGTATTATTTTGTTTCTTCATAATACTTGTACAAGTTGGGTGTTATTAGCTATATTTTCTGAATTAACTAAGTAAAGTTCAGAGATATCTAGGTTAATCAATTGCCCATGATTGTGTCATATACTCCTTAGTGTAATGGATGGCAAAGTTTGCCTACTCCACTTACTTATTTTTATTGATATTTTTGGCAGAATTGGCAATCTTAAGAAAGAAAGAAAAAAGTAGCAAGGGAAAAACAACAGATAATATACAAGGGAATCCCCATAAGGTTAACAGCTGATCTTTCAGCAGAAACTCTGCAAGGCAGAAGGGAGTGGCAGGATGTATTTAAAGTGATGAAAGAGAAAATCCTACAACCAAGATTACTCTACCCAGCAAGGATCTCATTCAGATTTGACAGAGAAATAAAAACCTTTATAAACAAGCAAGAGTTAAGAGAACTGAGCACCACCACACCAGCTTTACAACAAATGCAAAAGGAACTTCTCTAGGCAGGAAACACGAGAAAGAAAAGATGTACAATAACAAACCCAAAACAATTAAGAAAATGGTAATAGGAACATATATATCGATAATTACCTTAAATGTAAATGGATGAAATGCTCCCACCAAAAGACATAGACTGGCTGAATGGATACAAAAACAAGACCCATATATATGCTGTCTACAAGAGACACACATCATACACAGGGACACATACAGAATGAAAGTAAGGGGATGGAAAAAGATATTCCATGCAAATGGAAATCAAAAAAAAGCTGGAGTAGCAATTCTCATATCAGACAAAATAGACTGTAAAACAAAGACTATTACAGGAGATAAAGAAGGACACTACATAATGATCAAGGGAACAATACAAGAAGAAGATATAACAATTGTAAATATTTATGCACCCAACATAGGAGCACCTCAATACATAAGGCAAATACTAACAGCCATAAGAGAGGAAATTGACAGTAACACAATCACAGGAGGGGACTTTAACACCCCACTTTCACCAATGGACAGATCATCCAAAATGAAAATAAATAAGGAAACACAAGCTTTAAATGATACATTAAACAAGATGGATTTAATTGATATTTATAGGACATTCCATCCAAAAACAACAGATTACACTTTCTTCTCAAGTGCTCAGGGAACATTCTCCAGGATAGATTATATCTTGGGTCACAAAGCAAGCCTTGGTAAATTTAAGAAAATTGAACTCTTATCAAGTATCTTTTCCGACCACAACGTTATGAGACTAGATATCAATTACAGGAAAAAAACTGTAAAAAATACAAACACATGGAGGCTAAACAATACACTACTTAATAACCAAGAGATCACTGAAAAAATCAAAGAAGAAATCAAAAACTACCTAGAAAAAAATGACAATGAAAACACAATGACCCAAAACCTATGGGATGCAGCAAAGGCAGTTCTAAGAGGGAATTTTATAGCAATACAATACTACCTTATGAAACAAGAAACACCTCAAATAAACAAGTTAACCTTACACCTAAAGCAATTAGAGAAAGAAGAACAAACAAACCCCAAAGTTAGCAGAAGGATAGAAATCATAAAGTTCAGATCAGAAATAAATGAAAAAGAAATGAAGGAAACGATAGCAAAGATCAATAAAACTAAAAGCTGGTTCTTTGAGAAGATAAACAAAATTGATAAACCATTAGCCAGACTCATCAAGAAAAAAAGGGAGAATACGCAAATCAATAGAATTCGAAATGAAAAAGAAGTAACAACTGACACTGCAGAATTATAAAGGATCATGAGAGATTACTACAAGCAACTCTATGCCAATAAAATGGACAACCTGGAAGAAATGGACAAATTATTAGAAAAGCACAACCTTCCAACACTGAACCAGGAAGAAATAGAAAATATGAACAGACCAATCACAAGCACTGAAATTGAAACTGTGATGAAAAATCTTCCAACAAACAAAATCCCAGCACCAGACAGCTTCACAGGAGAATTCTATCAAACATTTAGAGAAAAGCTAACACCTATCCTTCTCAAACTCTTCAAAAATACAGCAGAGGGAGGAACACTCCCAAACTTATTCTACAAGGCCACCATCATTTGATACCAAAAACAGAGAGAGATGTGACAAAGAGAGAAAACTACAGGCCAATATCACTGATGAAGATAGATGCAAAAATCCTCAACAAAATACTACCAAGCAGAATCCAACAGCACATTAAAAGGATCATACACCATGATCAAGTGGAGTTTACCCCAGGAATGCAAGGATTCTTCAATATATGCAAATCAATCAATGTGATACACCATATTAACAAACTGAAGGAGAAAAACCATATGATCATCTCAATAGATGCAGAGAAAGCTTTCAACAAAATTCAACACCAATTTATGATAAAAGCCCTCCAGAAAGTAGGCATAGAGGGAACTTTCCTCAACATAATAAAGGCCATATGTAACAAACCCACAGCCAACATCGTCCTCAATGGTGAAAAACTGAAACCATTTCCACTAAGATCAGGAACAAGACAAGGTTGCCCACTCTCACCCTTATTACTCAAGATAGTTTTGGAAGTTTTAGCCACAGCAATCAGAGAAGAAAAAGAAATAAATGGACTAAATCAGAAAAGAAGAAGTAAAGCTGTCACTGTTTGCAGATGACATGATACTATACATAGAGAATCCTAAAGATGCAACCAGAAAACTATTAGAGCTGATCAATGAATTAGGTAAAGAGGCAGGATACAAAATTAATGCACAGAAATCTCTTGCATTCCTATACACTAATGATGAAAAATCTGTAGGTGAATTTAAGAAAACACTCCCATTTACCACTGCAACAAAAGGAATAAAATACCTAGGAATAAACCTACCTAAGGAGACAAAAGACCTGTATGCAGAAAATCATAAGACACTGATGAAAGAAATTAAAGATGATACAAATAGATGGAGAGATATACCATGTTCTTGGATTGGAAGAATCAACATTGTGAAAATGACTATATGACCCAAAGCAACCTACAGATTCAATGCAATCCCTATCAAACTACCACTGGCATTTTTCACAGAACTAGAACAAAAAATTTCACACTTTTTAATGGAAACACAAAAGACCCCGAATACTGAAAGCAATCTGGAGAAAGAAAAATAGAGCTGGAGGAATCAGGATCCTTGACTTCAGACTATACTACAAAGCTATAGTAATCAAGACAGTATGGTACTGGCACCAAAAGAGAAACACAAATCAATGGAACAGGATAGAAAGCCCAGAGATAAACCCACACACATATATGATCACCTTATCTTTGATAAAGGAGGCAAGAATATACAGTGGAGAAAAGACAGCCTCTTTAATAGTGGTGCTGGGAAAACTGGACAGATACATGTAAAAGAATGAAATTAGAACACTCCCTAACACCATACACAAAAATAAACTCAAAATGGATTAAAGACCTAAATGTAAGTCCAGACAGTATCAAACTCTTAGAGGAAAACATAAGTAGAACACTCTATGACATAAATTACAGGAAGATCCTTTTTGACCCACATCCTACACAAGTGGAAATAAAAACAAAAATAAACAAATGGGACCTAATGAAACTTAAAAGCTTTTGCAGAGCAAAGCAAACCATAAATAAGACAAAAAGACAACCCTCAGAATGGGAGATAATATTTGCAAATGAAGCAACTGACAAAGGATTAATCTCCAAAATTTACAAGCAGCTCATGCAGCTCAATATCAAAAAAACAAACAACCCAATCCAAAAATGGGCAGAAGACATAAATAGGTATTTCTCCGAAGAAGATATACAGATTACCAACAAACACATGAAAGAATACTCAATATCATTAATCGTTAGAGAAACGCAAATCAAGAGTACAATGAGATATCATCTCACACCGGTCAGAATGGCCATCATCAAAAAATCTACAAACAATAAATGCTGGAGAGGGTGTGGAGAAAAGGGAACACTCTTGAACTGTTGGTGGGAATGTAAATTGATACAGCCACTATGGAGAACAGTATGGAGCTTCCTTAAAAAACTGAAAATAGAACTACCATACAACACAGCAATCCCACCACTGGCCATATACTCTGAGAAAACCGTAATTCAAAAAGAGTCATGTACCACAATGTTCATTGCAGCTCTATTTACAATAGCCAGGACATGGAAGCAACCTAAGTGTCCATCAACACATGAATGGATAAAGAAAATGTGGCACATATATACAATGGAATATCACTTAGCCATGAAAAGAAATGAAACTGAGTTATTTGTAGTGAGGTGGATGGACTTAGAGTCTGTCATACAGAGTGAAGTAAGTCAGAAAGAGAAAAACAAATACCATACACTAACACATATATATGGAATCTAAAAAACAGAAAGGAAAATGGTCATGAAGAACCTAGGAGTAAGATGGGAATAAAGACACAGACCTACTAGAGAATGGACTTGAGGATATGGGGAGGAGGAAGGGTAAGCTGTGACAAAGTGAGAGAGTGGCATGGACATATATACACTACCAAATGTAAAATAGATAGCTAGTTGGAAGCAGCCACATAGCACAGGGAGATCAGCTTGGTGCTTTGTGATCACCTATAGGGGTGGGATAGGGTGGGTGGGAGGGAGGGAAACACAAGAGGGAAGAGATATGGGGATATATGTATAACTGATTCACTTTGTGATAAAGCAGAAATTAACACACCATTGTAAAGCAATTATACTCCAATGAAGATGTTAAAAAAAAAAGAACGAATCAGAACAGAAGAATACATAACAGAAATGAAAAATACACTACATGGAATCAACAGCAGATTGGAGGATGCATACCAGATTAGCAATCTGGAACACAGGGTAGTGGAAATCACCCAATCAGAGCAGCAAAAAGAAAGAAGAATTTAAAAGTTAAGAAAGTTTAAGGGACCTCTGTGACAACATCAATCATACCAGCATTCACATTACAGGGGTCCCAGAAGGAGAAGAGAGAAAGAAAGAGACAGAAAACCTATTTGAAGACATAATGGCTGAAAACTTCCCTAACCTGGGAAAGGAAACAGACAACAAGTCCAGGAAGCAGAGAGAGTCCAAAAAATATGAACCCAAAGAGGCCCACACCAAGATACATTATACTTAAAATGACAAAAGCTAAAGATAAGAAAGACTCATAAAGCAACAAGAGGACAACTAGTTATATACAAGGTAACCCCCATTAAGACTATAAGTGTATTCTACCAAACATAAAATAGATAGCTAGTGGGAAGCAGCTGAATTGCATGGGAAGATCAGCTCAGTGCTTTGTGACGACCTAGAGGGGTGGGATAGGGAGGGTGGGAGGGAGACACAAGAGGGAGGAGATATGGGGATATATGTGTATGTATAGCTGATTCACTTTGTTATACTGCAGAAACTAACACAACATTGTAAAGCAATTATACTCCAATAAAGATGGTAAAAATAAATAACTTATTTAATTAAAAAAAAAAAGACTATCAGTGTATTTTTTAGCAGAAACTTCACAGGCCAGAAGGGACTGGCACGATACATTCAAACTACTGAAAGGTAATAACTTACAACCAAGAACCTTACAATGGAAAGGTTAACATTCATAACTGAAGGAGAGATAGAGAGTTTTACAGACAAGCAAAAGCTAAAGGAGCTCATCACCACTAAACTCACCTTTCCAAAAATGTTAAAGGGAGTTGTTTAAAAGGAAAACAACAGGCCTAAACTAGAAACAAGAAAATTATAAATGAAAAAAAATCTCACTGCTGAAGGCAAACATATAGTAAAGGTAGTGGATCCACTAGATGATTTTACTAGTTTTGTCTTTATCCTTAATACTATCTTTATATCTAAAATAAGTAGTTGTGACACACAAAATAAAAAGATGTAAAATATGATGTCAAATCATAAAATGTGGTAGTGGTTGGGCAGTAAAAGTGCAGTATTTAGAATGTGCTTGAACTTAAGTGACCATCAATTTAAAATAGACTAGTATATAAATAGGTTGTTATATGAGAACCTCATGATAAACTACAAACCAAAAACCTAAAAAATATACAAAAAATAAAGAGAAAGTAAAACAAACATTACACTAAGAAAAAGGTCGTCAGATCACAGGGGAAGAGAACAAGAGAAGAAAGGAACAGAGAAGAACTAACCACACATAGAAAGAGGAAAGAATTAACAAAATGGCAGTAAGTACATCATTATCAATAATTACTTTAAATTTGAATGGACTAAATGTTCCAATCAAAAGACATTGAATGGATTAAAAAAAAAGATTCAAGTAATGCTGCATATAAGAGACTCACTTCAGATCTAAAGACACACAGAGACTGTGTGAAAAGATGAAAAAAGATATTCCATGCATTTGAAACAAAGAAAGAAAGCTGGGGTAGCAATAGTTATATAAGACAAAATAAACTTTAAAACAAAGAGTATAACAAGAAACAAAGAAGGGTCATTACATAATGATAAACAAATCAATTTAACAAGAGAATAAAACAAGCAGACATGGAATATTCTCCAGGAGGGATCACATGTTAGGGATAACAACATGGCTTAACATGTGATCAATAAATTTAAGAAGATTGAAATTGTATCAAGCATCTTTTCCAACCATAATGATATAAAACTAGAAATCAACTACAAGAAAAAAACCGAGAAGAATTTTTTAAAAAACTAAACTAAACATATGAAGGTGAAACAACATACTACTAAACAAACAAGGGTGAATGAAGAAATAAAGAAGAGAAAAAAATACCTTGAGAGAAATGAAAATGGAAACACAATGTTCCAAAATCTATGGGATGCAACAAAAGCAGTTCTAAGAAGGAAATTTGCAACATTCCATGCCTACCTCAGGAAACAAAAAATTCTTAAATAAACAATCTAACCTTATACCTAAAGGAACTAGAAAAAGAAGAGCAAACAAAGCTCAAAGTTAGTAGAAGGAGGGAAATGATAAAGAACAGAACAGAAAGAAATAAAACAGACTAAAAAAAATTTTTTTCATCAATGAAACTAAGAATTGGTTCTTTAAAAAGATAAACAAAATTGATATACCTTTAGCCAGACTCAGCAAGAAAAAAAGAAAAGGCTCACATAAATAAAATCATAAATGAAACAGCAGAAATTACAACGGACAGCACAGAAATAGAATCGTAAGAGATCACTACAAACAATTATACACCAAAAAATTGGACAACCTAGAAGAAACAGCTAAATTCCCAGAAATGTAAAGTTTTCTAATATTGAATAAGGAAGAAATAGAAAATCTGAACAGATAAATCACTAGCAATTAATCTGAATCAGTAATTTTAAAAACCTCCTAACAAACAAAAGTCCAGAACCAGATGGCTTCACAAGCAAATACCACAAAACATTTAAAAAAGAGTTAATCCTTCTCAAACTATTCCAAAAAATGAAAAAAGAAGAAACACTTCCAAATTCATTCTATGAATCTAGCATTACCTTGACACAAAAACCAGATAAAGACACCTGAAAAAAAAAAAAAATTACAGGCCAATACCCCTGATCAACATAGATGCAAATATCCTCAACAGATTATTAACAAACTGAATTCAACAATACATTAAAAGGGCCATACACCATGATCAACTGGGATTTATTGCAGGGATGTAAGGATAGTTCAATACCTGCAAATCAATCAATATGATATATGTCGTTAACAAAACAAAGGATAAAAATCATATGATCATCTCAATAAATGCAAAAAAAAGCTTTCGACAAAATTCAACATCCATTTATAACAAAAATTCTCAACAAAGTGGGTGTAGAGGGTACATAATTCAACATAATAAAGGCCATATATGACAAATCCATAGCTAACCTAATACTCAACAGTGAAAAGCTAAAAGCTTTTCCTCTAAGATCAGGAATAAGACAAGGGTGCCCAACATAGTACTGGAAATTCTAGCCACAGCAATTAGACAAGAAAAAGAAATAAAAGTCAGCTAAGTTGAAAAGAAGTAAAACTGTTACTATTTGCAGATAACATGATACTATATATTCAAAACCCTAAAAAAATTATGAAAAAACTATTAGAACTAATAAATGAATTCAGTGAAGTTGAAGGTTACAAAATCAATATACAGAAATCTGCTGTGTTTCTATACATGAATAAGGAACTACCAGAAAGAGAAAGTAAGATAACAACCCCATTTACAGTTGCATCATAAAGAATAAAATAGGAGTAAATCTAACAAGGAGGTAAAAGACCTGACTTTGAATAGTACAAGACACTGATGAAGAAATTAAAAACTACACAAATAAATAGAAAGATATATACCTTGTTCATAGATTGGAATAATTAATATTATTAAAATATCCATACTACCCAAGACAATCTACTGATTCAATGTAATCCTTATCAAAATATCAATGACATTTTTCACAGGAATGGAAATAATTGTAAAATTTATATGGAACCAGAATAGCCAAAGCAATCTTGAGAAAGAAAAAAGGTGGAGGTATCACTCTACCTGATTTCAAGTTATACTACAAAACCAAAGTAATTAAAACAGTATTGTATTAGCACAAAAACAGACACATAGATCAGTGGAACAGAATAGAGAGCTCAGAAATAGACCCACACTTATATGGCCAATTAATGACAAAGGAGGCAAGAATACACAATAAGGAAAAGCCAGTCTTTTCAATAAATGGTGTTAGGAAAACTGAACAGTTACATGCAAAAGAATCAGACAGGACCATTTTCTCACAAAATGCACAAAAATAAAATCAAAATGGATCAAAGACACAAATGTAAGACATGAAACCATTATTATTGTTTCTCAGAATCCTTTGCATGCTAAAGATTTTGCAGTCAAGTTGATGGAGATTTTGCAGTTTATTTCCAGTAGAAGTACAGCTGCTAACCTATCCTTTCATACTCTGACCTTATAACTGGAGCTGAAAGACTCAAGCTACATTTCCCAGATCCTTTTTCATCTGGCTTCCTGGTAATGGGAGGGTCCTGCTAATGGGAAGCACTGGTAGGAGAACACAAGGTGCGAGGAAGAGAGAAGCTTCCAGTTTCTGATACTGATAACAATGGCAGTAGTTAGAGGTTGCTTAGCAGCAGTGGTGCTAGGTTATGTAGACTCTTGGTGCCCCAGCACTGGCAACATTTCCTGTTGGTCCAGCATTTCCAGCAGTGCAGCAGCAGGAACAGCCCCAGGAGCTCCAGCCTAGGGGTGTTAGTTGTTTCTAATGCAGGGTATCATCCCTTCTTCCCTTTTTCTCCTCCTATTCTCTCTTTTATTCCTCTAGCCCTTCCAGAACTTTGTTGGAAAGTTCCTATACAAAATCTTCCCATTTTGAAATACTTAGCTCCCTTTCTATTTCCTTTACTGTGCCCCCACTGATATGGTGCCCAAAATACTTTGTTTTCTTCCTCTCTTTTGATGACCACAATTTATCTGCCCCCCCACACATACATTATTTACCTTAGGCCCTCAAAATCTTTATTGCTATTCTTACATTCATATCATGAATTCTGAGTAATTCATTGCCACTCAAGCTTCAATGTGGTATAACGTATAAAGAAAAAATAGGCACTCAGAGTCAGTAAGAGGTACTGACTTCAGTGATCATGCTTCAGTGATTTATGAAATTGTAAGAATATATTCCTTTGGCTTTTCCTTTTAGCTATATTGGAATCTTGCTTGATACTAAATTTAGAAGACAATACTCTGGAAATGTATAAATTAGAATTGCAAAGTAAAAATTGAACATAACAATAATAATAAAGCAAGTAAACAAACAGCACTAGCATTGTAACTGTAACCACAAAACTAGGCATCTTGTCATTCTAATTTAATAATAGCTGAAAATTCTGTCTGCAGTATTGTTAATGGTCCCCATGCTCAACATGACACTCCTGTCTTTTTACTTTTAAGTCATCATAAAGAATTAAGGGGCTTAGATGCTTCAGCCCCCTAGGTTTCCTGCACTATTTGGATATTCTGAGCACATTTCCTGTCTCTAATGACATAAGTTTGATCTTTGGAAAATCATTTCTCACATTCTCCTTTTACCTACAAAATGTTCCTATCTATCTTGTTCCCAAAAAGGATTTGAAGGAGAAGAAAATTACCATTAACATTAAAAATTACTATGACTTTAAGAAGATCAAAAATGAAGTATACTTTACTGTATACCACATTATATCATTAGACTAAAAATAATGTACATTTATTCCTTTGTGATATTTTTTCCTTCTGTATAAGCTGTTCTTCATTCTACCTCAAAACATATTTTAAAGATTTGCTTGGCTACTCTGTAAATCTATTTAGTTCTGAAGTATAAAAGTCACAGCTCTTCTTAGATTCGGTACAGTTTGTATTTTAAAAAACTTCATCAGTACTTTCCTGCCCAAAAGATGAGGGATTCTTTTATGATCCCAACTAGGTTCAAACAAAGAGAGGGACTTTAAACAATGTGGTAACATACTCCTAATAAAAGGCTAACAACTCCAGGGCTGTAAGTCATAACAGAATCCGTTATTTGCATTTTCTTATTTTATTGCATGATGCTATTTCTCCTGTGAAATACTAGAATGTAGCATTTTTCATTTAAAAAATTATGCACTTAAAGCTATTCATCATGTTTACTCCCCTCTTCTTGTTGGATTCAAGTACACTTCACACATTTACATAGTGCTGAACATTTGCTCTCTAGAGCCAGGTGGACGCCAATGCATTGAAACCCTTGCTGTGCACACCTTCCTATCTGTGTGACCTTGGGCAGGTAATTGACCATCTCGGTGCCCGTAATCTTGTCAGCACAATGGAGATAAGAATAGCTTAACGTTTTCAGTTTCTGAGATGCTCTAAGCTTTCTAGCACCTATAGTTACTATTTGAAAAATTAATCTCTCAGAAGAAAAGAAGAATAAGGAAATCAAGCAAATTCTGTAGTACAGTAGAAAGAGTATCAGGCTGAACAGGGGAGGCTGGTTCTAATTTGACCATTAGGACATTGAGCTAAGCCCTTGCTCTTTAGGCCTGCAAGACAAAAGTTGGATAAAATCATCACAAAGGACTCTTCCAGGTGTAAAATCCTTTGAATATGACTAATTTCAAATACAGAAATATATTTGCCTCTTGGCCATTAACTGTAACTAGGCTTAATTCTATTATGACACAGATATCATTTCTGCCTCTTCTCTGATTTTCCAGCTTGAAGTCCCAAAGAATCAATTTTTGACCAATTCCCCAATGATTAACGTGTGATTTTCTCATCTCAATATTTTACCCTTGTTTTCATCTATCAACCAAAACAGAGTATTAATATTTATAGCATGTACTACCTGTGGTCAAATTATCCATCTCTCTAATGGATTTACTATAAGCACATGCATTTATTTCCAGGAAAACACCCATTTCAAATCTTCAGAGCAGAATGTTTTTAAGGTGTGTTAATGAGACACTGCTTATTCCAGGGTTCAGTATATGGCTCTGGCCTGAACTAATGCCAATACTACTGATCCAAATGCAGACCTATGCCTGGATGGGGAATAAAATGCAGAGAAACCTAAAACCATGTGAAGTTACCATTCTATGGAATCCTGATACCTTAACCATTTTAAACTCTACCAGTAAGTAAATCCCACGGTTCGAAATACTCTGAAACTAAAATAATGCTGGCTTTCACCTGATGGCTCAATTTAAGTTAGTTCCCACCTCCCCATCCTTTAAAATGTTTGAAAGCTCCCTTATATCTTATTTAAGACATAAGACTAGGACTTGAGACACTGCTAACTTTACCCTGCCAAGACACGTGGATTCTACTGGTAAACCCATTTAGGTTCTCTGAAACCAGTCACTAACCAGGTGGTCATGTCTATTCTCATGGGACACCTGCACATTCACTCTAATAGCACTCTGCCTGCACACATGACATTCAAATTATGCCCTCCAGGTCTCAATAGCCTTGACTGATTGACTTAAATGAGACACAACAGGACTCCTGGCTTTGTTCTCACTGATTTAATTTGATCAGGTATTTAATCAAGGCTGTAGAGATTAAGCCAACTTTTGTGAGTCTGTAGCCTAACAGCTTTGGGGTGGTATTGTTGTTCTTTAGGTCTGAAGTGTTGCCAATGTAAATCAGGTGCCCTCTCATCACCACCAACCTCAGTCTCCTCCCCTGGGTCTTCTCAGAGCCCCACAGACCTGTAGAGTTTATACTACAATGAATTTTAATTTGCTTTTTGGCAGGCCCCAAATAGGTCTTTTAAATGTTAGTGGGATAGCTGTCTATGGCCAGCTATTCTCAAAATATGACAGTGTCAGCTGATACCTCAGATGAAATGTACTAGGACCACTCTGCTTGCTGGGCCCTGGATCCCGGATATGTACTTGCACTTGACCCTGGTAAGTCTAGCCTCATTTCCTTCATATGATATTACCTGTTTCATGAATCCTTGTGTCTGTGACATTGTGTGTTCTCATATTTAACCCATTAGACTCTGGCTCTGCTCTGTCTAAAGGCCCAGCTTTTTCATAATGTTCATACAACTACTAGTTACAGGGTATGTTTGTCATGAGCCATAAACTTGGATCAGCAAAAAATGTGATCTTCCTTTTCTATCTTATAAATCCAACTGTACCTGAAAACAAAAGGGTTTCCCTAGAAATTTCCAGGTATACTCAGTAACTGAAGAGATTTTTCAGTCATTTCAAGTTTAAACTCAGTCAAAAATTATAATTTCCTCTCTGACATCACTTATCTCTAAATTAGAGCCCAAAACTCTGGGTCTTTTACCAAACTGAAGCACTGATAGGAGATCTGTCCACTTCATAGTCTCTGCATATTATATGCTACTGTTACTGAGATGTTAAATAACTCCGTCATGGACTTTGCTTCATGGCACGTCTAGCCCAGTGCTATCCAATAGGAATATACTACAAGCCACAGTTGTAATCTTTCATTTTCTAGGAGGCACTTTAGAAAAGGTAGTAAGTCTTTGAAATCTGGTGTATATTTTACACATGCAGTCTATCTCAATTCAAACTAGCCACATTTCAAATGTGCTAGTGGCTAAAATACTGGACAACAGTTCTAGAGAGAAGCCACTCCTCCAGGCGGCATCTGCTGGCACGTTCATTTACAATGTTCGCTGAGCCTGCCATCCAAGACTGGGGAGAATGGGCCAGTCCCAGTGATTGAAGGGCTTGGGAGATCCCATCATAGTCCAAGTGACATGGGACACTCACATTTCTAATTAGGGAGGCAACATACCAGTATCAGGATTAAGATTTTAAGATAGTCATTGTAGGACATCGTATGTGTTTTTCAGGACTCCAACTGTCAGGGCTACAATTCTAAGCAAAAGTAAATCAATAGATGCTAGGTAACTCCCTCTGCCAGTTTCTGTGGGAGCCCTGAGGCTATCACTGGGCCTTCTCTACCTCTGTTCTGCCTACAGCCTCTATATCGTTGTGGCAAAGAGCAAATACAATGTCTCTTCCAGAACTACACTCAGGTACTACACCTATCTCCTCTACTCTTAAGCCCCTACATTTAAAGGTTGACATTTGGCCTCTAGCCTCCACTAGGAAACTCAGGTACAAGAAGAAAGGGGCACCTACCTTCCCTCAGTTTCTTTTCTTCCCCATTCCAAGCTCAGATTTTCATGTAGGGGGATGGAGAGAAGCAGAGAGGCAGAATATGTGGACAACCCTGCTTGATCAAATATTCCTCTAATCGTTTCTTCCTCATACCTGGAACAATGCCTTCTGTGGTTAAAACTCAAGACATTTGAAGTGATATTTCTAGTATCACATCTCCAGGCAAAAGTGTACGGTATGTACACGTGGAGAGAATCCTGGGAGGAGAATATATCCATTACTACTTCGCATGCAGTCCTGTCACACGTATGTCATGGTGGTTTCTCCTTCCTTTCTCAAGGTGAGTCCTTCCCCAAGGCCCTGGCTGCCTCCACTACCACGTGGCTTCCTGAGGTCTCCCAGCACATTGCAGGAGCCCATTTCTGGGTCTTCTGATCCAGGTCCACTGTTATAATCACCTAGCAACTTATGGCACAGTGTTCTTACTCCACAGGCTTAATTCTTCCAGTGAGAATGACACACTGGGCTTGACACTTCCAGGCAACAGTATGTTTACACTGCCTTCCTCACTCAGCAGTACACTCCTCAGGGTCAGCAGCTATCAGGTATTAAGACTAAACTGAGGCTTAACAGTGAGCCTAAGGCAACTCACAGATGGGAAAGAGAGGGACACTGAAGAGAACGGATATTTTGAAGGGCATAGGAAGTCAAGTACTATGATAGAAGATGCTGAGATGTTTGAGATGCAAGATATTTACCAGGGATCAAGGCCTCTGAGAAGAAGGAAAAGGATGCAAGATTGGGCACAGGAAGAAGGTGAATTGTCATGCAGACCCTACAGTCTTCAGCCAACCATACAGGGAGCTCTGGAGCAAATGCTGCTCATCAGAGTTACCCTGTTATCAGGCCAAAATGGTCAGATGGTTAATTCCCTACCTCACTGCATACAGGCTGTTCCAGGAAGGAAATGGTCTTGGATGAAGCAGCTCTGCACCGCTGAGGCTGACCTTGAAGGAGATGGCAACTGGAGGAAGCTGCTGACCACACTCCCTGCAGCTGGGTAGCAGGTCCTTTCTTAGAGGGGAATTAGGGAGGGGCATCTCCTTGCTTATCAGAATTCTAGCCACAATTCACTTTTGGCACATAGGTTGCTAACTGTATGGACAAGGTAGCATGATAGAGGATTCAGGTCTTGAGGGTCAGATAAATATTATAGAAAGACTGTCCTCGGAGTTCAGGATCCCAGCTACTAGGATTGATATTTTTGAGAAGGAAAACTAACAAAACCAAGGCAGAGTAGTAGAGTGCCTGGTTGTATGGCTGGCTTTTAGGGTGTGGCTCTTGTTCTAGACAAAGGTTAGAGAACAAGGGAGACTAGAACTTAAGAGCAGAGACCAATGCAAGGCTCAGTCAAGTAGAGCAAACCAACAGCACAGGCAGGAGAGCAAGGCAGTGAGTAGAGAAGACCCAGTACTGGAAATGACTGCACAGGAGTTAATGAAGGACAGAGGTCTAGAGAACCACATCATTACTATAAGCAACAATGCTAAAGTAGGGCAAGTAATTCTTCCTAATACTACTCAAGGAGCATCCAATTGAATAGTATATTCTATTACTTCAATATTAAAAGGATATAAAGTCATTACTAAAATAAGATTTACCAAGTATTTATCCAAGATTTTGGTTTTTTCCAACAATCTCTCAATAAACAGACACGCTATCTCTCAATGAGTACTTGTGATTCATAAATATTTTCACATTTTGTGAAGGTTTTAATGGCACAAGAAGATTGCAGTCTTTCAAAGCATCAAAATTAATACTTTGGAGAATAGGTGCAGGTCCTGGTGCTTTAACTTAATTCTAAGAACCCTGACTTAATTTTCAAAATAGCAAAGCTTTAGGAAATACAACCAGGCATGCTTAGTCAGTTCAGTTGGCTTGGCCAGTCATATAGAGGGAAAACAACATCCTGAAATTTTGATTAAAATGCTTATTTCCACCCTCATATTGCTGGGGGAAAAAAAAGACAACACTTTATTTTCAATTTTAGAGAAAACCGAACTGATACAAAACATTGAAAGCTAAAGCAATCTTTTAAAGATAAATCTGTTCATGCATGAACAAAGAGATTAACAAGAAGATTACTGCTACTGGTAACATGCACTTTATGACCACGTGAGGGGGAAGATAGGATTTTTCTCTGCCTAGAATACTGAAGAGATCATAGCTCTCACGGGATAAGCAAACAGCTGCTGATTTTTCACAGGAAAAAAAAATCATTTGACTTTCTATGTTGTCCACCAAACTACTTATGCATTCATCTTTTAAGGAAAAGATGCTAGAGTAGGTTCTTTCAAAATATGAAGCAAATACCCTTTCTTTTTGTCAAATAAAATCTCATGCACAAGAGTGTTATTATAAAAAGCTACTAAAGCAAAAACCAGGAGTAAACATCACCAGATGGTTAAAAAATAAAGACATCAATATTTTAGGGATTAAATGGCTTAAGAAATCTTGATTTTGCGACTTCCCTGGTGGTCCAGTGGTTAAGAATTGCATGTCTCTCAATTTAAATCAAAAGCTAGAAACGATTAAGCTTAGTGAGGAAGTCATGTCAAAAGCTGAAACAGGCCAAAAGCTAGGCCTGTTGCACCAGTTAGCCAAGTTGTGAATGCAAAGGAAAAGTTCTTGAAGGAAATTAAAAGTGCTACTCCAGTGACACACAAATGATAAGAAAGTAAAACAGCATTATTGCTGATGTGGAGAAAGTTTTAGTGGCCTGTATAGAAGGTCAAACCAGCCACAACATTCCCTTAAGTCAATGCCTAATTCAGAGCAAGGCCATAACTCTCTTCAATTCTGTGAAGCCTGAGAGAGGTGAGGAAGCTGCAGAACAAAAGTTTGAAGCTAGTAGAGGTTGGTTCATGAGGTTGAAGGAAAGAAGCCATCTCCAAAACGTAAAAGTACAGGGTGAAGCAGCAAGTGCTGATGCAGAAGCTGCAGGAAGTTACCCAGAAGGTCTAGCTAAGATAATGAATGAAGGTGGCTACACTAAACAACAGATATTCAGTGTAGATGAAACAGCCTTATATTGGAAGAAGATACCATCCAGGACTTTCATGGCTAGGGAGGAGAAGTCAATGCCTGGCTTCAAAGCTTCAAAGGACAGGCTAACTCTGTTGTTAGGGGCTAATGCAGCTGGTGACTTGAAGTTTAAGCCAATGCTCACCATTCCAAAAACGCTACGGGGTTTCCCTGGTGGTGCAGTGGTTAAGAACCCACCTGCCAATGCAGAGCACATGGGTTCGAGCCCTGGTCCGGGAAGATACCACATGACGCGGAGCAACTAAGCCCATGTGCCACAACTACTGAGCCTGAGCTCTAGAGCCCACGAGCCACAATTAGTGAAGCCCGTGAACCTAGAGCCCATGCTCCGCAAAAAGAGAAGCCACCACAGTGAGAAGCCCGCGCACCGCAACGAAGAGTAGCCCCCGCTCGCCGCAACTAGAGAAAGCACGCACACCGCAACGAAGACCCAACGCAGACAAAAATAATTTTTTAAAAAAACCCTACAGCCTTGAGAATTATGCTAAATCTACCCTGCCTGTGCTCTATTAATGGAACCACAAAGCCCAAATGACAGCATATCTGTTGACAATAGGGTTTACTGAATATTTTAAGCCCACTGTTGAGACGTACTGCTCAGAAAAAGATTCCTTTCAAAATATTACTGCTCACTGACAATGCACCTGCTCACCCAAGAGCTCTGATGGAGATGGACAACAAAATAATGTTGTCTTCATGCCTCCCAACACAACATCCATTCTGCAGCCCCTGGATTAAGGAATAATTTCAACTTTCAAGTCTTATTATTTAAGAAATACATTTGGTAAGGTCACAGCTATCATAGATAGTGTTTCCTCTGATGGATCTGGGCAAAGTCAGCTGAGAACTAATCGATTCACCATTCTATGTGCCATTAAGAATATTTGTGACTCATGGGAAGAGGTCAAAATAACAACATTAACAGGAGTTTAGAAGAAGTTCATTCCAACCCTCATGGATGACTCTGAGGGGTTCAAGACCTCAGTGGAAAAAGTAACTGCAGATGTACAAATAGCAAGAGAAATAGAAGTGGAGCCTGAAGACGGAACTTAATTGCTGCAATTAAAACTTTAATGGATGAGAAAACGTCAACGGATGAGGAGTTACTTCTTATGGATGAGCAAAGAAAGTACTTTCTTGAGATGGAATCTACTCCTAGTGAAGATACCGTGAAGGTAGTTGAAATGACAACAAAGGATTTAGAATATTTTAGAAAGGTAGTTGATAAAGCAGTGACAGGGTTTGAGAGGACTGACTCAAATTTTAAAAGATGTTCTACTGTGGGTAAAATGCTATCAAACGGTACTGCATGCTACAGAGAAATTGTTCATTAAAAGTCAATCAAAGTCAACTGACTGCTGTCAGTCACCTCAACCTTCAGTAACTACCACCCTGATCAGTCAGCTGCCATCAACATTGAGGTAAGACCCTTCAGTGGAGAAAAGATTACAACTCACTGAAGGCTCAGAAGATGCTTAGCATTTTTTTAGCAATAAAGTATTTTTTAATTAATGTATCTACATTGTTTTTTAAGACATAATGCTATTGCACACTTAATAGACTACAGTATGGTGTGAACATAACTTTTATATGCACCGGAAAGCAAAAAAATTCATGTGACTCACTTTACTGCAACATTCACTTATTGCAGTGGCCTGGAAATGAACCCACAGTATTTCTGAGGTATGCCTGTACTTGTTCAAGGTAATTAGACTTATTGGTTGATAGATTTACTATGAGGTAAATTACTTAGTACCTACTAATAAGATGATTTTAGAGGTGATGAGACCAGATAGAAACTTCATCTGCTTTTTTTCTAGTCTGCTTACATAAATATATGTATGCATATGTGTATGTATTTTGTGTGTGTGTATGTACAAGTACAATCAAAGTTTATTTGGAATTCTTTCAGGTGGAAATCTACTGTAATCAGTGTTTTCCCCTATTTACAATACAATGGCAAATAACATCCTTGGCAATACCAAGAAGACTGGTAAGATACCAAAGCATTGTCGGAATAATTAAAATTGATTAACTCATGGTCAATAGATTTGTAGTGTTTTGAGTGTTCTTAAATAATTTTTTTAATCCCTTAAATTAATAATACATAAATTCTTTGCATATCTAAAACTTTTATTAAAATATTCCATCTCCTAACTCTAATATATGTTTATTATTTGTTAGAAAGTAAAATTGGTAAGTATCAGTTCACTTAGTATTCCAAGTATATAAGACAAAAGAAATTTAAAAAAAAATTTATTTTCCCATTTTAGGTTAGACTTCTAGGAGTCTAATGGGGCTGATTAAAAAAAATATATTTGTTTTGCACAACTCAGGCTGAAATCCACATATTCAGATTTGACTTTCAAAGACACACCTTGAGCCAGGAAAAAAAAATCACTTGACACAAGCTATAAACATAGATCTTTAGGGAAAATGGAAATTTTATATCAGTTCTTCTTTTGTTGTGTTAGAATAGAGGAAAAACAGATCTGAGGTGGGGAGTTTGTGGGTAAAGATGAAACATACAACTTCAGACAAAAATGAATGGAATTAGTATTTATTGGATGCAAAAAGGGCCAGACAATGTGCTGGTTATTTTTGGTACCTTGAGTACAATTAATGGACAACTGAACTCAGTTTGAAATTCAAAATTGTAGTGCTGTGGTCATCCTAGTATTTTGCAATATAATTACTAGTTCCATCTAACACATATTTAATAATAAATTCTAACTTTAATCATCAAATCTTATTTCCAGACTTTCTTTCTACAGGTTACTGCAAAATCATCGAAACTTGTCTTTCCCAAGTCCTACCCTCATGACTTGGCCTCAGAGTAAGACTTAAGGGACCTCAGAAGTTACAATTCTCTCAGAAAATTATCTTTGTAGAATAACAACTTTGTCTTTTGCTTATCCTTTTTATGATCTGCTATAAAATAAAAACTTGGTCACTGGATGTCCCTGGAAAAACAACAATAAAAAACTGATTAAAAGTTCCAATTCCTTTCTGCCATCACTTGGAGGTGATCTGTGGAAGGCCAAACAGAGTGTGCATTTGACTCAGGAAATCGTGACTAACTATTTTAACAGGATGTAATAGAGTTGAGTCTCATCACTTCATGACTAAACCCTTTGACTTACTAATACAGACTGCTGGACTATAAGAAGATAGTGGTTTCCCCTTAAATGGACTAAATAAAAAAGATAAGCATTAGTTGGCTATACTTATGATCCATTTTTTCTTCCAAGAAATACTCCCCTTTTCAATGAGTCATTTGACTGATCATATAAATGATCAATCTGATAAAAATAAGTATACTATTTTATTTTGTCATTTTTTTCCATCTGCTGTCAACGTATACTGAAAAATATACTGTAATAATCCACGGGTATTATGTAAAATGGATTTCAAAAAAACAACATAGCAAACAGATCCAGAAAAGAGATAGCAAAAGGATCACAATAATGGTACAGACAGATTGGTCCCCAATTTCAGCATCCTCAAAATGTGAAATGAGAGAGAATAATTAAGATTTCTTATAACAAAATTTTCTATCACTGTGACTTTTCTTCATACTTCCGTGGTTTTTATTTAATATCTATTGGTCTAAACTAAAGAATATAAATTAATAAAACTAATAAAACCATAAGTATAGGTATGAGATTTATAGAGTTTCAATAGCTCCTGAAAAAATTTCAATTCAAAACTCCTAAGATCAACACCTAATCTGACCAGGCATCTTGCAGATGTAGTCTTCACCCAGGTACTTCCATGTCATGGAGGTAAATTACTACTGGTCACAAGTGTGACTGGCTGAAAAGAACTGGGATGACTCATTACAACCTATTACCACTGTAAGGAAAAGAACACACAAATGTCTTTTAAAAATAGCTTATAGGGCTTCCCTGGTGGCGCAGTGGTTGAGAGTCCACCTGCCGATGCAGGGGACACGGGTTCGTGCCCCGGTCCGGGAGGATCCCACATGCCGCGGAGCGGCTGGGCCCATGAGCCATGGCCGCTGAGCCTGCGTGTCCAGAGGCTGTGCTCTGCAACGGGAGAGGCCACAACAGTGAGAGGCCCACGTACCGCAAAAAAAAAAAAAAAAAAAAAAATAGCTTATAGAAGCTATTTGGATGAGGACTTTTCAAAGGCAGAAGCAGATAGTGTGATCTTCAAATACTAACCCTCCCCCCCTCTCCCCGCTTCAGTTGAGGTTTAATTCAAATGAAGGGATAGGGAGGATGGTTGTTAAGGACCACGCTAACTCAAAACGCATGTAGGTTCCAGAAGGCACTGCTTGTTGGTCAAAATATGGTTCTTGCAGGTCACCAACTATTTTTTTATTCAATAAACTTTCACTGGGTGGCCTGTAGTGCCAGTTACTGTGCCAAGTAATGGAAATACAAAGATGAATAAAACAGAATTCTTAGCCTTAAGGAACCTCTATTCAAGTCAGGGAACCAGATTAAAAAAGACAATGACAACACAGTGAAGTGAGTGCCATGATTCACTCAAGCTGAGGGCAAAGTGAGAGGTCAAGGAAGCCTTCACTGAAAGGTAACATAGGGACCAAATTTGAAAAAATTGAGATAGAAAAAAAAAGTTACATATGAGGAAAGTACTCCAGATGAATGAAGAAGATGCTCAAAGTGTGTAAAGAAAGCCTAGCACTGGGGAGACTTTGCTCAGTTCATGACGACTGGATTGTGTAGTGAAGAGCTATATTGTGAGAGCCCTTGTAAGCCACATTAGTTCAGAGGAAGGCTTTGAGGAGCAAGTGAAAGATGTCAAGCAGGAAATATTTTTAGAAAGTTCATTCTACATTAGAGTGGAGGGAACCATAAAAGAAAAACATCTTGGAGATATAGCAAAGGCCTACTCATGATAGGGGAAAAAAGTGCTGGATGTGAAAAATATTAATGATGTCGAATTAAAATCCTGCTGCACATAGGTATCCTGTATTTCTGTCCTGGTTTCCAAAAGTGAAGCAGCTCTTACTATTTACGAACGCTTAAAGACTTCCTAAAATGACTCTTTTTGCTGCTTGCTTGGTAGTGTTCCCAGAGCATGAGTAAGCCCTGAGTGCAAGTGATACTTCTCTCTCAAACCTTCATGAGTCACAATTAATCTAAACATACAAATTATGTTAAATAACAGATTTATCTTCAGCAATGTGTGACCCAAGTAAATATTTTATTAGATACACTGTTCACATCAGGTAGTAGACTCAGAATTATAAATGCTTTGTCAGAACTCCTCAACATTTAAAATATTAATCAGCTTTGACAATATAGGATTTTTTTTCCTCTCATTTTTTTAACTACTCACTTCTGTACTCTAGATAAACAAGCATATCTTTTTTTTTTTTTTTCCCGGTACATGGGCCTCCCACTTCCGTGGCCTCTCCTGTCGCGGAGCACAGGCTCCAGATGCTCAGCGGCCATGGCTCACGGGCCCAGCCGCTCCGCGGCATGTGGGATCCTCCCGGACCGGGGCACGAACCCGTGTCCCCTGCATCGGCAGGCGGACTCTCAACCACTGCGCCACCAGGGAAGCCCCAAGCATATCTTTAAATGCTCTGATTTATGATTATGTCCTATCTTAATTTTTCCTTCCTGGTAGAACCTTAATCTGACCTTATCTCACCCTCTCTTTCGTCTTTTGTTCACCCATCTCTTGCCTATTATTGACACCCAAACTCCATATGTGTCCACTTCTTTCTAACTCATCTCCTCAATCACCATTCATCTGTACATACCCTAAATTGTGATATGCACACGTGTGTTAGCATATGCACATGTGTGTATAAAGACAGCCTTTGTAACCAATCAACATCCGCTCTAGCATCCTAGACCTGAGGCTATTCATTTGCTAGCAGAGTCTGGGACTCTAAAGTGACCCTGATATTAAAATATTCACCCAAGACATTAAAGATTCTATCTATAGAGAGATGCTGATATTCTACCATGTCTGATCATGGCAGCAAAGCGAAAAATCAGACTCAAAATAGTTACCACACATAGAACAAAAGATTTATCAGCACAGGATACCCTACATCCAAGTCTAACAATGCTGCCAGTGAAGATTCAACCCTTGCCTGCCATCTGATCTTCTTTCTAAAATTACCCATACGCCCCCCATCCTTTGGCTTTGTACCTGGTTACTTTTCATTTTTACCTCATCATCACTGCATCCACTCCCTTATAGTCTCTTGCCACCAAGATTGTTTTTCCTGCTTTTTCTTCCAATTTCATGCAATGTCTCTCTCAGCTTAGTTAGCACTGAGTTCTTCTAGGCATGCTTTCTGGTTAACCCCACAGATCTATTCATTCCCTCATTCTGAGAATAGAACTCACTTTCTGCTCGTAGCCTTGTGTCATTCCGCAAGCACTGACGCACCCTGGCAATCCAACAATTTTTATGTGTGCACATACAGCAAAAGTCAGTATGAGCTGCCATGATTTTTCACCTCATAAATGGGGAATAACGTCAAGCACTGGTCATGGAGATGATTTACAGAGATTTTTTTGTTTTGCTTGGATTGTTTTGGTTTGTTTTTTTATCACAGCCTTCAAGGTCTTTGACTTCCTGCTGTTTGTAAACTCTATAATTAATTCTAGTTTGCATCAAGCTCTTAAAGAAATGTTAGAAAAATCATTTCCATAGTGTAATTCATTATTTTTCTAATAAATTAGAAGCTGCACAATAAAGAATGTTTATTTCAATAACTGTATTCTATAAAAAAGGAAATTTTCTACTCAAGTGCAATATTTTACAAACTTAATATTCCTGGAAGATATCTGTATATCTCTTTCAAGTCAAAGGACAAAAGACATTAATGCCTGAGTTCAAGCAGATGAGCGTGCTGTTTTTGTAGTAGGCTGTGTCTTCAGTGCAGTTACAGTTTTAGTCATGGTTCCACATTCACATATGGAATTCACTTCTACATCTAAACCTTGTTTGGTTAGTATATGTATGTTTATGTTATACAAGTCTCCTTGTTCCCCTAAGAAGGCAAACTAGACCAAGATCATTATCTGGTGGCAACTGTGATGAAAGGCATAGGAGACTTAGTCTGAAAATAATTACTTTGGGGAATATATATTTAAAGGGAGAAATAGATTGTCCTTTTCTTTTTTCCTCTGGAGCAATTTGGTAATCCTCCATTTGCTTAATATAGCCACTAATCCCAACATTATCTGTACAGAGAACAAATTACTAATTCTATATAATTATAAATTGTAAGCAATTCAAAGTAACTGTGTCTTTAAGAGTTATTTTAATATTCTTCCTTTATTGTCCCAACCCCAGCACTCAGAGAGCAATCCCTTAGCCAGCTCTACCAGTTCCTGAATTACAAAGACTTGCTTATATCAATTAGTCAAGTAAATGACACTAGGCAAAGTTTATCTTAAAATTACATAGGTTGAAAAAAATGTATTCACCAAGATTATTTTAAGAATAACTACTTTACTTTAAAAAGGTCAGAATTTAGATTTAATATGACATTTAGCTAGCATCCCACATTATCGTCTCTCCTAACCTCCCATTAAATACTTATGACAAAATAGAAAAATAAAATTGCAGTTTTATAATCAATTGTGAATGCAAGAAAAGGATATAGCCAGCAAAATAAATGGAGATGAAGCCATCCATGTACTCTCTTTATTGTTTGTTTGTTTTTGTTTTGGCTGTGCTGCGCGGCATGTTGGATCTTAGTTGCCCAAACAGGGATTGAACCCACGCCCCCTTCAGTGGAAGCGTGGGGTCCCAACCACGGGACCACCAGGGAAGTCCCTATGGTAAGGTTTTGATGAAATATTAGGCAACTATTTAAAAGATTTAAAAGTCTTGTAGAAAAACCAGTGATAGTTTCATGGCAACACAAATATTAAGTCAAAAGCAGAATAGATAATAATAAAATAGCTATGTATTCATACATTAATATTCATATATGAAGTCATGCTCATAATTACACAAAATACTAGAAAGAAATCGGTCAAAATATTAGCAATTTGTTTTATGGATGATGACAGTCTACTGTTTTCTTTATCTTTTACAGTTACCTACCTTTTCTACAATGAGAATATATTAATTTTGTAATGAGCAAAATAATAGTATTTTATATGACTGTTATTTCATTTTAAAAATACTGTTTTCATGGGCTTCCCTGGTGGCGCAGTGGTTGAGAGTCCGCCTGCCAATGCAGGGGACACGGGTTCATGCCCCGGTCCGGGAAGATCCCACATGCCGCGGAGTGGCTGGGCCCGTGAGCCATGGCCGCTGAGTCTCTGTGTCCGGAGCCTGTGCTCCGCAACGGGAGAGGCCACAACAGTGAGAGGCCCACGTACTGCAAAAAAATAAAAATAAAATAAAAATAAAAATACTGTTTTCAGATATTATTTTAGGCCACACATGAGCTGGTCTGCTTCCTTCTGACTCCAAGTAATCATAAGCATATGAAATTGGTAGCTTTTAGATCTCGATAAGAGCTGAGCAAAATCAGTATGAATAGCTCTAGCTAAGACAATACAAATAAATAGATTTAGTGAGCTTTGTTTGTGGCGTGGTGGGATGAATCCCTGGGTAGATCATTATTTCTTTACATTCTACCTTCCAGTGCTGTCTTAGATTCTAGTATAGTGTTCCAGTATGTGTGGTCAGTAGTTACAAGGTGCCATTTGAGGGTTGCAAAGAAAAAACTCAACCAAAATATTTACTGTATTCATGTCTAAAATGTTAACAATCATTTGTTTCTATAGGTTCCTTGAAGCCAAGGACCATTTTTATCAACCTTTGAATGTTCAACACTGGCACATATTTTGGTGAATAAATGGATAAATGAAATACTAGGAAACCCCTAGCACTCACTGATCCTCTAACTGCAAGTGCTTTTCCAAGGGATAACACAGCATTCTCTAATACCTAACAATAAACAGTTTATCAGATTAACTTCCTCTGTGTTAAGAGACCATGAAAATGTTCCCTATGGTCACTCCAGATTCAAACCTGGCATCTGCTCCACAATCTTGATGCACATTCCTCAAGATCCAGGGAGCAGGAGAGAGGGCTGGGCCTTATCAGACTATGGAATTTGATACTGAATTTATTTAAGTCAGACATGCACAGTGTGCAGGAAACTAGAGGAAATATATCATTATGACAGGAATGCTGCTTCTCACTCCAGATCCTCCATCACGATTGCCAAATTCTTTATGTACCCCAAAGTCTGGGAGGTCACATTTTCACATCTGTCAAGTTTTCATGACATTGAAAGTAACTAATGAATCCACTGAAATATAAGCAAAGCATCAGTCTGCTATGGCTGACTATAATTTGGTAGTTCTCTGTATTCAGTTACTTATTCACCCATGTTCTTAAACAACACTGAGTATCCACTGTCAGCTAAATCTTGCAAGGATATAAATGTGTATAAGACATGATCTCTGCTTTTCAGTATCTCCATAAAGAAGATAATTTCTCCTTCTCTTCTTGCTTTCCTCTTCCTCCTTCTCATGCTTAATATTAAAGATTTAATGACTGCCTATAATTCAACTGCACTGCTCAAATATTTTATGTCTATGAACTCATTGAATCCTCACTATTCTCCACTTTACAGATGAAAAAACTGAGTCATCCAGAGGTTAGTTAAAGAACTTGCCAAGGATTAACAGCCGACAGACAGAAATTGAATCCAAGAAGTAGGTCTTCAGAGCTTGAGCTTCTAATCATTACATAAGTGTGTGTATTATATTTATATATAAATATATGAGTAAATATATTTGGAGCTCTCACCAATGTACCACTCTATGCCAACACAGATCTCAACAGGAAGAGACAGACTTTGCAACTCTGGCAGAAAGTGACACTACTACCACCAGAAGGAAGAAGAAAGACTTTCCCCCTGCTTGGCAACAGCTCATCCAATGAGAGACTGTCACAACTCAGCCAATGAAAAGCCACTTTGAGCTCCTAGTTTCCTCCAATGAACTTTTTGTTTCTATTAGTCCTTCCCAACTTCCCCTTCTCCTCTATAGAAGAGCATTTTCTTTTATAGGAATTTATTTCTCCTTTCCTTTACAGGACTTGCATGTGGTTCATGCATAGTTGCATGTCCTGAATTTCAATTCTTTGCTGTTCCCGAATAAACCGTTTTTGCTGGTAAAATAACTGGCTGTTTTAGGTTAACTCTAGTCAAAGGGTTTCACATCCCATTTACTCCTCAGAACTACCCTATTATTCACACTGCTTTCATCCCTCAGCCTGAAGGTGATAACCTCACTTTTCAGAAGGGTCCAGAGTCTCAGTGTGGCCTTGCTCATTTCTGTGACTGTGGATCAAATATCTTTGATAACGGAGACTGGGAACAGGATGATGATGCTGGTCCCTGGGCACTTATAGAAGAGACAAAGGGCTTGATTTATCTTCCTTCCCAGCAAGGGAGAAGAAGGTACTTTCCTAGTTATAGAAGCTTGCCTGGGCTAAGAGTAACTAAAAATGAAATTTGAGCACAGACTCCCCTAACTCTAATCTCAGAAGAAATTGCCCAGGGAAATTCCCAGTCCTTGCCCAGAGAAATCCCATCAGGCTTTGAACAAAGGGAATAATTTCTCCCTAAATAAATTAAAGAAGCATGCATTCAAGGAGAATATTTGCATACATTATTCATCAGCCCTTTTTGTGGCTGCCTTACTCTACACAGAATGATGGCCACAATTTAATACATGTATTCAGGGTTTTTCCTGAGTTTTCCCAAGAATTTCTTATAATATCATACTGTATGGGGAAAAAAAAAATTTTTTTAAATAGGGAAAATGAAAGCTAAGCATATAGGGCCCAGAGACAAGGAGATAGCACATTTTGATCCAGCAGGTCAGGAAAGTTCCCCTGGTTGAGAATAATTTCGGTTAGAAATAGAGGGTAAGAAATTAGAGGTATGTGACTAAGTAAGGAGATGGCTACCACCGGCTAAGGAACAAGTGTAATGATGTGACCTTGGATAGAGGTGATGGAGATGGAGAGGAAAGTATAAGATCCAAAGAGACCAGTAATATACAGTCAAATGACTAGACAACTGATTGGCATGTGGAGGGTCAGAGAGGTGAAAATATAAAGATTTCGCCCAAGTGTCTGGCCTGAGCGTTTAGAAGAGCTGATAATGCCTTAAACAGAAGTAAATTCTCTTTTTTTGAGGAGAAAAAATTTGGACTTGTTAACTTTCAGGCACTAGTTAGATATGCTTATGGGGATATCCAGTAGGTATGCACACAAGAAGTGATGAAAGGGTCAAAGCCAATAATTGAGGTGCTGGGTTTTTTTATAATGCATTAGAGTCTTCCAAGTGCTTATTTGATTTGACTCTCACAAATAACCCCATTAGGCAACCAGGAAAGTATATTTACTCTCAATTTACACATTTCAAAATTGAGACACTGTGATAAGAAATTTTACACTGTACATGGCAGAACTGGCAACCTAAATACTCTTGGTACATTCACTACATCTATGACACATGCTACCATGTCCCAGAGCCTGAATATACCATCAGTTGAGATATTATTCAGATAAGGAGAATAGACCATTCCAAACAGAAAACCAATAACTTAGTGCTCAGTACATTTCATATAGATTATTTAAATGCAAAGTAAAATGCTGACCATTTTCTCTACAAATGGTTCTACATTATTAAATCATCTGTAACCAATGTGTTTGTCCAAACCCTTAGTATACCACTATATTAATGACGCCTTTTATTTTCTGATGCTTTCATATATTGGGGTCTTGCTGATTCTGGAGGGCTTCCCCTTCCCCGAGCTATCTAGTTCCTGGAGATAGCAAACTACTTTCCTGGAGCATGCCTTTCAGATGCAAATCAAGCCAGACCCCTTACCCCAACCACTTCCTTAATCAGTTTCTCACATTCAGCCACTATCCACCTTCCCAATTACCCCAGGGCCAGGTAGCAGACCACTAGGGACAGCCCTTATGCCTCAGAGCCTAGTGAAATTATTCAAACCATCCAACCTAAACCTGCATCCCTGCTTCACCTGTTCCTTCCTTTGGAAACCACAATAAAGGCTCTTGTCAAATGCTTCCCCCCTACACACATGTACCTCTTAGCAGATCCTGTTGCTTCCCTGTGTAGTTCTCAATGGCATGGCATACCACCTTCTCTTTGGATCTGTGAGTTTAACAAACTGTCATTTTAATGGTTGTGATCTCCTGAAATGTTGGCCTTACCTACCTAAATAATAATAAAATCTACATTTTAAAACAACCAGTCAGAAACTAGAACCCAAAATAATTAAGAAAACCCAAAGTGAACAGATGCCCATGTGATCGTGTTATTGAACCAAACTTGGATCAGCTCACCTGACATGCAGCAAAGCCAATCTACTGACATGGGGTTGTGGTGAAGGAAAGTACAGCATTTATTGTAGGGCACCAAGCAAAGAGAACAGGCAGCTACTGCCCAAAAGACTCACACTCTCCGATGGCTTTCAGGCAAGGTTTTACAAAGGCAACATTAGGGGTGAGGGTCACAGGGTAGTGATCAACTCACGGTTGGTTGATGGTGATGTAACATGGTAATGTTTCTGGAATCTTAATCATCAACATTCTGATTCCAACCAGTCTAGGTCTACTTGCTTGTGGACAGCAGGTAGCCTCCATCCTCCAACAGGTAGGGGTCGTAGTTTCTACAGAACAACTCAGAGATATGCCTCAGATTGTTATCTGTATCCCTTCAGAGGAACTAGGAGTCCTGTCACTGCGTTGTTCTAATCATTCTAATCATTAGACTCATTTGAGTCTGCTCTCTGAAATCTGGGGAAGGTCAAACAAGAAGTGGGGGACACAGACGGACTTGTACCTAGGAGGGCCCCACAGCATCTTGCTCGGTTTCAATCCCTGCTTTTCTTTGATACTCCTCAGTCCTGAGGAGAACAAGGGTGGGACAAGAAAAGGAATAAAGTTTTGGATAGAGAGGTTAATCCCAAACTCAGCAGGGGAACTCGCTGTTAGGGGGACTCAGTTACAAATGGTAACATGAAGAACACAGCCATCATTAAAACAACAACCAAAACGGACATGATGATACTTATAATAACTACATAAAAGAAATTACGTATATCTTATGTGACTATTATGTAGAAAAAGATTACTTCAACATTGTTTTATTCATCTAAATGCACTTATTAAAATTTTTAGTTTTTAAATTGTTTCCTAATACTATTTTTTATTTTTAAATCATTTTATATTTGTACCTTGATATACATATATGTACAATATCACAAAAGATAATTTCACCAGCAATAACCAGTGTTCACATTTTAACACTTTTCTATGTATCTTTCAGTCGTATAGTTTTCATGTAATCAAATGATATTACACACACCAATATATAATGAGTTTTTCATATAATAAAATATTTCAATACAGAGAACCTTCGGAACATGGGCAAATCTGGCCTGCTGTCTATGTTTGTAGATAAAATTTAATCGGAACAAAGCCACGCTCTCTCATGCATTGTCTACAGCTATTTCATTGCTGTAATAGTAGAGTTGACTAGTTGCAACAGAGATCACAAAGCCTGCAAAGCCTAAAATATTTACTATCTGACTCTTTCCAAAAACATTTGCCAACCCTGATATATTGTGTACATTTTTCATATTGTTTCTATTATAGTATTATTTTAAATCCTACAGTAATCGATTACATGTTATAATTTCATCTATTAAATCTTAATTTTCAGATCATAATCTGGCTTCGTGATTGTCAGAGATAAACTTTTTCAATTTGATTATACACCATGAAGATTTACAGAAGTTTGAAAAGGCTACTTCTTAAATAATAGAATTATTTTTGTATTCTTTTTCTTTTATTTTTATTTTTTTTTATTTTTGTATTCTTAAACTTAAAACTATAATTAAAAAGCAAAATATTGATTCTGTGTATTGGGGCTTAAAATCCATTGCACTTTCAGAGAATATAAAACAATAGCATAGCCAATACTGAATATGAAGTGGAGAAACCATTTCAACACACACAGACATTCAAAATTCCCATGTTCTGAGAATCGGAACGAAGATGGCAGAGCAGAAGGACGTGCTCTCACTCCCTCTTGCGAGAACACCAGAATCACAACTAGCTGTTGCACAATCATCGACAGGAAGACATTGGAACTCACAAAAAAAGATAACCCACATCGAAAGACAAAGGAGAAGCCACAATGAGATGGCAGGAGGGGCGCAACCACAGTAAAATCAAATCCCATAACTGCTGGGTGGGTGACTCACAGACTGGAGAACACTTATACCACAGAAGTCCACCCACTGGAGTGAAGGTTCTGAGGCCCACGTTAGACTTCCCAACCTGGGGGTCCGGCAACAGGAGGAGGAATTCCTAGAGAATCAGACTTTGAAGGCTAGTGGGATTTGACAGAAGGACTTAAACAGGACTGGGGGAAACAGAGACTCCACTCTTGGAGGGCACACACAAAGTAGTGTGTGCATCGGGACCCAGGGGAAGCAGCAGTGACCCCAGGGGAGACTGAACCAGACCTACCTGCCAGTGTTGGATGGTCTCCTTCAGAGGCCGGGGTGGCTGTGGCTTCGTGGAGACAAGGACACTGGCAGCAGAAGTTCTGGGAAGTACTCCCTGGCATGAGCCCTCCCAGAGTCTGCAATTAGCCCCACCAAAGAGCCTGGGTAGGCTCCAGTGTTGGGTTGCCTCAGGTCAACCAACACAGAGGGTACCCAGCCCCACCCATCAGCAGTCAAATGGATTAAAGTTTTACTGAGCTCTGCCCACCAGAGCAACAGTCAGCTCTACCCACCACCAGTCCCTCCCATCAGGAAACTTGCACAAGCCTCTTAGATAGCCTCATCCGCCAGAGGGCAGACAGCAGAAGCAAGAAGAACTACAACCCTGCACCCTGTGGAACAAAAACCACATTCACAGAAACATAGACAAGATGAAAAGGCAGAGGGCTATGGACCAGATGAAGGAACAAGATAAAACCCCAGAAAAACAACTAAATGAAGCGGAGATACACACCCTTCCAGAAAAAGAATTCAGAATAATGATAGTGAAGATGATCCAGGACCTCGGAAAAAGAATGGAGGCCGAGATAGAGAAGATGCAAGAAATGCTTAACAAAGACTTAGAAGAATTAAAGAACAAACAGAGATGAATAATACAATAACTGAATAGAAAACTACACTAGAAGGAATCAATAGCAGAATAACTGAGGCAGAAGAATGGATAAGTTACCTGGAAGACAGAATGGTGGAATTCACTGCTGCGGCACAGAATAAGGAAAGAATGAAAAGAAATGAAGACAGCCTAAGAGACCTCTGGAACAACATTAAATGCAACAACATTCGCATTATAGGGTCCCAGAAGAAGAGAGAGAGAAAGGACCAGAGAAAATATTTGAAGATATTATAATCGAAAATTTCTCTAACATGGGAAAGGAAACAGCCACCCAAGTCAAGGAAGCACAGCGAGTCCCATACAGGATGAACTCAAGGAGAAACACGCCGAGACACATAGTGATCAAACTGGCAAAACTTAAAGACAAAGAAAAATTATTGAAAGCAGCAAGGGAAAAATGACAAATAACATACAAGGGAACACCCATAAGGTTAACAGCTGATCTCTCAGCAGAAACTCTACAAGCCAGAAGGGAGTGGCATGATATACTGAAAGTGATGAAAGGGAAGAACCTACAACCAAGATTACTCTACCTAGCAAGGATCTCATTCAGAGTTGAGGGAGAAATCAAAAGCTTTACAGAAAAGTAAAAGCTAAGAGAATTTAGAACCACCAAACCAGCTCTACAACAAATGCTAAAGGAATTTCTCTAAGTGGGAAACACAAGAGAAGAAAAGGACCTACAAAAACAAACCCAGAACAATTAAGAAAACGGTCATAGGAACATACATATCAATAATTACCCTAAACGTGAATGGATTAAATGCTCCAACCAAAAGACACAGGCTTGCTGAATGGATACAAAAACAAGACCCATATATATGCTGTCTACAAGAGACCCACTTCAGACCTAGGTACACATACAGACTGAAAGTGAGGGGATGGAAAAAGATATTCCATGCAAATGGAAATCAAAAGAAAGCTGCAGTAGCAATACTCATATCAGATAAAATAGACGTTAAAATAAAGAATGCTACAAGAGACAAGGAAGGACACTACATAATGATCAAGGGATCAATCCAAGAAGATGATATAACAATTATAAATATATATGCACCCAACATAAGAGCACCTCAATACATAAGGCAACTGCTAACAGCTCTAAAAGAGGAAATCAACAGTAACACAATAATACTGGGGAACTTTAACATCTCAATTACACCAAAGGACGGATCATCCAAACAGAAAATTAATAAGGAAACACAAGCTTTAAATGACACAATAAACCAGATAGATTTAATTGATATTTATAGGACATTCCACCCCAAAACAGCAGATTACACTTTCTTCTCAAGTGTGCACGGAACTTTCTCAAGGATAGATCACATCTTGGGTGACAAATCAAGCCACAGTAAATTTAAGAAAATCGAAATCACATCAAGTATCTTTTCAGACCACAACACTATGAGATTAGAAATCAATTACAGGGAAAGAAACATAAAAAACACGAACACATGGAGGCTAAACAAAACGTTACTAAATAACCAAGGAATCACTGAAGAAATCAAAGGGGAAATCAAAAAATACCTAAAGAGAAATGACAATGAAAACATGACGATCCAAAACCTATGGGATGCAGCAAAAGCAGTGCTAAGAGGGAAGTTTATAGCTATACAAGCCTACCTCAAGAAACAAGAAAAAACTCAAATAAACAATATAACCTTACACGTACAGGAATTAGAGAAAGAAGAAAAAACAAAACCCAAAGTTAGCAGAAGGAAAGTAATCATAAAGTTCAGAGCAGAAATAAATGAAATAGAAACAAAGAAAACAATAGCAAAGATCAATAAAACTAAAAGCTGATTCTTTGAGAACATAAAACAAAATTGATAAACCATTAGCCAGACTCATCAAGAAAAAGAGGGAGAGGACTCAAATCAATAAAATTAGAAATGAAAAAGGAGATGTTACAACAGACACCACAGAAATACAAAGCATCCTAAGAGACTACTACAAGCAACTCTATGCCAATAAAATGGACAACCTGGAAGAAATGGACAAATTCTTAGAAATGCACAACCTTCCAAGACTGAACCAGGAAGAAAGAGAAAATATGAACAGACCAATCACAAGTAATGCAGTTGAAACTGTGATTAAAAATCTTCCAACAAACAAAAGTCCAGGATCAGACGGCTTCACAGGTGAATTCTATCATTTAGAGAAGAGCTAACACCCATCCTTCTCAAACTCTTCGAAAAAACTGCAGAGGAAGGAACACTCCAAAACTCATTCTATGAGGCCACCATCACCCTGATACCAAAACCAGACTAAGATACTACAAAAATAGAAAATTACAGACCAATATCACTAATGAATATAGATGCAAATATTCTCAACAAAATACTAGCAAACAGAATCCAACAGAACATTAAAAGGATCATACCCATGATCAAATGGGATTTATCCCAGGGATGCAAGGATTCTTCAATATACACAAATCAATCAATGTGATACACCATATTAACAAGTTGAAGAAGAAAAACCATATAAGCATCTCAATAGATGCAGAAAAAGCTTTTGACAAAATTCGACACCCATTTATGATAAAAACTCTGCAGAAAGTGGGCATAGAGGGAACCTACCACAACATAAAAAAGGCCATATACGAAAAACCCACAGCAAACATCATTCACAAGGGTTAAAAACTGAAAGCATTTCCTCTAAGATCAGGAACAAGACAAGGATGTCCACTCTCGCCACTACTATTCAACATAGTTTTGGAAGTCCTAGCCATGGCAATCAGAGAAGAAAAAGATATAAAAGGAATACAAATTGGAAAAGAAGAAGTAAAAGTGTCACTGTTTGCAGATGACATGACACTATACATAGAGAATCCTAAAGATGCTACCAGAAAACTATGGGAGCTAATCAATGAATTTGGTAAAGTGGCAGGATACAAAATTAATGCACAGAAATCTCTTGTATTCCTATACACTAATGATGAAAAATCTGAAAGAGAAATTAAAGAAACACTCCCATTTACCATTGCAACAAAAAGAATAAAATACCAAGGAATAAACCTACCTAGGGAGACAAAAGACCTGTATGCAGAAAACTATAAGACACTGATGAAAGAAATTAAAGATGATACCAACAGATGGAGAGATATACCATGTGCTTGGATTGGAAGAATCAATATTGTGAAAATGACTACCCAAAGCAACCTACAGATTCAGTGCAATCCCTATCAAATTACCTATGGCATATTTTACGGAACTAGAAGAAAAAATCTTAAAATTTGTATGGAGACACAAAAGACCCCAAATAGCCAAAGCAGTCTTGAGGGGAAAAAACGGAGCTGGAGGAATCAGACTCCCTGACTTCAGACTATACTACAAAGCTACAGTATTCAAGACAATAGGGTACTGGTACAAAAACAGAAACATAGATCAATGCAATAGGATAGAAAGCCCAGAGATAAACCCATGCACCTATGGTCAACTAATCTATGACAAAGGAGGCAAGGATATACAATGGAGAAAAGAGAGTCTCTTCAATAAGTGGTGCTGGGAAAACTGTACAGCTACATATAAAGGAATGAAATTAAAACATATCCTGACACCATACACAAAAATAAACTCAAAATGGATAAAAGACCTAAATATAAGGCCAGACACTATAAAATACATAGAGGAAAATGTAGGCAGAACACTCTTTTTTTTTTTTTTTTTTTTTTTTTGCGGTATGTGGGCCTCTCAGTGTTGTGGCCTCTCCCATTGTGGAGCACAGGCTCCGGATGCACAGGATCAGCGGCCATGGCTCACAGGCCTAGCCGCTCCGCGGCATGTGGGACCTTCCCGGACCGGGGCATGAACCCGTGTCCCCTGCATCAGCAGGCAGACTCTCAACCACTGTGCCACCAGGGAAGCCCCAGCAGAACACTCTTTGACATAAATCACAGAAAGATCCTTTTTGGACCACCTCTTAGAGAAATGGAAATAAAAATAAACAAATGGGACCTAATGAAACTTCAAAGCTTTTGCACTGCAAAGGTAACCGTAAACAAGAGGAAAAGACAACCCTCAGAATGGGAGAAAATATTTGCAAACGAATCAACGGACAAAGCATTAATCTCCAAAATATATAAACAGCTCATGCAGCTCAATATTAAAAAAAGAAACAACCCACTCTAAAAGTGGGCAGAAGACCTAAATAGACATTTCTCCAAAAAAGACATACAGATGGCCAAGAGGCACATGAAAAGCTGCTCAACATCACTAATTATTAGAGAAATGCAAATCAAAACTACAATGAGGTATCACCTCACACCAGTTAGAATGGGCATCATCAGAAAACCTACAAACAACAAATGCTGGAGAGGGTGTGGAGAAAAGGGACCCCTCTTGCACTGTTGTTGGGAATGTAAATTGATACAGCCACTATGGAGAACAGTATGTAGGTTCCTTAAAAAACTAAAAATAGAATTACCGTATGATCCAGCAATTCTACTACTGGGCATATACCCAGAGAAAACCATAATTCAAGAAGACACATGCAACCCAATGTTCATTGCAGCACTGTTTAACAAATACCGTATGCTATCACATATATATAGAATCTAAGAAAAAAAAGGTCATGAAGAACTTAGGGTTAAGATGGGAATAAAGACACAGACCTACTAGAGCATGGACTTGAGGATACAAGGCGGGGGAAGGGTAAGCTGTGACAAAGTGAGAGAGTGGCATGGACATATATACACTACCAAACTTAAAATAGATAGCTAGTGGGAAGCAGCCACATAGCAAAAGGGAGATCAGCTAGGTGGTTTGTGACCACCTAGAGGGGTGGGATAGGGAGGGTGGGAGGGAGGGAGACACAAGAGGGAAGAGATATGGGAACATATGTATATGTATAACTGATTCACTTTGTTATAAAGCAGAAGCTAACACACCATTGTAAAGCAATTATACTCCAATAAAGATGTTAAAAATTAATTGATTAATTAATTTAAAAAAATAGCCAGGTCATGGAAGCAACCTAAATGCCCATCGACACACAAATGGATAAAGAAGATGTGGTACATATATACAATGGAATATTACTCAGCCATAAAAAGGAACGAAATTGGGTCACTTGTTGAGATGTGGATGGATCTAGAGACTGTCATACAGAGTGAAGTAAGTCACAAAGAGAAAAACAAATATTGTATATTAACGCATATATATGGAACCCAGAAAAATGGTACAGATGAACCAGTTTGCAGGGCAGAAATTGAGACACAGATGTGGAGAACAAATGTATGGACACCAAGGGGGGAAAGCAGCAGGTGGGGTGGGGTGGGGGGTGTGATGAATTGGGCGATTGGGATTGACATGTATACACTGATGTGTATAAAATGGATGACTAATAAGAATCTGCTGTATAAAAAAATAAAATAAAATTCAAAAATTAAAAATAAATAAATAAAAGAGATAAAAGGAAAAAAAAACAAAATTCCCATGTTCTCCTAATCACAAGGTATTCTCTTCTATTGATTTTTATCTATTTAAAGGAAGCTGATACAGCACATTAATAGTTCCCAAACTCCTCTGTAAAGCTCCCTCACATTTTTGGTCAATTTGATATGGTAGAATATGTTTAAGAAGGAAGAAGAGTAGGAGAAGGAGACTAATACTCTGTACCCTAAGCAATTCTTCCTCGAAATATTCATCAACGACTCTGTTAAAAATCTAAATATGTGGGATGGCATAGGGAAGACGGTGCTCTCACTCTGGACCCACGTTTATTCCAAATAAAACTCTCACTCAGCTCTACAGAATGGAACAGGAATGTCAAATGTAACATACAGGATGGGCTGTACACCAAGAAGACATTTATACTATGATAATAGTAATAAAATATTTGGGACTGTGCTTACTTTTTAGATGAACTATTGGTAATAAATACTGAGCTTGAATATGCCATATTTGGATAAATTGACTTACTGTACTGTGGAGGCTCTAACTCATGTAAAGTAACTACAGGCTCATAAAAATCATTTTACTATAAAATAAAGTTTATCTACCTATCTATCTATCTATATCAAACCACACTATGTCTAAACAAAGTACTGCACATGTGCCTCTCTCCCACATTCAGATTCTGATGAGATTCCTTGGCTTTATCATTTCTTATAAACCCTATATATCATTTTTTCATGAAATTAATAGTGGAAGAGTAATATGATAAGGGTAAATAAGGGAGTCAACACTGTCATACATAGGCTGGGCAGGAAAGAGATGATCGAGGCCACTGAGCAGACAAGCTGTGAGGGATTCTGAACTGTCATCCATGTCCTTAGAGGCAAGATTATGGAAACATCTATAATCAGCAGGGCGATTAACTTAGCCATGAGTGAATTAGTGGGTCATTGGCTCATGATTTGTATAAGTATCTACATTTTGAAAACCATAGCTTCCCAACATTGATAAATGCAAAGATAAGTGGGCATTACATGTACCTGTAAAATAAAGTTAAATAAATATAATCAACAAATGAATCAACATGAAAGAGGAGAACTAAAGCTTTCCTTTCCTTTCTCTGCCTTTTCACATTTTTTCCTTAATCTTTTTTTTTAACATCACTAATATTTAGGAGACAAGGTAAATTCAGGGCGGGAATGATTCTATAAAACCATGCTTCTTGTTTATATTATAAGACATACTTCTTTAATCTGTCACAAGATGTGCTTCAAAGTGACGCAGAAAGCATTACCAAAGAGGTCAGCTGAAGTTAGACTGTTCATAAATACTTATAAACAAATGAATTGTTTACTTAGTCTGTAATGCCTGGGGACTCAATTATGCTCCAATTTTCAAAGCCCTGCAACCCCCCAACCAGTTTACCTCCAGATTCTTTTCCCTATGCAAATCACAGGTTCTTACTGTATCACACTCATAAGTCACAACTAAAGATTTCAGTCCTACATATGTTACGCTCTATTTATTTGCAAGAGCACACAGCAGTAATGAACTTATTAGTAAATCACTGTAATATCAGACTCCAGTTGGGTAGTAGTGCCTTGGAGAAATATATCCAGGGCTTAGCTTAGTAAATGGGTCTAGCCGTGTCATTATTTCAGCATGTGTGAAAGAAGCCACTTAACATACGCACAGTACGTTACACAGGTAAGAGGCAGATTTCTTTCCCTTTACATAATGTATTCACTGGTATGTAAAGAGGAGCATTACTCCTATAGGTTATTTAATGTCACTTAAATACTCTCCTGACCTGAAAGAAACACAAGTCCATTTTTTCCTTAAGGATGGGAGTGAGTGAGCTTCCAAGATCAACTTGGAGATATTATGAGTAACAGTTAATGTCAAAGTTCTTCTTCATTACCGAGCAGCTCCTGCAGTCATCAGCAACTTGCCTCTAACTCCTCATAACTTTACCTTAATTACTACTGTATTCTCTTCATCCCAGATCTTACTAGATTTATGCTATTTTTAAAAATAGGTTTGCTAGCTGAAAAATAATCTAAATATTACAGAAGTAAAAAAAGGAAAATAAGTTTTTCCCATGGCTCCTCCCTGCCACTGCCACCCGTGCAACAATGTCAGTCCTCAGGAGAAACCACTCAACAGACTTGTGTTAAAACACCAAGAGATTTGGGACACACACACATAACATAGATTTTTAAATATTTCATTAAAAATTATATCATCCTGTTGTATTGTTTAAATATTTACTTAAAATATTCACCATATATCATACGTGGCACTTATGGACACACCTCATATTCTTTAACAGTAATATGCTCCTTTGTATGGCTATAATGTAATCTATTTAACTGGCCCCTCGTAAAGGATTTTTTAAATTGTTTCCAATTCTTTAATTCTATAAATATGTTGCAGTGAACCTCTTTGTACATATGTCAGCAGAATATTTATTAGCAATCATTTATATAGTGTTTATTATCTTCCCAGCACAAGTGTCTCACTTACTCAATCCTCATAACAAGTGTTTGGATTCAGTACTATTATTATCTTGTGTTTGGAACTAGAGAAAAAGGAATCACAGAAAAAGCAATTTTCGCACATCGCTATTGAGTGTTAGAGTCAGAATTCAGACTTAGGTTGTCTGTCTCCAAAAACCAAAATCCTTAACCACTGTGCCACACTGCCTGTAGGTGCCTTTGATTTTGGTGAAGATCCAAAATTTTAAAATGTTCCTCTGCTTTGTTCTGGGTGTGCTTAGACCCTTAATTACCAGTCCATTGTCAGGTTAAATTCTCCTCCTTGATATTAAGCTTAGATGGGCAAACCATTCTTTTGATTGTATCCCTATTCTTTATTCTCAGCCCAGGCCTTGCTCTCCTTCTCCAGAATTCCAACCTCATTTACGTGATTTAAGCCCATCCATAGCCTTCACTTGGAAACAAAAGATAAATTTTATCATAGTCATCAACATGAAGAACTGTGAACAGTGTCAGTTGCGGGGAAAACCATGAATATTTAGGACACTAAATAATATCTCTGTCACAGAATCATTGACCTCAGCCTAATATGTGGGTTCGTGACCTTGGAACTCCATTTCCTCATCCATATAATGATGGGATTTACCTAAATTACTCTGAGATTTCTTTCAGTATGAAAATTCAGTGGTAAGTCTCTAAGTTTCCTGATTCAGACATCAGTTTTCCAGTTTGCAGATTTCTGCTGAGCCTATGAATCTGAATCTCCTAACCATCTCAGCCATCCTAAATATCAAAACAAGAAATACACACAAGCCATCAGTTCTAACTTTTACTGATCTGGCCGAGCAGACGGTGCAGTGTACATGCATTGGCCTTCTCCTTCCTCTACTTAAAAGGATGTTACTCAAGAGCATTCACATGAAATAAGGAAAAAAGTATCTCTGATATGGCGTTTTCAGACGATTTATAATGTGCTTCAGGGAAAGATGCATTTGGTGTATAAGTTGAAAGTGTCTCCTGTATTTGTGCAAGAGATTGGGCCCCTGAGCTAAGACCAGGCATGGAGGTGGGAGCCAGCCAGGTCTTCAGACTACAGAGCATGAAAATCAGGGAGCTGTAAAAGTTGTAGAGGAGGAGGTCAACAGTTGAGAACTAAAGAAACAGTCCACATGCAATGGCATTCCATAGAAAGAGGGTTAGGGGCTCAAGGGCAGAGACCAGAGGCTGAGCAAGTGGGTTTGGGTGGCTGGCAGGTGATAGAAAACCACGACAAAGACAAGGGACGTTTATAGCTTTGCTATAAACAAAGATGATGTATTGGTCAGACTGGACAGAAACTATTCCTTAAGGTGACCTTCTAAGTGTTATATGGCAGATGAAGTCCAAGAAAAAAAAGTAAGGATGAAAAAGATATCTTATTTAGAAGTCATTTTTCTTATTCAAATCCCAACTCATTAGTTGTGTGAGCTCAGAAAAAGCACTTAACTTCTATGACCCTCCACCTCAAGTTTATGAAAGGAAGAGATTGGTTTCTGCCTCGTAGATCTTTTTGGAGGTATTAGCTGAGTTAACATATTGTAAAGGATTTGTCAACTGTCAATATCAAGCAAATATAGGATCTGTTATCTTGTTATCACTGGATTGCAAGTTCTCAAAGTAGAACTCCAACTGTATGAAAACTTATGCTGGGTTTCTTTTCTACTGTCCTTGGCCTTTTGCCTTTGCTTACCGTATGCAAATGACATACTACAGCTGGCCCATAAGTAGCTACCAGAGAAAATATTACAATAAATTTTATTTGTTCCTTGGTATTCTCAACCAGCTGTTCTTCTCCTAGATTTCAAGACCTGATCTTAGCTCTTTCAGTTTTCATAACCCATTCATTGAGTTACTGGAACATGATCCTTGTCTTTGAACCTCCTGATAGTTTTGTTTTCTTGGAATTTTTTCCCGAGCTTTGTCACAAATAATTATAGAACAAGGGGGAGGCGAATTCCTTTAAGTTGTGAAGAAATAAAATTCAACAATTAGCAATCTAGATTTTTTTTCCTCAAGAATTGTGCAACCATTGAATGTTAGTGGTCTACAAGTCAGCAGCGTGCACAGAGATTAATTAGAACAAATTTGGGCTTTAGAAACAAAGACATAAACAATGCACTTTTTTTTTTCAGTAAAGGAGGATAATCATAATGATAATATACACATCAAAGCTACATCTATTATATTTAATCTAAGATACCTCAATAAGACGAGTGGTCCCCTGTTGCCTTTCCTGGAACCAGTACTAGGCCAGTTGCATCAAAATTATATTGGGAGCTTTGGAGAAAATGACTAAAGTCCTCAGCCTTGATGATGATGTACTGAATCATGATCTCTGGATAAGGAACTCAGGAAACTAAGTAGTGTCTGAAGTTTCTCAGGTTATTCTGATATCAAGCCAATTTGCGGTAGCATCTTTGAGTACCAGATTTGATGATGGGCATACAGTTATGGCTTTGATTCCCTAATTCTAGGTATTACAATCTCTTCACCTTAACTAGCTGTGAAGGATAGTTTTTTCAGCCACATAGGTCCATCACATTGCACAATGTGTGGTACATGGTACTTACTTAATGCAGCATTCAATGCACAAAGACTGAATTCTAATGTTTGATCCAAACATTATTTAAGAACGAAACTCAGAGTAATGTAAGAAAAGAAAGGGGAAATGAGTGACACCACTGAGGCAAGTACATCTTCCACTGTTGTTATCTAAACAACTGAATTTCTGCAGCTACTTAAACTTATCTGCTATTTTTTTCCAGTGAAATAAAAAGTAGCTAAAAAGGAAATATCAAGATCCATGGAAAGTCAGGTACAACTTTGGATGTCAGAGACAATAAAACTTTCAGACAATGTGAAAAGGGATACGGTCTGTGAATAAAGTCATTCAAAAATACATCAGGGGGCTTCCCCGGTGGCGCAGTGGTTGAGAGTCCGCCTGCCAATGCAGGGGACACGGGTTCGTGCCCCGGTCCGGGAAGATCCCACATGCCATGGAGCAGCTGGACCCGTAAGCCATGGCCGCTCAGCCTGCGTGTCCGGAGCCTGCGCTCCGCAACGGGAGAGGCCACAACAGTGAGAGGCCCGCGTACCGCAAAAAAAAAAAAAAAAAAAAAAAAAAAAAAAAATACATCAGGGAAAAGTTAAATTATTTAATCCATATAAAATTAAAATCAAGTCCACTATTAGCCACAGTGACTGCCATAAAGTAAATTGAGTTACATAATTTCACTTAAGAAATGGTACTTTGGAGACAAATTTTCTCAAAATGCCCCATTTCTCTTTCTGGTCCTTTTGGCCATAAAAAAAAATTTACCCAGGCAAATAATTTCTAGTTTTAGGTGACTCAATTCCTCTTCCCCAATACTGGAACAACTCAATTAGGTTTCATAAATTACTGAAAGAGGGATAGAATCCAATGTACTCACGGCTCAGAATGTGAAATATATGTTGGTTTTACTCATTTAAAACAGTAATTTGTTAAATATCCTATTCTTCCCATTATCTAATAGGTCAAGAAAGAAATATATATATATATTTCCAGGTCATTAGAGCAATTTCATTGCTTTTCTTCTTAGACAGCTTTTAGCATCTACCATTTCTCCAAGGTTAAACCCATTCTCTCTTAAAGAATATATATTAGGTTTTGTAAAGTACTAATTTTATTCATGATGAGCACAAGATCTGGAACATAGTTGGTTTTAAAATAAGTTAATTAATACTTTAAGGGTTTGAACAAGTAGAGCTTCAGGAAAAAAAAATTTTTTAGTTAAAATAGTGTTATTGTAGAAACTCAGTTTCCAAGCACCAAAGAATAAATGCAGAAAGATTCTCCAATACTCTACTGACAATGAATAATATTACCCCGCAAGACATATAACAGTCAATAGTCTCTCCTTATGAAGCATCTTTTTTTAATCATCCAGGGAAAATCCTATTATAACACTATTGCTAGATTCTATCAAAGGATTAAAATGGATCTACCTGTGAAGTAGTAGACAGAAAAGAATTGCTTTTTCAGTTTGTTTTCAGCAGTGTGGTAGATTGTAAAAATGACCATAAATCTTTCCCTTCCTACATCCACCCTTGTTATGTAACATTGCAGCAGCTCTCATCAAAAGGTGGAATCTGTATCTTACCCCTTGAGTCTGAGTTGACCAAGCAATCTCCTTTGTCCGACAAGACATGAGGAAGCCTTTTGCAAACAGAGGCATCCAAAATGCTGTACACTGGTCTTTCTTCTCTCTCGCTTATCTTGGAAACACTGAAACTGCCACCATGTGGACAAGCCTGGATGTCCTAATGGGTGATGAGAGTCACGTGGCCCAGTTCCCCTCATCCTGCTAGCTGTCATCCCAGCCAACAGAGACAGCTGCTAGACTGTAAGGCCATGAACTACCACCTGAGTGCAGCAGCAGGAGTGATCAGAGATAAAGAATGGCCCCACTAAACCCAGCACAAATTGCAGCTACAACAGAACTGTGAGCTAAATAAATGGTGGCTGTTTCAAGCCATCAAGTTTCGGAGCAACGAAAATGTTTGTTAAGCAGCAAAAACTAACTGACAAAAGAAGATAAAGTCAAATTCATTAATAAGGAAGAGGCAGAGGAAAAAATTAAGTTCTGCTCTTGTTTGATTACTCCAGGAAAGCCTTCAGAGTCTATCAAATGGAGAGGTTATTCCAGTACACGAGACCTTGAATGGTTCTTTGTTTCTTTACAAAAGAATAAAGAAGGGAGTTAAGATTTGATGCATGTCTTTTATGTAATATAGCCATAGTTTTACATCCATTATCTCATTTAATCTTTGAAGGAACCTGTGAGTTAAGATCCAATATTGCTATTTTAAAGATGAAAAGAGTACTGCTTATAGCGATTGCCCCAAAGCGACGTTCTTAGAAAGTGGCATAACTGAAATTCTAATGTAGTTCTGCCTAACTCCAAAGCCTATTAAATCATGCCATAAATGCAACCTCATCAGGAGAAGCAAACATGACTTTTTAAAATGGCAACTGAATGCCTGCCACAAATCCAGTAGAGGTTTGACTTAGCATTGGTCTCTCTGGCCACACCATTAACAGAATTAAGTTTCTGAAAGACAGAGCTGGTCTCACTGCTTTTACACGAAAGACTCCGTCACTACCATGAGGTACCTACCCCTGTCTCACTTTCTCTTCTGGATGACTACTCTAGTAATTCATATCTGTCTAAAGAAAGTTTTTGAAGTTGTCCAGGGTTTACAATATACACCTTTCATTAATCACAATCCACTTTCAAATAATTTTATACTGTTTCACATGTAATATAAACACATTGTACCAGTAGACTCCCAATTCCTCTCTCCGTTCCTTTTGCTACTGTTGGCATACATTCCTACACTCACATATGTCATAAACATACAATATATTCCCACTATTTTTGCTTTAGAGGATCAATTACCTTTTAGGACAATTGAAAATAATAAAATAATTTTTATTTCCTTTTTAAATGCCATTTATTCTTCATTTCTTTGTATGAATTCAAGTCTCTGTCTGATATCATATGTCTTCTCCCTGAATAACCTTATTTTATATCTCTTATAGTTCAGACCTGCTGATAATGAATGTTCTATGTTTCTATTTGTTTGGAAATATATTTCTTTCTACTCAATTTTTGAAAGATAATTTTTCTATGAATAAAATTCTGGGTTGACACTTTTTTTCCTTTCATCACTTGAAAAAATGTCAGTACCTTATTTTCTGGCTTGCATCATTTCTAACAAGAAGTCTGATATAATTCTTACCTTTGTTCCTCTGTATGTAATGTGTCCTATTTCTCTGGCTGACTTCAACATTTTCTTTTTTATCTTTGGTTTGAGCAGTTTGAATACAATTTGTCTAGTTGTGGTTTTTAATTAATTAATTAATTAGGCATTAAGCCTGTTTGGTGCTGTCTTATCTTCTTATATTTAGTGTTTGATGCTTTAATTATTTTTATAAAATTTTTTGCCATTGTGCTTGCAAATATTTCTTCTGCCCAACTTTTACCTTCTTCTCCTCCTAGGATGTCAGTTAAATATATGATAGACTAGTTCGTATTATCCCACAGCTCTTGAATACTATGTTCTATTTTCTTCACTTTTTTTCTCTTTGTGTCAGTTTGAGTAATTTCCTTCTTTTTTTTTTAAATAAATTTATTTATTTATTTTTGGGTCTTCATTGCTGCGCGCAGGCTTTCTCTAGTTGCGGCGAGCGGGGGCTACTCTTCATTGTGGTGCGCAGGCCTCTCACTGCAGTGGCTTCTCTTGTTGTGGACCACAGGCTCTAGGTGTGCGGGCTTCAGTAGTTGTGGCACGTGGGCTCAGTAGTTGTGGCTCACGAGCTCTAGAGCACAGGCTCAGTAGTTGTGGCACACGGGCTTAGCTGCTCCACAGCACGTGGGATCTTCCCGGACCAGGGCTCGAACCCTTGTCCCCTGCATTGGCAGGCAGATTCTTAACCGCTGCGCCACCAGGGAAGCTCAGTTTGAGTAATTTCTAATGACCTTTCCTCAAGTTTATTGATTCCTTCCTCAGCAGTGTTCATCCTACTGATGAGTTCATTGAAGGCATTCCTCATCTTTGTTACCATGTTCCTGTTTGATCCCTTCTTAAGAGTTTCCATATCTTTGCTGAAATTCCCCATCTAATACATTGCCCATCTTTTACAGTAGAGCCTTTTCCATATATTAATTACAAGTATTTCAAATTCCCCACCTATAGTTCTCTACATGTGGATAGGTTGATTGCTTTGCCTCTTCACTGGGTGGTGTATCTTTCTTGCTTCTCTGTGACTTGCAGCTTTTGGCTGAAAGCTACATATTTTGTGTAGGACAGTAGAGCCTGAAGAAGATAGTGTTTACGGCTAGAAAGGGACATACTTCCTTTTCCTTGGCCCTTAGTTTGGGGAGTTGATTCAATCTAGACAGATGATGAGCTGGATCTTAGTTTTGTTGTTTCTCAGACCACTACCAGTTTCAGATTGCTTTAGCATTACCTGTAGGTGAGGGCTGGTTTCCAGAGAGGTCTCCTCAATATTACTCTTCCACTGTCAACTTTAGGTTTTTCCCATGAGTATATACCTCAGAGAAGTTTTTTCTCCATGTTCTAGACTCTCTGCTAGCAGGAGACTCCTGCTGTTTGCTACTCACTGTTTGCTCTGCTGGCATCTGGAGTGAGGGGGCGGGGAGTGTTCTCTGTTGTCCTGGTTCACCCTAGTCTTAAGACAGATGCTGTGTCTAAGTCTTGGTTGTGGGCCTTAGTGATTCTGCCCTTCTTCCAGTAGCAGGTGATTTCTAATGATTTAGGCCTATAAGGTATTTCTACCCCACCCCCAGGAAAAGGAATTTCTGGGGGTTTTTTGTTTTCCTGTTCTCCTCTGCCGGCAGCAATAGTCTTTAACTCTGTGCTAGACAGACAGTTTGCTCTTCTCCCCTTAGTGGCTTAAGGTGTTTGTTTCATAGAGGAGTTAAGGGAAGAAGGACATGTGTGGAGCTTCATGCTTTTCCCACAGTGGCTGCCGTTCCCACACCGCTAGGCCTGTACCACAGATAGGCTTTTTCTGTACTGTACTCCCCTTTGCTCCCTCTCAGATCTTTCCTGTAATCGTCCAGCGAGCACCCATGGAGAATACCCTTGAGTCTGCAGCCCCAGGAGTTCTATTCTCTCACACTAGCTCACATTCAACTTTCAATAATTCATAAAAAATTCACCCGAATTATTTTAATGTGTTTGTATGGTGTCTAGTGTCTCTTCCTTCTATGCTATGCTTCAGGTAAGCAATTGTTCGTATGTCCTTTCTCCTTGAAGACGTCTGTCTTTCCTTAGATTGCAGGCTAGTTGATTGCCCTTTGATGTTAGCTCCTAATTGGATTCAAAAAAGGTTATTATTCTGTAGATTATCTGGCTTTTTCATGTCATAAAATGAGGAGTTATACTCTTTGCAGCTTTCTACATTGTCAGTGAATTCTACCTTAGTAATTTCTACCAACATGCCCTATTTTTGCCTGCCCTATTAGATTAAAGAATGGAACATTGCAAGTCTCCTATCTCCCAGAAACTTGAATAGAAAATGCCAAACTATTTTCCAAAGTGGTCGTACTAGTTTACAGTTTCAGCAGCAATGGATAAGAGTTCTCAATGCTCGTAATCCCTACCAATACTTACTATTGTCAGACTTCTAATTTTTGCCAACCTTGTATAAATCTGTATGTCATTTTGATTCTGATTTTCATTTCTCTCATCATTGATGAGGTTCAGAATCTTTCTGTTTGTTTATTGGTAATTTGAGTTTGTCTTTATGTGAAGATCCCATTCAAGTCTCATTTTCATTTTACCTTTGGACAAATGGATTGCCTCTTCTTTGGTACTGGTTGACTTTCTTTTTCTTACATAGTTTAGAAATTCTTTACATATTCTGGTTATTAAACCTTCAGTTATATGTGTTGAAAATAATGCCCCCCCATTATGGCTTGTTTGTTTTGCTTTTTATTATTACTCTGATGGAAATAAATTACCAGATTTAATATAATCAAATTTCCCAAACTTTTACTTTACTATTAGTACATCCTATGTCTTGTTTAAGAAATCCTTACCTAACCAAATCCATGAAAATATTATCCTATACACACATTATGTTCTTTCACATAAATCCTTCATCCACATAGAATTAATTTTTTTTCACAGTAGTCATGTTCTCTACTGATCAGTAAGCACATACTATTTGTTATGTCCTCTTCCTACTCATTTTACAGGAGTTCATTCAAACGTTACCTCATGGTGAATCTTTCCACTAAGTCATAGATTATTGCTTCAGGCTTGTTATTTTCATAGGCAGAAGTTATCCAACAATGATTTTTTTTAGAACAAACGATGTTCTAGGCACTAAATTCTGGAGACACAAAGAATAAGTTAACAGCTACTACATTTAGCATGTCATAGCCCACTCACAGTTTCTTTCTTTCTCTCTCTTTCTTTCTTTCCTTTCTTTCTTTCTTTTTCTTCCTTCCTTCCTTCCTTCTTCCTTTCTTTCTTTCTTCCTTCCTTCCTTTCTCTCCCTCTCTCTTTTTTTCTCTTCCTTCCTTCCTCCCTCCCTCCCTCTCCCTCTCTCTTTCTTTCTTTCTTGGTGTCCTGGGCCCTTGGGCAGTCTGGTGACTATATGATTACATTCTTAAAATATTATTTTTATTAGTATAAAAATAAAGCAAACAATATAACAAAGGAACCTAATGTACTGGAATAGTTAGCAAAATGTTAAAAAGTATGATACAGTAATATATGTGCTTCTTAATGATCACATTAAATAACAAGATCTAGGGGCAATTAGAGTAACTACTGTAATTCTGTAATGTTGAGCCTAAACAATATTTTGAGATATTTGCCACAATAATAATATGATATAAAATACCCTATTTATTGGTGACAAAGTCACAAGTACTGCTAATACTACAGGAGTGTGTTGCCTGCAGTCTTAATTGAAGGCAGTGCTAAATTTTAATTCAATTTTAGTAGAAATAGAGATGCCATTTTTCTCCATTCAAGTGTGTGACTCAGTTTTCTATAGCCTCAGGTTAAGGACCTCTGGTTTTCTGGAGCAATTTGAAACATCTGTGATCATGGCCTGCAGTTAGATATACATTTGGCATCGCAAAGAAAGAGAAAAAAATAATAAAAAACTTCAAGACTTATTCTTCGTATAGGTAATGCAGTCTGTTGTCCGTTCTATTTCCGTTCATTTTTTTAAATATTTGGATAGAAACTACTAAATTATTTCACTATTTACTAATAAAATATATGAAGTTTGAAAACAGTAGTCTAGTGGAGATGATAGAGTTCAGCCTCATGTTATTCTTTAAAAAAACAAAAGAGTTTCTTCTATATACCAGGGTTATTTTTAACAAACTCTTTTAGAATTTTTTTCTTTGTATTGTAATTATGGGTTTTCATGTCTGTTGCACTGAACCATAACGATGTATTCATTAACTGTTTTATTTTTATGACCCTTTGGACCTAATGACGAGGTACAGACCTGTTACAAAGCCTATATAATACAATATCCTCATCTCGTGTTATCAGACACACGCAGAGTAGACACATTAGCCACGTTGTCAGCTGCTTAAGTGTGATTTGGCTTATTAAATGTGCATTAGTCACACATTTTCCATAATCATCTACCACATGGAATAGAATCTCCAGCTATTCCAGGCTTGCTCCCTACTGTTAACCAACCTGAGAGAACACATATATGTAGTCTTAACAGAGGGAATTTGCATTCCCCCTGTGATCCCTTAATCCCACCAAAAACCAAAGGCTTATTATCTGTCCCTCATTGGGCTCTAGCGTCGCTTATCACAGTGGGATTATGTACGTACTAAGATTTCCAACTTTTAACTCATAGGTATTTTAAGAAAAGAGCTGCTCCAGAGACATGAAGGTGAACTGAGTCTTGCAGTGCCCACAGTCTCTTGATCCTATTCTCATCTCTTCCTCCTCTGCTTGATGGTGGCCCCCCTCCTGCTTCATAGAGCATCCTTCTTCACCACTGCTCCTTTCTCTCCTTTAGCATGTCTTTCTGAGATTCTTTCACATAAATGTAAAGTATTAAAATGCAAATACTCTTACTAAGAGAAATACAACTGTGGAATTTCAGGTATAAGTAAGCAGATAGGGAAGTTTTAGGCAAAAGGTGAATTCTTGAGTTTTTGGACAAATTCGTATCACACAACAAAAACATGACTCTCTGGTCCCATCACACATACTGAGAGCCAAGGTTTCTTATCAATGAAAGTAAATAAATCTCACAGACTTGGATATATAATAGTTTTCATAACTGAAATCAGAGCCAAGCTTTGTGGGTTAAAAGACAGCAACATGATTACATTATTATTGTGTACATTTACCTCTCTTGCCTTCAACGAGAGGTTCTATGAGAGGTTCTATGAGATGAGAGATTCTATGAGAGGTTCTATGAGAACAATCACATTTTTAAATATACTAATATACTATACTAATATACTAATATACTAATATAGAAGAATATTTTAGACAAGTGAAAATTTTAAATTTTCAAAAACTTCAGCTTAAAAATGAAGAGACTTTCATTGTTTTGCCTTTTTCTTTCTCAGGAATGAATGTAAAAGGAAAATTGCTAAGTGATCCAAATTTCTTTTAATTAGACTCTTTATGGCTGTATTAAAAATTCATTTATTTAATATATATTTATAAAGAGCCTACTGAATGCCAGGAATTTTTTTAAACACTGGGGAAACATCAAGGAACAAGACTGAGAGTGCTATTGTACTTGGAGAACACAGTAAATAAATATATATGCATTTCAACATATATATTTAAAATTAAATATTCAGTTAGTAAGTGCGAAAGAAAAATACAGTTTTAAAACATGAGAAGATAGGGGGCTTCCCTGGTGGCGCAGTGGTTGAGAGTCCGCCTGCCGATGCAGGGGACACGGGTTCATGCCCCGGTCCGGGAAGATCCCACATTCCGCGGAGCGGCCGGGCCTGTGAGTCATGGCCGCTGAGCCTGCGCGTCCGGAGCCTGTGCTCCGCAAAGGGAGAGGCCATAACAGTGAGAGGCAAGTGTACCGCAAAAAAAAAAAAAAAAAGAGAAAGAAGATATATATTCACCAACAGACATAACCATATGAATGGGATTAAACTTTCTTGCTTCTAAAATAATTTGTATCATTTTTCTTATTATTACTATGTTCATATTATTACTAATTATGTTCATTGTAGAAAATACAACGAAATGTATTGAGAATAACAATAATATCATGGCTAACCTTTATTGAGAATTGCACCATATGCTTTTAATGTAGTATCTCATATAATCTTCATAAATGTACAATGAAATAGATATAATTCTGATCCCCATTTTATACATGAGATAATTGGAATATGAATGAATTAACTCCCCCAAAGTCAACATATACTGGGTTGCAGCTTTGGGAATACAAACAGGGTCTGTCCGTCATCTGTCTTCAAAGCTCATGCCGTTAGCCATTACACTATTTGTTGCAGTCCAGACAATTTCCTCCCCCACAAAGATGTTTCTATCGTAATCCATAGGTCCTCTGAATATGTTACGCTAAACTAGAAAAAGGACTTTGAAGATGAAATTAAGGTTGTTAATCAGTAGAATTTTAGAAAATCTTGGATTACCCAAGTGGTCCCAAACTAATCCTTCCAAGGCCTTAGAAGCAGAGAAATTTTTCTAGTTGGATTCAGAGAGAAGCCATGGGAAAAAAAAAAAAAAAAGGCAAAAGAGATACAAAGCACGAGAGATTTCACCCACTCTTCATCTTAGAAGATGAAGGGGGCTGTGAGCCAGAAAATGCTGACAGTCCCTAGAAGCTGGGAATAACCACCTGTGGTGACAGCTAGCAAGGAAACGGGGGCCTTAGTCTTATAAGCACATGCAGCTGAATTCTTTCAGCAAAGTGAAAGAGCCTAGAAAAGTATTTTCCTCCAGAGCCTTCAGGTAAGAGCCCTGGCTGGCAGATACCTTGATTTTGGCCTTATGGGACCCAGGGCAGAGAAATCAGCTGGGCCTACTAGACTTCTGACCTATGAAACTGTGAGATGATAAGTTCATGTAGTTTTAAGCTGCTAAATGTGTGGTAATTTGTTATACCAGCAATAAACAATGAATATGATATTCTACCTCTCAATTAACAAATAAAAAAATCTCTAATCCTACCACCCAGAGATAATCACTGTAAGCATTTGAGTGTATACCTTTTTATCCTTCTTTGTAGGTATCTAGATATATTGGCATAAATTTTAGATTATGCTGAACATACTATCTTTCAAACCTAGAATTTCATTGTGACTATCTTCTCATGTTTTTAAAACATTCTTCTAAAAGAATATTAATGGCTAATACTATGCCACTGAATAGTTATGCCACAGTTTAATGCCCTACGCTTGAATATTTAAGTTGCTCTGAATATTTTACTAATATTCACATAAATTCGATATTTAATGGACCATCTTATCCCCTGAGATTCAGACTGGTTTTCTTGAAAACACTATTTCCATAGCCTGAAAGAGCGAAGATTCCAAGAAACAACCAGGAACTTGTAGTTTTAAGGTGGCATCTACTTTTCCGTGCTATCTCTAGGCTATGCGGCTTTTTTCCTCAGATATGACAGTTACCTTTTCAAATTCTCCAGAATGAGTGTTCTGACCTTAAATCATTAATGGCTAATTTAGACTTTATTAAAAATTTTATATGTGAACTTATATAGATAATAAGCTCAATTTCCTTCCAAATTGTTCACCAGTTAACATGATCCTCCTTTCTTAAACTAAAGTCAGAGTTACAGATTAAATTTTTTCCATGTTTCACAGCATTGCGATAAATATTCTTATACATATATCTTTATACATATTATTGAGTAGATTTTTAGTTTGAAGGCCTTGATGTGGAATTACTGAATCCCAAATTATGCAAGTTTAAAGCTTTTATTCTTCTTCAGAATATCTCAGTTTCTTTTTACAGATGTCTTTAGATAAAATCAAATGCGAAAAGATTTATTGAAGCAATCTTTGCATTAAAACCCAAGAGAACTATTTTTGACTCTCAGGTCTGTAAATAGTTATGTTTCTCTAATTTTCTGGCTTCATCTTTTCCTCAAGCGCAAAATGAGGGTCTTAGTTGTAATGCTTTCAAAAGCAAGCTGAGGATTTTATGTTCTAAGCAGTATGTGAAAATAATCAGTTGGGATTAAATGTATTTCTTCTAACAGTTGCCAGTCTCATGTTGAATCTACTCAGGGAGAAGTAACAAATATGCCTCTGCTGAAACCTCTTATCTTATTAAAGCATATTTCCTTCACAAATGTTTACCATGCAGGAAAAAGAAAGGTTGGACCTATCAGAAAATTTTGTGCATTGCTCATTTCCCTAATTATTAATGAATATTGTTCTCCCAGATCACAAATTCATTTCTGAACTCATAATTAAATGACTAATAAAGGTAAGGTTTGTATCCGGTAAAGGAAATACCAAATAATTTCCTACATTTGATGGCATTTGGGTTTATTAAAAGCACATGACCTCATTCTTCCTGATGCCCACACCAGGGTGCCCCACAGAGAAGTGGTGGGAAGAAAGCTTGTCATTTTTTGGTTAGGATTTTAAGTATGACACCCCAAAATTTACCTTTTTGTAAAAGAAACCTTAAGAACAAAAGCCAGTTTTTCTGAACTGAAAGAGGAAGTTTCTAATTTGTTAAACAAAGAAATGTAATGACTTTATATACAACTTCATGGAGAAGTTTCCTAAATATAAGCTGAACTTTAATCCTTTCCCTGCTCCAGTAAATAGTTACCAGAGCTATTCCCACCATTTACAAAGACCTAGGAATTTCTTTGTTTCTAAGTAGATTATCCTCACTGGAATATTCTCACAGATGTAGTATTTTTTCTTATAGTTTTCTTGTAGGAAAAAAAATGATCTTACCATGTGCTAGATATGTTTTCAGTTGACTGAAATTCTAGGGGTCATAAAATCCTCGTGACTTTGTAATTGTAATGGGTGAATTCCAGTTAAAACAGCACACACAGTTTGATTCTGTAATACAACCAGAGCTTTCAAGAGAATACATCTCTTTAATGTGTACAAGTTTTGAGCTTATGGATCCTGAGTAGGAGAAGCATGTCCTAAAATAGTGGTTCTTTAGCTTTGGTCAGTATCAGAATCTCCTGGGGAACCTGGTAAAAATACAAGCCTTATTCTACCGCAATGAGTCTGGAACTCTAACTCACCAGTTGATTCTGTTACACATCAAAATTGGAGAACCACTATTCTAGAACCTGGTTTTAAAACTGTTATTTCTTCTTTAATGTGTGTATGAAAAACCTGAGGACCCTATTAAAATGCAGGTTCTGATTCAGTAGAACTGGAGGGGGCGGGGTCTAAGAATCTGTACCTCCAGCAAATACCCAGGTAATGCCTATGCTCTGTCCACAGACCACATTTTGAGCTATAAGGCAGAGTCTAGGGGCACTGTTTCAACCACTTTACATATGACATCAGCCTCAAGCCAATGTGAATAAAAATTTTCCACTTCCAGCAGCACTTGCCTAGGAGATATCAAAACTGACTATTGTGTTTTATCACAGCTGGCTCTAAACAAGTGAAGTTTCCCTGAACTCTGGGTGACCTGGATGCCAGATCTTTACTGAACCTAATTGAAGACACTTTCTGGAAAAGAGAAAAATGAGACCATTTTAACCAAGCGTACACAGACCTATGGACTTACCCTGTCAGAGTGCTTGTTTTCTATGCTTAGTGGGGTTATGAACTCTTCCTCTCTAGCATATAAAGACCCTTGATTTTCTCCTTCAGCAAATGACACAGTGAATTGAATTTCTTCACTGTTCTGTGTTCTCTTGCCTGGCAAGTTAATGGGTTAGACTTGGTCTATTGTTGTTGGTTTCGCTCTGGAGTTCTTTGTTTTATTCTTTGACGCTAGTTCTAAGACATTGTTTTTCCATAAAATCTTTGTTAAGTCCATTATGCCTTTCTAAAATCATCTGCCTAAGGAACCCCTCTTTTCACAAAAGGCTTTTGCTCTGGTGTTATCACTTAGTGAAAGCTTCCATCACCTCCCGATTGGGGCAATGTGACTGACTGTTCTCCTCTCTGTGCCAGCACTGGACCTCATTCTCTGCCTGAGGTGCACACCTAGCCCACAATTGGCCATTTGTGAGTTTACATCTTGTATTCTGCACTGCAAAGTGAGTATCTTGAAAGTAAGGGTCATTTTGGTTGTATTGTTTTTGTTATTGTTTTTATATCTATATCTCTGTTGAATTGAAATAGGTGGTGGTAAATAGTAATATTGTCCTTATTACTTGGTATATCAGAATTCACAAAGTACTTTTATATAAATTATATAATATGACCTTTGTAACAGGAAAGGTTTTTTATGACATAAATTAGAAAGCAAAAACATTCGGAACATAAATTATAACCTTGGAATCGCATGTAATTAAATGTCAGAAAAAAAGGATTTAAATTCACATTGTTTTCCTCTAGATATACATTAATCCATTTTCAATCACAAGCAAAGAAACAGAACTTTTCTTACCAATTTTTATTTTTAATTTTTTATCAAGATAGAGTGAAATAAAGTTCTGGGAGAAGATGAAAGCCAAATAAGATTTGATGGGGCATAATGTATCCCCAAGCTATCATGCACAGGGGAAGCAGACTGAGCTAGAACAGAAGCAGGTACATGGAAGAAATGGGAACTCTAACTACCCCAATATGTGTGTAAAGATTAAAACAGAGCAGGAGAGAAGAGATACCACGGTCTGCAAAGAAGTCAAGGAGAATTTGAGCCTGAGTTCCTAGCAATAGCTTCTTTGGGCTCCAGTCTACTTCCTATTATTCAATTCTACCTTGCAGCTGTAGAATTTATTTGTTCACTGATTTTTATTTGCTTGTGTGTTTTAAAGCATTTAAGACTGAGTTTTATTTAAAGCACTGTGGTAGATGATATATTTTTAAAGCATCCAACTATAGAACACCAAAAAAATGATAGAAACAATACAGCAGAGTTTTTTCTTTTGTTTTGTTTTTTTTTTTTTTTTTTTTTTTTTAAAGCCAAGCTCACAGGAAACTAAAAGACTGTCCTGTGAACAAAAAAATGCTGAAACTATAGTGGTGGACAAGCTCAGAAAAGATGGGTTTACCTAGGGAGTATTTATCAATAACAAAAACTTAGTGCTTTGTTTTGTAAAATTATTCAGGGAAAACGGTCTTGGGCCCTTTGGGTAAGCCAAAGGAAAAATTACCTGCTTCTGAAAAAAGAGAGATGGCAAAGAAACTTAATCATCTCTGCCTCAGCTCCAGGTAAAGAAAAACATCTTCCCTAAGTATTAGCTGCATCCTCATGGATTACATTACCTACTTGGTCAATGTATAACCAAAACAGGGGAGAGGGATAAATTAGGACTTTGGGATTAACATATATACCCTACTCTATATAAAACAGGTAACCAACAAGGACCTATTGTATAGCACAGAGAACGATACTCAGTATTTTGTAATAACCTATAAGGGAAAAGAATCTGAAAAAGAATATAAATTTGTATATATGTTTGTATGTATAACTGAATCACTTTGCTGTATACCTGAAACTAACACAACATTGTAAATCAACTATACTTCAAAAAACAAAGAAAAAAAACGTGTAACCAAAAGAACTCCAAAGCAAGAAATAAGCTTCACATGGTTCTGAGTTTAATATCCTGAGCATCTTGCAAAAGCAACGGTAAGTAGAATCTACGATCAAACCAAAGTTGCCAAACTATAGCAAAAGAAGTCTCAAAGAGGGAGAGCCAGCAGAAACAAAAACTAGATTTGAAAGGACTTTAGGTATTATAATTATCAGAATCAAAGTACAAAGTAAATATGTTTTAAATGTTTGGGGAAACAAAAGAAGAAAATAAAAACAAGCAAAACGTCACGTAAGAAACAAAAAAAAAGCAGGTGAACTAAATGGATTAAATTTACAGGAAGATAGAATTGATGTGGTAGACTGATTACAAAATGGACTTAACACTTCATGCTTCCCTATAATTACACCCTTTTTGATGTAACTTGCAGATCCTCCCATCAAATGGTGGAGTCTATTTCCCCAGCCTTACAGTCTGGGCTTGTGCAGAAGTGATGGTGTACAGGGCTGACTTATCCATCAGGTATGGTGGTCACAATGCTGAGAGTCCACAATACTTTTAGAGGCTCACAAAAATGTTTTAATCTTAATTTCTTTTAAAAGCAGAATAAAGATAAATAGAATAACAAACATATACTAATGAGTCCAGTCTGGATTATATTCATCTTTATGCCAAGGCAGTTGTAAAATATAATTTTTAATACTTTTGTATGGCATGAGATCCACAAAGGCAAAAGTACCTAGGACTTTCAAAAGTAATAATGAAACCTGATAATGTGCTCATTTTAGCCTAGGCCTCAACAGGCCTTGTGTGCTTCTGTTTGTTCTACTGTAAACCTGTAACCACCACAAAAAATATTCACGGCCTAACCTGCTGGAGGAGGAGAGGCACCCGGAGCAGAGCTGACTCATTCCAGATGAGGCCCCATACATTTTGGCTGAAACCAGCAAAATCAGCAAAGCCACACAGACAACCCACAGCTGCCTATAATGTGTAAGTGAACCCAGTCAAGACCAGAAGGATCAGTCTACTGACCTGGTTCATGAGCAATAATACATGCTTGTTGTTTTAAGGCACTGAGATTTGGGGTGGTTTGTTATGCAGCAGTAACAAACTGATACAATTAGTGAACTGAAATAAAATTCCTAGAATGAAGCCAAGAGACACAAAGCGAAATTATAGAACTAAAAGCATGGAAGATAAGAAGGAAGAGTTTAAAATACATCTATTGGAGTTCAACATGACAGCAGTAGGGAGACTATAGTTGAAATGATGATGACTAAATATTGGTAAAGGACTTGGATTATAAATCCAGGAAGGACAATAAATCCTAAAAAGTAGAATAAATGGAGTCCATATTTAACATGTCAAAGTGAAAAAGCAAAACATCAAAAACAAAAAACATTAAAGCAGCTAGAAAGAGAAGGTTACTAAAAGGAGGCAATGTCACAAAGGTATGGCAGATAATATAAAGCTTTCTATATTCACTGTATGGGTACAAACTTCATGCAAATCACCTGCTCCATTTTATCTTCCCTCATTACCTAACGTTGGGAAAGTTTTATTCTCTTCTGAGTTTTCAGGACACTCTTTGAGAACCACTTATATAGTATGTATCTCATACTTCTTAGTATCATCATTATTTGTGGACAGGCCCAAACTTTTTATTTAGTAAGGGAAATTACCTTCTTTAATTCAAAAGCATCTTGGAAAATAATAGTAATACAGTTGGCCCTCAATATTCAACCAACTGCAGATCAAAAATATTTGAAAAAAGAATCCAGAAAGTTCCAAAAAGCAAAACTTGAATTTGCTGTGTGCTTGAGCAACTGTTTACATAGAATTTATGTTGTATTTATAACTATTTGTATATCATTGCATTGTATTTACAACTATTTATATAGCATTTACATTGCACTAGGTATTATAAAATAAACTAGAAATAATTGAAAGTATACAGGAGGGTGTGCATAGCTTATATGCAAATACAACCCACTTAACATAAGGGACTTGAGCATTCAAGGATTTTGGTATCTGAAGGAAATCCTGGAACCAGTCTCCTGCAGATACCAAGAAATGACTATGTTAACACACTGTTATTTGCTTTTGGATAGTCAGTCGTATCAAAATATTGTTATTTCTTCTCATATTTTTTCACAATATTCACCTAGTCAAAACCTTAAAAGATTTAATTGGCAGGAGCCCCATGTTTTATTATATTTCTCAATAAATGTCCACATTTAAAACATATTACAATTCTAGTTAATAGCAGTGCATCAATAGAAAATGCAAATAAACAGTAGAGAACATCTAGAAGGAGAGTGCAGCTAAAGATACTGAAAAAAATCTTACTATATAGAGTTCAATATGTGTTTAATGGAATTGTAATTTTCCCTATTATACAGACACATACTTCCTGTCTCTTCATCTTCCCAATATATTTATTTTGCAATTTGGGGATAGGTAAGTATTCACTTTCTACATTATTATGCACATGAAATGCTGTTCACAGTTCACAGCTGTGTCATGCGGTACAAGGTGATTACCTTCCTTTTTTTTGCATATTTTATTTTTCTCTATAGATTATATTTGTCTTAATTTTTTAATGAGACTTCATTTTTTAGAGCAGTTTTACATTCCCAGCAAAATTGAGTAGAATAATTGTCCTAACTTTTCACTTCTTAAAAAGGTTTTGTATGTTTTTACAATTCAGACCCAAGGTCTCCCCAAAGCATTTCAATACCCTCTCAAAACGTTTAAGTACATTACTCTATCAATTTTGTCATTTGGAAGAAACCTCTCTTGAACTTTTATGACTTCTCCTATCTTGATTGTCTCCTATGGTGACTAAACAATCCTCTAGATCAAGGATTGTATTTTTTTATGTCTTTGAAGCCTTTGCCGCCAGCATAGTGACTTGCATATTGTGAGCCTTCAGTAAATTACTAAATAAATAATGACCCTACTACAAAAAGAAAGTAAATGGGAAGAGTCTGTGTGACTGAACTACTTACTCTGGAATATTCGGTCAACTGACCAGACAGAGCTTTTAGCTCCATTCTGTAGTGACAGGGGTTACCAGATCTGGAACTTTGCCTCACTGATCAGTTCAGTCTAACAACAAGACCATTTGTTTAACTGACCTGTTGTTTGGGTATCATATAGCTACTGCCTACAACATATTTATTTGAATTGACAACTAGATCATTCAGTATCCTTCTTGGTCTCCGAGTTTTCCATTTTATAGAAATAGATAATGAAAAACAAAACACGTAAGTACCATTGCACTATTGTGGTCTGCCGAGCATATTTCAATGTCCCCGAAGATAATCAATGCAGATAATTTGATCTCTGAAATCAAGAGAGAGAATCTCATTTCTTTCAACTTGATGGAAACTGTGCCACAACTCAAATGTACTAATAGCTGAGAAATGCAATTATATAATTCTTCTATGAATTTCATGTTTATGTTTTTCTTACTTGCTGTAGAAACTATTGTGTTTGTAAGTAGTTCAACAGAAAAAGCAATGAGCAGATCAAATTTTAAAGCTCTAAAATCCATTCATGAAAACTTGGCAAACGCCTAATTTCTCTGGCTCTATTTGATCACATAAAAAATAATGATAAGAATATCCACTCTCACTTTCCAGGATTGCTTTGACTATATGGCAAAACAAAGGGTAGAATAAGGCCCACTGAAAATACTTTTATTAGATATTTAGACAAAACCATTTGTTAAAGATTCACAACATAGGGCTTCCCTGGTGGAGCAGTGGTTAAGAATCCGCTTGCCAATGCAGGGACACAGGTTCGAGTCCTGGTCTGGGAAGATCCCACATGCCGCAGAGCAAATAAGCCCATGCATCACAACTACTGAGCCTGCGCTCTAGAGCCCGCGAGCCACAACTACTGAAGCCCATGTGCCTAGAGCCCGTGCTCCACAACAAGAGAAGCCACCAGAACGTGAAGCCTGCGCACCCACAACAAAGAGTAGCCCCTGCTCACCACAACTAGAGAAAGCCCGCACAAAGCAAAGAAGACCCAACAGAGATAAAAATAAATAAATAAATAAAATACATTTTAAAAAAAAGATTCACAACATACATAAGAAAATAATAAAAGACCACAGATAGTAAAATACAGCGTAGGGTAGCAGTGAAGGATCATGGTTAAGGAGCATGGGATCTAGAGAAAATCAACTCTGGTTCAAATCCCAGCTTTACCACATACTATCTGAGTGACTATAGATAACTTACATATCCTTTCTTTTCTCAGTATTTTTACCTGTAAAATACGAATAATAATAGAATAATAATAATAGCATCTACCCCATAAGAATGTAAGTAAAAGAAGTATATAAAGCATGTAACCCAGTGTGTAGCATATGGTAATTATACAGTGTAGATTAGATACTTTTCATTTGTTATTATGACTGCTGAACACTAACTATAACTGGTATTAGAGTTCAATTTACCTTAATTCTCCTGCCAAAATGTACACGATTCTGTAGGACTATTTTATAGTTATAGGGAAACATACAGTTATTTCATTAAAATCATTGATGACATTATACAATAAAATCATAGAATTTTAAGTTAAAATAAAACTTTACAGGAGATTTAATCTAACATTTTGCAGATAAGAAAAAATGGAGGCACAGTGAGTGCAACCACTTGATTAAAAGCACACCCCTTGTTAGTGGCAGAGTTTACAGTAGAATCTAGGGCCTCTAACATCTGAGTACCAAAGATTGCTGCCTTCTGTATACCTTTAGTTATTTCCAAAATTGTACCAAAAGCATAATCTTCTAAGCTGTAAGAATTACTAGTTATATATCCTGTTTTAGCAGTCAGCGGGCCTTTTCTGCACACTGTTCTTTTGTGCACTTGTTCACAAAATGTAAAAGAATAGATAGAATGTAAAAGAATATTCAAACTACTATGTATTATATGTGCATGTGTACATGTATTATTGAGATATATGCATATATGGGAAGATAGAAACTGACATTTTGCTACAGTTCCCTGTTACCACTTACTGGAAGTAGAGTTGCCTTGAGAAAGTAAACAACTCAATGTATTTTCAGTTAGCTCATGCAACTTTTCATTTTCAAGCTTCAGAATACCACCTAATCCACTTACACTCATCTCTGGTTTGAATTATGATAATCCCCATTTGAAATGTGACTACAAAAACAGCTGGCTCTGCAAAAAAAAATAATAGCTAGCTTTGCACTTACCCTACAATCTGTTGTATACTTCAAGGTGGTCTGTTTAGTAGCATCCATATACAAAAATAATAAAATTAAATAGAATAATAAACAAAAGAGAGGCAACTGAAAAACAGTAACCTGTAAGTAGCCTCAACGGTTTTCCAGACTGTAATAACTTCTATCTGGTCTAAAGAACCCATACAACCTCAAAACATTTCTGCCCAAATCCTGAGTTTCCCTGTGAGATAGGAGGATGACAGGTATATCCATCCTAGAATAGAGTTAACCATGACAATTGGCCCAGCACAGTCCTCTGGGGACTTAATACCAGCCACTGCTGCTAGGTGAACAAGCAGAAACTGAAGCAAGCAACCAGTGAGGAAAGCCATATCTCAACAAGCTCATCCTGCTTTCATGGAGCTCCCTGGTGTTTGTTTCAACACGGTTTTATTTGGATACCACAGGGTGGAGACCTGAAGGAGGAAAATTCAAGAGGATTTGCACGGAGTTCCATATCTCCCTCTCTGTATTTTTTAATCTTTGAAATCCCATAGGAAAGTACAGAAAAGTAGACAGTTCATTGATAAGCAATGAAAGCAAGGCCATGATTTTTCTAACTGTAATTTCATAAATTAATTATAATCTTGAACTGTGACTAAATTGTAAGATAATCTAGAGCAGGACTGATACTCCTTGCTATCTTCTTTCCTGACTCACTGTGGGACCTATGAGAGCCCTCAGTAAACTGGAACTGGAGCTCATCCCGGTGCTGCTTCTGTTCCACCTGGACCATCTCCCGGATGCAGCAGTGTGCGCTCTCTCCTAAGCCCCAGTGCACACTGTCCTCCATGTTTTCAATGTATTACTCTTTTTGTCATAAATTCCCTTTGAGTTCAGCTAAGGTAATGGAGTCAGTTAATAGTGGTTGTGCCTCTGTATTAAGAAGGTCTTTTTCTTTATTTTCAGTATGTGGTTGGTTCCTGACAGAAGTTGCTTTACTTAGTCTATTTCTCAAAGGATAAGCTCATGCCTGTTGAATGGAAACCAAGAGTACAAAGCCCACATGTTATTTATTACACTTTGTATTATAGGAAATTTTAAGCATATATACAAAAGTGGAAAGAACACTATGACTCATTCCCATATGCCCATCACCCAGACTCAACAATTATGAACTCAAAGCAAATCTTGTTTCATCTTCATCCATTACCTACTCACCCTCCCCATCATGATTTTGAAGAAAACACAATCATGAAAGTATTTCAAATATTAAAAGATAGGGATACTTATCAAAACATACATAATCATAATACCATTATAGTCTTAAAATAATCAAGAATAATTCCCCAGTACCAGCCAATATCCAGTCAGTGAGAACCTCTGCTTGTGGCTACAACAGAGTAGCTTGTAACAGAACAGTGCAGCTCACCAAGGACTAGAAAAGACGGATGAGATACATCTCGGATGCTTGAAGTCGTCCAGGAGCCTTTGGGGCAGACGGGACTTGAAAGGTCAAGACCCTGGGAAGAATGCTTTTTGAAGGAAGTCAACATTCTTCATGCTGCTACTTCTTTTGCAGCATACACCAGTTCTTCAGCTTCAAAAGCGAGAGATTGAGAAGTTAGGTAGAGTAGATAGAGGCCCCTGCTAAGAAGCAAACAAGCCAACAGAGATTGGCATCTCCCTGGACTGGAAAGAGAAAAGCTGGAGTTCAGATCTGCCGAAACAACCAGGACTTGAGAAGCTAAGATCCTCAAACAAAGAGAGAACAAGAAAAGAAGCCAGCCCAGCCCTCTCTGTTGGTTTTCTCCTTGAGGCAGGTGCCACATCTTTAGATGTGCAGGGCAAGAAGCTAAGAACCCATGTAAAATGCAGCTGGAAAGCTGAGTAGTACTTTCAGCATTCTTACAATGCTAGGGAGAACAAAAAAAAAATGGAGTTTGGAGTCTTACCAGACTTCTGAGATTCTCAATCTGAACCCCAGAGGGCTACACCCTAGCAGGGGTAAAACAGAGGTAAACTGAATGATATGGGGTGATCTGTTCATATTTAGCCAGATAATAGGTTGTCTCCTTTTGAAAGGAAGAGTGGCAGCAACTTTTTATAAACAATGTTGGATGATATGCCAAGAAACATGACCAAACTAAAAAGAAAAGAAAAATGCTCACAGGTGTTTTAGATATTGGAATTACCAGAAACAGTTTTTAAAAATAGCTGTGATTAATACATTCACAAAAATATACAAGTGGAAAATTCGAGAACTGGAAAACATGTTTCCTTAGAAAAAGAATTATATATTCTAGAACTGAAACATGCGATAGGTAAAATTAATATCCAGTTGTATTCAGATTCCTTTGTCTTATAACTGTTTTGTGAGTCTTTTTAAAGTAACGTGTTTTTTTTTTTGTTTTTTGCAGTATGCGGGCCTCTCACTGTTGTGGCCTCTCCCACCGCGGAGCACAGGCTCCGGACGTGCAGGCCCAGTGGCCATGGCCCACGGGCCCAGCCGCTCCGCGGCACGTGGGATCCTCCCGGACTGGGGCACGAACCCGTGCCCCCTGCATCGGCTGGCGGACTCTCAACCACTGCGCCACCAGGGAAGCCCTAAAGTAACGTGTTTTAAATGGGATTTAAATAAAGTGTATAGTCTTCGCTTGCTTGATATATCTCTTAAATGTCTTTTAAGCTATAGGTTTAAAACTATAGGCTTTAATCTATAGGTTTCCTTTTTATCTCTTTTCTTTATAAGTTTTCTTTATAAAGCCAGGTTTTTTGTTCTACAGTTTCTTCAGTTTGCATTTTGCCATTTGTCTTCCCAAGGTGTATGTAGTGTGTTCCTCTGTCCTCTGTATTGCTGTGTATTGGTAGTTAGATCTGGATGTTTCATGAGATGTGGGTCCAATTTCTTTGGTGAGGCTATTTCGTATGGGATGATATGTGCTTCCATCAGGAGGTATATGATGAAGAATTATCTTCCGATTGACAATGTTATCAGCCGTCAGTTGGTATTGCCTAGATCCATTATTTCATTAAGAGTTGCAAAATGGTGATATTCTAATTTTGTCATTTCTTCCTTATTATTAACTAGAATACTTCAATAAAGAGAGGATTCTTATCACTACTGTTTGGCTACCCTGAGGTATATAGTTCAGACGAAAAGATAGGCTAAACAAATGATGTTTTTCTTTACTTACAAATTTCGAAATAGTAGTTTGGTTCACCAGCATCCTTCAACAGTGGCCATTTATATTTGAAGTATCATTATGAATTAATGGATTTAAAACATTTGATATGTCTAACCCATTTTATTTATAACCTATTTTGGTGCTCCAATTAATGGAAGCCTATTCAAGTTGACTCCTGAGCCTTTTTGCTATAATCTCAGTTTTCACTGATAACTTCCCAGGCCACAGACTTTTAGTCCAAACCATTTTCAAGGAAATAGATAGAAGCATTATTAGAACATACACATGTGCATACACACATATGTTTGTGTGTATGTATATATACATATGTGTGTATATATATATAGTGGAAAATTATCCAGGTGAGTCACAGTTACCGACTGAAAACAAATGAAGAAAATCTAACATTAAAGGATAGATTAAATCCCTTATGCATAAGGCAGTGAAACAAAAATTTCCATCAACTACCTGCTATTTCCCCTAATTACCATATATTTTGCAGCCCAGTATATGTTCTACAATAGAACAAGAGAAGAGATGCCAACGTTATTTCTCCTTTGAGTACTGAGAAAGAGGAAACTGTCTTAAGACACAGTGAAATAACTATTTTTCAGCTCTTGCATCAAGCAGGCTGGGTTTGGTCTATGCAAAATATTTATGTGAGTATAGGAAGGTAGGGAAAGTGGAGGAAAAACAGAATTTCTGAAGAAGATTATAGCATTGCCTTTTAAAGAAGAAAAATGTTTCTTGCATGCCTATGATGGTGTGGAGACAAACCCTCTGGAAAAAAAGAAGATAAACAGGATGATTTTTAAGCATGTGGTTCTTTCCAAACTTCTAATTTCATAGGATCAGTTCACCAAAAATAAAATTGTCATAGTTTCTTATTGTTTGTCATGTTAAGGCTGGATAATTGGCATCCTATTGTTTGTACAGGACAAAATATTACAGGAAAAAACACCATGTGACTTGGGTGCCTTTGGGTTCTCGTGGGAACGAGCAGTTTCTTAGCGAGAGGGGGAAAATATTCAAACAGTATAACCACAAGCTCACTAATGGCCATTTTCTGTTTAAATGTGGAAATTGAGGGTATTTTGCATGTTTCATTTATTTTTTCAAACATTTGAAAATACATATTTTTTTCAAAAGTAAAGCAGGATGACTGGAATAGTTATTATAATTCTTGTCATCGTTTTTGCCTTGGTATAAGAGGCTGCAGTGTTCAGAGAAGTGTAATTAAAACTATGCACTTTGTAATCTGTCCTGATTCAGTTTTATATATTTGCCTTACTCAGGTAAACCTTTCTCAATTATTTGCGGTTGTGAAGAATAATAATAGTAACATTTATCAAGTATTGTATTAGTTTCCTCTTACTGTTATAACAGATTACCACAAACTTAGTGGCTTAAAACAACACAGATTTATTATTGTACAGTTCTGGAGGTCAGAGGTGTACAATGGATCTCATGAGGCTAACATCCAGGTGTCAGGAGGGCTGCACTCTCGAAGGCTCTAAGAGATAATCCATTTCCTTGCCTTTCACAGCTTCTAGATGCTGCCTACGTTTACTGGCTCACAGTCCTCTATCACTGTAACCTCTGCCCCCCTGGTCACATCTCCTTCGCTGGTTCAACTCTCCAGCCTCCATCTTTCACTTACAAAGACCCTGTGGTTACACTGCGCTCAAATGGATAATTCAGGATAATCTTCCCATCTGAAGATGCTTAATCTAATCACATCTATATTTACAGGTTCCCAGGATCAGTACACAGACATCTTTGGTAGGGAGTGGTTATTCTGCCTATCACAAGTACTTTGTATATTCCGGACACTCTTATAAACTCTTCACATGTATTAATTTAGTTAATCTGCACAACAGACTGGGTAGTAAGGTAATTACTATTATTATTTCTATTTTACCATGAGAAAATAGAGGTACAAAGGTTGCATTTCTAGGAAATGGTAGAGCTGATATACAAAATTACCTAGGCTCAAGGACCCGATCTTTTTTTTTTTTAAACATCTTTATTGGAGTATAATTGCTTTAGAATGGTGTGTTAGTTTCTGCTTTATAACAAAGTGAATCAGCTATACATATACATATATCCCCATATCTCTTCCCTCTTGCATCTCCCTCTCTTCCACCCTCCCTATCCCACGCCTCTAGGTGGTCACAAGGGGACCTGATCTTTAACCTTTAACCACACTACCTCTTTGAGAATAAAAATAGCATGGAAAATTAAATACATGGATCTTCTCAAACCCCACTTTAATCAAAAATGTCAAATATTCCATGCACATCTTTTACAAGACCTGCAACTAGAAACTTGCTGTTTTAACTCTCAGTTATTCAGCTATGTTATTAAATGCCCAGAATTGTGATAAATGTTGAGAATTCACAAAATTCCGCCCTTTCAAAAATTTACTTGGAAAAACAAAATGAAAACATTCAGGAACCATTAGAAAACACTACAAAAGTATATATACTCAAATGCTAGATGGAATGACATATTCCTTCAAGTATTTTTTGGTAGAATTCAAGACACAAATAGCACCGTCAGTGTTTGAGCTGAAGTGCTCCAAAGGAAAACAAAATCTGAGAATCAGCCAGGGACTGGGCAACATAGAATGAATATCCACACCTAGGTAGTTGTAATGTTGATTCATTCTTAACTTTTGTTATAATGGAAGTTATTTCATAGTCAAATTAACCTCATTTATAAAGGTTACATGATAGAAATGCCTCAGTTTAGACAACTTGCTCATTTTCCCCCCATTGGTGTGTAATGAGAGTGTTTTCAACTACACCTTGATTGTTTTGACTGCTTCCAGACCTTATTATTTTCAGATACACTCCTTTCCATAACAGAATTATAGAATCATTTTATCATCATTCACCAGGAAAGGTTCCTAGGGAAAAGAATATTGTGTTACCACGTTAAATATCAAGTTATTAGCAACACATGAATTTTATAGTCTACAAGTAAGTAATAAAGGAATAGATAACCAAAAAAAAAAAACAGAAAACAACTAAACTAACTAAAAAAGAAGTAGATGGTGTATTAAGCCAAATTATGGTAATGCAACTGATTGTACAAGAGCTGAAATTCTTGGAAACTAGGGATAACTTGCCCTGAAAGTCTCAGAAATGAATTATGTTAAGTTTGGCTTCAAAGCAGGTGATAAAACCTATTCATCTATATACTTTGAAGTAATTATATATTCCTTATTAACTTTTAATATTCAGGGTGAATGATGTGGGTATCTTTCTTCTTTTGGAGGGGTCTTCTTTAATTATTTCAGTCAGCTACCTTTTACTACTCTCTACCTAAACTTTATAGAGTATGTTTTCTTGAATTTTTATTGAGAAACAAAATTGTCTTCAAGTTTTATAATTTTCTCTATTATATTCTTCCTTTGAGTCTTCATGAAACAACTCCCTTTTCCTATACTATATATATATATATATATATATATATATATATATATACACACACACACATATATATTTTTTTTTCCTGTTTACTCATCCTTAAACACAAAACATCCATCCAGATGTGGTATATTGAAAATGGCCATCAATTCTTTGAAATCTTTTTCCACCAAGAGGTTGGATATGTTTTCCTTCCTTTGAATCTAGGCTGGACTGTAACTGCATTGACCAAGGGATGCTATGCCAGTTCTGGGCCTAGGCTTTAAGAGGCCCAGTAGCATCCTTCTTTGTCTCCTGGAGTCCTGAGCCACCATGTAAGAAATCAAACTCTACTGAGGTGGACATGCTGTGAGGAAGCCCAAGCTAGCCATGTGGAGAGGCCTGTCAGTTTCCAGATGCTCTAGGCCCCAGACATTCAAGTTATGTTACCTGAGCCCAGCCTTCCAGCCATCCTTTCCTACGTGGCAGGCATAAGAATTAAGCTGTCTTTGACTCCAGACCAAATCAATACCAGCCAAACAGCAATGAGTGACTCCTATCTATGCATCATGAAGAAGAAGCACTTCACTAATAACTGACTGAATTCCTGACACACAACATCATGATATAATAAATATGGTTGCTGTCGTAAACCACTAATATTTGGAATAATACATAATAGATGAACTAGATCAAACAACAGACAACCAGACACCAGGTTTAACACTTCTCAACATACAGGATCCATAAGGAGATCCTTAACACTTCTTAATCTCTGTTAATCTCTAATGGCTAACAGAAATTATCTAATGGTGTACTAATCACAGCAGTGAAGTGCTATAATGAATCCCCAAATCTCACTGACTTAACAGAATAAAGGTTTATTTTTTCCCTCATATCACAGTCCTGTGAAGCCCTGAGAAGCTCTCTGTTTCACAGTCTAAAGTTACTGCAGGCTATTTCCATCTAGTGGTCCATCTATTTCCCAGGGTCTTTGAATCCTTCAATGGATCTTCTGTATTTGGCCCCCAATAGAAGGGAACAGAGACTAAGGACAGGAGACAGTGCAGAAAGTTTTGTGGTTAGGCCTTCGGGTGGCTTATATTACTTTTATCCAACGTCCACTGCCTAGAATGTAGTCATATGCTGCACCTAACTGTATGAGGTTTAAAAAAAAAAAAAAAAGCAGTCTACTCTCTGCTTAGGATGAAAAGGAAATAGGGTTAATAAACATATAACAGTCTCTCCACATATGTCCACATTAGCATGGAACGGCATCTTCTCCTGATTTGACTGTCAAGTTTGCCTCTATGCAAGCAAGCCAGACGCACAATAGGGTACTTTTTTTGTGTATGTACAGAAAATACTACATCCCCACATGCCTGCTTTCCAGGAACTTCCTGTCTCCCTGACTACAAATCCCAGGAGTGATGTTCATTATATTTTTTTCTCTCTAACATGCTACCTACTCAAATATAACTTCTCCAAATAGGCATTAAAAGAGAACAGCTCACGTGGTCAGAATGTGAGGGGAGAACAGAGCAGGACTCTGGCCAGTTCAGAAGTCAGCTGCCTGAGTTTCCATCAGGGGTCAAAGACTGGACTCGAGCCAAAGCCATTTCATGCTGTCCCTCAGGTCTATATTTTTTTCTGACTTGTTTACCCTGTCAAATCCATCAAAGCTGTAGTCTCCCAAATACCTATGAGTTGGGCCTGTGGTCTTCTCTGTAGTTTTCAGTATTGCTATCCACTTTGGTGTGAGTGTCGTGTGTGTGTGTGTGTGTGTGTGTGTGTGTGTGTGTGTGTGTGTGTGACTTCATACATCCTTAGTTGGAAATTGAGAGAATGATCATGAATTGCCACCACTAAAAGTCTTCCTGTCCTCTGAGTTTGAGTCGTTGTTGTCATTACTGTTTTTTGTTTTGTTTTGTTCTGTTGTTCAGTTTTCTGAATGTCACTTACACTTTAGGACTTATGTTCACTGTAAACAATATATCATGGAATCTAAGGCTAGCATTTCTTCACGACATCTCTCTGTTCAGTGTAAACAAAATCAAAGACAAGTTTTAGAGCAGGCACAACACTTCAGACATCACTATTTGATTCAGGTTCTATTTACCACTGAGCTCTACTGCAACCTCAAAGTCCTTCTCAACTCATCCTTTTGGGTAGCCACTACCAATCAGTGTGGGCAGGTGATATAAAGTTTGTGTGCTATCGTGGGTAGAATGATCTCAGTTTGCTTGAATGGTTTGTTCAGTTAACAAGCACTTATTAAGCATTTACCATGTGGCAGGCACTGTGATCTTTGCTGGAGATAAACAGTAAAGAAGAGCATATCCCGTATCGTCAAGGAGCACTCAGCTTATTGGTGGAGACAAACAAAGTTACACACAGAGTGAAAGGTACTAGAGTAGACGTAAGCCCAGGATGCCCTAGGAGCACCTGGACCAAGCATCCATCATTGTGCTGAGGGTCAGGAATGTCCTCTTAGAGGACACAGAGACCGGAAGGATAAATGGGAGTCAATCAAGCAAAGAGAAGGGGCAGAGCCATCCAGGTATTCGTTAAGCATTTACCCCATTGCTCTATTTAACCCCTTCCCTGGGAAACTCTTTCTCCCAAGGACTCCTGTGCCTCAGGTATTTCATGGAAGCATGGATGCCAGAAATGTTATTATCTCATGGTGAATCACTTCTCTTTGATGACGGTGCTGAAATTGCAAAGAGATGACATAAACTCGCTGTGGTTCTTACTTGGGAAAACCTCCAAAATGCCTCTTTACTCTTCTTTCTTTTTGTAGAACTCTGCCCTCCATTTTCTCCTTTGGCGGAGGCATAATTAGAGCCAAGTTCTTCAGCCTCAGTAAACTTTTCTGAACTCCTTCACTTTGGTCTAATATGAGACACCTCTACCCACCAAAGTCAGCTTTTATTGGTGACTCCAAAGCAAAGAGATTTTGAGACTTTAAATCAGAAAGACAACCTCTTATCGTATCCTCATTAGTGTACGTATTGATTTAGTAACCATATGGGAAGAGATGTGCTTTGAGGGTATGTTTTTCTCTAATAGTTTCCCTATGGAAATGGCCATAAGGAGAGTTTAGAAGAGTCAACAACATACAAACATATGGAATAATGGACACTGCAAGGATCCACTGCCCTCAAACTTCTTTTTCTCTGCATCAGCCTAGCTTTTGATTCCTTAATTCAATACCGCTACTTTTGAGTTGCCCAAATGAATGTTGCTAAAATGAATCATACCAGATCTAGTACAACCTTAGTAACATCAATTTCTATTAATATTCTAGCTTAGATGTCGCCCAGTTTTATTTTTGTTTTTTCATTAGCTACAACTGGCCGAGAAGTGGTCTTGTGAAAATAGAACCCTGGACAGAAATTGTCAAGTAGGAAGTGTTTAAAAGTATTTGAACAGAAAAACACCATCTGAGCAGGACATTTCTGGATGGGCACTCCAGTTATACTCTCTGTTAAATATTAAATATGCAATGGGGAAACAAATTGAAATTATAAATATATAATAATTGAATTATTAGGTGTTTAGAAGCCAAAAAGACACATAAATATGTTTCATATTTGAACTAAATATCTCCTACCCCTCTATTTTCACTGCCAGGAAATACATTAGTATATGCTATTTCAGCTTAAGCCTGAGAAGAAAAGGGAAGTGAGACCAAGTGACATTTTTAAAAGATGACCTTGAATAAGTTATCGGTTGTAGCAGTTCTCTGAATCTTGGACTCAATCTACCCTATTTAAGTGTAGCCTCTTTATGTTTATGCTTAGATATTTTAATAAAGCATCATAATGTTATTTTTTATAGTGTAATCACATGAACAAACATATTGCTTTTAACTCTCATTTAATCGTCTGTGGGAAACCTGGTTGGTGAGTCTAGGAGAGTATAGCCAAGTTATTAGCCTAAAACTGATGAAGGTTTTACAGTAACTGCAAACCAGAGAGTTAAAAAATAATAAAACAGGGCTTCCCTGGTGGTGCAGTGGTTGAGAGTCTGCCTGCCGATGCAGGGGACACGGGTTCGTGCCCCGGTCCGGGAAGATCCCACATGCTGTGCAGCGGCTGGGCCCGTGAGCCATGGCCGCTGGGCCTGCGTCTCCAGAGCCTGTGCTCCACAACGGGAGAGGCCACAGCAGTGAGAGGCCCATGTACCACAAAAAAAAAATATATATATATATATGTATATATATACACACACACTGAGATACTAAAACCTCAATTAACTGAACCTAAACTGCTAAATCCTTCAACTATTAGCAGTAGTTTTAGTATTTAACTTTTTACAAGGGGTGGGGCATGAGAGTGAGAAAAACAGGCTATATTAAGAGATTCATAAACATAGCAGTTTTCAGCATAAATCCTGTGGACAAGAACACATTCAGTCTATCCTCCCAAGCTTCTGTACTATAGCGCTCTGTGCTAAATATGCAGGCTTCAAAGTCAGGAGAGTGATTAACGCATTTCAGAAACATTTTGAATAACAGTTTTAAAGCAAAAAGGGGCTTTCCACCTTAGCCACAGCTGACCACAAAATACAAATTAGCTATTTGCCCCACTTCCTAGCCATTCTGGTTGAAGTTTTGATGTACACGGCTAATGAAGCATTTTCCATGTTGTATTTGGAGCATCCCAACCCATTTACGGACCGCTGACTTAGAAACAACCTCAGTCTGCCCTTGCTTCTGTTGCACGAGGTCTTCTGATTATCAATTATCTAGTAGGGTGACTCACATCTCACCAGCTCAATGTGGTTTCACGCTGCCAAGAGAACACAGTGCCAGCACATGCCCAGCAGTTCACAGCATAGTCACTGCCCTGAAATCTTTATAAGGAGTGCCCCTCAATCAGGCATAAACACCCATTATTCACTCAATACACATCCTATTCACTAAACAGGGGTAATATCACCCCTACACTTCCATTTATACCCAAAACATGTCATTTGGGCAGTATTGATTTCTCTGGTTTTATACTTTGAGATCCTGCATGCATTTTATATCTTCCTTTTGAAAATGACATTTTATTAAATATTTGACCAGAGATTTAATTGTCCATTTCCTTTTCTCTCCCCTGAGTCTCTGTATCATGCTCACAGTTCAGTCACAGGTGCGCTTGGAAAGCTTAACTTTACTTCTGAGTCACGTTGCTGAGCAACTAAAATGTCCCTCCCATCCCAAGAGGCTCACTCCTCTCCAGTTCCTCTTCTCTAAGGACACCAGAATAGAATGAGTAAACTGCACTCACTGTGTTTCCAACTATGTGGGGTTTTAGTGTTATCTGTTTCCAGGAACATTTATGACAATACTTAGATTCTAGGATCCACTCTAATAGATATAATCTAGTAAAAACTGGAAGAGTCTTTAGGTGTTCATATATATATATTTAATATATACATATATTTTATATTACATATATTTATATATTTCATTCTGATAGAAAAAAACTAGTACTCAGGTTAGGAGATCTGGGTTTAAAGTTGAGAATCTACGTGACCTTGAGTTTGGGAAAAAGAGACCTTCTGCTACTGCATCACCTGGTCTCTGGGACCAAAGGCAGTGGGAAGAGTTTGTGAATACAAACCCCAAAGAACCCCACGAAGAGAGTAAGACTACAAGAGCAACATCAAGAGAAAGAGTCCTATAGAACCAAGAAATGATATAGAAGAGATTTTGATTATTAATTTCACCGGGATGATTTACTATATCTAGGGATCTGAGTATCTCATAGATCTGTCAATTTCTCTTCATTCCTATTGTTAGTTTCCTAATTCAAGCTATCCACATGGCCTTCCCAGATTACTGCAATGTCCTCTACATGGTCTCCCTAACTCCCAGGTCTGATCCCCTCTTATCCACTATCCACTTTATAGCCTGAGACATTCCATTCTCCTCATTATAATGCTTAAGTGGCTCCTCACTGCCCTCAAGATAAAGCCGATCTTAGTATGGAAGACAAGAGCTTTCTTCCTTTGCTCCTGCCTTACTTTCCTAGCCTTACGCATTGACCACCTCCTACTGCCTTGCCATCTAATCTCCAGTCTGACTGAATTATACACACACGCTCCTACTTCCAAGATCTTTGCATAATCTATGCTTTCTACCGGGGATAGCACCTCACTCCTAACGCCTCCACCATTACCTAGACAAATCTTATTCATTTTCCAGATTAGATGATACTTCTTAGACGTCACTTCCCTTACATCTGAAAACTGAGTTAGGTGGCCCTCCAAAGTCCACATACCAAGATAGCAACAGGTACTGACGCACAATGCAGCTTTTCACTCTGTGAGTTCCAAACAACTCACTAAACTCTGAAGTCCATAAGGGAAGGGACTATAACAGTCAGATGAGTGTTGAGACCACATGTTCAGACTCTAAAGCTGCAACAGCTGTATTTTCCTTCTCCCTTTAAAGGAGTCGAGAGATAAACTCCTGTACTCATTCAACCATCTTTAGTGAGAAGTTCTGATGTCACAGCTTTAAATGGCTTTTTCTTAACACAAGAGATGACTTTGCCAGTAAACCCACAAACTCAGGATACAAGAAACGTAACATCTTTTTTTTTTTTCATGTTCATATTCCACTCTGTGGTAGAAACTTAATCTTGTCAATTCCGGGTCATCTCATTCAAGTCAGTTCCATCTTTTCCCTGGAGTTGCACCCAGCTGAAAGGGCTGATTTTGCACTTAGAAGATGGGAATGGGGGCGGAAATCTGATCCTTACTCATCACCAGATACCCAAACATGCAGCGGCTCCTTTGGTCATTGGTCTATACCAGGGGTCCCCAACCTCCCGGGCCATGGCCCAGTAGCGGGACACGGCCTGTTAGGAACCAGGCCGCACAGCAGAAGGTGAGCGGCGTGCGAGCGAAGCTTCATCTGCTGCTCCCCCATCGCTGGCATTACTGCCTGAACCACCCCTCACTGTCGCCCCCCCACCATCCATGGAAAAATTGTCTTCCACAAAACCGGTCCCTGGTGCCAAAAAGGTTGGGGACTGCTGGTCTATACAGTCAGTAGCATCCTCCTTATTCCATCCCAAGGCCTCTCCGGATCTGATTCTATCTCAGTTACGTTGAAACTCTCTCAGGCATACTGAAAACACCTCGTTGTTCCCTGAACCAGCAGAGCACGGGTAAATTCTGTGAAGTTTCCTCAGGTTGGTATGCCTAAACATTCTGTAAACTATCTAACTCAAATGTTTCTATGCCATTCTGGGTATAAAAACCTCAACGAGTCTTACCAGCCCTCTGACTTTACTTAGTAAGCAAGATACAAATAGCTTTCTTGCAGGCCATCCTGAATCTAGTGAGATTTTTGTTTTGTGTGTTTCCTAGATGTTTTGTCCAACCCTGTATTCAACACAAGGCAGAAAGTTCATAGGGTCTCCTTTCAGTGACCCATCATTGTCTAGCTTACTCTCTAACTTCAATTTTCTTCTCTTTCCTAGTCAGGAAAAATTTCTCCGCTCTGGGTGCCAATCACATATTCTTCTCTAACACTTGTCTTACATCTTGAACTCAGGGGGTTTTCTTAAAAGCCATATTTAAACCCATCTATGTTCTCTGCTTTCTGCTGTGTAATTTATTCCCTGAGGCATAGGTATAGAATGTCATAGTTTTCTGGGTATGAAGAAGAGTCACAAGACACAAGGAGCTACGGGAAGGGGATATCAGTTAGTATCTGGAGATATTACTCTACCTCATAAATCACTAGATAAACGCCTAAACTTCTAAAAGCAGAGTTTTCTAGTAAGTGTTGGTAGAGTTCAGTAGGCGACGTCATGGAAACGTCCTGCTTTCTCCTTGCTCTTCCCTCCCAAATTAAAGAAGAGTTCAATTTCACCCGCTTATTTTGGGGAAAGGTGTTCTGATGCAAATCCACAGAATTAGAGGGAGATGACTAAGATAAATAGCAAGAAAGAATGAATTTGTTCATGAAGCCTCTTGTGTCTACCCAGGCCCTTTTTAGACTCAGTCCTTGGCCTGTGACAGGCCAGAAGCCCAGGCCATGCTTCCACGACAAAGAGGAGAAAACAGAGAATAGATTTCTGCACCAATCTTCTGAAGAATCCATGAAGCAGAAAGGGAAAGAGGTAGAAAAGCATTGCCCCTAGAATTTCAATAACCTTTTTTCATCAAAAAGTTGAAAGAAGAAGTAAATGAATAAGTGACTCAATGAATAAATAAATCAGTGAGGGAATAAAAAAGTATAAAAGGTAGGAAAATGTAAAAGGAAAGGAAAATGAGAAAAAACTGGAATTTGGGGTTTCTAAGACATACAAACACATTTGCTTGGAAATTCCATTGTCTTTGATCAAGATTTATAAATTGTTAAACAAAGATTGCTCTAAGTCTGTTTGAATACAACAAAATAATGTATTTGAAAGTATGTCATAGGCTATAAAGAGCCATAAAAGGATAGTTGTTGCTATTCTCACTAGTGTTGCCATATGTTAATTCTGTTGATTTCAAAAAAGAAAGAGCTCCATCTCGACACATGAGTATTTGTGGAGTGCCTAGTGTGGCTGATCTGCTACAGAACTTAGAGCATTTTCCAAACACAGGAGAACGTGGGAAAGAAGCCCATATGGGCAGTTGGTTTGTCAAGCAAGACTTTCACCAGATGAGCAAACAAGAATCCAGTCATCCAAAAGAGCAGAAATACCACAGCTGAAATTTCCAAACCAGCCATTGATGCTGAATATTTACAAATGGCTGTGCAACCGGGAATTAATTCACTCAGAATTTTTCCTGTTGGATCTAAAGCAGACATGTATACAGATTAAGGCTGTGCCCAGCCACTTGTGCAGGGACACAAATGCTTGTATTTGTTTTCATTCTTTTCTGCTTCTCCTTTACTCTTTTTTTCTTTGTTTCATTCTAAAAAGGAATCTGAAATTGGTGGCCAAATGCTCAAAATACAACAAAACAGAAATAAATACATGAAGAAATCAACACAATTCAAGCCTCATTGATAGTGATATTTTGGCTCTGAGCATCTTAGCAGCCCATTGAGGCAATATGATTGTTACAAGAGCCACAATGTCTATAAGACAACCAGCCAAGTTTTCAGGAGAAACGTGTCAGGTAGAAGCAGTGTTGAGACATTTGTCTTCATCACTCTACACACTGTAGACCACTGCAGTAGAAATTCCAGGCTTCCCTGCCACATGTTAGAAACAAATTACAGCGTAATCTGAATCTTATGGACAAAATCTCTTTGCTGATGTACCATTAAACACAAGGGACATTGACAGAGAATAATTCTTAACTTGCTAAGGAATATGTTCATTACATCACTAAGTTGAAGCACCTGCTGCTTTAATAGAGGGTGGAGGTTTTTGGTTTTACTTTATTTCATTGAATGTTTTTTGCTTGTCTCATGATTTATACCCCTGTGATGAGTCTATTTTCATGCTATGACCCTGCTTTTGTGGGTGTTAACTGATGAAGTTTATTCTTGTTCAGTTTATTGTCTTCTATTCCTACCCTCTTTTATTGTCTAAATGTCAACCCTGTCTTCATCTCATCCCTTCCCAGCTGTTCTCAGTACCCTTATAGGGGTCTGAGGGCTGGGGTGGGCTGAAACTGTCCCAGATCAATGAGAAGGCCAGAGGCTACTATAAACTAGGCTCCACTGGGCAGCCTTCTCATTTCAGAAAATTGGCCTTGCACTACCTGGTGGATGAGTTAGTTCCTTCTCTGGCTATGTCTTATGTTCTTTGCTGTGTGTGCTGAAATCCTTAGGGAGGTCTACCTTGTGGACACCTTAGATTCCCTAGTTCCCTCAAACACTGTTACCCTAAGGGGAATTCCACCTCTACCACTTTTAACCAGGTGCCTTGCTTTACTCCTCACTACTCTTTAAAACCTCAGGAGATTTGCCTCTCTCACTCCGTATTAATTTTCTATTGTTGCCATAACAAACTACCACAAATTTAGTAGCTTATAACAGCATCCATTTATTGTCTCACAGATCTGTGTAGAAGTACAGCACAAGCCTCACCAGGCTAAAAGCAATATGTCCACAGGGCAATGTCCTCTACGGGGGGTGCTGGGGAAGAATCCGAAGAATCTGCTTCCAAACCCACAAAGGTTGTTGGTAGAATCCAGATCTTTTCAGTTGTAGGACTGAGGCCCTATTTCCTTGCTGGCTGTCAGCTGGGGGCTACCCTCAGCTCTTGGAGGCCTCTCTCCAGTCCTCCCATGTGGGCCCTACGTCTCAAAACCAGCAAGAGCACACCAAATCCTTCTCATGCTTGGAAGCTCTCTGATTTCCCTTTCTGTCACATCTCTTTTCTGACTCCACCATAGAAAGTTCTAGGTATTTAATGATTTACTTAAGATTGGACTCACCTCAAAAATTCCAAAATAATCCTCTATTTTAATGTCTGTAACTCGTTAAATCTGCAAAGTCCCTTTTGCCGTGTAAAGTAACATATTCACAGGTTCCACATGATTAGGGCAGGAATACCTTCTGTGGACCATTATTCAGCCTATCACACACCGTCTCTAATCCTGTTAGAACTCTGCAAACAATTCCCATTTAGAGTTTCTCAAACTGCCTAAACTCTCAAAAGACTTCTGTGCATTCCTGCCAGTCTGCCTGTAAGCTCCAATCAAACTAGGTAATAAAGCCATTAGCCATTTCTCAAAGTGATGTGGATTTACCTTGTTTCCCCGTGTTCCTGGGAGCAGCCCCACCACCTCCCAGAAAAACATCTGCCTCCCTGCTGCACGAGGTATATTAACAAGTCTCCCCCACCCTCCTCCTTCACCAACCCCCAAGCCAGCTCTTTTGACACTTGTTTTTAATAAAGAGGCTAGGAAAAGAACATACATCTTGAATTTGCCTAAGTAGCTATTATTTTCACAAAAATAAACACGTTATAGCTCATGACTTTCTACGGAACATTTTATTACAAACACCAAACCAGGTTATTCAAGCACTCCCTAACAGGAAAGGAGACAATAAATTTGAAGTCTAAGAGATCTGGAATTGTTTCTAGGCCGTGTTTGGTCAGAAAAGTTACCAAGTATCTCAAGAAATGTTGTCCATTTAGCAAGGCCAAATGTAATCTGATATAACGTGATTAGATCTAAATGGCCCAAATCTATACAAACAACATCAAAACAACTTATCAAATTTTATGAGATACTTATCAAGTATAAACCATGTGATTCTTAATTATTTGTGTGTGTGTGTGAATCCGTCTGTAGATGGAGTGCAATAAGATAAGGCAAGCAAACACTCAGATCACCTCCCACAATAATTCCCCCCGCCTCCTCTTCATACTTTTGAGTTTAGCTGGAATGACTGATTAGCTACTAATAAGCAGAATACAGCTCACCTGATGGGAATTTCCATAATTAGGTTATAAAAGACCACAGCTTCTATACCGGTGCTCTTTGTCTCTCCTGGAGGAAGCAGCGGCCATTTCATGAAGCCTGTCTATGAAGAAGTCTATGTGAGTGATTTTGGAAGAAGAATCTCCCTCAAGTAAACTTTGAAATGACCCTAGGCTTGGCCAGCTGCTGACTGCAAGCACGTGAGAGGCCTTGGAGCAACCGGCTACATACACCACGTTAAGATTCCTGCCCCATGAAGCTCTGAGATAATGTTTTTATTTCAAGCTGCTAAGTTTGGGGTAATGTTTTACACAGCATCTGATAACTAATATAACAGATACAGTGCAAATCGAGCCTCAAAACCAGCACTTTATGGAGAGTCGTTCCTAATAGTCTTTTTATCCAAAGCACTCCAAACAGCTTGACTAAAAGAAAAAAATTAATGATTATCTTTTCACACATTTGGCATTGATGAGTCAGTCTCTATACTAAAGTAGTATTTGCTTGACCTACTCATCCATGACATCATACTTTTCTTTCAGGAACTGCAGGATCTGCTTTAAAAATTTCTTAGAATCTACTACAATAAGTGAGCAAAGGTGATTTAGAAGACTTGGAATTAGCCTTACCTCCACTCTGTATAGTTGCCTATACTATTTAACGCTTCTACAGTTAGTAAGTCTAGTCCATTATAATTCTTTTACAAGAATTAAAAAATTGCTGACTTCTCAATTAAGGAGTATCAAAACATGCTAGGTGTTAAAAGGGCTATATCATAAAATATCACTTATAGCAATAAGGAATAAAAAACTAAAGTCACAATGAGAAATTATGACACATGGTTAAAATGTTTTACCAATTCCCTTAGAACTGTAATAGAGCCCTGAAATAATAAGAGGTACAGTAAGAATCTCACAGATAAAGAAAGGATAAATAAAAAATCACAGAAACAGAAATTTGAATACACAAGAAACATGAAAAGTATTAAAAACCTCATTAGGAATCAAAGAGATGCAAATTACCCAATGATTAAGGGAGTACCCTACCAAGTTGGCAATGATAAAGATTATAATGAAATACTGGTGAAGCTGCAGTGGTGTGAGCACTCTAATAGGTTTCTGGCGGCAAGGAATTTCTGGAGAGTTATTTCGCACTGTGTATAAACTACCATAAGAAGTTCAGCACTTTGTTTCCTGAAGGCCGCTACTAGAAATCTTTCCTAATGATGTAATTTGAGATGTAGTCAAGCATTTATGTAAAAAGGTATCACAATTAATACTATGTATGTAGTGGAATGGAATTAATAATAAAGAAAAAAATGGAAGGCAGGAAAGAAGGCAGAAGTCATCTGAATGTTTATTTAGGGAATTACAGAAGGAAATATGACAGAAGCATACCATGGAGCACTATGCAGATATTAAAAGTGATGTTTTTAAAGACCATGTAATAGAAATAATAGTAGCATACTTTAAAAGATTATTATTTTTAAAGAATATAATATTTTAAGCACTATATGATAGAAATAATAGCATGAAAAAGTTTATGCTCTATTTAACGTTAAGCAAAAATTATAGCACATAAAAATATTAAATATCCTAATTCTGTGTAAATAAAAGACTTAAAAGTTATTATCCCTGCTGATGGGATTTCAGGAACTTTAAAAAATTTTTATACCGTGTTATATGTATAACCTGAAAAACAAGGTTTCCAATAAATGAATGTAGACACTTATTTCTTCTTTCTTTTCACTGATTCCATCTCAGAAAGTTTTACTAAAAAAGAGCACTTGCTGAATTTCATTAAGCTGTCATTTAGTTTGTCCTACACATCATTTTATTCTCTGAAATTAATATCAAGATCAGGACTTAATACTTAGATCATATCTGCATCGTTATAAAACTGGTATGCCACTTCCTTAAATGCAGTTTTTCACTATGCTTATTTTTTTTAAGCTACAGGATTTTTGCAAATTAAAATGCATAAAAGAATGGGGAAAGTAAGACATAAAATGGATTCTTCGGTTTTCACTGGGAAAAACATTAGCCATGATTAAAAGAACTGGTTAAAAGGCAATTTACAAATGGCCATATATGAAGCATTTCAGTCAACTATGGCTTTTGAAAAGGAAGTACAGGTGTGTGGATTATTTGCTGTTTGACATGTACACATATTTCATGCATTTGTGGATTGCTGGAATAAAGCTCGTTCTGACTTTACTGCTACCCTCATCATTTTTATCTCAGTAATAACTCTTGATAATTGACCAAGAAAAATTTATTATTTTGAAATTCAAATTACAAGTTTAGTAGAAGTAAATAAACTCTTGAGCTACTGAACATAAGAGGCAGAAAAAAGAAGCAGACTTGTCATCATCCCCAGAAGGATAGACTCACATCAGTCTGACTTAATACGCTTACCTGTTGAAAAGCAAATGGAACACTAATGGAGGGAAAACAAAGTGAGGCCATGCCAGAGTTTCTGAAACATGGCATGCAGGTTGCTATCAGTAAGTGGAAACATGGTCATCTATTGATGTGAGGGTCACTAAAAATTTTAAATGAAAAGAGACTATTATAATTGCTGAACCGCTTCTCGGCCTTTTGGCTAAGATCAAGTGTATAATTGCTAAAAAGCAGCAGCAATACCAAAATGCCAAAACAATAGTCTCCAAAGAAAGAAAGAAAAAGAGGTGAGAGAGACAGAGAGCATGAGAGAGAGAAACATTATGTCTTTCAAAATGAAAGCATGAAAATGTTTTATGCAAGGATAAAGGGGGCCACAGAGGTGAGTTTTTGCTGTTTTCCTTTCTGGTCTGGTCTTCTTACGAATGGATAAAGTCATGATGAATCACATTTAACTGACTTTTTCTTTGATTTCCAAAGACAAGAGCCTAATAAGGTTGCCAATGCTATCAATGCAGATAGAAGGCATATACAATGAGGGGGATTTTGCTCTTCACAAAATGTGATGGACTTGGAGAAAAACAATAAACATTCTAGAACACTGAGAAATGAAAAAATTCAGGATATATTTTGAGATTCACAACTCATATACTTTTAACAAGTCAGTCTAAGCATAGCTTACATACACACACACACACACACACACACACACACACAGAAACTTAATTGCTAACCGGGACTTAAAACTACCAACCTACTCAACTCACAGAAAAACACTTGAGAACAGATAGTTTATTTGTGAGGTGATCTCAAAAAGGAAAAAAGTAGGGCTGAGGAATCATGAAGAGAGAGAGATGGAAGGAAGAAAAACCAAGGTAAGGATGTGTTGTCAAGGCTACTGCTATAAGCAATGGGAGTCCTCTCTGTTTTTGCTTGGCTTTTTGTTTGTTTGTGTTTTAGGTAGTCCAGGGGTTTTTTGTTTCTATTCTTGTTTTAGGTTTTGATTTTGTTTTAGAAAATGTTCCAGGACCTTGGAGAAGTGAACACAATATTTCTCAGAAATGTCCATCTGAGGATTGGCACTGGGGCATTTAGACACTGACTTCTGTCTGCTATTTTTGAAGAGTAGCTCCTAAGGACATAAACACGCTCTCATGTGCTCCACAGCTTCAGAGAGGGCTCTGGGTAGAAGAGTAGACTGGTCCCTGAGGTTAGACTGTCATCCTGCACAGGTGGCCCATCCGTGCAGAGGTAAGCGAGGAGATAGGTCTTGGGCCACCAAAGCACCAGCTACACAGTGCTCATCCTGTCTTACACATTGTCACTCCCGTCCTCCTGCTGGACACTTTGTAAATAGGTGAGGGAATAGTACATAAGACCTAATAACAGGGCTCACTCAATAGGTGACAAGCCAACCAAACTTTGATCTGGAACAGCAGCAAACTGTTTTTTAAGAATGTATCCCAGGACTCCCCTGGTGGCGCAGTGGTTAAGAATCCGCCTGCCAATGCAGGGGACACGGGTTCAATCCCTGGTCTGGGAAGATCCCACATGCGGCGGAGCAACTAAGCCTGTGTGCCACAACTACTGAGCCTGCGCTCTAGAGCCCGTGAGCACAACTACTGAGCCCACCTGCCACAACTGCTGAAGCCTGCAAGCCTAGAGCCTGTGCTTAGCAACAAGAGAAGCCACCGCAACGAGAAGTCCACACACCACAACGAAGAGTAGACCCCGCTCACTGCAACTAGAGAAAGCCCACGAGCAGCAATGAAGACCCAATGCAGACAAAGATAAATAAATAAAATTAATTTATTTAAAAAAATAAAGAAAGAATGTATCTCAATCACAAAGAACCCAATAACCAACACTAGTTTTGCTTAGAACTAGGAAACAAAAGAACCGTATACTGCTGTTTTCAGAATCAATCTATATTTTGGGGAAGCCAAATAGGTAAAAAGTCTTAAGGCAGAGATTTCCTAATTCATCTCTCACAGTACCTAACACCCCACATTATAATGGTACCATATGCTGGAAATGTTAACAATTAAACAAAGGATGATTTGAATAGCCTAGCTCTTGAAAGTCAGTGATGATGCCCTAGCTACAGTTCATTCCTCCATCTTAGTACTTATCATATTATACTTTAAATATCTCATTTGTCTCTTTCTCCCACTAGTCTGTGAGCTTATTAAGAGCACAAAGTATCTCATCTTTGTACTCCTAACACATAACCCACTGCGTCCTGCTTAATGACCTCTCAGTAAATATTAAATTAATGAACTAATGTTTGAGATCTGTTCTTGGAGATGACTTTATTTGCTAAGGCTTTGCTCCCCAGAGAAATACTCTTTTTATATCAGGTCCAAATCATTTTACAAATCTTGTTATATCACTAGTGTTTTTAATATAAAGCATGATGTTTCAGCCTACATAGTGTTCAATAAGTTTTGGTCAGGGTTATATGGATGCCAAGATGTTATGAAAATTCTCTGTGTTTCAATATGGTAACCATTAGCCAAATATGCACGTTTAAAATTTTAGTTAATTAAAATTAAATATAATTAAAAATTCAGTTCCTCAGTCACACATTTCAAGTGTTCAATAGGCACATGTGATTAGTGACTACCCTACTGAACAGCGCAGGTTATAGAACATTTCTTCCAGCATGGCAAAAGTTGTATCATATAGTACTATCATAGAGTTTGGGGAAAAAAAATCCCAGTTCCTACAGAGTGGACCATTCAATTCTGAGGTAGGTCTGGGCATTGGTTCTCCCCGTCCTTCCCACCGAACAGATCTCTTTTGCCCACAGGGTGGCCAGTGAGCTTGAGCAGCTCATGGCCCCCTACCCTTTCCAGAAATCTGACCCAGGAAGCAGAGAATGGGGCTAAGGCAAGGTCTGCAGCACTGGGATGGCATGGAAGCCAAATTCTCCTCTTTACCTCTGTTTGAAGAACAGTATCACTTCTGATTAGTTCCCTTTTGTGCTTTCAGAAAATGAGAGTGAAGTCCCTAGGACAATCCTTCCTATTTATATTCCGTGACAGATAAGGAGAAGCTGATCAATTGGTACTAGCTTTAAAGAACTTACAGTAAATGTTATTAGCTCTCAACAGACTCCCTGATGCATTTTGTGGCTCTGAGGTTCTCTGGTTTTGTTCATTCCAGTGGTAAACACCATGCTGTTGTCTGAACTATGTGACTTTTGGAATTTCATTTACTAACATTAGGTCTTAAATGGGACAGTGCAATAATTTTCCTAGATTTCTTTGGGTATGTATTGCCTTTTAGGTTGACTTTTGTGTTAAGATATTTAAATTCAAGTGACCTTTAACTTAACCTTTAGAGTCCTAAATCAACCGTTTCAGGATAAGAAATGCCGGGTTAACTTCCCTCTCAGTGTTTTAATTCTGCAAACTCACCTGGTGCTTATCTTACTACAGGCCAAGACATGTCTCCTTTAGTGGAGTAAATTATCAATGATGATTGAGTTAGCATTTTTTCAAAGTGGCATGTAGACAGTGCCCATCCCTTGTTGCAAATAAAACTCCTTTTTTTAATTAGAAGAGCCAAGAACTATAAAACATCCAGACATTTATGGTAAAGCCCGGAGTCCCGCTGTGGTGAGTGAAGTCCCATCTGTAAATATAAATGAATCATCCTGCAGTTTATACTCACGTGTTCCCAAACAACTTTGTGTTTATTTCAGTTTAACTAACACTACATTTAGATGCTATTATTAAGATAGTTAAAGACAGCATAAAATTGGAGAATGGGAACTTTACTGTTGTTGTCAGTCAAATAATTCTTTTGTTGAAAATCCTAGTAACTCTATTTCCTTGCGTTTTGTTTTGTTTTGTTTTGTTTCGTGTGTGTGTGTGTGTGTGTGTGTGTGTGTATTTTACTTGAGGCTCTCATCCTAATTCTTTCTATTCTCACAATTCCACATCCCTCTCGTATTCTGGGAAATTATTTAAAATCTAGATCTTTTTGGAAGTCTTTGTTGATTTACCAAGTTAAACTTTGATTAAACTCTCAGTTTTGCTGAAGCAATTAAGTGAGGGGCCATTCACTGAGTCTGATATATATACACATCAGTTTCTGTATGCCATACAAATATATCACAAGACTTATCAGCTCGTAATCAGATAATGTTCACAAAATATATTTTAAAATCATATATAAAATATCTAACAATTCTAATTATAAGCAAGTCACCAATTCAGGATATAAACAACAAAAGCAACCAGACATATATGATAGGGTAAATGCTTCTTAAGATCATTTTAATCTAATGCACAACCTCTCTGACTCCAATACATAAGTGTAAGAATTCTTACCTCAGATGAATGAAGGAGAAAACTAAATCTGTGACTTCTAATTTAAACAGATCATCAGGGAAAATGTTAAGAAAAATTTTTAAATTTATGATGAACTTACACACACATTCATGAATCCCACAGTTTCTCTCTTTAGAAAAATGGAGCAATATAAATGTGATCTGAAGAACTGGTGCTTTTTAAAAAGCAGATTATGACTGGTCAATTACAAGATTGAATCAATTACTTACCATGATATATGGCTGATACTACAGAGGCCCCAGAAGTGTGTGGAGCATGTTTATTGCTTTTGATTTTCCACCTTGTGGACATCAGTGCTTATTTTATTTGTAAGCTTCTGCTTGGATTGGAGTTACCCAGAATGAAGTCCAACCCAGCTGAATTAGGGTAGCTCAGTATCTTTCTTAGAGCGAAGTTACGCTGAATTTTTTTCTCTAGTCCCTCGCATGGGGCCTACAGTTAGTGGAAACAGGGAAGAAAGAAGGACCTATGTGTTGGCAATATCATAAAGAAAGTAATAGCACCCCAGGCTAATCACAAACATCCTATAAACCAAAAATGTCATATGGCCAGGGCAACATGTCTGCTTTCTATAACAAAATACTGAAAAATCTCAATTTCTTTCTGTCGTCATGATAAATGATGTTCTTTCTTTAAGCTGCATCCCAGGGACCAAGTTCAGCCTTCAGACAAAAGTATGACTACAGACTAATAATATCCTCATTTAGCTACTGGCTCTGTGAGTTCTTCTAATATGTCTCAACATTCAGACGGTATTCCTTCCACCTTCACACTACCTGAAATCTTCTAACAGCTTGCCTCAGCTGCTCTAAAGTTAATTCCACTTGGAAAAATAACTGTGGAATTGCCTCCCCTTCAATAAATTCTGATTCTTGTGAGTACTCTTTTCAACTTTTGACCGTGAGTACAAAAAATTCTGGATTCTAGACCTAAATATGTCACCAACTTCTTCTATCCTTCAAAAAATTATTTAATCTTTCTGGACCTCAGGTTTCTGATCTTTGAAGTGAGGGTAGCAGTTTAAATTCCTTCCAGTTCTACATTCTATTATTTTCTACTTATATTTAATCTGTATTATTAAATAGCATCTTTATCTGCTCTGAGAAGGCTGTAAACTCCCCAAAAGAAGTAATGACTCCCAGCCTAAATTATATAAACGTTGCAGCACCTAAACCAGTGTTAGGCAGCCTGTGGAAGTTCCATATATGCATAATGATGGTTCTCAGAGACCACTGGTTTCAGGATTGAGCTCCTACTTAAACTGCCTCATCATGTCTGCTCAGAGTCCCTGTTTTGAAGTGAGGTGGTAGGAAAAGGATCAAACAAAAACTGTTGGAATAATTGTGCAATGTTTTAGTCTTCAGTCAGGAACTTGCCTTGTGACTTATCAAATCAATATTACATGTAGATATGGTCACCTTATCTTTGATAAAGATACATATATGTATATGTATAGCTGATTCACTTTGTTATAAAGCAGAAACTAACACACCATTGTAAAGCAATTATACTCCAATAAAGATGTTAAAAAAAGAAAGTATTTCCATAACATGCTACCTAATCCTATAACTGAGAGATAAAACAACATACATCATCACACATTTATATGTCTCTGTATGCAGAGAAATGACAAAAACCACATCAAGAAAAGTTTGAGTAGTTGCCTCTAGAGTTGTGACTTGGGATGACTTTTATATTTTACCCCTTTTATTAGATATATATTTTCTTTGGAAAGCCAGAGTTCTTTCTTGAGCCATTTCTGTTTATAAATTTTCTTCATTTAACCCCACCTGTCTAGTAGCCCAGTGACATTCCTTGCCATCTATCTGGTCTTTGACTCAAATCAAAGAGCCCCCATTTGGAGAGGAGGGAGACTTGAGGGTCCACAGACTCAAAAGTCAAAGTATGTATTGACAGATAACTTCAGTCAGTCACACCTTTCTTCAATTTCTATATGGCAACAAATTTCACAACAAACTGTATTAATAATTATAAAAGATACATTAATTTGAAAGCTTTTCATTTTTAATTTCAAAAATAAATACAATTTTTTTAAACAAAAAAAAAATATTACATGTAGAAAGAGAACAATTTTCTCAAGGAGGAATATAAAATTCTAATTTTGGTCTTCTGTCCATTCAGTTGGGTAAACTACTAAGCTAATATTGAATTATTAAATTATCATTCAATAAAAATTCACTCTGCCGGCTGCGTGCGCGCGGGCCCTTCCGACGTCGGCGCGGGCGGGCGGCTCCGTCTGGCCTAGGGCTCCTTTGCCCCGCCCCGCTGCCCGCGCCGTTGTGGCGTCTACTTCCGGGCCCTCACCACCTTTAGCGACACCAACGAGAAGAAACCGCCTGCATGTAGAGCAGCCCGACCAGGAACGTATCCGAGTGGCGCGCGAACGTGAGAGGAAAGCCGTGCGCGGCTGCGCTTTACCGCCCGCCCCTGAGCCGCTCTAGACGCGGGGAAAAATGCTTTCTGAAAGCAGTTCATTTTTGAAGGGTGTAATGCTTGGAAGCATTTTCTGTGCCTTGATCACTATGCTAGGACACATTAGGATTGGTCATGGAAATAGAATGCACCACCATGAGCATCATCACCTACAAGCTCCTAATAAAGAAGATATCTTGAAAATTTCAGAGGATGAACGCATGGAGCTCGGTAAGAGCTTTCGAGTATACTGTATCATCCCTGTCAAACCCAAAGATGTGAGTCTCTGGGCTGCAGTGAAGGAGACTTGGACCAAACACTGTGACAAAGCAGAGTTCTTCAGTTCTGAAAATGTTAAAGTGTTTGAGTCAATTAACATGGAAACAAATGACATGTGGTTAATGATGAGAAAAGCTTACAAATACGCCTTTGATAAATATAGAGACCAATACAACTGGTTCTTCCTTGCACGCGCCACTACGTTTGCTATTATTGAAAACTTAAAGTACTTTTTGTTAAAAAAGGATCCATCACAACCTTTCTATCTAGGCCACACTATAAAATCTGGAGACCTCGAGTATGTGAGTATGGAAGGAGGAATTGTCTTAAGTGTAGAATCAATGAAAAGACTTAACAGCCTTCTCAGTATTCCTGAAAAGTGTCCTGAACAGGAAGGGATGATTTGGAAGATATCTGAAGATAAGCAGCTAGCAGTCTGCCTGAAATACGCTGGAGTATTTGCAGAAAATGCAGAAGATGCTGAAGGAAAAGATGTATTTAACACCAAGTCTGTTGGGCTTTTTATTAAAGAGGCAATGACTAATCACCCCAACCAGGTAGTAGAAGGATGTTGTTCAGATATGGCTGTTACTTTTAATGGACTGACGCCTAATCAGATGCATGTAATGATGTACGGGGTATACCGTCTTAGGGCATTTGGGCATATTTTCAATGATGCATTGGTTTTCCTACCTCCAAATGGTTCTGATAATGACTGAGAAGAAATAAGAGCATGTATATGATCACCGTGTAGGACATGTGGTGTTATTTGTAGTAACAACTGCATATCCAACACAGCAGTATGTTTCTTTTCTTTTTTTTTTTCGTTTTCAGTTTGTTGGCACTGGTTTATTCACACATTGAAGTTTAGTAATACATTTTAAAATAGGGTAGCGTTTTTTTCCTTAAAACACACATGAGAATTTCAACTGTGTTGGAAAGAAATGTTTTAATAATAATAATTTTACAAATAAAGAATATATTTATAAATAATATATTTATGTGATAAATTCTAAATTATGAACATTAAAAATCTGTGTGGCACATGTTTTTGCTGATTGGTTAAAAAATTTAACATGTCTTTTTAGCTTTCTAAGATACGCAAATGAAATCTCTAGTTGTGAATTTGTGATTAAAGTAAAACTTTTAGCTATGTGTTTCTGTTACTTCTAACGTTGGTTTATGTTCTAAGCCTTCGCAAGTGCCAGTGGATTTGCTTTCTCAAAATACACAACCAAGCAATAAAGGGAATGTTCCCAACAACAACAACAAAAAAATTCACTCTGCCTCTCCTTTCACTCTAGTTAGAGTACACTTCCCTGCCCCAGTGGTGTTAGGCTTAGCCATAGGACCTGCTCTGGTCAGTGGAATGTTGGTTCTGATGTCAGCAGAGCCCTCACCCATATTTGCACGACTTGGCAGTGACCAGCCATGCGTAGAGTATAACCTAGACAGCCACTGTTTTCAACCAATCTGGGCTCTAGAAAAAAACACATGAAGAACAGAACTGAACCCAGCCTACAACCTGAAGTAAATCCATCCAACCTGCAGCCTAAAGCAGAGCTACCTAGCTCAATCAAGTCTAGATGAGCAGAACTCCAGCTGACCCGCAGATTATTGAGCATAAGAAAGAACACTATTGCTATCAGGCACTGTTTTTTAATTGGTTTATTATGCAGCATTATTATGGCAATACCTGATCAACAAAGTGTGGTTTGAACACAATATATGTGCCTCTAATATTTGGCAAGCAATTATTCATCTCTGCCTTTAGAACAACTGCTAAGAACGTAAGTTTCCCAAAGCCCTGGACAGAACCAAGATGTTTTAACCCAGAAAGATACCAGGAACAAAATTAGGGGAAAAAGTCAAACTAAAAACTACTTAGGGCTTCCCTGGTGGCGCAGTGGTTGAGGCTCCGCCTGCCGATGCAGGGGACACGGGTTCGTGCCCCGGTCCGGGAAGATCCCACATGCCGCGGAGCGGCTGGGCCCGTGAGCCATGGCCGCTGAGCCTGCGCATCCGGAAGGCTACAGCAGTGAGAGGCCCACGTACCGCAAAAAAAAAAAAAAAAAAAAACTACTTAAATGACAATGAGATGCAGTGGGGGTCAGAAGACCAGGACTCCCACTATAAATCTTGTAATTTCAGCAAATCAATACATTTTTTCTGAAGCCCATCCTTAGTTTACTCATTTGTAAAGTAAAGTTAGGCCTTGTTTCCTACCTCACACCTTTTACAAAAGTGAAAAAAAAAAAATACTGCACTGGGCATATGTGAATTTCAGTTAACCCATGGCCATGAATTGGGCACGTGACAAAGAACTTGTATAGTCAGTGAGCAGACTGTTTATCTTAAGAGTCCATGTGTCTTCTCAAAAAGGACTACCTCTTTTAGTTTACGATAAACTAGTAAAGCTTATTTCTTGCAGAGAGCACAGGCCTTTAGATGCAACAGTAAGACCAAAAGCAAAGGCATTATCTTTGGCTCCTGGCTTGTAGCCAGCCTGCAAGATGGCCCCAGTGATTCCTGCCTCCTGGTATTTGCACTGTTTTTAGTCCCTTTCTTTATTGTACCAGGGACAGTCTCTGTGACCAGCAGCATTTGAGAGAAGTGATGGCATGTCACCTCTGATATCAGAGCTTTTTATTTGCGTGTGCACTCTCCACTCTTGAATCGCTTACTCTGGGGGAAGAGCTATGTCTTAAGTAGTCCTATGGTGAGCCTCATGTACCAAGAAACTGAAGCCTCCTGCCAACAACGGCATGAATAATATTGTTGGATTCTCCCCCAGGCATTCTTTCATATGAAACCACAGTCCTGCTGACAGTATAACTGCAACTTCTTGAGAGAGCTTAAGCCAGTATCACCCAGCTAAGCAGCTCCCAGATTCCTGACTCACAAAAATGGCAAGATGATAATTTTCATCAGGGGCAATTTATTATGCAACAATACATGACTAATACAATAATATATCCCCATACATATACTTAAACAAGAGATGCTGGGTTGTTGGCCTTGCCAAGATCTTTCACCTCAGTGAACTCTGCTAAGAATTCATACCACTTGGCTACTTTCAGCCAGCATTTTGTTTGTTTGATCAGTTTTAGCTTCTTATCATTATTGAAAATGTGGATATCCTATTTTTCTAATTACTCAGTATTCTGCATTGATGGAAGGTTTTAATAGTTTGTGTGTCTGCTTTTAGTTTTCTTCTGCATTCTTACCACATTTTAACATCTATTTTACCATATGTGGCAGATTAAAGATGGCCACAAATTTTTTGAAACTTCTCCCTTCTAGATATGATGTCTATTTCTCCTCCCCTATTATTTCCCCCCCAATTTTTTTATTATTAAGCATCAAATCAATCTTTTCCTTAAGATGGACCAACTTTAATGATATAGTGAAACTAGTTCATTTACCTATAGTTACATATAAATCTAAAGAATATAAGAAATAAATCTACTTTTTCTCAATCTTATGAAAATTAAAATTTTGCACATTTTCAATCAGAGGGGGAGATTTTGTATGAAGAAGTTAAAATAAGTCAATGGATAAGAAAAAAGGCAATAAAATATATCCAATGTTTTATTTTTTACAATTAAAATTGGGTCACATAGAACACTCAAATATCTGAATTTCTATATCACAGAGCACTAGTCAATGCAATTTTTTTTTTACCAAAAAGATCTTCTAATAAAAAAAGAAAGGAATATAGAAGTTGAAGACATCCTTAAATTCCAGTCTCTCTAACCAATTAGAGAAAATCTGCCTAATCTGATCAAAGTCCTCAGCTACAACTAACATAAATGAATATACGAATTTAAGTCAATATTTTTATAAAAATACATACAGTTAAAGCTAAGGAATAAAGACGCAGACATAGAGAATGGACTTGACGACATGGAGGCAGAGGGGAAAGCTGGGGTAAAGTGAGAGTAGCATCTATACAGATACACTACTAAATGTAAAATAGCTAGCTAGTGGGAAACAGCAGCATAGCACAGGGAGATCAGCCCCATGCTTTGCGACGACCTACAGGGCTGAGATAGGGAGCGTGGGAGGGAGGCTCAAGAGGGAGGGGATATGGGGATATATGTATGCATATGGCTGATTCATTTTGTTGTACAACAGAAACTAATACAGCATTGTGAAGCAATTCTACTCCAATAAAGATGTATAAAATACACACACACACACACACACACACAGTTAAAGCTAAGACAAAGGCCATTACAGAAAACATCCTATTTCCATAAAAGCTGAGGTTAGTGCCTTTTTGGAATGCTACTTAGAGTACATACAGAAAAGATGCCACACCTTCAGATAAAAGCCTGGAAAGGGAAGCAAGTGTGGTCTGTCTTAGAATTGGTGATGATGGGAATCAAGGGTCACCTGATATACTAGTTAAGGCAGAATAGTGAATTCAATCTTGCTACTGACTTAAGAACAGCAAAGCAAAGTCTAGCTTTCTATAATCCTTAAAATAAGGATTAGAAATAAAGTCTCAGGGCATCTTGCAATATGAATGTTTCCAGAGAACTGATCTTTATCATACTTCTACAGAAAAATCAGGTTTAAAAGTTTGAGAGGCTCCTACAAAGAAAGTAAAAATGAGTCAGTAATTGAGACACAAAAAGCATTCAAGACTGCACTCCAAGATGTTGAGACTTTACCCGAGTTCCTTCTATAGGATAAAACCAGTTATACTGTGTTTGATCCTGGGCCTCCTAATGTAAAACATGTAGAACCAGAAACACATGTAGATCCCCTGTGGTCATTAGCCTCTTGATTTCCCAGAACACTTGGCTGAGCTAGAGACCCATAAATGGTAAATGGTGAGTTTGGGCTTTTAACCAATTTTCTGCTTCTCTGTCCATTGTTTTCCATCTGGCTCTATGAGTATTTACTTCCCTGTTGATATCAGAAATATTTATCCACACATTAGTCTGTGCTGAGAATGAATGCCGTTTCCTTGAGGTGCCTGTCTCCCCATTTGGAGACAACAGGAGTGCATTCGTATGGTCCAGATCAAGGCATCCGCATTGAAAGAGACCTCTAGCCTGGAAATCATTAAACTTCAGCTCCAGTCCTGTCTTTTCCATTAGCCTAGGACAAGTTACTTGACTTCTGTGGGCATGAACATTTCATAGTCATTCTGAGGACTTTGGAGTAAATCATTTTTTTAACAAAGAGTATGGACTTAAGAAGGTTGTAGTGATGGGAGAGAAAACTGCAAACATCTGGAAATGTAGTAGAACTTTTTTTTATTTTTTTTTTTGCGGTACGCGGGCCTCTCACTGTTGTGGCTTCTCCCGTAGCAGGGCACAGGCTCCTGACGCGCAGGCTCAGCGGCCATGGCTCACGGGCCCAGCCGCTCCGTGGCATGGGGAATCTTCCCGGACCAGGGCACGAACCCGCGTCCCCTGCATCGGCCGGCAGACTCTCAACCACTGCGCCACCAGGGAAGCCCAGGAGAACTTTTAAGTTGCTCTTTTTGCTGCCAAGTTTAATCAGATTTTTAGAGGCTTGTGACTTAAAATTGAAAACCACTGGACTAAACACTTTTATTCTATAGACATAAGTTGAATACGCTCGAGGCATTGGGTCAGGCAAGGCAGAAAATACAAAAATGAGTGGGACAAGTAACCAAATCATCAAAATCAAATGTACAGCACATTAGTGCCACAGAGAAGAACAGACTGTAGTTAAGTATTTAAGGAAGTGAGAGATTACATCTGTCTGGAGGCAGGAGAGTGGGAATTAGAGAAAATAATTCAGGTTTGTGCATGTTAAGGGAGCAAAGCATTTTAAGTACAGAACATAACATGAACCAAACACAGCAGCCAAAAAAAAAAACGTATGGTATGTGAGGTAGAGCATGCAGACACATTTGGCTAGATCAGTGAGGGAAGCAAAGGATTAGAGGAATAAAGCAGAAAGCCAAACAATGTAAGAATCTAAAACATAAAATAACACGTACACCTGAAAATAGGATCCTGGCTATGACTTATGCTAAGTCTACCGCAGGGCTTGGCTCTCCCAGTGGCTTTTGATTTTGTGGGAATATGTGCTTAGCTTCCACTAATGGGGAACATCTCACCCCTTAAAAATATATATATATATATACACACATTCTTCTTTGCACAGAAATGCAAATCATGCACTAACTAGATCATGGAAGGATACTTGTTTGCAATATGAGAGCTGAAACAAGAAGGCAAAGCATTGCTTTGTTTAACCCCAATTGGAAATGTGTGCAATTCAAATTTTTTGTCACTTTGCACATCTCGGTGAATGACTGAAAAATTGCCCCAAGTATTGGTTTGGGACTACAGATAAATTTTAGTGAGTAGGTGAATTTGCAAATGTGAAATACATGAGTAATGAGGATTGACTGTGTATATGTCTGTATGTATGTGTATGTGTGTGTATATACATTTTTTTACATATATACCCTACTTGCAACTTAACAGAATTACTAAATAGAAATATTTGTGTATTGTAAATGATTATGTTATTTGATTGTCTTCTAAAGACCTTCATTAGCATTGTGACATTGTCATTTTAGCCATCAGCCTCCTAGACACAGAAATGTTTTGTGAGCAGATAGAAACAGGTCCATCTCTCAGGGACAGACTCTCATTAACCAGCTCACGACAGATGACTAAATTCAGTACATTCTTTTATGAAGAAAACTACTCAGGGGACAAGGCATTATTATTATTATTATTATCTCAATGTACACACCTTTCTCTCTTCTCCCTACTCTTGGTACTCCAGCCACACTGAATTTCTTTATTCCTTGAATGATCCAAGTTCTCTCCTTCTCATCATTCTCTCTGCTTCCAAAGAATATCTTTTAGCTCCTCAATGGATGACTGATCACCCTCCCTCAGGCCCCAGCTTAAATTTCTCCTCCTCAGTGAGGCCTCTCTTATCTTGTCCATCCAATCCTAAATGGCCTTTGCTAGGTCCTCTCTCTTAATTTCCTTCTTATACTTATACAGGCTATAGTGGTCTTGCTTATCTACTTGTTCACATGATCATCGTCTAGCTCCAGGCCCTGGCATATAAGCACCAAGAAGATTAGAAACGTAATCCCTCATTCACCACTGTGATCCCCAAAATCTGAAAAAGTGTTTGCTTCACATCAGACACTCACTGTTTGTTGAATAAATAAACATAAAGTCTACCTACATCACTTATTTTTCTTAATAATCCTACAAAATAAAGATAAGTGAATGAAATCATAGTTTTTAATTATAAGATTTTGAACCTCTTGTTGTTTCTTACGGCTTTTCAAATTGAGTTCAGGGAAGTTTAGCACATAATCCTAATCATGATGGTAACTCTGGGAAGTAGGCTGTTGAATGCCAGCTCTCCAAAGTTATTTTTCTTGCTGACAAATTTTCAACAGATACAAGATCTTATTTGACTTCTAAACTCAGGTGCAATAAAAGTAAGTATAAAAATAATTTGATATAATGAAATTTTTGTAAGTAAATTAAATGTAAAGCAGATAAGAGCTTTTAGGTAAACTTTTTAGGAATAATTATGTTTTAGAAATGTCTACTTTAAAATAGTCTTTCCAGATTTTGGTAACTTGAAACTTTAGAGTTTTGCTACATTAAATTAAATGATGGAATACCTAGGTCATTTCCAATGAAATAAGACACTGGAACATTAATTACTGAACATAAGCTTCCTTTTACAGAGAAACTAAAGATATTTAGAACTATTAATAAATATGTTTGGTGTCACACAGAAATTTTCTATTAAAAAACACGTGTTATTAGGAACTACAAATAGTATTTATAAGTTTGCCAATCTACAGAATACTAATGTAAAAGTTCATAATTGCTTACTCAGTTTTAACTAGAAATTAAAGTTTTTAAAAGTTGAGAATTTAATTAATGTATGTAATTAAAACTGAAAATTAATGAAAAATCATCTTTGTATGCAAGGAAAGAAGGTATAATGAATGGAAATGCATTTTCTTAAGGCAAAAGTCAGTAATTTTTTCTAAAGCTATTTATTTCTAAATGGGAAAAAATAAAGAATAAATTAATATGGATATAGGAAGTTGTAGGTTTGTGAGGAAAAATTATCTTCAGAAAGAAATTTTATGTCTGGGCAAGAATGACTAAAATTAAAATAAATTTAATTGAGTGAATGAATTTTAATATTAAAGGTAAAGAGATGCAAAACCTGAATTTTGTTTTCTCTTAGTTAAGAGAACAAAGTTTTCTTGGAATGTTGAGCTGCCTTTGATAAGAAATTATGAGTTACCTTGCCTTTTAAGTGATCTGTTGTAATTTTCTTGTTGTTGTATTTGCCCTTGAAATCTTTTATTGTCACTTTGGTTAAGTGAATAAGTACTGTTTCACAGGGACCTATAATCCTATCTGACCAAGTGTTTTAAAGCCTTTTTGATATTTTTGACAAGCTTCCCAAGGACCAAATTCTAGGTGAAGTTCTTTTGACCTCTGGCTAACTTTGGGATGCTTCAAATGACCTCTGAAGCATCTCAAAGAAATATTAAACTAATTAAGATGATTTGGTATGATAAATTACATGGGAAGCATTGTCAAATGACTGGTGATAAACTTTCTTAGGTTATACTATATGAGTAAATGTTATTAATATAAATGTTCTAGAAATTATATGAAGTTTTTAAAAATCTGGTATGTACCAGTAAAATTTATCAGTCATGATTCTAGTTATTATCTTAAAACATTGTATGCCACAGCAGTAACCACGTTTTTTTGTCAAGTGCATTGTAATCAGGTTTTTAACTGTGCCTTTAAGTCATTTTTCATTCATAGACAATTATTGTTTCACTGTGATGCTTTTGCAAAAATGCTTCATCTTCCAGAAGATTCATAGGAAGAACTTTTTGATGAGTACAGGTTTCTGATAACTTTCAGATCATACCACTGAACTGGGTAAGAAATTAAAGCCTGATGGCTTCATAAACTGCTAACAAAAGATTAAGATCAAGGATTAATTATATAAGACTGAGTGAACAGATAAATAGTTATAATTTTTATATTTTCTTTTCTGAAATATTGCTGGCTTTTTAATCTGTGTTTTCCAGATATAAGGAAACCTTTTCCCTTAAGCCATTTATAATACTACAATTTAGTAAATTATACCTTTGTAAGCAGAATTGAAACATTTTTATTTTCTCTCTACCTGATCCCTCCAGAAATTGGAAACTCTTAGGCTGCCAACAACATTATCAGGTAAATAAGGAAGGCCACCTCCTGACTGGTGTAGGAATCTCAAGATATTTTGGGGATCTTGAGAAGAGAGGAATTCACCCAAATCTATGAATATTGCAAGCAGAATCTGATGGCCAGTCCTTGACATGTGTTTCCTAGCCTGGAGAAGACTTTCAATCGGAGATTCCCTATAAAAAGTTTCAGCACAGGTAACTTAAAAGAGCCTGGGGGACTTCCCTGGCAGTCCAGTGGTTAAGACTTCACCTTCCAATGCAGGGGGTAGGGGTTCAATCCCTGGTCAGGGAGCTAAGATCCCACATGCCTCGTGGCCAAAAAACCAAAACATAAAACAGAAGCAATATTGTAATAAATTCAGTAAAGACGTTTAAGATGGTCCACATCAAAAAAAAAACTTAAAAATAAAAAATAAAATAAAATAAGTAAAAGAGCCTATCTGATCAATTCTACTTATGTATATAATATCATGCCAAGCTTAATGAAACCAGACTTATTTTGCAAACAAATTAGTCTTAATTTGGCTATATTTGGTAGGAATGAGGGTAATTTTAGAGAGAAAAAAAGATTGTTTCAGTGGATGTTTTAGTGCCAATTGTTTTGAGGTTTTGTATCTACTGAGGTCTTGTCCTTATTACCTACATCCTAGAATGCTCCTTATTGCTATGTTGCATTATTTTAACGTTTAATTAAATTAATAAAAGGACATTCTTGGGCTTCCCTGGTGGTGCAGTGGTTAAGAGTCTGCCTGCCAGTGCAGGGGACGCAGGTTCGAGCCCTGGTCTGGGAAGAACCCACATGCCATGGTGCAGCTGGGCCCGTGCCAGGGCCCGCAAGATGCAACTGCTGAACCCATGTGCCACAACTACTGAAGCCCATGCTCCTAGAGCCCGTGCTCCACAACAAGAGAAGCCACAGCAATGAGAAGCCCATGCACCGCACCAAAGAGTAGCACCCACTAGCTGCAACTAGAGAAACACACGTGCAGCCAAAAATAAAAATAAATTAGTTTTTAAAAACCAAATAACTAAAATATTTTTTAAAAATTCATAAAAGGACATACTAAATTTGCTTCTGAAACTCATCTATCTTTGGATGAAGATCAGATGCCCCCATGACCCACAACTAGGTGATCATGTGTACTGCAAATGACATCATTTAAAGGACTCTGTCTTTAACCTAGATGTAAGGACCCTAATCAGGTACTCTTAACTAGCTTGTGTTCAATAAAACTGAAGGAAATTGACTCTTGAATTCATACTTCCCACTTAAGAAGGGCCTCTGCACTGGACTGGTCTACAGAAAGGACTACTGACCTCAAACAACACCCACACCAGGATGAGAAAAAGATGACAGCAGTGGTGGTAGACAACTGATCCAAGAATCCAGACCAGGCCTGAAAGAATCATCCTACTAATTCAACAGATTGTTTACCAAATGTTTACCTCCCGATCAAAATTGAAAGTTATTGTTTTGCTCCTAAACATACTGTTGCCCCCAATGTTCAAGATGAGAAGAAAATTCTCTAGTGTAGTTGTCAGAGAATAACTACTCATGTATCACTGCTTGCTTTAAGTCTACTCCTAAAAGCACATGCACAATGTTTGTGTGACAATTCAGTATAACTGATAAATTGTATAGCCTATAAAATGATTGTATAGCCTATAAAATGTTTCCCCATTAGCATACCTCTGAGCTTGTTCACTATGTCTGATTAGTTTTCCTCCAACATGGATAACTAGGCAAATAAACAAATAAACAAACAAACAAAAAGGAGGCCTAGCACCAAGGGACATGAATCCATGGCAACCACTCTGACATTAAAGGATAAGTATTTTGATCATCAATGCTTTGTTCTGAAAGATTTGCAAACAAAGGGGAAATGATAGAAGAAATTCTCACATTTTGAGCTATGGGAAAGTCATTCTGGCTTATACATGACCTGACTTAAACTTTATGCTAACCAGAACAACCTGTTTTGTGGCCTATCAAACATGCATGGTACGTCTGCTTTAACCATTAGGAAAAAGAATGCATTTTAAAAATCAAAATAGAGAAACTGTGATTCAGGCATCCAAAATAGAGCTGGGTGGCCATTGTAGATGTGGCTTCAGATGTGTTCCTGTATTACTGAGTACCTGAATTTTCTGAATTGTATCAGAATCAAGGACACCCCCAGCCATTTTCAAAACAATAGCTGCTAGTAGCTTCCAACTGCAACATTTTGGTCTCAAGGTCTCCTCTTGTAACTATCAAATTTTTTTCCTACTTTAGGAGTAGTAATAAGCAAGATAGTTTAAGCCACACCCTCCCAGCAGAAGGCATTATATTTTTCAGCAAGACTAGTACTAGACACTAAAATTGCTTTCTACTAGATTCCAGCAGAAAAAGGAGACATATATGTTGTGGCCAATAGCTCTTGTAATGTATACATTAATAACAAATCAGAGGAGTTCTCTGGTGGACCAGTTGTTTAGACTTTGCCTTCTAGTGCAGGGGTGCAGGGAGCTGGGGTCCCAGGTGCCTCGTGGCAAAAAAAAAAACAAACAAACATAAAACGGAAGCAATATTGTACCAAATTCAATAAAGACTTTAAAAATGGTCCATATCAAAAAAAAATCTTAAAAAAAAAACACATCAGAAGTTAAAATCTACTTACATAGAATTAGGCAGCTGGCTACCTGGCTGTAAGTCTACACAGAAGTGCCAGGTCCAGGCTAGTTTTCAGGAATACTCTTCTGGATTCCCCAGAGAATAAGATTTATTTTCCAAGGTTTATTAAAGTGCAGGCTGTCACTCTTCCTCCTACTTCTAATTGGGTACCTGATTATAAAATGTGCTTTAAGCTGTTGCATCAAAATGGTGTACCAAGGGACTAAGATCTTAATCATGTAAGATTCGGATCCAAAACATGGAACGTGGGAATAGTTGTGGCTTGGTGTACAGAATTTCCATTCAACAAATTGAGGCAGAACTATACTGTGTTTCAGCAGGAAGTAACCAGAGCAGTCGTCGCCCCTTTCTTTCTAAGATTTGGGGAAAATTAAAACATAAGGGGGGATTGAAGCCGAGTGCCCCTAAGATTGAGTTCCCCTGCTGAGTTTATGATTAACCTCTCTATGAAAAACTTTATTACCTTTCTTGTCCCCTCTGACCCCAATCCTATGCTAACTGAACACCAGTCAACCAGAGTCAGATGACTAAAATTGCTGTTGTCGATAACATTGTTAAAGGACAAACTCAGGTTGTTTCTCCAGGGCAAGATGATCTCACAGACCTCCAAGTCATAGACCACCATAAACCATAGACATTCTGACTCCTGAAACTATGATTAAGAAATGTCACATGACGATGATTAATCCCAGCCTCTTTGTTCATCCCCTTTTGAAAACCCCTAACTCAAAGACCAGGCTTGTCTCCCACTCACTTGCTTGGTACCCTGCAGTAAACCCTTACTTTGCTTTACATGCCAGGGGCACACAATGCTTCTTGCTTGGTTACATTACTTGTAGTCATAAATTAGGATATTCAATCTTCCATGTCAAAAAGTCTCAAAGGAGATTTTTACAGGCATCCATAAATCCTCTCAATATTATAATAATTCAGGTTGAACCACATGATATAGGATTTCTGAAGGCAAAATCAGTCAAATATTGCAATTTCATACCATACATTTTAATAGAATTTGAGAACTGGATGGGATCTTAAAACTTATATGGTGCCACAGAACTCCTACTGGAAGATAAACTTATCAGAGAAAAACAGTTTGCCAGAGTCACCCAGTCAGCTTGTGGCTAGACATGGCTCTGAGAACCAGACCTTCTGACGTTTGTCCCACTGCATTCTGCTCATGAAATGTGCCTTGAATTCCTCACAATGTTTTAAAAGTAAAATATTTTAAAAAAACAAGCGTTGCATTTTGGACAAGCTAGGCTACTGATTTATTCAATATGTTTAGCTTGGAGACGGTTGGATGACAGTACACCAATTTTTGCTTCAGTTCTTAATTAATAGGATATTATTTCACAATAAAGTGAGACTGTCATGTCACTCCAGCTGGGGCTCACAGGCCCCTTGGGAAATTTATTTTGGAACAGCTAATCTTTGCAGTACACTCACTGTTCTTTAACTAAGATTCACTGTGCCCAGCCACATAAGAAGTAGTTTCTGCTAATTGGCTAATGATACACACATGACTCACTTCAAAGTCATTCACAACACTTTTTCCAGCAGTGATGTCTGTAGAGCATTCAGTTCCCTAGGGCATTTAAACAATGGCACATCAAACTGATACTTTTCCAAGAATTTCTTTTATGAAGTTCTTTTAACAGGCTGGAAATCACTGCATAATTCACAAGACAGTCCTTTTTGCAAATGTTAATGGGGGTCTGGTTGTGCCTATGAGCTAAACTTACATTAGCCTCTGGGCTTGAGTCACACCACAGATCATGAGATACTCAGAGCAGCATTCTCTGCATCAGCCCTGTGTCCTTATGGCTTCACACAAGGATGGAAGATTGTAACTGCTACAAAAGGAAATGAATACACTCAGTAGCCTCCCATGCCATTTGACTGCATGTTTATAATAGTGCATTAGAAAGAAAATCTCCCTATTTATGTCTACTACTATTCCTGCTGATTTATGACTCTCTAATGCACTGTGTTTTAACTATCAGTGTTTAATATCTACCATTTTTCATGATACTCTACTTGACTTCATGTAATGAAAACTCCTGTTAGGAACTTTCGAGATGGCAGAAAATATGTCTAGGGTGACAATAAACAAGAATTCCCAGCTGATGGTCTTGGACCATCAATATTGTAGCAAGTTATAACATTCACAGCAAAATAGTTTATAATAAGGGTAATGTCCAGAAGAAACTTTTCCCTGAAATCTGGAGGCAGACATTAAAATTGCTTGATGCCCAACAGTAATGTTATTCTTAGTAGTTCTAAGGTATTTTTGTGGTTAATAATTATAAGTGAATTTAAGGAAATGGATTACACATCACCTTTCAGAGCTTTTGCCTCTACCAAGCAACCAAGATACCTTTACCCACTAAAATTGATTTCCAAAATTGAACTATTTGTTTTTCGCTGTTTTTGTCTTTTATTTCTTCTTGATCTTTATCTCATGTTTTATTTGCACTTGCTTTATACATAGATGGACTGGGAGAATTCTGAAGTATAAGAGTTGCTGACACTGCAACCCCACTCAGTCTTCCTACTTTGCAAGCTCAAGGACTCAGACAAAAGAATGGGGATGGTAATAGAGCAAAATTGCAAAAAATCTGCTCATTAATGTGCTGTAGTGCCCCTCTCCCCTTCCCTGTCTCATTTCCTCAGGTCCTACAAGTGCTTCTTAGGATTAGCTCACATGTAAACTATGTATACTCAAATCCTCTTGTCAGGGTCCACTTCAGGGTAAATCCAAACGAAAACATGTATATGTATTAGATATGATGTTTTGTCAGTTATATGTGTTGTAAATATTTTCTCTAATTCTTTATCTTGATGTTTCAATTTGATGTCTCTTGATTGACAGCAGTTCTTGTTTCTAATGTAGACAAGTTTATCAGTCTTGTCCATTAAGGACAGTGCTTTGTATTTTACTTATTTTCCTACTACAAATTCATGAAAATGGTATCTTATACTATATTATAGAATTTTATTGCTTTACCTTTCATGTTCAGATTTAAAATTCATCCATCTAGAATTTATTTTTATGTATGGTATGAGGTAAGAATCAGACTGATCTGCTTTTTTTCCCTTATGGATATCCAATTTTCTCATTATCACTTGTTAAGACTGATCCTTTGTGACTTTGCCATAAATCGAATGTCCTTATGTACACTGGTCTGTTTCTAAGCTTTCTATTCTATCCCAATGGTTTACTTGTCTATGTTTGCAAGACTCACTTGTTCCCCCTTACCCCTTTAATGCAACAACATTTGGGATCTCAACCCAGTGTAATTGAACTCATCAGGGTTTACAAATCCCACCTGGGAAATCTGGACGCCAGTGTATCCCTTATTAACCTCACTGTCAAAAATGCTGCTGGGTCTCATGTTTGTCCATCACAGAATCAGTGACTATACCCAGGAGAAAAATATCCTTATGTGCAGATCCTTTATTCGCTCCCAAATACTGGCCTGGTAATTCTCATACCTTGTTAGCATTTCAGTTACTTTAAGTACACTTTTAAATGTATTTTGACCAGATTTTCCCATTGTCCTCAATAGAAAGATTGCTCCAAATTACCTATTTTGTCACCATATTTAAATCATCCATATTTGTTTTATAGAACTCTAAACATTGAAAAACAATAAATAGTATTTCCATTATCATGACTGTGTAAATATTTACTACGGAACCCAGCAAGCTTTGGGATAACCTTTTCTTCTCTTTGTTTTAAATGTCACAATCTTTGTGCCATGTAAAGATCTTCCTAACATACTAGGAAAACTATGGCTCTTTCCTTACACTGCTTTTGATCTGTAAAACCATATGATCATTTTCTTGAAATCTGAACCATGTATTTCTCATGGAGCTTTTTATTTCCCCTTGGAAACCAACTGGCTTTTTCTCCCTTTTGTGAGATAAGAAGCAGATGTTATTTCACCGTTTCATTAATGCCTCCCAGCTCTTTAGTTGATTTTTCCATTACTAGAATCCACTCCATTCCTCTTGTTAAGGACATTCTTCTTGGAGCCAGTTGACTTCCTGTTCTAATTTGGAAGAATTCCTTTCTTATTTATTAGTTTTATTTTGAGAAAAATGCATAAAAGTGTAAATCATAATATAAAAAAACAAATACCCTACACCCAGAATTAATAACTGCTTGTCACATTTGCCTTATCTTTCTTTTAATAAGTAGATTAAAGCATACTAGATAAACATAAAACCTCATTTATTTTCATTTCCTAGTCTCCTTCTACCAATCCTGCACATACCTACAATCGCTGCATGAATTTAGTGTCTGTATTTTTCCAGTGTTCATACTTCTCATACATAGGCATAACAATATATTGTCTGAAAGCCATGTATATCTATTGAATATATAAAATGAATACTGAATATAATGAATGTATATAAAATAATGAAGAGTAAAGTGTTCTAGTTTATACTTTTGTGTTTTCCACAATCTGTTGCAGACCATGTCTGATGCTACCATAGGTTTGTGATACGTAGCTTGAGCCACAAGCAATCCACTAGTGAGTTCAACTACACTAAACTAGTCTATATCTTAATTGTTAAATGAGACAAATCCACTGAATGCATACTTGGATGTTGTGGCAATATCAAATAGCCATAAAATTTATGAACTCATTCCTGATTTCTCATAATGGGCCATAAGGAACAGTCCACACACCCACAATGATTCTCAGAACATATTTTGAGTAGCAATGTCTAGAGGATGCTGCTTTTAAATTTACATTAAATGGTTTAATACTAACCATACAATTTGACATTGACAATTTGATTTATTTCACTTAGCACTATGTTTTTTACCTAGTGCATACTCTTTAATTTCTAGTTATTTTTATATCTGATATAATGGCATCTAATATTGATGTACATTTAATTTGTTTCCAGTATTTTGCTTTAACAAGCAATATTATCACTCATTAAATATTTGAGTGTCTAATATGCCAGGCTCTGTTAGAGGTCCTATTTACAAAAGGAGGTAGAAAAGGTCATTGCTCTCCTGCTAGGTAGGAAAAAGTTCTAATTTACATTGGATAGTTAGGGAAGGCCTCACAGTAGAAGCAATGTTTCTACTAACACTGATGAAAAGGAGAGCCAACCATATGAAGATCTTTTACAGATTCAGAAAAGTGCAAGTAGAAAAACTGCAAGGCTGGTATAAGCTCCTTATTCAGATTTCCTATTATAGAGATACAAAATTTTTCATAGTATATGCCTAGAAATGGAATTGCTGGGTCATATGGAATGGACATATATCATTTTCAAGATCCTCTTATATTGTTTTCTAAGAGTATTTTTCCAAATTACATTCCTACCCTGAAGTCTTAACTTTTCCACATTTTATACAACACATATTCAAAATTTTTGTCAATAGGATATGAAGTGTTACCCAATATTGTATAAAGTTAAATATTACTGACTATTCTAGGGTTTGAATACTTTCTTATTTTTGTGGGTAAGGGAGAGCCATTAAAGTTCTCTCTCCTATAAATTGTCTTTTTTATTTTCTTGCCCATTATTAGTTGTGTTGTTTGTCTTATTATTTAGCAGGCATTTGTTTTTCTTTTTTTTAAGTCTAGGTTATTGAAGCATATTTCCATACAAAAAGTTTACCAGCTTTAAGTGTACAGTTGAAAGAGTTTTGACAAATATACAATTATTTAACCAACACTACAATCAAGATATAAAATATTTCCGTTATCCCAAAAACTTTGTGTCCATTTGCAGCCAATCCCCTTGCTGCCGTCCAGTCTATGACAACCTGGGATCATTTTGTTTCTCTGAGGGCTTTGATTATTTTCCCCCGGAGTCTGACAATCTTCCAAAAGAAGTTTTGTCAGCATTTCCTCTTAATTGACAAATGCATTATGGCAAGAGCTAGACCTACCTCTATGGGTACTGTTGTCTTAGATTTGGACACATCCTGGGTTCCCAAACCACCTGGCTTCCAGCTAGGTTTGGCTAATGGGATGTTAAAGTTCCTCCTGGGTGACCCCTTCTTTATGGCTCCAATTCTCACTAAGCTCCAGTAATACTTTACCACAATTAGCCCAGCACTTGAAAACTCTGTCTTGGCCTTCACTTCCTGCTTGCACAGAGACTCAAAAAGAACCAGAAGTGAAAACCTAGGGCCTTCTTGGGTCTTTTCTGAGCATACTCGCATCTCTATGCATGTACATGGCATTACAGACTCCCAGGAATATGTTAACACTTTTCAAAGCCCCTGTGGAAATCTTATTTCCTCCATTTTCCTTTACAGCTTTATGGCTGATATACTGTTTGCCCCAATAGTTACCCACTGCATCAGGCAGCTGTGCAATTAAGAAATTTCCTGTGTTTTTGACAAGTACCCTCAGAGAAGAGGCTTTTTTGCACTGGTGATCTCTGACTGAGCTCAAATAATGACAGTTTTGCAGGCAGGATCTCCTGCTGAACAACCAAATAGGAAAAAAAATGGCAATGCTCTGGAAACTAGTTCTTGAAGGAGCTACTACCCATTTATACCCCTTCCAGTTGCTGTCAGGCTGCTCATTTCACTGTGATTACACAGTGATGGTTTTCAAGTCTACCACAGAGCTGGAGATTAGAAGGTGGGATTATGATAAGTTAAAAATCACAGAGTGCTCTGTTCTTACTGAGATTCAGCCATGCTTCTTGAATAAATGTACTCGGATTGCCTTTTATTAATTTCCAGAGTTCTGAAAATTTTGATTCTGACAATTTTTGCCAGTTTTCTCATTGCCTTTTGGAGGAAAGAATTTTCAAAAGTCTTTAAACTGCCATTTTCACTAAAGTACTACAAATCAATTTTAAAGTCCCCAATTATCCAAATAATTCAGGTTAATAAGCATATTGCCCACTCTAAATTTATTTGACAACTGATAAAAGGATTTTTCCTCCCCTTTTATTTTATTTCATTTTATTTTTTTTTTGTGTGTGTGTGGTATGCGGGCCTCTCACTGTTGTGGCCTCTCCCATTGCGGAGCACAAGCTCCGGACGCGCAGGCTCAGCGGCCATGGCTCACGGGCCTAGCCGTTCCGCGGCATGTGGGATGTTCCCGGACTGAGGCACGAACCCGTGTCCCCTGCATCGGCAGGCGGACTCTCAACCACTGCACCACCAGGGAAGCCCTTCTCCCCTTTTAGATAGGAATTATTATTCTGATTGATTATGCTGCCTGAAATCTCTGGTTAATAGCTGACTGTGCACCTGTCATGAGCTACATAGTTTATAAAGATTGTGTTTGAAGTATAAACTCTTTGGAGTTACAAAAAACAAGAACATAAATGCTATTTTAAGTATTAAAATAAATTATCTATATAGGTCTTTCTTCAAGAGGAACAAAACCTAACTGATAGAGTGATTTTCATTGTCTTAAAAATCCAGTATTCTGATTTGTTGGAACTTTTAAATAATGAGACAGCTCAAAACAAATCAGTTGTTGAAATTATAACTATGCTATCTTTTATACTGACATCTCTGAGTTACTTTAAATTAAATAAGTGTGATTTGATGCATCTTATTCAGGCAACACTTGTTGCTGTGAAATGTGCTAGTACATTCTCCTGTCTTCCCCAACCATGTTCTGAGACTTAAAGCCATCCTGTATCATGGAAAACAAAAATAATTATTGTTTTAATTTTCGTGGCTTCAAACAAAACTTTTATGTAGCCACGATGACACTCGCCATGTACTCTCCATTGTCTCTTGCAATGCACTCTGTATGGTCCAATTCATCAAAGAGACCCTCATAAATGTGATGTAGTTCACGAAGATACACTGTATGCTGTATTTTATTACCATTTATGAACCATCTATGGTTGGAAAAAATTACACGTACAGTCATTTACAACCTCCCACATCTGCAGATGTCTTTGATACTTGTACTTTTTGAAAAACTTATATAACAAATGCCATTTGGCTTAGTAGAGAAGATCAGAAAGATCAGTATATTTGAAAGAATCAGCATTAATTTCCAATATTCTTGTCCTTGCCCAGTGTATCTAATTTTCCCCTTTTATCTAGGTGAGTTTTATGGAACTAAGAATGTAGCTTCTCTGCAGAGGCTGTGCTGGGAAGACGGATGATAGAAGAATGTTCTGATGTTGTCAAACAATCAGTAACCACAACAAGAATACAATTAAGCAGACAAGAGATGCATTTCCACATGACTTTTAAAACTGTATAATTGTTGGATAATTCTGGGAAATTATAGTTTACTGGGAAACAAACTGAGTTGGCACTTCTTATGGTCAAAGTACGAAAGATAGATCATGAATAGAGGAACTGAAATCTCAAGAGGAATTTCTCCTCACTGGCTGCCTTCATGACCTCACATACATACTATGGTTAATGGTGAATACTTCACATCATTTTTGTAAGGTGTGAGAACTGCAAGGTAAAGAGAGGCTACAGAATTTTGCCTCTAAAGGTATGCCAATCTCTATAAAACTATATCTAAAAATTCAGAAGCTAGAAAAGCAGTAAAACCTTTACTCCAAGTGGAAGATAAAGCCTACAGTCAGAGGGAATGGCAAGAGTCTTAGGAGAGAGGTAAGCAAATAAAATTAGCTCTAAATAGCCATAATGTTTTTTAATAATCTGTTGTATCACTGCCAGATTGAATAAACTGAGAAATTACAAACTCCCAAAACTAAGAATAATATCCTTATGCTGAGAGTATCTGGGTTCTAGAAATACTTTCTTCATCTCTGAATCTCCTTCGTAAATTCCACAGTTCTCTTATGTAAGCTGGATGATATCATGAAGTGGATTGTCTAACAAATTACAGAGATAACCAGGAGCACATCAGAATTAAGGAGTACCTTTCATCTAATTGTCTCCACTTTGGAGTTTTGGCAAAACTTCCAAAACAATTAGAGAAGTCCCATTGCACATCCTGTTAAATATATATTTAGTGACAACAGTGAGACAATAATTAGAGTTGTCCAGGCAGGGAAATGGCAACTTGAACCAAGGTTCCGATGAGATAAATAGACTTTGACAGAGCTATTATAGAATTAATATCTATTTGTAAATAAACTAGGTAAATACATTGGATTTATGCTGGGGGATAGGGGAGAGTGACAAGTTAACCCTTAGATTTGAGAGATGCCTAAATGTATGGATGGTTAGAAAATGGGTCTGGCCTAGAAAAACAAATCTGGGAGTCATCAGTATATAGATGCATGGTCAACGAAGCCATCGATGAGGGTAAGATTTCTTAAGATAAGTGTGTAGAATAAGAAGGAAAAAGGCCTACAAATGAGATTTGAGGAATTCCAAAATTAATGGTTAACATGAGGTGAAAAAGTCCCTAATGAGATGTGAGATGAAATGCCAAAGAGGGAGGTGGGAAAACCAGGATATATTACTTCCATTACCAAGGAAAAGTTAATTTCAATAAATGAGGAGTAGTCAATAATGTTGGATGATGCTTAAGCGTTTAAAACTAATTAAAACTGAGCAGAAGCAAGAAGAACTACAATCCTGCAGCCTGTGAAACAAAAACTGCATTAACAGAAAGACAGACAAGATGAAAAGGCAGAGAGCTATGTACCAGATGAAGGAACAAGATAAAACTGCAGAAAAACAACTAAATGAAGCGGAGATAGGAAACCTTCCAGAAAAAGACTTCAGAATAAGGATAGTGAAGATGATCCAAGACCTCGGAAAAAGAATGGAGGCAAAGATCGAGAAGATGCAAGAAATGTTTAACAAAGACCTAGAAGAATTAAAGAACAAACAAACAGAGATGAACAATACAATAACTGAAATGAAAAATACACTAGAAGGAATCAATAGCAGAATAACTGAGGCCGAAGAACGCATAAGTGACCTGGAAGACAGAAAGGTGGAATTCACTGCTGCGGAACAGAATAAAGAAAAAAGAATGAAAAGAAATGATGACATCCTAAGAGACCTCTGGGACAACATTAAATGCAACAACATTCTCATTTCAGGGGTCCGAGAAAGAGAAGAGAGAGAGAAAGGACCACAGAAAATACGTGAAGAGATTACACTCGAAAACTTCCTTAACATGGGAAAGAAAAAAAACACCCAAGTCCAGGAAGCGCAGAGACTCCCATACAGGAAAAACCCAAGGAGAAACATACCGAGACACACAGTAATCAAAAAGGCAAAAATTAAAGACAAAGAAAAATTATGGAAAACAGCAAGGGAAAGATGACAAATAACACACAAGGGAACGCCCATAAGGTTAATAGCTGATTTCTCAGCAGAAACTCTACAAGCCAGAAGGGAGTGGCATGATATATTTAAAGTGATGAAACGGAAGAACCTACAACCAAGATTATTCTACCAGGTAAGGATCTCATTCAGATTCGACAGAGAAATCAAAAGCTTTACAGAGAAGCAAAAGCTAAGAGAATTCAGCACCACCAAACCAGCTCTGCAACAAATGCTAAAGGAACTTCTCTAAGTGGGAAACACGAGAGAAGAAAAGGACCCACAAAAACAAACCCAAAACAGTTAAGAAAATGGTCATAGGATCATACTTAGCGATAATTACCTTAAAAGTGAATGGACTAATTGCTCCAACCAAAAGACACAGGCTTGCTGAATGGATACAAAAACAAGACCTAAATATATGCTGTCCACAAGAGACCCACTTCACACCTAGGGACACATACAGACTGAAAGTGAAGGGATGGAAAAAGATATTCCATGCAACTGTACATCAAAACAAAGCTGCTGGAGTAGCAATACTCATATCAGATAAAATAGACTTTAAAATAAAGAATGTTACAAGAGACAAGGAAGGACACTACATAATGATCAAGAGATCAATCCATGAAGAAGATATAAGAATTCTAAATATATATGCACCCAACATAGGAGCACCTCAATACATAAGGCAACTGCTAACAGCTATAAAAGAGGAAATCAACAGTAACACAATAATAGTGGGGGACTTTAACACCTCACTTACACCAATGGACAGATCATCCAAAATGAAAATAAATAAGGAAACAGAAGCTTTAAATGACACAATATACCAGATAGATTTAATTGATATTTATAGGACATTCCACCCAAAAACAGCAGATTACACTTTTTTCTCTAGTGCACACAGAACATTCCCCAGGATAGATCACATCTTGGGTCACAAATCAAGCCTCAGTAAATGTAAGAAAATTGAAATCATACCAACCATCTTCTCTGACCACAAAGCTATGAGATAGAAATGAATTACAGGGAAAAAAACGTAAAAAGCACAAACACTTGGAGGCTAAACAATACGTTACTAAATACGTAACAATACGTTACCAAGAGATCACTGAAGAAATCAAAGACGAAATCAAAAAATACCTAGAGACAAATGACAATGAAAACATGACGACCCAAAACCTATGGGATGCAGCAACAGCAGTTTTAAGAGGGAAATTTATAGCTATACAAGCCTACCTCAAGAAACAAGAAAAATCTCAAATAAAAAATATAACCTTACACCTAAAGGAAGAAGAAAAAGAACAAACAAAACCCAAAGTTAGTAGAAGGAAAGAAATCATAAAGAGCAGAACAGAAATAAATGAAACAGAAACAAAGAAAACAATAGCAAAGATCAATAAAATTAAAAGCTGGTTCTTTGAGAAGATAAACAAAATTGATAAACCATTAGCCACCCATCCAGAAAAAGAGGGAGAGGACTCAAATCAATAAAATTAGAAATGAAAACGGAGAAGTTACAACAGACACCACAGAAATACAAAGTATCCCAAGAGACTACTACAAGCAACTCTAAGTCAATAAAATGGATAACCTGGAAGAAATGGACAAATTCTTAGAAAGGTATAACCTTCCGAGACTGAACCAGGAAGAAATAGAAAATATGAACACACCAATCACAAGAAATGAAATTGAAACTGTGATTAAAAATCTTCCAACAAAAAAAAGTCCAGGATCAGATGGCTTCACAGGTGAATTCTATCAAAAATTTAGAGAAGAGCTAACACCCATCCTTCTCAAACTCTTCCAAAAAATTGAGGAGGAAGGAACACTCCGAAACTCATTCTATGAGGCCACCATCACCCTGATACCAAAACCAGACAAAGATACTACAAAAAAAGGAAATTACAGACCAATATCACTGATGAATACAGATGCAAAAATCCTCAACAAAATAATAGCAAACAGAATCCAACAACACATTAAAAGGATCATATACCATGATCAAGTGGGATTTAGCCCAGGGATGCAAGGATTCTTCAATATACGCAAATCAATCAATGTCATACACCATATTAACAAACTGAAAAATAAAAACCATATGACCATCACAATAGATGCAGAAAAAGCTTTTGACAAAATTCAACACCCATTTATGATAAAAACTCTCCACAAAGTGGGCATAGAGGGAACCTTCCTCAACATAATAAAGGCAATATATGACAAACCCACAGCAAACATCATTCGCAATGGTGAAAAACTGAAACCATTTCCCCTAAGATCAGGAACAAGACAAGGATATCCACTCTCACCACTATTATTCAACATAGTTTTGGAAGCCCTGCCCATAGCAATCAAAGAAAAAGAAATAAAAGGAATACAAATTAGAAAAGATGAAGTAAAACTGTCACTGTTTGCAGATGACGTGATACTACACACAGAGAATCCTAAAGATGCCACCAGAAAACTACTAGAGCTAATCAATGAATTTGGTAATGTTGCAGGATACAAAATTAATGCATAGAAATATCTTGCATTCCTAGACACTAATGATGAAAAATCTGAAAGAGAAATTAAGGAAACCCTCCCATTTACCATTGCAACAAAAAGAATAAATACCTAGGAATAAACCTACCTAGGGAGACAAAAGACCTGTATGCAGAAAAGTATAAGACACTGATGAAAGAAATTAAAGATGATACAAACAGATGGAGAGATATACCATGTTTTGGATTGGAAGAATCAATATTGTGAAAATTACTATACTACCCAAAGCAATCTACAGATTCAATGCAATCCCTATCAAATTACCAATGGTATTTTGTACAGAATTAGAACAAAAAATCTTAAAATTTGTATGGAGACACAAAAGACCCTGAATAGCCAAAGCAGTCTTGAGGAAAAATAACGGAGCTGGAGGAATCAGACTCCCTGACTTCAGACTATACTACAAAGCTACAGTAATCAAGACAGTATGGTAATGGCACAAAAACAGAAATATAGATCAATGGAACAGGATAGAAAGCTCAGAGATAAACCAACACACATATGGTGACCTTATCTTTGATAAAGGAGGAAAGAATATACAATGGAGAAAAGACAGCCTCTTCAATAAGCGGTGCTGGGAAAACTGGACAGCTACACGTAAAAGAATGAATTTAGAACACTCCCTAACACCATACATAAAAATAAACTCAAAATGGATTAGAGACCTAAATGTAAGACCAGACACTATAAAACTCTTAGAGGAAAACATAGGAAGAACACTCTTTGACATAAATCACAGCAAGATCTTTTTTGATCCTCCTCCTAGAGTAATGGAAATAAAAACAAAAATAAATAAATAGGACCTAATGAAACTTAAAGCTTTTGCACAGCAAAGGAAACCATACACAAGACGAAAACACAACCCTCAGAATGGGAGAAAATATTTGCAAATGAATCAACAGACTAAGGATTAATCTCCAAAATATACAAGCAGCTCATGCAGCTCAATATTAAAGAAACAAACAACCCAATCCAAAAATGGGCAGAAGACCTGAATAGACATTTCTCCAAAGAAGACATACAGATGGCCATGAAGCACATGAAAAGCTGCTCAACATCACTAATTAGAGAAATGCAAATCAAAACTACAATGAGGTACCACCTCACACCAATTATAATGGGCATCAGCAGAAAATCTACAAACAACAAATGCTGGAGAGGGTGTGGAGAAAAGGGAACCCTCTTGCACTGTTGGTGAGAATGTAAATTGATACAGCCACTATGGAGAACAGTATGGAGGTTCCTTAAAAAACTAAAAATAGAGGGCTTCCCTGGTGGTGTAGTGGTTGAGAGTCCGCCTGCCGATGCAGGAGACACGGGTTCGTGCCCCGGTCCAGGAAGATCCCACATGCTGCGGAGTGGCTGGGCCCGTGAGCCACGGCCACTGACCCTGCGCGTCCAGAGCCTGTGCTCCGCAGTGGGAGGGGCCACAACAGTGAGAGGCCCGCGTACCGCAAAAAAAAAAAACTAAAAATAGAATTACCACGTGATCCAGCAATCCCACTACGGAGCATATACCCATAGAAAACCATAATTCTAAAAGACACATGCACCCCAATGTTCACTGCAGCACTATTTACAATAGCCAGGTCATGGAAACAACCTAAATGCCCATCGACAGACGAATGGATAAAGAAGATGTGGTACATATATACAATGGAATATTACTCAGCTATAAAAAGGAACAAAATTGTGTCATTTGTTGAGACTGTCATACAGAGTGAAGTAAGTCAGAAAGAGAAAAACAAATGTCGTACATTAATGCATATATGTGGAACCTAGAAAAATGGTACAGATGAACTGGTTTGCAAGGCAGAAATTGAGACACAGATGTAGAGAACAAACAAATGGACACCAAGGGGGGAAGCGGCAGGGGGGTGGGGGGGGATGAATTGGGCGTTGGGATTGACATATATACACTAATATGTGTAAAACTGATAACTAATAAAGACCTGCTGTATAAAAATAAAATAAAATAAAATTCAAAAACAAATAACAAACTATCCATTGCAATTGGCAGCATGAAGGTGACTACTGAACTTAGCAAGAGTCAGATTGGAATAGGTTAAGGAGTGAGTGAGTTGAGAGTTGAGGAAATAGAAAACTGCAGGTAGATCCAACTCCACTGAGAGAGAGGCTGGGAAATGAAAGGGAAGTAAGGATGACAGTTAGGAGAGTATGTTGGATGAGATGGACGAAATGTGTTTTTTTAAGAGGTGAATGGACCTGCAAATAATTAATTGCTGCCAGTAAGTACACCGCTGAGGGACAAAGTGTTAATACTCAAGAAGGTGCAGTAAAATCAAAAGGATAAGTTTCTTAGGAAGGCAAAGGGAAACAAACAAAATTGAAAGGAGAAACCTTAGATAGGAGGTAGAAGTGGAGAAAGCACTCGAATATAACCAAAGAGAAGAAAGAGTTGGAGATGGATGGAAGTGTGTTTGTTGGTTTGGTAACAAGAAGCAAGAGCTTTCTCATCTACTATTTTCTGTTTCACTGTGAAGAAGAAAGGACATCTGCTGAAAGTGGAGAGTGAATGGGAAGTGATGGGGTTCAGTCTTGAGGAGAGTAAAGGTTCTCTCAGGCATAGACAGAAAGTCATAGTTTGGTTCATCCAGGTTAGGATTTTGCCATACACTTACAAGGGAAAGACGGAAGCAAAGAAAATGATGGTCTGAGTAAAACAGCTATTGAAATGTCATATTAATGTAAGTTTGGTAGAGTTTCTGGCACCAGAAAAACTCTCCCAACAAAGTATATAATATAACTGTTTTCTGGTGTAAATAAATAACTTGGAATTGGTAATTTGGTAATTTGGAATTGTGAACTGTGAAAAGAAGGACTATCCCTCTCATGGAAGAATGATGGGAAACAGATGGATAATGATGCCCAAAAGACCAGAAAATCTGGCTTCATTCCCGACACAGGCACCAAAAAGCTTTAATCCCTAATTACTAAGGGAACATCCTCACTGATCTCATTCAAAAATAGCTAATGTATAACTAAGAACTCATCTCAGTGCCCACGCTTGAAAGTCCAGACATGCATAAAGAAAAACACAGTGGCCCATGAAGCAACACACATTCTGGGCCTTCTCAACATTACTTTTTATTTTGGAGCTTATTAACTTTAGATTTCTGGGGTTGGGTATGAGCACTCTTGCAAGATATGGCGCAGAGTAACTAATTTCATTTTATCTACTTCTACTTAAAGTATTAGAATTAGAGGAGATTATAAAGGTTGAGAAATTCCTTCACTTTTACTTACAGAAAATTAAAGCTCAGAGAAGCTTTATCAATATCATGAGGCTAATTACTGGTAAAAGTATAAGAAATGTGATTGTGTATGAAACTGCCTTAAAATGTTCGAGAACGATATATAGATGTAAAAGTGACATAAAAACACTAAGCCAAGCCAGCTGAACCCTCCTCATCTGCAGCTTTATGAGATGATGTGCCTGCCTCTCTCACGACGCTTCCCTTGTGGATTACAGCTTCTTCTCCTGACACACTGACCCACCTCATACAAAGTTATACTTCCTTAGAAGACAGAGACTGGTCTGATCCATGCTTGTTTCAACAATGTAGAATGCAGTAGGTGCTCAATAATTATTGGATAAATTTATTCATGACTAAAACCCAAGTTCCATGACTCTCAACTCCAATTCTCTTAGTATTTATGTAATACTAGTTAAGGCCTTTTGTAAACATGCATATATGCTGAAAGAGGAAAATTAGCTTGTCTTCAGAGTGGCTGAAAACAAAACAAATTAAAAAATGATGTACTCAATATTTTTTAATAACCTATAAGGGAAAAGAATCTGAAAAAGAATAGATACATACATATATATGTGTGTATAACTGAATCCCTTTGCTGTACACCTGAAACTAACAAAACATTGTAAGTCAACTATACTCTGATTAAAAAGGACTATGAAAAACGTTGCTAATTGTATCATTTAAAATATCTTAAAAATTATAGATGATACAGCAGAACTCCTCAAAAGACCATATATTTTGAGATTCTGATCCTCAGAAAACTGCATTTATATTTGGTAGAAACAAAAAAACAAAAATACTGAAATTCTAGGCTGTTTTTATGTATAATTCCAATACCCCTTCTTTTCTTCATAAAGTCCTAAAATTAAACTTGTTCTCCACATGCTAGCACCAGAGACTACATATGACCCATTAACAGTTTACATAGACAAGACCAGACCGTCACAGACCCAGTGAGACAACACTCTCTTTAATACATTAATACATTCTTAATTGAGCTTTTCAAGCTAACCCATTTAGTAGCGGTTTTCCACTTTTTTATCCTGCTATACCTCATACATTGCTACACCCATTAAGTACACCACAATATACTCTCCATCTCACATTTTAGTTTCTCAAGCATTTTCACGGCAAGCAGAAAACACACACTGACACTGACTCACTCCCCACCCTGTCCCCTCTACTCATATCATTGGATATGTGTCCTAGACCTTTAGATTTGCCAGAAACCCTAGAGGGACAAAGAACAAAATCTTTACTCTTTTACATTCAGTTCTCCTCGCCTGGGATACTGAGATACAGAGCTGTACGGAAAATGAGCTTTGAAAAAGGAGTAGATTTGTGCATGATCCAAAATCTTTTCTCTAAGCAGCATTTCAACTTCCAAATCTACATTTACACATGAGAGTACTTCACATGTAAGAACCTATATCACAAACACAACCCCACCCATTAGGAGAGAGGCTGCCTAAAATCATAATAAGTCCACAGACACCACAAAACACACCAAAAGACGTGGACCTGCCCACCAGAAAGACAAGATCCAGCCTCATCCACCAGAACACAAACACTAGTCCCCTCCACCAGGAAGCCCACACAACCCACTTAACCAACTTTAGCCACTGGGGACGGACACCAAAAACAGTGGGAACTACGAACCTGCAGCCTAAAAAAAGGAGACCCCAAACACAGTAAGTTAAGCAAAATGAGAAGACAGAAAAACACACAGCAGCTGAATGAGCAAGGTAAAAATCCATCAGACCAAACAAATGAAGAGGAAGTAGGCAGTCTACCTGAAAAGAATTCAGAATAATGATAGTAAATATGATCCAAAATCTTGGAAATAGAATAGAAAAAATGCAAGAAACATTTAACAAGGACCTAGAAGAACTAAAGATGAAACAAGCAATGATGAACAACACAATAAATGAATTTAAAAATACTATAGAAGGGATCCATAGCAGAAGAACTGAGGCAGAATGGATAAGTGACCTGGAGGATAAAATAGAGGAAATAACTACTGCAAAGCAAAATAAATACTGCAGAGCAAAATAAAGAAAAAAGAATGAAAAGAACTGAGGACAGGCTCAGAACCTCTGGGAACATTAAACATAACAATATTCAAATTATATGGGCTCCAGAAGAAGAAGAGAAAAAGAAAGGGACTGAGAAAATATTTGAAGAGATTATAGTTAAAAACTTCCCTAATATGGGAAAGGAAATAGTTAATCAAGTCCAGGAAGCACAGAGAGTCCCATACAGGATAAATACAAGGAGAAATACGCCAAGACACATATTAATCAAACTGTCAAAAATTAAATACAAAGAAAGCATATTAAAAGCAGCACGGGAAAAACAACAAATAACACATAAGGGAATCCCCATAAGGTTAACAGCTGATCTTTCAGCAGAAACCCTACAAGCCAGAAGGGAGTGGCAGGACATACTGAAAGTGATGAAGGAGAAAAACCTGCAGCCAAGACTACTCTACCCAGCAAGGATCTCATTCAGATTTGATGGAGAAATTAAAACCTTTACAGACAAGCAAAAGCTGAGAGAGTTCAGCACCACCAAACCAGCTTTACAACAAATGCTAAAGGATCTTCTCTAGGCAAGAAACACAAGAGAAGGAAAAGACCTACAATAAAAAACCCAAAACAATTAAGAAAATGGTCATAGGAATATACATATTGATAATTACCTTAAATGTAAATGGATTAAACGCTCCCACCAAAAGACAAAGACTGGCTGAATGGATACAAAAACAAGACCCATATATATGCTGTCTACAAGAGACCTACTTCAGACCTAGAGACACATACAGACTGAAAGTAAGGGGATGGAAAAAGATACTCCATGAAAATGGAAACCAAAAGAAAGCTGGAGTAGCAATTCTCATATCAGACAAAATAGACTTTAAAACAAAGACTATTACAAGAGACAAAGAAGGACACTCATAATGATCAAGGGATCAATCCAAGAAGAAGATATAACAATTGTAAATATTTATGCACCCAACATAGGAGCACCTCAATACATAAGGCAAATACTAACAGCCATAAAAGGGGAAATCGACAATAACACATTCATAGTAGGGGACTTTAATACCCCACTTGCACCAATGGACAGATCATCCAAAATGAAAATAAATAAGGAAACACAAGCTTTAAATGATACATTAAACATGATGGACTTAATTGATATATATACAACATTCCATCCAAAAACAACAGAATACACATTTTTCTCAAGTGTTCATGGAACATTCTCCAGGATAGATCATATCGTGGGTCACAAATCAAGCCTTGGTAAATTTAAGAAAACTGAAATTGTATCAAGTATCTTTTCTGACCACAACGCTATGAGACTAGATATCAATTACAGGAAAAGATCTGTAAAAAACACAAACATATGGAGGCTAAACAATACACTACTTAATAACAAAGTGATCACTGAACAAATCAAAGAGGAAATCAAAAAATACCTACAAACAAATGACAATGGAGACACAATGACCCAAAACCTATGGGATGCAGCAAAAGCAGTTCTAAGAGGGAAGTTTATAGCAATACAATCCTACCTTAAGAAACAGGAAACATCTCGAATAAACAACCTAACCTTGCATCTAAAGCAATTAGAGAAAGAAGAACAAAAAAAAAAACCAAGGTTAGCAGAAGGAAAGAAATCATAAAGATCAGATCAGAAATAAATGAAAAAGAAATGAAGGATACGATAGCAAAGATCAATAAAAATAAAAGCTGGTTCTTTGAGAAGATAAACAAAATTGATAAACCATTAGCCAGACTCATCAAGGAAAAAAGGGAGAAGACTCAAATCAATAGAATTAGAAATGAAAAAGGAGAAGTAACAACTGGCACTGCAGAAATACAAAAGATCATGAGAGATTACTACAAGCAACTCTATGCCAATAAAATGGACAACCTGGAAGAAATGGACAAATTCTTAGAAATGCACAACCTGCCAAGACTGAATCAGGTAGAAATAGAAAATATGAACAGACTAATCACAAGCACTGAAATTGAAAATGTGATTAAAAATCTTCCAACAAAGAAGAGCCCAGGACCAGATGGCTTCACAGGTGAATTCTATCAAACATTTAGAGAAGAGCTAATACCCATCCTTCTCAAAGTCTTCCAAAATATAGCAGAGAGAGGAACACTCCCAAACTCATTCTACGAAGCCACCATCACCCTCATACCAAAACCAGACAAGAATGTCACAAAGAAAGAAAACTACAGGCCAATATCACTCATGAACATAGATGCAAAAATTGTCAACAAAATACTAGCAAACAGAATCCAACAGCACATTAAATGGATCATATACCGTGAGGGAGGGAGGGAGATGCAAGAGGGAGGAGATATGGGAATATATGTATACGTATAACTGATTCACTTTGTTATAAAGCAGAAACTAACATACCATTATAAAGCAATTATACTCCAGATAAGACGTAAAAAAAAAAAAAAAAAAAAGGAACCTATATCACAGTAGAAACAAGGTGAAGAACTACAATTATTAGGTTAATCTCAATTGCTTCCAAAATTTCTTCCAGTGGTTCCACTGGGAAAAGTTGGCCCAACAGTAAAATGTTTCTCCCTCTTAGAAAATGTTGAATTGCAAGTTTATCACATAGGCTACCAACAACTGCCTGATGCCCCCGAGTTATTTAATCCTTCTTTCAATTCCTCAAAAATTGAAGTTCATGGCTAGTGAGATAAGAGTGATCTCTCTTTCTAATGACAGTCCAGAATTTAGTGTGCCCTGTGAATGTACGAGATGAGTATAGTGCGTGTCAACAAGATCTTCCTGGCAAGAGGTGGTGAGTACAGGCATATAGTCATCACCTGGCTTCAATGCCAAGCCAAGCAAATGTGGTAATCTAGTGCCCACATTCTAGCTTCTTTGCTCTGATCTCTGAAAACTCATTGAGACTCAGAAGACAAAGGAGGTGAATTACAGTTTAGCACAACTTGATTTTTTTTCTAGGCAGGTGGCCTGTTTTGGAATAAGAAATGACCCAAGGAATGGTCAGCGACCTAGCAGAGAACTAAACTGTTGTCAGTGGATTTAATATCATTTTCACTTGAATGATGCTGAGTTCTGAGGCCAGTCCACCAGCATACCCCTTTTTTTCTCCTGAAATGAGGACATGCGAAGAGGAAATGTTGCCCCTGGCAGACTGTCCACACTACCTGGGCTTCACTTGATTCCCAGGGCCTTGGGATGTCTATATAATGACAGAGGCCTAAGGGCCAAGGCCTGGGGATGCCCAACCTACATTCATTGGGAAAACTGGGAAAAAAACGGATGAAAATGTTCTCTGTGTTTAAAGAACAAATAAAGGTTAATTCTCACTAGAAAACTAAAATAAGTAGCTGTCAATTCACATTTCTCAATAGCATGGTCGCCTTGCTCTTCTGGTGTGTTTCATGAAAGCCTTAAAACCCAGAGAAATACCACCTTGTTTGTAATCCTTTCCTCAGTACCACCAGGAGACTCAGTCACCCTTTACTCTGTACCCCCAAAATCATCACCCATCTTTCTAAAATTTACTCCGCTGTGATATACTTGTGTGATTCTCCACTTACCAATGTGCTTAAGTAGTCAGTGAGCTTGCAAACTTGTAAAAGATTTTGTAAAGAATGGGCAGTTGGTTAGGACCGTCTCAGTTTTAGAAGTGAACCATGAACCACAGCATCAGAGCCAAATGAGAGCCCTTTTGCTCAAGCTGTATCCTCATGGGACATATAAAAGGCAGTGCTTCTCTTTGATTTTTGGCTTATATTTTTCAGGTAGCAACAGTTTTCTCATCAGACTGACATTTATCAAATGACTGGTGTCAACTGCTATCTTGTAAATAAAACATAAGCTTCGATTTGAGCCAGTTACAGGGCATAAAATAACCTCATTTGTTCAGAAGAACTACCCAAGTCACAGTCAGTTCTTGAACTGGTCACTTTTAAGCTATTAAGTGCCAAATAATGGGCTTGTTAAATAGCAAATGTCAAAAACAGATTTTTATCTGACTAACAGGTATTCACTGAAAGCAAAAAAAAAGCAAATATTTGAACCCAGTGGAATGCTAATCTAATATAAATGTGCTTATGGTAGTAAACACTAAATCGAGATGAAAAGCACAACATGTTTTTAAAAAGAGTAATATATAAATATGCTTATACTATAAAATGCTAAAATTCAGATGGATAGTATTTTTTAAATGGTAAGCTATGTATATTTTCACATACAATATGTAAAATGTCATCTAATTTAAATTTATTTTAAATCAGTCTAATTTCAGAATTACAGTGTTTCGCTTTATAACCATCAGACTGAACTGAATACAAACTAAGTCAGGAGAACTGGCTTAATTTCCAAGATGTACAGAGATTCCTGAAAGATGTTTGGATTGAACTTTCCTAAGAGACAGTTAAAGGAAACAATGGATGCAGAAAAAGCAATCCAGTGACTAAAATAAAAGATGTGGAGTTAGATAGATATAGGTTAAAATTCTAGTAAAATAGATAGCTAGTGGGAGGCGGCTGCATAGCACAGGGAGATCAGCTCGGTGCTTTGTGACCAACTGGAGGGGTGGGATAGGGAGGGTGGGAGGGAGACGCAGGAGGGAGGGGATATGGGGATATATGTATATGTTGTATAGCCGCTTCACTTTGTTATACAACAGCAACTAACACACCATTGTAAAGCAATTATACTCCAATAAAGATGTTAAAAAAAAAATTCTAGTTCACCTTTTAGCTCTAAGGCTTCAGACATGTTACTTAGCATTTCTAAGCCTCCCTTTCCTTTATCTGGAAAATAAGAGTAAAAACATCTGATTCACTAGATTGTCATAAGGATTACATTATTAGATATCATTTGTAAAATCCTAACCTGGAACTCGGTCCACAGCAAGTGCCAAGTAAATGAGAGTTTCTATTATAACTTCAATTGCTTTGCATACAGATTTTCCATGAACTCTTACTGGAAGATATTTCCAGATGCTTGTTGTAGTCTCTGCACTGCAATCCTAGAAAAATAATTTATTCTCATTTACTGCAGTTTCTCCCATTTCCTTTAATAAGATTAATTTAATCCATCTTTTGCCATCATACTAAAATTTTCCAAATTTGAGTGTTTCTTCTGCATTGTTCTTTTCTTTCTACCACTGAATAGTAGTATAGTTCCTTATAAGTGAAGATACTTGATTCCATTAATTTCCTAAATTTCCTCTTTCAGGAAACTTCTTGTCCCCTAAATCTTTTAGGATTCCTAAAATATCTATTTACTAATTATATACTATCTATTATTAATCTATTCAAAGCTTTTCAGACAAAAGCTGCTTGAAGAAGTAAACTCATTTATTCCAGGATGATACTGGGTTATCTTGACCTTAGTTCAAATTCAAGTGGAAATTCAGTTCAGTTTTTTGGAGCCAAAAAGAACTTCTTCACTCAAGAATCCCAAACATCACTAGGAAGCTTTATCATCAATCCATGTCCCATTAAGAATTGCTTTGATCCTCAGTCAGCCTGCTTAATCTAATGTTGTAGAAAAGATATTTTGTTCTCTGTTCTGGAAGTATCCTTATTTTCTTACATTTGATGAGGAAAAAAATTGTCAAAGGCCTCAGAGGCAGAGAAAAATACTGAAAGAAGCCATAGGTTCAGACAGCTTTTCTGATGTCTTTTACGATTTTTTTTATGTGCACTGGTTTTCATGACTCCTCCCTCCATCTGACTCTTGGTTCACTGTCACTGGAAAAGCAGACAGAATCTCTCCCTGTATCGTGAGGTAGGTTCAACTTTACATTTTGACCCTTATGAAAGCATTTTGCTATCTAGTCTCCGATGTGCAATGGTCAACCACAAAAAAAAATCTAAATGGGAGTGAACATTTCTGACTCTTGGGAGGAAAAAAGAAAAGCGTCAGATATCTTGGTAAATGAGAACAAGCAACAAGCATGAGGATGAGGTCAAAGAGCACTGCCTTCCTGGACAGAGCACGAATTATCTCTGTAGTCCAGATGGGAAGGGTGGGATGGGGCTGGACAGCAACCAGCTGAAGAACATTCTTGCCACTGTCATTTGGGCTCCTCCTGATAAATGGAGCTCTTTCTGCAGCAGCTAATGGTCTTCATTTGTACTCTTCAGTCTGATTCTCAGCCCTCTTTACTCCCTCATTTTTAAAAAGTGCTGGCAATGGTACAGCAGTGAGTGAAAGTCATTGAAACCCCATTGTGGATCTAAACAGGAAGTGGCGGAAAGCTGTAGGATCTTAAACAAATCATTTCCCCTTTCTTGACATCATTTTTTTTTACCTTATAATGAGTGGCCGGTGGCAGGGGGAGACAGGGGAGTGGGCAGAACTCTAAGGTCACTTTTAGGTCTGGCATTTTATCTTCTTTTTTTTTTTATTCTACCGGTATTTTACACTAAAGACTTTCTCAAACACATTGTCATTTGTAATTGTTATTTTTAACTTTCATACATATACAGATACACACACAAATGTACACAAAGTTTAAATCTTTCTGTTAGCCAACTGTCCAACCACTGCTAAATGTGAAAACAGCCTTCACATTTGATGAAATGAACCTTCACCAGTTCAGATCCCAGTTCACAGACCAAGGTCATAGATGTTGGAATGTAGTCCAAGAGCCTAACTTGGAGACTGCTGGACATTTGGCAGCTCCTGTTTTATAACTTACCATGTACATGTGGTGTTCTCAGAAAGGCTCCCATTGTTACTTACTTTGTTGTTAAACATCAAAAGAACCAAAATACCAAAATGTCAAGTCCAGGGAGCAAATGTTTCAAGAGAAGTTCTTTTTGTACTAATTTAACTTTTCTCTGAATTTGAACAAAGATGTGGGCCTGACATCAGGCCACTGCGTTAAATGGGATTCATCCAGTTCTCATTACTACTCCTTAGTACAAGGCCCAAGGATGCCATGCTACTTTTGGCACATGTAAGTTATTGGCTGGACAGATTGTACTAAACGAAGAAATCTCCCTAATTACAAATTATTAAAAAAAGAAAGAAAGAAAGAAAGAAAGAGAAAGAAAAGAAAGGAAGGAAGGAAGGAAGGAAGGAAGGAAGGAAGGAAGGAAGGAAGGAAGGAAGGAAGGAAGGAAGGAAGAGAAAGAAAGAAAGAAAGAAAGAAAGAAAGAAAGAAAGAAAGAAAGAAAGAAAGAAAGAAAGAAAGAAAGAAAGAAAGAAAGAAAGAAAGAAAGAAAGAAAGAAAGAAAGAAAGAAAGAAAGAAAGAAAGAAAGAAAGAAAGAAAGAAAGAAAGAAAGAAAACAAAAAGCCTGCACTACCACTCTGAAATCTCTATTAGCATTATCTTGGGGTATAAAGGATTTGAGAGACAGCAAGGAGAGGAGACTCCAATTGTTTAAAACATTTCTCTGGTGTATTTCTTCTGAACTTAGAATGCCAAGAACTTTGTCCTGTAGCAGTTACTTGTACACGGTTTTTTGTTTTGGTTTTTTAAATTTTCTTTCGCAATCTCTTTCATCTTTTCAATGAAAAACAGCCCAGGAATGGTTTTATTACTTCTGAGTATATGGGTAGTAGTTTCTTGAGTGGCTGTTTTCACATCATTCCAAACAAATTGTCTTTTTTAAAGAGTCTTGCTTCTTTTCCACTTGTTAATTACTATATTAGTCTTTCTCTGCCATTTGTTTCATTTTCTTTGATTTGTTTTAGTCTCACAATTTGATTGTTTTAGTCTCACGATAGGGGAAAAAAGAACAACTGAAAATTCACAAACTTATCTTTATGAAGCCTACTGTGTGCAGACAGCTGGGCCAGCAAGCCTCCCATATGCAAAGAAACTAGAGTCAGACATTGAACAATAAGTGGCAAGGGCATTAAGGTCAAGAGGAGCTCAGCGAAAAGAAGAAACCTCACAATATCTGATCTATTATGCAGACACTGTTAAAGTCAAGGATACAGGCTCATCCAGGGGATTAAGTTTGCCCAGTGAAGTTAAGTAAGGAACAAGGACTTCAAAATATTAGTCCCGAAGTTATGAGAGCTGTGTGAAGCTCCCACAATAGATTAACCAGAACATATAATTTCATCCGATTATACTCCACTTATCTAAGTGAAATTACATTTTCCCAGCTTAAAATACTTTTTCTCTTTCAAAGAGTGAGGGCTTTCAAATGTCAAAAGTTCTGCAATCTCTTAAGACTAGGAAAAAGCAGGTAATGTTAACCTGAAGAGCCTCAAAGGCCATGGAACTAAAACAAAGGTACACAGCACCCATTATACTAACGTGCTTTAAAACAGGTAGTGGGCAGTGGGGGGGGGGGGGGGGGGCATCTTTAATTTTTCCCAAAGCCATGAGATTTCTTTGGCATGGGATACTGAAGACAACTCTCTGAGGATGGGAGTCAAACAAGGAAAAACACGATCAGGACAAATAACAAGGGATTAAAAGATTGCCCGTAGGAAATAGGTTGTAGGTCAAAAAGCATGAGTTCGAAAGCTAAGTGGGACACATAGGCCACCTACCGAGTTTCAAATGAATCATAGTTTACAGCTGAGCACTCCATCGTGGATGACTGCTTTTCAGGCATCATAACACTTATAGAAGTGGTTATCGCATTTGCTTGGCTTACTAACCACTTGTGAAGTTTGGTACTTGGCTTGCAAACAAAGACACCATTTAATCTCTCAAAAAATATAAAATGTCGACTTTTTATCATATAATAGGGAACAAAGAAAAAGGGTCACATTCTCTAGAGCAGTGGTTCACCAAGGGTGGTCCCTGGGTCAGCAATAGCAGGTGAACTTGTTAAAATTGAAAATTCTAACAGAATCAGAAGCAGAAACTCTGGGGAATGGGACCCAGCAATCTCTGAATAATAAACCCTTCAGCCAACGTTTGAGAACCACTTCTCAGCAGCAGGTAGAAAACACCACACTTAAAAGTACAACTTTTAGGGCTTCCCTGGTGGCACAGTGGTTGAGAGTCCGCCTGCCGATGCAGGGGACACAGGTTCGTGCCCCGGTCCGGGACGATCCCACATGCCGCAGAGCTGCTGGGCCCGTGAGCCATGGCCGCTGAGCCTGCACGTCCGGAGCCTGTGCTCCGCAACGGGAGAGGCCACAACAGTGAGAGGCCCGCGTACAGCAAAAAACAAAACAAAACAAAATAAAAAGAAACAAAAAGCAATCAAGATTCTAAATCAATTTATAAAAAGGTGCTGTGTACTTACTCTGTTGCTGTGAAAGGCATAAACCCTGGCCCAAAGTAGCAGCTTCAGCAGTGCATACAGAATGATGAAAGGACAGGTCAAAGGTCTGAGGAGTGCTGTGAAGAGGCAGGAAGGAGATAATGGGAGTATGTGCTGGAGGCTCACAAGGATGGGGTCCTTATAGGAGGTTTACTTAATCAGCATTTCCTATTCATGACAGAATACTTATTCCAATTATCAAAAAAAAGATTAAAAAAAAAAAAGACTCTACCCTCCTCATCACAGCTGTAAGGGGCAGATGATGCCCTGCTCTATACACAAACTTACAACCACCTTCACCATCCACTTTGCCTCGGATGTAGTAGAGTTTACAGCCAGTCACGGAGTGAAAGCTGGACACCCTCCTGGCTGGGTGGCCTAAGACAACAACTTGCAAACCAAGTGGCCTCAAAAAAACTGCCATGTCTGAGTAGGAAGGCTGAAAAGAGTGTGCTGTGTTTGCTTCTAGCCGGATTCATTCATTCATTCAGAATTCCACAGGCAATCTTTTCTTTGGACTGCGTTTAGAGTTCACAAAAAAAATGGTTGGTGAGAAGTGCCCTGACATGAAGCAAAACTGACAAAGACATTTCTCCCCTGAGTGGCACGACCCTGAGGCAGAACCAAAAGCTGGCCCAATCAGTTCTGTTCAGTATTCTCTCCCAGGCACTGGCAACAAGGGACGTGCTGGAAAATGGTATGTGGGTCCCTCTCAGCTTTTAATTCAGTGTTAAGGAAACAAGTATCCTTGTGTTGCCCATCGTGCATTGTTAAATGTAAATCTAACTAAATCCTTTTGATGTTACCTACATCTTCACAGTGGCCTGGGCATAGACATTACTTACTGGATTTTAACGGGCTTCTGGACTCACAACTCTAACACAAATCGACATCAGTCTGTGATAGCAGAATAAGGGAATCCTGCCTTACTTCAATGTTTTCCAAAGTGTGGATCAATGCCAATCTGTGTAAGAATCTCTCAGTGGCTTGTTTAAAAAGTAGGTTCCTAGGTCCCATTCCAGACCAAAAAAATCTGCATAGATTAGGGTAGAGTTCAAGAATCCACATTTTTAACAAAATTCCCCAATGATTTGTATGTCCATCAAACTTTAAACCATGGCTAGTTTGGCTTAACAGTCAAAATGACTTGCAAAAGTCTAATCATAAACTTATGTAATAATTATCAGGAGAGGCCTTCAAGATGGCAAAGGAGTAAGATGTGGAGATCACCTTCCTCCCCACAAATACATCAGAAATACATCTACATGTGGAACAACTCCTACAGAACACCTACTGAACGCTGGCAGAAGACCTCAGACCTCCCAAAAGACAAGAAATTCCCCACGTACCTGGGTAGGGCAAAATAAAAAAAAAGAAACAGAGACAAAAGAGTAGGGATGGCACCTGTACCTCTGGGAGGGAGCTATGAAGGAGAAAAGGTTTTCACACACTAGGAAGCCCCTTCACTGGTGGAGACTGCGGGTGGCGGAGGGGGGAGATTCGGAGCCGCGGAGGAGCGCACAGCAACAGGGGTGCGGAGGGCAAAGCGAAGAGATTCCCGCACAGAGGATCGGTGCCGACCGGCACTCACCAGCCCGAGAGGCTTGTCTGCTCACCCGCCAGGGCGGGCAGGGCTGGGAGCTGAGGCTCGGGCTTCGGTCGGATCCCACCGAGAAGACTGGGGTTGTGGCTGCGCGAACACAGCCTGAACAGGGCTAGTGCGCCACAGCTAGCCGGGAGGGAGTCCGGGAAAAAGCCTGGAACTGCCTAAGAGGCAAGAGACCACTCTTTTGGGGTACGCGAGGAGAGAGGATTCAGAGCAGCGCCTAAACGAGCTCCAGAGATGGGTGCGAACCGCGGCTATCAGCGCGGACACCAGAGACTCTAAGGCTGTTGCTGCCGCCACCAAGAAGCCTGTGTGCAAGCACAGGTCACTATCCACACCTCCCCTCCCAGGGGAACACACGGCGTGCCTCAGGCTGGTGCAACCTCATGCCGGCCTCTGCTGCTGCAGGCTCGCCCGGCATCCGTACCCCTCCCTCCCCCCGGCCTGAGTGAGCCAGAACCCCCGAAGCAGCTGCTCCTTTAACCCCGTCCTGTCTGAGCGGGAAAGGACACCCTCAGGCGACCTACAAGCAGAGGCAGGTCCAAATCCAAAGCTGAACCCCGGCAGCTTTGCAAACAAAGAAGAGAAAGGAAAATCTCTCCCAGCAGACTCAGAAGCAGCGGATTAAATCTCCACAATCAACTTGATGTACCCTGCATCTGTGGAATACCTGAATAGACAACGAATCATCCCAAAATTGAGGCGGTGGACTTTGGAAGCAACTGTACACTTGGGGTTTTCTTTCTGCATGAAATTTCTTTCTACTGTTATGTTTATCTTAGTTTAGTATTTAGACCTTATTATCATTGGTAGATTTGTTTATTGATTTGGTTGCTCTCTTCCTTTATATATATATATATATTTCTTTCCTTTTTCTCTTTCTGTGAGTGTGTATGTGTATACTTCTGTGTGTGATTTTGTCTGTATAGTTTTGCTATTTCCATTTGTCCTAGGGTTCTGTCTGTCCCATTTTTTTGTTTTGTTTTTTTTAGTATAGTGTTTAGCGCTTGTAATAACTGGTACATTTGTTTTTTGGTTCAGTTGTCTCTTCTTTCTTTCCTTCCCTTTTTTTTATTACTTTTTAATTTTTTATTAAAAAAATTTTATTTATTTTAATAACTTTATTTTATGTTTTTCTTTCTTTCTTCTTTTCTCCCTTTTCTTCTGAGCTGTGTGGATGACAGGGTCTTCATGCTCTGGCCGGGTATCAGCCCTGTGCCTCTGAGGTGGGAGACCTGAGTTGAGGACATTGGTCCACCAGAGACCTCCTGGATCCATGTAATATCAAATGGCAAAAGCTATCCCAGAGATCTGTTTCTCAGCGCTAAGACCTAGCTCCACTAAAGGACCAGCAAACTACACTACTGGACACCCTATGTCAAACAACTAGCAAGAGAGGAACACAACCCCACCCATTAGCAGAGAGGCTGCCTAAAATCATAATAAGGTCACAGACAAACCACCGGACGCAGTCCTGCCCACCAGAAAGACAATATCCAGCCTTATCCACCAGAACACAAGCACGAGTCCCCTCCACCACGAAGCCTACACAACCCACTGAACCAACCTTCACCACTGGGGGCAGACACAAAAAACAATGGGAACTATGAACCTGCAGGCTGTGACAAGGAGACCCCAAACACAGTAAGTTAAGCAAAATAAGAAGAGAGAGAAATACACAGCAGATGAAGGAGCAAGGTAAAAACACACCAGACCAAACAAATGAAGATGAAATAGGCACTGTGCCTGAAAAAAAATTAAGAGTAATGAGAGTAAAGATGATCCAAAATCTTGGAAATACAACGGAGAAAATACAAGAAATGTTTAACAAGGACCTACAAGAACTAAAGAGCAAACAAACAATAAATGACATAAAAATTCTCTAGAAGGAATCAATAGCAGAAAAACTGAGGCAGAAGAACAGAGAAGTGACCTGAAAGATAAAATAGTGGAAATAACTACTGAAGAGCAGAATAAAGAAAACAGAATGAAAAGAATTGAGGACAGTCTCAGAGACTTCTGGGACAACAGTAAAGGCAACAACATTCGAATTATGGGGGTCACAGAAGAAGAAGAGAAAAAGAAAGGGACTGAGAAAATATTTGAAGAGATTATAGCTGAAAACTTCACTAATATGGGGTAGGAAATAGTCAGGTCCAGGAAACACAGAGAGTCCCATACAGGATAAATCCAAGGAAAAACACGCCAAGACACATATTAATCAAACTAACAAAAATTAAGTACAAAGAAAAAATATTTAAAACAGCAAGGGAAAAACAACAAATAACATACAAGGGAATCCCCATAAGGTTAACAGCTCATCTTTCAGCAGAAACTCTGCAAGCCAGAAGGGACTGGCAGGACATATTTAAAGTGATGAAAGGGAAAAACCTACAACCAATATTACTCTACCCAGCAAGGATCTCATTCAGATTCTACAGAGAAATTAAAACCTTTACAGACAAGCAAAAGCTAAGAGAATGCAGCACCACCAAACCAGCTAAAGCAACAAATGCTAAAGGAACTTATATAGGCAGGAAACACAAGAGAAGGAAAAGACCTACAATAACAAACCCCAAACAATTAAGAAAATGGTAATAGGGACATGCATATCGATAATTACCTTAAATGTAAATGGATTAAATGCTCCAAACAAAAGACATAGAGTAGCTGAATGGATACAAAAACAAGACCCATATATATGCTGTCTACAAGAGACCCACTTCAGACCTACAGACAGATACAGACTGAGAGTGAGGGGATGGAAAAAGATATTCCATGCATATGGAAATCAAAAGAAAGCTGGAGGAGCAATTCTCATATCAGACAAAATAGTCTTTAAAATTAACACTATTACAAAAGACAAAGAAGGACACTACATAATCATCAAGGGACCAATCCAAGAAGAAGATATAAAATTGTAAATATTTATGCACCCAACATAGAAGCACCTCAATACATAAGGCAAATGCTAACAGCCATAAAAGGGGAAATCAACAGTAACACAGTCATAGTACGGGACTTTAACACCCCACTTTCACCAATGGACAGATCATCCAAAATGAAAATAAATAAGGAAACACTAGTTTTAAATGATACATTAAACAAGATGGACTTAATTGATAGTTATAGGAAATTCCATCCAAAAACAACAGAATACACTTTCTTCTCAAGTGCTCATGGAACATTCTGCAGAATAGATCATATCTTGGGTGACCAATCAAGTCTTGGTAAATTTAAGAAAATGGAAATCATATCAAGTATCTTTTTCAACCACAACACTTTGAGACTAGATAACAGTTACAGGAAAAAATCTATAAAAAATACAAATACATGGAGGCTAAACAATACACTACTAACTAACAAAGAGATCACTGAAGAAATCAAAGAGGACATCAAAAAATACCTAGAAACAAATGACAAGAAAACACAACGACCCAAAACCTTTGGGATGCAGAAAAAGCAGTTCTCAGAGGGAAGTTAATAGTAACACAATCCTACCTCAAGAAACAAGAAACATCTCAAATAAAAAACCTAACCTTACACCTAAAGCAATTAGAGAAATAAGAACAAAAAAACCCCAAAGTTAGCAGAAGAAAAGAAATCATAAAGATCAGATCAGAAATAAATAAAAAAGAAATGAAGGAAACAATAGCAAAGATCAATAAAACTAAAAGCTGGTTATTTGAGAAGATAAACAAAATTGATAAACCATTAGCCAGACTCATCAACAAAAACAGAGAGAAGACTCAAATCAATAGAATTAGAAATGAAAAAGGAGAAGTAACAAATGACACTGCAGAATTACAAACGATCATGAGAGATTACTAAAAGCAACTATAAGTCAATTAAATGGACAACCTGGAAGAAATGGACCAATTCTTAGAAAAACACAAAGTTCTAAGACTGAACCAGGAAGAAATAGAAAATATAAACGGACCAATCACAAGCACTAAAATGGAGACTGTGATTAAAAATCTTCCAACAAACAAACGTCCAGGACCAGATGACTTCACAGGCGAATTCTATCAAGCATTTAGAGAAGAGGTAACACCTATCCTTCTCAAACTCTTCCAAAATACAGCAGAGAGAAGAACACTCCCAAACTCATTCTACGAGGCCACCATCACCCTTATACCAAAACCAGACAAAGATGTCACAAAGAAAGAAAACTACAGGCCACTATCACTGATGAACATAGATGCCAAAATCCTCAACAAAATATTAGCAAACAGAATCCAACAGCACATTAAAAGGATCATACACCATGATCAAGTGGGGTTTATACCAGAAATGCAAGAATTCTTCAACACATGCAAATCCATCAATGTGATAAATCATATTAACAAACTGAAGGAGTAAACCATACGATCATCTCAATAGATACAGAAAAAGTTTCAACAAAATTCTACACTGATTTACGATAAAAACCCTCCAGAAAGTAGGCATAGAAGGAACTTACCTCAACATAATAAAGGCCATACGTGACAAATCCACAGCCAACATTGCTCTCAATGGTGAAAAACTGAAACCATTTCATCTAAGATCAGGAAAAAGACAAGGTTGCCCGCTCTCACCACTATTATTCAACGCAGTTTTGGAAGTTTTAGCTACAGCAATCAGAGAAGAAACAGGAATACAAGGAATCCAAATCAGAAAAGAAGTAAACCTGTCACTGTTTGCAGATGACATGAAACTATACACAGAGAATCCTAAAGATGCAACCAGAAAACTACTAGAGCTAATCAATGAATTTGGTAACGTAGCAGGATAGAAAATTAATGCACAGAAATCTCTTGCATTCCTTAACACTAATGATGAAGAATCTGAAAGAGAAATTAAGGAAACCCTCCCATTTACCATTGCAACAAAAAGAATAAAATACCTAGGAATAAACCTATCTAAGGAGACAAAAGACCTGTAGTCAGAAAACTATAAGACACTGATGAAAGAAATTAAAGATGATACAAACAGATGGAGAGATATACCATGTTCTTGGATTGGAAGAAACAACATTGTGAAAATGACTATACTACCCAAAGCAGTCTACAGATTAAATGCAATCCTTATCAAACTACAACTGGCATTTTTCAGAGAACTACAACAAAAAATTTCACAATTTGTATGGAAACACAAATGACCCCAAATAGCCAAAGCAATCTTGAGAACGAAAAACAGAGCTGGAAGAATCAGGCTCCCTGACTTCAGCCTACACTACAAAGCTACAGTAATCAAGACAGTATGGTAAGGGCACAAAAAGAGAAATATAGATCAATGGAACAGGATAGAAAGCCCAGAGATAAACCCATGCCCATATGGTCACCTTATCTTTGATAAAGGAGGCAAAAATAAACAATGGAGAGAAGACAGCCCCTTCAATAATTGATGCTGGGAAAACTGGACAGCTACATGTAAAAGAATGAAATTAGAACACTCCCTAACACCATACACAAAAATAAACTCAAAATGGATTAAAGACCTTAATGTAAGGCCAGACACTATAAAACTCTTAAGAGGAAAACATAGGCAGAACACTCTATGACATAAATCAGAGCAAGATCCTTTTTGACCCACCTTCTAGAGAAAGGGGAAATAAAAACAAACATAAACAAATGGAACCTAATGAAACTTCATAGCTTTTGCACAGCAATGGAAACCATAAACAATATGAAAAGACAATGCTCAGAATAGGAGAAAATATTTGCAAATGAAGCAACTGACAAAGGGTTAATCTCCAAAATTTAAAAGGAGCTCATGCAGCTCAGTATCAAAAAAACAAACAACCCAATCCAAAAATGGGCAGAAGACCTAAACAGACATTTCTCCACAGAAGATATACAGACTGCCAACAAACACATGAAAGAATGCTCAACATCATTAATCATTAGAGAAATGCAAATCAAAACTACAATGAGATATCATCTGATACCAGTCAGAATGGCCATCATCAAAAAATATACAAACAATAAATGCTCGAGAGGGTGTGTAGAAAAAGGTATCTTCTTGCACTGTTGGTGGGAATGTAAATTGATACAGCCACTATGGAGAACACGATGGAGCTTCCTTAAAAAACTAAAAATAGAACTACCATACGACCCAGCAATCCCACTACTGGGCATATACCCTGAGAAAACCATAATTCAATAAGTGTCATGTACCAAAATATTCATTGCAGCTCTATTTACAATAGCCAGGACATGGAAGCAACCTAAGTGTCCATCAACAGAGGAATGGATAAAGAAGATGTGGCACATATATACAATGGAATATTACTCAGCCATTAAAAGAAACGAAATTGAGTTATTTGTAGTGAGGTGGATGGACCTAGAGTCTGTCATACAGAGTGAAGTAAGTCAGAAAGAGAAAAACAAATACCATATGCTAACACATATATATGGAATCTAAAAAAAAAAAAAAAATGGTTCTGAAGAACCTAGGGGCAGGACAGGAATAAAGTTGCAGACGTAGAGAATGGACTTGAGGACACGGGGAGAGGGAAGGGTAAGCTGCGATGAAGTGAGAGAGTGGCATGGACATATATACACTACCAAATATAAAAGAGATAGCTAGTGGGAAGCAGCTGCATAGCACAGGGAGATCATCTTGGTGCTTTGTGACTACTTAGAGGGGTGGGATAGGGAGGGTGGGAGGGAGAGGCAAGAGGGAGGAGATATGGGGATATATGTATATGTATAGTTGATTCACTTTGTTATAAAGCAGAAATTAACACACCATTGTAAAGCAATTAAACCCCAATAAAGATGTTAAAAAGAAGAAGAAAGCCATTTGGAGAGATAGTAAAAATAATAAGAAGAATTATCAGTACATGATTTGTCTTGGCAGTAATGTGACAATGAGAGGGAGAGAGACAGAGAGTCACACAGAGAGACAGGTTATTTTGATGGAAGGCATAAGTGGACAAGTGCACGAAAGGATAGAAGAATTAAAATAGGGCAAAAGAGAAAGTAAAAAGGAAGCTATATGCAGCAGTATCTTGTGGCCAGTAAAACAAATTACCACAAAGTGCGTGGCTCAAAATGACATATTTATTCTCGCACAGTTCTGGAAGCCAGAAGACTGAAATCAAGGCATCAGCAGGGCCACGCTCCCTCCAAAGCCTCATGGGAAGAACTCCTCCTTGCCTCTTCGAGCTTCTGGTAGCTCTTGGCAATCACTGGTTTATGGCTACATCACTCCAGTCTCTGCCTTGTGGCCACATTGCCTCCTTCTTTTCTCTGTGTGTCTTCCCCTCACTGCCTCTTCTCTTCTAAGGATACTTGTGATTGTATTTGGGGTTCATCTGAATAACCCAAGATAATCCAAGTTCCTCCTCTCAAGACGCTTAATTTAATTACATCTGCAAGGACCCTTTTCCAAAATAAGGTCATATACAAAAGTTCTGGGGATTAGGACATGAACATATCTTTTGTGGAGGCTACAATTTCAGCCCACCATAGAACAAAGAAGGGAACGAAGTGAGAAAGGAGTAAGGGGAGAAGCTTCCCTGTCCTATGCACATTCATCCAGGAAGGCAGGGGTGTCTTGGATTGTAGATGAGACCCTGGTGCCAACAGACTGAAATTTAAATTAGTAAAAAAGATCTCTATGTCCTGCCTCTTCATTGGCATGCTTCTTTGTTCCACATGAAACTGAGGAAATTCAGCTCCTCTTGAGGTCAGTAATGATTTGGTCAAAGGGAAATTACAAGCTGAAAAAGCTAAAAGTACAACTAATCAGATGCAATGCTTTAGGCTGAGTAAGAAGTGCTCTGGAAGTGTGGTGTCCACATAGTGACAAAACATCTGTCAGTACCAACCATTTCCCTCATCCTTGGAGAGGGGGTACCTAAAATGAAAACTTCACCCCCTCATATTTGCCAAATCCCCTAGTCTTGGAAAACTTACTCCACATGTTAAAATCACATGAGCCAGGCAGTAGAATCTCATTGTGCAAATCATATGTCCTATTTGCAATGAGTCAGTAACACTTGGCACAAATTATTTGTGAGTACGGTAAATTGCTTTAGGGGTATAGGAAGCCACAATCTAATTTATGCCTGAGATACAAGGAACTTCAGAAAGTGCCACTTAAATATTCTGGTTCCTAAAACCTTCCAACGCACAGGAAGTCACTACAGATACAAATGGAAAGTCATGTATTGTCATTGCATTGGCACATGTGACTCACCCATACCGAACAATGCATGGCCCAAAACACAGTTCTTCAGAATTCTGCTGCTTCAAATTAAACAAGTCACAAGACAGAATTTCCTATGTGTCGGAAATTAGGTCATATTTTGGACTTCATGAATGCATGTAAAGGGGGAGAGAATCCTATGCCCAAGGGATCCTGGCAAGACGGCAAAATGTCTTCCAGACCTTCCTAGAAATTTTTAGGCCCTGGGCCCTTACCAGGAATTGTCTGTGCCTGAACACTGGACACTGGCAAAAATTGCTGCTGGCTCACCTCTTCCAGTGGCAAGAGGCAAGAACAAACTGCAATTAGCAAAGCCAATCCTGAGAGTTAGTGTCTTGCTAACCTAGAATATTTGGGAAGAATTTTTAATTATTTCACCAATTTGATGAGTCCACCTAAGGACAGAGTTTTACTGCTAATGATACTACTAACAAGTCTTTACTGAGAAAGAGGGATGTCTCCTTTTCACACATTGTTTCCCTTCATATCCAACTCTAAAAGGTAGATGGTGACCCCAGTTTTACAGAGAATGAAACAGACACAGAGGTTAAGCAACCTGCCCAAATGCACACAGTTAGGAGGGAGAGAGTCAAGTTTCACTTCCAGTCTACCTAATACCAGAACTAGGCTCTTCTGTTTGACTCTCACTGAAGCGATTTCTTCCCCTGCCAAAATAACACTTAAAATTGCTCCTCATTTTCTGGTTCTGCTGGCACCTCTGCTGTACGATATGCTTATCTGTCTTGATTAATTTTTTTCTTTTCAGCCCCTTTGATGTGGATTCAGATTTCAAAACTGTGAAACGAAGAGTAAGCATCTTTGTTTCCTTCCTTGACTGGGTTTGTAGCATACACCTCTAAGTCCTCACCTACTTTCTTCTATAATAATATAACCCTTCCAGGAAGTAAGATAAACCATGTGGAAACTGATTGCTGTAACTTTGAAGTGAGTCATCTAAGCCCTACCATCATTTTGGACCCTTCAGAGAAAGCCATTTTCTTCCAGCATCAGACAGCTTTAAAAAAAAAAACATAAAGTGAGTTTGGCCTGGAGCTGCCCCATCTTTCAGCCTCTACACCTTCCTCAGCATCTAAAACCCCGAGGCCCAAGTTATTATGTTCAGTGGCTTTTGATGAACATACACATTTTTGTCAATTCCTCCTAAATTGTGCCAAGTTAGCAACTATTTATTCCTACCTTAGATCTGCCACCTTTGATAAGTATTCAAATATCTTATCTAAAATTGATGTCTTCTCAGTTTTTTCACAGTACTAAGAATCAAACAAGCATTCAAACAAGACAGTCTTTCCATGGGAACTTTCAGGGAGTCTTATTTCAACATTAAAAAATAAAATCCATATAGGCACAAGATGGAAACTTATAATCTCTCTGTTTTCTTTTGTTAAGATAGAAGGCTTTCTGAACACAGATCAAGTCATTTTAAAAGCCAAATAAGGGGCCCAATTCAGGCTCTGTTCATAGAGCCAGGCCAGCTGTATGGCTGCTGTTGTTCTATGTGGTCTGTATTTGGTCTGTATTAATGCCTCACACTTCGTGGGGTGGCTTTCATCTGTCATCAGGAAGCAGGGAGAACACTGACATAACCTCACTCTGTTGGCATTCTTGCTGACCAACTCCCAAATGTCCCCCAAAGTCTTTTACAAGACTTTCCCAGTAAGTGATCAATGCTGCAAGGGAAAACCCAGGACACTGAAGAGGGGAAACTGGTAAGAATTTGGAGTCAGAATTAAGGGCTGGAAAAGAAAACCCTAGAAACAGATAGAGATGAGGGCTAGGCGGGCAGTAGAGAAAACCAGAGATGGTGTGAGCATAGCTGGATTCAACTATTTAAGTGAAGAAACAGGAAAGCCTAATGATACTTTTATGGAAGGGGTGGTTGGCAGAGCTAAAGGGACTGGGTGACATGCCTCAAACCTGCAGCTCTGCTGTTCTTGGTCAGACCAGAGGAATGAAGCAGCGTGTTTCCTCCACAGCCCTTCTCCCCACCTCTCTTCCTTATCCACTTCCCATTCATAATCACAGAGAAAGAAGAGGCTCCATTCGGATAACTTTTTCCCTTCTTACAGGACTAAACAGAGAGTAGTTGACTAGGCATACTCTCTGGGGTCGCTTATTTTAACACACTCTCTGGAAGGGAGATTAGTTCTAGATTAGGGCAAGAGGAAAGGTCATCCCTTTAACAATTCCGTCTGTGTCCCCTCCCTTAAGAGATTGCTCAATGCCTCAACTAATGGATACTTGTAGATTGGGAAAGAATAAGGACTTACTAAGAAAACCCACTGAACACCAACACACTAAATTCCTTACTCTATTTGCCTTATCCATCCCAATTTCCTCCTCTTTTATAAAAGTAAAGGAGAGCAAGACATATTTCTTGAAAAAGACTGACTTTGAGGGATGACTGAAGTTGAAATTATATTCTGATCTCTTTTATATTCATCACATAATTTATTATAGCCATGTTAATGTAATCATTTACCCTTGGAATCAAACCAAAAAAAAAAAGTTATCATAGATCCAGAAATGATGCCAATAGTTCTGATCCGAAGTTTGGTTAAATAACCTGGTGTTCCACCTGAAGCTATTCCCAACAAAGTTTAAAGAATCTTTTTTGAAGAATGCTACCCAAAGTCCTAACTACCATCTGGGATTTTCTCAATGCCGCTTACTACACCTAATTTACTATGGTTAGCTTTACTTAAACAAGCTGAAAGTGCTCAGAACCATTATGGGAAAATAAAGTAACTTACAGGGCTGTGCAGTCAAAGTTTGGTTTGTTTCTAAAATAACTTGAATTCTGTTGTTGATAATACATATGAAAAAATAAGAAATTAACAAATATGCATCTTTTTTTAAATTCCTATAAAATCTAATCAGTCAGTTGCTATATAAGCAGAGAATGATAGAAAAACCAAACAGAAACTTGAAAATTGGAAAATACCCTAAAAATCCTTATAAAAAATGAGTCAGCCTCACCCAGAATGAGTCTTTCAGACAAACTCTTCATCTTGGTATAACAGGCCTGGAGTCATATCAAAGGACACTGGTAAGAAAACACTTTTTTTTTTTTTTTTGATAAAACTGAGATTCATCAAAGGATCATTTGATGATCCATGGGAACCATTTAAAAATAACACATACCAAAAGAAATATTTAGAGCCTTTGTTCTATTGATGATTTGAAACGTATGTGGTAATACCAAAATACCAAACTCAAATGTGGCAGCTCCACATGTGTTCTATCAAGGTCAGCTTTGTGAGGTAGACGCTGGATCACACATGACTTTAGCAGAAGAACAGAGTTACCTGCTTCAGTCAAATCTATGTAAGTATTAAAAATCAACAATTCATGGTGTTGTGGTAATCTCTGAACCCATTTGAGAATCTGAATCTTCTGGGGAAAAAATGGGCCTTCACATGCACTGTTGCACACAGTTCTGAGGGCTATGAATTCCTGAAGTTAATTTATAAAATTCATGCTAAGTACACCTGATGCTAACTTAAACTCCTAGTGGAAAGAAAGAGAGGTTAAGTAAGCATTTAGATAGTATTTTGTAACAACCATTCATCCATCAGCCCAGAATCAACTGAGGGCTTGGTGGCTTCTCTAACTGCACTAGGATTCCAAGAGAGCTGCAGGAGGTCATGAATGAATGGCCCTTGCAAGACTGAGAGGGTGGCCTGGGTTGCTGGTGATGATCAAAGGAATGGGATATTTTTCAGATGCCCAGAAAACTGGCTGACTTGGAGGTTGTGGGCAGGTGCTGGAAGTTGTCCATTGAGCAGTGACGATAGGGTGATGGTTATTTTCCCTCCACCTCTCAACCTCCCCCAGGTCTCTTAGAAATAGGTGGCTTACACTGAAATCTTCACAGGACACACTAGCTTCTATGCCATGCCAATTCGTTGATAGGAAATTGAGTTTCCACTTTGTAATAGTACTGTGCATGATAATGGGTTACAAAGTTCAATAAAGTTTAGATGCTGCTCTTAAAAAAAAGAAGAAGAAATAGGTGGCTTAGAAGCAAACTATTATATATATATAGGATGGATAAACAACAAGGTCCTACGATTTAGCACAGGGAACTATATTCAATATCCTATGATAAACCATAATGGAAAATAATATGAAAAAGAATATATACATGTAAAACTGAATCACTTTACTGTACAGCAGAAATTAACCCAACATTATAAATCAACTTTACTTCAATAAATTTTTTTTAAAAAGAAAGAAATAGGTGGTTTACAGTTGGCTTGCCTTCTTGCTAAGAAATAGGTGGTTTCTTTGGACCTGGAAAGATGTGGGACTAGCTTTTTCCAGTTGCACATCTGAGAAAGAAGGCAGGAGTAAAATCCCAATAGTGGGAAAGAGAAGTTCTGTGACACTGGAGTCTTCATTTTAAGTACATCTTCCATTAATATACTCAGGGTGGATTTTGCCCTCTGCCACAGGCAGGAAGAAATAAAAGAACACATCACCTCTCCAGCAGATAAGAGACAAGACCAGAGATTTCACAAAAAGAAGAAGCAACAGCCAACATCAATATTTCCCACAGTGAATCTGGCCACAGCACATAGTGGGACACGGTGGCAATGTAACCTCTAGCAATGTGGCAGGCATCAAGAATGAACAGGCACCGCTCTAATTCCTAGGATAGGGTGTGCACAAAGTAGGTGCTTTCCAAACACAGCTGGAAGGAAGGGACAGAAGGACAAAGTCAGGAAGAAAGGGAGGGGTGGAAGAAGGGAGAAATTTATGAAGTAATGGAGATACACAGGGAATGAGATCAGAGAGTGTGTTTATTCACTAACACTGTCATAACAAAATGCCACAATCTGGGTGGTTGAAGCAATAGAAATTTATTTCCTCACAATTCTGGAGGCTGGAGGTCCAAGATTAAGGTGTTAGCAGGTTTAGATTCTTCTGGGGTCTCTCTCCTTGGCTTGCCTTCTTGCTACGACCTCACATGGCCTTTTCTCTGTGCATGCACCCCCGACCCGGTGTCTCCCTGTGTCCAAATTTCCTCTTCTTATAAAGGTACCAGTCAGATTGGATTAGGTCTCACACGAACGGCCTCATTCATCTCTTTAGAAGCCCCATCTCCAAATACAGTCACATGCTGAGGTGCTGGGGGTTAGAGCTTCAACACAAGATTTGGGGAGAGACATAACTCAGCCCATAACAGAGGAGAGCATCAGTTTTTCTGCACTTTAGCCCCACCTCTTCTCCCCCTTACACCCCAAATCTTGACTGGGAGAAAAGATTCCCAGAGATGAGGCACAGAGAACCTGGGCCTTCAGGTGACACAAGCACTGATGGCATGAACGCTCTCCAGTTCTCCCAGTAGGATACCCTACTGACTCAACAGACAGTCACAACTACCAGGAATGGCTATGGGCAAATACAGAGACAAAGAGCAGAGGACCAACCTCAGAAGTTGCCTAAGACTTTTTTCTAACATAAGAGGGCATAGGTGAAAGGATCAAATGGTTTACTGATGGCTGAGAATCTCAGTATCTCTGGGAGGGTCTTTATTCCCCAACCAGAAGAGAAGCCAAAACGGGAGAAATTTAATCACCATTCAAGGGTAGACTGAGGAAACTTGTCAGGACCATGATCATGTGATTGTCTAGACACACTGGGAAACAAAGAAAGCATCCCACACTGCTAGTTAGAGCTTGACTGATGCCATTCTAAAGGCAATGGAAATACGAGACCCTTAAAAAATTCTGCCCTTCTCCTAGAGTTCTTACAGGATGTGTTTTCATTATGCTTATCTAAATGAAGACATCTAGTAGGAAATCCCCTATCTTGTGGACTTCAGGGCTTCCTATTTTGGGTTGCACTCTGTCACGGTATGCAGTGGATCAGAGTCATGAGCTCCAGCGATGACCCCACCACACAGATCATATGTGTAATTGCTACCAGTCCCTTAACCTTTCCGATCTTTCATTTCCACATCCATAATTGTGGGCAGTTAATAACCTCAGTCCTGGAGCTGCCATGCCTTTAATGCAAGCAGTAAAAATCTTCCAAAATGAAGTCATATAGTACAGAACTCAGCAGTTGCCACACCCACACACTCTCTTATAATTATTTAATTTCTCTGTGGAAATCTTTGACCCTTAGGGACCATTTGGTACAGTATCTATTTTAAAACTTGCTCCCCTCACCTTATGAGAGGTTAACTGAGGTTATTACCATGACTAAAGGGTTACTTGTACCTTAGAATTTTCAGACTAAAACCAAGAAATGTTCTTTACAGTCAACTAGAGGCTGCTGAGAGTGGAGAAAGAAACAGCAGAACATAAGGTTCTATTCTGCTACCTCTATTTCTTTCCCAGCTTCCCTTCAAAATTTGTAAGATCTGTTTTACTAAGTTATAGTGGCACTAATAATAGTAATAATAATAATAAAACACATTTCTGGAACTTTACTGGTCTTCTACTTCTTCTAATGTTATTCTTTTCTGGATGGAGTTATACTGCAATGAAAAAGATTTTTTAAGTAATCAATCTAATTTTTATATCAATATCCAAATATCAGTAATGGATTAAAGAAGGCAAACCATCCCACTAGTTACAGAAAAAAAATTTGATAAAATTTCACATGCATTCATGATTAAAAAAAAAATTAAACTATTAGCAAACAAGAAATAGAGAACTTTACTAATCTGGTACAGAGTATTGCAAAGTAACCTATAGCTAACATCATAATTAGTGATGAAATACTTAAATGCTTTTCTTCTAAAATTGGGGAGTTCATAATAATGTACTGGAGTTCATAATTAGTGAAAAAATACATAAATTAATAAAAAGCATAAATAAGGGAAAATAAGAAATAAAACTATCAAAATCTGAAGATAACATGGTTGTATATGTAGAAAATCCAAAAAATATTACAGCAGATCATCAGAATTAATAATCAAAACTTTGAAGGCTGATAGATACAAAATAAACCAACTATAATTCTATATGCCAGCAACAGTTAGAAAATAATTTAAAATTTGTATTAAAATTACATAAAATTACCATGTCCCAAGTAATATATCTAACAAAATATGTGTAAAACCTTGGCTTGATATGTGCTTGTCAAATCAAACTCATACAGATCATAACTTTCGCCCTTATTAGGCTTTACTAGTAATATCAAGCAAACAAGCAATCAAGAGGCACTAGCATGGGCTTCCCTGGTGGTGCAGCGGTTAAGAATGCACCTGCCAATGAAGGGGACATGGGTTCAAGCCCTGGACCAGGAAGATCCCACATGCCACGGAGCAATTAAGCCCGTGTGCCACAACTACTGAGCCTGCGCTCTACAGCCCACAAGCCACAACTATTGAAGCCTGCAAGCATAGAGCCTGTGCCCCACAACAAGAGAAACCACCGCAGTGAGAAGCCTGCGCACCTCAATGAAGAGCTGCCCCCGCTCGCTGCAACTAGAGGAGGCCACTGTGCAGCAACAAAGACCCAACTCAACCAAATAAATAAATAAGAGGCGCCAGCAAAGCTGGAAAAGGTCTGAAATATTCTATGTGGTTCCCTAAGTTCTTACTTCCTGCATCAGACAGGAGTCCTCTACTCTTAAATAATAGGTATCTCTAATGAGATTTATAGGTCACTTCATACATGGGGACATTTTAAGTCATGAAACATCTCATTTTATAACCAGGGGAGATTTGTAGCTTAGGTGACATTCTCCAAGGAGCCGGAGCCATGCATCATAAATCCATAAACTGTAGGTTTGTTTATAAGAAGCAATCCTAAACCAGTGATCTCCTGCTCTAATCATTCCATAGATAAGGACTCTTCTCCTAGCAACTGCCATTATTCTATTTGTCTGGAGGTCTAGTTATTATGTTTATAAGAATAGAGCAACTAGTAATCAGAGGGAAGTCTGCTTTAAATCCTTCCTTCCTAGATCTCTAATCAGAAAACTAGAAAACAATGACAGACATCAAATAAACAGATCTGTTATTCTTATGGATAGAATTACACAAAATTCAAAAATATCAATTATTTTAATTGGATTTATAGGTTCATAGTCATGTTAATCAAATTCCCGACAGTATTTTTCTGCAAAGCTTGACAAAGAATATCCTAAAATTTGTATGGAAATGCAATAACCAAAAATAGCCAAATCTTCTTTTTCTTTAACATCTTTATTGGAGTATAATTGCTTAACAATGGTGTGTTAGTTTCTGCTTTATAACAAAGTGAATCAGCTATACATACACATATATCCCCATATCCCCTCCCTCTTGCATTTCCCTCCCACCCTCCCTATCCCACTCCTCTAAGTGGTCACAAAGCACCGAGCTGATCTCCCTGTGCTATGTGGCTGCTTCCCACTAGCTATCTTTTTTACATTTGGTAGTGTATATATGTCCATACCACTCTTGCACTTCGTCCCAGCTTACCCTTCACCCTCCCCATGTCCTCAAGTCCATTCTCTACGTCTGTGTCTTTATTCCTGTCCTGCCCCTAGGTTATTCAGAACCATTTTTCTTTTTTTGGTAGATTCCATATATATGTGTTAGCATACGGTATTTGTTTTTCTCTTTCTGACTTACTTCACTCTGAATGACAGACTCTAGGTCCATCCACCACACTACAAATAACTCAATTTCATTTCTTTTTATGGCTGAGTAATAGCCCTCTGTATATATGTGCCACATCTTCTTTATCCATTCATCTGCCGATGGACACTTAGGTTGCTTCCATGTCCTGGCTATTGTAAATAGTGCTGCAACGAACATTGTGGTACATGACTCTTTTTGAATTACGGTTTTCTCAGTGTATACGCCCAGTAGTGGGATTGCCAGTTCGTATGGTAGTTCTATTTTTAGTTTTTTAAGGAATCTCCATAGTGTTCTCCATACTGGCTGTATCAATTTACATTCCCACCAACAGTGCAAGAGGGTTTCCTTTTCTCCACACCCTCTCCCACATTTATTGTTCGTACATTTTTTGATGATGGCCATTCTGACCGGTGTGAGGTGATATCTGATTGTAGTTTTGATTTGCATTTCTCTAATGATTAGTGATGTTGAGCATCCTTTCATGTGTTTGTTGGCCATCTGTATATCTTCTTTGGAGAAATGTCTATTTAGGTCTTCTGTCCATTTTTGGATTGGGTTGTTTGTTTTTTTGATATTGAGCTGCATGAGCTGCTTGTATATTTTGGAGATTAATCCTTTGTCAGTGGCTTCATTTGCAAATATTTTCTCCCATTCTGAGGGTTGCCGTTTCGTCTTGTTTGTAGTTTCCTTTGCTGTGCAAAAGCTTTTATGTTTCATCAGGTCCCATTTGTTTATTTTTGTTTTTATTTCCATTTCTCTAGGAGGTGGGTGTGTCCTTTGGTTTTGGTATTCAATATAAAGCTATATATGTGTCATTATATTAATACAAGTTGTGTGGTTACATTTTAACGGTACATTCTGTATGTTAGACCAGAAAGCTGAGATCCTGCCTTTTTCACATATTTGTTCAATTTCTATTTCTTGAGGGCACTCAGAGCAAGCCTAATGTCTCTTTTCCATGACAATCCCTCAGAAATTAGAAATCTCCCCCGAGTGTTCTTTTCCCTGAGTGTTTCCTTCACCTATGTTTTCCTTCTCCAATCTGATCACCGTCCTATGAATGTATTCCAATTTGGTTCATGACTCTTGCAGTGCTGGGGTCCAGAATTAAACACATCATTGTATGTATGTTTTGACAAAGCAGATTCGAGTGGTACAAACATTTCTCTTTTATTAGATACTATATTTCTCGTTAACTTTTTGATAGTCACTTAAGACTTTTATACTTTTGAATATACACTGTTCCTATGAACTAAAACTTTTAAGTCAAAGCCCTCTCTCTACTGCATTTTAACCCATTCGCAGACATTTATATTTATGAACTCTTAAATGCACTTTGTTAAACAGCACAATACTACAATCTCCCTTTGGGATTCTACTTTTGCCATAGAAAATATTCATCGACTGACAAAACATGACATGATCTCTGTGTGTTTGGGGGTGGGATGGAGGGAGGAGAGTGTGTGTTGTGTGTGTGTATACAGATGGATATAAATAGACAGAGACAGGCATAGACAAAGACATTGATATATATTACCACAAAGATATATGCCAAGTTTTGATTAGAGTCATTCTGAGTGGGTAGGATTATGTGTGATTCATATTTTCTCATATTTTATTTTGATATTCTTTTGTCATAAGTATCTAGTAAGGTAGAATTCTCAAAATTAATGACACCTTCTATGCTTAGAGGTAGAGAAGGCGAGTCACGTTGGGACAGGTTAGCCCCAGGTAATATTTGTGTTACAACTACTTGAGATGAATCTTAAAAATGAATAGGTTGCTCCAGGTAAATAGATTACCATCAGCAAAGAATATAGATTTGTGGAGAGATTAAATAGAAAGTGTGTTGTGGCTTCATCATCAATGACTTTGACACCACATGAAAGAGTATTATATAGGTATTTTATCCTGGAGACATTGGGGAAAATTTAATGGTTTTCAGAAGGAAAGTAACATAATCTTACCTATACATTGAAGAGAGACCAATAGTGAAAAAGGCCAACGTTAGAGATAAGAGATTGGAGGCGACAGCTGTTACACCTCCATTACAGGACTCTGAGCAAGATGATTGGATCTGAATAGAAAAGTGTCAAAGAAATCAAGAGAGTGGATTCAAGCAGTATTTCCCAAACTACAGCGCTAGTATTTACTAATGAACATCTTCAAATATTCATTAGTATCAATGTTATTATTAATATTTATATAATTGGTGAACCAGAGGAATCGTTTTTGGTCAAATAAACTTTAGAAATGTCACATGTTGCATTCCACTTTTGAACATTTGAAATGCATACAAATATATTAAAGATCTGAGAAGTCTTGCCATAAAGAAACATGTTAACTTTTCTTAATACATCATTTCCTAAACTCATCTGATCCCATGGAAATCCTGTAAATACCTAACAATGTGCAAGTATTCTGTGCACTCAATTTGGGAAATACAGCATTAGAGAAACACTGAAAGGCAGAAACAACAAAATATAGTATTTGGTTACCTAGGGAGGAAGAGAGATGAGGAGAATTGTAAGATGTTGTTTAGTGCTATATGGTGAACAGGTATATGAGAGCTGGTTTGGTTGGGAATCATCAGTGCAAGTTTGCTTTATTTAGGTGTCAGGTGTCAGCATACCAACATTTGAAGATATTCATGTAATAAATCTACATATCTGCAAAAGACATGTCAACAGCAGCATGAGAAATTCTGACGAGCTTTTCACAGAACTCTGCTACTGATCAAAATGCACCGCCTCACAGTGTTCCAGCACGACTGCTAAAGAAGTCAACGGTAAACGGTCCTCGTAAATGGGGAAGCTGAAACGCATATATATGGAATCTAAAACAGCGGTACTGATGAACCTAGTGGCAGGGCACGAATGAAGATGCAGATGTAGAGAATGGACTTGAGGACACAGCGGGGGAAGGGGAAGCTGGGATGAAGTGAGAAAGTAGCATGGACACATATATGCTACCAAATGTAAAATGGATGGCTAGTGGGAAGCTGCTGCATAGCACAGGGAGATCAGCTCGGGGCTTTGTGCTGACCTAGAGGGGTGGGATAGGGCGGGTGGGAGGGAGGCTCAAGAGGGAGTGGATATGGGGATATATGTATACATATAGCTGATTCAGTTTGTTGTACAGCAGAAACTAACCCAACATTGTAAAGCAATTATACTCCAATAAAGATGTGGGAAAAAAAAAAAGAAAATGATGACAAAAGAAAATGTGGAAGCTTAAATTATTTCCATGGGATATTCTTTTCCTAGATACCGTAACTAAGGGATTTGGAGCCCTGGCATGTGAGATTCTGGGAAATACTTTTCATCTGTATTGCCATTTCCTTGAGTTTCCTGTTATTTAAGAGCTTAATTGGTATGACTGTGCTAAGATAAACCGAAGAAAGTAAAACAAGATGTGAACTGCTGGGGGCTAAAATCACAGAGCATGAAGCAAATTCTCAGAAAGAATATTAACACTTAGTAGCCGTCAATATACTTCACACCTGGGAGAGGCAGGGAGATGTACCATCTTCTGGCCTGCCCAGTCAGACTGAGCTCTGAAAATGTGTAAGAAATCTCCTTCCCTTCTAAAAGGAGAAAGTGAGAAGGCAAGGACAGCTTGTTCCCAGGTGTTCTGCTCATCTGCTTTGTGAGCTGAAGCAATTCCAGGAATTCATCTTCCTCAACCCCACATCTGCAGAAGGAAAAGAACAGCAACAGCAATGTGCCTTGGCTGTCCACTCCGCAGGTTTGCCAAAAACTACCAGACCACCAATAATTATGGTGGCTGGAAAAGGCTCCAGGGTTAGGAGAAGGTTTAAATCCCACAACTCCTTTACCAATTTTTTTTTTTTTTAATGAAAAAAAGAATGAAATTCTTCCATTTGCAGCAACATGGATGGACTTGGAGGGCATTATGCTAAGTGAAATGTCAGACAGAGAAAGACAAATATTGTATGATATCACTTACATGTGGAATCGTAAAAATATAACAAACTAGTGAATATAACAAAAAAGATATAGAGAACAAACTAGTGATTACCAGTGGGGGGAGGGAAGGGGGGGCCATATAGGGGTAGGGGAAAAAGGGGTTATTATGGGATTATATGAAATCACGTGTATGAAACTTCTGAAAATTGTAAAGCACTATAGAATTTAAAGAATCTTTTTTTTTTTTTTGCGTTACGCGGGCCTCTCACTGTCGTGGCCTCTCCCGTTGCGGAGCACAGGCTCTGGACGCACAGGCTCAGCGGCCATGGCTCACGGGTCCAGCCACTCCATGGCATGTGGGATCTTCCCGGACCGGGGCACAAACCCACGTCCCCTGCATCGGCAGGCGGACTCTCAACTACTGCGCCACCAGGAAAGCCCTAAAGAATCTTTCATTCAATAAAAAAAAAGTGACATTGGGTAAATGTTAGCTTTTTGGTCCTCTACTTTTCTCATGTGTAAACTAAGAATAATAATTCTAAAATATGGGAAGCTGTAGAACTAAATAATATTTATACATGTATTTTTCAAATCATCAAATTATAAAAAGCAAAACATAAAATCATAAAAATCAAACTATGTGCTGAATAAATTATTGGGGTGATTTTTCCTATTTATATTTTCTATTCTATACAAGTAATTGTAATGAAAATACACCTGAGGTTTCTCTGCTCCATAGTTTCCAATACTAAATGCTAAACCATTTAGTTCCAAGGTTGAATGCCTTTCCTCATGCTTAACTCAATGGTTTTCAAAAGTCCATTTCATAAGTAAAGTACTTGTCTATGCTTCCTTGTCCCACATTCTCTGCTTCTAAGTGATATTTTATCATTTTTATCTTCAACCTGACTTTAAGTCATTCATCCAAAGAAAAAATACTTTTTCCCTTAAGAAGGGTATTTCTTCAGCACTTTCTGTTAGATACAAAGTTGCTCCTAAAGAAAGAGCTCTTTCAAAGATCTCTTTGCCCCTCATAGATCTGATTAACGAGTCTTTACCAAGAGCCCTCAGTGTGCAGACTTTTCTTGTTAATCGAATTTTCTAGTTAATAAGAGAATAAATCAGAAAACGTTTTCTGTCATCCATTTATGTTTACATTAAGTTTTTCTCCCTCTCTTGTAAACATAATTGATTCAATCTTACTACCTGAAGCTTTTACCTGAGTCAGGCCCATCATTTTAAATACAGAGATTTTATCTCCCAGGAGTCAGGGAGCAACTGTAAACTCAGTACATTTTACAGCATTAACCATGTGGATGCAAATTCTTCAACGACATTGCAGTGAATATAGACAATCCCCAAGATAAAGTGAGAAATTTGTATTTTTTTAATTGAGCAAATTTCTTAATAGTTTATTTTGCTACTTTTTCTTACTTCTTTCTAAAAGTGACATACCCAAAAAACTATGTTGATTAGTTAAGGTTTTGTGTTAAATTCAAGTCCCTTCTCAGATCCAAAATAGTTCACAAAAGGACTTTTATTCATCAAATTTTTATTCCCTACCCATAGTGAACAATGCACTTTGGGGATCTAATTTCAAGTAAAAGTGTCTATATCCTGTGGAAACATATGCCTCCTCACCTCTAACCTTTCCTAAACGTTTACCTGGCACTATATGCCGACGGAAGTCCCCACGATAAATATTCCCATTTACTAAAAATAAAAAATGGTCAAGAGAAATGGAAGCTTGGGAAGTGCAATTTTAACCCTCTATCTAGAACCACTAATCAAAGCATCCTGCTCACAGATCGTTTCCCACTTGTATCATCTGAAGCCACCTACTTCCCTAATAACAAGCTGGAACAAAACAGCAGAAATTACTTCCATTCATACATATTTACAGTCCCTGGCCGCTCAAGTGAGCTTGTAACCAGCTGCAGCCTGACAAAGACACCCTCTCCCTACACTAGTGCAGGGGGGGCACCTGCTTTAATAAAATACAGAGGCACCATCCTTCCTGCTTTGGCACTACTTTTCATCCTCCTAAAAAACAGGTTGGACTTCCTTGGTGGCGCAGTTGTTAAGAATCTGCCTGCCAATGCAGGGGACATGGGTTTGAGCCCTGGTCCGCAAAGATCCCACATGCCACGGAGCAACTAAGCCCATGCACCACAAGTACTGAGCCTGCGCTCTAGAGCCCACGAGCCACAACTACTGAGCCTGCGTGCCACAACTACTGAAGCCTGCATGCCTACAATTCATGCACAAGAGAAGCCACCACAACGAGAGGCCTATGCACCACAATGAAGAGTAGCCCCCACTCACCGCAACTAGAGAAATCCCGCACGTAGTAACAAAGACCCACTGCAGCCAAAAATAAATAAATAAATTTAACAAAAAAGCAGGCTGACTTTTTAAACATATTTTCCTATGTACAGCATTGCCCAACATGCAAACAGATGATGATACTGGACAATACATTTCAGCTAACAGGGAAAAGGCAAATATTTATGTTCCAGGTTCAGTTTCCTGGAAAGCAGACTAAGATAAAGTTGTGCATGCAAGATGTTTATTTAGGAGTACCCTTGGGATCAATATTTGGGGGAGAGAGGGAGTGGAAGCAAAAATGGATGAAACAGGAAGTCAAACTACAGTGACAGCCCAAAGAGAGACTTGGCCAATGCCATGGGGAACGCTGGAGATAGAATGGACCTTCAGAGTTGTCCTGAATTCAACCAAGATAATTAGACTTTTATGCTCCATTAGACATTGTACATGAGTCCTCTTGGAAAGGGTACGGTCTTGGGCAACACAGCTGTCTATAACTGAGGTAATCTCTGGAGGGGCTGACACTGAAGGATGTCTGCTGACAGCACTCCTAACAAGTCCTTCATTAAAGAGGATCAGGGCTGTGCATGACGACGTCCCCTCCAAACTGGACAGTGCTTAAATCTGATAGGAGATAGCCCTTTTCAAGTTCATCAGGTCATATTATGAGATCACTGCCAGCTCAGGCTATAGTGTCCACATGATAGAACTGAATGTGCTGAAGTTTCTGAAGTACCTATTTTGCGGACTATTCCATGAGGTCTATTGAGCTGGAAGCAGCTATCATGCATCTGAAAGCATGTTTTAATGCATCATTCATGGGTCCTGGTGCTTCCTTGAAGAAGACTGCAGGAGTACATTGAATTAAGCTGGACATATCAGACAATTCTCCATAATCCCATTATTAATGGGCCACACATAGGACTGGGCACCACCATGTATAACAGTGGTTGTAAAAACAGCAGACTCAGCTCAGAAATCTAAACTATGAAATGTTACTAATCTTGGTCAAAATATAAAATTAGTCAAAAATAATTCTAATAAACTAAATAAAGTTAATGTTATTTCAGCAGTTTGCTTTACTCCATAAACTTTCAAGAGCCAGGATGATACTGTGCAGCTGCTCCATCGTGTTTATGAAGAACAGGGTCTCCTTAGCTGCTGTGAACTATGTTCACATCCCAATTATGAAGAGACAAAGCACACAGTCACAAGAAGTATTAATCACATTATTTATGTGAACCCCTACTTAACCTTACAGCTTGAAACATTTAATAATAAAGCCATTCTAGTCATTTTAAATCAGAGTCTGGTTGTGCTCCCTTAGATGTTGAAGAAGGGATAATCCCAGACCAGTGTAGCAAGGAGAGAATATCTCTGGGCTGAGAATTGGTACAAGTTCCTGATATGCCTCCAACTGAGTGACCTTGGGCAATTCAGCTTTATTTTCTTCATCTGTAAAGGGAGAGGATTAAAATTTTAGGTAGTCTCTAAGGGGCCTTCTGATATAAAAGTCTATAATCCTCTTCATCTTTCAGATTAGTTAGTAGTTGAGTAGAAGCAGATTTAGATTCAATAACACAAGAAGAAATTTTTGTAACTATGTATAGTGACTGATAGTAATCATTACTGTGATGATCATTTCACGATATATACATGATGTATCAAATCACTATGCTGTACACCTGGAACTAGTATAATGTTATATGTCAATTATAGCTCAATTTTAAAAGATGCAATAAGAGTAACTTCAAGATTTCCCTTAGAGAGATGAATTACAAAAATCCCATATGTGGAATATTCAGGATATGGGCTGATATCACCCTTCTGATCATCCATCAGGAGTAAAAACATTTTCTTTCATTATCAAAGATGTTTAATAAGATAGTATTAAATTGAGAGACTGTTCTGTGAGTTAAATATCATAATTTTGCATGATGACCAGCTCTAGCTTTTCATTAGAACTGTAAAAGATGGTTAATGAACCATCTTTTCCTTTTCCTATTACAATAATCTCATTTTTTTGTTTACTAACTCATCAGTTTCAAAGTTAGATCTCACCAGAAAAGTAAGGTTCATTTCCAAATAATAGATTCTAGATCTGGATCCTGTAACCCACTGATAGGCTTATAGCTGGGTTATGTTTCCACAGGTGTCTTATATGGCTTTTTAAAAATAACAGTACCAACACAATTTGGGAAACTACTCTCATATGTATGAATTCAGGCTTTGTTTCCATCACATTGCTACTAATTTGGACCAATCCTATGAAGAGGGAAACCCCACACTATGATTCCTCAGATCTGAGCTTCATGACTACCCTTGTGCCAACACGCAGGCAGAACACTGGGATTATTAGCAACTTTGGAACTATACAGGCTAGTTGGGGGATGGTTCCCACAGAGAAAAGAGCTTTGCTGAACAGGCAATTCAAAGGATTATCACCTACACGGTACAGTCTATTTCTCTTGAAACCCTCCCCTTCTGTGGCTTCTGTAAGGCTGCCCTCCCCTGGTTTTCTCTTACCTCTCTAGTAACTTTTCCTCAATATTCTTCCAAGGTTCTCGTCTTCCACTTTGCTTTCAAAAGTGGGTGTTACGCTGCGCTCCATCTTCAGCCCTCTCCTCAATCTGTACACATCTCTTGGATAAACTCAGATAAACTCACGGCTTCAACAGCCACTTTTGTTGCTAAATCTTATCACTAACCTAGACTTTTCTACAAGCTACAAACCCATACTTTCAATTGTCTGCTGTCTAATCTATAAACACTTAAGATTCAACATATTTGAAACCTGAGTTTATCAGTTTCCTCAAAAATCGGATCATCCCACTTTTAGTCAGTAGCACCATCATTTCCATCATAGGCCAAGTATGAAGAGGTAATGCTACAAAATCCTCTCTTCCCCTTCTGGTCTATATTTGAATAATATATATATATAGAAAACAAGTCAAAGCAAGAGCACTCCTCAAGAGAGCACTGGCCTGAGGTCACGCCACAGACAGCCAGGGGGTCACATGGATACGCCGGTAGCAGGGACCACTGGGCAGGGTTTGGGTTGAGAAATGGCTATTATGGGATTAAGAAGGAAGAGAGAAATACAAGAAGGATGGACAGCCTAAAAACAAATGTCTTTGACAAATGTCAAAAACAAATGGAGATATGAGAGAAGATATTAAAGACGTTGTGGTGAAATCAACAGAGAATAGTAAGATAAGTAGGGAAAGAATGAAGTTGAGATAATACCACGATTTCTGATTTGAATGTTAAGGTAGATTCAGGTGTTTTTTTGTCTCTGTCTCCAAGACCACCACCCTTTCTAAAGAAGAGTAATGAAAAATAATACTATCATCTCTCACTTAGAGCACTGAAATCTCCTCATTGGTTTCCCTGAATCTATTCTTTCCCCCTCCAATTCAGTCTTCAAAAAGCAGCCAGAGTAATATTTCCAAGCATAAATTTTATTCTTTCACTACAGTGACTAAGCCACTATAATGGCTTTTCATTGGTAACAGGAAGAGAGGAGAATACTTAGTACGTACTAGAAGGCCCTACATGGTCCTGTCCTTACTTGTCTAGTCTACACCTGCAACTTTTACTACTCCTCCAGATATACCAGTCTTCTTTTGCAAACCCTCTAATATGCTATGCTTTCCCCATCACCCCACCTCAGGGCCTTTGCAGATATTGTAATTTCTTCCTGGAAGTCATTCTCTGCCTCGTTAACTACTACTCATTCTTCTGATCTCAGCTGAATTAGCAATCTGTCAGGGAAACCTTTCTTGCCCTCCTTCTCTCCTCAAAGAAGGTACCTTTCCTGTTAGATGCTCTCACAGCATTCTGCACCTGCCCCTCTTAGCACTTCTCCCAGCTTATAATTAATTCTCCATCTGCATAATAATGTGATTAATGAGTCTTCCCTTTTAATTTTTTTAAATTTCTTCCCTCCTTCCTTCCTTTATTTCTTTTTTGCTGTATTGGGTCTTCGTTGCTATGCATGGGCTTTTTCTAGTTGCAGCGAGCGGGGGTTACTCTTACTCTTGGTTGTGGTGTGCGGGCTTCTCATTGTGGTGGCTTCTCTTGTTGCGGAACATGGGTTCTAGGCATGCAGGCTTCAGTAGTTACGGCATGCAGGCTCAGTAGTTGTGGCTCACAGGCTCTAGAGTGCAGGCTCAGTAGTTGCGGCGCATGGGCTTAGCTGCTCTGCGGTATGTGGGATCTTCCTGGACCAGGGCTCGAACCCATGTCCCCTGCATTGGCAGGTAGATTCTTAACCACTGCGCCATCAGGGAAGTCCTGAGTCTCTCCTCTTTAAATAATAAACACTGTAAATACAGGGAACACTACTGTTCAGTCCAACATTTTATCCTTTATGCATAGGCAGTGGTCTGGCTCTCAGTGATGCGTGGTAAATTCCTTATTGGTTGAATGAATGCATGAGTTAATTGCCAAAAGGGAAGCAGATTTGTATACTGGCTTTGAGAGGCCTGTAGAAGATTCAAAGGAAGATGCTTAGCATGTGGTTGACAGGCGGGTCTCTGTGGTTGAAAAAGCACTCATTGTAGAATCAAACTGTCAGGGTTTAAAACCCAGCTTAGTCATTTACTATCTGTGTAACCATAAGCAAATTTTGTTATATGGCTAAACTTTAGTTTCCTCCTCTGTAAAATGAAGATGATAATAGCATCTATCTCACTGGTGGTGGTTGTAAGAGTTAATGAAATCATGAACATACACTAGTTAACCCAGTACCTTGCACATAGTAGGGACACATGAATATTGTCATTGTTGTTGTTATCATTCTGGATGTCTGAACTACAAGGAAATGTTGGGACTAACTACAGTTTTCAAATCATTCAGGATGGTTGAAGTGACGAGAGTGGTTGAGACTGCCTAGAGAGAGAATACAGAGAGGAAAAAAGGCCAAAAGAGAGAATACCGAAAGGTTCAGAGGGAAAGAAAACAATCTACAAGGGGTTAATCAGAGAATCAGAAAAAAGGCAAGGAAAGTTTGGCATGAAGAAGACAAGAGATCTGATTCTTCCCTATTTGTTATTACTTTAAAATAAATCCATGCTTTGGCAGCTAGACCTTAAAATGATTGGGAGGCAACGTCACCATAAACAAAGTACTTATTGAGTTCTCTAGAAATTATGTACTTTGGCTTAAGAACATCCTTACCATTTAGAAACCAGGAAGTCAATGTTCTTCCTCATTATTATATTGGAGAATATCTTCCTTGGTCCTTAGTTGATCTAAAAGACTGGGATGAAACAACACATTGACGGAAGAGGGAAATGGCTTAAAGAGTTTTCCAGCAAGCAGTGCACAGACCTACATCAACAGCAGGGTCCTTCGGGTACCAAAGAATTTGCTGCGGACCAAATGACTGAGTATACGTCATTTTTTAACGATTGAAAAAACAGCAGCCTGCTGACATGTTTCATATCTAATTCAATGCACTGGATTTTCACTCCTAACTACTCTCTATTACCTCTGACATTTCCAGAGTAAATGGAAAACCAGAAATTCCACACTTTGTTTATGGTATTGTCTACTTTTTCTTCAGGAAAATAAATGACTGTTCAAAAAGATTTTATGAGAAATTCATCTTCAAGGGCTGCTACTCTACCAAGTGACTGTGCCCTGTTGTAACCACAGCATACAGGGGATGATCTGGCAATCAGGAACACACACACACACACACACAACACACACAAACACACACAAACACACACACAAACACACACAACACACACAAACACACACACAATGACTCCTCACAGTGCTTGCTTCCAGGTGGTAAACAAAACAATCAAGTCTCAGAATCAGAATACACTTTCAGCTAGATTTTAAAATGCCACTTGGGTTATGTTATGGCCTTTTCTACAAATAAATAAAAGCTCTTATAATTTTACAAATGTGGATATGACAAGAGCAAAACCAGAGTGGTTCCAATTATCTTACCAGATTGAAAGTGCTGAATCAGAGTTCCAAAGTGTGCCCAACCATCTATTCCCCGTGAATAATTCAGAGAACTACGGCTATATATTATTCTGATCCACCTCTGGTTCAAAATTTACAGTTGCTATGCAGGACTTCTACGGACTGTGGACTGTTCTCTTGACTAGCTATTTCCGGAATTTGTATCTTTGTATATGCAAATTCCAGAAAGAATGTAAGCAATGAGATAACAGGTTTGCCTCCATTCATGAAAACTTCCAGTTTCATTAAAGAAACCACATCAACAAATATAGTCTGTATGGGATAAGACACAAAGATCGTGCTCTGTCAATATTCACTGTACTAATTTAGAGAATTTACCACTGATAGGAATATCTACACAATGTCATCAGTCTAATGATATTATATCCAGTGGAAAAGAATCTCCTTTTTGAGCTGGCTTGTATTTTATAGAGTTATTGTAAGAGTCACAGTCGCTCTAGAATATATTTTGAAGTCATAGTGACCAGAAATACTGGCTTTGATTTGGATGTTGCAAATATTATTTCTCTGGGTTCTCAGGTACCTCAGTCAGAGGTAGTCTTACTACTGGAATCAGTTTTACCCATTATAGTCGCACATGGAACCCAGAACAGGAATGGTGGGTAGGGAAAGAAAAACAATAATTATGAGTGCCAAATACCATACCTGAGCAGTCAGCAAGCTTGTCAATTATATTATGACCAATGGCTTTAAAACCATCATCATCATCCTCTGAATGATAGATGGCGAAGTAGAAATTTATCTCCAGTGTTACAACAGCCCATTTGGGCTTATCCAGTGCATATCACTTTCCACATAGGAAACACATTCTGGGAAGCAGTAAGTGAATTCAGAGAGGACAGAAAATGGGGGGGGGGGGCGGGGGGGCGGGGAAGCAGTTCATATTGGAACTTGCTTATCTTTTTACAGTCAACAAATGTGAGAACCGGCTACAGACAAGGTGCAGAAGGCAGTACTGAGGACATGGTCTCTGCCTTCCAGAATCCTAGAATCTAAGCTAGTTAAATTCATGGAGCTACACTCTCCTCATAAATCTACGTTCCGCATGATCTCTTATTTCACTAGCTTTTGTCCCTGTGCGGTTTCCTGGAACTATAATTTGAGGACCAATTTATTCCTTTTCAGTAGATCTCTGCTCTCTTCCTTTGAATTCTCAGCAATAATAATCTGATTAGCAAGAAGGCCAGGACCAAATATTAATGAGATAATTATGATGTTTTCTTACACCAGGCAACCAGGGACTTCTGGCAAGGACCAGTAGGATGGAAAGCAAGAGGACAAGGATAAAATGCTGGTTTCCAGAAATGACTTAGGCTCTCTGATATCCTCACTGAAGAAGCAAAATCTAATAATAAACATCAAAAAGACAACAGCATACACCAGTGAGGGGGAAAACAGTGAGTAGAAGGCTCTGAGAAGAAAAAGTACTTATTGAAAGTTCACCTGTAGCATGGGGACCTAGCTTATGGAACTTCTCTGCACATACTCTTGTAAATATTTCTCCTGAAACTAAAGTATGTTTTCTAAAATATTTTTTTTCTCATGGGCATGTAACAAAGTCACAAATTTTAAGTCACGCTACCATTTAGATATAAATAGAAAATTTAATTTCTTAATTTCTCTTTAGACAATGCCTTTCTCTTGAGCCCCACATATTGGCTAGCAAAAAAAGAGACAAAATATCTGAGCTAATTTAATACTTAATTAAATCCAATAATTTACACATCTTTCCCTAAAATAGTGAGTGGATGCTGGTGAAAGAAGTGTGTGGCTTACACTTCTTCTGGTGTGAGTCCTCAGGGAATGTTCTGGCACCCACTGGCACCCAACAAAATACCACTTATTCTCTTAGTCAGCAGGCAGTGCTAAAGTCAGCACCTGGCTATTCAAGGTCTACTTTTTGCCTAGAGAAATTGCTCCCAAGGAGCATCTGCAGTTTCCTCTCTTTCTGATTCAACTCTAAGCTTTACAGACCCAAATAGATCCCTTCCTCATTCCTCATGGTCCTAAGACCGTGCAGGTCACCTCCAGCTTAGGCTACGGGATCACCTCATCCCACTACCATCGCCCTGTGTGTTTTATTAGTCCATCCTTTGACAAAGGTTTCACTGACAACTCCCCATACAGTTAGTCAAAAAACCTTTTTTAAAAATACATAACACAACAGACAGTATCTGTACGCTAGACATCAATATAACAGGAGTCCCTTCTCATAACTGTGAAAACAAAGCAAAACCTAAAAACTTAGTTTTGGTGGTGGACAGGACCTCTGGTTCCCCAAGAGATGAACTAAAATATCCCAGCAGAGAATTAAAACCAAGGTGTAAGACAGGGAAGGGATGAGATTTTAAAATAACTGCTTTTGTGACACCCCAAAAAAATGGAATTGGAAAAAACAGGTTTGGGCTAGGCAGTGTCTCTGATTGTAACTATTACTCTATGTTCTTCCTCTGGTTTGCCCAATGTCCTTAGTGCTGATTGGAAGTACTGCTGTGAGAGGTTGCAGGGCAGGAATACATATAAGGCAGCATGTTTGTGCTTCATTTCCCCCTCCCCCATGGACCCACTCACTGGCAGGCAGATCACCCCTACAGCCTGCTTCTGTTTCAAGTAGGAGATCACATTCCTGAGATAGGCCTTGCTCCATCATGGGCATCTCCTCACCGCCAGGCCCACCGGGGTCACCTGGTAACTAGGAGCACCACATGGCCATTGGAGTTCCCCTGCTTGATGTATTGCATGACTTTGTCAAGCCTGAATTGATCCAGTTGAAGGGACTGGACAATCTTCAGCTGGGTCAGCTTACTCTCATGAGTATGATCTCTGAGGAAATCACTAATAACCCCCAATCTTCCTCTAGGATGTGCACTGATTCGGGAAGCAGCTTTTTTTTTTAACACAAGAAGCCCATTTTTACCCTATCGTGGCACCTAGCTCTCATCTCAGTGTCCATGACATGCAACAACTAAAGAAGGTTTAGAGGAGTTTTCTAGACCCAATGGCACTCTATTCTCCTCACTCAGCTAGAATGGTCTCCACCATGCATACAGTGGTCTGCTCTCAAAGCCCCAAGCTGGGGAAACTAACTCAACATGGGGAGCATAAGAGAAGATCACCTGAGGTTAGTTTTAAAAAATAAGGATGAGTTAGGCAAAATCGGATGGCAATGGAGAAAACTGTACCAGGTGAAGATGAAGATAAGTAAAAGAGCAAGGAAGCACACATAAGACATTTTCAAGGGAGCTGAAGACGTTTCAGTAGGAATAGGTAACAGAAGTTGATATAAGAATGTCAAACTGTAGCTGGGCACGTAAGCAAAGCCTGGGTCATTGAAAGTACTGTCTGCCAGGCTTCACATTTAAGACCTGAAGGAGGTATTGAAGGATTGTAAGCAGAAGAAAAAAAATTGGCATTTTAGAAAGATCACTCTAGAACCATATGAAAACATAATTGGAGGTGATTTAGAAGACTGTTATAATAAACTCATAAACAAATACAGTGGCAAAAAGATAGAATGGGGAGAGGAGAGAGGGTCAGCCTCATCTACCAGAACACAGGCACTAGTCCCCTCCACCACGAAGCCTACACAACCCACTGAACCAACTTTAGCCACTGGGGACAGACACCAAAAACAACAGGAACTATGAACCTGCAGCCTGCAAAAAGGAGACCCCAAACACAGTAAGTTAAGCAAAATAAGAAGAGAGAGAAAACACAGCAGATGAAGGAGCAAGGCAAAAACCCACCAGACCTAACAAATGAAGAGGAAATAGGCAGTCTACCTGAAAAAGAATTCAGAATAATGATAGTAAAGATGATCCAGAATCTTGGAAATAGAATAGAAAAAATACAAGAAACATTTAACAAGGACCTAGAAGAACTAAAGATGAAACAAGCAATGATGAACAACACAATAAATGAAATGAAAAATACTCTAGATGGGATCAACTGCAGAATAACTGAGGCAGAAGAATGGAGAAGTGACCTGGAAGATAAAATAGTGGACATAAAAACTGCAGAGCAGAATAAAGAAAAAAGAATGAAAAGAACTGAGGACAGTCTCAGAGACCTCTGGGACAACATTAGACGCACCAACATTCGAATTATAAGGGTTCCAGAAGAAGAAGAGAAAAAGAAAGGGACTGAGAAAATATTTGAAGAGATTATACTTGAAAACTTCCCTAATATGGGAAAGGAAATAGTTAATCAAGTCCAGGAAGCACGGAGAGTTCAATACAGGATACATCCAAGGAGAAACATGCCAAGACACATATTAATCAAACTCTCAAAAATTAAATACAAAGAAACATATTAAAAGCAGCAAGGGAAAAACAACAAATAACACACAAGGGAATCCCCATAAGGTTAACAGCTGATCTTTCAGCAGAAACTCTGCAAGCCAGAAGGGATTAGCAGGACATATTTAAACTGATGAAGGAGAAAAACCTACAACCAAGATTACTCTACCCAGCAAAGATCTCATTCAGATTTGATGGAGAAATTAAAACCTTTACAGACAAGCAAAAGTTGACAGAGTTCAGCACCACCAAACCAGCTTTACAACAAATGCTAAAAGATCTTCTCCAGGCAAGAAACACAAGAGAAGGAAAAGACGTACAATAACAAACCAAAAACAATTAAGAAAATGGGAATAGGAACATACATATCAATAATTACCTTAAATGTCAATGGATTAAATGCTCCCACCAAAAGACACAGATTGGCTGAATGGATACAAAAACAAGACCCATATATATGCTGTCTACAAGAGACCCACTTCAGACCTAGAGACACATACAGACTGAAAGTGAGGGGATGGAAAAAGATATTCCATGCAAATGGAAACCAAAAGAAAGCTGGAGTAGCAATTCTCCTATCAGAAAAAATAGACTTTAAAATAAAGACTATTAGAAGAGACAAAGAAGGAGACTACATAATGATCAAGGGATCCATCCAAGAATATATAACAATTGTAAATATTTATGCACCCAACATAGGAGCACCTCAATACATAAGGCAAATACTAACAGCCATAAAAAGGGGAAATCAACAGTAACACATTCATAGTAGGGGACTTTAACACCCCACTTTCACCAAAGGACAGATCATCCAAACACTCCCATTTACCATTGCAACAAAAAGAATAAAATATCTAGGAATAAACCTACCTAAGGAGACAAAGAACTGCATGCAGAAAATTATAAGACACTGATGAAAGAAATTAAAGATGATACAAATAGATGGAGAGATATACCATGTTCTTGGATTGGAAGAAACAACATTGTGAAAATGACTCTACTACCCAAAGCAATCTACAGATTCAACGCAATCCCTATCAAACTACCACTGGCATTTTTCACAGAACTAGAACAAAAAATTTCACAATTTGTATGGAAACACCAAAGACCCCAAACAGACAAAGCAATCTTGGGAACGAAAAACGGAGCTGGAGGAATTAGGCTCCCTGACTTCAGACTATACTACAAAGCTACAGTAATCAAGACAGTATGGTACTGGCACAAAAACAGAAATATAGATCAATGGAACAGGATAGAAAGCCCAGAGATAAACCCACGCACATATGGTCACCTTATCTTTGATAAAGGAGGCAGGAATGTACAGTGGAGAAAGGACAGCCTCTTCAATAAGTGGTGCTGGGAAAACTGGACAGCTACATGTAAAAGAATGAGATTAGATCACTCCCTAACACCATACACAAAAATAAACACAAAATGGATTAAGGACCTAAATGTAAGGCCATAAACTATCAAACTCTTAGAGGCAGAACACTCTATGACATAAATCACAGCAAGATCCTTTTTGACCCACCTCCTAGAGAAATGGAAATAAAAACAAAAATAAACAAATGGGACCTAATGAAACTTCAAAGCTTTTGCACAGCAAAGGAAACCATAAACAAGACAAAAAGACAACCCTCAGAATGGGAGAAAATATTTGCACATGAAGCAACTGACAAAGGACTAATCTCCAAAATTTACAAGCAGCTCATGCAGCTCAATAACAAAAAAATAAACAACCCAATCCAGAAATGGGCAGAGGACCTAAATAGACATTTCTCCAAAGAAGATATACAGACTGCCAACAAACACATGAAAGAATGCTCAACATCATTAATCATTAGAGAAACGCAAATCAAAACTACAATGAGATATCATCTCACACCACTCAGAATGGCCATCATCAAAAAACCTAGAAACAATAAATGTTGGAGAGGGTGTGGAGAAAAGGGAACACTCTTGAACTGTTGGTGGGAATGTGAATTGGTACAGCCACTATGGAGAACAGTATGGAGGTTCCTTAAAAAACTACAAATAGAACTATCATATGACCCAGCAATCCCACTACTGGGCATATACCCTGAGAAAACCATAATTCAAAAAGAGTCATGTACCAAAATGTTCATTGCAGCTCTATTTACAATAGCCAGGACATGGAAACAACCTAAGTGTACATCATCGGATGAATGGATAAAGAAGATGTGGCACATATATACAATGGAATATTACTCTGCCATAAAAAGAAACGAAATTGAGCTATTTGTAATGAGGTGGATGGACCTAGAGTCTGTCATACAGAGTGAAGTAAGTCAGAAAGAGAAAGACAAATACCGTATTCTAACACATATATATGGAATTTAAGAAAAAAAAATGTCACGAAGAAGCTAGGGGTAAGACAGGAATAAAGACACACACCTACTAGAGAATGGACTTGAGGATATGGTGAGGGGGAAGGGTAAGCTGTGACAAAGTGAGAGAGTGGCATGGACATATATACACTACCAAACGTAAAATAGACAGCTAGTGGGAAGCAGCTGCATAGCACAGGGAGATCAGCTCGGTGCTTTGTGATCACCAGTGGGGTGGAATAGGGAGGGAGGGAGACGCAAGAGGTAAGAGATACGGGAACATATGTATATGTATAACCGATTCACTTTGTTATAAAGCAGAAGCTAACACACCATTGTAAAGCAATTATACTCCAATAAAGATGTTAAAAAAAAAAAAAGATAGAATGGGGAGACAGATTTGAAAATTGTTAATGTGGCAGAATGGAGGTCTTGGTACCTAAAGGGTTATATGCAATTAGTGGGGAGAAAAAAATGGCTTGAGGGAGAATATACAAGAAGATGAGCAGTTTTGGGAGGAGAAGAGGATTATTATTCCCAATGTATTAATTCATTAAATATGATCAGAACCTGAGTAAAGCCAGCCTCAATGAGATAGAACGATAGGAAGGAAAGGAAGAGGAGAGAAAACACATTCAAAGGGATCCAAAACACGATAACGTGTTTCAAGAGACCCTTGAATCCTCAATTTTACACTCTCATTTATTATGCATACCCACCGAATCCTATTGATCTCCCAATGAGAAGCTTCGAATGCTTTTTTTTTTTTTTTTTTTTTTTTTTTTGCGGTACGCAGGCCTCTCACTGCTGTGGCCTCTCCCTTTGCGGGGCACAGGCTCCGGATGCGCAGGCTCAGCGGCCATGGCTCACGGGCCCAGCTGCTCCGCGGCATGTGGGATCTTCCCGGACCGGGGCACGAACCCGTGTCCCCTGCATTAGCAGGCGGGCCCTCAACCACTGCACCACCAGGGAAGCCCGCTTCGAATGCTTTTTACTCCTCTACATTTCAACTGAGCATTTTATTCATATCAATTCATATTAGAAGGGAATAAGTCTTATCCTGTACCCAAAGAAGCCACATAACAGCAAAATATCTTGAGCATATCACTCAATCTCTACCCCAAGCCTCCATAAATGTCTTTACACAATCGACCTTTAAAGAGTTTGACTTTTACAAAGAGCCAATTTTAAAATGGAATAGGTGTGAATTTTTAGTTAAAAAGAATCGTATTTAGTGCATAATTTTGTCTTTTAATATATTTAAAGACTAAGTCAGCATATAGGTTGAGATTCATAATTTTGTTCAAAGCTTTCTGTATAAAGACCACATGATACTTTCACCTCAGATCAAAGTGACAGGAAAAAATTTCTTTTAATACGCTAATATATGGTATGCCCTATTGTCAGACAATGAGAACTACATCATCATCTGATTTCCCTTTTGCTGGGCTACTAAAAAACTGAGTATAAATAATACTATTCTCAATCTGAGATTTGTTTTATTTTTGCTTCTCTTCTTCATGCCCCTGCTCCCCAAATTTACTATTTAAAATTTGACTTTTGTTCCATGTTACAGGTCTCATCCATCTGTACCATATTCTTATGATGAGCAAACTTACACCCTTTTAAGAACTCCCAATCCTGTTCTACTAGGGATCCTATAATCCTGCTTATTACTGAGGGCTTCCTAGAGTTTTCAAGCTATATAAATATTTTGGTGGGATCCTTTTGTCCCTTCAAAAGCAACATCAAATCTCCAGCTGCTGGGAAATGGTGCTTTTCCCTATCATTGGAATCAATGTGTCAAGGCATACGTCCTTAATGGAGGTTTTGGCAAGCATGATATTAGAGTTATTATTAGATAGAAGTAAACCGAATAGTTTGTTTTCTGTGCTGCACATACAAATCGATGGTCTAAATCAAACACTGCAGTTTATAATGTGGTAGAAATATTTACATGGGAAAAAAGCACTAATCAGTGTACAGCATTAAGAAAATGTAAGTTTTACAAATTCCAGAAGCCAAAATATTTTACAGACCACAAGAAAAGGAAGAACAAAGAAAACCCAAAGAAAGTATATAAACCCATGCTAGGAAATGGACTCTATCCTCAAAGAGTTTGGTTCAGTTTAGCATCTTCTGGTTGCGAGGAAAAGGAGATTCACTTTAGTTATCCAAGAAACAAAGTGATTTTGGTGATAGTGAGGCAGTGCTGTATGAACATAAGTGCACAGGAATCTAGGAAAAGTCAAACAACTAGAGTGGGATACATAGTAGAGCCCAGGCTGCAGAACCTCCACCTACAGTCTGGACACCAAGTCTGTAAAAATAACCAAATACATAATAAATGGTTTATTGGTATTCCATTTCAGTGCATGATGAAATAATATTATCAGTTTTCAGACTTTATGCCTACCTTGAAGTAATATGTCACTAATATCTCTGCTTGCCCTTCTCTATCCCATCACCAATTTCTTGATTCTTTTTTTTTCACCTTCATATATTTTCTTATGTTTCTCCTTTAATAATCTATTTTCTTCTAACTCCAGCTTGACCTTGACTTATGATTTCAACCACATAGCTTAATTCTATATATATGTCCTTTGATATGCCTTCCACTTCTCTCTGCATTGCCTAATTTGGTCCAAACAAGACAAAGTCAGATTGGCCTATAAATCTTTTTACACCAGGCCACAAAATAGGTCATTGGCCAGTCTCTGAATTTGGGTAAGGAAGACTATGTGGTTACCTGGTACTCCTAGACCTGCCTTATTAGCTATGAGCAAAAAAGTTTCAGTTAAGAAGGACCAAGGGCATGGCACAAAGACTGGTGGATTGAATATGCAGCCCTATAATTCACTCATGTGATGAGAAAGTAACAGAATTCTACCACCTTGCTCCTTCCAAAAAAATTATTTTTTCATCTTGAGTTTTTGGCAGATTTTCCTGGTACCCAACATGGACTTCCAGAATGTATACATGTAGCCTTATCAAAATAATCAATGAAAAAAAATAATAATCAATGAATTAAGGCATGTGTTTCTAATGAAAATGAGCTGCTACCTTTTATTTTAAAAAGTGTCATATGCATTCCAAAGATAAATGCAAGTGAATTTCTGATTATTGGGTGTTGTTCTTTATCCTCATCACCCTCCCTTTGAATGCCATAGTTTCCTGCTGCAACCGATCACCTCCATGGGCATTACTGCTCAAAACCTAATGCAGTCACTGCAACTAACACAATCTGCATGTCTTGCATCTTGAAGGTTTCAAGTACTTTTGAAACAAAATAGTCTTGTTTCAAAATACTAAAGACATTAAAGCTATATGTACTTAATACTAAGCTATATGTACTTAATACTAAAGACATTAAAGCTATATGTACTTAATAAATGTGTATTAATGTGAATATATATAACTGGACTTAAAGCTCATTGAAATAAAGGACTATCTCTCTTGTTCATTTCTCTGCCCCAGACACTGGTACAATTTCTGACATGTAGTATGTGCTCAATATATTTTTCAAAGTAAATAATCATTCAATAAATAAATGAACACCACACCTACTTGCCCACAACTTCCAAACAATGGAAGAACAGAGATTAGAATCTAGTGAGGACCATTTTTTGAATAGTATCAATAAGTGTCTCTAGGTCCCACAGAATCACTGAGTAGACAATTAAACTAGAAATGAAACAGGTTTAGAATCAGGTCTCCTAACTTAAAAAGAGTTTTTAGAGAAAGGCAGAAGTACAACAAAAATACTGCAGAGACTCTGTCTAATAGGGAAAAAAAAGGTGCTTAATTATTCTTAGCCTAAATGGATGGATGGATGGATGGATGGATGGATGGATGGATGGATGGATGGATGGATAGATAGATAGATAGATCTATGTATATCTTTATTCCTGAAAGTAGCTTCCACTAGACAAAGTTTGATGTTTACTGTTTGGTGCTCTCAGATAAAGAGTCTCAGATAAAGAGACAGGATTCCTTGCCTCTTTCTGAGAAGGTAAGAGGCTTAAACACACCCGTGAAACCCCTCATAACCCAGGGCACCACCCATCCTCCAGCAGAGGAGTTAGATTCCCTTTGCCATCTTGGAGCTGAGTTTGTATAGTCCTTGCTCTCGTCTCACCTGGCAACAGTCATTAGATTTCTAAATTCATCTTAATTCTCTAAACAGGAAGAACAAAGGGCAGAAGGCCCGAAGAATGTTATGTGTGACTCATTTTTCGACTTTGTGTGAAGAGTTTGGCAGCACTTCATCAGGACAAAGGCATGATTTTGCTATTAAGGAGGAAGATGTACATTTGTTTTTCTCCCTTACAGTTATGCACCCAAATGAGAGACTTACTGCTGTGAACAACGCTGCCACCTTCCTCACAGTGCTGGTTGCCATTAATTAAAATCATAGAAAGGGGCTAATTCACTGAAGTGAATCACTCACGCAATGGCCAAATTTCTAGAAGCTTGTGCCCTGGGGGCAATGAACTGGATTCTTTCTGCTTCTGGTTTGGACAGATGTGAAGCCAGCTCAGTTGGTAAGGGTTGCAGAAATTCTTTACTGTCTTTAAATTAAAAAGCAATATACCTATTGAATACCTGAACCATGGTTCTGAAGCCAAATAAGAAACAATAATGTAATAATAGCTCAGTGTTATGGAATTAATGTTTGTATTACTCCCCTCCCCCCCCAAAAAAATTCATATGTTGAAGTCCTAACCCCTTTGGGAGGTAATTAGGTTTGATGAGGTCATGAAAATGGGGCACTCGTGATGGAACTAGTGCCCTTATCAGAAGAGGAAGAGACACTAGAGCTCTCTTTCCCTCAGTGTGAGGAAACAGACTAGGGCATGTGAGCACACAGAGAAACAGTGGCCATCTGCAAGCCAGGAGGAGGACTCTCACCGAGAGCTGAATCTTCCAGCACCTTGATCTTGGACTTCCCAGCACCCGCAATTGTGAGAAATAAACATTTATTGTTTAAGCCACCCAGTCTTTCGTATTTTCTTATAGCAGACCAAGCAGACTAAGACATGCAGGTAAGACAATTACGATTTGACTAATTACAAAACTGACATAAACAGCGTTCTAAATTTCTACCTAAAAATTTACTTGAAAACTCCAGTCAAGACGCTGCATTAACCAGAGTTTGATATACCCTTCTGCTTCAAAAAAATAATTGAAAAATCTGAAAGGAGAAAATCCAAAATATATAACTGGGCTTCAAAACGAAATAAATATTGTTATGGACTAGAACAGGAACAGAAATGCAAAGCAAAGAATATGGCGAAAGCCCAGAATCCACAGGGTTTGTAGTCTAGAAACAGGCAGGGCAGTTAAGATTCCAGTGGGTGAGAGGAAGAAGAATTTAAAATCCCACAGCAGATGTGGGCTAGGATTCAGGCTCACTGCCTGAAGCCAGGTGCTGCCATGGAAGTATTGCCCTCTGCCCACCCTCCCCTCTTCAGTGCTCATAGAAGGAAGCTGAGAAAACTGCTTTCATCCAGGGCCCAAGACTTTATAAACCGTAGGCTCCGCGAGGCTGCTTGACAAAGCATAACCCAAAGCTCAGGAACCGGCTCCCAGCCTGGATCTACACTGTACCAAACATCACAGCAAAGCAGGAGCCCCAACCTATCAAAACACCTGATTCTAGACTGGAGGCTCAGAGGGCCAGATGGAGAGGGCAGAGAAAACCACTGTTCAAGAAGGAGGTGAGCACAAAAGAGAAAAGAGAGAAGATAAAATCATCCCACTCAAAAAACTGTCCTGCATGCCACAGGACGTAACTTACTGCTAAGAGAGGCAGTCAACAAAATCTACAATGGGAAAAACAACCCCATTTAGGTAATGAATAATCAGAGAATGTTCCACCTAAGAATTATAGAAAGTATTTTAAATGTTCATAGCAATAAAGAAAGGGAGAACATCTGTTTAAAGAGAATTATAAATTATCATAGAAAAACAGGAAAATAAAATAAAAATTGATATACATTAAAAATAGGATATTTTTTAAATAATGAAAAATAACAAAAACCTAAATGAACTCAGGATTTGATAAAGAAGGAATTAATAAGTAAAAATGTTGTTCTAAGGAATTTCTCATACGCAGCACAGAGGGACAAGGATAAAAATTTTGAAAGAGCAGCTAGGACACAAAGAGGATAGACTAAGAGACCCCAGCATATGCCTAAAAGGGCAGTGAGAACAATAACCAAGAGATACGGCATCTAAAATCCAGATGACATGTAGGCAGTCATTAAGGTCTGATGGGATGAGGACAGGTGGATTTAAGAGGGAGGTGCCAGGCTTGACTTCACTGTTGGTTCACAGCAGAGATTGCAATGCCATCAGGCAGGCAGCAGCCCCTGGGCAGCTCAAGGGATTGGCGGTAGTTTTAACAAGCACCAGTTTCCTAAAGATTTCTAGAAACCAAGAACAGCCCAACCTCCTTAGGGAGTTGTCAAGGGTCCCCTCAGGCCGAAGCAGGCAAAGGTTACGGCCACATCCAGTTGGTAAATAAAAGGAGATTACTGAGAGATTGCCCCCTCGCTTCTCAGTAGTTTCAGGGCAGACGAAGCATGTCTAGGAATCTGCAGCAAACAGCTGGTACAGGTGCAGGAATTCTTAATACACAGCGTTGATTGGAAAGCTAGAAACAAAGCAGGGACTGACAAAAAAACTTTTATTTCTAAAAACATAAAAAATAGAAGAAATGTAAATAGAAGAAAATCAAAAGAACGGTGAAGGAAAAGTAATGAATGCCACTCCCCCACTCAGACCACTTCACAACTTTCCACGTCACTCAGAATGAAATCTCAAAGTCCTTAAAATGACGTTCAAAGCTCTACAAACTCCCCACCCAATCTCACCTGCCACCTTCCCGACCTCACCTCCTCCTGATTTTCCTTTTTCTTTTATTTTCTGATTTTCATTTTGCTGTTTTCCAGCCACATTATCGTCGCTGCTCTTCTTTGGACTTCCCAGCATGTTTCCAGCATCAGAACTTCTGCACTTGCTGTCCCCTCCGTTGGGAGATCTCCTCCTCCAGAATGCCACTTGGCCTTCCCCCTCACCTCCTTCGATTCTTCGCTCACGTGTCGCCTTCCTCAGGAGGATCTTCCCTGACCACCTGTTTCAGCTTGCCTCCACCCCTGCCCTCCCTGTCCTTCTTCCCTGCCTTAGAGTGCCCCTCAGTACCCAGCACTACCTCATATCCTACATGCTTTATGCATTTACTGTGTCTGTCTTCCCCTGCTAGGCTGTAACTTTTTGAGGACAGTGGTGTTTATGTCTTGTAATTCAGTGCTGGCCTGACACACTGTAGGCACTCAGTAATGATTTGTTGATAGAATCAATAAATGATCCCGGGCATATGGGAAGCACTCAATAAAGGCCAAGTGGTGTATTTAAGCACAGCCATTCAACTACCAATAACTCACTACTTAGTCTGCTAATCACTGCTCCAGGAGGGTCAGTCACATCATCAACATAATAATGATAACTGTCTATGATGTGCCAAGTTCCCTTTTGACATTTTATATTTCTTATATCACTTTAACATTAATTCAAAAGGGGGTAAATTATTATTCCCATCTTATTGTGAGTACGAGACTGAGGGACAACAAAGTTAACTGATTTCCCCACATTAAAATAACTGGAGGGTGATAGAGCTGATTTGGGAACTGAGTCTGTCTTCCTCTTAAAATCATTCTGTCCTCTCCACTGACAGATTGCTGCTCTGACCCAGGACTCTCCGTGATCACCGTCCCTCCTCCATCTTTTACAGGCATCTGTAAAAAGATGCCTCTCGTTATTACAGTCATCTCCCATAGTGACTCTAGTGGACACTGGTGTCCATTCCTCCTTGCTAAGCTTGATTTACCTGGATTCTCTCTCTTCTAAAAATAACTTCATGCATCTCCAACTCCAATGGTAAATCTTAATCAATCTAAGCCAATCAGAAATCTAAGGTGACATCACCAAAACTGGCAGAGTAGGGAAATTCAGGACTCTGTCTCTTCAAAAGCAACTAATAAACGGGCAAAAACTGGCAGAATCTAAGCCAGTCATGGCAATCCATTCTCCTTGTCAGTGATTGGCTTATGGATAGATATTTAGTACAATTTAATACAATTCCAACCAATAAGACATGAGGAGAGTGAGCTGGGGCACTTCTGGGAATAAACTCCTTACTCTTAAGTGGAGACAAGGCCGGAGGAAATGGATTCTTCTCCCTCCATACATGTTCATATTTAAGTGGGATGCCTGAACTACTGCCACTATCTGTCACTCAACCAGAAGATAAAGTTAACATGGGAAAGAGAATGGAGCCAATAGAACCTCAGGGAAGTAAAGTTAGAGAACTTGTGTACCTAATGCTTACCTTACCCATGGAAGGGTAAGTTATGTGAAACTTTTTAAAAGGGCTTGTATGGTAGAAGCCAGGTTGAGTTAGTGTTTCATTACTTTAAGTGAAAGCATCCTGATACCACAGCACCCTCTTTCCACTTAAGAAGTAGCTCAACATCCAAAAATAACTAAAATGGACTTGCCTTCAGTTCTACTACTTGAACATGGACAATCATTTGGGTCTCGTTATTTCTAAAATTGACTTGGTTGCAGGGCTCCCACTAAAAGTAACTCAGAACTCTTTGGTTTCTTACTGAACAGTTAAAGGAGCAGCGGGAGAGCTGAGGTCAAAGATCAGGCTCTAGTTTGATAATGGAGGGCTACATAGTGAGGAACACACTGAGGTGCAAAGAACTTAAGCAATTTGGTCAAGCTCACCAGGTTAGTTGACAGGCAAGCTGAGACTACAAGCCAAGTTTCTCGACTTCTGTTAGAGGACATTATCCACACCCAGGTTAACCTAGCTATATTCATACTTGCAGGTACATTATGTAGCTGATCTAAGGCAAAAAAAAAGGGGGGGGGGCGCCTAAGATTTAATGTATTTCAATTATACCTAGGAAACGCATACTTGAAATTTTGCTCACTCTGATTATTCTTCATAGTGAGGAAAGAAGCTATCATTTGAAAATATGATTCCGACAGAACTGCTGAAAGTTAGCTAAGCAAACAATTGGGGATAAATGTGCTACAGGCATGCAAATAAAGCTTCCTGTTTCTCTAGCCCCATAATAACTAAAAACAGCTCCCCTGATGGCCCGCCCTCATCACTGAACACATTCGAAGTGTCTTAGATGCCTGTCATCGGCCAAGTGGAGACGTGGTCCATTCCCCTTCCTCTGCCATTTGAACACATACCCTAGTAAGTTTCAATCAACTCTACTTCAGGTTCACAGTGGCAGAATTCAACTGTACTGAATTTCGGAAAGGGTTGAAATCAAGGACTTCTCACCTCTAGTCTATGTAAGTCCTCCCAAAGCACTGTACACAAGCATGGAGATCCACTACTCAGCCCTTCTAGGGATTCCCACATGGACGCTCCCTAGGTTAGTAGCGTCTATACATCCCCATCTTTCATTTTGCTACCCCCTTCCCACAATGCCTCACTCCTTTTAGCATCTTCTCCTAGCCCAAAGTCCCCCTCACTTCCCTCCCTTCAAACAGAGCTGTGTTCATCAACCTACTGGTTAGCAAGCTCCAAGTTTTCCTGTTTCTTAGAAATTTTCCTAGCTTCCTGTGCTAATTATATGAAACTTCAGGTAACTATTCTTCTACAGCTATTCTTTCTCTCATTCTGGTGTGGGATAGAGGATGGGGAAGCTTCCCATTCTAAGAGTAGACAGGAGAAGACAGAGCATTGAGAGTCATTTTGTTTCTGATACTCTTGTCTTTGGTTGCCTGAAAATAATACTAATAACAGCAGCAACAACAATAGCAATCAAAGACATCTTACACTAAGAAAGTTAATTTCCTTCTGACAGTGCTTTCCGGTACATCCTTCTCACGCCACCCCAACTCTAACAGCATAGGTTTTAGGTCTTATTTTGCTAAAGAGAATGCTGTCTCCTTTCAAATCAAATTACAATATCTCCTCCTATTAATTTAACCCTAAATTGTTTTCCCCAATTCCTGGATATCTGCCACACTCCTTTTCCTCCATCCCCACAACTGAATAAGCAAGAGATAGAAAAGTCTAAATACATGAAAAAGTGTGTATACGAACAGTAGCAGTAGCAATTTTTTAATAGTAGAATTGTGGGTGACTTAGTGTTTATTCATTGGATTTTTTCTTTATTTTTTACTTAACAACATTTCTATATAATTTTGGCAATATCAGGAGAAACACTATGCTTTTAAATGAGTGGTCTTCAACCTCAAATGACACATAAGAAAAATGTAAGAACTTCTACTTATAGATCGTGGACACACACGATGTCTCATCTCCCTCAGCTCTGATCATCTTGGGTTTCTGAAAATTACAGAGAGTCATCTGTTCCTTTTCAATTCATAACTACATTCAAAATCAAGAAAAGAAACCTCAGCGGACCAGAAATCATGGAGAATCTCTGGGAGAGGGATAAGAAAAAAGGAACCATCATCAAGGCTAAGAAGTAAAGTCAGGCTAGTAGAAAAAAATAATAAATATCATGGGAAAATTGGTGTTGAAATTAAAATTCAAACCTTTAAGTAAAATGAATAGTAGAAAAGACACAGCTAAAGTTAAACCAGTAAGACAGAAGACTGAGTTGTTGAATTTCCGTAACATATCATAAAGGGATAAAAATTGGAAGGTATGAAAAAACAGTCAAGAAATATGAAAGATAAATTCAGAACTTTTAACATCCACCTTCTAGGAATACCGAGGAGAAACTAAAGAGATCTGTAGACAGGGAACATTCAAAGGAAAAAAAACGTGGTTCTGGTTATTCCTAAACTTTTTTTTTTTTTTTTACTAATGAGGGGACCATTTTTAGAATTCTTATTTCATTTGTAATTCACTCACCTAATATTTATTCAGATTCAACAATGTGCCAGGCACTGTGCAAAGTAATGGGAATCTAGTAATAGTAACAAATCCTCTCCCTAGAAAATGTATATATGCACAGATCACAATTTTCCACATTATTTTAGAGGTTAAGAGTTCGCTGACCCATAATCTTTCATATTTTTATTGCAGTTCACCTGTTTTGACTGGAATGACTTGGCAAAAACCACATCCCCTACTGAATTGCTGAATTGTTTAACAAAGAGTATCTTAGCAACTGATTGTTTGAAGGCATGAAATCATACAGAGACTCAGTCTATAATAAAACTGGAATTGGTGAACTCACAGTCTGAGGGTTATTTCACACTAGTTATGGAATGATCATCTTTCATGAGGTAAACTGGAGTAATTTTCAAATTTCAAATGAAGTAAACTGAAGTCTTTGAAGAATTATGAACTACATTGAGTAATAAAAATCACTAGTTTCCTACTCAGGGTTAGTAGATTGGCTCACAGATCATCTCAGCCACAGAGAAAATCAGCAACCAAAAAAAGAGGACCATCTCCTTACAGGATATTTAGTGAAGAGAAATTTGTTGTCCACTAGGGAAATTAAAAACAAGGAGTTTGTCTGAGATAATCAGATGTAAATAAAGAGTTATCTTTTGTATTAATTTCTAGAAAATTAAATGTATTTAGAATATCACAAACTCATTTTGGGATATTTGTTGAATTTTAAGTCAGATACTGATTGACACAGAGAAGGGCTAAAGAAAAACAGGAAAGAACCATTGGAAAACAGAAGAAAATAGAAAGGACTTTGATAGGAACTGAAGATGGAAGACGAGCTTTATAAATAAGTACACAAACTTGAGGACAAAAAGACAGGTCAGTCAAAAGACTGGATTTGCAACTGACAGAAGGAAATCACATGTTACACAATGGAACATAGCGTATGATATAAAAAAAGAAAAGCTGACTCACTTATTAAGTAAGATATGAATGCATATGTGAAGAATTTAAATAGCTGAGATGAAGTTGATGTCTGGCTACGTGTCTATCTTGCCCTGACTTCTATACCCAGTAGTCATGAACATTTTACCAGAGGTATTATTTTCACAATGTCCGCTGATTGAATATGACATACCAGGTGAAAGGCATGGTGTTTTATCATCAGTTCCATAGTGCGTCATGAAAGCAAAGATTACAATCTCTTAATTTTAGATATCAGGACAGGTGCTCTGAAGCAACACAAAGACAGAAGTGCCAATAGAATGCCATCAGATCTATATTTTTAGTTAACAACTCATACCTCTGCAAACTCTAGCAATTATTTTTATTCATTTAGCTTTCTCTTTTCTCAGCCCTCCCTGAGTGTTTGTGGTTCTTTCTGAGCTGTCGATAAATTTTCACAACTTGTCATATGTGGTCTGACCAAAAAACTGCAGAGAGGTGCTAAACTGAATTAAATCTGTGTGAAAAGAGCTTACAAAGTTGGCCACCAAAGGTATTTTATGTATTTAAAATAGCGTGTTCAGGTCTTCAGAGTTTGTCAGAGTTTCAACTGGGCTTTTTTTTTTTTCTTTTTTTGCGGACAATGACTAACTATACCTTTGTGCTCATTCTTTGCTTGGTTTCTCTGTTATATGCAACATTTGATAGCCATCTACCCTCTCTTGCATTGCCACCAAATTGTTCCTTCAGCATAAGCAGATGACTGAGTGATTTTAATGAAACATAAGAAACATCATCATCTAGAAATTAACTATCATGTTGTAGAAGTTGTCAACTTTTTTAATCTGATAATGTTCAACATTATATTTTGCTCTGAAATAAATGTTAATTGCTAAAAGTTGGATTTTTAAGGACAACAAAGTGAATCTGATTTATCAGGAACAAATTTAGGATGAAAAAAGTCCTTATCAGGAAAAGGATAACGGATCATGAGACCCAATAACAACCTGGTAAACTCTGAATGCTATTATAGACCTCTTGTTCTTATGATCTACTAGTTTTGCAACAAAAGAATGTTGGGGGCCTTTTCTAAGTAACAATAATACTAATTACAACTAACCAATCAAGTCCCTTACAAACCACGGGAAGGCCAGAACAAGTCCAGAATAAGCAGGAAGACGATAGGGTGGCCAAGACGGCAAGGAGGAACAGTAGGAGGTAAAACAAAATGACCCCCTGCAGCTGTCTGGGCACATCTCTTGTAGGAGTGTCGCACTGGGTTCTGAGCTAATGGTTTTGGATAGGCCTGCCACGGGTGAAGGCAGGTCTTCAGAAAGAAAACCTGCACTAATAAAGCCACGCTATAGGCAGGAGACACACTGTGGTCAGTGAGCCCTGCACTTGCTATCAGAAGACCTGGGTTCAAGTCTCAGGTTTATAGGTTCTTGTTTGCCTCACCTTGGATACAGTACAACCTGGGTCACAATTTCTCATCTGTGTAGAATGTATCCTCATACGATCATCATGTGAATTAGCTGATCTATGTAGTTAAATTATCAAGTTTCTCTTATATGAAAATTTCTTATTTTTAATAATAAAACAGAAATTACTACTAACACTAGTAGTAATACCTACTAGAACGCAGCTACTGTAATAGCTGTAGTTAAAAGTTAAAAGCAAGAAACAAAGAGGTTGACATAATGTAGAAGCAGTATAATATAGAAGAGGCATATAGCAAAACTGTTAAGAGTTTAGACTTTGAACCCAGCCTACCTGGATTCAAATACTGGCTCTGGGACTGTGGGACTATGGCAAAGTAACTTACACTCTTCGTGCTTCAGTTGCCACGTCTATAAAATGTAGACAATGGTACCAGCATCATGGCTTTGTTGTGAGGCTTAGGTGAGGATCTAGGTATTGGTGTTCAGCACAGTGTCAGGCACATAGGAGATATTAAACAAGTGTTTGCTAGTATTATAATGCTGAGCAAAGGCACTACGCCACTTAAATCCTTCCTCATTGGGAACTGAGCTGATCAAAAACTCTAGGATTAGGCTGTGTGACGCCAGACATAGAATTACAGGCACCTTGAGCAGGCCTCTTAAGCAGGTCACTACATAAGCTATCAAAAAGCCACCCTCGTTGACCACAGTTCAGATTTTAATTCGTAAGTGAGAAGAAGACGGGAAAAGTTCACCTTTCCACCATATCACTACTTTTTGGCTGTCCGTTTGCATGTTAAGAAAGCCAGTTAACTTGTTGAGGACACTAGTTGGGCCTTGGTCGTTATCTCTATTGACCAAGTAAGAAAAAGTATGGAGCTTCATTTAATCACCTCCACTACTCTTATTTTCCTTAACTTCATGATTGTTAAGAGGCAAGGTATGTATTTTCCTTTATACAATATATACCAGTTGCATAAGACCCTTGGCTTTTTTTTTTAATAGATCTTTATTGGAATATAATTGCTTCAAAATACCATGTTAGTTTCTGTTGCACAACAAAGCGAATCAGCCATATGCATACACATGTCCCCATGTCCCCTCCCTCTTCAGCCTCCCTCACATCCTCCCTATCCCTCCCCTGAGGTCATCGCAAAGCACCAAGATGATCTCCTTGTGCCATGCTGTTGCTTCGCACCAGCCAGCTATTTTACGTTCGGTACTGTATATATGTCCATGCTACTCTCACTCTGCCCCAGCTTCGCGCTCCCACCCCATGTCATCAAGTCTATTCTCTATGTCTGCCTCTTTATTCCTGCCCTGCAACTAGATTCAACAGTACCATTTTTTTTTTAAGATTCCATATATATGCATTACCATACAATATTTCTTTTTCTCTCTTTTTTTTTTAAACATCTTTACTGGAGTATAATTGCTTTACAATGGTGTGTTGGTTTCTGCTTCATAGCAAAGTGAATCAGCTATACATATACATATATCCCCATATCCCCTCCCTCCTGCGTCTCCCTCCCACCCTCCCTATCCCACCCCTCTAAGTGGTCACAAAGCACCGAGCAGATCTCCCTGTGCTATGCAGCTGCTTCCCACTAGCTATCTGTTTTACATCTGGTAGTGTATGTATGTCCATACCACTCTTTCACTTCGTTCCAACTTACCCTTCCCCCTCCCCATGTCCTCAAGTCCATTCTCTACGACTGCATCTTTATTTCTGTCCTGCCTCTAGGTTCTTCAAAATCAATTTTTTTTTTGATTCTATATATATGTGTTAGCATATGGTAGTTGTTTTTCTCTTTCTGACTTACTTCACTCTGTATGGCAGACTCTAGGTCCATCCACCTCACTACAAACAACTCAATTTCATTTCCTTTTATGGCTGAGTAATATTCCATTGTATATATGTGCCACATCTTCTTTATCCATTCCTCTGTTGATGGACACTTAGGTTGCTTCCATGTCCTGGCTATTGTAAATAGTGTTGCAATGAACACTGTGGCACATGACTCTTTTTGATAATGATTTTCTCAGGGTATATGCCCAGTAGTGGGACTGCTGGTTCGTATGGTAGTTCTTTTTTAGTTTTTTAAGGAACTTCCATACTGTTCTCCATAGTGGCTGCATCAATTTACATTCCCACAAACAGTGCAAGAGGGTTTCCTTTTCTCCACACCCTCTCCAGCATTTATTGTTTGTAGATGTTTTGATGATGGCCATTCTGACCAGTGTGAGATGATATCTCATTATAGTTTTGATTTGCATTTCTCTAATGATTAATGATGTTGAGCATTCTTTCATCTGTTTGTTGGCAATCTGTATCTCTTCTTTGGAGAAATGTCTATTTGGGTCTTCTGCCCATTTTTGGATTGGGTTGTTTGTTTTTGTAATATTGAGCTGCATGAGTTGCTTGTACGTTTTGGAGATTAATCGTTTGTCAGTTGCTTCATTTGCAAATACTTTCTCCCATTCTGAGGGTTGTCTTTTCTCTTGTTTATGGTTTCCTTTGCTATGCAAAAGCTTTTAAGTTCCACTAGGGCCCATTTGTTTATTCTTGTTTTTATTTCCATTTCCCTAGGAGGTGGGTCAAAAAGGATCTTGCTGTGATTTATGTCATAGTGTGTTCTGCCTATGTTTTCCTCAGAGTTTGATAGTGTATGGACTTACATTTAGGTCTTTAATCCATTTTGAGTTTATTTTTGTGTACGGTGTTAGGGAGTGTTCTAATTTCATTCTTTTACATGTAGCTGTCCAGTTTTCCCAGCACCACTTATTGAAGAGGCTATCTTTTCTCTATTGTATATTCTTGCCTCTTTTATCAAAAATAGGGTGACCATAAGTGCATGGGTTTTTCTCTGGGCTTTCTAACCTGTCGCATTGATCTATCTCTGTTTTTGTGCCAGTACCATACTATTGTGGTTACTGTAGCTTTGTAGTATAGTCTGAAGTCAGGGAGCCTGATTCCTCCAGCTCCGTTTTTCTTTCTCAAGATTGCTTTGGCTATTTGGGGTCTTTGGTGTTTCCATACAAATTGTGAAATTTTTTGTTCTAGTTCTGTGGAAAATGCCATTGGTACTTTGATAGGGATTGCACTGAATCTGTAGATTGCTTTGGGTAGCATAGTCATTTTCAATGTTGATTCTTCCGATCCAAGAACATGGTATATCTCTCCATCTGTTGGTATCATCTTTAAATGCTTTCATCAGTGTCTTATACTTTTCTGCATACAGGTCTCTTGTCTCCTTAGGTAGGTTTACTCCTAGGCATTTTATTCCTTTTGTTGCAGTGGTAAAGGGGAGTGTTTCCTTAATTTCTCTTTCAGATTCTTCATTATTAGTATATAGGAATGCAAGAGATTTCTGTGCATTAATTTTGTGTCCTGGTACTCTACCAAATTCATTGATTAGCTCTAGCAGTTTTCTGGTAGCATCTTTAGGATTCTCTATGTATAGTATCATGTCATCTGCAAACAGTGACAGCTTTACTTTTTCTTTTCCAATTTGGATTCCTTTTATTTCTTTTTCATCTCTGATTGCTGTGGCTAAAATTTCCGAAACTGTGTTGAATAACAGTGGTTAGAGTGCGTAACCTTGTCTTGTTCCTGATCTCAGTGGAAATGCTTTCAGTTTTTCACCATTGAGAACAATGTTGGCTGTGGGTTTGTCATGTATGGCCTTTACTATGTTGAGGTAAGTTCCCTCTATGCCTACTTTCTGCAGGGTTTTTAATCATAAATGGGTGTTGAATTTTGTCAAAAGCTTTTTTTGCGTTTACTGAGATGATCATATGGTTTTTATTCCCAAGATTGTTAGTGTGGTGTATCACATTGATTGATTTGCATATATTGAAGAATCCTTGCATCCCTGGGATAAATCCCATTGATCATGGTGTATGATCTTTTTAATGTGATGTTGGATTCTGTTTGCTGGTATTTTCTTCAGGATTTTTGCATGTATTTTCATCTGTGATATTGGACTATAATTTTCTTTTTTTGTGATATCTTTTGCTGGTTTTGGTATCAGGGTTATGGTGGCTTCATAGAATGAATTCGGGAATGTTTCTCCCTCTGCAATTCTTTAGAAGAGTTTGAGAAGGATCGGTGTTAGCTCTTCTCTAAATGTTTGATAGAATTCTCCTGTGAACCCATCTGGTCCTGGACTTTTGTTTGTTGGAAGATTTTTAATTAAGGTTTCAATTTCATTACTCGTGATAAGTCTGTTTATATTTTCTAATTCTTCCTGGCTCAGTCTTGGAAAATTGTACCTTTCCAAGAATTTGTCCATTTCTTCGTGATTGTCCATTTTATTGGCATATAGTTGTTTGTAGTAGTCTCTTATAATCCTTTGTATTTCTGCAGTGTCAGTTGTGATTTCTCCTTTTTCATTTCTAATTTTACTGATTTGCGTCCTTTCCCTTTTTTTCTTAATGAGCTTGGCTAAGGGTTTATCAATTTTATCTTCTCAAAGAACCAGCTTTTAGTTTTATTGATCTTTCCTATTGTTTTTTTTTCATTTCTATTTCATTTACTTCTGCTCTGAGCTTTATGATATCTTTCCTACTGACTTTGGGTTTCCTTTCTCTTTCTCTTTCTGTGGGTTCTTCTTTCTCTAGTTGTTTTAAGTGTAGGGTTAGATTTTTTGTTTGAGACTTTTCTTCTTTCTTGATGTAACACTGAATTGTGATAAACTTCCCTCTTAGAACTGCTTTCGCTGCATCCCATAGGTTTTGGGTCATCATGTTTTCATTGTCATTTGTTTCTATGTTTTTTATATTTCTTCTTTGATTTCTTCAGTGATCTCTTGGTTATTTAATAGTGCACTCTTTAGCCTCCATGTATTTGTGGTTTTTACAGTTTTTTTTCCTATAATTGATTTCCAATCTCATAGCGTTGTGGTCAGAAAAGACGCTTGATACGATTTACAATTTCTTAAAATTTTCCAAGGCGTGATTTGTGACCCAAGATGTGATCTATCCTGGAGAATGTTCCATATGCACTTGAGAAGAAAGTGTATTCTGCCGCTTTGAGGTGGAATGTTCTATAAATATCAATTAGATTTATCTGGTCTACTGTGTCATTTAAAGCTTGTGTTTCCTTATTTATTTTCTGTTTGGATGATCTGTCCATTGGTATAAGTGGGGTGTTAAGAGACTGCTACTATGATTGTGTTACTGTCAATTTCTCCTTTCATGGTTGTTAGCATTTGCCTTATGTATTTGGGTACTCTTATGTTGGGTACATAAACTTTTATAATTGTTATATCTTCACTTTGGATTGATCCTTTGACCATTATGTAGTGTCCCTCCTTATCTCTTGCAACAGTCTTGAAAGCTTATTTTATCTGATATGAGTATTGCTACTCAGGCTTCTTTTGATTTCCATTTGCATGGAATATCTTTTTCCATCCTTTCACTTTCAGTCTGTATGTGTCCCTAGGTCTGAAGTGGGTCTTTTGTAGACAGAACATATATGGATCTTGTTTTTGTATCCATTCAACCAGGCTGTGTCTTTTGGTTGGGGCATTTAATCCATTTACATTCAAGGTTATTATGAATATGTATGCTCCTATTACTATTTTCTTAATTGTTTTGGATTTGTTTTTGTGGATCTTTTTCTTCTCTGATGTTTTCCACTTAGAGAAGTTTCTTTCGCATTTGTTGTAAAGCTGGTTTGGTGGTGCTAAATTCTCTTAGCTTTTACTTGTCTGAAAAGCTTTTGACTTCTCCATCGAATCTGAATGAGATCCTTGCTGGGTAGAGTAATCTTGGTTGTAGGTTTTTCTCTTTCATCACTTTAAGTATATACTGCCACTCCCTTCAGCTTGCAGAGTTTCTGCTGAAAGATCAGCTGTTAACTTTATGGGGATTCCCTTGTATGTTATCCGTTGCTTTTCCCTTGCTGCTTTTAATATTTTTTCTTTGAATTTAATTTTTGTTAGTTTGTTATGTGTCTTGGTGTGTTTTTCCTAGGGTTTATCCTGTACGGGACTCTCTGTGCTTCCTGGACTTGGGTGACCATTTCCTTTCCCATGTTAGGGAAGTTTTCCACTATAATCTCTTCAAATATTTTCTCAGACCCTTTCTTTTTCTCTTCTTCTTCTGGGACCCCTGTAACTCGAATGTTGGTGCATTTAGTGTTGTCCTAGTGGTCTCTGAGATTGTCTTCAATTATTTTCATTCTTTTTTCTTTATTCTGCTCCTCAGCAGTTATTTCCACCATTTCCTCTTCCAGCTCACGCATTGGTTCTTCTGCCTCAGTTTTTCTGTTATTGATTCCTTCTAGTGTATTTTTCATTTCAGTTATTGTGTTGTTCATCTCTGTGTGTTTGTTCTTTAGCTCTTCTAGATCTTTGTTAAACATTTCTTGTATTTTCTCAATTCATGCTTCCATTATATTTCTGAGGTTCTGGATCATCTCTACTATCATTACTCTGAATTCTTTTTCAGGGAGATTGCCTATTTCCTCTTCATTTATTTGGTCTTGTAGGTTTTTACCTTGCTTCTTTATCTATGACATATTTTTTTGCCATCTCATTTTCTTTTTTTTTTTTTATGAGTAGAATTGTGTTCCTGTTTTCCTGGTGGTTTGGCCTGAGGCTTCCAACACTGGAGTTTGTAAGCTATTGGGTAGAGCTGGGTCATGGTGCTGAGATAAGGAGACCTCTGTGAGACCTCACTCCAATGAATATTCCCTGGGGTCTGAGGTTCTCTGTTAGTCTAGTGGTTCAGACTCAGAGCTCCCACCATGGGAGTTTCCGCCCAACCCCAGACTCACGAACCAAGACCCACAAGCTGTGTGGGGTGGCAAAAAAATAAAGAGAATAACAAAGTAAAAGATAAAATTAGACTAGGAAACTAACAGATACGTTTGAAAGAATGTAAAAATAAAAATACAGA